>NC_143512.1:61312127-63720877 GCF_031878675.1 Megascapheus bottae
TTTTGGTTTATATGTTATCCAGTCTAATAAATATTGTTATAGCTACAAAAATGAACAGAGACTGAGCACAATGGCTTATATCTGTAATCCTAGCTTTTTAGGAGGCAGAAATTAGGAAGATCACTGTTTGTGGCTAGTCTGGGCAAAAAATTCTTGAGATCACAATTAAAAGAAAAACAAAAACAAACAATCGGGGCATGGCAGGGCACATTTCAGCCACCCAGAAGATAGAGAAGCCATGATCAGAGGAGATGTAATGCAGGAGACCCTATCTGAAAAATAAAGAATAAAGGAAGCTGGGTACAGTGGCTAACACATGTAATCCTAGCTACTTAGGATGCTGAGATCTGAGGATCACGGTTCAAAGCCAGCTTGGGCATGAAAGCCCATGAGACTGTTATCTCAAGTTAACCACCAGAAAAGCTGAATTGGTGCTATGACTCAAGGGTTAGGGCAGTAGCCTTGAGCTGAAGAGCTCAGGGACAGAGCCCAGGCCCAAGTTCAAGTCCCTCAACTGACCAAAAAAAAAAAAAAAAGAATAAAGGACTAAAGACATGGCTTAAGGGGCAGAGCCTTAATTCAAGGACCTGAATTCAAACCCTCGTACTGTTAACAACAACAACAACAACAACAAAGACAACATGCAAAAAATAAATATATTTCCAAGCCATAATCGTTTTTGTAGCATAAGTGCCACACAGATAGGAAATAGCAGTGCTAGGTTTTGAATTCAGTCAGTCTAGCTACAGAGTCCTTTTTGCCTTTTGTCTACCATTTTGCTTTCAATACTTGATTCTGAGGCTGTGCAAAAGATGCTAGGGATTGAACTACTCAGGGCCTCACACTTGATAAACAGCAGTCTATTACTTGAGCCCTGCTTCCAACTCTTTTTGCATGAGGCTATTTTTCTGGATAGGGTTTCCTGTGTTTGCCCAGGCTGACCTCAGACATTGATCCGCCTATCTATGTCTCCTGCATAGCTGGGATGTAGGCAGAAGCCATAGAACCAGCTCCTAGAGTGTGTTTTCCATTTATTAAAGGACTTTTGTTTAAAATGAAGCATTTATATCGTTAGGTAATTGACTCAAAGCACTTAGATTAAAAACTCCTATTACTAGTTAAGCCAGTCAGACAACATTTGAAAACAAGTCTCAGGATGATCTGCAGAGCAATCTAAAGGAGTTCACTGTTAACTATCAGGGTAGAATGTCCTGTTTTCAGTCATGAGATATGTTAATGCATCACATTTTAAGAGAATTTAAATGCAGTCTCTCAAGTGGAAAATTATTATAATCTAACTCTGACACATGGTCTACTTTCATCTAACAAAGATAATATGCATGCATACACGAATGTGTGCAGACATACACACATATATACACTCTACATCATACAAAATAAATTTTCCTTATTTCCTCATTGCCTGTCTGGAATCATAGCTTTGTCTAGAGCTTTAAATTTAACTTTGTCTGCTTTTAGGAGTGTAAAAGTCAAGCCATGTAAGATTCCACAAAAGGAAATTTTCAGAATATGATATATTTGCCACACATTTCCTTTCAAAGTAAAGGGACATTGTTCCTACTAGTTAAAATTTAAAACAAGACTTTTCACAAATTAAAATTGAAATGGCTTTTGTGGAACTAGAGATCTAATTCATACAAAATATTTTTCTATTTGTTCAAGTGGAAGAGACTCCTATATTATGAGAAAGTATAAAATTAAACTAAGGGATTATCACAAATACAGTTCCCTAGCCATTCAGCGATGAGGCTGATATTTTTATCTTCAGGAGACTTCCCTGCACTGAATACCAGATTTAAAATATGCCTCTTCCTCAGCCAGGAGCAACAGAGAGAGCCTAGCCAGGAACAATGGGTCATAAGACTAGAGACAAAGTTGCCAGTGCTCTTTTTCCATTCCACATGGCTGGGGAAGAGAAAAAGTAGAAAAGCAGACCTAGTTAGGAATGTAAGGTCACATTCTGTAAACTGAAGTACAACAGCTGACATATGCTATATTAGGAATCTGAATTTCCTCTCAATCCAACATTTTATTAAAAATGTGTTGGGGGGCCCAGCAAACTTGGAGTAAGGAGGATGAGGGAGAAAGGTTGAGGCTGGGCTGGGCTGGGCTTTGGTGACGGACCTGCCACAGGAACTGCTAGCCCTGCCATATCTCTGGGATCTGAGTTCTTGGAACCAGACGATGGAGTGTGCAAACCAACTGAGGCCAGGAAAATAATATGTGTTGGCATACCCAATATTCTTGAGTTAACTCAAAATTAGTTTAATGTGGCATTTTGCCTCATTGACTTTGGTTAGTTATAATATTCACAGGGAACAAAAGGTTTAGTGCCTAAAAAAATTGTTTCAGTGGACAGACTTTTCTTTGGGGGGGGATTTTGTTCATTTATTTCATGATGACCATGGTGAAAGCCACAGTTTTCCCTCAGGCACTTGCATTTCATTACTTGACTCACTGTGCACAAAAGGAAATGACACAAATATTTCTAAGAAATGGATGAGCACTATCCATAGAGCTTTCTGTATGCTGCTAATAACATTTACTATCTTT
Organism: Megascapheus bottae; assembly: GCF_031878675.1. Classification (NCBI taxonomy): domain Eukaryota; kingdom Metazoa; phylum Chordata; class Mammalia; order Rodentia; family Geomyidae; genus Megascapheus; species Megascapheus bottae. The sequence continues at coordinate 61,314,702 of NC_143512.1, forward strand.
TTTATTTCAATGTATAGAGGGGTTACAGTTATATTCGCCAGATAGAAGGTGCATTACTTTTAACAGACTGATATCCCTTCTTATGTTTTTGTCCCCATTTCTCTCCCCCACCCCTTCCCCTCATTTTTCCCCTCCTATTTCAAATAAACAAGTAAATGTCTATACAATATACCAGGTAACAAAGTGGGATACTGTAACAATATGAAATTAACCAAAGGGCAACACAAGAGAAGAGAGAAAAACATAATACATAAAGTATAACAGTCACTTATAATTAAGCTCTTGTTTCCATGTCCTGGAGATCCATTAATTGTGGGTCATAGGGCTTGAACTAGGCCTGGGCTCTTCAGCTCAAGGTTACTGTCCTACCTTGAGCCAAGCCCCACTTTCAGTTTTCTAGAGATTAATTGGAGATGAGAGTCTCAGGTCCTTTTGTGCCCAAGTTGGCTTTGAACCTTGATCCTCAGATCTCAGCCTCCTGAGTAGCTAGGATTACAGGTGTGAGCCACCACACCCGGCTTCAGTGGACAGACTTTAAACTGGACTGGTCCTCCTTTACTGTCTAGGTGCACTTTGTAAAGAAGCTATGCTTTTATTTAATTTTATAGTGTTTTTATTGTCTCAAAATCTGCAGTCACAGTAGCAGTAATCAGTCAGTTTTTAATCCAATAAATTTTACTGAACTTCTACCTGGTCTTTCCACTCTGCTAAGTGTTTAGAATGTTCTGAAGAAACTGGACTTGGCTGGCATGTTGTCAAGCTGCTAGACAACAGATAAAATTTATCTGGGCACTTTACATTTCTAATCCTAGTTATTCAGGAGGAGGCTAAGATCTAAGGATCTTAGTTCAAAGCCAGCATGGGCAGAAAGTTCATGAGATTCCTTAATTAACCATCAAAAAGCCAGAAGTAGGGGCCAGGAGTTTGGCTTAGTGGTAAGTGTGCTTACCTAGCATAACAAAGACCCAGATTTGATTCCTGTGTACCACCTACATAGAAAAAGCCAGAAGTGGTGCTGTGGCTCAAGTGATAGAGCTCTAGCATTGAGAATAAAAAGCCGAAGGACAGTGGTCAGGCCCTGAGTTCCAGCCCCAGGACTGGCAAAAAAAAAAAAAAAAGCCAGAAGTAGAAGTGCGACTCAAGTGATAGAACACCGGCCTGGAAAAAGCCACACCAGAATGTGAGCCTTTGACATCAATGGCACGAAAGCACCTTTCCCTCCAAGAAAAACTTGAACTGAATGTGGTTCATAGATTCATATCTGCAGTCCTAGCACTCAGGAGGATTCATATCTGTAATCTTATCACAAAAAGGAGGAGGATGGGAATATTTCCAGGACAGCCTGGACTCAATCAAACAACAGCAAAAAGGCCCCACAAACAAACCCAATAACAGCAAAATCACCACTACTACTAAACAAACAAAAACAAGAAAGCAAAAACGAAAAGAAACAAATAGACAATGCATAGAGCATACACCTAGGCCATGCCAAATTACCCTTGCAATTGGAATACATGTACAATTGTGATTAGCATTTAGTGTGTGCTCTTAGGGCTCTGATGCTTCTCATGATTTCTCTCATACAAACCTCTTGAATCTGTATGCCACAAACAATCCTAATTTGCATCAGGGGAGGAGAGTTATATAACCTGACTAAGGTCAAAGGGACACACACATCTATGTTTGCATCTGCTGTGCAATCTCAAGAATTCCAATGACAGAGTGATCCTGGAACACGCAGACTTGGATGACGAGGACCAAGTTCCCAGTTCTAATCTTGTCCTTCTGCAAGAGTGGCTGGTGGTGTCTCATGACTGATAGCTTGTGTCAGCTTCTCAGAACACACTTTTTATGCAAGCCAAGACCAGGAATGGGAAAAAGAGGGATGGGAAATGTTTAGAAATGGGAAGGCTATCCGGGCTAGGAGGGAGATTTTAGGGCTATCCCTTGGCAGCCCACCCATACATCTGCCAGACATTGACCTGCTACAGCAATAGGTTCCCTGAGAGACCCTCCTTGGCCCTTAGTGCCCCAAACCTAAACCAGCGCTCATCTCGGATGGAGGCAAAGGGAAGGCGAGGTGTCCCCCGCGAAGCTAGCTGGAGGGGCTATGGCAGCTAGTGAGTAGCGCTGCAGGGAACACGCAGGGCCCCGGAGATCTGCCCCGCACCCCCGGGGGCTGTGCGGAGCGCGCCCCGGCTCCTCCCTGCTTGGCTCCTCCAGGCCGCCTCGCAGCCGGCAAGGGGCGGCACCGCGCCCAGGCCCCGAGGACGTCACGGCCGCGCGGTCGAGCCTCCAGCCCGCCCCCCCCCCCCCCCCCCCGCCCGGCTCGCCTCGCCTCTTCTCGTCTGCTCTCCTTCCCCGGTGACGCCGCGGAGGCCCCGGCCACCAGCCTTAGCACACCCCAGCGCGCGCGCCCCGACCCGCCGCCCCACTGCGCCCCCGATGCCGAAGATGGCGGCTCTCAAACTGCTCTCCTCGGCGCCGAGGCTCTGCGTCTCCACCCGCAGCTCCCCGAGGGTTTGGGCCAAGGTAAAGTGAGGGCGAAGAGGCGGGCCACGCGCGGGACGGAACGCGGATGCAAACCCTGCCCCGCGCCCGCCTTTTCTCCTCTACCCATCTGCACCCTCTCCAGCCCCGGGACCGGCATCCGCGGCGGGCGCGGTGCACCGAGCAGGCGCCTTTGGGTTTCTGGCTTCCTCCGTGCCTCCGAAGGCCCCTCTTCTTGGGTTTGCATCCGTTTCCCCGATGGGGCGAGACGGGTGGATTGACAGCGCCCTTCGGGGCACGCGCCTGGGGCGCCCCCTGGTCTCGCGCCTCTGCCGTGCTGCCAACCACCGGGCGAGGACAGGCGCGGGTTCAAGAAGGGGAAATGGTGAGGCCCCCCGGCCCGGAAGATCTCCCTCCTCTCCGGGGCCCTCTGTAGGCCCCCAAACCCGGAGCCGGATTAGCCTGGGTTGGCACAAGTTCACAGCCAAGTGGGTGGATGCTGCGCGCCCGGGGGTGGAATGACTCTCCCGGTCTTCTCCTTCCCTACATGGCTCTGTCGCGGCAGGGCGGTGGGAAGGGGAACCCGGACTGGAGCGTGGGGAGGTCTGGTAGGTGCGCGCGCAAGTCTGCAACTTGCATGTCTGCATTTGCAGAAGTCCCTTCTTCTCCAGGCCTCCCCCATCCTGGGTAGGGAGCTAGGGACATCCAGAAATGTGTTCTGTCTTGACTTTCCAACTCGCTACTGTCGCTCTGGCGGTGGACCGATGTATGAATTTGTCCTAAGAGCTATCCCAGCCTGTAAGCCCAGGTTCAAGTAGGAGTCTCTCTGGAGTAGTAGAGGTGGAGTACTTACTGCAAGGTCACGTGCAGGAGGGTGGCTTCACCTTGGCCTCTGTGATGACCTCAGGAGACCTTTCGTAGAGCAGGGAAACCAGTGTTTTCTGTAGCAGTGTATTGAAATAGCTTGGAGGTTGATGTGCCTTGGGCACTGTGTGTGCCCACCACATACTCAGCACGCCTGACCCCATTTTTCCTCCTTTGCCTGCACCCAATCTCAGACAGACAGTTCAGAACCTGCAAAGGCCAATAGGCAATTTCTGCAGGTGTTAGGGAATGATTCAGAGTGGGATCATTCCATTCTTAAATTCCTCTCACAGAGGTTTTTGGTAATTGCTGATAGCTTTGGATATATAAAACATTAAGAGAGAACTTGACCTTCACCCAGGCTGGTACAGATGCAGAAGCCAATGTAAAAACCTGGACACAGGATGTCCTTGAGACAAGGTCAATCATATTCCTTCTTTTGTTCATTACTGGTTTGCTCAGAACAGTGTATTCACTTCCAGGCATTCCCACCCGGAATATAATCATTAAACCATTTCTCAAGTCAGGAAATCTCTTCCAGACGGATGAGCTATAATTATAGCTTTTGCTGTATCTCATTAAAAGTTCCCCTAGAGTTCAACCTTGGGCCTTTCAGGTGTGATCTCACAGGTCTAGCACCTGATCTCCCTCTCCCCGCCCCCCCATGGCACAGAATGCCTGCCTGTTTGGCCCCTAAATCCTCACCTCCCAATTGACCTGAAACACTTGTAATGCTTGTTTAACTTTGAGACAGATTATAGCACTATTCTCTGTGGCCTTCAGCAGTACACACTATGCCTCAAAGAACAGACATGCAACATGTTGAACCCAGGGAGGAGAGAACCCTGCAGGCAACTTAAATAATAACCTTGGCAGTTTCTCTGCTAAGTGTAACCACGAGTGAACTGAGGCAATTATTTTTAAAATGTTTGAAAAAAACATTTTCATGATAGGCAATGTTATTTACCTGAAATACACTTTCAACATGCATCAAAATGACCTGGGTGGTTTTTCTTTTTCATTTTTTGAAAGATTTTATTAACACTGATTTTTACATCATATTTTAAATGTCATGTTTAACAAACAAGTATTCAAGAAGGGAAACTTTATATGCAATCCCTGGCACATAGATTTTAGAACATAATTAAAATTAAGCTAAGGGTTTGTATGTCATAGATACATATCAATCTATATAACTTACATTTACAGAGTATATACCCCATCACAGATTTTTATGCCTATGTAGTTATATTTATACCTCCAAGACCATGTCCACAACCTTGGGTATCCAAATATTGAGTCCTCGCTCTTGTACTATTTAGATCTAATATCCACATATCAAGGCGGCTATGTGCCTTTTGTTCCCTTGGTCTTGACCTATCTCACTCAACATGATTTGCTCTAGTTTCATCTACTTTCCAGCGAATGCCATTATTTTATCTGGTCTGTCGGCTATGTAGAATTCCATTGTATATATGTACCACATTTTTTGTATCCATTCATCTGTATTGGGGCATCTGGGTTGTTTCCATCACTTGGCTATTGTAAATAGTGCAGAGATGAACATGGCTGAGCAGGTGTCTTTATCATATCCTGGGTTATGAAATTATAAAAGCCTAAAGAAAGAAAAGAGGATACCAGGAAATGGAAAGACATCAACCTGGGTGTTTTATAAGACAGATTGTGTCACCTACCTTCAGGTTCAGGGATGAGCCTCCTAGTTTACTTCAACACGTATTACTTCCTCCAGGATGTGATGTTCTGCTCTTCCTGACAAGCTGGCGCGTGTATCCCCTGCTTATCGCTGCCCTTTCCTCCTCACATCTGTTAATCAGGCTTTGGTATTGAGGAGGCCAACATCAACCTTTCTGCGTCATGATTTATTGATTCAACAGAAAGGTGACAAGGTACATAGTGTGTGAGTGTATAGTCTGCATCATTAAGATAATAGTTATGGTAGCATCGTTATGGTTATGGTTATGGTTAATAGTTATGGCTAGGACAGAAAAGACTCTGTATTAGGAAGCTGGGAGATGAAATGTAGGCTCAACCACAGGTAAGAAGTAGATGCAATAATTTCATGTTAAAGGATCAAGAGTGAAGGTGTAGAAGGTAATAAAAGGAGGAACAGAGATGGGCACGAGTGACTCATACCTGTAATCCTAGTTACTCAGGACCTGAGGTCTGAGGGGGCTGAGGGGGCAGTTCAAAGCCAGCCTAGGAAGGAAAGTCTTTGAAATGCATATCTTCAATAATCACTGAAAAGCCAGAAGTGGCATTGTAGCTTATGTGGTAGAGTGCTGATCTTGAGCAAAAAAGCTCCCAGGCCCTGAGTTCAAGCCCAAGAAACAAGGGGGGAAAAAAGGGAATGGACCAAGGAGAAATACAAATTGTATTATATCCCTATTTCTTTCATTCCCTTGAGTACTCAATTTCTATAGTTTTCCCCTCCATTCTTATAGTAGGAAGAATTACCAACAATGGAATGGAGTTGTGGGCAGTAAAAAGAATACTTAGCAGGAAGAATAATGCTGGAGGAATATCCATACCAAGCTTCAAACTCTATTACAAAGCCGTAAAGTAAAAACAGCTTGTTGCTGTCACAAGAACAGGCCTAAAGACCAATAGAATAGAACTGAAGACTCAGAAATCACTCTATGGATCTATGGCCACCTAATCCTGGATAAGGGAGCCAAAATAATAGGATGGAAGAAGGACAGCCTCTTCAACAAATGGTGCTGATAGAATTGCCTATACACCTGCAGAAAACAAGTTAGATCCTTATATATCATCCTGCACCAGAATCAACTTCAAATGGATCAAAGACCTCAATGTAAGACTAGATACCCTGGACATATTACAGGAAGGGATAGGAGAACACTAAAGATCCAGAATCAAAACAAATTAAAGAAAGACTAGATAAATGAGAGTAAAAGAACCAAAATGCAATACTTTATGTGACTATAAAGGAGGACCTGAGTGGAAAAAAATAAGTAGATGTTAGAATGGTATATTTCTTTCTTTCCTTCTTTCTTTCTTTTTTTCTTTTGTTGTTGTTGTTGGTCGTGGGGCATGAACTCTGGGCCTGGGTGCTGTTTCTGAGCTTTTCAGCTCAAGGCTACTGCCCTATCCCTGGGCCTGGACATTGTCCCTGAGCTCTTCAGCTCACGGCTACCCCTACTCCTGGCCCTAGAGTGGTATATATCTTGTTCCTCATTCTTCTCCAAATCTGAAGGTTATATACTTACTTTGGTAAACGTCTTGTACAGTTTTTTTTTTATGCTAGTATGCCAATTATATTAGGCCGGAGTTTTGCCTAGTGGTGACAGTGCTTGCCTAGTATGCACGAAGACCCAGGTTCAATTCCCTGATGCCACAAACATAGAAAAAGCCGAATGTGGTTCTGTGGCTCAAGTGGTAGAGCTCTAGCCTTGAGAAAGCGCAAGGACAGTGCTCAGGCCTTGAGGTCAAGCTCCAGCACTGGCAAAAAAAAAAAAAGGTGAAATATATTAGAAGCTGTTTGAACTGAGCCATCTCAGAAACATAATTTCCCACAATTCCCTAATTATGGAAAGTGTCAAGGAGTGAGGGTGGAGAATGGGAATAGAAACCAAGAAAGTTAAGAGACCAAATGACGCAGCTTCCTCTAATGAGCTACCTTCCAGATCTTAAGCTGCTTTTTTAAGGCCTTGGGCCTGGAAAATCTGTGATGCAACCAGCTGCAGGCATTCTGTTTCCTCTTTGCCCCACAGTCTATGCTTCCAGTGCTGGCTTCCCTAGCAGTCTGCATATCTGGACTGGCAATCTTGATTGCAAATAACATAGACATTTGCTGGATGAAGTGATTTACACCATTAATCCCAGCCACTTAGGAGGGTGAGTGGGAGAATCACTTGAGTCTACGACACATGGGCTCAAGGTGACAGCGTAAGACCTTGTCAAAGAAGAACTAAAAACAAATCCAACTCCCACTTCAACCCTTCTCCACCCAGTATGTTAAGTAATCATAAAGCTAAAACTTCTTTAATTTTAACTCAACAAAAGCTATTTGGATGAGTTTGTTATGGTATGAGTTACAGTACTGAACAATTTTGTGTAACAGTAAAATCAGTGTGGCAAAGTTAACAGTTAAACTCCAATAATTGACAAGTTGATCATAGTGGGGAATAGAGAAAAGATGGTATTCCCATGAGGAAGCAGACATTTACTGAGTATTTTATGTAGACCGGACACAGAGATTCTATACATGATAATAGTAATAATAATAACAATTATTATTATTATTATTATTTTGGTCCATCATTGGGCTTGATCTCAAGGCCTGGGTGCTGTCCCTAGGTCTCTTTGTTCTTCAGGCAAGTGCTCTACCACTTGTCACAGCACCACTTCTGGCTTTTGAGTGGTTAATTGGGGATACGAGCCTCATGGGCTGGCTTTGAACCCTGATCCTTAGATCTCAGCCTCTGAGTAGCTAGTACTATGGGCGTGAGCCACCAGTGCCTGGCTGAATATAATTATTTAGTCTAATTATAATCTTGGGAAACAACTATTGTCACTATCATGTAAAATCAAGTGTTAATATAACACAAATATGAATACATAATACTAACTGAATACATGACTAATGAAAGCAAATGGAATGCTGGTGAGGTTACTCATTACCTTGAAAACTTATGTCCTGGAAGCATGGCACAGTTGGTTATCTGTATGAACTTATGTCTGATCCCCTTTCACTTCCAATCCCAGAATCAAACCTAGTGCCTTGAACTTGCTAGCCCAGTTTGTGTTCTTTTAAAAAATACTTCTGAGGTTCTTCCCTCTTCATAGTGGACAAGCTGCTCCTTGATGTCTGGTAATTTGTCTATTTATTAGCAGCAACAAATAGCCATTTACTCTTTTATTTTTGTTCACTAATCTGAAAAGCCGGTCTGGGCTCTTGAAGGACATGAGTTTTCTCCGCAACTTACTCTTATATGGAATTCATATTTCTCAGTCTATTGAGAAACACGTTCAAGGTGACCTTGCTTCCCAGACTATCTGGGTGTGGATGAATTCTTTACTTCTTCCTACTAAGGCCTGCCCATTTCACTTAAGGTGGAGATAGCATCTGCAGAGTTACTTATGAAAAACTTTGGACACAGATAAAGATTTGTTGTACATAAATAATAAAGGGGAAATAGAATACAATAGAATATTAAGTAGACTGGGAAAGGAACTTACAGTAGCTGAAGGACATTGTGCTAGGAGGTTTGGTTTTGCTTTACCAGTCTTATGTAAATTATAAAAGCAGCTTTCTAAGCTTTAGAAAGTTAAACCATGCAATGAGTAGTTTGGATCAGATATCAATGTATTGTTTTTCTTTTCTAGGAGATAAACACACCTTTATTGCTTTATAATCTACTGATGACCTGTTTCTTCTTGTCAAACGTATAACTTTAACAGTATGTATTGTGTAAGCTGGGTTCTGCTGGCTCACTCCTGTAATCCTAGCTACTCAGGAGACTGAGGATCATGATTGGAAGCCAGCCTGGGCAGAGAAGTCCCCAAGGGACTCTTAACTCCAATTAGCCTCTCAACAACAACAGCAACAGCAACAACATCATCAACAACAACAGCAAAAACTGGAAGTGGTTCTGTGGCTCAAGTTAGTAGAGCACTAGCCTTGAGCACAAAAAGCTCTAGGACAGAGCCCAGGCCTAAAGTTCATGTCTCACATCAACAAAAACAAAAAGTGTGTGTCTGTGTGTGCGTGTGTGTGCGTGCGTGTGTGTGTGTGTGTGTGTGTGTGTGTGTGTGTGTGTATTTAAAACAGAAGCAAATAAACCATTGCTGCTGGAGGATAGAAAAGAGGAATGCTCTTTGTAGCCCATGCTCCTTCTTCACTTATGCCGGTGGTTCTGAAGGCTGGAAATCTAAGTTTTGGTCATTCCATCTGATGAAAACTGTGTGCTCCATCAAACCATGACAGAAGAAGAATGGCAAGGAGTCATGGCCAAAGAGGCAAAGTACAGGAGGCAGCATTACTTTATAATGATCTGATCTGGGCAGTCACTAATCTAGTCTAGTGCCAGCAAGAACTCATTCCTGTAAGAAGTCCCTGCAGAGCAGCACTGAGGCCTTCATGCAGGTCCAAATTCCTCTTAAAAGCCCGGCCACTTTTTAACACTGTTGCATTGGAGAACACATTTCAACCCAGGGTTTGCATGTGGCAAACCATTTCCACATCATAGCATGACTAAAGAATTCATTGTGGTAAGAGTAACCCAGCATTCCTGGAAAGTGAATAGTTTACTACTTTTCTCCAGCATCCTTAAACTAGCCTCAGAGAGAGATGATTCGTTATGTGTGCTGTTCTATACTTGTCATTTTATGAGTTACTCTCATACCTAAGGTTGGATGAGAAACTCTGCTCTTTAAGTGGTTGCAGTGTGAATCATGTTGTAGCTAACTTCCTGGAGAGCAGCAGTTGTAAAACTGTACTGGAAGCGACATGTGTGCAGTTCTGTGCTAATCTGTGGGTAGAGTGTGCCCATCCATCCTTTTAAGGACAAACTACTAGAGCTCCACACTTCTATACAAGTAAAGAATAGAAAGGTGGCTCCCAGAGGCTGGAAGATGGATGAGGATTTAGTTGGGAAGCTGTTGGTTAAAGGCTAAAATTTCAGCAATACAAGAAGAATAAGTTGAAGAGATCTATTGTACTTCCTGGTGACTGTTGCTAAGAACAGTAGAATGTATTCTTGAAAACAGTTAAGGGGGAAAATTTTGCTACACAAGAGTGATATGTGAGTTAGGCATGTGGTACATGCCATCAGTTCAAGCACTGGGGAGCCTGAGATAAGAAACTAAGTAGTTTCAATTTGACCTATAATGGGATTCCGTCTTAAAACCAAGCAACCAAGCAACCAAACAAAGGACACAAAACCCAAACAAACAAAAGCCTCAAAGGATACCTGGTAGCTAAGATTACACATGTGAGCCATCAGCTTGGCTTTAATTTAGTCTTTTTGTGTATGTATGTTGTATGTATGTGTGCACATATATGTTGTAATCTGTAACCATATGTATTTTTAACTGTAAACTAATCAAACACTACTGAAAAAGATAGTTCATGTAGAAACAGAATAAATTGCTGTATATTTAAAGCCATATGTATGTATGCTTGATGTTTTCAGGGGTGTGCCTGCTACTTTTCGGTCAGTACTCGTCACCGTACCAAATTTTATGAAGATCCAGTTGAAGCTGTAAAAGATATCCCCAGTGGTGCAACAGTGCTAGTTGGTGGTGAGTAATATGTCTGTTTCTTTTGAATGATAATGTCCTTCTGTTTTCAGTGAAGCTGGAAAATCATAGGGATAAAGCTTTAGAGGAGCTGGGCACTGGTGGCTCATGCCTGTAATCCTAGCTACTCAGGAGGCTGAGATCTGAGGATGGTGGTTTGAAGCTAGCCAGGGCCGAAAAGTATGTGACATTCATATCTCCAGTCAACCACTAAAAAACTGGAGTGGTGCTGAGGCTCAAGTGGTAGAGCCTTGACCTAGAAAGCTCAGCGGCAGAACCCAGGCCCTGAGTGCAAGCCCCAGAAGCACCACCAGCAACAAAAAAAAGCTGTATAGACTGGAAGTACCAATTACTTTATTACTTAGTTATTATTATTATTTTTGTGTGGAGGGGGGAGTCATGGGGCTTGAACTGGGCCTGGGGTGCTGTCCTTCCAGCTACTACCCTACCCTTGAGCCAAGCCCTCCTTACCATTTCCTAGAGGTTAATTGGAGTCTCAGGTCCTTTTGTGCCTGGGCTGGCTTTGAATCTTGATCTTCAGATCTCAGCCTCCTGAGTAGCTAGGATTACAGGTGTGAGCCACCATGCCCTGCTTTTTAGTTATTATTGATTCCCTATTCGTGTACTGTTTTATGACAGTGTTCCATTCCAAATGTTTAACAAATATTGTTACCCCATATTTTATTTTTCCTTCAGTTTTGTGTCCCCTCTCCAATTGGTTCGTAAGAAATGATATGTTAGCAGGAGCTTGGAGGAATCTCTAGATCCCTGGGAATTCTTGTTTTCCTTGTAACATATGCATAGTTCTTATTGGCTTACCCTTATCATTCCTTTAATTCATTACAAGATCATTTATTCAAAATTATTTATCTTTTTATTGTAATTCATCATTCCTTTTATTACTCTGTATTTGTTGATATGGAGGGCATGGCAGCATCTGTTTGATGTTGAAACCTACTTCTGGCAGTGTCTTTCTGGTGTTGAGAAACCCATGTCTGTTCCTACATGTTTATCCTCAGTTATTTCTTCTCATGTGGAATGCTTTTGAGAACCAAAACTTGCTTCCTCATTCTTACAAATGGCAGCATTAGTTATCTTAGGGCTTGCTGATCTCCTTTCAGCTATCCAATTGGAAAGTCAATGAATGACCATTTTAAACCCAACACTATCTGTGGAATCACTGAAGTCACAAAGGAAGTTATGGGGTTAAGGCTTTCAGTTCTATAAAATCTACACAGACAAGTTAAACCAGCATGCTTGAATAAAAGTAACTGCTTAAGAATTGACTTATAAGTGGGGAAATAATAGGTAATATGTAAGCTGGTTACACTTCCCATTTTACTTATGGTTCATAGACTTGGTAATTGGGTTTGAATCCAGTTATTTGACTATTTATTGAGTTGCTGAGATATATCTGCTATTTCCGTGTTAGTGTGCTCAATAGTATGGTGTGGTTCATATTTTTCTTTTTAATTAGGGATAATAAACACCTTTTCTCACAAATTATTTACCTTTTGGGCTTTACAGGCTTTGGGCTATGTGGAATTCCCGAGAATCTTATTGGAGCTTTACTGAAGACTGGAGTCAAAGAAATAACTGCAGTCAGCAACAATGCAGGGTAAGAATGAATTTTTTAAAATGTATATCAAAAGAAATGTCCATTCTTAATAATATTTAAAACATTTATCGGTGAAATTAAAATTTCCTCCATTAATATGGACAATATGTCCAAGCATCTTAATAGAGTCAAGGGTTGCAGTCACATTTATTCAACTATGTTGGTACCATCCTTCTTAAATATAAGTAAAGCAGGCTTGCGTTATCTAGGTAAATATGTAAATTAAGACTATTTTAAAAAAAGATTGTATCTTTATTGGATAGTCTCATTTTTATAAATTTAGATTGCATTATTTAGTTTGAATAAATATTTTTCAAAATACTCTTGCATTTTTGAAAAATGTAAGCATGGTCCTTTATCTTCTTTTTTATGAAGTTCATTGTAAAGCAAGGCTGCCAGTAATTTGAAATCTGCGTCAACTTCTGTCTTTTGGTTATACCATTACCTGAGATGTTATCTAAAGTAATGGTATATCTAAAGTAATATGTTAATCATAAAAGATGGTGCTGATCTTGACATAATAGAAGTATATTTAGGAAGCACTTAAGGTAAGATGACTAAACATGGCCAATATTAAGCTATTATTTTAATAAAGGCTTGCATATTAAGGTACCTTTTGCTATTTAGAAAAGGCTACTTGTTTACAAAGTAGTAAATCATCAGTTTCCTTTGAACAGTGAAAGAAGGATTTCAAAGACTTAAAGTGCTTTTTAGAAAAATTGACTTTATTGTTATTATAGAGGTGATGTCCTGAGGGATTATTATTACATGAGTCAGTAATGAGTACATTTACTTTTATACAGTGTCATAAGGTGCTTCTTAAAATAACCAATCTGGTAATTTACGTTTTACAATAAAAGGCAATTGGGAATAAATAGTACAGATTATTTAGGAAAGAAGCCAGATACTGCCGTGTTGCTTCTTGTTCCTTTTCTGAGCTATTCATGTTATTTCATCAGGAAAGCTCTGCTCTCTCTGCCCTGCCTGTTCACATTCGACCATCTTTCTGGATTCATGTGTGTCACACATCTTCAGCATAGCCTTATCCAATCACAGACTAGAAGACTAGAATACTATTCTTACCTGACGCTGCCACTTCTACATTCTTTTCTATGTTTCAACCTTCCTTTGGAAACTGAACTGTATTTGTTCCATAGGTATTGTATATTGATTGGTAGCTGTGCACTCTGTTAGGCCTAGTCTCTGAGTCAATGGTGGCCACTGTGTTATAGTGATCATTTGCTGAATTCTTTTGTATCTCACAGATTCTTCTGTAAATGGAGCACTTAACTATGTTATTTGGCATTGTAGTATGCCACATGCCTCTATCTTTCTGTCTATCTACCTTTCTATCCATCCTTTTCATTGTCAGTACTTTGGTACTTAAAAGAGATGCTTCAGGTTCATATACAGACATGAGTAGTTTAATGGGGATATGTTATGAGAAATGCATTGTATTTGATGATTTTATCATTGTGTGTGCATCTTAGGATGTTCTTACCCAAATTAAGACACCTCCAACATCACTAGGGGATAATACCCTAAAGTACCACTGAATAGTATGCTCTCAGTACACAGCTTTAGATACAGAGTAGGTTCTGGATACAGTGGTAACCCTTTGGGAACCTCTGTTGGCAGTTGGTTCTCTTAATTAAGAAGGTTTAAATCCCAGAGATCTGTAAGAATGAGGACTCTTGGCCATCAAAATAAGATAATAGGGAAACCTAGTCATATCTCATTGGGGAACCACTGAGTGAATGAAAAAGTAGTAACTATGTCCTTATTTGAAAAGAACTTTTTTTAATGAAAAGATCTGGTTGAGTTGGCTCAAAGGTCCTGGTTTTCTGTTTTTGTTTTTGGATTTTGATACAAGGTCTTGTTGTGTGGCCCAGATCGGTTAAACTCACACAAATTTTCAGATTACAAATTGGGATTACAAACTGGGATTATAAGTGTGTGTTATCACAGAGGTCTTGTTTGTTTTTAATAATCTGTAAAACCCATTGCATAAGTTAGCATGTAGCTATCATATCTCAGACTCCTGGATAGCTGGGATTACTGGCATGAGCTGCCCGGATCTGACAATCAATAGCATTTTCAAGATATAATGATTGACTTTTTTAACTGGTCTGGTCATAGTCTGGCTGAGCATCTTATCTTGTGTTAGTTGTTATGTTGGAATGTTAGTTTAAAACTAGGCAAAGGCCAAATGCATGATCCCTAGAGCCAAGATCAACAAATAGAGAGTGGTCATTTTAAACAGAGCCAAATTCAAATGTGTAATGTTTTGAGAAGATAAATAGAGAGGTATGAAAGAGTAGTTAGAAAAATTCCCAGGTTAGTGATTGTCTAACTATCTTCTAGTTTCTAGAGGGGTTCTTTAGGCTTGATGGGAGTTTAAGATATTTAAAACTGTAGAAACCCTCTTTTATGGATTATGTTGTTAGCTGGAGTTTTGGATAATACCAGTATTCAATAACACTATTCTCATTAATTGGGGGGATTTACCAAAGTGATTTATTTGAAAGAGTTGATTTGATGAGAGTTAAGGGAAAGCACTGTGAGTAAATAAAGAACCTTAAGAACTTTAAGAAGGAAGGGATTAAGGGTAAAAGCTATTACCAATATTTGGAAGAAAGCTTTAGTCAGAAGGATATTCAGTGTGCTGCAACTTTTATGGAAAATGCTCATAGTAACATCAGTTCCGACATTTTCTTTGCTCTGGCAGATGTAGAAAAGCAAGCAAAAAGGAGGCTAGGACAAGTGAGACTGGACACACAAAGAGGGATATGATGATGTGGGCTTCTCTCAAGACCTATATTATAACTGAAAAAGTGAGCATGCTTTGAGGACTTTGAATAAAGCTGTTTGACTTTTGTATCTTATAAAGCTTGCTTGGGCTGCTAGGCTATGAGTGGATTGTAGCAAATCGAGCTGAAACAGCAAAAGTTATTGTAGTACCGAGACAAGAGATGATGCAAGGGGCAGAGGTGGGAATGAGAAGTGGTTTGATTATGGATAGATTTTGGAGTTAGAGTCAACATTTCCTAGTTGATGTGATGGGGACTTACGAGAGAATGTTATAGATCACTTCATTAGCTTTGAATTGAACAGTGTAAGAATAAGGCAGCCCTCAGGTAAGATGGAGACAGATATGGGAGAAGCCAAGTTTGGGATGCAGTGAGGGTCCAAGCCAAACATTAGGACAATATAATGGGGGGAATAAAGAAGCTTGAAAGTGCTGTATGAAGGAGAGACTCTCAGAGAGAGATTGGACTCAGTAAGATGGAGAATTTTTAGGGATCTGGAGACCTCTAGTGGAAAAAATATATTATTACTTTATAGGAAATTAACACTATTATTAATCTGCAAGGAATTCATATGTCTCTAAGATGCATTCTTGAAAATATTTATGTTAGATTCTAGTTTTCTCTTGAAGCAAATAATAAATCAAATAAATATAGCTCTTTAACTTTTTTAAATTATTTTTTATTATTATAAGAATGGTGTACAGAGAGATTACAGTTACATACATCAGGTAAAGAGTACATTATTTTTTGGCCACCCCTTCTCTCACTTTGGGTCTCTGGTATAAGGACACTGATTCCATACATACATGATGCCAGGCTAAATACAGATCTTTTTATACACATGGTAAATGGAAAAAGAGTCATCCAACTCAATATTGAATGATAGGTCCATAAAACAATTTTAATGGAAAATTATCAGTATACCTTTTACTCAAGCATTTTGAGATCTAGTGTCCAAGGCTACCTGGAGAGGAAGGAGGCTTGGATACAGCACAACCTAAGAATTAAGAAGCTGTTTGAGCTAGAATGGACTGAAGGTGGAAGGTGGTTGGTTAAAAGAAATATTAGTGGTTTCTCATACATGTTATCATACTTAAACACTATTTTTGGTCAAACAAATAGATATCTCTAGTGAACATTAGATTATTTTCTCCCAGCTCACTCTTCCTTTGCCAGAGCCAGAGTTCTGTACTGGGTATCTATGCCAGGATGGTTACCAAGTATTATGAGTAAATGATTTTCCTTAAATGTCTCTTTGCTACCTAAGTTTACTTGCCCATAATTACTTGGTTGGACTCTTGGAAGCCTCTTAACTGGTCTCCTCATCTTTCATTTCTGAAGAGGTTTCTGTGTGCAGTTACTTTTCTGCTTAAAATTGTCCACAGGGGATTTGGAAATGTGGCTCCGTTGGTAGAGTGCCACCCTAGGTAGCTGACAGTTTCACTCATTGTCTAGTACTCTACCAACTGAGCTTCTTCATTAAAAAAATTAAAAAAACTTTTTTTTTGTGTGTGTGCCCGTACTGGGGTTTTAACTCAGGGCGTGGGTGCTGTCCCTAAGATTCTTTTCTCAAGGCTAGTGCTCTACCAGGTGAAGTACAGTTCCATTTCTGGGTTTTTTGGTAGTTAATTTGAAGTTTCCTGAGCCAGCTGTTCTTGAGCTGTTTTTGAGCTGTGATCCTCAGACCTCAGCCTCTTGAGTAGTTAGGATTGGGCACGAGCCACTGGTGCTCGTCCCATGCCTACTTTTGATGAACATTTTGTTTGAGATTCATGTAATGTTGCCAGATAGTTTATCATTGCTGTCTTGTGCTGCTGTAGTTGTGTAAAACAAAAAAGACCTGTGACTTTTCTATTGTGGGTGGGTATTTGGCAGGCTTCAGTTTTGGCTGTGATGAACCATCTCATGTGTGCCTGTTGGTAAACTTAAGTGTGCATTCCTTTTGGGTACAGGACAGGGAGTGGAACTCCTGAGTCATACCATATGAATATCTGCAACTTTTATAGAGTTTGCTAATACTTTTACCCTAGTGGAGATATCAACTTCCCTTGTCCTTAGCACATATCCTCATCTGTTCTGGTGTTTGCCCAACACTTAGCCAGCAATGCCAACACTTAGCATTTTATTTGCTTATTTAACTTTAGCTATCCTTTCATGTTTGTAGTTTGTAGTTCATTGATGTGTACATCATTAAAACATGTCATGATTAAAAAAACCTTGATTTATTTAAGGCCAAATATTCTTTGTTATATCAGAAATGTTTCTCTTATTGTTAGTGTATTTCTGAAACTTTTGGGAGGAGAGGGATAAAGTGGTTAAAAATTGGAATTGTCAAATATTAATTTGTCTAGTCACATTCACTTTCCTTGAAAGTACAGGTGTAATTTTTTAATGATAGAAATAAAGAAGCAATTAGATAACTTGTAAACACCTTCCTAGTTAAAATACTAGTCAGTGCCACTTGAACTTCAACTTCAAAGTTATAAGACTGTTAAACTAAGGAATATAAAACTTAACAGATTACTTTTACTACCTATCAAATTAAACAATAAAAATTAAATGAATGAATATTTAGTAGTTATAAGATGGATGTTCATGTGAGTATTAACCATGTCTTTTATTGCTTCACATGGTAAGAAGTCAAACAAACTTTTCAACCCTAGCTTCCTCAATTAAAAATAAGAAAAAAAATTGCTTTTCAAGTTTGTATGTTTGTGTGTGGGGGGGTCGGGGGTAAGGAATGGAGAAGGTGGATTAAATGTTTTAGCAGAGAGGATTTTTTTTCCTCTGAATTAATAAATACAATTTCATCTTTAAATATATGTATATATGTATGTTAGATGATCTTATGTTGTGAATTACCTTCATTTTCCTTCTAGGGTTGACAACTTTGGCTTGGGCCTTTTACTTCATTCTAAGCAGATAAAGCGTATGATCTCCTCATATGTGGGAGAGAATGCAGAATTTGAACGACAATATTTAGCTGGTGAATTAGAAGTAGAGCTGGTACCTCAGGTGAGGAAATTTACCTACACTTCTTTCATACAGTTAACTTAATGACAAGATATTCTTACCCCTCCCCCCGTTACTTTTGTTTAAAATGCAAGATAGAAGGGACATTATTTTACCAAAGCAAGGATCTTGTTTATAAGTCATACCTGCTAAGTACTGGAGAATGAATATTTTTTTGTAAAAGGAAATGTACCTAGTGAAGTTTTTGAGCTACAATAAGTAATTATGTCAGAAGCAAGCTGAAGTGTTCCGGGTTGTCTCTAAAATTACAATTTTTTTTTTGCCAGTCCTAGGAGTGAACTCAGGGCCTCAGCACTGTCCTTGGGCTTTCCTCAAGGTTAGTGCTCAACCACTTGAGCCACAGCACCAGTTCTAGCTTTTCTATATATGTGGTACCAAGGAATGGAACCCGGGTTTCGTGCATGCTAGGCAAGCACTTTACACTAGGCCAAACTCCAGGCCCCACCCAAATTACTTTTTACAAATCAAACAAATTGAGATTTATGAGAAATTTAAATATTTATGAGTGAATCTCATTGTATCGCCGAGTAAATGCTAGAATCAGAACCCCATTCCCTAGAGAACTGATGTTCCAAAGCAAAGAGTGCAATCGATCTAGTAAATTTCCATATTTTGAAATCATCTCCTTACTGGTTAAAGAACTGGTTACAGAAGAGAATAAACTTTTTGGATCCAGTTGGGTCAAACAGTGGTTTACAAGGTCACTGTGATGATCTTTCACTTTGACGAGTTCTGCCTTCATCTCTAAATGTAAGCCCACCCCTCTACATGAAAATAATTATCTCCTTGACCTTGCCAAGTTGGTAAAACATAATGTAGCAGAATTTTGTTAAAAGAAATCATTATATGAAATCAGATTCATTCGGAACTAGAGAGAACATGTATAAAAACTTGCTTCTAACTATACTTCATAATATCACAGTTACGAACTGGTCTTCCTGTAGCAAGTTCCCTACAATAGCTTTCAGTGTTTGAGAGGGATTCAGAATAGGTTCAAGGCTAGAGTTCGACCCACAGGAAACCTGGGCTTTCTAGTTCATTGATGGTAAAAGCGCCCTAGGAATGTACCTAGGACTGGGAAGGGTCATCCATAGAAAAGTTGTTCAAAAAGGAGCCACCATGAAACTTGATTTGCAGATATATCTGCTGTACAATAAAATTAGAAGAACTGGAGGGAAAATGAGGAGGGTGTAACTTTGTTCGACAACAAATGGTGCCATTACCTTACTATGTAACTGTAACTTCTCTGTACGTCACCTTCACAATAAAATAAAATGCTGTTAAAGAACAAAAGCAAAATCAAAACCAATTTACTGTGTGTCTTACTCTTTTTATCTTTGGAGTTTTGCCTTGTGTAAATAATTTAGTAAAAATATTTATGAAATGACATGAAATATATTCTAAGATTTTTGCTTTTTCAGAAAGAGTCTTGTAGCCCCGGCTGGCCTCCACTCTCATCCTCCCATCTCAGTCTTTCAGCTGAGAGTACTTCCATGCCTAGCTGGCTTGTTTTTTATTAATGATGAGGCCAAACCCCCAGTCCCTAGTGACAAAATTTTTTAAGGTTGCATTTATGCATGGCACAAGTAAAACACAAAGTTTAATGTGATATAGCTACAGTTACATAGCTTAGATTTGAAATTTGATTCAGAATTATTAGATACTTTTTTTGTCAGTCCCAGGGCTTGAACTCAGAGCTGAGCACTGTCCTTGGGCTTTCTCAAGGCTAGAGCTCTACCACTTAAGCCACAGCACCACTTCCAGCTTTTTCTACGTATGTGATACAAAGGAATCAAACCCAGGTCTTTGTGCATGCTAGGCAAGCACCCTACCACTAGGCCAAACTCTCGTTCCCTTATTAGACATTTTTAAGAGGTTTTTTAAGAGGAAGTTGGGTCTGGGTTTGGATGTTGGAAGCATGGAAATATAACTAAGTAATTAAAGTTTGAATGAGGATTAAGAAAGCAATCGTCATTGTCCAGTGTGGCAGAAACTTTCATAGAATTGATCCTGTAGGAATATATACATTGGTAGGTAGCTTTCAGAACTATCAGTCTCTTAGGCATGGGATCCAGGGCTAACAGTTTTTGTGTCTCCAGATAGATATGCATCTGGTGAACTTTGTATGGAGTGTTGATTGCTCATTTGTAGGGCACACTTGCAGAGAGGATTCGTGCAGGAGGGGCTGGAGTTCCTGCATTTTACACAAGCACAGGGTATGGGACCCTGGTACAAGAAGGAGGAGCCCCCATCAAGTACAACACAGATGGCACCATCGCAATTGCCAGTCAGCCAAGGGAGGTAAGAATCACCCGATCCTTACAATACTGGAACCACTCTTTCCCCATGGGTTTCTGGGTAGGCCTACTAGGTGAACTTATCTTGCTACGAAACAGCCATTCATTCATTTTTCATAATTATGTTTGGTGAGAGTTCTAGCTAAATTTGGGTATGTGCCAGAATTGTAATCCTTATGTAATATACTAGTTAAGATCAGTTCACTGATTTTCTTTTCTCTTTTCTTTCTTTCTTCCTTTTTTTTTTCTCTTTTTTTGTCAGTCATAGGACTTGAACTCTGGGCCTGGGCGCTGTTCCTGAGCTCTTCAGCTCAAGGCCACCACCCTGCCCTTTGAGCCACAGCGCCACTTCTGTTTTTCTGGTGGTGAATTGGAGATAAGAGTCTCACATTTGATTCTTAGCATATTCAACTTTTATGCTCAGGCCCACCCTACTGTGGCTGGGGTGGAGAAGAAACTCAAAATAAAGGAAAGTTTTTCTGAAATTTTGAAAAAGAAACAGCTATAATCATGTAATGGAATTTAAAAAAGACTTTACATTATGACCTTTATAGTTTGTCCTTAGGGGACATGATCTTTTCATTTTGTTTACAAATTTACGTAGCTTGTTTAGGGTGGGATATCTTTTGTAGGCTATTTATTTACCTGCTAGAGATCAGTGGGCCTATAGCTAGAGTTATTGAGCTATTCAGATTTGAAATACTTTTAAAAGTAAGACTTGGGCTGGGAGTTTGGCCTACTGGTAGAATGCTTGCTTAGCATGCACAAAGACCCGGGTTCAATTGCTCGGTACCACATACATAGAAAAAAGCCAGAAGTGGTGCTGTGGCTCAAGTGGTAGAGCTCTAGCCATGAGAAAGACCAAGGAACAGTGCTCAGGCCCAGGACTGGCAAAACAAATAAATAAATACAATTTAAAAAAGACTCAGGCCCATATTTCCCTTAGGGAAGTGACTGGAGAATCACTTTTGTGCCTGTAAGGATGCTGATTCTTCCCCTTCTGTTCTGGGGGAAGATAAGAATCATTGAATGTGTCCTGCACTCTATAGTGTTTGCCCAGTCACATCCTCCATCTGGAGCTTTCCCTTTCTGCTGAGAGTGACCTATATTGTTACAGAGCTTTTCTTAACATATTTGCACATTTGAGCTTTCCCACTCCCCCTTTACTGCTTTAATTAGGTTAAAAAGATTTCTTGTTAGAGTAAAAAAAACCCTCGGAACATAATTAGGAAAAAATCAATCTTTATAGCATATGATGATAAAAGTGTCCAGGATAATTAGATGAACACTTTGCTAGCTTATTAGAAATTGTTGCATTTTCTTATCCTGGAAAAATGTAAACAACAACAAAAAACCAACAAAAGATCAAATGGAGTCTCAAAGACTTCTGGGTTCATTTCTGCCTAGAGCCGAGTGCACAAATCTCGTATCTTTGTAGTATTGTTGTACTACCCCAGGAATATGACAAGTTACTTCTTGATATAATTCTCACTAGTTCTTTATTTCAATGGTTTATGGTTAAAGAGAAAGTGAATGTCTTTTTTTTTTTTTTTTTTTTGCGATGTTTATTGAGGTCCCACTCTTTTTCAGGTACTTTCTAAGCTCTGTAGAAATACAAATGATCTTCTGCCAAGGGCCATCTGGAAACTTATAACATTATTTGTGGCCCATACAAAATTATCAATACAGGCAGGTGAGCTTCAGTAGTGGATGAGGACTGTAGGAGAAGCGTATGTGTTGGTCTGTCATATACAAGATGATTTGGCTGCCTTAGTATGGCAAGTAGGCTGGACCTTTCCCACCTCTGCTAGAGCAAGTCTGCCTGCTAGTGGAGGAGCGGATAATAAAAGGACACACAATGTGGATACTGGGAGTGCTGTGAAGAAAATCCAGAGAGGTTATAGGCAAAGAGAGCCACCTGTGGCCACGGAGATGAGACTGCAGATTGAGTGGTAAGTGAAAGCTTTTGTCAGGACACATTACTTGATGGAGACCTGAGTAAAGCGAGAATGAGGCAGGTGGAGATGAGCAGATCATGTTTTGGTTAGAAAGAAAAGGAAGTTTAAGGGCCAGAGACAGTAGGACTAAGAAAACATGAGACTGGAGCCCATGAGGCAGAGAGTGGTAGGAATGGAGGTAGAATGAGGAGCCAGATCTATACAGAGCTTGCAGGTCATCAATGTAGAACTGTGGATAGGGATGGGAATGTCATGTATTCTAAGTTAGATCGGTGGTGAGGATTTTTTTTTTGCTTGTTTTTGCTTTTATGTCAGTCCTGGGGCTTGAATGCAAGGCCTAGGTGCTTCCCCTGAACTTCTTTTACTCAAGGCTAGTGCTGTACCACTTGAGCCACAGCTCCACTTTTGGCGTTTTGGTAGTTTATTGGAGTTAAGAGACTCATGGATTTTCCTGAGTTGGCTGGTTTCAAACCATGACTCTCAGATCTCAGCCTTCTGAGTAACTGGTGTGAACCCACCAGCTTTAGATTGAGGGCTGGCAAGTTTCATACTTCCATTGTTGTTTTGCTGTGGACCAAGAGCAGAAGTGGGAGACTACTGAGAGAGGTGGCTAACTTAGACAAGGTGATAAAGTGCAATTAGTATGAAGTGATGGGAATCAGTATGAGTGGAGATGGTGGAGCCACCAGAAAATTTGCTGATGGTTGGTTGCGGTGTGTCAAAGAAGAATCAAGTACACTGCTTGCTGTGATGAGGAATCCATGGGGGTAATCAAAGAGCTCTGTCAGGACAAAGTTCATTTGGGAAGTCCATATATTCCGGGGTGTTTGGCAGGCTCCAGATCAGGGGAAAGTTTAGAGCTGGGATAAGAACTCTGTGGGCAACAGGCTGAGATGAGTGGTTTGGGTCTATGTGCAAGATAACCAGTACCTCTTAGATACTTAACTGTCAGGAAGAGGAAGATAAACAGCAAATAAAACCATGGAAAAGAAAGACTAGTAAGCAAAAGTGAAGGGAGTCAAGTGAAACGAACGAAAGGTAGCGTACATGTTGCGGGAGGCTCAGCTGAATTAGAATGAGGAGTCTAAGTAATACAAAGATTGGAATTGACTAGTAGATTTGCAGAAATGGAGGTCACTGGCAACCTTAAATAGTCTTTTGTTTTATTCCCTAGAATGAAAGCAAAAATCTGATTGGAGTAGATTCAACAAGAACTGAAAGATGAAGAAGTAGAAACTGAAATGTACAACTGTGAATGTGTGTGTGTATATGTAGAACTAGTTTGGCAAAAGTAATGTCTTCCCTTTTGGGAGTTTAGAATAAGTAATAGAGTAAACAATAGTGAGGGTATGGATACCAAGAAATTGTGTAATTGGAATATAAAAGAAAATGCAAGGAGGCTGAGCCAGCATGGTGAGGAAAGTCATTGAGGTACTTATTTCCAATTAACTACTCAGAAAAACCTAGGAGTAGTACTGAGGCTTAAGTGGTAGAGCACTAGTCTTGAGCAAAAGAAACTCAGGGACAATGCCAAGGCCCTGAGTTCAAGCCCCAGGACCTGCAAAAAAGAAGAAAAAGAAAAAGAAAACCCATTTTTTGCCTTCTATTTTGACTTTTCCTTGTACTGGAAAGTATTTACTTCCATTTTGTAGGTCTGTATGGAAAATACTCAGCTGTTAACACTAGTATTTAGAGTGATGAGTTTTCATGTCTATAAACTATTAAAATGAGTAACTTTGTATATGAATATATAGCTTGTGAATACCTTCCATACAAGTTGATATTAAATAAGATCTAAATTGATTAATGATTTTCTACATTCAATTTTCTATATAGAATGTGGGATATGCCTTTAAATGAGAAGTTCTTAAAGGAACAACTTCTATGTAAATATAGGGTTTAAAAGTTCTCTGGTACAGTGCTTCTTGACTGTGCACAAGGCCCTGGATTTGATCCTCATCAAAAGCAACAAAAGCAAATGTACCCAAACTGTCTATCCAAGCCTTCTCTAAAGTGCATGCAGTCTCTTTCCACTAGATGGTGCAGTGGGAATGGATTGGAGTTGAACCTTTCCTGAGCTCCACTCTGTGCATGGGTCTATAGAACCCACGGTGATTATTTAACACTCCTTTGCTTAATTCACAGAGATAAAGTCCCCCAAATAAAGAGGGGGTAGAGTTTTGCCAAGATAGAGTTTTGCTTTATGTCTTCCCCCAAAGTTCAAAGTCTTATTAAAAGGCAATATACATAAACAAAAATCAGCATTACATTAGATTAGTAGTGACAGAGGAGATGTACTACAATAAAATACAACTTTTCTAAAAGGAAAGGGAGAATGAAGTACACATGAATAAAACCTAAGAAAGATATATAAAGCTTTTGTAAAGAAAATGATAAAAATATTAAAAAGAAGTAAATGAAAATTTCACTAAAAGGGATCTACTACATTATGTGAGTGGGTACCAAGATACTGTGTTAGTCCTCTTCAAATCAATTTGCTGATTCCCAGTTCAAAATCTCAATAGATAATTGGAGACCACAGGAAAATAAGAATAATAGATATTTTTTTCACTTCTACAAATTTATTTAATTTTGAGTATTTAGAACGTTGAGCTTTAAAAGCTTTACAAGAACTGAGAATTCAGACAATTTTCCTATTAAAATATGATATAAAACCACCAGGCCAATTCTTTTTTTTTTTTTTTTTGCCAGTTCTGGGGCTTGAACTCAGGAATAATAGATATTTTTATAACTACTTTCATGTATAAAATCCTAGACCATGTCATGTAATTTTTTCTGGAGTAAAAGGAAAAAGATGATTTTTCCATCTTCCATATATAATTTACATACACATACAAAAATAACCTGAATATTCTATCCCTCAGGCTTGTAGAATTTTATTTTCTCCAATGCCTCTGGGCCTTTGTACATTCTTTACTTTTTTTTCTTTTGCCAGTCCTGGGGCTTGAACTCAGGGCCCGAGCACTGTGCTTGGGGCTTTCTCAAGACTAGAGCACTACCACTTGAGCCACAGCATCACTTCTTGTTTTTTCTATGTATGTGGAATTGAACGCTGGTCTTTGTGCATGCTGAGCAAGCACTCAGCCACTAGGCCAACCTCCTAGCCCCATTCTTTACTTTTAATCTCCTTGATCATTTTGACAAAGTCTTAGTTGCCTCTTGGGAAGTTTCTATTGGGATTCTTCTCCTCTCACTAGGCTTCTATCCTTATTGTCTGACTGTGAGAGTGCCTATCACAATCAAATTTATGCAAAAATACCTGATGCTACCTTCTTTGTCTCCTTTAGGTAAGGGAGTTTAAAGGCCAGCATTTTATTTTGGAGGAATCCATTACGGGAGATTTTGCTTTGGTGAAAGCCTGGAAAGCAGACCGAGCTGGAAATGTGATTTTCAGGTATTGTAATATTAAAAAAAATAACAAAAAAGGGGCTAGGAGTTTGGTCTAGTGTTAGAGTTGGTATAGTGTTAGAGCGTGCACAAAGACCCAGGTTCGATTTCTAAGTACCATATACATAGAAAAAAAAGCTGGAAGTGGTGCTGAGGTGCAAGTGGTAGAGCTCTAGCCTTGAGAAAGTCCAAGGACAGTGCTCAGGCCCTGAGCTCAAACCCAGGACTGGCAAAAAAAAAAAGTATGTGTGGGTGTGTGTATGTGTGTGTGTGTGCATGTGTATATGTGTTGTGAGTGTGTTATATGTCAGGAAGTCTATATTTCCTAAATTATGGTAAAAAGAATATAGTGAATTGGTTATTCATTTTAACAAGAGCTTATGATCATATATAATCATATGTTTATGTCCATACAATTGTGGGCAGTTCTGCCTTTATGTAGTCTAACTGGTATGATATCCTTGTGCAGTTACATTGTGATTGATCGATGTCTAGGTTGCATTGCATAGAAATACTGGATTTATGTCTTCTTATACATAGTTATGTCTAATTATTATTTTCCCCCTGTGTATTTTAGTACTCATTATCTTAGAAAGCATGGCCATATATGATTTAAATTTTTGATAGTGCTATTTTTATGCTACTTTTCTTTTTGTCAGTGATGGGGCTTGAAATCAGGGCCTGGTTAAGCTCTTGTTATTAAATGCTAGCGTTCCACCACTGTGAGCCACAGTACCACTTATTTTCTGATGGTTAACTGGAGATAAGAGTCTCATGGGAACTTTTATGCTTGCACTGGCTTTGAACTGCAAATCTCAGCCTCCTAAGTAGCCAGGATTATAGGCATGAGCCCCCAGTGCCTGGCTGAGTTTAGCTACTTCTTTTTTAAGATAAAACTACTTTTTGTGATTTCTAGAGATCTTTGGACACATGCATGCCTTATTTAACATATTGGTGTAAAGTATACATATACGCACATGTATATGTTATATATATTATATATACTTAAATATAATTTTTACATATATTTACATATACTTATACATAAGCATATAATATATATTTAAAGTTTAGATAAAATTACGTAGTAGCAAGTGGGAATAGATTATTGGATTATTTTAAATATCTCTAGTTTATCCTGTAGCCCATTGCCTGACTACACAGGGACAATTCAAAGCCTAGCCCATGTGCTTTGGCATGAAATGAGAATTCTTAGCAGTGGTCAAGTGGTCTAGATTTTTAGCATAGTGGTTTCTTTCACATTTCATGAGACACATAGTACAGAGGTCTGAAAGAGCTTTGGACTTCTTTACCTTTGGCCGAAGTGTCAGTTTCTGAGTACAATGCATCTTGCTTGGTGGCACCCATCTCATGGTGGGAGGAAAATGGGACCAAAACATGAGAAAGGGTATCAAGGTTTGTGAAGTAATGCACCTTCTATCTGATGAATATAATGTAACCCTTCTATTAATTACAATAAATATATATATATATATATAAAATAATTTACACTACAACCTGCTTCTTAGTTTTCATCCTCTTTCCTCCCTTCCCTTGTTCTCCTATGCGTGATGTAGGAAAACTGCAAGGAATTTCAACTTGCCCATGTGCAAAGCTGCACGGACCACTGTGGTAGAGGTAAGAGAAGAGCCTGTTTCTGAATTGTTTTTTTCTTTTTAAATAATTTGATCTTACTAGTTTAAGAGAAAGTGTATCATTCCATTTGTTTACTGGCAGGCAAGCAATGACACCATTGTTTTGTTTTGGATTCTATTTAAATATACAATCATCAATATAAAGAATGACAGCCTTGTGGCTATCTAGGATCTCATTGGAATGCTTTCTTTGGGGATCCACCTGTGGGGCCAACTTTAAGTTCTTTGGTGCTTGAATAAAATGGGGTCAAAATTGCATGACACATGGTCATGCTTTACTTCATAATGGGATACTACCTGAGAAATGCATTATTAGACAGCAAAGATCATAAAGTGTACTTAAATAACTTTAGATGCTATGACGCTACTAAACCATATCATCTTGTGGGAACATAACTAAGCACACACACACACACACACACACACACACACACACACACTTAGAAAGATATATGTATTTCCAAGAAAATACAGATCACATCAGGAGAACTGATCTGGAAACAAGGAGATACATTCTGTAGATTTCACCTGATGGTGGTGTGTGTGTTCCATCCTTTGATTCATCCAGCAACTGGCTGATGTGGGGATCTATGAAGTTACTTCAGGGGTATGTTTGAAATAATCAAATATCAGGATCCTGGCTCCTGTGGAGGGAAATGAGGAGAACGAATCTCACAGTGCTGGGGGATATGGTATTCTCACCTGGGATTTTTTTTTCAGTATGTTTAATATACATTCTGTATTAAAAGTGGACAATGTGTTTTACTTTCTCTGTGTAATCTCCTCTCATTTATTGAGCCATTTTAATGATCTCTCCATGGCCAATGTCTAGCCTTGTTGGAGAAAGAGCTGCTACATGGTTTAAAATAATTGATGTCGGCTGGGCCAGGTGGTTCAGGCCTGTAATCCTAGCTACTCAGGAGGATGAGATTTGAGGATTGTAGTTCAAAGTCAGCCTGGGAATGAATGTCTGTGAAACTCTTATCTCCAATTAACCACCAGAAAACCAGAAGTGGTGCTGTGGTTGAAGGTTGAAGGGGTAGAATGCTAGCCTTGAGCTGAATTGCTCAGGGACAGTGTCAAAGCCCAGAGTTCAAGCCCCACGACCAACAAAAATAAATAAAATAATTGATGTTGTAACGCCTTGACTTTACGAACTTCTCTAAAAGTACAGAAGTTGACATTTCTTCTCTGAATACGAAGGACAAGATGCTTTATTTTGGGGGAAGTTCTATGAAATTCTTTTCCTATTAGGATAAGCCTGTCTTAATTTTTTACATGAGAGAGCAAAGAAAAGACGCTAGTATCTTCAAGTCATTACAGGTATTGGAGTAGAGAGGCTCTGTTGTGAAGAGAAGAGAAAATTCTTTAACTGAGCCAACAAATAAAAGAAAGGCCACTCCTTCCTATCCCAGCACAGAAATCTCTGGTCTATTCCAGCACTGTATCATAGTGGGTCCAGATATACATTAGAATCCCTTTCTGTCAAGTGCTTTTACATACTCACTCCCGGTTAATTGCTCTTCTCCATTTGGTAGCCAGTAGACAAGTGTGACTTAAAAAGTTTAAATGAGGGGCCAGGAGTTTGGCCTAGTGGTAGAGTGCCTGCCTAGCATGCATGAAGACCCGGGTTCGATTCCTCGTACCACATACATAGGAAAAAGCCAGAAGTGGTGCTGAGGCTCAAGTGGTAGAGCTCTCTAGCCTTGAGAAATCCCAAGGACAGAGCTCAGTTCCTGAACTCAAGTCCAGGATTGGCAAAAAAAAAAAAATTAAATGATGGGCCCAGAGTTTGGCCTAGTGGTAGAATGCTTGGCTAGAATACACTAAGACTTGGGTTCAATTCCTTGGTACCACATACATAGAAAAATCTGGAAGTGGTGTTGTGGTTTAAGTGGTGGAGCTATAACCTTCAGAAAACCCAGGAACAGTTCTCAGGCCCTGAGTTCAAGCCCTGGGACTGGCAAAAAATGTTTAAATGAGTTAAAATGCAATACAATACAAATTTAGTTCTGTAGTTATACTGGTCACAGTTGAAGACTTCACTAGCTTTTTGTGGCTAGTGATAACTGTGTTGATCAGTATAAATTTATTTCATGTTTATTTATTTTGGGAGGTTAGGGTTTTTACAGGAAATGTTATTTGACAGAAGTAGGTTAAAAGAATTAAAATAAAGTCCATGTGCTATTCTTGTTTAGGAACTTACATGAAACAGCTATTTAGGCAAATAGTATTGTTATAATTTAATGTCTCCGTATGCTTAGACTAGAAGGAATCCCATGCCGACAGACATGAGTTAGAATGGTGCTCTCAAAAGTGAAAAGCAATTCGGAATGATGATGTCCATGTTGTCCACATTCTGATATGGAACTTGATTACAATTTTGTGACTTTGTATTATCCCTAGTCCACTGAGTAACCTGGACCACAATCTTGTTCTGTGTATACCCTACACACTGTTGTCTGTGTTGGTCTCCAGAGTATTATGATCCTCGTGCTGCTCTGTTTTATAGTAATCTTCTTAACATAGATGATTATGAACTGGTCTGAAGGATGGTATTTAAAAGGAATCTTGAGCGATCATTTAATTATTCCTGTAGTCATCTGGGTGCTAAATGTAGGCCATCATGATAGCTACCATTAGTGATTTATTAATGGTCTCAATTGTATTAGTCCTTGCTGGTCTCTCATGTACATTTACATTTTTTCCATATTAGTCCTATGAGGTAAGAACCAAAATCATTCCAGTTTTAGAGATGAGTACTTTAAGGCTCAGAGAGGTTGAATGACCTACTCAAGGGTACACAGCAAGCCTGATGAGAACAGAACCATAGAAATATTGATCGGATATCCTCTGTCCTTATCTTTGTTTCATGAAATACTTCAGATCATCATGATGGGTTGAAGTCTGGAAGTACATTGGACATGCAGAGTATTTTACTTCTATTAGCATTGAGCAGATTGAGAGCTTTTGTTCAACCTTTCTCTCTACTGCCAGCCTTCTTGGTCATTCTGATTATAGTGGGTTTTCCTACCAGGATCGTAGTCCTTGGAGATAGCCTTGAGAAACAATGATCCTCAAACTATGGTCCTGTGGATTCATTCATTCTTTCTCTTGGCTCTTGTTTATTCTACCCAGTGGTCCCTTGATCCTCACATATTTCCCTAACATGGTGATTTATGTATGCTCCATACTTCAGCACAAAGTATTGTTAGTTTTTAGCCAAACTAATAGGAATATCACCTTTATCAAAACCTCAGGCCCTTTGCATACTTCTCTGCACATTGTGACATAATCCATGCTGGCTGTGTCTTTCTCCCTTTCTTAAAGAACTGGGTAGTTACTTGAGAAAAAGCCAGTACAAATGAGTGTACATGCTGGCACACATGTCACAAAGATGCTTCTCTTTTTACTCTAGCCAGTGTTATTTCTGGACCTCCTTTCCTTTGAGTGGGCGAAGTCTTCTTGATGAACTGAATTAGCCAGAATATCTCCTGATGTTGTATTGCATGTGTATAATGAATAAGGGGCAGACACAGTCTGCTGAATGTCTGGAAGGGAGTTCACAGGCTTCTTTCTCAGGGGAATTCTTGTTAACCTCATAACTGTCTATGAGCTTCCCTGCCAGGTCCTGTGTGCATACCCTACCATCCTGGCTTTCTCTGAGAAGTGGCCTTGCTCTTTCTGGAAAGAGTTTATAATAGGAAATCTCGGAGGAGGGGCAGGAGTGCCTCACTTAGGAGACTATTGATGCTTTGTCTCCTGCCAGCAGCCTGGCATGCTTGAGCTGTCAGAAAAGGTCATCTGACTCAGCCCCTGAAGGCTGCTGAGGTTGCCTATAACCAGAATACCCTGGGTGGTTTGGTTTTCTTTGTGTGGTCACACCTGCTCTATAGCTTGTATTATCAGACAGCAAAGGTTTACCAAAAGTGCTTTTTGACTGTTATAGTTACTTTCAGCTTTTGCTTAAAGACACTTTTCATCACAACTTAAATATAACTATTTCTATTAAGAGTATTTGTATTTTGGTATTTTAGATATAACTGCCTAAAAAAGAAGTATTTTTTCATATATTTTTATTGTAATAAATAGAAGGGTTACTTTATATGCACCAGATAGAAGGTGCATTCCTTCACAAACCTTGATACCCTTTCTCATGTTTTGGTCCCCATTTCCCTCTCCCCACCTCCACCCCTCATCTTGTTTTCCTCCCTCCCTATCAGAAAGAAGTATTTATAGATCAGGATTCTTGTTGCATACATGCTGCATACATGTGACTTGTGTGTTTTGTGAAGCATAGTAAATTGAGCCTCTGTAAACCCAAGTAGAGTAAGAAGTAGAGCTTTCTATCCAGAGGTAGCCACTATGAGGAAGATTGTTTCTACCAATGTCCTTCTCTTTTTTATTAATCATCATCATCATCATCACTACTATTTATGATTCTAGGTTATAAAGTATGGGCACATGAAAAAAAACTTTAAAGTAATATTTATGACAGAAAAACCTTGGGAACTATGACTTCTGTTTTCTGTATTAATACCCATAAAATTCTATTTTTTTGTGAGGGGGGAGGGCTGGTTCTGGGCCTTGAATTCTGGGCCTACACACTGTCCCTAAGCTCTTTTTACTCAAGGCTAGTGCTCTACCACTTGAGCTACAGAACCATGTCTAGCTGATTAACTGGACATAAGAGATTCATGGACTTTCTGACCAGGCTGTCTTCAATTGCAGTCCTTAGATCTCAGCCTCCTGAGCAGCAAAGATTACAGGTTTGAGCCACTGGCACCCGCTAAATTCCATCTCTTGTTAGGAGATTAACTTGAAGAAAAAATTAAGGAGACACCTGCCAGCCTGCCAAGCAAAAATATGTTATTTCTGCTTAATGGGTAAGGAAAGGTAAAGATTACAGCGAGAATGAGTTTATTAATTTTTGTTTTAAATATTTATTATGGAATTAGGCACTGCTAGCTCATGCTGTAATCCTAGCTACTGAAGAAGCTGAGATCTGAGGATCACAGTTACAAGCTGAGTAAGAAGGTCCATGAGACTTTCTTCTTCTTCTTTATTTTTTTTTCCATTTTAAATGAGTTAGTTTAGTTTCAAGATGATATCAAGTTCAAGCATAGAACAAAGAGCAGACTCAGGCAGGAATCGAGGCTGAGTTTACTTTAAATTTACAGCAGGAATAGGAATGGCTGACAATCATTGACAAACTGAAGACATCCAGTGGTGGAATTTTTTTTTAAAGGTTGTCTTTAATACTTGTAGAGTTCTAGACAAAATTTCATTCTACCCGTAGGTGGCAGAGATGTTATAGCAGGAAATCCAGTGACAAGGAACAGGTACTTTTTGCCATATTTCTTAATTCTACCAGAGTCCCTTCGCTGCAGCATTTACTTTCAGATCCTGGAGTTTCTTCTCCTCTCTGTGTCTGCTTGAAGGTCTTTTCCTCTTCCATCTCCCTGGCCTGTATCTTGGGCTGAGATAAATCCTCTTCCAACATTCACTTCATGCATAGAGAACCACTGCTCACACCTGTGTGGAACTTATTCACGTGAGCATCTCTGAAATGGCTGAAATGCCAAAGGTGACTCTCACGATCTCCTTCACTGTACTTAAGCATTAGCCTGGTGAAGCTGTCTGCTTCAGTTAGCCAGAAAAGTGAGGCCAGCAAGAATAGTATCTTCTCTTCCTCCTGAATCTCCCTGAAGGGGCCAGCTAAGTTAAAAAGAAAGAGGAGATAGAGAGATCTTTGTCTCTTCTTTCTCTTACTAATACCCCATGAGCTGTGAGAGCCTTTAGTAAAGTGTTACTAAATGGTTATGGAGGACATCACAGAGATTGCTTAAAAAATTAAAAAAAATCTTCAATTCAACCTGTCAGTTTATGAGTACAATGCATCTTGACCCATGCTATATTACTTTTTCTTTCCTTTTTCCCACCCTTCCTCTCTCCTTTCATCTCCTCCCCCTTCCCTTGACCTCTCACCCACAACACATGTTCCAACATCTTGACGCCTTTTTTTGTTAGACCTTTTGTTGTTCAAAAAGTTACACCATTCAAATCCTTCCCTGCAACCACCAGACCCCATATATATGTATGTACATATATTTGCATATGTCCCCATATATATGTATATGTGTAGATACATATTTATAAATTAGAGCTAACTTCTACATACAAGATAAAATATGCATCATTTATTGTTTTTAAACCTGCTTAATTATATATAACATCTTTATGTTTTTTCCTTTACAATGTTTCAGTTATAATATTTTATTTATGCTCTTAGATTTCATGTTTTTCCTACTGATTACTAAACCCAGAGTGGTATCTGTAAATTCTATGCTTCACATTTGGCCATGTATAAAATGCCTTGATAGAAAACATTTGAATATCCTAACATAACTACATTAGATGAACTGACTGATGCTCTTTGTTTCAAAGTATTGAAGTATTTAAAGACCATTCATTTCCTTGAATTTTAATGAAATTTTAGAGTGGTTCAATATAAATGAAGATATACTGTAATGAAGTAGTTTGGTAAAAATTAAAAAAATCTTCAAAATGGAATTAGTATAATGTTTACAGACCTCTAACTATAGAGTTGGTGAATGCTTGGTGTTTACTTTTTTTTTTTTTGGCCAGTCCTGGGCTTGAGGTCAGGGCTTGAGCCCTGTCCTTGGACTTTCTCAAGGCTAGAGCTCTACCACTTGAACCTCAGTATGACTTCCGGCTTTTTTCTATGCATTTGGTACCGAGGAATCGAACCTGGGTCTTCTTGCATGCTAGGCAAGCACTCAACCCTAGGCCAAACTCCCAGCCCATGGTGTTTACTTTTAACTACAGTTCTCAGCATACTCCTGTAGATTTTTACTGTAAATCTTAGCCTAATGACATCTGCAGTGAGAAGAAGAGCAAAATAGAAAAATGGTTCATTGATGATAAAAATATATTAAGCAAAGTGCTAATCTTGACATTTGATTTCTTGTTGCCTGGCAACAATGTGGCAACCTTGAGAGAGAGTCCCTTTATCTCAGGGACAAGGAACTATACTGCATCATGGGGCAGAAACACCAGTTCCAGCAAGTATGGCATTTCTAGGCCATCTTCCTTCCCCAATTCTGGTGCTCTTTCTTATTACAGTACAGAAATACCTAGAGGAAAAGTCATTTTAATAACATGTCCCTTTGTGAATGGATGGCTGGATTTTATTCCAGCCAATTTTTGGCCCTTTGACTTTGTATATTTTTGCATATAGTTTTAGAAGTTGCACTAATTTGTGTTTTAGCAATGTGTACTACACAAGTCTTAAGCTTTTAAATGGTACCATAAACATGCATATTGCGATACTTTATTAGTTCTCATTAAGCATTGTTTATTCTTGACCTTCTAGAGGTGAGGGAAAAGAAAAGATTTAGGCACATTTTGTTTCTTATGGAAATTGGGGCACTATCTAGTGTTCCTACTTTAGTAGGAGAAGAAAGCTTGTTGAGTTGTAGTTGATCAATTGGTTAATCAATAATTAATTATTTTTGCTAGGCAGGTACTTTACCATGTTTCAGGGTTTTTCTGTCTTAGTTATTTTTCAGATAAGGTCTTGCATTTATGTACAGGTTGGCCTGAACCTCATCTCTCCAATCTATGTTTCCCACATAGCTGGGAAGACAGGCATGTGTCACTGTGCGCAGCTTCCACTACGATTTGTTTTAAATGAAAAGCTGATTCAAGTTGTATGTAACTACTTTTCTTTATACTTTCAGTTCATAATTATTACTGTTCACAAAATAGGTGGTTTATTCTCTGGCCTAGTTTTGCATCTAAGTACTAAAAATATTTTTATATTTTAGGAGGATTGTTAAAAATAAATAAAAGAAGAAAAGTATATGACCATAATACCTAAAATATTAACTTGCTGTTTACCTAAAGAAACTTTGTAGACTCATGGTTTAAAGTGTCATTTTATTTCTGGAGACTAAATACATTGAATGTCACTGGTGGTATTTCTTATATAACCAGTGAATTGGAGTATAATTGAAGTAAGATAATGATACTGGGTCTGAAAAGAATTTATGTAGAGATGGTGAAATGCCTGGGACTTTGTAGGCCTCCTTTTGGATACCCATGAGAACAGGGAAGTAACGGAGAGTGATTTGTTTACCAGCTCTGGTGGCCACGATGTCTTCATCAGCAAATCTGGTCTGAATGTGGTCTAATTGCCATTGGAAGGATTATTTTTACTGAAAGTACCTACGTTTCCTTTTCTATTTGACATGCCACAAACTTGAAGGCAAATTTCCTGTATATACAGATACACTGCCAGGTGAATGGGTCAAAATTTCTCCCATCTGTCTGGAGGAAAGCATATGATTGCAGCTCTTGGCTAGCAGAGTTTCCAGAGCTGGAGTCCTCTTGTGTCCTGGAGTTTGGAAGGACCTGCAGTCTTGGTCTTTCATTTTTGCCCTTTTGCATCATGGAGAGGAGAAGGAAGGATATGGTATGAGACTCTGAAGACAATGAAGCTGATTTTCTCAGCTTTCTGAACTATGGCCTTTAGATGCCTATTTTCATTTTTAGTCAGAAGCACATTTGTAAGCTTTAGCTGGCTATTGCTTATTTGCTGCGATGGTATATCTCCAAGGAGGAAGTTACCTAGGTTAGCCATGAGCTTTCTTGTCTTGAATCAATCCTCTTGCACAGTAGAAAATGTTTGAACCAGTTAAAGTGATTTCTCGTGACAAAAGTCAGTTGTTTTATCTAAATTGACTCAGTTTATCTTTCTGGTAAACAGTTTCATATGCACTTGTATGCTCATGTTTGTGCAGTGCTTTTATGCTTTTCAAAGTACTTCCCCAGAGATTATCTCATTTGATCCTCTAATTACCAGATAAAGTCAGAGAAGCAGTTTTATTACAATATTGCAATTGAGCAAACTGAGAAATGGATAAAATTCTGGAAATAGACCACTAGCACCTTAAATGACTTAAAGAAGAGGACATGGGAAGATTTATCTTAAGTCTTTCCATCTTCTACCTGTCACTTGCCAGCTGTGATAACAATATTGAGGTTTTATTTTTGAAATACTCTTCAATAAGTTATTGGTAGCTGAAAATATTGGTAGGCATGTGTGCTTTTGTAGGAACTTAGACTTTAAACTAAGTATAAATGAAAGGGCCATCACTTCAGCTTATGTGTTTTATGTAGGATGGACTTTCTAGAGTTAAGAGGGAGAAGATCAGTGAGGAGAACATTGTTGTGATTCAGGTGGCTTGATCTTGGGTGCTGGAGTAAAGGCAGTACACAGTATTTTAGAAAGGGAAGTACCCAGCTTGCTAATATCTTGGACTGCTAGGATTGAAGGGAAGGTAGAAATTAAAATATTTGCTACATCTAGCGTAAGCAATGGTGTTTCATTCTTTGAGATGAGAAAGTCTGGGATCAGGAGATTGTAGTAGAGTTGGGGCAAGGACCCAGGGCACTGATAGGATTGGGATTTTTTTTTTCTTGTGAGTCATGGGGCTTGAATTGGCCTAGGCGCTGGCTGTCCCTGAGCTCTTCAGCCCAAGGCTACTGCCCTACCCTTAAGCCAAGCCCCATTTCCCCTTTTCTAGAGGTTAATGTGAAGCTAATTGAAAGGACCTCCAGGATATTGAAACAAAAGCCATATAATAAATGATTGTTGTCCTTAATGTACTATGTTGTCTCTCATCTCCTTAGCTGTCCCTTGGTTATCTCATATTGGTATAGTATCTCACTTTGTTATCTGATATATTGAATTTATTTGTATTTGGATATTTGAAATTTGATAGGGAAGGGGGGAAAACCAAGACGGGTGGAGGGTGGGGGGGGAGGGAAATGGGTACCAAGACATGTGAAAGGGTATCAATGTATGTGAATTAATGCACCTTCTATCTGGCAAATATCATGTAACCCTTTTACTAATTACAATAAAAAAAATTAAAAAAAAAAAAGAGTCTCAAATCCTTTGGTCCCTAAGCTGGTTTTGAACCTTGATCCTTAGATGTCAGCCTCCTGAGTAGCTAAGGTTACGGGCATGAGCCACCGTGCCCAGTTTAGGATTGGACTTTTAAGCTTTCATGTAATGTTATAGATGTAATGACGTGTATATGTAGTGCTTAGGGAGAGGTTTACATGGTAGTTATTCTACTAGGACTAATCCACATAGATTTGATGTGTTAGGGTCATACTATGTTTTGGACTAAGCCCTGAGGGTAGTCATAATTTTCTTTTTTTCCTTGTATCACCTTTTCCTCTCTTCCCCTATCCTTCCTTCCTTTCTTTCTTTCTTTCTTTCTTTCTTTCTTTCTTTCTTTCTTTCTT
Source organism: Megascapheus bottae (assembly GCF_031878675.1). Taxonomy (NCBI): domain Eukaryota; kingdom Metazoa; phylum Chordata; class Mammalia; order Rodentia; family Geomyidae; genus Megascapheus; species Megascapheus bottae. The sequence goes on from NC_143512.1 coordinate 61,352,457, forward strand.
TCTTTCTTTCTTTCTTTCTTCTCTATACCTTCCACTTTTCAAAATCTGAGATTAAAAACCTCTTCTCTGTGGGATACTGGGCTTTATGCTTCTAATCGCATAGATCACGAGGATTACCATGCCAGCCTAGGCAAAAAGTTAATAAGACCCCCATATCACCCTATAGCTGGATGGTGGTGCATAATTGCAACACTAGCTATTCAGGGGGCACAGATAGGAGAACCATGGTCCAGGTGGGCCTGTGGCACAAATGAGACTCCATCCCCAAAACAACACAAAAAGGGGCATAGGATGTGAATCCACAATCAGAGTGGCTACCTATCCCGCACGAGGCACTGAATTCGACTTCTAGTATGACTACAAAAACAAAACCAAAAACCACATCTTGGCTTGTCACAGCTTTGTGACATTGAACAAGTAACTCTAGAACCCTATTCTTCATAGCATCTCCTTTTGATGTGGCTACATTATGGTTATGCTTTGAGCATGAGTAGGATAAGCCATTTGAATGTGTTAAAGTCTTCTGTTCTCACCTCGATCATTCCTGCTGTGGGTAATAGCTCTTAGAGGACTGTATCCTCACTGACAGGATGGTGGTGACTGTCGATGTGTGTGCCACGAACTGCAGCTAGCAAAGCACACTGGCCAGCCATGCTCTTCTCCTGTTTTCCAAAGACCTTGAAAATTCCACCCTAACCCTCATTTCTAAAGTCTTAGAAATCATGGAAAACTTTATTTAGGTTGTTTTTCAAAAATATTTAAACTCCAGCCTAGGAGTTAGCTTAATGGTGGTAGAGTGCTTGCCTAGCATGCACGAAGACCTGGGTTTGATTCCTTGGTACCACATACCTAAAAAAGGCTGGAAGTGTTACTGAGGCTCAACTGGTAGAGCTCTAGCCTTGAGAAAGTCCAAGGACAGTGCTCAGGCCCTGAGTTCAAGCCCAAGACTGGTAAAAAAAAATTAAACTCCACCAAATCAACCCAAATAATGTTGTCATCTCATATTAAGCAATAACTATAATGGCTTTGATGGATATTATGATAGCTTGAAGAAGTACAAGGCCTTTTTCATCTATTGCTTCATTAATTTGGGACACATACACCCCAAAATGGACGAACTTCTTTGGCCTCCCTGTTTAATTTTCTGTCTGAGTCAAGGAAGATTTTTTTATTTGTGTATATTGTGGTTCAGAAGGTACAGATCTTCCCATTTAGGATGAACATGAGTTTGTTCTCAGATAAAACTTGTTTATGTTGAACATCTAAACTTCTTTTGAATGAAACTAGCATCCATTTCCTCTGGAGGTAGAAGATCAAATGAATGAAGAGAACTTCAGCTCTTCAGGGATGATTTATGTTCAAGCACAGGGCACCACTGCTTACTAACGTCAGAGGTTTAAAAATAGACATTTTCCACATTTCCTCAGGACAGAGCCCCTTGCCTAATATAAATAAATTATATGTAAGGAAGCAGGTGTGTTTTCACTACTTCCTTAGGAAAGTTTTGCCTTGTTGAATATTTTCAGAATCGTAAAATAATGTATCTTGTGTTTTGTATTTGGATGAAGTAGTCAAACAGTTGTTAAGATGAGAGAAATAATGAAAGACCAGAACTGAAAAAGGACTGTTAGGAAGTAATAGTTTTCTGCTTTGTTTCATTCCATGGAGAAACCATACCACAGTGTATAAGACTTTAAGTCATCCTCTGTCTCATTCAGCTTTTGAAGCTCAAAGATAATATGTAGTGTTTCACTTGGTAACTAATTCCATATTCAGGTAATCCAACTAATTCATTCCAAGTAAATAGGAGTTAGTAAAATGAACCCAAGTGGAAGATAAATAGTTCAGTTATGCTATGCATAAGTCTAAGAGACCGTAACATATTGTCAAAAATACTGAGCAAATTAGCTTAATAGTCTAATAACAATGAAAATAAGAACAACAAAAGTGACAAGAAGTGCTATTTATACCATGTACTTAATGCAATATACCAACTTTAGTTATCATTCTCCTAACTTTTGGAGGTCGGTATTATTCTTATTAAAGGGGAATAGGGATAAGGAAAAGCTTTAAGAGAAGAGAGCCAGTTGGCTGGGTGTCAGTTGCTGATGCCTGTAAATCTACTACTGAGATCTTGAGAATCGCGGTTCAAAGCCAGCCTAGACACCAAAAATCCGTGAGACTCCTATCTCCAGTTAACCACCAAAAAAACTGGAAGTGGTCCAGGGCTCAAGGGGTAGGGCAGTAGCCTTGACCTGAAGAGCTCAGAGACAGCACCCAGGACTGGAGTTCAAGTCCCACTATCAACGACAACAATAACAACAACAACAAAAGAAAGAAAGAAAGAAAGAAAAGAGAGCCAGTTAGGAAGAAAGATCAGGTTTAATCACAGATTTACCTCTAGTGTTATGTTATGAAGCACAAACATGGTTGGTGTATTTTATAGTGGCATTGTCTTTACTGGTGCTAATACTTTCGTATCATTACTGGCTTCTTACTGACAGGGTCATAGAGCCTTGCCTAATTGAATTTCTTTTCAGTTAACCAACTATTCCTGAAATGAATACCTTTCGAAACATATAAGATAATCTCATGAAAACTATTGAATGAGTGCTTTATATTTCAGAAGCTAGACTATATTTTACTATCCAAAACCAGGAAGATAGTTTAAAACCAATACTTTGAATCCAAAATAGAAATGACCATAAAAAAAAACAAAAAACAACAACAGATACTTTTAATGTCTTGAACAGTGTAGTAGGAGCTTGGAAGTCATCCTTCTTGTCCTCACAAAAGGAGAACATAGTTCATCAAAATGAAAATCAGTTCTTTCTTTTAGATCCATCAGAAAGTTGATGTGATGGGGCAGACCATTGCTGTCCAAGCTGGCAAGAGACAGACAGGCTGCTAAAGACTCACTGCATACAAGGGCAGAGGCCTGAGTGGCACGGTCTCGCCAGGAATCTGCCCTGCCTTAGGAACACCAGGATGGTTGGGTAGATTGTGGGAGGCTCACTTGGACGAGCTTCAGAATTCAGAACTCCAGGGTGGCTGGTCTTGGGAGGGTTCATATTTTGGTGAATTGCATCATTAGGGTCTTGACTTGATTTTCCTGCTCTTGTCAGGGAGAGAAGATAAGTAACTGTGAAAAAAGCAAAGTACAAAGATGATGAAAACTACTAATATATGGTTGATATTAAATTTACCACATTAATAATTATTTTAATATTGATGATCTAAATATACCGGGGAAAAGATGAAGAGTCCTGTGATATCAATTGTACATTGTTTAAGAAAGTCTATGTGGTGTAAAGACATAGATTGAAAGTAAAGGATGGAAAAAGACATACTGTGCTAACACTAATCAAAAGAAAGTTAGAATAAATCAAACAAATCGGACTTTGCAGCAAGGAACGTTCATAGGTGTAAAGAGGGACATTTTAAATGAATACAGGTCTTTTTTTTTTTTGTTTTTTCTTTTGCAAGTCCTAGGCTCGAGCTCAGGGTTTGAGCCTTGGGTTTTACCTCAAGGCTAGAGCTCTACAGCTTGAGTCACAGCACCACTTCCAGCATTTTTCTATGTATGTGGTACTGAGGAATCAAACCCGGGCCTTTGTGCATGTTAGGCAAGCACTTTACCACTAAGCCAAACTCCCGGCCCCAGATCTCAGTTCTTTATGGGTCACAAATATATTTTCAGAGTGTAATGTTTTAGCTGATCCTTGTTTTTTATTCTTTTTGCCAGTCCTGGGCCTTGAACTCAGGGCCTGAGCACTGTCCTTGGGCTTTCTCAAGGCTAGAGCTCTACCACTGGAGCCACAGTCCCACTTCTGGCGTTTTTCTATGTATATGGTAACCAAGGAATTGAACCTGGGTCTTTGTGCGTGCTAGGCAAGCACTCTAACACGAGGTCAAATTCCGGTCCCCCCTTGTTTCTTATTCTTAATGTAGCTTTATTCTGTGCCTCAGAAATATCACCACAGGCTTCCGCATACTTCTGCCATAGGGGTCTGGGCTCCATGTTAGACCTTCACAGTATCAGTTCCAGCTATTATCTCTGTTTCTTCTGTAGTTTCTTGTGGATCTATGTCACTTCAGCTTTTTTTTTTCTGTTTCTCCTCTAATTCTGTATTTGAATAGTTTCCATTAAAATAACACAGAAAATATAACTCAGAATGGAGCATAGACCTAAATGATAAAATTTCTATGAAGTGACACAGGAGAAAAATCTAGGTGACCTTGATTTTTTGTGATGCTTGTTCTAGATAAAAGTGTGATGGCGAAAGAAGGAAAGATAAAAGATAAGTTCCATTGTTTAACTATTTAGAAAACATGTATTTGAGTTAAAAAACTGATATTTGATATATGATAAGAACTTTTAAAACTTGACAATAGGAAAAATAATTATAAAACAGACAAAAGATTTGGATAGGAGGGAAAGTGGGAAAAATGGGAAAGGGGTAACAATGTTCAAGAAGTAAGGTTTTGGGGCCAGGAGTTTGGCCTAGTGGTAGAGTGCTTGCCTAGCATGCACGAAGACCTGGGTTCGATTCCTCGGTACCCCACATACATAGCAAAAAGCTGGAAGTGGTGCTGAGGCTCAAGTGGTAGAGTGCTGGCCTTGAGAAAGTCCAAGGACAGTGCTTAAGCCCTGAGCCCAAGCCCAGGACTGGCAAAAAAAAAAAAGTAAGATATTCAATACCTTGCGAATGTAACTGTAACCCCTCTATATATCACCTTGATAATAAAGTTTAAATTAAAAAAATTTGGATAGATAACTTGCTAGAGGAAATGCACAAAAGAAAATATGCGTATGAGAAAGTGCTTCACATTATATATCATAAGGGAACTATAAATGAAAATGAGATGCCACTGTCTACCTGTTAGAGCTACTACTGTTCAGAACAGAGGCACCACCAAATGTTGTGAGAATGAGACAACAGGAAATCTTTCACTGTGGTGGGAATGTAGACTTGGTCAGTTTCTTCTGATGCCAAGGCAACCCTGAGCTACTCTGCTGTAAAGATCCTGAACTATCCAGTGCTTATTTCCATGTAGAAGATATGGTAGACTTGTTTATGCTCAGAATCTGACCCTGGTTAAATTTGTTATTTCATTTCTCCAGAACTCTGTACCTACTTTAATAAATAACAAGCTTACATTTTCAGTCACTGAGTAAATGATTATGTATAGATAAAAGAATACTTCCATATGGGAAATGGCAGTGGGCTAGAAATTTATGCCAGCTGTATGTTGAGTCAGGTCCTTGGCTTACCAAAAACCACACATTCCCACCTCTGGAGCTTCTTGGGAATGTAGTAAGAATGTATGACTGTTATATCCCCACAAGGATTTGCTTGCATAAGGCCTGAAGCTTGTCTTAAACCATGTCATTGATTAATGGATGAGACGGGATGGATGTGAAAGAAGTTGTAAACAGAACAGCAATTTTTCAGTTTAAAGATAAAGGTAGTACATAAGGTCATCTAGGATGAGATTAAATGAAATGAAATCTAGGATATGGAAACAAGAGCTTTATCTTGTGTGAATGTTCTTAATGTACTATGTTATTTCTCTTCACTTTTTTATCCCTTATGGTTTATCACATATTGTTACTGTATCTGATTACTGTATTGGTTACCTGGTATATTCTATGTATATTTATTTGTTTATTTGAAATAGGGGAGAGAAGGGGGAAAAATAAGATGATTTAGAGGGAGGAACGGAGACAAAACCATGAGAAGGGGTATCAATGTGAGAGAAGTAATGCACCCACTGCCTGACGAATGTAACTGTAACCCCTCTATACATTATCCTGACAATAAAACAAAAGAAAAGATCAAGGTAGTCAATGATGTGTAGGGTTCTGATGATTATGGTGGGCTGTGATTTTGTGGCATTAATGCCACAGTGCTTTCTCTGTTTCTTAGTGCTTTGTTGTAGATATTTATAGATACATTTATTTATAGAAGGAGGGATGGGCCTTGGGCATTTTATCCTTTTCCTGTGCATCATAGTTCTTAGGAATTTGGAATAGATGAATTGCAATGGGTGTAGAGAAACTTTCTGCACGAAACCAAAAGACCTATGAGAAAAAAAAAAAAAGAAACGGGCAATGCCTTGGATTAATTTTATTAATTCCTGTTTGTTCACACATGTCTCATTTTTAAAAAAGTAAAATGAGAACTGCATTTATATATATTTTTCAGTACATAAAACATGGGTATAATTCTTATGTCACTAAATATTTGCCAAAGAAGACTATCTTATTGTTATATCAACAATTCTATTATTTGGACTTTAATTTTTTTATCTTCCATTAGCATTCATGATGCTTTAGTGAATATTTGTGCTTTTTCTGTATGCATGTCTGATTATCTGTTTTGATCCAGTCTTTAAAGGTGGTTTTCTGATGTGTATGTGTATTAACATTTTAAGGAGTTTGGGTAAATACTGATAAATTGTTCTTCTTGGATGTTAACACCTCATATGAAAGTATATTTTTGCATCATTATTGACAATATGAATATTATACTTTAAACATTTTTTTACTTTAAACATTTTTGATAATTAGGAAATTGAAAAATGCTGTCCTATACTTTTAATTTCTATAACTTTATACTGGCAAGGGAAGTTGATTATTTGATTATGTATTTATTGGAAGTTTCTATCTCTTCATGATTTTTATGTGTTATATACTTTTTGTTGTTTTTGAGCCTCTATTTAGATAAAGGAGTGTTTAGGAGGGACTAAGATAAGGTGCAAGGCTGTAGTTGACACGTTAAAGCCAGCCAGTGAAGGTTCAAACCCTGCTTCCTGGAGACTCCTGGAGGCTTCACCCAAGAGAGGAACAAGTACATGGCCAGTTTCAGCACTCAGGAAGAGCACAGCAGTCACCCATAATAGTCGTGGATGAAAGTAAGGATGGAGAAGGCTTTCAGTGAGATAGTAACTGTGGCGGGCAGAGGCACCCCCAAAGTCTGGTCTGCAAATAAGGTGCTGGTTTTATGTGCACTGTCTTGAGACAGCTCTCACTTTCCTGCACAGTTTCCTACAATTCATGATTGATTTCCTACACTATGGCCTTGTTGCAAAGTAGGACATAGATTCTGTTCACAGAGAGAAAAGAAGAAAGGACTGGAGGGCATTTGAAACATGACATAATGGCGTTGGAATCTATCTGTAATATCCTTCCCTGAGTTCATTAAATACTCGAGAACAGTGTGACTGACGGAAAGGAAGACAATGAGGTGTTAAAAAAATCTTATTGCAAAAAATGACCAAAAGAATCCATTTTCTAATTTTGCCTTCTCCTTCCGTTTACTCACAACTTCCATCTTACTCATCAGTTCATTCTGTTTCTGTTAAGAATTTAGCTTGTGACTTTAAAGTCACTCCTATTAAAAAGAATAGTGGCTTTCCTTACTCCTTCTAGAGACCTTGTCAAGAAATGTTACTTTTTCCCCCCACTTCAAATGTAGAGCTAGTCTACAAATACAGAAGTGATAATTAGGGCTTAGGTAAGATTGTTTCATTTTTACAAATTAGCTGCTATTTTTCTAAAGGAGTTAATCTGCAAATTTTTTTTTCTGCTTCAAGAATATCACTAGAAGAAGGCAGTTTAAAGGCTCAAAACAAAATGAACTGAAAACTGTTGAATAATAGGGAGAAATGGTAGGAGAAAGTGAGAGGAGGCAAGGTAAGCAGTGGGACAAAAACATTGTGTAGCCATGTGTGAAATACCACAGTGAAAAACCTTTGAACAATTTGTATACACTAAAGGTGAATGAGTGACAGGAATGTGCAAAAACATTGTGTAGCCATGTGTGAAATACCACAGTGAAAAACCTTTGAACAATTAGTATGCACTAAAGGTGAATGAGTGACAGGAATGTGAAAACAGGTCATGGAGGAAGACCTAGAGGGAGATGAGGGTGAGTGTAAACAAAGAGAGCGAATATGATCAAAATACATGAGTGAAAAGGGAAAAGGGAAGCTTGCTGAGATTGGCCTGGGAAGAAGTAGGATGAGGGAGAGGAGACAATGAAGAGTTACAGAGTGAATCTGATCATGATATACTTCTATGTATGTATACATAGACATGTCAGCCTGAAGTCCTCCTGTAAAACTAACTAATGCTACAAAATATGTGGCAAAAAAATAACGGCATGGCTTACATAAATTTTTTTCTTTTGGTGGGTCATGGGGCTTGAATTCTGGGCCTGGGCACTGTCCCTGAGCGCTTCAGCTCAAGGCTACCACCCTACCTCTTGAGCAACAGCACCACTTTCCATTTTCTAATAGTTAAATGGAGATCAGGGTCTCACGTTCTTTAGCGCGGGGCTGGCTTTGAACCCCAATCCTCAGATCTCAGTCTTCTAAGTAGCCAGGATTACAGGCGTTAGCCTCTGCGCCCGGCTTAACTTACATAAATTCTTTAAGCAAGAAATGTGTACAAGGAAGTGTTGAACTTTTTCACTGTTCCTTCTTTATTATTGGCTATATTTTCTTCCACGTACATTTCTGTATTTGTCATGATCGTAATCAAAGCAACTTGCATCAGATATAAGATATATTTAAATAGTTCAGTGGCCTTTTACTAGACCTGTAGAAAATCCAGATCCACAGCCAAAATTAATGTAAGTGAGAGAATATGCCAAGTGCCGGCAGCTCACGCCTGTAATTCTAGTCTGAGATTGAGAGGCCAGCCCACCAGGGAAAATCTGTGTGAATCAGTCTCCACGTAACTTACTGAGCAAGCCAGCCAGGTAAGTGTAAGGACCTGAATTCAAATCCTAGTAATCAAACAATAACAACAACAAATAAAAAGTTAGAGAAGGTAATTGTCAAAGTGTTAAAAAAAATCCTTCCTGGAGAGAAGCTGCAATTATCAAAAGAATAAAAAATTAAAAAGAAAACCTGCCCTAGCAGCTTTAGCTAAGTTGAACTCTCTTGTGAGTTTTTTGAAGTATGAAGGAAATCTTACTTGTTTTGATCAAGTGAGCTGTTACTAGTTCCTATTAGCAATTAGGACCTAACAACAGCTTCCTTATTCTAAAATAATTGAAAATATTGAATGACTTTCCTGATGATACCACTCTAATGCACCCCCAAACCTTTCCTACCCTGTGCAGATAAATCTCATTCTTTCTGGACTCCCGGCCTTTGCTCTTGTTAGCCCTGCTGCTCTCCTTCTTCCTCTCCTTCTTCTCCCTTTCCTCCTCCTTCTTTTCCTCCTTTTTCTTCTCTTTCTCCTCCGTCTTCTCCTTCCTCTTCTTCCTCTCCTCCTCCTTCTCCTCCTCCTGTTCCTCCTCCTCTTCCCTTTCTCCTCCTTCTTTCCTCCTTCTTTCTTCCTCCTCCTCCTCCTCCTCCTCTTCTTCCTCCTCCTCCTCCTCCTCTCCCCCTCCTCCTCCTCCTCCTCCTTCTTCTTCTTCTTGCTCCTCTTCCTCTTCCTCTTCCTCTTCCTTTTCCTCTTTCACCTATCTCTGCATTCCCAGCTGGAGGCACAATGCCTAGCACATAATAGATGTTCTTTATATTATGTTTGAATAGCTAAGCCATCAGTTTTACAATACAGATACCACTTAGGAAGTTTAACAATGTTCTGCCAATTCTCCTTGATTGGCATCATTATCCTTCCTGTATAAGAAAGCAAAAATACATTTTTTTCCCCCACACTCAGTGCTTCTTTCTGATGGCTTTCTATTTGAGCACTTTGTCAGGTCCTGCACAGAGAGACTTGATAATGTGTAATTCTCTTCCTTATTACTGCGCCTACCTCTGATTACTCTGAAATCAGGTTATCTCAAGGTGTGTCTTTTAATGCTGTCTAGAAGAGACAGCATGTTTCATTAGGTAGGCTTTTATTTCTTCATTAAAGTAGAACACGCCATATGGTAGTTAAGCAAATATACAATGGCCTATAAATTAGGTGACAAACTGGCCTTGTGAGTGCAATAACCTTGTTATTCAGGATAGAATTGGCATAACAAGTCTACAAGTGCAGAGGATATGGAAGATAAACTGAAGGACATGGAATTACATTTAAGAGGGTTCTCTAGAAGGGTCCAAGAACCGAATACTTAGATACTGTTCAATACTGTGTGTTGGGAACATGTTATATGGACTATATGAGAAGAATGTAGCCTTATATAGCATTCAAGGGCTGAACAGAATCCTAGGCAACATTTACAGTCCAACTTTACACTTACAAATCAAATGATCATGAATGTTTCACACAGGTTCACAGATTTAGCTGATAGGTCAGAAAACAGAACTTATATCTCTGACTCCATATCTAGTATTCTACGTCAGTTACTACTGCCTGCCTGCCTGCCTGCCTGCCTGCCTGCCCCCCCTCCCTCTCTCCCTCCCTCCCCCCCACCCTCTCTCTTTCTTTCTGCCTTTCTCCCTTTCTGTATTGCCACTGGGGCTTGAACTTAGGTCCTCAAACTCTTGTTCGGCCTTTTTTGCTCAAGGTTGGTGCTCTACCACCTGACCAATACCTCTATTTCCCCCTTTTTCTGGCCCATTAGAGATAAGTCTCAAGTTTCATGAACTTTTCTTCCCAAGGGTGGCTTTGAACCACAATCTTCAGATCTCAGCCTTCTGAGTAGCTAGGATTACAGGTGTGATTTATCAGCACTCAGCTCTTGTCTTATTTTTCAATTATAAAGATCAACAAAATATATAACATTGGCATCACATGAACAAAATACTCTCTTACAAATATTGGCTCCAATTAATTATCGTTCTTCACCAATTTATATGCCCGCTTATTTTTGAATGGGAAAATTCTGTCTTCAGGGTCAGGGTGAATATATATGTTATATATTTTGCCAGTCTTGGTGCTTGAAGTCAGGGCCTAGGTACTTTCCTTGAGCTTTACTCAAGGCACCTCTTGAGCCACAGCGCCACTTGTGGCTTTTTCTGTGTATATCGTGCCCAGTAATTGAACCCAGGGCATCATGCATGCTAGGCAGGCACTCTCTCATAAGGCCACACTCCCAGCTCCAGAGTGTATCTTCTAATTGTCATGTCCAATTTGAAATATAGTGTGTTTCAGAGATGGGGTATCTATATGCAAAGGAGACATTTAGTTAAGATTGGCCTTGCTTTCTTAGTGATGTTCTCCATGTTTAACTTGGAAAAAAACTGGAACCAAGTGTTTCTAGCCATAGGATTGCTTGTGTGGTTCTACTGTTTATATTTTTGCTAAAATAACATTGGAGAATGTGATGATATATTTAAACTCAACCAGGAATTAAATATCTCCAGTTGAAAACTGACCTACAGAGAGAGCAAAGAGGACATTTAATTTTGAACTTTATTTTTTCATCTTATATCTACTGCCTACTAAATCAAGAAAAATGTAAACAAGTGTGACATTTTAATTTTCTTATGAAATAAAGAGGACTGCACTTTGCTTACTGCTCCACAGAAATGAAAACATGGAGAACATATATAAGATGAAATGAATAAAGAAAGCCTTAGTTTACTGCACATACTAAATAATTTTAAATTTAGCATTTTCTGAGTCATTCACAGGCTGAATTCAAGTCACAGTCTTTGTTAGATTTAGCATCCATTAACTGTGTTCTGAAAATGTGAGCATTTAACCCAATTCAACTGTGTGTTTTATGTGTTAAATATTGTGCTCTTGCAATATTAAAAAACTTCAAGAATGATTAGCAACCCCAAATGGGAAGAAACAGTTTTACAGAATAACCTTTTAAAATTTTATTTGGAACACTAATAGTCAGTCTTTTTGTGTGGCTGTAAAACTCAACCCAATTTTCTTCTTCCTGTTTCTTCATTAAAAAATGTTTCTAGTTTAATTCTATTAATTAGATCATGCCTCCCTATTTGTCTTGGGGTAGGTGATAATGGTGTCAATTTATTCTTATTATTTTAGATAAAGCTTGTGCTTTGAATGAACACATTAGGAATGTTTCAGTTCCTTTCAGATATATTTTAATTATTTCTCTGGATTAGCTGTGTAGTCCTAATGAAATTTCCTTTTAGAAAAAGATATGATAAATAAAATTTTTATATTAAGAGTATTGCCTGAATCCCGACATTTCCCCCCCCCACACACAAAGCAGTAAACATTGTATTAATCGCTTGTTTTGGATTTATATTATTCTTCCATTTGATGAGCACATAGTTTAATTGTTAGCCACTTTGAAAAGCATGCCGTTTAATTTTTGCATGTTTTGTTCCAGAAGAGATATAAAGTAGTTTCTAATATTTAGAAAATGTTCAATAAGGCCTGGAGTTTGGCCTAGTGATAGAGTGCTTGCCTAGATATTGTGCAACATCTATTTACCATAGCGAAGATATGGAACCAACCCAGATGTCCCTCAGTAGATGATTGGATCAACAAGATGTGGTATTTATACAAAATGGAATTCTATGCTGCCATCAGAAAGAATGATATCGCCCCATTTGGAAGGAAATGGAAAGACTTGGAAAAAATCGTATTAAGTGAAGTAAGCCAGACCCAAAGGAACATAGGCTCAATGGTTTCCCTCATTTGTAATAATTAGTACACATCTACGACTCTCCTAGCAGAGGATTACAATAGCACAAAACCTAGATACATAAGGTCATATAGGATGAGACTAAATGAAATGATCTCCAGGATATGGAAACAAGAGCTTTGCCTTATGTGATTGTTGTCCTTTTTTATATATATAAAAATTGTAATTAATAGAAGGGTTACAGTTACATCCGCCAGATAGAAGGTGAATTACTTCACACACATTGATACCCTTTCTCATGTTTATGTCCCCACTTCCTTCCCCTAACCCCCTCCCCTCATCTTGTTTTTCCCCCTTTCCTTTCCTATTTCAAATAAATAAACATATATACAATACATTAAGAACAATAATCACACATTGTATGGCTCTTGTTTCTATATTCTGGAGGTCCTTTCATTTAGCTTTATCCTATATGGCCTTACATATTTAGGCTTTGCGCTGTTGTAATCCTCTTCTAGGAGAGTTCAAGGTTTGTACTAATAATTACAAATGAGGGAAACTGTTGAGCCTATGTTCCTTTGGGTCTGGCTTACTTCACATAATATGAGTTTTTCCAAGTCTTTCCATTTCCTTACAAATGGGGCGATGTTCTTTCTGATGGCAGCACAGAATTACTTTGTGTATAAATACCACTTGTTGATCCAATCATCTACTGAGGGGCATCTGGGTTGGTTCCGGATCTTTGCTATGGTAAATAGTGCTGCAATGAACATCATTGTGCTAGTGGGTTTAGCATGTCCTTGTTTCTGGCCAATTGGGTAAATGCCAAGTAGTGGAATTGCTGGGTCATATGATTGTTGTTCTTAGTGTACTATGTTATTTCTCTTCTGTTTTGTTGCCCTTTGGTTAATCTCATATTGTTACTGCATCTGACTTTGTTACCTGGTATATTGTATATATGATTATTTGATACAGGAAAGGGAATGGGGGAAAACAAGGTGATTGGGAGCGGGTTGGGGGAAGGAAATGGGGACCAAAACATGAGAAGGAGTATCAATGTGTGAGAAGTAATGTACCTACTACTATCTGGTGAATATTACTGTAACCTTTCTATACATTACAAAAAAAGAACCAAAACAGACATCAGAGAAGACATAGAAGACTTGGTAAAATTCCACCATTTCTGACATTGCTATAATCTTGCAGACCACCCAAGCCATAGCTTGTTAGAATTTTCACTTTGTGAAAGATGAAAATCAGTTCCTGCCAATGGACATGGACATTCTTTTAAAAATTATCAATATTATCAGCAATAAATCTGAAATGAAAATTGACAGGACAGCTTTGGCCCTAAAAATCAATCTCCAGTTCCAAAATAATAAATAGAATAGAACAGAGTAGAAAATGAAAAGAAAAACCAAGAGAATAAATTAGCACTATAAGTTTAAGAATAAAATAAAAGAAAAAGAAAAAAAGATAAAGCCAAAAAAAAAAAAAAGAAAATGTGCAACATAGCACCAATTCACAGTGGAATTATAGGAGAAGGAAATGTGGTGGTGTGTTGTGCAATGGAACTGGGATTAGAGTAGAAAATGATATCGTAGTAACAAATGTGAGTGAGCCATGAGTTGTGCAATCAAAATTAAAGTACTTACTCATATAGCTAGTAGTATCTATAATTTTACAAGGAAACTTCATGATCAGGTGAAGAAACACAACTATTCTTGTGTACCACAAATCAGAATTTTCTCAGGTACCTTGCTTTCGTTGCAAGGAAAGAAATAATCAGACAAACAAAATGACTCTTTATAAATGTATTATGAAAGTATTGGTTCACTCTGGGATTTTATTGTTGTTGGAGCATCTAAAAGAGTAGTTGGACTCTGTGAATGATTTTTTTATTATATATATGTATATTTCACTACTCAGGATTGAACCTGAAGGTGCTTCTGTAACAGACACAGGAATATATCTGTTTAGAATTGCCAGTAGTGCCACACCCTTTGCCCTTTATCTTCGTGTAAACCATGTTAAAGATTGTGAGTTGGGCAGGATCAAAAACATGAAACCTTTAAAGAATGAATTTTTCTTCAAGTCTGAGGGCTAAACTGGGGCCAAGAGAGTAAGAAGATTAAGATCACGGGCTGATAACAATTGCTTAAATCTTATGAAGGATTTTTATAGGTAAAGAATGAATATTTTATGTATATATGAGTAACCTTTGTAGATTTTTAGTAGATTCCTAAAGAAATACATGCTTTGGTCTGGGAGGATGGAAACGGGATGAATACTAATCGATGTAGGAATTCTGTTGGCATGGGGCTGACAAGTGAGACAGTGATCATAGGCACACAGGTCTGTGACTATACTAAAACCAGTGACTGCATCTACGAAATGGCCCAGTTGAATAGGATGTGAATTATATCTTAGTAATGCTGTTTAAGAGAAGAACTTGAAGGGTTGGGGCTGTAGATTAGTATTAGAGCATTTGTTTAGTATAAGTAGAATTTGAAACTTCAGTTACTCCATAGCTTGGAAATAGAGACAGAGGTGTGGTTCACATGGGAGATAATTGCCTGGCAAGCACCACACCCTGAGTTCAAATCTCAGGCGCCTCCCCAACTCGACACAACTTGAAAATGAAAATATCTAACTATGCTGGGCAATAGTGGCTCATAGCATAGTGTAATCATAGCTACTCTGGAGGCTGAGATCTGAGGACCTGAGGTTTGAAGCCAGCGAGACAAGAAAGTCTGCTTTCTGTACCAATAGCTTTTCATATTCTGGATACTTTATAGGAATAGTTTTATATTATGATTGGTTACCAGGCTTCTTTCCCTTCGCACAAAGCTTTCATGCTTTTGTCCCAGTTGTGGCACACAGAGCTACCGCTATTCTTTTTTATGTTACTGAATAAAAATTTATTGGATATCCAACATTAAATCATTTTCCAGCCATTACATACTTAGTCCATTCCTACTTTTTGAAATAGTGCTTCTACAAAAAAAGAAGAAATACATATTCCTCTTGTAGTTAAAAAACAGGAAAAGAAAAAACCACCAGAGATTTCCTTTAAAGCTTCTGTTGTATCATTAATTGTTCTTGGAATTATTTCCTACGATCTTTGCTTCAGATCAGGCATCTTATCTATTTCTTCCTTGCTCAGCCTAATAGGAGCTTAGTTTATAGATGTTGTTGCTTTAAAGTAAATTCATTTGTTATATATCTACAAAACTCATATGAAAGGAACTTGTTCAGATGCTTTGTGAAATATATATTGTGTGTTTTTTTCCCCTCGTATGTCCATGAGCTAGTTGACTGATCATAACTTAAGGAAGTTCCTTTGGTAGGGCTTGATTGAGAGGGAATATTTTACTAGTATCCAATAAGTTTTTTCATTATTTTCATACATACCATCTATGTAATAATCCTGTTAATGTGTTAATGCTGTGGTGTGCTGACACTCATTCTGAAAAGGAGTATATTTGCCATCTCTGTCTACTGATACTGTTGCCATTTTTCACATCACAATAATTATTTTAAAATTTTTTTCATATATTTTTATTATAATTAATAGAAGGGTTACATTATGTTCACCAGATAGAAGGTGCATTACTTCACAAACATTGATACCCTTTCTCATGCCTTGGTCCCCATTTCCCTCCCCCTCCCCCTACCACTCATCTTTTTTTCCCTCCTTCCCTATCCTATTTCAAATAACCAAATACACATATATAAAATCTATCAGATAACAAGGTGAAATACTATAAAAATATGAGATAACCAAGGCACAGCAAAAGACATGAGCGATAACATAATACAATAAGGACAACAATCACTCATTATATGGCTTTTGTTTCTATATTGTGGAGGGCCTTTCATTTAGTGTCATACTATATGGCCTTATGTACCTAGGGTTTGTTCTATTGTAAATCTCTGCTAGGAGAGCCCAAGGTTTTTACTGATTATGACAAATGAGGGAAACCATTGAGCCTATGTTCCTTTGAGTCTGGCTTACTTCACTTAATATGATTTTTTCTAAGTCTTTCCATTTCCTTACAAATGGGGCGATGTCGTTCTTTCTGACAGCAGCATAGAATTCCATTGTGTATGAATACCACAACTTGTTGATCCACTCATCAACTGAGGGACATCTGGGTTGGTTCCACGTCTTTGCTATGGTAAATAGTGCTGCAATGAACATCATTGTGCTAGTGGATTTAGTATGCCCTTGTTTCTGGACGGTTGGGTAAATGCCAAGTAGTGGAATTGCAGGGTCATAGGGAAGCTCTATGTTTAGTCTTTTGAGGAACTGCCATACTGCTTTCCATAGTGGTTGAATGAGAGTTTGCACTCCCACCAACAGTGTAGTAGTGATCCCTCCTGGCCACATCCCCTCCAGTATCTGTTGTTATTAGATTTCTTGATCCTGGCCATTCTAACTAGAGATATCACAATAATTCTATAATGTGATCTTTAGGCTTTTTTTTTCTTTCTGGAGGTTAATTGGAGATATGAGTCTCTTAGACTTTCCTACCTGTGATGGCTTCAAACCATGATTTGCAGATCTCAGCCTCCTGAGGAGCAATGCCTGGCTTTAGTGATGATCATTCCTTGTGAATTTTCCAACTTCAACAACAAAAGTGTACCAGCAGCTACCCTCCCTTTTATCTCTTAAAAAATCATTTTGGGTAAACCTCAGCTTATTCCAATTTTATACTTTTAGATATTCCTCTTAAGATTTCAGGTGACCTCCCTGAATCCTAGGAATTGTACAAGCCATTTTGAAAATACAAGGAGGCACATAGCTATCAGTGATTATATATATGTATATATGATTATATGTATGTATGCATGTGTGTATATTTTCTATATGATTCTGTTTTTCATCAAGATAACCTGTGTTTACACTGTCAGAATGGGAGTTTTGAGATCCTTATGTCTTTCCTAAGCCCATTTTTTTTTCTTTCATTTCAGTTTCTGACCGCTTAATCCTATTTCTCTCTTGTCCAACTTTTCTGAAGGCAGGACAAGGTGCTTTTCAAGCACCAGGATATATTTTTTGTCTGCTCAGAACTTACTTCCTGCTTTATTACAAATTCCAATATAGCATGGCCATTTTTTTCCTCAAGATTTCCATCCCGACTTTCCCAAGCAGTTTATCTGTATTCTGCAACTTATTAGAACTTAGCAGACTATGAACAGAAGGTAACTATTAATTCTCTCACCTGATGTCACAATCTTATTTTTTGAGTGAATTTTCTTAATTCTATGAAAAATGTATGTCTTTGGTTGGGTGTGAACAGTCTGGTTTTATGACCACTAACAAGATATTCTTTTGCTTTGTAAAATCACATTAAATATTGTATTTTTTAAATTGTATTTTGTTGGGGTAATGCATAGAGGGGTTGCAGTTAGTTACATTTGTCAGGAAGTGGATGCATTACTTTTTTTTTTTTGCCAGTCCTGCACTTGAACTAAGGGCCTGAGCACTGTTCTTGGACTTTTTCAAGGCCAAAGCTCTATCACTTGAACATCAGCACCACTTCCAGCTTTTTTCTATGTATGTGATACTGAGGAATTGAACTCGGGTCTTTGCGCATGCTAGGCAAGCACTCTACCACTAGACTAAACTCCTGGCCCATATTTCTTGAACACTGATACCCCTTCTCATGTTTTTGTCCCCTCTCCCCCTTATTCCCAGTTATCTTGTTTTTCCCTTCTCTATTTCAAATAAACAAATAAATATATATACAATATATCATGTAACAAAGTCAGATACAGTAACCACATGGGATTAATTTCATCCCTAGGTATGTGGTTTCCCAAACATGAGATTTTCTTTTCTTTCCTTTCTTTCTTTTTTTAATTGTTGGGATAATGCAGAGAGTTACATTAGTCAGGTAGTGGATGCATTACTTCTCACACATTGATACCCTTTCTCATGTTTTTGTCCCCTTTTCCCTCCCTCACCCTCTTCCAATCATCTGGTCTTCTCTCTTCCCTTCCCTATTTCAAATAAACAAATAAACATATATACAATATGCCAGGTAACAAAGTCAGATACAGTAACAATATGAGATTAATTTCATCTCTAGGTCTGATTTCCCAAGCATGAGGAGAATTTCTTCACAGAGCATTTTTGTTTTTATTGTCAGTTTATTTTCACTGGGCATTTTAGAAGTTTTGTTGGTATGACACCCAATCTGCCATGTTTTAGTAATAGCCTCAAAATCATATTCACTTCTGTTTTTAGGTCCTGAAAATATAATTATACATAAACCCTAGAATAATATGTATGACATGGATAGCTATTTTTGTTGCTGTTGTTTTGGTTGTGGAGCTTGAACTCTGGATCTGAGTGTTCTGACCTTCAGCTCAAGGCTAGCCCTCTGCCACTTTGAGCCACAGAGCCACTTCAGTTTTCTGGTGGTTAATTGGAGCTAGGTGTCTTAGGGACTTTTGTGCCCAGGCTGGCTTTGAACGGTGATCCTCAGATCTAAGCTTCCTGAGTAGTTAGGATTATAGGTATAAGCCACAGCACCTGGTTTAGCTATGTGTTTTACAGATTCACTAATAGCCACTCACTTTTGCAGTCTTTAGGCATTTCACTATAGATATCTGAATGCATAGATGTTTTTTCCCCTGGCCCTTTAAGATCTTATTTTGTTTGGTTTGTCTTTTCTTGTACTAGTCATATCATATCTTATCATGAAACCTAAGAAGATAGTCCTGGTTCCTTTTTGGATATTTTCCTCGGGAGTTTTGAGAATGATGTTCTTCATGCTGACCTCTCCTTTTCTCCTTCCGCATATCCTCTTCCTTTTACTCTTTGGGTGAAATTGGCTTCAGAGCAACTCTGCCTTGAACTGTAGATTGTGATTGCTCATTGCCTCCTTCTTCTATTTTTCTAGTCTTCCACTGATTGTCCTTTTTTTTTTTTCTTCTATTTTGGGTTGCTTAGTATTTCTTATGATTCTACTTTATTGCTTGCTGTTGTCTGCTTTTTTATTTCTTGGCAAAGGGAAAAAATGTGTCTCCTAAACTTTTTTTGAAAGTTAAAATGACTCAGGAAAGAAAAAAAATATATAGATGTGAATCTCCCCCTTCCTCTTCAGAGCCCTCACTTGATGCCGCATGCAGAGTTTTGCAGGTGCTCAGAATTTTTTGACTAACAAGCTTCGGGGGCCAGCCCACTTTTGTGGCTATAACAGATTGAGGTTGTCATTAAAAGAAAATTAAAAAATAGGAATGTTATTGCTTCCCAGCTTCTCTGTTCTCTTACCTGAGATATAAATAATATTTGCTAAGTAAACATAAAAACATTGTCACCAAGAAATGAATACTTTGTTTCTCTGAGCTCCAAAATAAAACTTTTCAAAAATTATAAAGTTAGAGAGGGTGCCAGGCCACTTTTTAAAACAAAGTTCATAATGATTTCATAATGATCCATGTTCTCTAGCTTTCATTTTCCTGCTAATGACTCAAGGAAAGAACTAATCAGAGAAGACTCAACTGTCTGGATTTCTACTTTTACCAGATGATTCTTGAATGGGAAATCTGGGTTTTCTCAGCAATGTTTCTTCCATCTCGACCTTAGCCAATGACACAAACATCTGCTTCTTCTTTTTTTTTTTTAATCTTCTCCTCCAGCTTTAGGAAGCAGATTCGTCCATGTTTGAGGAAGGCTCTAGTGATCCTTTAATTTGTTTTTGGTTCGCAATTTCATTTTACTCATCCATTTTGGATTTCCTTCAGCTGACTAGACTTTTTCCTTCAGCTGACTAGATATTTTAATCACTTTTCTGGCAGTTCTTTCTCAAGACCAGACAAAACTAGCGTCAGCTTCAGTCCCTTCTGTAGCCCACATTAAGATAATTATGAATTCTTGGGTTTTTTGTTTATATATTTTTAACCTTTCCTAGATTGTCTAAAAACATACTTCCTTCTTTTGGTTTGTACATTAGTTCCCCCCACCCCTCTTTTGCTATGTGCTAAACGACTCCAAAGCTTTGATTTTTTTGTATAGATATTGTCACTGATTCTGCTGATGGATGATATTACCTTGAAAAAATGCTGCATCTTCTACAATAGGAAACTCATTTGTATTTAGATGGCAAAGCATGGAACTCATTATCTTTAAATTCATTGTTTTTTTTAAAGATAGATAAACTGTTGTGTTTAATTGAAATTGTTTCTTTCTAGGTTAGAACTTTGGTCCATTTTATTCATTTATTTTTGTACTTTACTGAGTTAAAAAATTCCTAGTATTAAAGGTGTACCTTACAACTCTATTGGATAGGGTATTCTCTCTAATTGCTTGTTGCATCTGTTTCTCTCTCAACTCAAAGTTTCCACGATATTGTAAAAGAAAGCCAGGTTTGTACAAAACCAGGTACTATTCGCTGAAGGGAAGTTCCAAGTTAATTTGGAAAAAAATTTCATTCTTAATCCTCAAACTCTATTAAATTCTTTATTTTTTAAAAGCCAAGACATTTACTCTATTTGTTGTAAAAGTTGTGATATAATTGTCCTTATCTTCTTGATTTGATGCCTTTTGAGGAAGTTTTCTTGGGTAGAACTAAGTAATTCAATGCTTGACTGATTATCATGTACTCTATGTTTCTAGTTTAAAGGAGGTGTGGTGTAATTTTAGCTGTTGAAGATCAAGTCAGGGAGATTACCATAATTCAAGCAAGAAACCACAGGGCTGGCCTTCTGGTGCAAAGTTGGGCATGGAGAGAATTTACATTTTTGTCTTCAAGCATATAGGCAAAACTGGTTTTATACATCATGATTTCATAATGTTGTAACTGATTTTATAATTTAGAACCAGTTTTTTTTTTAGTTTGCTTTTTTAAAAGGCAAACCTCTTTGGTTTATTACATGCTACACTTCCATATTTTCTACTTGGGAAATTACTTGTTATCTATTTCATCTTAGTGAAATATACCATTTATGAGTAGTAGTAAAGGAGCTTGTGGTCTGTGCTTATTAGCACATGCAGGACAAGTGGGTTAGATTCCCAGCATCTCCCCTCCACACTCCTACCTATTTGTAGGATTCCTTTAAAGAGAAACAAATGTAAACTTTGCTATTATCCAGAAATAGTCATTATTAACCACATTATATTTTAGTGTGTTTGATTGTTTGGGTTGTAGGGCTTGAACTCAGAGCCTGGGTGCTGTCCCTGAGCCCCCTGTGCTCAATTAGCACTTTACCAGTTGAGCTACAGCACCACTTCCAGTTTTCAAGTGGTTTAATTGGAGATGCCTCAAGGGGACTTTTCTGTCCAGGCTGGCTTCCACTGTAATCTGGTGATCCTCAGATTTTAGCTTCCTGAATAGCTAGGATTATAGGCATGAGCCACTGGCTCCTGGCATTTCAGTTTTTCCCCTTTTTATCAGTATACAAATAATCTGTTGAAAGGAAATGTTAGTCATCTTGATTTGATCAGTGCCTATCCCATTCCATGTGCATGTGTTGAAATATTACACTTTCATTAGCATGTGTAGTTAAGCCATATGCTTATCAAATAAATAACTAATTACATATGTATTAATACTTATTTACTCAAAATCTTATATTTTTATAATGTTAAATTATGATGTGTTGCTGAGTGCTGATGGCTTATATCTGTAATCCTAGCTACTCAGGAAGTTTAGATCTGAGGATCACAGTTCAAAACCAGCCTGGGCAAGAAAGTCCATGAGACTTTACCCCCCATTAACCTCCAGAAAACCAGAAGTGGCATTGTGGCACAAAGTGATAGAGTGCTAGCCTTAAGTACAAAAGCTCAGGAACTGCACCCAGGCCATGAGTTCAAGCCCTGTGACTACCAACAACAAAAAATGTTATGAGTTGTCATCAAGTATCTTGAGAATATAATACTATTCATCATGTGGGCACATATTTATTTACTTAATTATTATTATTATTTTAATATTTTTATTGTATTTAATAAAAGGGTTACATGATATTTGCCAGATAGAAGGTACATTAATTCACATACATTGATACCCTTCCACATGTCTTGGTCCCCATTACCCTCCCCCCCACCCCTCTTCTTGGTTTTCCCCCCTTCCCTGTCCAATTTCAAGTAACCAAATACAAATGTATCCAATATATCTGATAAGAAAGTGAGATATTGTGACAATATGAGATGAGATAACAAAGGAACAGCAAAAGAGATGAGAGATAACATAGTACCTTAAAGACAGCAATCATTCATTATATGGCTTTTGTTTCAATATCGTAGAGGTCCATTCAATTAGCTTCATACTATATGGCCTTATGTATCAAGTTTTTGCTCTATTGCAAATCTTTGCTATTAGAGCCCAAGGTTTCTACTGGTTATGATGAATGAGGGAAACCATTGAGCCTAGGTTCCTTTGAGTCTGGCTTACTTTGCTTAATATGATTTTTTCTAAGTCTTTCCATTTCCTAACAAATGGGGCGATGTCGTTTTTTTCTGACAGCAGCATAGAATTCCATTGTGTACAAATACCACATCTTGTGGATCCATTCATCAACTGAGGGACATCTAGGTTGGTTCCATGTCTTTGCTATGGTGAATAATGCTGCGATGAACATTGATGTGCTAGTGGATTTAGTATGCCCTAGTTTCTGGATAGTTGGGTAAATGCCACGTAGTGGAATTGCTGGGTCATAGGGAAGCTCTATGTTTAGCCTTTTGAGGCACTGCCACACTGCTTTCCATAGTGGTTGAATGAGTTTGCACACCCAGCAACAGTGTAGTAGTGATCCCTCCTGGCCACATCCTCTCCAGCATCTGTTGTTATTAATTTTCCTGATCCTGGCCATTCTAACTGGAGTGAGGTGGAATCTTAGTGTTGTTTTGATTTGCATTTCTTTTATGACCAGAGATATTGAGCATTTCTTCATGTGTCTATAGGCTATTTTTGTTTCTTCTTCAGAGAAGACTCTCTTTAAAGTCTTTGGCCCATTTTTAATGGGATGGTTGTTACTGTGGAGATTAGTTCTGGAGTGATTCAATTTTTTAAGCTGTTGATATATTTTAGATATGAGGCCTTTGTCCGTTGTTTGGTTGGTGAAGATCTTCTCCCACTCTGTAGGCTTCCTAATTAATTTACTAGCTATGTCCTTTGCCATACAAAAGCTCTGCAGTTTAATGCAGTCCCACTTATCCAGCCTTTCTCTGATTTGTTGTGATTCTTAGTCTTTAATTAAGAAAGTTTCGACCTGTGCCAAGGAGGCCTAGTGTATCTCCTACTCCTTCTTGTAAGGTTTTCAGTGTGTCAGCTTTTACCTCCAGGTCTTTGATCCATTTGGAGTTAGTTCTAGTGCAGGGTGACAAAGAAGGTGACAATCTTGCCAAGGGCTATCTACAAATTCAACGCAATACCCATCAATATCCCAATGTCATTCTTTAAAGAAATAGAAAAGGCAATCCAAAATTTCATATGGAATAGTAAAAGACCTCATATAGCAAAAACACTTCTTAGCAGAAAGAACAGTGTAGGAGGAATTTCAATACCAAACTTTAGGCTCTATTACAGAGCAATAATTATCAAAACAACTTGGTACTGGCACAAGAACAGGCCTGAAGATCAATGGAATAGAACTGAGGACCCAGAAATTAAACCACAGTCCTATGGCCACCTAATCTTTGACAAGGGAGCCAAAAAAATAGAATGTAAGAAAGATAGCCTCTTCAACAAGTTGTGCTGGCAGAACTGGTTAAGCACCTGCAGAAAACTAAAATTATTATTATTTTTTTTACCATTTTCTTATTGTTGACCACTTTGTCTGCAACTCATTATAATGAATGTTGTCATTAATGTTTTCACGAATAGTTTTCAGAGGTCTCTTCAGTAAAATGGATTAATATATAAATGTTTTTAAAAGGCTTGAATTGAAAGACTGTACAGATATGGATGGACCCTAATGTTTGGCAACTTCAGCTCATTGCTTAGATAGTACCAATCCTTAGCTGTTAGTAAGCTGTCCCATCTCCACCTTCTCTTTAGCGAATCCCCACTTCGGATAGAGAATACCAGGAAAGTCTGGAAGAGGAGACACAGTTCAGGGCAGGAAGTATCCTTGCTTCTCTCTGATTCTCACATATATCTATGCACACTCACTCAACATGGGTGTCAACATGGCACGTGGTTACTGACTCTTCCTGGGAATCATTTTTTTCTCTCCCTGTTCTGTCCATATTCTTTTACTGTTCAAGGAAGGTAACCTTTGTCCAGCATGTACGTCTTGGTATTTTAAAATTAATTGGAGTGTTGTACAGTAGCTGAAATACCGCCTATAGTCACTGGTATAGTCGCGCCTTGTAGGAGGAGCTTGGTAAGGGCATGCCTTAGTACCACAGCATAAGGAGGGCTAGTGATGCCACAAGCTTTGGGGTGGTTGTTTTAATATTTTATAGTAAACATTCAACACAGGTGTTTTAGTATTGTATCAGTCAGCTTTCTATCACTGTAATAACATGCCAGAGATATTAGCTTACAAAAATAAAATCTTGCCAGGCGCAGTGGCTCATGCCTGTAATCCTAGCTACTCAGGAGGCTGAGATCTGAGGATCGAGGTTCAAAGCCAGCTCAGGCACAAAAGGACCTGAGACTCTTATCTCCAATAACCTCTAGAAAACAGGAAGGGGGGCTTGGCTTAAGGGTAGGGTGCTAGCCTTGAGCTGAAGAGCTCAGGGACAGGCTCAGTAGCCCCCAGGTTGAGTTCAAGCTCCATGACCCACAAAATAAAAATAAAATAAAATCTTACCCCGAGTGACCTTTAGCAATTCACTTCATGATCAGGCAGACTGATCATGGCCTCTGGGGGAGTGCTAGATGGAAGCGGGGACTGTGTGAGGGTGCAAACTTACTTGTTTCATTCACGCAGGAAAGGATAATACAGGGAAGGAGAGGATGGGGTGCTATGCTCTTCTTTACCCATGTCTAAGGATTAAAAAAGACCTCCCACACCACCCACCTCTCAAAGACTCCACTGGTTCACAATAGTGCCATCCCTGGACCTAGCTAGCATCACAGGGCTTGGGCACACTGAAAATCCAAACGATACAGGGTCTCTAAAGCAGAGCATCTGATTTTTCATCAGAAAAGAATTCTTTCATTATAACAAGGTCGAGATTCATTTTTCTTGATCTTTTTCTGACTTTCTTTTAAAATTACGTTGCTGGAAAATTTTGTTTTTCTGAGTTTCTAAAATAGCAGACTAACTTGGGAGCATTTTACACTGTTATAAAATGTCCCGGGGATGACTAATTCTAATTAAATCCACTATTCCTAATGATTAACATTACCTTCCTGAAAGTTTCATATTAGGATTGATTATATAGCTTTCACATTATTTGTGCCATTACAGTTCTGTCATGATCTTAGGAAGCCAAGGATAGGAATAATTAAAAACTGTTACAAATAGCATTTGGGTCTATATTTGTAAAGCCTTTCAATTGACCAAGCAAATGTGGTTACAGATTTTGTCTTTGATATGATAAATTTCCCATTAATTCTAAGAATCTGTGTTTAAGGCATGTGCCTTCAAGTTTTGCAAAGTTCATCTGCAATTTGTGAAAGTTCAAGCAGATGTGCTGAGAACCATTTGATGAGTTTATGACTGAAGCTTTTTAAGGAAATGACTAAGTTCTGCAGCTTTCTACACTGTATTTTATATCCAAATGTATATTCAAATTTCTCTTTTGTGGGTCTAGAAGATGTGAACTGCAAACAATATTCATGTGTGCACATAGACACATATGATTATTCTTTCATATGTATATTTACTTTGCATATCCAGCCCCAAATGAAAGGATCTCCAGGGTATGGAAACAAGAACTTTATAGTGTGTGATTGTTGTTCTCAATGGACTATATTATTTCTCTTCTCTTTTTTAAAAATATTTTTTATTGTAATCAATAGAAGGGTTACATTATATTCACCAGATAGAAGGTTTATAACTTCACAAACATTGATACCCTTTCTCATGACATGGTCCCCATTTCCCTCTCCCCCTCCTCCCACTTATCTTGATTTCCCCCTTCCCTATCCAATTTCAAATAACCACTTAAGCACACATAAAATATATCAGATAACAAGGTGAAATATTGGTTATCTCATATTGTTACAATATTTCTCTTCTCTTTTGTTGCCCTTTGGTTAATCTCATATTGTTACTGTATCTGACTTTGTTATCTGGCATATTGTATATATGTTTATTTGAAATGGGAAAGGGAAGGGGGAAAACAAGATGATTGGGAGGGGAAAAAGGGAGGGAAATGGGATAAAGACATGAGAAGGGGTATCAATGTGTGAGAAGTAATGCACCTACTATCTGGTGAATATAACTGTAACCCCTCTATACATTTCATAAAAAAACAAATTGTGATACAAAGTAAAAAAAAGAAAATAAATGAAGTTTCTTTTCAGCTTTCATTTATCTAATTTAATTGTTTTCTCTTTGTCTAGGTTGAAGAAATTGTAGATATTGGATCATTTGCTGCAGAAGATATACATGTTCCTAAAATTTATGTGGATCGCCTTATAAAGGGAGAAAAATACGAAAAGCGAATTGAAGTAATTGACTTAGATTCTTTGCCAGTATTTATGGATCTGATTTAGGTGCAGATACATCCAGATAACCAGAAGCAAATTATGCTTTGGGTCTCACTGGAAGCTTCTTTGCTATTGCCTAGGCTCATACCTTTAGGCACATTTCTACAAGGTAGACAAATGACTAGGCCCATAATTCTTTAGGCTGTGTCTGCCAGGCTTCTGTTGGCTAGCTGTCCTAGAGGGTAGAGAAGCATAATCCATTCTTTGCTGTAGTCTTCATGATGATGATGATGATGATGATGATGATGATGATGACGACAATGGTGGTGGTGGTGGTATTGGTAATGTAGTTGTACAGAAAGGTTATAATTCCATAAATTAGGTACAAGTACCATGGCTAGTACCACCCCTTCCTTTTTTCATTCTCTCTCATTTCCCTCCTTCCATTCCTAGCCTCAGTTTACATAGTTCATTTTTTGCATAATGTACAAAAAATATGACTGCATTTGCTCACCCTTTCTCCTTCCCTTCCCTCAAAAACATGTTTCTATTTTTAGTGTTTATTACTCAGAAGTATTTTTTGTTGTTGTTTGTCGTGGGGCTTGAGCTTTGGGCCTAAGTGTTGTCCCTGAGCATTTCAGCTCAAGGCTACTGCCTTACCCCTTGAACCACAGCACCACTTCTGGTTTTCTAGTGGTTAACTGGAGGTAAGAGTCTCAGTTAGTGTCCTGGCTGGCTTTGAGTTTTGATCCTCAGATCTCAGCCTCCTGAGTAGCTAGGATTACAGCTACCATGCCCAGCAGAAGTATATTTCTATCTTGAGATTACTTTGTACTTTTATGGATTGTAGGAAGAATATCACGCACTGTAGGAAGAATAGCATGAGATTGTACAATGATAGGGGACATGGAACACTGGTGATATTTTTAAGCCAGTGAAACTACAAGGAATGACCAGATGGGTATAAAATGAGTCAAGAAATCTTGACAGACATAGAGCCCCTGAGGACATGAGCAGAAAGACATCCTGCTGTCCAAAACTATTGTCAGTGGCTTTAAGATAAAGGAAAGTAGTCTCTGTCAAGGATATTTATTAATGGGAAAAATGTCTGGATTGTTTCGGGCTATTTCTGTGCTATACTTATAGTAAAATTAGTCTAGACTTTGCAGTTGGCATATGCAATAGACCGCAGTAACACCTGGTAAACACACTGACGCCCTTGAATAACATATTTCCCAGGCCTTTTCCTTTTACCTTGTATATGCTCAGTCTCTGAACACCTGAGGAGAATTCAGTTCTAGAAGTGTTACGAGTACTGAAGATAGCAGGGAGCATGACAGTACTAGGTATATTACTCACTTCCAGGAGACAGAGCAGGTGTGTGTTTTTCTTGGAGCAAATCAGAAGAATTATTCCTGCCATCAAATGTCACCCATGTTCTTTTTTTGTTTTGTTTTTAAGACTCTTGATTGCACTTCAGAATTGCTTCCTAGTGATCATGAGAGTTTTTTTCCCCAGAAAACTTTTATATTTGGCAGTGATACAGCCATGAGTAACTTACTTCTGTTTATTTTAAAGCGTTTATCCGTCCGGAAAGAGGGAGACGGACAATCCAGATCTGGCAAACCTGGAGCTGATGTGCGGGAACGTATCATCAGAAGGGCAGCTCTTGAATTTGAGGATGGCATGTATGGTATCCTTTAGCAATCTGAGAGTGGTCAGCGATCGAGCCCTTGCTTTTCCTGTGTTGATCAGCCTGCTAAGCCTTTTGATTATAATCTGTTAACCTTCTTTAGCCAAAACAGCAACTGAATGTTCACAAAATGATTTTCTAGAATGCAGTAGATTTTGTTTCCTTGATAAAATCCTGTGGAATGCACTTTTATATATGATGTTTTGTAAGGGGGGTGATTCAAATCCATAATTAACTCAATCTGCTTTCGATATTTAAAAAAAGGAGTGGACATGATTTATATAATTTATTTTTGGACTTTTTTTCTGTTTTTCATTATTTTTATTTATTTATTTACCAAGTTTATTCTCATTAGACCAATTCCCTCTCAATCATACCTTCCAGCCTAGAATGTACCCGTCACTTTTTTCTATGGTTCTTTAAAGTAATATTGTCATAGCAAAACCAGAGGAATTTATGTACTTGATATTCTCCAATAAGACTTTTTTAAAGTTAAAAATGGTACCTGTTTTTAGGATAGTAATCATCTTTCTCTTCAGTGAGAATTTTGTACAGTGAAAATAACATTTTAACAAGGATCAAAAGATGTTTACTACCACATCATTCACTATATTTCAATACAGATGTAATTTCAATCCACGGTAATAAAAAAGAAAGCTGTTTCATACTTTTATTATAGTGACCTCTTGGCTAGCTTCTGAAGCCACTCTTTTGTTGTCTTTGTAGGAAAACATGTTACTGTTATTGAGAAAACTGTCATTAACAGTCTATTTCCTTTATGGAAAATTACAAAGTAGTTCCCGGAGCATTACTGAACAATATATTTGGTAATTACATCCACAACATCTCCCTTTAATGGAAGCATCTGTTCTGACTTAAATGCGCAGAAAGTTTAATGACATCATCTCTCTACCTTTGCCATTACTTTTCCTTAACATCTTTTCTTCCAGCTAATCTGGGTATAGGAATCCCTCTTTTGGCCAGTAACTTTATCAGCCCAAATATGACTGTTCATCTTCAAAGTGAAAATGGTGTTCTGGGTTTGGTAAGTTTTAGAGTAATTTTAAAATTTTAAACTAATTTAAAGTTTTACTTTACGAACTTTAGCAGGGATTATTTATAGTTTGCCAACTAGTATAATTTATGAGCTTTGTTTTTATCAGCATACCATAGCTATTATTAAAATAAAAGCACAAACTGCACACATGGAAGATTTATATTTTATATGTGAAATATATGGTCTTAGCCTGCCTGTGCTGGCATACAGGCATGTAGTTGGCACTGCTTAATTGAAACAATAAACATGACCATTTTCCGACACATAGGTGCAAAAGATCTGGATACAAGTATATGCCTACGTCCAAGACCTGAGTTTTATTTATCTCAAGTGATTATTCTGAAAAAAAGGAAAAATAAGTCTGTGACTTACCCATAGTTAACATTAAAGAGGCATTTATACAGGCCTACATTTTGGTCATTCCTTTGAAGATATGTAAAAATGGATTGCCTATAGTTCCTCATTCTTTTTTTAAAAATTTTAAATTATATTTTATTGTCAGGGTACTGCATAGAGGGGTTACAGTTACATTCCTCGGGTAGTGGGTACATTACTTCTCAAACAGATACCCCTTCTCATCTTTTTATCCCCCTTTCTCTCCCTCCACCCCTCCCAGTCATCTTGTTTTTCCCCTTCCCCTCCCTCTTTCAGATAAACAAATAAAGCTATATATAATATACTAGGTAACAAAGTCAGATATAGTAACAACATGTGATAAACCCTAAGGGGAAAGAAAGAGAAAAGACATAACTTCACATAGTACATTAAGAACAACAATCACAAAGGTAAACCTCTTGTTTCCATATCCTAGAGTTAGTCTCATCATATCTGGCCATATATACATATCTTTTGAGCTATTATGATCCTCTGCTAGGAGAATCCTAGATGTATGTATAGTTTCTCATTCTTGACTGTTTCTTTTTTTCCTTTTCCTCTGTGTTTTGGTTTAATATTGAAAGGACTTGCTGCATCCTAGTGATTAGCTTTTGCCTTTAGTTGAAAATATACCTCAGGGGCTGGGAGTTTGGCCTAATGGTAGAGTGTTTGCCTATTATGTATGAAGACCCTGGTTTAATTCCTTGGTACCAGGTACACAGAAAAGCTGGAAGTGATGCTGTCGCTCAAGTGATAGAGTATTAGCCTTGAAGAAAGCCCAAGGACAGTGTTCAGGCCCTGAGTTCAAGCCCCAGGACTGGCAAAAAAAAGAAAGAAAAAGAAAATATACCTCAGTAGTAGAGCATGTGTGGCCTAGCATGTTTGAAGCTCTGATTTCCATCCTAGCAGGCATGCATCTATACATGGTTATTCAAACAAATAACACAATTATAACAACAAACTGAAAAGAACTGAGCAAAGGAGTATAAAGATTTCTAGGTTTGCTGTGCAAATTCAGAGGGGGCAGCAAAGTACATGATACAACATCTCCAATTAGCTACCAGAAAACCAAAAATGGCACTGTGTGCAAAGGGGTAGAGCCCTACCCTTGAGCAAAAGAGCTCAGTGGCAGTGTCCAAGCTCCTGAGTTCAAGTCCCATGACTGACAAAATTGAAGGCCAGTGTAGAAACATTAATGAATATGAGAAAGAGAGACACAAAAATATAGGAATTAATTTACAAAGGCCTCAGTCCTCAGATGCTTCCTAGGATTTTCAGGAAGTTTTTTATATTGCAGTTTTGGCGTGTATTTAGGAAATTGTCTTTCACTAATGGGAGCATGCTGTCTTTTGCAGGGTCCTTATCCTCTGAAGCATGAAGTTGATGCAGATCTAATCAATGCAGGTAAACTCACTTTGACATTTTTTTCCCTAATGTTTTCCTTTGTGTTAACTTGGTTGTGTGCCAAGCAATAGCAAGAAGTTAGACTCAATTCCTTGCCTCTTTCTTTCTTTCTTTCTTTCTTTCTTTCTTTCTTTCTTTCTTTCTTTCTTTCTCTTTCCTTCTTTCCCTTCCTTCCTTCCTTCCTTCCTTCCTTCCTTCCTTCCTTCCTTCCTTCCTACCTTTTCTTTGATTTATTTTAAAATGGTATTGTAAAGGTGATGTACAGTGGGGTCAGTTACATAAGCAATATAATGAGTATATTTCTTTTTGAAAATTTCCATTGAAAAATGAAAAATTTCACTTTCTCCCACTTTCCCCCCCAACTCCTCTGCCCCTTGACTCCCCTCTTCCCCAAGTTATAAAGTTCATGGTTCTTTCTTAGAGAGTATTCTACTGCATGTCTGATTGAGCCTTTCTAGTTTTTCTTCGGCATCTCTTATCATTCAGGGATGACTGAGATGAAGGAGGAAATGCTGGTGGAGACTCACTTAATGGACAAGCATAGATGAGCTTTGATGTAGGTTAGTCAGGGTCCTGAACTCTACAAAGAGATTACTTGAATGGAGCTATGGAGGAGAATTAAAGGAAAAGACAATTTAGAAAAGTATGGAAAGAAGGGAATACTCCATAAGGACTGCAACATCCCACAGAGAATAAGTACTGCCAGTCCCCTATGAGGAGCAGTAACATCTAAAAGGAATAGGACCTTGTAGAACACCACCAGCTTGCAGTAACCTTGGTTGCCTGGCTGAACCTTCTATTGGCTCATCTAGTGGGAGTTCATCCAATGGGCTTGATGCAGTTCAGACTCCTCTAGATGGGGAAGCGGGGAGTTGGTCCCCAGTAGCAAGTGTAGTTGATATTCACTGTCCTCTAGTGCTTACTGGGGAGAGTGAGAGCTTTTTGTATGGGTGCAGATAGTGTTTCTTAGAGCAGTACTCTGTCACTAAGTACAACCCAGGGAGGTGAAAAAGTAGATGGAGATTTTAGCATGGTCTTTTCCTTTGACCCTGTAATTGTATGTTTCTCCTTCTACTATTAGCCTGTTATTGAGGAGAATATACTTGTGTACCACTACATCTTTTAGCAGCCTAAGGTCAGGCTGCCAGTGTCTGTAGCAATAATGTCATCATTTGAGGTGATAGTGTCTCCTTAGGATGGGGCTACCGATTAGGAGCTAATTTCTATGTTCTAGCAAGAGATTTTTTTCTTGCATCTTTCTTTATCCATTTTAACCTCCACAAAAGTATTGTTCTTACTTTGCTTTCAAAAATAGTATATATAAAACTCAGAGGTAATATGAGCTGAGCACAGAGGCCAGCTACCAAGTACAATTGATGTTTGATACTCAGAACTTTTGGAAGTAATACAGCTTCTTTTTGAATAGTTGAATTAGTTAACATGACTCAATTCTTAAGGGACCACTGTGACAAAGCAACGGCATTTAACCAAGGCTGTAATTTAATTGTACTGTACCCTTTAGCAACAGCTCATTGATCTGTGAAAATATTTGCTGCTTGGTTTAATTAGGTTATGATGTTAGTGAGTTATTTGCAAAATGAATAACTATTTTCTGAATTTCAGGCTTGAGTTCATAAAATCTACTTTTCTTAGACAAGTGAGTAATCTTTTTGGTCACATAGCTGGACAGTGGATGTTTCCAAGTCTATTCAGCTTACAAATAGCTTAGTCCTAATGAAGTCAAGGTGCAAACGAGCTGAGTAATATTCTAACTCATTCACTTTCCAGTGAAGGATTTTGTTTCTTCTTCCTATGCTTGCTAGATAAATATTTGAGCCACATCTCGAGTCTTTTTTTTTGCTTAAGTTATTTTAGTTTAGTTATTTTTTCAGATAAAAATCTTATGTTTTTGCTCAGGCCAGTTTGGCACATAACTGTGGTCACCAATATGCCCCGACCTCCCTCCTCCCCCACACATTCCATGCCTGGGCACTGATTGAGCTGGGCTCTTGTTAACTTTGTACTCAGGTCTCTTTCAGCCATGATCCTCTTGATTCCTACCTGCCATTCTAAGTAGGAGGTATTGCAGGTGTGTGTGCCATGTGTGGTGATACTTTTTTTTTTTGACTAAGAAATTTTAATTCCTAAGCAGTTGTTTCAGTTCTGACCCAAAGTCTCAGAATTCATGGGCAATTTTGATGCTCATGGGTTTGGAGCTATACAAATGAGGCAGGAAACAATTTGGAAGAGAAAATGTAGAATATAAGTTAGTGATCTCCTTAACTTCCCCAAATATCAAGAAGTTACCTTGAATATCAGCCTATTATTTGTGCTAGTTTGAAAGAATTCTAATGGGAATGTTTTCCATTTTGTAAAGTTAAACATTCACTTACCTACTTCTAGAAAATGAAATTTAATTAAATATGCTTCATAAATTTTTACTTATTTTCACTACATTCAGTAGAGATTCAGAAAAAACACTTGCTAAAAATAGAAGGTATGAGTGAATAATGTCTTTCGGTAAAATATTTCTAAAAAATTGGAGGCAGTATTTCTGGAAAAATTAAAGGAACAGATAAATCATTTTTAAAAAGTTTCTCCATTTTCAGTTAGTATTGATGATAGCACTGTGTGCTCTAGAAAACATCATTGACAGAACATTATACTTAGAATCTTTTCGAGCATTTTGTAATGCTCATAGAACCCACAATTTTACTGAGATTAGCTTTTCATTCATTTTCAAATAGTACATGTATATTAAGATATAAAAACTATGCAAATCAATGGGTTTTAGTATGACATTTCCACACATACATTAAAAGGACCTGGATTATGCTTGCCCCTTCCCCCACCTCCCATCTTTCCCTCCCTCAAATAGCCTGCTCTGTTTTCACGTCTTGCTTTATTTTTATTTTGTTATTACTTTTTAATCTAGTTATGCAGATGCCTGTAGGCAGGTGTTCTAGTCAACTCTGTAGGACTTCGGAGCTGGATGACTGCGGGAGTCTCTGTGGGATGCTATGTAACCTCTACACACTAGATGCCAATCACACTGTCTCTCCAAGCTTTAACCATGACAAGTATCTGCAGACATTGTCAAATGTCTCCAGGGGCACAGAGCATGAGGTTCAACCTATGCAAATCAGCAAACATAACACGTCTCATGAATGGAATCAAGGACAAAATCTTTGATAAAATTTAGTATCTTCTCGTGACAGAATTAATCACCTGATAAGGATTATTATTCAGAATATAAAAAGACTCAAAACCTAAATACCAGAAGGATATACAATCCAATTTAAAAATTGGACAAATGGGGCCGGGAGTTTGGCCTAGTGGTAGAGTGCTTGCCTAGCATGCACGAAAACCTGGGTTCGATTCCTTGGTACCACATACATAGAGAAAAAAAAGCTAGAAATGGTACTGAGGCTCAAGTGGTAGAGCTCTAGCTTTGAGAAAGTCCAAGGACAGTGCTCAGGCCCTGAGCTCAAGCCCAGGATTGGTAAAAAAAAATTTGGACAAATGAAGAAGCTTTCACTGAGGTTACATGTAGATAAGAGTAGGAAGTTTTGAGTAACCCTAGATAACAGTAATAAATGGTCTATTGTAAGAAGGTAGAAGAAGGGATTTGAGCCTAGCACTGGTAGCTCAGCTCTGTAATCCTAGCTATGCAGGAGACAGAGATAGGAGACTTATGGTTAAAAGCCAGCACAGGCAGGAAAGTTTGTAAGAATCTTATCTCCAATTAACCACCAAAGAGCCAGAAATGGAGCTGTGACGAAAGTGGTAGAGTGCTAGCCTTTAGGACAGAAGGTCAGGGACAGCTTCCAGCCCCTGAGTTCATACCTTAGGAGTAACCCCCCACCCCCACCCCAAGCCTCCAGAAAAGATTTGGAATGTTACCAACATAAGAAAACGATGTTATAGGAGATGGATATATTTACCTTAATTGGACCATTGTGCAATCTGTACATGCATCAAAACACATTGTACTCCAAAATAATACACATAAA
The DNA here is from genome assembly GCF_031878675.1 of Megascapheus bottae. Classification (NCBI taxonomy): domain Eukaryota; kingdom Metazoa; phylum Chordata; class Mammalia; order Rodentia; family Geomyidae; genus Megascapheus; species Megascapheus bottae. Next base: position 61,388,042 of record NC_143512.1, read on the forward strand.
CATTAAATAAAAATATTGACAATCAACTTTACTTCAAAAGAACATACTTTGTGGGGCCAGAAGTTTGACCTTGTGGTAGAATGCTTGCCTAGCATGCATGAAGACCCAGGTTTGATTCCTTGGTAAAAAAGCTGGAAATGGTGCAGTAAAAAAGCTGGAAATGGTGCTATGGCTCAAGTGACAGAGCAATAGCCTTGAGAAAGTCCAAGGACAGAGGTCAGGCCCTGAGTTCAAGCCCAGGACCTCCCCCTCCCCCCCAAAAAATAAGGCAGGTGCTGGTGGCGCATGCCTGTAATCCTAACTACTCAGGAGGCTGGGATCTGAGGACCGTGGTTTGAAACCAGACTGGGAAGGAAATTCTATGATTCTAATCTCCAGTAAACCACTCAGAAAAAATGGAAAGTGGTGCTGTGACTAAAAGTAGTAGAGTATTAGAGTTGAGCACAAAAAGGCTCAGGGGCAGTGCTAAGGCCCTGAGTATAAACCCCAGGACCAGAAAAAAAGAAAAAAAGGAAAGAAAGAAAAAAAGAAAAAACATTTCCTCACTTTCTATCTATAAATTTTTCCTTCTTAACCCTCCATCTCACAGCACTGGTAAATATCTTATTTTGTTAGACATAAAAATTGTTCTAGGATGAAGTTTACCAGCACTCTGCCTGTCCTAAAACCCAGAGCTCACACAGGCTGGCTTTATAACCAAGTTTATGGGTCTTGTGGCATTTATCAATAGAAGGGAAATGACTTTTTCTCTTTTTAAAAGAAGTTTAGAGAGAGAAATAACAATGATAGAGATAGAAATTAATCTTTTTGGAATTGTTTCTCTGGGTGAGGCTCTGGAGAAAACCTTATTTACATTATCTCACTTAATCCTGAAAATGTTATGCGCTTTCTAAAAGCCCCTTCAAACCATAACAGAAAGTGTTTTCTAAAGCTTTTCAGTTTTGGAAAATGTGAAAATGTTTCTGTCATTTAGAATCAAACTTCCTCAGGGGATAAATATGTCAATGCAATATAAATATCCTCCAAGTTCCTCTGTGATCCAGTTCAAATGGAGGAGAACATTGACGGACACGTTAGCTTTTGTTAAGACTTGAGAAAGTGGACCCGTAACTCTGTTGTACCAGCTGGGAATGGTCAGACCACTTTTGCTCTTGCTGAGCATCCAGCAGCTTTTCTGTGCATACCTGCAGCTTTCACACACCTTGTTTTTGTCTAGCTTCTTGTCTGGAGTGGCACATAGAATGTCCTCAGATAATTGACTTACCTTGCATCAGAAAGATTGTGAGCTTTCTAAACAGGCTCTTGAACAGGCAAGAGGTAGAGTAAGAGAGGAGACAAAGAGGAGAGCCTGTTGAGTCCGAGTTAAGTGATATTACTTGACTCATGGAAACTGAAAAAGGTGAAGAGTTTTTCTGACTCTGAATTTTATTACAACATGTGCATTTTAGAAGTTCTTGAGAGTTAGAACTTTAGAATTGTTAGAAGTTAACATTAGAAAAATTGTCCATGATTAACATATTATTTCCCCCTTTTATCAAAATCTTACAATAAAATTAAATAAAAAAATAGTGGTCTGGGAGCGTAGCCTGGTGGTAGAGTGCTGGCCTAGTATGGACGAAGTCCTGGACTTGATGATTTCTCGGTCTCACATACATAGAAAAAGCCAGAAGTGGCGCTGTGGTTCAACTGGCAGAGCACTAGCCTTGAGCAAAAAGTGTTCAAGGATCGTGCCCAGGCCCTGTGTTTGAGTGCCAGGACTGGCAATAAATAAATAAACAAATAAATAAATAAATAAATAAATAGTATAGCATTTGTAGAAGTGAAAGGAGCAAGAGAGTAACATTGAATTTAAAAGAAGGGAGTGAGAAAGTCTAAGGCAGAAAAGAGGAGAAGAGATCAGGAGATGGGACAAAGTGAAGAGAACACAAGAAAGGGAAGAAAGGACAGAGAGAATAAGAGGGCTCAGGTTTAACGAGAGTAGGGTTTTGGATATATCTTTTATAACTTGTTAATCTAGTTTTATTTTATTTACTCACTAGCACTTTTTTTTTTTTTTTTGCCAGTCCTGGGCTTGAGCTCAAGGCCTGAGCACTGTCCTGGACTTTCTCAAGGCTAGAGCTCTACCACTTGAGCCTCAGCACCACTTTTGGCTTTTTTTTCTATATATGTGGTACCTAGAAATTGAACCCAGGTCTTCATGCATGCTAGGCAAGCACTCTACCACTAGGCCAAACTCCCGGCCCCTCCCTAGCACTTTTGAGGGATAATTTATGATGTGATATTTGTATACATTATGAAATGATTACCACCATCAAGTTAATGAACATATTCTCCTCACTCTGCATCACCATTTTTGCGTGGTGGCAAGCTTGTGTAAGATCTCCTCTCTAAGCAGACTTCCAGTGTGCTATAAAGTATAGTCAACAGCAGCCACTAGATTATATACTAGAGCTTTTAACTGAAAGCTGATATGAAAAAACAAAAAAGGGAAAGACTGAAGGACATATTCTCTAAAATCCCCTCCAAAATTATAGTTCTCCTGTTCATGTTTACTCTGTGACTCTAGTGACTTGAAATTATATTGATTCTGACAAATGTCATCCCCCAAATCTCTCCTCATTCTTACTTGTATTGTACAGTGACTTAGGGTAGGGTATGGTCGTGGAAAGAGGCAGGGTAGGTACAGGAAATAGAAGGATGCATCGCCTATACAGCACTTACAAATACTAACATTAAAAGTTGGTTATTAGCATATTACCCAGCAATGGTGAAAAGTGGCACTGTCAGATCTTTTTCTTTTTAATAAAGGGAGCTTAAGTTTTTTTTTGAAGAAAAGATGTATAGACCCTTTTTTCAGCATGATATCCTTAGAAAAGTAAGTCTTTTCTTCCTTTTGTTTTTTTTTTCTTTGTGTGTGTGTGTGTATGTGTGTTTAGGCAAGGAAACAGTTACTGTTCTTCCAGGAGCTTCATTTTTCTCCAGTGATGAATCATTCGCCATGATTAGAGGGTATGTAATAATGGAGCCTCTTGTGTTCCTGGTGTAGGGAGGGCTGAGTCACCGGAAATGTGTGAGGAAGGCTCCAAGACCCGGGCTGGGTTCTCTCACAGCCCTATTAAGGTATCACCACTTATTCAGCTGCAGGAAGCTATGAAGTCACTCCCACTGGTGGTTGAGCACTGAAATACCCAGCCCACAAGTAGGAATGGAACTCTCCAACATGGAGTATGTATCTTTGCCTCAGGTCCTTCATGAAGATTCTAACATTTTCTTCAAACTATGTTTCCTCCCCCAGCTACTGTTTTCCGATTCACTCACCTTCTTCCTCACTGATGGGAACATATTTTAATGTGCACATACCTACATTTAATTTGTTTCTGGGGGCAATCCGGGTTATATTTTTAAAAAAGAACCCTTAATGGTTATTTCTGCATTAGCCTTGAACTGCATTTAGAATGCAGGGGAGATGAAAAGGACATGCATTTTGGGAGTATAATTTTTTTTAATTGTTGATGTTTTCGAGCAGCAGAAACGTGAAGTTTATGAAGTTTGCTTTCTATATTCGTTTTCTTTCTCAGGGGGCATGTCAATCTAACAATGCTAGGAGCCATGCAGGTTTCGAAATATGGTGACCTGGCTAACTGGATGATACCCGTAAGTAAAGTTTCTTCTCTTCTGAATTATGCTTGGATCAAGATAATTTTTGAAATATTAGGAAGAATATTTCAAATAGCTAAGAGAGTATCATCTAATTACTTAAAAATGAATATATATTTCTTTGATTCTTTAGTTAATTAATTTAATTATCTTTAAGTAGTAGTATGGAAGGGTTTCCATTCAATATGCCAGTCTGAATACAATGTATCTTGCTACATTTCTTCTTCAACTAAGTTATTTCACTGTGATATATGCAAATATCCTTACCTTCTCCTCAATACTACTTTGGTCACTTGCTGTCTGTGTAACTTGTGCCAGTCACTTCCTTATCCTCCTATATGAAATGGGAACGACATATTCCAACTTTGTGGAATAATGTAAAGGAATAAATTAGGAAATACCTGCTGTGCTCAGAACATACTACTAACACATAATATATGCTAAACAAGTGGTTATTATTTCAATGAGTGAATAAGATTCTGGAATGGCAATGGGAGATTTGGGCCAACAGAGAATTATGGTAGTCCCTGAGAAGAGAAGCAATAAGATTTCTCATTGAACTGTTTCTCCAAGTTAATATTTTTTTAAAGTCAGTTTACACAGTAGACCTGAGCAGAAACCTATTTGTTCAGCATATTCTTCTCTTCAGAAAGTGTGGTGCAGACAAGATTGGTTTATGTTATAATTTAGCACACAGTGGGACTGGAAGCTTTCACAGTGAGATTGTATTATGTAATCATCCTTTGTAGGAAGAGTTTCCATGTATATCATATTTTTATGTATCTTCCTAAGGCTGCTATGCATAATTATTGTTTTATAGTATTCTTAATATAATTTGGAGCTTATGAGTTTCCAAAGGAATAAATCTAATATGGTGATGGATGGGACCTCTAGAACATTCTGAAGCAGGCTCATGGTTGTCTGAGGAAAGTTAAGCATAACGTTGTTCAATTCTGTTAATGGAAGTTGGCAATGCTGTTTATGGTTGACATTTGTTTTGTTCCTTGAAGTAGCTGATAATCACTTCTTGACTGCTTTGCACATGATTTGCAGTCTAAGTATTTATTTTTAGGGACTCAGAATAAGATCAGCGGCTTCAGAGTCAAGGCTATAAGGTTTAGTTTGAAAGAGGTCAGTTTAAGTTTCAACTTTATCCTTCATAACCTATATGACTTGAGACGCATGTATGAACTAAGTGTAGGGAAATGAAAAGTGAACATAGCAGTACTTCATAAATAGTGGCTACTATTTTCACCTTCATGTTTTAGTGTGCTTAACATTAAAAGAATTATTTATGTAAAGCACATTGATGCAAGCATGAAGGTTCTGCAGGAATCAGTTCAACTTGTTTATCCTAAGTTGATATTCAAGAATTCAAAGCTAAACCTATTCAGGGTATATTGCTAGTTTTTGTTGGTTATAGAAAGATGAATTCTACCATTGTTATGTAGTTTTAGTGAGAAATCTGGTTCTTTTTGTCCCCAAAAGTTATACTGATGTATAAAATTAGGGTATATTTTTATTGCAAAATCTGACAGCCAAGAAGCTGAAAAATTCAGCTTTATAATATAATTTTTCACTTACTTTTATCATTTCAGTGAGTCTAATAGTTTTTCCATGTCTATCTAACAGCCTTGAGTTCTCAGCTACAGATATCACTAGCAGTCATTAGTGTCAGATTATAATAAGCACTGAGCCTTTAAGAAAAGCAAATGGTATGGATGCTATTTGTCTCACCTTTTAATAGCTTCTTAGTATGCAGTGTTGGTCCTGTAATATGCAGATTTTTCACAGTTCTTCCTGAGTTTCCATAAAAAAGGGGGAGGAGAATTGATGCTCATAGTCTACTCTGCCAAATTCTATGCTTATCTTGATGGTGGCAAAGCCCAGACAGACTAAGTAAAGGGTAAGAAATATATGGTAAGAAAATCTGCATTCAGGTCAGCTCTAATGCCTTCTGGATGTTTATTTTTGGAAAACAGCTGGCACAGATTATTGACTTATGAAAGGAAGCAGATATGTATGTTCAGCTCTGGAGATGGCAATTGAAAGACATGAAATAGCAGGACTGCTAAGCTTGAGAGGCACTAGAAAGAAGGGCCTTCTCTTTACACATGGAAAGGAGTGAAATAACATTGCTAAGGCAAGGAATAAGACACTTTTCGTGACTATGTTTTTTCTCTCTCATATTTTTCATTCTTTGCTCATTTGCAAAGAGTAAATAAAGTTTAATGTTATATTCATGTATGTTACATTTCTAAGTACAGAGAAGTGTTTGGATCCTCTAGATGTGATTTAATTCTTTTTCCAATCCTGGGGCTTGAATTCAAGGCCTCTTTCCTGTCCTTGAGCTTTCTCAAGGATATGTTCTACCACTTGAGCCACAGCACCACCTCTGGCTTTTTTCTGTTTATGTCGTATTGAAGAATTGAACCCAGGGCTTCATGCATGCTAGGGAAGCATACTACTGCTAGGCCATACCATGACTTTTTTTTTTTTTTTGAAGTAAACTAAGTCTCTAGTTTTTTTTTTTTTTTTTTTTTACCTAAACTTCCCTGAGAGGAGAATTGCATTTCAAGGTTCTGTTAGTTTAATTGCCTCAAATGTGTAGTCCAAATACTAAATCTATAGGAATAGATAGATATATAGATGTTTGCATGCATACATGTACATGTAATATATAGAAGCTAGATAAAGATTGCATACTTGAATATTGTTGATTAACATTTTGGTGTTTTGTTCATTTTCCTAAAGCTCAGAACAATGCAAACCATGAGTAAGAAAAAAAGGGCAGGTAGAAAAATCTGTATGTGTTATTGTGAAACTTTTGTAATTATTCAGTAATGCCTTTGTCTTATTAATGGACAGATTAATCTTGTTTTTATGGGAGTAGGTTAGTAATCTAGAGAATTAGCTTGCTACAAATGAGCATTTAAGCCCCTATTGCTTTTCCTTCTTGTAAGAGTTATCTTGCCCTTCTGGTTTCTGTGTATGAGAAGCAGAAGCAGGAAGGCCCTCACCAGATGAGGCCCCTTTCACTTAAACTTCCAAACCTCCCCAATTTGAAAGGCATAAATACTTATTCTAAACAATGGTCCAGTTTCAGAAATTGTTTTAGTAAATTGTTTACAGGAACACACAATAGACTAAAACTACATCATGTGTCTTTTCAAGCATAAAACAATTATCATTTAAGTTTTTACAGAAAATACTAACTCTTGCTTTGGACTATTGGCCTAAAAACTTCTAGAGTAATGAAGTAGTAGTAAAAATTTCTAAGTACTGTGTCACTGACAGCTCAAAAATTTATGTGCTGTTTTCATTCTTTACACAGTATTTCTGATCTTTCTTGTTATTCTTTTTTTTTTTTTTTTTTTTTTGCCAGTCCTGGGCTTGGGCTCAGGGTTTGAGCACTGTCCTTAGACTTTCTCAAGGCTAGCATTCTACCACTTGAGCCTCAGCACCACTTCCAGCTTTTTGTTATGTATGTGGGGTACCGAGGAATCGAACCTGGGTCTTCGTGCATGCTAGGCAAGCACGCTACCACTAGGCCAAACTCCCGGCCCCCCTTTCTTGTTATTCTTGTATTATCCTTTGGTTATTTAGAAGTTGGTAACTTCCAAATATACTGGCATTTTCATAAAACTCTTCAAATAATTTCTAGTTTCTTTTTTATGTTAGAATATACACACAGTATTAACATAAATCTTTGCCCATACCTAGTATTAGCATCAGTTCTTTTAATTTAAGATTTTTATAACTCAAAAGAGAGGATATTTTAGTGGTTTTGTGTGTATTTGGAAAGCATTCTGTCTCTCCGTCTGACTGTCTGTCTGTCTGTCTGTCTGTCTATCTATCGCTATGTAGAGTTTTGTGACTTTCACTTAGATCAAAAGGTATACAGTTTCCTTCAAGTCTTCTACATTCTTCTGTGAGTGAGAAAATAGGAGTAAATCTTTACTCCTAATTTTGGATTCATCTAGTTCTTTTTTAGTTTTATCTAATTTTACTTTATATATTTTAGAGATGTCTCTCCTAACTTTCATACACATTTAAGATCGTTATATCAGATCGGGAAGGGGGGAAAACAAGATGAGGGGCAAGGGTGGGGGGAGAGAAATGGGGACCAAGACATGAGAAAGGGTATCAATGTATGTGAAGTAATGCACCTTATATCTGATGAATATAATGTAACCCTATTAATTACAACAAAAATATATGAAAAAGAATTAATCTACTATTTTATCTCTTTATGTTTCTGGTAATAGTATTTATTCTAAAGTCTACTATATCAACATAGGTCATTCTGCATTGTATATCTTTCTCCCTTTCTTTTTTGAATGTATTAATATCTTTATGTTTCTAGAGATTTTGTATTAGTATCTTCATATTTAAGTAAGTGCTTTTTTGTCCTATAGTTAGGCCTTGCTTTAAAAAAATCACTTTTTATTTGATTCTTAACAGAAGGTTTAGAGCATTTATATTTAGTGTAACTCTCAGAATGGTTTCATTTAAATCAAATTTGCTCATTAGTCTACTGCCCCCTGGCTGCCATGAATTCTTCCTTATAAAGTCACATAGCTAAGCATTGGTGCATGGAGTGGATGTTTTTTATTTTAAAAATTAGTTTTATATTTTATTGTTAGGGTAATGTATAGAGGGGTTACAATTACATTTACCAGCTAGTAGGTGCATTACACACTGATACCCCTTCTCATGGTTTTGTCCCCATTTCCCTCCCCCACCCCCACCGAATCATCTTGTTTTCCCCCTTCCCTATTTCAAATAAACAAATAAACATATATACAATATACCAGGCAACAAAGTCAGATACAGTAACAATATGAGATTAACCACAAGGGCAAAAAAGAGAAGAGAAATAGCATAGTACATTAAGAACAATCACACAAGATAAAGCTCTTGTTTCCATATCCTAGAGATAGTATTCTGGTGCTGTTTCTCCTAGCCAGCAAAGGGGTCTTGTGGCATTATCTAACCAACCCATGCCATTTTATCAGAGAACTGTTCGAAGTGTGAATCTTTATTTCCTGTGCCAGTTAGAAACTCATTGAATGTCTGCAGAATTCTCAAGAGTAGAAATATTCTTTTTCTTCAGTGATTTAACAGAGGAGGGTATTTTTTTAAAGGGCAACTTTGTACTAGTAATTTATGGATTTAGAGTGTAATTAGCAACATAAGCTATTTATTATTGTTCTCTATTTAGGTACCTTGCTTGTTTATCTAAAAATAGTTTATGGCCATCTGAAAACATTCTGTTGAAAAATAATCCTTACTTTCTTTAATACTATCAGCTAATTTTTAGGATAATTCTATTAATAGAGTGAAACTTACTTGATATAGTCATTTTGCAACGGGAATTCTGCTTTACCTGAAAACCCCTGTTGATTATTGAAAGCTATGATGCAGTTCAAAAGCCACAGCTAAATTTTAAATTTTTTTCAAGGAGACAACAAACAGTTATGAAGTACAAGTGGCTGGTTAGGCACTATATTGTATAATTTGTTTGTGCAATGTGACTTTAATCCTTATAGTGTATTGTGGTTTATATCTCTCACCCCCTCCTTTCCATACTTCAAGGAAGACTGGCTTCAGGACCCTCTTTAGTTACCCAAATCCATGCACGCTGGAGTCTTTAGACTATTAAATTGTGTGATACAACCTATATCTATTTATCCATATTTTAAAATAATTTTTAGATTACCTGTGCTACTTACTATAATATATGCCGTGTAGGTTGTTACACATCTTGTTGAGGAAATGTCAACAAGAATCTGAATTGCTCAGTACAGACACATTAAAATTTTTTTAGATCTATGTTTAGATCTGAGGATACGGAGCCCAGATATATGAGGCATCAACAGTATATTCATTACATTTTCTGACAAGTATTTAAAACCCATAATCCTTTGTTTTTTTATTGTTATTATTAAAGAGTCAGACAATGTATCCTTTGTTTTTATGTGTTTTACAATCTGTGGATAAAATGTGTTGCTGTTTGTACAAGGGTTACCATATGTAAGGCTCATGCTCTTGGCGAGGATTTGGAAGATACAGAGTCAAACATTTGTTAGGCTCTCTCTTCTGCATCCTGTTTTTCTTATCTTCTCACACAAATTCTAAAATACCTACCATCTGCTAATTATATATATATTATATTTATTCAACCTAGCATTTGAGTATTAAGTACTTTATCCATTTTATTTACCCCTTTAAAATTTTTTATACCCATCAATTAAAAACCTTGGAAGTGTTCAGGCCCTCTGAATTTTTATCAAATTAGCTTTCAAGGTAAAGTAACTTTCTCTTCATCAGGATGAAGTTTTTATAGAATGAAAGCTATTTTGCCTTTTGATTGCTTCTTAAGTTTATTTTAGCCGTGGAGAAATGGATATTGCTTTTCCTTCTCCTTGCTGTACAGCATGTAACTTATTTGTGAATGGCTACTTACCTTTAAGAACTTTTCCTTCTCCTTGGAGCACAGATATATTCAATCCAGTGACTGAATGAAAGGTTGACTAGACGTCTGATTGATTCCAAGCCATGGTACTAATACAGCCTTCTAGAAACTCCTTTAAGATGTCAGTCCTGTAAGTTTATCTCCTGTGGTATTAGATGGATACATTAGTCAATCTTAGTCTCGTTTTCCCTCCCACTTGCTCCTTTCTCTCCCTCTTTAGAGGCTGAGCTCTCATCTTTCTCTTTATAGAGAGATCAAACAATGAGTTTGATATTTGAAATAATATACTTTTGGTAAAGGATGCATTAGTATGAGTGCAGAAGCCTCTTCCACTAAACAACCCACTGAAAAACAAGAGAAACATTAGAAATGATTGATGAAATACTTTATGAGTAATATGCAGATGATGGTGTGCTGAGATGACTTAATAGAGAATGAAGCCATGGAGCTGCTGGCAGCATCCCCTGCAGCCACAGCTAATCAATCCTGAAAACTAAATTTTATTAAATTACTGAATGTGACATTTCCAACTGGTGAAATCTTTCTTTCTTTATTCTTTGGTTTAGAGACCATGTTGACAAACACATTTATTTATTTATTATTTACTAATTATTTATTTTTGGTACCAGTTCTGGGACTGGATTCAGGGACTGGGCATTGTCCCTGATGAGCTTTTTTGCTCAAGGCTAGCACTCTACCCCTTGAATCCCTGCTCCACTTGCAGCTTTTTGGTGGTCAATTGGAGATAAGAGCCTCATGGACTTTCGTGCCCAGGTTGGCTTTGGTCCTCACACCTCAGTCTTCTGAGGAAGGAAATGATTCCTTAGCATCATTACTTCACACAGTGAATTACTTCACCTCCGAGAATGAAGTGACAGAACTACTCTCCTCTTTCCTGTGTCAGACTCCTGTATGGATGCTCTTTCAACTGTATAATGAAACTGTTACTTTAGAAACACATCTTTGGGGTGAACAAACGCAGCAGTGGTCCTCACTGGACACTATATAAAAAAATGAACTCTACAGCTTGTGGATGAGGCTGGGAGGAAAAAACTGGGAGAGAGTGAGGGAAGAGTTGACATTGTCCAAAGAGAAATGTACTCATTATTTGGCATATGTAACTGCACCCCTTTGTACATTACCTTTATAAAAATAATAAAAAAGAAACACATCTTTATTAGGTTTTTAAACAGATATTCCTAAATACTTCTACACAGAGGTTTAAGTCCAACATGTCATGTGTGAGTACAATGCATCTTGATTACTATCCACTGCTTCCATCAGTCTCCTCTTATCTCTCCCAGCCTCACCATCCCAATTTACTTGTTTCCATTTTCACATAGGTATATTACCTATGACCGCCTTCACTCACTCTCTTCTCTTCAATGCAAAGAGCTTCCATTTTTCCTTTAAGTGCCTTGAGAAGTAGCTCTGTACCTCTGTGAATTCATTTAATCTTTGTAGACATCAGCTCTTCATTTTCCTAATGTACTGGATAGGATAATTATTATTCAATAAAACTGATTAGTAATTTTAATGAAATTATACTTGTTGTGTTTGTTTCAAATAGATAACTTTTTATATGTCCAAAAGTTTCCTTCTGGTCCTTTTGCTTATAGTTTTTGTTTTAGAAACTTAAAAGGCTATACAAAGGAGTGTCCAGTGCTGCTTGAACAAATCATCCCTTCCGTCATTCTTTCCCATTCTGATTGCTTTCTTGCCTGGATGCATTGGTTTATAGTTTTAAAATTGGATGACAGTTGAATTTTATCTAGTGTGTTGAATTTTATCTAGTGAGCATACAGCATTTCAGATTTAATTTGTGAATGTTATTTAGACTGATAGCCTCTATATCATTTTTGCTTTTTAACTCTTCTTCTCATAAGCTAATTTTATGTTTGTTTTTCTTTTTATACTTGTAACTTCCTTTTGGTGAGTATTATTTTTGTATTTTTCTAAGAAGCACTCATTCTTTGTATTTTTCAATTTTATGTTTTTAAATCATGTTCTATTCTTATATTGTTTCCTTATTTTTTTAAAAAACTATTATTGTCTATCCTTTATTATACTTTAGACATTCATTTTATCTCTTTTAACTAAACTTGCAAGAATTTTTGAATATGAATTTGTACTTTAAGAAATATCTGATTATTAACTTTGCTCTGTAGTCTTATTAGTTCTGCTGGTTTATGTACTACTAGCTCTAGATTTATAAACTATTTACTTTGTTGCAGTCTTTTTCCTTTGACTACAAATTACAAATACTCAATTTTCCTGAATATAATTTATTTTTATTTTTTATTTTTTTGCCAGTCCTGGGCTTTGGAGCACTGTCCTTGGACTTTCTAGTACTTTACCACTTGAACCACAGCACCACTTCTGGCTTTTTCTATTATGTGCTACTGAGGAATCAAACCCGGGTCTTTGTGTGTGCTAGGCAAGCACTCTACTACTAGGCCAAACTTTCAGACCTAATTCATGTAGCTTTTAGGAAATTTAATTTCTTAATTCTTGGTTTTCCATTTGGTGAAAGATTCATGGCTGCTTATAAGTACATTGGAAAATTTTGTAATTTTAATACCAAAGGATGTAACAGTATTTTTAGAAACTGTCTAAACTGAAGCTACATAGGATATCCCTAGGCTTATTTTCTTCCTCTTAGCTGAATCAGTATCCTACAACAGATTAGGATCAGCAAGAAAAGAAAAATCATGTAGTAAGTTCAACATAAGTATTTAAAATAGGAAAGATAATTCTTAAGGGTCCAGTTTCCTCTTTTTTGGAAATTGGAGAAAAGATTCCATTCATTTTTGTTTCTTTGTCCTGACTTACCTATACTTTAGGTAGTTCAAGTTAATTTTTCCTTATTTTTTCCTCCCTTTTCTTCTTTTATAGGAGTACCCTGCACAAGTACTTTAGATAGTAAGCACTTATTTGTTTTTAATTGAGTTTATGAGAAGACACACATATCCTAATGGGAAAAATAACAGAATAGTGCAAAAGGGTATTTTTTTTTGTCAAGGACAAGGGCCCAGTCTCCATTTTTAATTCTTGCAAACTGGTAATAAAATGATTTATGTTAAAAGGTCAGTGTTACTGTATTTGATTCTAGACAAACAAACAATCAGAAATGTAAGATATTGAGCCTTAGGATAGGATGATCAAAATAACAACGATTTGGATGGTTAAAATTATTGGAAAGAGTTAAACAAATCTACATAGGCAGTTCTCAGAATGATCTTTTCTTTTTCTTTAATATCCAAGGACTGCCTCAAGAATTTCTGTGAGCCATTCTGTATTGCTAAATGCTGGCATCTGCAATGGAATATAAAGTTAAGTGACTAGATAAACATGGCTGAGTTCTTTGCAAAGCATAGATTCAATTAACTATCATACACTTAATTGTTTTCTGAGTCATCTTGGAAAGCCTTTTAATAACAGGCTTAGAGAGTCATCAAGTGTCTCTTGTAGGGGGAAATCTGAGCATCAATCTGTTTTGTTTTCATTTTTATGGACAAACAAAAACCATAGGAACAGGCCACATATAGAGATATTTAAAAATGAAGTTTTTATTGTAGATAAATCCTGCTTTCTCAGAAATGCTGCAGAGATAATACAGTTTATAGATGTACCTTACCCAATAACCCCTGTTGTTAGAACCTTATATTACCATCATTTATTTATCAATAAAGAACCACATATTAATACATTATTATCAAGTAAACTCCAGACTCTATTGGGATTCCATCAGTAATTTCTTCCATTATTGTCCCTTCTGTGTTCCAAGCTCTACTTCAGGAAATTACCTTATACTATTTTTAATAGGCTAATTAGGCCAATTGGCTAATAGGCTAATGCTACAAATGTTTGTTATATGGTCTGTAGTCTTCTGTGATCCCTGTTATTTTTCTCATCCTTTGTTTTTCATTAGTTTATCCATCTCGAGAAGAATTGGCCAGGTGTCCTATAAAATGCCCCCTACCTGGGTTTGTCTAATGTTTTCTCAGGATTAGACTCAGATTATGAACGGAAAGGTGGCTACCAAAGGAAACAGGAGAGAACCATGAGGAAAGCTGGATCAGTGGGTACTAAGTTACAGTTAGATAGGAATAGTCTGGTGTGCTCTTGCACTGTAGGTTGACTATAGATGACAATTATGTGTTGTTCTTTTGAGATCTAGAACAAAGTTTTTACTCTAAGAAGATATATAGGTATTACCTCAATTTTGATGTTATGCAGTTCACACACACACACACACACACACACACACATACATATTTATCAAGAATCAAGAATCATGTTATCCCATTAGTAGATGCAAAATTTATGTTTTTGTGTACTGGTGAAAATAGATATTAACTGTACTCCAGTGGTATACATCTGCAATTCTAACCACTCAGGAGACAGAGAGAAAGAGGTTTCAGATCAAGGCCAGCCCAGGCAAAAAGTTAGCTGGATCCAATCTGAACTGATAAAAGCCTGATCTGGTGATGTATGCTTGTTAACTCAGCTATGTGGGGAGCATAAATGGTAGGATTGTAACCCAAATCAACCTAGGAAAAACTGTGAAATCTTCCTGAAAAAATAACAAAAGCAAGAAGTCTGGGTGTGTAGCTCAACTAATAGAGTGCCTGCCTAAAAATCATATGGCTCTGAGTGCAAACTCTAATGGGACTAAATAAATACATAAATTGAATATTTTGCTTTTCAATAAGAAAGAATATTATAGAGGTAAAGTATCATTTTCTTTAATCATATCTGGGAGTTCAGGATATGCATCTGGAATACCTTCATCTTTATCACTTGGTTCTAGTAGTATTTACCAGGTTTTTTTGTGGGGGGGCTGTCTCTATTAAATTACTATTTTTCCTTTTCCCAACCTTGTTTTCTAAAATCAGTTCAATTCAATAGACCTTTGAGGGTCTACTTCTTAGAACAGAGATATGGTAATACGAAGTGTGCTCTGTTGTGTGTGTGTGTGTGTGTGTGTGTGTGTGTGTGTGTGTGTGTGTGTGTGTGGTGTTTTTAACCAATGTCTGATCTTCTGAAATCTTTGCATGTAGATGACATGAACATCATTTGTTAGTGATAAAAATTCCCTTTCATCAATACCTGATAATTCGCAGTCTCTTGGTGTGTCCATATCCTTAGGATGGGACTCAGCCATCCGTGGCTCATACTTGTAATCCTTGTTACTTGAGAGGCTGAGATCAGGAGGATTGTGGGTCCAAGCCAGCCTGGACAGAAAGGTTTGTAAGGCCTCTTCTTAATCCATAGTTGGATACAGTGGTATATGCTTGTCTTCCCTAGCTGAGTCGGAGGCTGAGGTTAGGAGTTCTTGGTTTCAGTATGGCCCAAGAAGAATCCAGGAGACTTGGTTTCCATGGAGGAAGCTGGATATACTGGTGAACACCTGTGATCCTAGCAAATATCGAAGCTTAAAGTGAGCAGAATGCAGTCCGGGCATGTGCCAGGAAGGAATTAAGGCCCTATTCTAAAATAACCAGTGGGGGAAAAAATAGGGTTGGAGGCATGACTCAAGTGGTAGAGTAAGTAGCAAGTCCTGAGTACAACCAAAAAAAATACCAAAATCCACTGGTAATACGATTCTGTTTTTGTTATATTCCTTTGAGTCATTATTTCTTCCTCTGTATGAGTCCCATTCGGCTATCAGGATTTCAATTAATTACAATAATTCCATAACTGTGGTGTCATATATATGGCTTTGTATGTAGATGGTGGGAGGAGATGATGGTCAGATGTGCTCATGTTTCTAGTTTCTCCACCCTTTTTGAGGAGTTAGGAAAGTAAGTTTGAGAATAGCAATTTTGTGATTATACAAGGACTAGCAATAATTTTGTATCCCAGATGAATGAGTGGCTGAGATCAATGATAATATTTTAAAATACATACACACATACCTTTTCTTTTGTGTTTTAGCTGTCATTATTGTAGTGATTAACCAAGAGCATACCTCCTAAAACTAATATAAACCTTAAAACATTCTGTGATAGTAAATGAGGTCTTCTATTTCCTTTCCCCCTACAGTGGGGGGGGTTGGTTCACATTAAGTTGGCATTTCTTTATTTGTAAAATATATGTGGACATATGTCAGTTTGGTATCAGTTTCATATTGGATCTGTTACTTTTCTCTTGATGAGGCAATGAAAATAAATAAAACCTAAGCCTTAGATTTTTCAGAGGAGTACTTTCTTCTCTTTCTATAAAATACGTAGAACCAGACCTAAACATGCTTAGTTGCTTTCAGTAAATTCAACTAAATAACTTTTCTGTAGTTTAATGATGCTTAATCATTTCTTTTTTATATTTTTTATTGTAATTAATAAAAGGGTTACATGATATTTGCCAGATAGAAGGTACATTAATTCACATACATTGACACCCTTTCACATGTCTTGGTACCCATTACCTCCCCCACACACCACCCCCGTCTTGGTTTTCCCCCCTTCCCTATCCAATTTCAAATAACCAAATACAAATAAATCCAATATATCAGATAACAAAGTGAGATACTGTAACAATATGAGATAACCAAGGGACAGCAAAAGAGATGAGAGATAACATAGTACATTAAGGACAACAATTATTCATTATATGGCTTTTGTTTCAATATCCTGGAGGTCTTTTCAATTAGCTTCATATTATATGGCCTTATATATCAAGGTTTTGCTCTATTGCAGATCTCTGCTTGCTTAATCATTTCTAAATGATAGTATATCCTTCTGTATTACCCTGAAACACCAATCTCTTCCCATTGTGTCTTTTGTGGGAGGTCTGAGAAAACAAAGTGATCTCACTTAGTCAGCTTTGTTCCATGTTTGTTTTAATCTCTGTAGTGTTATGAATGGATTAGAAAACTGAAACTACAACCTCAAGCTCAGGGCTGAGAGTTAGCTAGTGTTTCTCTTTATGTCCATTGTATTAATCTGGTAAATAGATTAGAAGGCTTGTATCTCTGACCTTTTAACCAAGAAGTTAAGCTACATGTAACATGAAAAGATTTAGACAAACATTGGTTGTATATAAGGGAAAGAAAATACTCTTGTTTCCTATTTCTCCCTGTCTACTTAATAAATGCTTATTAGTTTTCTAGATATAAGCCTTAGTGTAATTTATGACAATCAATTTTATGAGAATTTGTATTTTTCCTTCACTTGCAGTGATATTTCACAAGTGAATTATAGACATCCTCTTTAATAGCATTTTTACTTTTATGAAATGAGAGATTTGGTGTAGTTAATAGAGAGGAACAGAGCTCATTTTTCTTATTTAAAGTTAACTGCTTTCTTTAGAAATGAAATCTATTACAGTTCTAACATTTGCTAACCCCCCAAAGAAGTTCTAGACAATCATATAGTAAGTGATTGAGTAAAGATTCTGACTTTAGTAAGAAAATAATTTTTATTCATGCTAGAACTTTTATTAAGATTCACTTGCAATATGCAATGTCTTGCAGAAACTTGATGTGGTTGCTGTATATGTTCTTTGGGGTATAAAGTATGCAGAGTAAATTTTCATTGTTTAAATAGTCCATCTAAAATTGGTAAATACATGTGTGTATCAAGTACTCCAATTATGTACGTATATTTTAATTCCCAAATATTTTAAGATTGATACATAATACTGTTTCTATAATTATGCCAGCTATAATAGAATTTCTTCTCTGTCTTTGTATAAGCAATGAACTTTACAGCTTATAAACTTCTGAAAGAAAACAGAAGTGACAGTATTAGGATTTAGAATGTACATTTTTTCATTCAGTCTCAGAAGCAGAAGAAGGCATTCAAAAACTGAGTTGTTGAAAAAAAACATTTTGTATATCCAGGGATAAGAAAGAAAATCTAACAGTCATTAAGTAGATGCTTAGTGACTAATGGTTGAGGTGTCAGGTTTCTTTTTTTTTCTTTCTGTTTTTTTCATATATTTATTATTGTAATTAATAGAAGGGTTACATGATATTTGCCAGATAGATGGTGCATTAATTCCCATACATTGATACCCTTTCACATGTCTTGGTCCCCATTTCCCTCCCCCCCACCTCCACCCCTCATCTTCTTTCCCCCCCTTCCCTAACCAATTTCAAATAACCAAATACAAATATATCCGATATATCAGGTAACAAAGTGAGATACTGTAACAATATGAGATAACCAAGGGACAGCAAAAGAGATGAGAGATAACATAGTATCTTAAGAACAACAATCATTCATTATATGGCTTATGTTTCTATATCCTAGAGATCCTTTCATTTAGCGTCATAGTATATGGTCTTTTGTATCAAGGTTTTGCTCTATTGAGGTGTCAGGTTTCTTTTTATTTTTTAATTTTTTTGCTGGTCCTGGGCTTGAGCTCTGGACCTGAGCACTGTCCTTGGACTTTTTCAAGACTAGAGCTCAACCACTTGAGCCTCAGCACCACTTCCGGCTTTTTTCTAGGTATGTGGTACCAAGGAATCGAACCCAGGTCTTCGTGCATGGTAGGCAAGCACTCTACCACTAGGCCAAACTTCTGGCCTCACATCAGGTTTCTTAAATCTCCTTCTATTGAGTATCTTACAAATGAATTTTTCCTCCTCCTCCTGAAAAATGAAACAGTAAGTTCAGGGTACTCTAGATATTTGTATTTCTTGAATAATATATATTTAGCATTGTTGAGGATATAAAGAGATAGGTGAGCTTATGAGGGTCAATTTCAGAGTAAAGTATTCTCTGTCCTATTTGGGTCCCCTTAGCCAAGGGATTGCTAAACTTTGAACCGGAAGTGGTTCACATCTTAAGAAATTCTCTCAGTGGTGCTGTGGCTCAATGTAGTAGAGTGCTAGCCCTGAGCTCGGGGAAGTAAGAGAAAAACTCCAGTTGTCCTTCTTAGCTTTAGCTACTGTGGCTAAGTAAGGAAAGAAAAGATAAACTACGAAAGGTTGGAATTCAAGTGATCAAGTTGACAGTGATGGATGAGTAACTGGTCTTTGCCATAAGCACTAGAGAATAAAATTTATATTTCTTATTACAGGCAAGTTGGTTTACATGATCAATTTGCCTATCCTTAAAAACACAATTAATCTATGAATGGATTTGGGTTTGGGAGCAAAGCACAATGCATAGAAGTATTCTGATATAGTTTTATTATGAACTAAGGTAAATGATAAATCTTTTATTTTCCCTGAAGAAAAGAATTACAGCCTATTTCTTTTTGTTTCAACAAATGTTGTTATTATCCTTTTTAGTTTGCCTTTCCTGCTCTTTAGCTGGGAGCATGTTTAGAAGAACTTTCTGTTCCTAGAGCACTTTTTAATAATGGGGAAGACAGAAATAGAGAGGCTTATATTTGGATTGAGGTGGGTACTTCATGTTCTGGTGTTTAATATTGAAGAGCAAGCCCCAGTTTTATTAATAAACCACCCAATAGCTGTCCTTCCCTTTTACTTCCAATTGATTTACATTTTCTAATGTAGCACATGGAATTACTTAAAGTGATTTACACTTTGTTGTACCTATGGCAGATTTCTTACTTAATGCCAGAATATTAGAGGTATATAAGTCATTACTATTTATGTCATTCATGTAAAAAGACAGTGTCAGGAATTCTTTTTTTTTTTCTTTTTTCTTTTTGCCAGTCCTGGGCTTGGGCTCAGGGCCTGAGATTTGTCCTTGGGTTTTCTCAAAGCTAGAGCTCTACCACTTGAGCCACAGCACCACTTCTGGCATTTTTTTCTATGTATGTGGTACCGAGGAATCGAACCCAGGTTTTCGTGCATGCTAGGCAAGCACTCTACCTCTATTCCAAACTTCCAGCCCCAGGAATTATTTTCTATTTTATTTTAAGTAACATTTCACAGGACTTTTTTGTTGCCAGACAAATGTACTTGTTTTACCTTTTTGTAAAATCCTCAAAAAATATTAGCAAAGATCATGTTTAGTGCTGAATTTTACTGTTTTCTTGGGTGTGCAATTTATTATTTGTACTTTAATGTATTGAAAGGGTTTTTTTAAAATTTTCATTGGCTTCTGTTTTCTGTGCAAAGAGTTTCATTGTGATTTATGAAAATATATACATACAAGATACCTCAGTCAATCCCCTGTAAACTCCCATTCTTAAAACAACTTCAGCATACTACTATTTTTTCTTTTTGCCTGTCCTGGGCCTAGAACACAGGGCCTAAGCACAGTCCTTGGGCTTCTCAAGGCTAGAGGTCTACTACTTGAGCCACAACACCACTTCTAGCTTTTTTCTATGTATGTGGAATTGAACCTAGGTCTTCATGCATACTAGGTAAGCACTCTACCACTAGGCCAAGCTCCTGGCCTCAGAATACTATTCCCATACATACATACACACACACACACACACACACACACACACACACACACACACATATATAAACTCATTGACCACATTCTCTCCCTCTGTATACTCCATTGTGTGCGTGTGTGAGTATATGTGTGTGTGTGTGCATGTCAGTTGTGGGGCTTGAACTCTGGGCCTAGACTGTCCCTGGGCTCTTTTGCTCAAGGCCTAGTGCTCTACCACTACCACATTAAGCAGCACTAGTTGTTTAACACGCTCTCATTTCTTGATCTTGTTATTTTCTAAGCAATTAGGGTTCTATTCAGAAAAGAGTCACCTATAATTAGAGCTCCAAGACTTTTCCCGATTTTTCTCGAGCAGGGTCAGAGTTTTTGTTGGTATATCCAGGTCTTTGTCCACAGTGAGAGATACAGATCTATTTAGTCTTCTCTATATGGATAACCAATTTTCCCAACAATTTTTTGCAGAAACTATATTTCCTCCAGCAGAGGATTTTGGCACCTTTGTCAAAAATCAGGTGACTATAGCTGTATGAACTTAGGGGTATTCTCTTCTACTTTATTGATCTATGTCTGTTTTTTTCATATATTTTTATTGTAATTAATAGAAGGGTTATATTATATTCACCAGATAGAAGGTGCATTACTTCACAAACATTGATACCCTTTCTCATGTCATGGTCCCATTTCCCCCTCACTCCCACCCCTCATCTTGTTTTCCCCCCTTCCCTATCCTATTTCAAATAACCAGATAAACAGATAAACAATATATCAGATAACCAGGTGAATTGCTGTAATAATGTGAGATAATCAAGGGACAGCAAAAGAGATGAAAGATAACATAGTACATTAAGGACAACAATAACTCATTATATGGCCTTTGTTTCTATATCCTGGAGGTCCTTTCATTTAGCATCATTCTATATGGCCTTATGTGTGTAGGTTTTGCTCTATTGTAAATCTCTTCTAGGAGAGCCCAAGGTTTCTATTGATTATGACAAATGAGGGAAACCATTGAGCCTATGTTCCTTTGAGTCTGGCTTACTTCACTTTAATATGATTTTTTCTAAGTCTTTCTGTGTCTGCTTTTTTTCATATATTTTTTATTTTAATTTATAGAAGGGTTACATGATATTTTCCAGATAAATGGTGCATTAATTCCCATACATTGATACCCTTTCACATGTCTTGGTCCCCATTTCCCTCTCCCCACCCCCACCCCTCATCTTGTTTTCCCCTGTTCCCTATCCAATTTCTAATAACCAAATACAAATATATCCGATATATCAGGTAACAAAGTGAGATACTGTAACAATATGAGATAACCAAGGGACAGCAAAAGAGATGAGAGATAACATAGTACATTAAGGACAATAATCACTCATTATATGGCTTATGTTTCTATATCCTAGAGGTCCTTTCATTTAGCGTCATACTATATGGTCTTTTGTATCAAGGTTTTGCTCTATTGCAAATCTCTGCTAGGAGAGCCCAAGGTTTCTACCGTATCTGCTTTTTAAAAATAGTTTATTGTAAAGATGATGTACTGAGGACTTACAGTTACATAAATAAGGTAATGAGTACATTTCTTGTCAAACAGTGACTCTCTCCCTTGTTTTCTCCTACTTCCTCCCCCCCATGTCTGTTTTTGTGCCAGCACCATAGTGTCATTTTTACGATGGTTCAATAGTATAGTTTGATGTCCGGCATTTTGATACCTCCACCATAGCCATTTTTGCTTTAATTATTTAGCGTCTTTATGTTCTACATGAATTTTGATATTTCTAGTTTTGTGAAGAATTCTACAGGGAATTTGGATTTTCATAGACATTTTATTGGATCTGAAGATGATGCTTGGTAGTTTTGTCATTTTGTGGTCTTCAGTGCCAATCTCTGGACATCAAAGATACGTCCATCATTCTTGGTCCTTCAAGAATTCATGGTTTTCAATATATAGGTTTTTGAACTCTTTGCCTAAGTGTATAACTAGGTTTGTTGTTGTTTTGAGCCTGTCATGAATGGAATTGTTTTCTTGATTTCTTTCTTAGCCTGCTTATTATTGGATTATAGAAAAATTTGATTTTATACCCAGGTACTTTACCAACAGTGATTTTTAGATAGAAGAGTTTGTCATAGAATCCTTGGAGTCTTTTAATTATAAGATATTCTTTGCAAATAGTGATACTTTGATTTTTCCCTTTCTTAATTGTAATTCTCTCCTCCCTTATTGCTCTGGGTAAGAATTTTAGCACCACTTTGAATAGGGAAATGTGGACACCTTGTCTCATTCCTGCTTTCAGAGGAAAATAGTTTCAGCTTTTTCCAATTTGGGATGATGTGGCTATGGCTTTTCAGATAAAGCCTTTACTATGTTGAAGTATAATCCTCTTTTTTCTTCTTCTTTTTTTTTTTTTTTTGCCAGTCATGGGGCATGAACTTGGGCCTGAGCATTGTCCTTGGGGTTTCTCCAGGCTAGCACTCTACCATTTGAGCCACAGCACCACTTCAGCCTTTTCTGTGTATGCGGAACAGAGAAATCAAATCTAGCCATCGTGCGTGCTAGGCAAGCACTCTACCACTAGGCCATGATCCCAGCCCATTATATTCCTTTTATTCCCAATTTCTTCATGGCCCATTCAACAAAGGGCTGTTGAGTATATCCTTTTTTTTTATGAATTGTTTGGAATGATCACTTAATTTTTGCCCTTTGTTCTGTTTTACATATTACATTGATTTACTGGTGTTGACCCATTCTTACATCCATCAAGTTGAAGGAAATTAACTTGATTATTGTGTATAATATTTTAATGTGCTGGTGAATTCAGTTTGCAAGCATTGTGTTGAATAGTTATGTTTATGAAGGACATTGGTCTATATTTTTCTTTTTATCATGTCTGTTTTCAACATTAGGTTATTAGCAGCTGCATAGAATCAGTCTGACTATGTTAATTTCTATTTTATGGAATAGTTTGAGGAACACTGTTCTTAGTTCTTCAAAGGGATTAGTGAATTTATCTTGATTCAGAGACTATTATGGCTTCATTTTTGTTGCTTTGTATATATTTAGTTGGTTTATATTCTCTTTACTCAATTTCTGTAGATCACTTGCATCTGGAACATCCTAATTTCTTCTAAGTTTATTCTGTAGGCAGTTTTTAAACAAAAGACTTCAATTGGCTTGCAAAGATTTTCTTGTTTATTAGGTTTATTTTTTAGCTGTTTTTCTTATTTTATTTTGCTGTACCTTGAATTAATTTAGATTTTTATCTGTATTCTCTGCTTTTATTTAATTCTTTCCTAGTGTTCTCTCAGTTTTTATTAAGGTTTTTATACATATTATCCATCATCTCACTGATCATTCTTATCATCATTTTGTTGAGCTCAATAGTGAGATTTTACCCATTTCACTATCATTTGGTCTTTTGATGCATGATTACTGACTTTTTGAGGTGTTGTCTTACCTCCTTTTATTTTTCATATTTCTTGTGTTTCTGTGTTTAGATTTGCTTATCTGAAGTGACGTTATTGGTAGGATGTTTTATTCTTTCAGATAAATTATTTTCTATGTCCTGTCAGAATATAGGCCCTTTTTAATTAAAGATTTTATTAACATTGATTTTTACATCATATTTCAAATGACATGTTTAATAAACAAGTATTCAAGAAGGGAATCTCTATATACAATCACTGGCACTTAGATTTTAGAACATAATTGAAATTAGGCTGAGGGTTTGTATGTTATAGATACATATTAATGTAAGTAATTAAACATTGTGTCTATACAGTCATAGATTTTTATATCTGTGTAGTTGTATTTCTATTTCCAATACCATGTCCATAGCATTGGGTACTTAAATATTGAGTCCTTGCTCTTGTATTGTTTGGATCTAATAGCCACATATTAAGGATACCATGTGTCTTTTCTTCCTTTGGTTTTGACTTGTCTCACTCAACATGATTCGCTCTAGATTCATCCACTTCCCTGCAAATGCCATTATTTTATCTTGTCTGTTGGCTATGTGGAATTTATCCATTCATCTGCAGTAGGGTATCTGGATTGTTTCCATCGCCTGGCTACTGTGAATAGTGCAGAGATAAACATAGCTGAGTGGGTGTCCTTATCATATCTTGAGTTATGATGTTCAGGATAGATGCCCAGGAGTGGTATGGCGGGATCGTAGGGAAGGTCTATTTTCAGTTTTTTTTTTGTTTGTTTTTGTTTTTTTTTTTTGCCAGTCCTGGGCTTAAGCTCAGGGCCTGAGCACTGTCCTTGGATTTTTTCTCAAGACGAGAGCTCTACCACTTGAGCCTCAGCACCACTTCCGGCTTTTTCTAAGTATGTGGTACCAAGGAATCGAACCTAGGTCATCGTGCATGCTAGGCAAGCACTCTACCACTAGGCCAAACTCCCGGCCTATTTTCAGTTCTTTAAGAAACCTCCACACTGCTTTCCAGAGTGGCTGAACTAACTTACAATCCCAACAGCAGTGCAGTAGGGTTACTTTTTCTTCACAACCCTGCCAGCATCTGTCATTGTCTGAGTTCAAAATCTTGGCCATTCTTTAAAAAAGGCCTTTAAAAAAAATCACTCACCTAGGGTTGTAATTGCACTAGAAGTTTACCAACACAATACCAAGTCAAACCATTGGCAACATTATACAAATTACCAAATGCATTATATATTAAAGGCTCATTTTTTATATGTATGGTATGGAAGAGTTTGTTAGAAACAATATTTGTGTAGGAATTAAAATTTAGTTTGCAAAAATAGAATGAGGAAAGAAATAAGGAAGAAGAACAATGCAAAGAAAAGAATATGAAGCATGGGGTTGAATGTAAACAAAATATTATTATGTAGGGGTAAATTATTGGGCAATTAGGAATTGCAAGAGGATAGAAAAGTCAATGTAAAAGAAAAGAGATTGACTAAAAACCAATAGAAAAATTCCTAAAAGAGGAATAGTATAGAAATGAATTTATTTCTTTTTGAGAAAGTGTGTGCTTGCTGTGCTCCTCCAGTCTATGGTCCTCACTGTTCTATCTACAGTCCTGTTCTGTTTACTCAAATACCCCAGTGCCATGGATTGTCTGTATACAGCGTAACTGCACTCTTTTATGATCAGTTAAGGCTCTGGACCTGGGGAAGCTGTTGTTGTGAGGTGGAGAAGGTTCTGTGGGTTCCTTTGCCAGGGTTCTGGTATGGGTTGAGCAGTTCCAGACATGTGAAGTAGCATTTGGGAGTGAGTGATGGGTTCTGTTTCCATACATGGAACTCTTCCAGGTGCTCCTCCTGTGAAAACCTCCACCTTGTACTACACAAGGGACGCAAGTGCAGCCCCGACTGACTTGTCCACAGTGAGCTTTCCTCTTTCCCTTTTAGACCTCCTCTCCAGTTCAGTGTTTCATATGCAAAGTGAAGGGAAACTAAGTCTTATCATTTGTACAGAAACCTACACTCCTGGTTGAGTATTGGGCTTCGGGCAGGAGTGAGGCAGCTTTCACACTCCGTTCTTTGTGTTGGGATGGAAATCCGGTTGCCACATAACCTCACTCATCCATGAAAACAGAAGGGGAGGGTCTTTTTATTTTTATTTTTTGCTGAAAGTCTTTTAGAACAATAGTATTTAAATCCACACGCTGGATTGGGCTGAGTGGTTACTCCTAAGAATATAATTGATTATAGGAAAGTCACTTCTTTTTTGCTTTCTACCTTGGGTGAAGAGAAACCTGATACTGGAAGGCTTCTATCTAATAGCCAGGGCAGAGCTTGCAATCCTTCATTTATGCCTCTTTGCAGATATTTTATTACTGGGTGCCACGTCCAGGTAGTTCTTGTCGAAACAAAATAGAACAAAAGAAAATGGAACAAATAGAGTTGAGACAGGCAGCAGATTCAGTGCCGTTTCTATAAGGAAGCTCGAAGTTCTGCCCTAGTCTTCTCTGTTTCCTTTATAGATCTAAAGATAGGTATGTTTTAATTTTCTCTTGTCGCTCTATCTATCTTGCCTTTTACTGGTGTTTTTCCATGGCCTAGGGACTTCCTCACCTTTCTTTTTAGCTATATACCTGAGTTTTATTTCTGGTTCATGGATACAGAGAAATGTCTCCATGAAAATTTGCTGCCTTTTCAGTGAGATTTTTAATATTGATGACTTAAGTGTTTTCCTTTTACAGTCTTAATTCCAATGTCTTGATGCAGAAAGTCACACCCATATTTTACTTCTGATTCCTATTTTAGTTCATTTTTCATAGTAGACTGAGTAAATATTTGTTAAAGATTGTACTTGAATCACTATCGTTTTTTTAGTGAAGTTATGTGATCATGTCAGAATTGAGTATGCCAAATTTCTAGCTCATTTTCTTAGAGTATTCTCTTTGTACTTCAGAGCAGGGTCAACCCTTAACTGTAAAAAAAAAGATGAATTGGCTATAAGTTGAACATCTAGCAATCATCTCTCTATTGTGATAGCCAAAATGTATTTTAGAACTTTAGCTGTACCATTCAAGAAATTTACACTTAAAAAAAAAAGAAATTTATACTTGCTGATGAGATTTTTAAGTAAGCCACATTTTGTGTCATCATGGCCCAGTGCTTTACTTGGGTACAGAAGCTTTTCTTCATCATATGCCTGTTTTTCTCTAAGTATCACTTTCTCTTTCATGATCTACTTAAAAGTATATATATATTTATATATATATATATTGTTTTTTTTTTTTGCCAGTCCTGGGCTTGAGCTCAGGGCCTTGGCCCTGTCTTTGGACTTTCTCAAGGCTAGAGCTCTACCACTTGAGCCTCAGCACCACTTCCGGCTTTTTTCTATGTATGCGGTACCAAGGAATTGAACCCGGGTCTTCATGCATGCTAGGCAAGCACTTTAACCACTAGGCCAATTTTGTTCAATAAGCTTCTTGTTTTGTATGTTAAATAAGATGCTGGATTTGGGGGAGGAAGATGAAAATGTGAGTGCATCTGATTCCATATTCAGCTGTTTGCATAATTTGTGTTGCCTCTATTCTCAAAACTTCTCTCATTTACTGACTCATTTATTCAATGAGCAAATGTATCATACCTCTGTAAATATTAAGTGATGCCTAGGACATATGGATGGAGCTATGAATTGTAGTACCTGATGGCTTGGTTACTTCCCTTTAGAAATGGTAAGAAGAGCCTTGCTCTACATTCCAATAGGTAGCCAATAACAGCTCTAATTCCACACTGAATTCATTCATTGAACTCATTTAGGCAGCATGTCATTGTTCTTTGTACTAGTTACACTAACGGCTATAACAAGCATTACAATTTCATTTGCCTGGCACCCTAAATATTTGTTTCTCATTGATACTGGATGGTGTGACATAGTTCCAAACACATTATGTGGTCACTTTAGGATCCAGTGTGAGGGAAGCTTCGTCACCTCCCATCATCATTTTGGATGTCATCTGTTCCTATTGCAGAAGGACCATAAAGGGTTTCATAATAAGAGATTGGTAAGGACCAAAGATTGGAAATCGTAAATATGATTTCCTTTTCTTCTGTTCTGGAACTTGTTCATCTCTAACTGCACTGAAAGCTAAGAAATGCAAGTAGCTGAGCCCTTAAAGAATACTCAGTAACCTGGGTTAAAGGATGACAATGAGCTTTATATAACTACTTATTTTTTTCTGCCAGTGCAAATAGAACAACTTGTCTTCCTTTGGTAATTGATTCTGTCTCAGGAATCCTTTGGGGACTGGAATGAAGGGACACATTTTATTTTATTTTTCTAATATGTGAATATATTAACAAAATAAGGAAACCAAATATTTGAAGGTTTCATTGTTTATCTGTTGGAAATGCTTTCTATCAGGAGATACTGCTTTTCTCTCCCACCTTGCAAATGTAGTTTGGTGAAATCCTTTTCTGGTGAAACTCCCTCAGCCCATTTCTTCCCATCTGTCCTCTGCTAGGCACAACTTGAAGTTACATCATCAGTTTTCTGCTAAAACCAGAACATTCCTATGTTAGTAATTTACTCATTCATTCACTTGTAAAGTCCTTACCATGGAAAGACATTGACGTAGAAGGGAGCAAGGTCATGGTGGGGGAGGGAGGGAGGAAGGAAGAAGAAAAGGAGGAAGGAAGGAAAGAAGGAAAGGAAGGAAGAAAGGAAAAGGCAAAGTTCATTATGGGATGTCACAAGGACATGGGTAAATAGAGAATGCTTCTTTTAGAGGAAGAAAATTGCTCCAACTCTTTTGTGCTGCTTGTGGATATTTTGCCTTCCTTAGACAATGAGCTTTTCAAAGAAAAATCTGTTTTAAGAGTCTTTAGTATAGTGTCAGGCTTATGCTACATAGTAAGTTGAATTGATCCAATAAAATACAAATGGACACTTTTTATAAAATTTGTTTACTATACACTTTCATTTATTTTATGCAGGACACGCCACAGCTTTACAATAGTACAATAATGTTATTGCTGGTTTATAAATAAAAGGGGCTCGAATTATGAGAGATTGGATATTTTCCCAGTGTCACATGGTGGGTTAATGGAATAGATCTCAAGTGTTCTGTTTCTAATCTTAGGCATTTTTCACTCCTGGAAACAAACATTTAAGTATCAAAATGATGCTTTGAGATTTATTGCATGTGCTTTGGGGGATGAAACATTAAATCACTTTAATCTCTTTGAGTGAGTCAAGAAATTGTTCTCTTGTAACATAAAAAAGAGGTATTTAATTTTTTTGAAGTGCTATCCATTTCTGGTAGTACAGTGTTTTATACCCAGTAGGTGTTCTATTGCACTATAAATATCATTGCTGAGTGCTTTAAGATGTATACATCTGATTTACTTA
The DNA here is from genome assembly GCF_031878675.1 of Megascapheus bottae. Classification (NCBI taxonomy): domain Eukaryota; kingdom Metazoa; phylum Chordata; class Mammalia; order Rodentia; family Geomyidae; genus Megascapheus; species Megascapheus bottae. The sequence continues at coordinate 61,417,336 of NC_143512.1, forward strand.
AATTGGACAAGCTTTCTGTTTGAGGCTTGTCATGAGTTTTCTCTTATGCAACTATTATATCACAGGACAAAATGTCACTGTGGTATATTCTAAGGGTTGTTTGTTTACTTATTTATTTATTTATTTGCCAGTCCTGGGTCTTGAACTCTGGGGCTGGGCACTGTCTTTCAGCCTCTTTGTGCTCACAATTGAGCCACAGTGCCACTTCTGGCTTTTTCTGAGTAGTTTATTGGAGATAAGAGTCTCACAGACTTTTCTGCCAGGGCTGGCTTCGAACTGCGATCCTCAGATTTCAGCCTCCTGTGTAGTTAGGATTATAGGCATGAGCCATTGGCACCTGGTTTAACGTTTCCTTTGTAATTCAATGAATTTTTACCATCATAGCTTGTGTTTGGGGTTCTATGGCTGTTTCTTCATTTACCTATCTCATACCCTCTTACACTTTCCCCTGCAGACAATGTGTGAATGCTGAAGCTCTCTGGATGTTCCAGTCATCACCAGTTGAAATATTTTTTACTTTGGTGTCTCTGAAAATCTTAAAACTTCAATCTTAGCATCAGAATTTAGGGTAGAAAGTCACCACTCCTAACATTGGCCCTACTGTGTTTTGTCAGTGTTTCCTTTATAGATTATTTTGATCTGGTGGCCAGTTTATTAAAGTTGTAGTTGATGAAGCATGAAGAAATTGCTAATAGCTGTTTCAAAATCACACATTTTCACATGAATATTTTGCTTTAGTTCTGAATCCACGTACTTCTCTTCCTCCTAACTATTGCTAGCTGCTCCTATCTCTAAGTTGAAGACTCTAAAATTACAAAGCACTGAGATTACTCCTTTCTTTTATGCTACTCATCTAATTTATCTTTCTACTGTCTTTCATTGACCTCTTTGAAATCATGGGATTTGAGACCCTGTATTTATTATTTGTTTATTTATTTATTGCTGGTAGTGGGGTTTGATCTCAGAATGGCACACTCTTACTTTGTCTTTTCATTTGAGATTGGTGCTCTGTCACTCAGGTCTTCTCCAGTTCTGGCATTTTGCTGATTATTTGGAGATAAGAGTGACATGGTCTTTTTCTGCCTGTGTTGTCTTTGAACTTAGTCCTCCTGACTAGCTAAGATGATAGTCGTAAGACAAAACACTCATTAGAGACCCTGACTTAATATATATCAGTGTTGAGTGTGTATGGAACAAAGGACTTAGGTTTGAAAAAGGAACTTTAAGTTTCAATGTTAGAAGATTTTTTTTTTCAATGAGTTTGTATAAGGATTGATCTCATCATCTGTGGACACACCATCTTTAACTAGGGAACAGAACAGACAGTGGGAATTTTTCAGCATGTACAGTCCATAGAAGGTGGTTAAAAATGTGTAATGAAAAGGATTAGACAGATGGTCAGAATCAGAATAGTAATGGTGATAGAATCCTGAACTCAGCTTCCAGTTTCTGTTTTTGATTAACAAGAATCTGGCTTTCATTTTACTTTATTTTTCCAAGACCCAGAAAATTGCCAAGTATTAGAAAGAGAGACTCAACTTCATGTAAATTGTTACTAGAGAAACTCATTAGTGCCTTAATCTACTACTGAATGGCATGTTAATCCATAGGAAATTCAAGAGTCCTTTAGAAAATACCTGGAATTGAAGAGTCCAGGTATCATAGTATCACATAGTGTGAACTATGTGATTAAAAAGAAACACGTGGATGTCAAGAGTATTAAACCTGATATAGATACGTATATAAGTATTTATAGATACGTATCTATAAGTAGATACATAGATAGATATATATGTCTTTTTTTGCAAGAGTTCTACAAAGATTGTCTTTTTCTTTGATTTCCCATTGATTGTCTTCTTGCAAATAAATCATCAACAAAATCCCATTAGCCATAGTTCATGAAAGTGACCATCTACCACTTATCCTAAATCTTGTCCTTTAACTATAGACTAATAGAGTCATAAAATAACAATTTTGAGTAATAAGCATTGTGGGTCAAGAGTTTTTCTTTATTTCAATGGCTTGTTAGTAAAAGTTATTAATCTTTTTCTCCCGTCTAAGACAAAAGTGAAAGACAATGGGCTACTAATTGTCTGTTTTTCTTTTTTGCAGGGCAAGATGGTGAAAGGAATGGGTGGTGCTATGGATTTAGTGTCCAGTGCCAAGACCAAAGTGGTGGTCACCATGGAGCATTCTGCAAAGGTAATGTTTAGCCTGCTGCTATGAATGCTGCTTTTGAAAATTCACAATGCACTAAACATCAGTCCACAGGGTCACCTGACTGATTTCTATTGTTCTCTCTGGTTCATCAAAGTGATCACACTTATTTTTGGAGACGATGATGACAATGAAGGTGATTATTCATTAGTTGGCTAACTGATTGTTTACCTTCGAGTGAAGCCAAATACCAGATTGTACTTTGAATACCTGCCTTCAGTACTTGGTAAAAGCAAAAGCTGTCATGTCTCAAGAGGCAGTGAAAAGATGTTGGGGTGCTGGATCGATGATTTGGGTTTTAAAATGAATTTGATTGTTTTCTATGATCAGAATGGAAAGCACAGTAGGAGGTAGGTTTTAATCAGAGCTATTTTTAAATGGACACTTGACCTCTTGCCAAGACTTTTAAAATACCCTTTCTAGAAGGGGTTAGAAAAATATGTCATTATAATAGCACCTATGTCTTTTATTAAAGTATTATAAATCATCCACATTTATTGAGTACCTGTTATATACTAGGCTTTGTAGGATTTGGCAGTAACTCAAACTGGGCAAGAATCCCTGCACTAATCAAGTTCATGTCCTATCTTCTCCCTTCTTTTTCTATAATAATAATAGCCACAATTTATCAAGTGTTTAATATACTCTGTGTGTCTGAACATGCATGCGGTTGGTGTAGTTACTTTTTATGATTCCAAGAAAACTGTAGAAAGGTTATGCCATTTGTCATATAACTAGTGGTAGTGAGGTTAGACCTGGATGTCTCTAACTCCAGTGTCTACTCTTCTCACCATGAAGCTATCGTTTTTTAATTAGTATCTTTGATCCTATGGAGGTTAATCTCTTGCCTGACTTGAGTCCCTTCACTTGTTTTGACTTGAACATTTAATACTGTGCCTACATCTGCTATGGCCTTTATTCATTCCCTTTTATTCTTTACCATTCTTAGCTATAAGTCCCACTAGTTCTTATTTTGAAATCTGCTAATCTGAGTGCAAATGTTAGTGCTATTGCATGTTTTTATTTAGGGAAGCAGCATCACGCAAGAGCATACACCTGGAACATTCAGATTTTACTTGCCTCTCTGGGGGAGTTCGGTTACAGAGTGATGTGTGCTTTGGAATGCTTTTTGTTGTGAAGACTGCAATAAGCATAAATTAGCATACATTGTTCAGTAAACAGTAGTGAGCAGTAGTCAATAAATATGAAACGATAAAAATGGAATCACCACAGGTGACTTCTGAGGGGTGTCACACAAAGCATCCAGAGTACCTAATTTCAAAGTCAGGAGGTTTCCAGACATGCAAATCAAATCTAAATCTTTTCTGTAACATAAGGCCTATTTGGAGAAGACTCCCTTTGTCTTGTCTTTAATGTTGAAGCACAGGCACTGGAGTTCTTGACTTATTTTTTTTATTTTTGTAATTTGTTTTTAAAACAATAAGCCTATGACTTACTGATGAAAGAAAATAGATTGTACTTTAAACTTTAGCCTAGAAGCTAAAATCACATTTACTTTTTTTTTGTTTTCAACTCAGTGAGGAAATTGCTAGTGTTCAGATGAGAACTGGAGTTTGGTATCTTTTCCCTTGGGTAATTTCCATTTGAATAAATCAATAAGATATCTACTTGTGATTAAAGTAATTGTAATGGTTTGCTCACACTTACTTGCTCCATAACCTTGCCAACTAAACAACCGGGCATCTTTTCACACTGCCTTCATGTCTCACAGTATACAGTGCTACCAGGAAGGATCACCACATGGACTCCCTGTGACTGGCAGTGTGGAGCCATTGTCACTTCTTTCGTGTGTCGTGAATTTGTCTACAGATTGATAAGAGCTGGACAGGAGACAGAAAGGGGGTGGATGAGGTTGCCCTGGTAACCTCTTCAGACAGTGACTTGTCCTTAGAGACATTCCAGTTGACCGCTGTGACTTTATGATTAAGTGAACAGGCAGGGGAGCTAATACTTTGTGCATCATAAAAGTTTGCGTTAAAGGACTAAAACCTGAGTAAAGAGGTACAATGTGGCATTCTTGAGCTGTGATTTTGAAATGTCCTGACGTATCTGCTAGTTTTAGGCGTTACAGCTTTTTGCCACTTTTTTTTGTTTCTTTTCATTTTTTTCTTCACCTGAAACCTTATAAGTACAGGTTATATATAAATATAGCATGGATTGAGACAGATCCTTAAAAATACCTTTTAAAAATGGTTTTAATAAGAGAAAGAAAACTCCTTGCCAGCCTTTGTAACCAACCATTCCCTTTTAGTCAACCATTCCCTCTTCAGGTGGCTCTCCTCATCACTGATGGTGAGCAAACACTGAAATGCTGGCACATTCAGGCATCAGGCTGGCATTAGAATGTGGTTCCACTGAAGCCAGGCATTAGAGTTCTAGGAAAAATGATGAAATAGGCATAATTTTTGATGTTTGGTCTTTTTCCTTTTTTAGAAGTTTTTTTTAAAGAAAATCTTGCTCAGGAAAATAAAAGATGAGAGTTGAATTCAGATCCATCTGCCCTATGTTTGTCACATCTCACGGTACTGCATCCTTACAAAACTGCCTTTGCATCCTTTTAGGGGGCCTCAGGTTTCAGAAGTATCTTTTCTTTGAGTTTATTTTCTGGCCAAAGTTGCTCTTACCTTTGTGAGATAGAACCAACCAGCCTTTAAAGGAAAATAACCTGAGGATATGATCTCTTTTTTCCACATAGCATTATTGTTACTGTTACTAGTAGTAGTGCTGGCACTGGATATTGAACTCAGAATTGGACTCTGTCCCTTAGCTTTTTGGATCCTTTCCTACTTGGACTTACTTCAAACTGTGATCCCCAGATCTCAGCCTCCTGATTAGCTAGGATTATCCATTTTATATTATAATTGTTCATGTTTTACCTGAGAGCACAGTAATCCAGTGACTACATTTTTTTTTTTGCCAGTCCTGGGCTTGGGCTCAGGGCTTGAGCCCTCTCCTTGGTCTTTCTCAAGGCTAGCACTCTACCACTTGAGCCTCAGCACCACTTCCGGCTTTTTGCTATGTATGTGCTACCGAGGAATCGAACCCGGGTCTTTGTGCATGCTAGGCAAGCACTCTACCACTAGGCCAAACTCCCGTCCCCCAGTGACTACATTTTATAACCTGTCTTGTGTATACATAACTCTATGCCACCAGGCTTAAGTCAGTGGGATTTGAATGTTTGCCATGTCTATAAGTTCTGAATTGTTTTCTTTCTCTCTCTGTTTGTTTTTTTTTTTGACTGAGGCCACAACTTGAATTGAACACTTGACACTTCTGCTCATTGCCTAGCACTCTTCCAAATGAACCACATCTCTAGTCCCCTAAATTGTTTTCTTCAAGTTAAGTCTAGACATTAGGATATTCTTGTTCCCCTTGTGTGCATTTGGACTCAGATTGCAAAGCATCTGATCAGGATTGTCCAGCTTTCTCTCAACTTTGACCCACAAGTGACCCGTCTCCTTCCTCATCATTCCCTGCCATGACTCTAGCCATGGGTCTTCAGTCTTCTCATATCTTGTCTTCTTCTTGAGTGCTGTCAACATTTTTGCCATTGTTATTTTTTTCACTCAGTTCTTCATGAGAGTCTTAGCTATTTTTTCCAGTCTTAATGGTTTATCATTCACTTATAGTTTGTTAAGTCATTTGATAGTAGAAAAAATTATCTTAAAAGTAAAAATTCTGATTAGTTCAAGGTTTCTGTATATTTGAGGAGTCTAAAAGTATAACTCCTTTGAACATCTAATGAACTGCTTTAAAAAATGACACCAGGAAACAACAAGGAAGGCAGTGAGGGCAAGGGCACATAAAAGGAGGGAAGAGGGGTGAGAACAAATGCAGCCTTTATCACCAATGCACACTATGTTATAACTGAACTCTGTTAAGTTAAAGGATGGGAAGGCAAGGGGAAAAATTGTCAAGATTTTGACATTAATCAAGATGCATTGTGCTCATTACCTGACATATGAAATTGTAACTTCTGTACTACCACTTAACAATAATACAAAAATTAGAAATTCTGGGGTAATAGAGAGGTGGATCATGGGTAGAGCATGTGATTAACATTTGCAAAGTCTTGGGCTCAGTGTGTAGCATTACATTCACAAAATAGAAATACTTATGTGGTTTGACTTTTTTCTTTCTTTCTTATGATAGAAATGTGTGTCTTTCCAGCTCCCAATCCTGTGTTATAATGTAGAAAGAAAAGCAATAATAGCCTAACAAGTAATAAGCTTTTTATCATGTCATATTAACTTTTCTTTTTACTTTTTTTATTTTGCTGGAACTGGGGCTTAAACTCAGGGCTTAGATACTATCTCTGAGCCTTTTTGTGCTCAAAGCTAGTGCTCTACCATTTGAACCACAGTGCCACTTTCAGTCTTCTGGTGGGTGATTGAAGATAAGAGTCTCGTGGACTTTTCTATCCCAGCTGACTTCACATCATGATCCTCAGATATTAATCTCCTGGGTAGCTAGCATTACAGGTTTAGCCACTGGCACCTGGCTTACATGTCATAGAATCATTTTAAGCACAATAGTTTAATGAGTAGCCATATTTTTTAACAGAAAGGAAAAGTAATGAGAGAGAAAGCTTATGAGGCATCACAGAACAGAGTTTTCCTTCATAGACCAAAGAAATTATTCTTGATCTTCCGGACTCTCATTACAAGGTTAGGGATCAAAGGAAGCACCCTTTACAGAGGAAACAAAAGCTTCTTGATAGGACAATAACTTTCACTCAGATAAAAGGACCTCCTGTTCTAAGGTGTCAAAACCCTAAAGGCTGTTTTCAGGAAAATGGCTTGCCATATCCATTGCCTCATTTGGCTAGATTTTCCCTGGAGAATATTCCAGTAACCACGAACTGTTATTGTATGTACATTGTAAAGATCATTCATAGTGGCACATGTTGTCTGAATTAGTTCAGACTCTGCACTGAATCCTGTGTGGATTGTCAGTGCTGTGTAAAGGCCAAAAATATCCCCTGTAGGATAAGCTAAGTGTGAGTAACACCATCCTTTCCTTTCATTCTGTGAACCTAGAGTCTCCTTATTTAGAAGTCTTATTTTTATTTCCTATGTCCCATATCAATCATTGTGTGATGTGATTGTCATGTCATTTGGAATTCAGTGCTCTTCAGTATTTTATGTCCAAGGATATCGTTCGTGTGTGTGTGTGTGTGTGTGTGTAGAAAATATTTTGCGTTATTTATCCATTACAATTTGTACAGGAGAGAAAGGCATCAGGAAGAATGATAATTAGCCTTGTTGATATTTTGGCCAGGCTGACTGGGGAAATCTGCCTGGCTTCCTTACACCAAACAAAGATTGAAGTATTCACTTGCTGCGTCAAGCTTTTACGGTAAATTATGTCAGGCCTTGAAAATTAGAAAGGAACAGAATGACTTTCCCGTTTAAATCTGTATGTTATCAGCTGCATTCCTGAGATATCTTTGCTTGTCCATTTGATCACTCTATTACCTGTCTTGTGACTGCCTTCAAGTACTTCTGTCAGTAGTGTTCCTGCCACTGAGCTCAGAGATGCTGGGAATACACATCTGAGAAGGAGAAAGCAGCTTTTAGTGGTCCATGGATGCTTATTACATAGCTACAATCGGTCAGAGTCCTTTGATTCAGAAGGCTTTCTTCAGACATCATTTGCTGATTCTTGTGGTTGACTTGCTGCAGATTCAGAGACCAGTAGTCTCGGCATTCTGCCAGTATTGAGAAGAGCAGAGATGATGGAGTCAGCAGTTACTACATGGGTGGTGGGCAAGGAACAAAATCACATGCAGGAAAAGCTTCTGGGACAGAGACCTTCTGAAAGCATTGAAGTGGGATCGAGCGTTCCTCAGAGAAGAAGTCACTTGAGCCAACTCCTGAAGATTGAAACGAGTGTGGCCAATAGAATGGAAAGTAATGGGTCAGGAGATGATATCTGTTCCAGGTAGCAGGTAGTAGGTAATAAGACAAAATCTCAAAGGCTAAGTTCATTTTACAAGCAACCCATTCCTAGAAATTGTGCCTTATCTAAAGTGGGATCATTAGGATTTTCTCAAGAAAGATATCTCAAAGGTGCATTTAGAAAATGCTTAACAGAAAAGATGAGGTTTTGTTGAAAGTAAAATCTCATACAAACACTTTTGACACTTCAGGTGAATGACATGTTTATATCACATGCAAAATCATTCTCTTGTAGAAAAAAAATGGGTTCAGGCCAGGAGCGTGGCCTAGTGGTAGACGTGCTTGTCTAGCATGCACGAAGACCCTGGTTCGATTCCTCAGTACCTCATACATAGAAAAAGCTGAATGTAGTGCTATGACTCAATTGGTAGAGCTCTAGCCTTGAGAAAGCCCAAGGACAGTGCTCAGGCTCTGAGTTCAAAGCCCAGGACTGGGGAGGCGGGGGGGGGGGCGGGATGAAGAGAAAAAAGAAAAAAATGGGTTTGTTTTTATGACAGTACTGGGGTTTGAATTGAGTCACACCTCTACTTCTCGATTTTTGCTGGTAATTGGAGATAGGAATTTCTTGAATTTGTTTATCTAGGTTGGTTTTGAAACAAGAACCTTAGATCAGCCTGCTCAGTAGCTAGGATATGAGCCACCAGTGCTTGGCAGAAAAAAAGAAACGAAAAAGGTCTAAATTTCAACATTTATTTGGAATAAATTTATTATGATACCCATAACCTTACTGTTATGACAGGCGGAGATTTATTGTTACTTAAGCGGATCTGTTCCTTCCTTCAGTATGTAGACCCAGGGTTTTATTCACACTTCTAAAGAAGTAAAGAAAGATCACGATGAAGCAAATAATAGAAAGTACTAGTGTCCCGGGTCATTTAAACACAAAATGGTGAAGTATTTGGGCTTGTTCATGAGACCTATGAGTATGAAAAGGGAAAAAGAGAAGCCGTGGAGGCTCATGAAGTTGCAATGGAACTAAAAACTATTGGCCTAATGTGCCTCCTTAGCACAGCAGGCAGCACATCAGTCTCATAAAAACTATTGGCCTATTGATATCAGGAGCTCAAGTACTACTCAAATAATTTTTTTTAATGCTAGACTCTTTGTATGTTGCCCAGATGGGACCAAACTCTCAGGCCACACTGATCCTGTCTTAACCTCTCGAGTAGCTGGAGCTGCGGGTGCCTGCCAGCCTAATGTCCCAAAGCTTTTTTTTTCCTACTCCTGGGGCTTGAGTTCAGTGTCTGGGCACTGTTCTGGAGCTTTCTCAGTTTATTGAACTTGCAGAACACTTCATGAGATGCCACAGGGGCCCAGTAAGGAAGGCACAGGAGCTGAGAACTATAGGATTCAGGGTGGAATGATGCAGTCCTGGTTTTCGGACTCTTTCTTTGGTATTCTTTGCTGCTGTACTCTATTGCCTGTCTTTATTAGGATTTATTTTTAAGTGTTTGAAGCTCAACAATTGTTCCTGCCTTGTGAATCACTAATATATGCAGCTGCTGTGCCACGCTGTAATGCTCAGCCCAGCGTGGTAGAACAGAGTGCTAAAGTGGGAGTTAGTCATAGTGTGCCTTCAGAACTAACCTATTGTTGCATATTGAAACTCTGACATGTTTTAATCTTACTGCATCTCATTTTCCCCTTCCTTTCTTGATCTCTGGTATGTCTTGGAGCTAAATGTGAATGGAATAATCAAACTATATTGTTCTAACTGCAAGAATGCATTTGGTGTGAGTTTCCTAAGTAGGGCATAAGGTCTGCCTCCAAATATGTCTTGTGAACCTCAGGAGTTGTATTTAGGGCATTTTCTGTACAATTCTATGCCAGACCTCATACAAGAACTTCAGAGCTCATAAAGAATTCCCAGATAGGTGATAAAACATATTACATATAAGTAATACTGGCTAACATTTACTGAACACGTATTAAGTACTGGACAGTTATGTTTCCTGTAAGCCTGACAGTAGTCTTGTGTGGTGAAATGGGTGGATAAGAAGTGGAGCATATGGATCTGACACAGATAGTATGGCAGGGCCACGGGGGTCCCTGGGCTCTGTCTTCACCTGCACACTCTCCTATTTATCAGAAAATGGCCCATAAAAGATCTCTATTGGTAGGGCATAGTTAATTCTGTTAGATGAAATTCATGATTCTCCTAAAATGGAATGGTGGGTTCATTAAAATCTAAGTGACTGCTTTCAAACCTGATATAATCTTGCTCAAGTAATGAAAACAAAGTAAGAGTTCCCTGCAGAAAATGTTTTTTAGAGGCTTACAGATTATTCACTTTGTTTGAAGTTAGGCTTGGAATTCACTGTGACATGCTGTATATGAGTTATATTAAATTTAAGGAGACCTGACAACTGCACAAGTTCAAATATTCATTAATTTCAGCTGTTTAATTTAGTTGCTATGACATGTGCAAGATTTGAAATCATGTAAGGAAAACAGATAGGTAGAAGGGAAAGGGAAATGAAATTCTCTTTCTACACTTGGACATTTTTTTCTACAGCCAGGTCCCAAAGCATATAACTTATTTCTGCATGTGTAACGTCCAGCCAGAATTCATATGTAATGCTAGTTTTACCTGAATTTAGGTAATAGAATTTGTCTTTTAAAAGAAAATCCATCCAAGAATTCCAGTAGATTCCCCTGTCCCTTCTGATTTGTTCATTCATTAATTCATTCAATTCATTCATCACAAAACTATTAAATACTTTTTACACTTTACATTGTTTTTGGATGCTAAGACCTCTTAATTAATTGTGTGTGGCAGCACTGATAGGTTATCATAAGGAGTAAAATCTTAATTAAACCCAGTTAGCTGAAATTCATTGTCTCTGATCATCTTCTTGGTGTAACATCTGTGTGGGAAGAGATATGAACTCAGTAAACAGCTTGTCATGTTGAAATAGGTAAACTACTGAGATGGAACATTGTATGTGATGTGTTTAGATGCAAAGAAAACAAGAGCAATCTTTTGTCAGTTTAATGGAAGATCCAAAGTGTGCCAGATTATGCAGCAACCTCAAGGGAAATACTAATTTAGACTCCTGGTGCTTGATATTTAACAAGGAGCTTAATTATAGTTAGAATAAATGGTCTAAGGTCAGACCATCGAAGCTAATGTTTCAATTGTGCTGAGCAGAAGTGCCTCTGAGGCTGCTTCTATATTAGGATTGGGCAGTGCTGGGATTGGGCAGAGCTGGGGGAAGGAGTTAATAGATGAAAACCTGGTTTCTACTCATAGTCTACCTTTTATTTTTAATGCTTGAAGAAAGATACTGAAGCTAAAAGGAAGTTTGAAAAGTGGGCATGCAGGCTGGCTCAACATCTTCCTATTGAGCAAACAGAAGTCCAAATTCCTACAGGAACCACTAGCTGTTTGAGAACATGAATATAATCATCCTACACCATCTGCCCCAGCAATGACCAGTTTTTCCACAGTCACTACATCAGCAATATGATCACATTGGAGAATTAAAGATGATGATAGGGACTTTGGGAATGAAAGTGGGATTGAAACAAAGAACTGAGTCCTCATCTTCTGCAATAACTTATCAGTAGATGCCTAGAATTGATAAGTTAAAAGGTATACAGCATGATAAACATAATTTTTACATATAGATGTAAGAAAAATACTGAAATGCATTGAGTAGAATGGGAAGGTATTAGTATTGTGCATGTATAGATTACTTTTTCAACAAGGAAAACGAAATGTTTTTAAAAGGGAACTTACACATTTGCGTTCTGTGTATGGCTCCTGTCTCTATGTACATCACTGTTGGTGTTTGTTAAGAGGATGTAATTCTCTAGAAAACAAAAATAATCAGGACATTTAAGTGAAACGTATCAGATGATACAAAGACAAATCTGAGAGGTCAAATTTGTGGCACTGGGTTTCCAAATAAATCACTTTCACTTAGCTATTTATTCCCCATCCTCACTGAATTATTTTGAGGACCAAAGCTGCCTCCAGAAAGCAAGAACTTGGCATTGTGGAGACTTGGACAGAGCTTGTGTCTGGGACACAACTTCTGATAGTTCCTGTTTTCCTACAGTTATACCAATTCTAAATGAGAATTATTTCTTGGTCATTATTTTAAAAAAATTATCTTCAAATAAATGTACAAGGGGTTTCAGTTTCTATTTCTGTCCATTTTGTATACAATGCATAAGAGAAACTTTATTATTTCCTAACTAACTTTTCTTTCTTTAAAACAGGGAAATGCACATAAAATCATGGAGAAATGTACATTACCGCTGACTGGAAAACAATGTGTTGACCGAATAATTACAGAAAAAGTAAAACACTTTTCTCTTTCTTTTAATATCTACTACTACCTTTCTTAAAAGAAAAAAAATAGAAGCATTGATTAGACTTGTTACCTTCTGAAATATGTTCTGTAAGTATGTATAGGACTAATTTTTTTTCTGTGGTAGAAAGCAAAGGAAAATTCATCCACTTTGGAATAACTATATGCACCCAAAATTGAGTCCTTTCACTTGGTCCTTTGACAGTGTGATTTTTAACACAAAAAAGCTTTATTGATCCTTATATCTTGGCTTATTAACATGCCACACTCTACAAATGTGTCAGGTTACCATTATGGTGCCAATTCCCCTGTACCTTTAAGCTTTCCCTAACCTTAAGTAAAACATTTCTGAGTTTACCTTTTAGGGAACTCATTTCAAACTTGAGCTTTAAACACTTGCAGTAGACACCACAATAAGCCAAGATCAAGATTCTGTTTCTTGAAAACTTTGTGCCCTTTCATGAAATAGGCCAGTGTTAGTTACTGGTTCTGACGAAGGCTGCTCAAATAAGAGAAACTTGGCCATGACTGGATACAGTGCCCTTTCTACTCTGTATGTGACCTTATGATGTTAAGATGACATCATTCCTCCAGTCAACTGGGAAGGAGGTATTTTCTTTATCTTCAGGAAACCAGCGAACAGAATTAGTGATAGATTCCACTCCCCCCACATCTCAGTGATATTTCTCCCTCTGCCAAGAGCTATAACAATAGCATCTTGTATTAATCCAGTTCGTTAGCCCTCTGTGTGATAGGAAGTAGTACTGGACTTTGAAGTGAGCTAGGTTCAAGATACATTCCAGAAGCCATACTTTATTAGGAAGGCTTATATAAAATTTCATAAAAGTAACTTACCAAGAATACTTGAATAATATTTTATCTCACTATTTATTCTCATTTATTCTTAGCCATTCTTTGAATCTCCCCAACTATGAACAGAGATTCCTGAAAGAATGCATTGCTTTGGGAAAGAAGGAAGAGCAGAACTTGAACTTGTTACCTTAATAAAATGGTAGTTCTATGGGGGATGATTCTAGCAACATTCTTCATCTGCTCTTATCTCCCTCTCTTTCCTGTGTCTCGTCCATATTCATCCCATATGTCCTTACCAGCTCAGCTCTTTTACCTCACACTCCACTTTCTGCCTTCTCAAATTCCACTCAAGCTTTCAGCCTAATGCCATTTCCATCTTCATCACCTTTGTACACAGAGATTTCATTCTCAAAGGGACCCACCATTATTTGCTTTGGTACTTACCATCTAGCACTTGCATTTTTTATAACATAACTTATACTGCTGTTAAAAAAACCAAACTTGTATGCTTTTCCTATCCATCAACATTATTGTTTTATTCATTTGTTCATTCCTTTGAACCAGACTGGTTCCAACAGTGGTCTACAAAAAGAAGAAGGGTAATGTCTCTATCCTAACAAAGACACATTCATGACCATTAGACCACAAGCATCCAGCATCCACAACAATTAGAGAAATATACACTACAGGGATCATGAAGGAAACACACATCAGATGCCAAGTTAGCATCCTAGACCACAGAATGGAAATGTTATGATCTTGACCATAAACCAGAATGAGATTTTAAAGAGCTTTAGGCAATGGATTGTAGAATCCTAAGGTTTCTAGCTAGCAATGCTGATTTACCTGGAAAGAGAAAGTGAAGTCTCGATGGAAGGCAAGAAAAGAATGATCTTGAACATTCTCAATTTGATATTTCTGAGAAGGGTCACTAAGAAACTTGAAAAACCACTTGTTAATTTAGATCTTGACTCACATGAGAAAGTTGTATTGAAATAAACTTGAGGGGAATCAGCAGTCCAAAGGGATGATTGGAGCCTGAACTAGAGATCACATGATATAGCAAACAAGAGACAGCTTATCTAAAACCATGGTACCTCAAGGAAAGAGTGTTGCCCATAAACCATGCATAGCAGGTACTCTGTAGCTAACTTGTTTAATGAGTGAGAATGCATTGCTGTTAAGTACAGTGAGTGTCCAGTCCTGCCTGTTCAGGTAAGTGAATAGAATTCCATTATCAGCTCCTAGAATGATTGCTATTTTTAGGTTGATGCCCTTTGAAAGAGACTTTGGAAATGTCGTGACTGATTGTTTCCTGCTGATAGAATGAGGCTGGGAAGATGTCTTTCTTGTCAGCACCTGGGATATGGTTAATGGCCTGGCCATAAAGTAACCTTTATGGATGGAGTCACATTATCTATAAGACATAGTCATTCTGGTATTGGTCCTGATAGTCGAACCATGTATTATAACTGCTAGACTTTTGTCTCTATATTTTCATCAAAGTTGGTTTATGCATTATACCATTAAATAGAAATCTTCCTAAATAACTTTCCATCTTTAAAAAATACATGGTTAGTTTCCTAATTTTTTTTATCTTGGAAACTAAACTTTGATAAAGATCTTAATATTTTTTAAATTAGGAAACTATAAGTCACATTGCTGTGCATTTTTTATCTTTTTGAATATTGAAGCCCTGTGTTCAGGATACCACAGTTACTGTTCTTAGTAACAGAATACAGAGATAGCTTTTCTTTTATTTGTTGTATTTTCATAAATTTACAGTTCTTTATTGTGCAAGGAAAAGTATCAGTTTGAATAGTACTTTAGACACATTTTCCGCAAACAAAAAGTTTCCATTTAAATATGATTTCTGCTTTAGAATGAAGCAAACTAATCAGGTAGATAGATTCTTTTCCCTTTAGGGAAAGGATTTCTCCTAGAGAAAAAAACCAACTCATCCTTTTTTTTAAGGAAATAAAAAATTTTTTTAGTACAAACAAAAGGAAAGTTTGCTGTATCATTTCCTCTTACATTTAAACTGCTTTCTATTAAAATCCCCCAGATTATCAAACCAGCAGGGAAAATAAACATCCCTGAACACTGTAATGTTTTATTTCCAGGGAAAAAAAATTGTCAAACCAACCCACAAGTTAGGCCACAAAGGAGTAAGAACCTGCCTGTACTGTCTTAAATGTGGTTCACAGAATGTGTTTGCTCATATATCTGTTCTGTATCACAGTTTTGGATAGTTGTTTCTTATAATATACAACTACAGGTCTTTCAGAACCTGGATAACTTCTTTTATAATAATGACTCTTACTTTTTTAAAAAAAAATTACTGCTATTTTATCCAGCAGCATTTATAAACTTTTTCATCCTTCCTTTTTTTCTTTCCAGATCTCCTCTGCCTCGCTCCATTTCTTTATTCATTCCTTTCTTTCTTCAAATCACTATTAGCCATCTCTTTGTATACCAGTATTATCTTTAAGAGAAGGAAGGTAGTTTTTAAAAACTGGCTATGAGAGAAACAAGTGCCATAGTAGTTAACACGATAGTACTTATTTCCTGGCAAAACTGCTTACTGATCAGAGACTTGGTACTTTTTTCTAATAGATACATTTACAATAGTTGACATATATATTTTTTTCATTGATGATTTTCAGTAGTCTTTTGTTTGGACCTTGTTTCTTTGTTAAGAACTTGGGAGACTATTTGTGCTGTATTGTAATTGTCGTGATGGAAACTGTCACTGTCATTTTCTTGACTCCCACAGGCTGTGTTTGACGTGGACAAGAAGAAGGGGCTGACTCTGATTGAGCTCTGGGAAGGCCTGACAGTGGATGACATAAAGAAGACCACGGGGTGTGATTTTGCAGTAAGTCTATGCCAGATCCAGTCAGGGTCTCTGTCTGTGCCAAATTCAGCCAGGTGTGCGGTACTTTGCTTGAGCAGTGGGCTTTTACACGACAGGCGCCATTCGTTTCTGACCATTGGGGAGGAGGAACAGGGAAGTTGAACAGGATAGGAAGAAAAGGCACAGCAGATGAAATCAAGGAGCGGAACTCTGACACACAGTTGGTCCACGGCTTGGCTCAGGAGTAAGAAAGAGGAGTGGGAGAAGCCCCTAGAAGCAGCTAGTGACAAGGGTGAGCTTGAACTCTGAGGGACTCTGCAACGTCCCTGGAATTCTGTTGCACATTAATATACATGAGCTGTGGTTACAGCTGATTACCTAAAAAACCCGAACCCTTCTGGGAGAAATGACACTCCCTATTCCTGAACCCATCTATGATTTAGGACTTTCAGTTTATTCACATCTATGCCTATTACTCCAGCCGTTGATGATATTGAAAGGATAAGGTTCTGACTCTAGCAAATTACAATCACGGGATACTTCTGTCCTGCCTTTAAAGTAATCAGACAGAAAGCAGGTGAATATGGAAAAAAATACTCATTTAAGAAACTCCTGAATTCCCTTTTAAAACAAGACAATACCCACATATAAAAATTTCCCCTTTAAAACAAGGGCTTGTTCATAAATCACCAAACACCCACCTCTTGGGGATAGACAGAGCCACTCCATGCATTTGATGTTTCACTGAGGAAAGATGATACGCCTTTGAAACACAAAGGAAAGGCATTAGATTCCCTGACAATTTTTTTAGGAATCCACCTACTATAATTACAACACCAAACAATTATAATAAGAGGAAAATACACTAATGTTGCAACTATACATCCTGAAGAAACCAACTTTAATTATTTGATTTTATGTGTATTTCACATATAACTTCCTGTGAACTCCATGCCTCATTTACACCTATTAGTATATAACAAATTTCTTTAAAACAACTTCATTGCATAATTCATTATCCACATAATAACTGTTCCTGGTATGGTACCAAGGTCTTTGTATATTAACCTTTTCTAAACTTCACTCTGGAAAAAGAATATCTCGCAATAATACTTCCCTTGAAAAGCACATCGTTAATTAACCCTAGAAGGAAGGCAAGAGATTTGTTTATACTTTAACTATGGAGGCTTTTTTACTACAGTAATAAAAATCAAACCATTCTGAATCAGTTGTTCTTTTTTTCAATTTTCTGATGCAAAAAAATACAACAAAAGATCATAGTTATCTAGTTCTTTTTTTATTCATGTAAGTCAGAAGTGAAAAAAGATGATTTCTTTTGTTTTTATTTTGTCTTTGCAAAATACTGTTAGTTCCCATGTGTTTGTATACTGTCAATTATTTTGGTGGCCCACTTGCACTCCTGTGTCATAGGCTTCAAAAATTATTATTTTTTAAAGGCGCACATACGTATGGATTATCATATGGTGTTTCAATAAACATTATGCCTAATGTTCAAATCAGAGCAAATGATAGAAACTTTCCAAATCCTTTTCTGTAGCTTTTTCTTGAGATGCAGAGTGTATCATTGTCACCTCCCTGCATCCTAGTCTGCAGCACAATCCAGCATTTCTAAGTTATATGGAACTCAATGTTCTACCCGTTGACCATGGCTTTTCTCCATGGCTTGTCCCTGTCACTCTCTCAAGCTGTGAAGTCTCCTCTCAGCATCTAGGAAGTTGTCTTTTTCACATGTGAGTGTGATCATGTGGTCCCTGTGTTTCCCTGCCTGCCTTCTTTCACTGAACGTATACTCAGTGTTTGGTGAGAATGGCAGGATTTTGTGCAGGCTGGTGGGCATGGGCTGGTGGTTACTTAGGTTGTTATCAATCCCTGGCTGTTGTAAACAGGGATGAGTGTGGGAACACAGTTGTCTCTTAGCTCTACTCATTTCATTTCCCATGTTTACACACCCAGGAATGGGATTATTGGAAGACGGTAGTTCTACTTTTAAGTTTTGAGAAACCTTTATTCTGATTTCTATATTGGTTTCAGTAATTTATATTCCTACCATGCATCACTTTTCTATATAATGTTCCAAACACTGGCTATCTTTTGTTTTCTTTACTCTTGAGATACTATCTTATTTTTCTGATAATAGCCAGATGAACTGTTTGTTATGGGGTAATTTATCTCATTGTGGTTTTGATGTTGAGCACACAAACTGTTAAACATTTGTGGGTCGTAGTTTGTTATTTAGGTCATTGCCTGTGTGTGTGTGTGTGTGTGTGTGTGTGTGTGTGTGTGTGTGTCCTGAGGCTTGAACTCAGAGCCTGGGCACTGTTCCTGAGCTTTTGTGTTCAAGGCTAATATTCTCCTGGACACAGGTAAACTTCCAGCATTTTTTGGAATTTCTTGACCAGGCTAGCTTAGATTTCAACCTCCTGTGTAGCTAGGATTACAGATCTGGAGTCACCACATCATATATTTTTTTTTTGCCAGTCCAGGCCTTGAATTCAGGGCCTGAGTACTATCCTTGGGCTTTCTTTTTTTTCCATATATTTTTTATTGTAATAGAAGGGTTACATTATATTCATCAGATAGAAGGTGCATTACTTCACAAACATTGATACATTTTCTCATGTCATGGTCCTCATTTCCCTCCCCTTCTTCCCCTTCTCCTCCCCCCCCCCCCGCTCATCTTGATTCTCCCCCTTCCCTACCCTATTTCAAATAACAAATATAAGCATATATAAAATATATCAGATAACAAGGTGAAATATTGTAACAATATGAGATAACCAAGGGACAGCAAAAGAGATGAGAAATAACATAGTACATTAAGGACAACAATCACTCATTATATGGCTTTTGTTTCTATATCCTGGAGGTCCTTTCATTTAGCATCATACTATATAGCCTTATGTATCTAGATTTTGTTCTATTGTGACTCTCTGCTAGGAGAGTCCAAGGTTTCTACTGATTATGACAAATGAGGGAGACATTTGGGCCTATATTCCTTTGAGTCTGGCTTACTTCACTTAATATGATTTTTTCTAAGTCTTTCCATTTCCTTACAAATGGGGTGATGTCGTTCTTTCTGACAGCAGCATAGAATTTCATTGTGTATAAATACCACATCTTGTTGATCCACTCATCAACTGAGTGTCCTTGGGCTTTCTCAAGGCTGGAGCTCTACCACTTGAGACAGTGCACCACTCTGGCTTTTTTCTATGTATGTGGTATCGAGGAATTGAATCTAGGTCTTCATGCATGCTAGGCAAACTTAAAGCCAGGCTCCACTGACTCAAACCTGTAATCCTAACTACTCAGGAGGCTGAGAGCTAAGGATTGCAGTTCAAACCCAAGCTGGGCAGAAAAGTCTATGAGACTTTTATCTCCAATTAACCACCAGAAGCCAAGAGGAGAGCTGTGGCTCAAGCGATAGAGCACCTGCTTTGAGCAAAAAAAGCCAAGGGAGAGTGTAAAGCCCAGAGTTCAAGCCCCACTGCTAGTGTACACACACACACACACACACACACACACACACACATTCACATTTAGCCTTAGCTTCTAGCTGTCCTTAGTTATCTGATTATGTAATAAATACTCATGTATGCCTTATATACATCATGTAATGAGACATAAAGGGTGAAACAAAATAGAGCTAACTGATACACTTCTCACTCCCAAGGGCATTAGACTACATCTTAACAACTAGTGGCCATCCCCTCCTCCAGGCTCTAAAATTAAATAAGAGTTTTGCTTATTGATGTGTTTGCACTGGAATCTGAAAGAAGCCATCTGAAACCATAGTTGGTCAGATTCAATAAATTTATCCCCTCAATATCTATTATGAACTGGCATTTTCCTAGCCTTAAACAGTACACTCCTGAGGTTTCATTGCGCTGGGAAGACAAACTCTTAGCTTATGTACTGTACTTAAATCACAATGCCTTTCCTCCACATATTGACCATGTTGGCAAGAAGATGGACTTGTTTGGACTTAGGGTGTTGGTGAGCTTGTAGAATAGTGAGAAACGGTTGTTAAATAGACATTTTTCATTACAAAAGAGACAAGCCAGTTTCCATAAAACTTCACCTTCCTCTTTTCCAATAAAAGTCATTTCGTTAATGCACCTTCTATCTGGCAAATATCATGTAACCCTTTTATTAATTACAATAAAAATATTAAAAAAAAGTCATTTCATTGTTGCTGAAACAACGAAAAGAATCCTTTTCCTTTAAAAACAAAGTAACAAAATAAACAAAAAATTTGCTGGCTTATTTCCCTTTTAGGGAAATGCTATGAAATAGCTATTGGAAATTATCTGTTGTTTTTATTATTTTTTATTGTTGGGGTAATGTACACGGGGGTTACAAGGGGTTACAGAAACATTTGCCAGGAAGTAGGTACATTACTTCACACACATTGATACCTCTTCTCATGGTTTTGTCCCCATTTCCCTCCGTCCAGCCCCTCCTAATCATCTTGTTTTCCCCCTTCCATTTCCTATTTCAAATAAACAAATAAACATATTTATAATATGCCAAGTAACAAAGTCAGATACTGTAACAATGTAAGATTAACCAAAGGGCAACAAGAGACAAGAGAAATAACATAGTACATTAAGAACAACAGTCACACAAGATAAAGCTCTTATTTTCATATCCAAGAATTTATTTCATTTAGTCTCATCCTATATTAACTTTTCATGTTACCTGCTATTTTTTTTTTTTTTGCCAATCTTGGGATTGAGCTCAGGACCTGAGCACTGTCCTTGGACTTTCTCAAGGCTAGAGCTCTACCACTTGAGCCTCAGCACCACTTCCGGCTTTTTTCTATGTATGTAGTACCAAGGAATCGAACCCCAGTCTTCCTGCATGCTAGGCAGGCACTCTACCACTAGGCCAAACTCCTGCCCAAGGTTTATTATTTTTTAAATTTTTTTCATATATTTTTATTGTAATTAATAGAAGGGTTACATTATATTCATCAGATAGAAGATACATTACTTCACAAATATTGATACCCTTTCTCATGTCCTGTTTCCAATTTCCCTTCCCCTCACCCCCTCACAACTTGATTTCCCCCCTTCCCTCTCCTATTTCAAACAACCAATTGAGCATATATAAACTATATCAGATAACAAGGTGAAATATTGTAACAATATGAGATAACCAAGGGACAGCAAAAGAGATGGGAGATAACGTAGCACATCAAGGACAACAATCACTCATTATATGGCTTTTGTTTCTATATCCTGGAGGTCCTTTCATTTAGTGTCATACTATATAGCCTTACATATCTAGATTTTGTTTATTGTGAATCTCTGCTAGGAGAGCCCAAGGTTTCTACTGATTATGACAAATGAGGGAGACATTTGGGCCTATGTTCCTTTGAGTCTGGCTTACTTCACTTAATATGACTTTTTCTAAGGCTTTCCATTTCCTTACAAATGGGGTGATGTCGTTCTTTCTGACAGCAGCATAGAATTTCATTGTGTATAAATACCACATCTTGTGGATCTACTCATCAACTGAGGGACATCTGGGTTGGTTCCATATCTTTGCTATGGTAAATAGTGCTGCAATCAACATCATTGTGCTAGTGGATTTAGTATGTCCTTGTTTCTGGATGATTGGGTAAATGCCAAGTAGTAGTATTGCTGGGTCATAGGGGAGCTCTATGTTTAGTCTTTTGAGGAACTGCCATACTGCTTTCCATAGTAGTTGGATGAGTTTGAACTCCCACCAGCAGCGTAATAGTGATCCCTCCTGTCCATATCCCTGCCAGCATCTGTTCTTATTAGATTTCTTGATCTTGGTCATTCTAATTGGAGTGAGGTGGAATCTTAGAGCTGTTTTGTTTTGCATTTCTTTATGACAAGAGATGTCGAGTAATCCAAAATTTCATATGGAACAATAAAAGACCCCATATAGCAAAAACACTTCTTAGCAGAAAGAACAGCTCAGCAGGAATTTCAATACCAAACTTTAGACTCTATTACAGAGCTATAGTTATCAGAACATCTTGGTACTGGCACAAGAACAGGCCCGAAGACCAATGGAATAGAACTAAAGACCCAGATATTAACCCACAGACCTATGGTCACCTAATCTTTGATAAGGGAGCCAAAAAAAATAGAATGGAAGAAAGACAGCCTCTTCAACAAGTGGTACTGGCAGAACTGGTTAAGCACGTGCAGAAAACTAAAATTGGATCCTTCTTTGTCACCCTGCACTAGAATTAACTCCAAATGGATCAAAGACCTAGAAGTAAAAGCCGACACACTGAAAACTTTACAAGAAGGAATTGGAGATACTGTAGGTCTCTTTCACACAGGTTGAAACTTTCTTAATAAGGACCAAGAAACACAACAAATCAGAGAAAGTCTGGATAAGTGGGACTGCATTAAACTGCAGAGTTTCTGTATGGCAAAGGACATAGCTAGCAAATTAACTAGAAAGCCTGCAGAGTGGGAAAAGATCTTCACTAACCATACAACAGACAAAGGCCTCATATCTAAACTATCTCAACAGTTCAAAAAATTGAATCACTCCAAAACTAATCTCCAAAGAAACAACCATTCCATTAAAAGATGGGCCAAACACTTAGAGTCTTCTCTGAAGAAGAAATTAGAATGGCCTATAGACACTTGAAGAAATGCTCGACATCTCTGGTCATAAAAGATTTATTATTGATCATCGATCTGTTCATTAATATACATGCGTATTAGTGCATAGACTACAAATAGGCTTCATCTGTCTTGAAGACTTGGAGTAGGTGGTTCTTTGCAGTATGTGCTAAGTGAAAACAGCGGATGACTCTGTCTTGGCCACTGGTGACCCATCCAGCAGCAGTTTTAGATATAAGGACCCCTGATGCAGGCTCCCTCTCTGTTTCTTTTTACTTTTTCTTGTTGTCAGATACGTTGTCCTTACTTTAGGAGCTATGGTGCAAGAAGGTTGAGAGTTGATTAATAGCCCAAATGTAAACAGAACAGTGATTCTCTGGTTCTGGTGTTTCAAATCTAGAAGTACTGATGGAACTTCAGGTACTGTCCCTGAAAAGGTTGCAGACATTCACACATGACTTTAATCTAGCTGCTCTGAAAGTGGAGATCAAGAGGGTCCCAAAGAAAGCTCAGCCAAGGCAGAAAGTTAATGAGATCTGCATCTGAACAAACAAGCTGGACCTGGAGGAACATGTCCATTTAGCTTATTGATGCAGGGGGCATAAGTAGGAGGATTGTGAGCTAGTTCAGGACAAAAGCCAGAGACCTATGTGCAAGCTAAGCACATAAGGGATGGGCATGGCTCAAGGATGGAGTTCCTATCTAACAAATGTGAGACTGTGTATTCACACACATAAAACCAAAACCACAACACAGAAAGTGTGGGATTTACCGTGTGTGTGTTTTTCTTCACTGTTTGTTTTTCTGTTTTGTTTTTCTAGGTTTCACCCAAACTCATGCCAATGCAGCAGATCAAAACTTGAAATGTGAAGTAGACATGTGCCCTATGTTGCTGTTTTAAATGCATAGGATTTAACTGAAATATCAGTAATTACCATTTGTATATTAACCAGCAGTTTTGGGACTAGTTTTCTTTATTCTAATGTTTCAGGATTTCATCCATATAGACTTTGTTCTCTCAATCGTTGTATAACATTTTAATGGCAAACAAAAAGGTGGACATTTTACAGTTACCTTATATTTTACACTTTCTAAGTGCCGAGAAGGTTGTCTTTAAAATTTGGTGCTTGCATGGAATGTATCTTCAAATTCTCTTACAGCATGGTAAAATATGTACAGTATTCTTCAAAATGAGCCCCAAGAAGTTTCATTCATGTGCTTTTCCTTGTAATTAAACTATTGACTTTAGTAGTTCTGGAAGAAAACTAATGTTTATGTGAATTTGTGATTAGGAGTTCTCTCAATGTTTGCTTTTCCTTTATCTTCTTCTGACTTTGGTAGAGGTGTCTTGATTATGTGGTTACATTTTGCCTCTTTAGGGCATCCTGCCCCTCCTGTGTTTCTTGTAGCTAAACAGATACCCCCCCCCAAAAAAAAGGGGCAAGAAGAAATATCTTTGTGGAGGAAGAAGAAATAACTAGTTTGTGAAAGAGACCAAAAGTTGTAGCATCGATTCGTGCTAACAGTTCATCATAAAGTTGCCTTGATAGACAACCAGCCACCTGTCTATGCTTTACCCAATCTGAAACTAACTCCAGAAAGAGGGCTAGAAAATCCTGACCCACTTGTATATGTCTTCCCTTTAAAAACACCAGGAATATTCTTCTTGTGTACAGAGGATCCTAAGGGTTATTACTGTTATTGAGCTACCTGTATATTATTTCCTCTGATGCCAAGGATTGTGGGTAATTTATCATGGATCCTTTATCACAGTGACAGTAGAATGTTAAAAAGAGAGAGATACCTTTTAGACTCTTATGTCTTTTCAGAAAAGATTCTAGATATCAAATAGCTTTCTACAAAAAGTCTTCCATTTAGTCTGCATCTAAATACTTAACAAAGTAGTGTTAACTCAACCTTATCCAGGTAGGGGAAATAATGATGAACATATTCCAGGTGGAGAGGTAGTGACCCTTTAGTGCTGTGAATCAATATGGTTGTATAATTACAATTACTACGTATCCTGAGAGGTATTTTCAATACCAAACATTTGCCTCATAGGATATCAGAGGTATCTCATAGGAGCAAGTTTAAGTGCCTCAAAGCCAGACTGGACACTTGGCTTCAGTATATAGGTAAGCATAGACCAGTATAATATATCCTTCTTCTGGCACTAATTATAGGAACCTTTGATTTTAAGTGATGGTTGCATGACTGTTCACTGCTGCTATACAACTATAGCTATGTCATGTATAGTATTTGAGGAAGAAGTTGGGCTTTTTCCCCTCTACATTGAAAAGAGCATTTGAGGTTGGTTGCATTGTTGAAAGCATACTGCTGGTGATAAGAATCCTTCTTACAGTGTCCAAGGTCTATGAGAGTAATATATGTCTATACTGGAATTGTGATTTGAAATAAAAGTGTATTATATATAGTTATTATATATTCAAAGTACTTGCTTATCATTCCAATCTGCTACTTTAATGTTAGATAAAGATGATTTAAACATTGGCAAAACCTAAGCAGACGACTCGATACTCTTGGTCAAAGGTTTTCATGACGTTAAGAAATTTCAATAAAGATTGTAGTTGATAGAGATCCATGTGTTTGTTCCTTTTCTCATCTCAAATGGTGTGGCTAATATTGAGAATAATATTACAGATGTTGTTAGAAGAGTCAGAACTAATGTCAGAATATCACTTCTCATCAAGTTGTTGCTTGAGTTGTTTTGTTTTTAACAAAGAAAAGGTATTTCCAATTTGATATGAATCAACCTAAGTGAATCTTGTACTTTTCTCTTTGTCAAGGCCAAATATGTCTATAAAAGTTGATTGTGAACCCTTAACATAGTAATATGCTTTGCCTTCTTCTAACTTTTTCTTTTATGATACCTATCCATTGTGTGTGTGTGTGTGTGTGTGTGTGTGTGTGTGTGTGTGTGTGTGTGTGTGTGTGTGTGTGGTTTGCCAGTCCTGGGGCTTGAACTCAGGATCTGGGAACTGGATAGAGGAGTCAGACCATTCTTGTTAGGACTGGAGCATGGCCTCCTGGTAAAGTGCTTGCCTCGCATGCGTGAAGCCCTGGGTTCAATTCTTCTGTACCACACACATAGAAAAAGCCGGAACTGATGCTGTGGCTCAAGTGGTAGAGCTCTAGCCTTGAGAAAGTCCAAGGACAATGCTCAATCCTGAGTTCAAGCCCAGGGGACTGGCAAAAAAATAATAAATGTTGGCATAAAATGCCTATTTAAAAAATGGAGATGGGAGAAGTCAATTAATTTACTCTTCTCTGAACATCAAATTCTGAGAAAGGAAGCTATTTAGCACCAAAATTCAGTATCTCCACTAAATATACATACTAAGACTACTTAAGGAGAGGTATGAAGAATATAGGGAATCTGAGGCTGTAATAAAGAAGAGACAATAATCACCTATTTTTATATAAACACTTTGTAATTTATAAAATACACAGATTATGCTTTGTAATTTATTTTTCACAGTAACCTGCAAGAAAGACATTATTACTTCCATTAAAATTAACTTGATTAGTCTGAGAGAGGTAATGACTGTCAGCTCTTTAATCAAATTAGCCTTTCGGGGTTAATGTTGGATTTTGCCAAATTAGTAAATGAGATGTGAATAAAATCCCCTAAACAGAACTAGATTTATTGCTCTTTGGTAAGTTATAACACAGTCCAAACTTTAAAACCTATAGGACAAATGTTCCATTTTTATTCCCATCTGTCCACACAGCTTAGTTAGTGCATAGCTTAGTTCCCCCTAAAAATGGGTACTCGTGGGCTGGGAGTTTGGCCTAGTGGTAGAGTGCTTGCCTAGCAGGCACGAAGGCCCAGGTTTGATTCCTCAGTCCCATATACATAGAAAAAGCCAGAAGTGGTGCTATAGCTCAAGTAGTAGAGCTCTAACCTTGAGAAAGCCCAAGGACAGTGCCCAGGCCCTGAGTTCAAGCCCCAGGACTGGCAAAAAAATAGGTCCTTGTCAAAACAAAAATCATAATGCCATTGAGCAGTGAGGATGAAAGCTCTCGTAGGTAACCCAGGCAAGAAAGTCCACCAGATACCAAACTAAAGGCCCAAAAAGCAGCCCTTGATCATTTTAGTTGAACAACTTTCTAAAGTCCAGTTTCCTACATACTAACTTTTCTCCATGTTCTAAGTAAGTTGCATTCTAGATGCGTTAGTTGAACCCTCTAAGAAAAGGTGATACTGTTAACTTCCAATGATAAAGATAACATGGAAAGAGATGCCTCAGTAAGATCTAGTGCTATTCTTTCCACAAAAAAATGTATTCATGGGAGGAAGAAAAAGGTCACAGAATTATGGGTGGGAAGGAATTAGGCCTCAGCAAAACACTTATCAAATGAGAAGATTTCAGTATTACTATCCTATTTTCCTTGAGTCCAAGGCAAAATCAGTTGTAAAATGGACTTTGGTTTTACTTACTTTCTCATCAGTTATAAATTTTATTGCAAGCATATTGGCTTTCTAATGCTCTTTCTCAGTGCCATATGAATTTACCAAGTATTCTTTGTCCACTGTGGGGGGAGAATCATTAATAAGTCATTAATAAATCATTAATAACTGCTTTATATAGCAGTTAATGGTCCAAGGGAATCCATATGCCTTGACATGAATGCGTTTGTAATTCAGAGGTGTCAGGGACCATCACCATCATCACCTTTATCATTTCATCACCATCATGAGTATCGTTATCATCACCCTAATAGATCGAAATCCCTTGTCTATAAAGACAAAGCATATATACCATGGGAAATTATTTAGTCTTAAAATGTCTTCTACTTAACTGTGTCCATCACATCCTTAAGTAGACAGTCAGTTATTGAATAAAATGTGTATTTTTTTAAAAAATGAGATTTTAATAAAGCCAAAACCCACCTGCCACAGAACCATATACAGATCAAGTAATTTGTGACTTATTCTGATCTACCCAGCAATCACAAAATGAATTCTGCAATGCAGAATCCTGCAATTCACAAACAACACAAAGCTTCAGGGAGAAGTGGTGAGAGGACAAAAGTCAAGTAGCACATATGCTTGATTTGAGAAAAATCTAGTTTCGATGAGATAATGGAGTAATTGAATGGATATGAAATGAAACTATTCTGGCCCAGAACAGGCGCATACCATTCAGTGGTTATTGTAGTCATTTGATTATAGAAGTTTTATTGTGGAAGAATATTACATAGATACAATCTGTTCTAAAGGGGTCAATTGAAATATTCTGGTGACTCAGGAAATGAAGCAATGAAAGTGCTACTAACCAAACAGAGCCAGCTGTGTTTTTCAGAAAAGAAGCAATTGCAAAATGACCTCAATGTCAACTGCATTGTGAAGAGCAGAATGTTTCAAGGACATCTGAACTGGTAGTATAGTTGAACAGATCTACAAAAGTTAACTCAGAAGCTTAAAAGACGATTGTAACTGTAACCCTTCTATACATATTCTGACAATAAAATACAATTAAAAATAAAAGTAAGTTCTTTTGGGGGAAAAACAATGAGAAGATAAAAGTTCATTACCTATTTTATACATAAAGTAGATTTATATATTTATATTATGTATGATGTAAAATAATTGTACAAGTAGTAAATGTTTTGTTTTTCATTTTATTAAGACAGTAGCACAGGAAGATCAAACTATGTGCATAGACTACATATCCTCATGCAGAAAAAGAAGGATTATATGAAATATCACTCACTAACATTCTATGAATTTGAGCTACCGAATGATAATACTTTGCAAGCACTGATTTTATTTTTTTAGGGCAACCAGAAAGCAATTGGAGCTTTTGTCCTACAACCATCTTATATTCTCTAGTACTGAGGATCTCATAACATCATCTAGTCAGGAAAGTGTTAATTCATAGAAGAAATGATATGAGGACTAGAGGGTCTATTTAAAAAGTACCCCAAACTGGGCTGAACTGTCAACCGCATGCTAGCAATACCTTGGTGGTAGAGCATATGTTAGTTATATGTAATTCACAGAGACATACATGTGTACACACACATCTCAATAATAACAAAATATCAATGAAGCAATATTACAACATGTTGCAATTATTGAAATGAGAGAGAATAGATGATGAGAATTGGTTATGCCATTTATTTTTTACTTTATATGTTTGAAACTGGAAATATTGAAAAGATTTTCAAAAGAAAGATAATTTACATATAATACTCTATGATCACTAGTTTTGAAGTAGGAAATCCAAAGATGGTCTCAAGTTACATTATATTCACCAGATAGAAGGTGCATTACTTCACGTACATTGATACCCTTTCTCATGTCTTGGTCCCCATTTCTCTCCCCCCCACCCCCACCCCTCATCTTGTTTTCCCCCCTTCCCTATCCAATTTCAAATAACCAAATACAAATATATCCAATATATCAGATAACAAAGTGTGAAGACAGATTTTTAAAAGTCAAATTTATGCTCATTCTTCTAATCCTCCCGAAAGCAAACCTCAGTGCCAAATAATAGAAGTAAGTACAAAAAGCCCACAAAAAATTGCTAGCCATCAGTAAAATGCAAACTGGAATTGCAGTAAGATACCACAACACATCTAAGGGAAAAACTAAAGGATATTAACACAAAGTGTGGAGAGATATTAGATCAAGCATGCATTGCTAGTAGAAATGTAAATAGCATAGCCATCCTGGAAAATGGTGTGACTACATCATTTACAAGATAGCCCAGTCAATGCAGTATCGGGTATTACTGTAGAAAAATGAAAACACATATCCAGGTAAAACCTATAAGCAAATGTCAACATCACTGTCACTCACTTAAGCCCTAACCAGGGAACAGCCCAGATGTCCTTCAATGTGTGAATGTTTAATCAAGTTGTAGTAAATACATAAAATGGTATAGCAATAATAAAGTGTTTCATGCTGCATTTCACATTTTTGACATGGCGAGTTTTCGGAATTGCCAGGATTCAAGGATCTGGGAGGAAAAACAAGAAATGGTGTCTGGTTATGACAGAGTCACAAGGGTCCCATGAGGTGATGGAACTATGGTGGTTGTCATGTGAACCTACTCGTGATCAAATTTTTCAGGACTAAATGCAGCCACACACAAATGTCACAAGTAAGATGACAGAAATAGGAATAAAAATGGGGCATTGCCACTGACATAATTCAAGATTGAAATACCACCTTGCAAGATGATAGTGCTTGAGGAAAATGGTGAGGGAAATCATTGGTGAAAGGATCATTGTTGTTTCTTATACACGAACCTAAAATTATCTCAATAAAATTTTCAGCTAAAAGTTCTCCCATTGACCCCATATGGCTACCTAAAAACTCCAAAACCTGGTAATGTTTTTTGTTTCTCTTGACTTCTTTTGGCCAGTTATAGGGCTTGAACTCAGGGTTGGGCACTGTTCTTGGACTTTTTCTCAAGGCCAGAGCTCTATCACTTGAGCCATAGCACCACTTCCAGCTTTTTTTCCCCCTATGTATGTGGTACCAAGGAATCAAACCTGGGCCTTTGTGCCTGTTAAGCAAGCACTCTACCACTAGGCTAAATTCCTGACCCCTCTCTTGATTTTTAAAGGACGAAATAAAAATATTGCAATCTTTCTATAATGACAAAAAATATTTGTTTTACCAAGAACGCTACCGAAGTGAGAAAAATCATCTTTTCTATCAGAGTGTTACTTAAAAGTTCCTATTTTGGTCTGGTGGTTGGGCTCTTGTTAAGGGTCAAGGGAACTATTCTAAGGAAGCATTTCTGAAATGTAAGATTTTGTCTTAATAATGGAATTAAGACACAGCTCAGATTGTTTAAGAAATAGCAGAAGACATCCGGTTACTTATGAACAGTTCATCTTATTTTAAAGTCATCTTATGTAAACATTCTGCCCCATTACATGAAGTCAGATGGTGAAGCCAGGTGCTGGTGGCTCACACCTGTAACCCTAGCTACTCAAGAAGCTGAAATCTGAGAATCAAGGTTTGAAGCCAGCCTGGGCAGGTAAGTGCTACGACTCAAGTGGTAGAGTGCTAGCCTTGAGCACCAAGAGGCTCAGGGACAGTTTCTGGCCCAGGTGCTGTCCCTGAGCCTGGAATGCAGGACCAGCCAAAACAAAACAAAACTACTGTGAACCTGAGGGCAACCAATGTGAGCAAATGGAGAGGGCCTGCTGCATTACTGATGAGTAGGGCAGTAACTGCCTGCCTGCCTGCCTGCCTGCTTGCCTGCTACGTGCTTGCTTGCTAGATTGTTGGCTGATGGCACACCTGCATAAGTAAATTTTACCTTGCTAAGACAATTCTTGTTTTCATATTGTGTGACTCTGATGGTTCTAGGAGAGCATATTTATAATACTTGGTAGCAGCATGTCTCTGGGCATGTTTTGTAACCTTGCTGGGTTGCAAGGATATGTAATACATTCCTTACATGGCTGTAGTAAGGATTCAACATATAGTTTAACTGCTACATAGTAGGAACTTAAAAATTTCACCTTCATACCACATACACATAAAAAGCCAGAAGTGATTCTGTGGCTCAAGTGACAGAGCGCTAGTCTCGAGCAAATACTGTCCAAGAACAGTGCCCAGGTCCTGAATTCAAGTTCCAGGACTGGCAAGAAAAAAAAAAAAGATACAGCTACTCTGTAAGAGCCTTTACAGGACTTCTAATAAGATGTTATTTTAGCAAGCACGTTTGCTCATCAGCAATTACACTAATTTCATTATGGGTCCTTGTATTTTTATGAATCAGAAAATAAGCATTTTTAAGCAAAATGAGAAATTTTACTTTTAAAAAAAAGTAAACAAGGAATTTGCTACTTCTAATAATAGTGGTACAGATTAGAGTGGATAAAAGTACCCATAGGAAACTATCAAAAAATCTGGATAAAATATTCTCCCTGTCCCCTCTATCATACAAAATGGCAATATGAAAGATGATGATGCAACATTGGTGAAAAAAAGCAAGAAGCAGAGAAGAAATGAAGGAAGAAAAAAATCAAAGAAACAGCATCATGAAGTTATTCTTGAGCTTGACATTCAGTAGCATTTTCTCCTTTGAGGCACTGCTAATTCACAAGCTTTGAGAAAGGAACAGTTAAATACAGCCTTAATAATTAAAGCTGTTGCCTTAACTGGCTAGTCCTCAGCTGCACCAATAGAAATAGTGGGTAGTCAGCATCTAGCAACTGCCTAGAAATTACAAATGAAATACAGTCGTTAGGCAGATTGTTTACCTTAGCAACCAAAGCAAACAAAATTCACAGCTTTAGAAGACGGAAGATAAAAAAGCTTTTACAAAGGAACAAATGATTGTTTAAATGGTATTTAAATGAGTTTCCAGGAATGAATGTTACAATTTAAAAGAAAAAAATGTTATGTTCTTTTTAAGAAGCACAAGGCTGCTATAAATTTGAAGAGAGATGGTAGGAGTCTAGTTCAAATAACTTTCCACAGGGCAAGCAGAAATATCCTAAGACACAGCCTAAGAACTCTGCAAAAGGCAATTACCAAGAAACAACCAGGGATCATTTGTTCACTTATTTAGTGTTCCTCATTATTAAATATACAATGGAGGCTTTCTGTTAATGACTTTTTTTCCCTCTCAACTGTTCTTGGCTATAGTTCCAGTGGACATCTTTCCAAAAGTTATTGAGCCATGATGCTGACAGTTGTAGGAATTGGAGCCCGGATGTGGCCCTTTTCTGACTAGCACCTATTAGGGCTTTTAATAAGCTATCTTATTTTTAAGTTCCTCTTCCTCAAGAACTTTGGCTTAATTCAACCTGTGCATTCTTCAGCTACAGACAAATGCCTTTCGATAAATGATGGCATCACAGATCATGAAGCCTATATAAGTTAGAAATACTGAAAATTGGAAAAATACTTTCACTGAGCCAAACCTAATCTTATCCAACCTAACAAATGTCATGATGAAGCCATGTAGTCACTTTTATGACTTCTCAAATTCTCATTCATTCTTATGTTTTTGAATCTTCCTTTTTTTTAAGTTCTATTTCACTTAATTTATATTTGATTTATTTCCTTGTCTCTGACTGTGGCATTGAGCCTCTTAGACCCGTCTACAGACACTTATCTAGTGCCCCCAGTTACTGAGATCTGAAATCCATAGCCATGTTTTGGACAAGCCCAGATTTCCCAGAAATATCTTAATTTGTAGCCAAGTGTCTCTAGATCATTCAGATAGGTCTGTGAGTAGGAGACATGAAATGCTTCCTATCACTATTTCCCAATAATCCATGCTGAATCCTCTCCAGACTTGATGCACCTACTTTGCCAACAAACCTTTCTCCTTCTCTCTTTTGACCATTTGATGTATAAATATCTGACAAAAAAGAAAAAAGTCCTTGCACATGTAATTCTGTCTTGGCATTTACCTCTTTGAAGGCTTGCATGACCACAGTCAATATTAATCATTATAATCATTCTTTTCTGCATACTGCCAATTACCTTGTCTTCTTTTGTCTTGCTGAACTTGCTTGGTTAAACTTATTTGGGTTAAATATACCTGTGATCTTCTTTTTGTACTTGTTTCCAAGCATGTGGGCATGGCTGAAGATAAAATGGCAACCTGCTGATTGGTCTTAATTTTAATTCTTGACTTAGGAACTCCTAATATACTGGGACAAAGGCAATTTCCTGTTTTTCATGACTATTCTCTTCTCTCAATTTTCAGAGAACCATATCATGTTTTTACTTTTCTTCCTAAACCTGTTATAAGTCTTTTATTGTCTGTACTGGGAAGCCAAGGCCTTGTTTCTTTTTTTATCACAGAAAAAGGAGTCAGAGATCTTCCAAGACTCCACACATCTTTTTGTATCAGGAGTTATAAATTCTCCTTCATCTTCTGTTGAAGAAGAGATGAAGCTTTATGGAAGTAAAAGAGGTCTCTTTTTCTGCTCTTTGCTTGACAGATTCTAAACTTACTTTTCTGCTCTGGAAATTTTCTTTCTTTCTTTAGCTCCTCTTGGTTTGTTGGTGGTGAACTTCTTTCAAGTTATTACAAGTTTAAAGATGCTCTCATGTCAAAACTGGTAACCACTACCTAACGAATGTAACTGTAACCCCTCTGTACATCACTCCAACAGTAAAATACAATTAAAATGGCTGTACATTATTTTTTGAGTTTTCTCCTGTAAGTGGAATTAAAATTAGTTAAAAATTTAAAAATTTAAAAAATACTGCAAAGTCTGTTGAATTAAGGATTGAGATGGTTTCCTCAGTTACCTTGAGTGGTTTCCATTTGGAATCTGAACCAAATATTTCATCATGATTCTAAAGCTATTCATATTCTTCCAAACAACAAATGGTTATTGAACGTCTCTTACTCTGATAGATATTTGGGGAACAATGGAACAATGTGTAGCAGATTTTTGTTTCTGATCTGAGGATTTACACTCAAATAGAGAAGACATAGACTCTGCTTAACAGAAATTATGTGAACCACAGGAAATTTCAGCAATACTTTATAATGTAGATTTCTCAAATGCATTTGAAGTAATTAAGAACTCAGATCTGTGTCAAGAGTCTCCTGAATTGTTACTCTGTGCCATTAACCAAGTTATCCTGGTTCCTGTAAGGGAACAGAAGTACAGTAGAGGGTAACTCAGAAACAGAATTAGGGAAGAGATGAGGATTCCAAAGAGATTATCATCTGCTTAAAATCTTTTCTCTTGATGTCATAAAAGTTCTTTAGTTATCTGAACCTGCTTCATGTATGCGAATGATGTGTATGCCTTAAGCCTTATTCTTTGCTAACATTGTCAAGGAGATGTTTTAGGAGTCATAACAATGAGTATAGCCCTCTCATTGTCAGCTGATGAGCAAGGATGTGCTTTCTATTTTCTGCACAGCAAGAAGAAAAAAATTGACAAAACAACAATGGGTGTGATTTTGTTGGGTCAATTATTTTATAGTTTCATATATTCATTCAGTAGCTCCATGGACATTGAATACCCCCCCCCCACACACACAGAACATGTGCGTTCCATAAGCTTTAGAATCTACTTAACACTTTCAAGACATATCTTTTGAATCATTTATATGGTTAGTAATTAAATTTTATTTATGAAGCATAGGGAAAAAACTCCAAAATATTTTTAAATGGTAAGCTATTCAATACCATATTTATGTTTCCATGCCATTCTGGGTCTAGCAGATCCGAAAGGCAAACCAAGGTTAATTTTCTAGCAATCAGTTAACATTAATTGATAGTGACATTTCAGGGTAAAATAAAATTATCTTGACAGCTTTTCATTAGGGTAACAACCTGAGAGTTAAAGGGCTACCTATTTTTTTCTTTTCTTTTTTTTACTAATCATGACAAATTATTATTAATAGCAGTTCACAAATATATCAGACATCTCGAGAGACAGACCCTTGATTGGTGAGATAGCTCTGATAGCTAGAACCTGACATCCCTAAAACAGCATATACAAACAGGGACTTATTCTCAATCACATTTCAAATGACTCTTTAACTTCTCCAATTTAGATCATTATGCAGATATTTAAAGGGAGAATAAAAAAATGATTCTTCCAGACTGTGAATGTGGCTTAGTGATAGAGTACTTGCCTAGTATGTATGAAGCCTGGTTTTGATTTCTCAGTACAACATAAACAAACAAACAAACAAAAAATCCTGAAGTGGCATTGTGGTTCAAGTGGTAGAATGCTAACTTTGAGCAAAAGAAGTACAGGGACAGGGCCCAGACCCTAAGTTCAAGCCCCAGAACTGCCCCCCCCCAAAAAAAAGTGATACTCCAGAAATTTTCATCAAAAGATTATAAATTTTTGCCAGACCTGAGCTTCAACTCGGGGCCTGAACACTGTCCGTGGATTTTCTCAAGGCTAGAGCTCTACCACTTGAGTCTTAGCACTGCTTCTCGTTTTCTTCGATGTATGTGGTACCGAGGAATCGAACCTGGGTTTTTGTGCGTACTAGGCAAGCACTCTACCACTAGGCCAAACTCCTGGCCCCAAAAGATTATAATTTTTTAAAATTCTTTTTCTTTCAGAAAATGATTTCTGGAACAATAACAACAAAAATCACTTTTAGATGAAGTACTAGGAAATTTTCACCTGGACACATGTGCTAGTACAATTTTACATGTTCCTTCAACATTCATATGAGAATCTAATAACTTCCATTTCCTTAAAGCCTTGAAGTTATGTCTCTGAGTATGTCTGAGTGCTTGAAGAAGGAAAAAAATGTTCTTCTATCTATAATTCTATCTGAGAATCCAAAATCACTGTAGAACACTCACATGGAGAGCAGATCCTATGAGAGATAATTCTGCGAAAGTTGAACTGAACACAAAATAGAGAATTCATGTTTGAGGACAAATAACCAGTCTGCCCAGAACATATGTGTGGTCTGTGTATTGGTAAATCATAAATAAATTATAAAGCTGCTTGATAAAAATGATTGTATTTGCCTATATTCAAATTTTATCTTTATAATGACAGAATGTATACAAATCTATTTTTAATAGGTTTGCATATTTTATAATTTCCAAGGTAGCAGAAAAATATTAATTTTAACTAATGTGACATTTTAATTAAAATAATTTACACTATAATCAAACAGGATTCATCACAGGGAGGCAAAGCTGGTTCAACATATGCAAGTCAATTAATATAATTCAACACATCAACAGGAGC
The DNA here is from genome assembly GCF_031878675.1 of Megascapheus bottae. Lineage (NCBI taxonomy): Eukaryota > Metazoa > Chordata > Mammalia > Rodentia > Geomyidae > Megascapheus > Megascapheus bottae. The sequence goes on from NC_143512.1 coordinate 61,453,859, forward strand.
AAGGACAAAAATCACATGATTGTCTCAATAGATGCAGAAAAGGCATTTGACAAGATCCAACACCCCTTTATGTTAAAAGCTCTGGAGAAACTAGGGATCCATGGAACATTACTCAGAATAATAAAGGCTGTGTATGACAAACCCACAGCTAGCATTATACTTAATGGAGAAAAGCTAAAGCCATTCCCTCTAAAATCAGGAATGAGACAAGGATGCCCACTCTCTCCACTCCTCTTTAACATAGTATTAGAATTCCTAGCCAGAGCAATAAGGCAAGAAGCAAGCATAAAGGGGATCCAAATAGGGAAAGAGGAAGTGAAACTTTCCCTCTTTGCAGATGACATGATTCTGTATTTAAAGAACCCTATAGACTTCACTCCTAAGCTGCTTGAACTGATTCAAAACTTTGGAAAGGCAGCAGAGTATAAAATTAACCCTCAAAAATCAACTGCCTTCCCATATGCCAACAATGAGAGGAACAAGGCAACAATTAGGAAAGCAACTCCTTTTGCAATAACCTCAAAGAAAATAAAGTACCTAGGAATTAACTAAGAATGTAAAGGACCTTTTTGATGAAAACTTTAAAACTCTGAAAAAGGAAATTAAAGCAGAACTGAGGAGATTGAAAAACCTCCCATGCTCCTGGATTGGAAGAATTAACATCATGAAAATGGCAATTTGCCAAGGGCTATCTACAAACTCAATGCAATACCTATCAATATCCCAATGCCATTCTTTAAAGAAATAGAAGAGGCAATCCAAAATTTCATATGGAATAATAAAAGACCCTGGATAGCAAAAATAATTCTTAGCAGAAAGAACAGCAAAGGAGGAATTTCAATACTGAAATTGAATATATTTTAAAAATAGAATCCATTCATTAAATATTTTGTACTAGCTCTATTAAATTTTTACATTTTTATTAGCACATGTTAATTATACAATGTGATGGGTTTTTTACAATCATACTAATCTTCCAACTAATTAGTAGAAGGAATGTAATGTTGTCTTGTGTTTTGCCTTGATCTTATGGGAAAATTAATGAAAACAAATTATTTAATGTCATACTTTGTATTCAATGCCATGCACTGATTCATGAAAATCTTCGGAAATTTTTGTTGTTGTTGGTGGCGGTCATGGAGCTTGAACCAGGGCCTGGTCATTCTTCCTGAGCTCTTCAACTCAAGGCTAGCACTTTATCATTTTGAGTTGCAGTGCAATGTCCAGTTTTCTGGTGGTTAATTGGAGATAAGAGTCTCACAGACTTCCCATCCTACCCTGGCTTAGCACTAAATGTCTCAGATCTCAGCCTCCTGAGTAGCTAGGATAACACGGTTGGCTAAATATCCCAGAATTTATTAATTCCTACAACATGAAAAAGAGCATCAAAGATATTTAGCATTACATAGGAACTGTCCTTCAGTATGTAAGAATAGTGTATCCACACTGAATAGAAACATTATTATTGTTGTTAGTTTTGCTACACTGGGGTTTGGACTCAGGGCATCATTTACTAATCACGCACTCAACTACTTGAGCCACAGCTTTAGCCTCTTTTGGCATTTGACTATTTTCAGATACAGATAGGGTCATACAATTTTGATTAGGGCAAGCCTCGAATTGCAATCCGGTCTATTCCTTCTTTGTTGTTGGGATATCAGGTATGTGCCTTCACATCTAGCTTGTTAGTTGAGATGGCAGTCTCACTGACTTTGTTTTGTTTGGTTGGCTTCTATATGTATTCCACCTAATGGTCTGGTTTCCAAGTCGTTGAGATTATAGGCACATACTGCTGCACCCAGACCCTTAGTGGCAAAGCATTTGATAAATAAGTTTCTCCCTCTCTTCTTCCCTCCCTCCCTTTCTTGTTCCTAAACCTATCTGCTTCCTAAAATCCTCTTCTAATTAGATCTTCAGTGTCAACAAGATTATCCTCCCAAATGGTATTTGGATATAGTGACCTTTTGTTTCTGGGACATAAGAAAAATATGAGAAGATAACTTTCCTTGGGGGCTAAATTGTGTTAATTGCAGCATGACGGCTGGAGATTATGATGTACCTATTATTAGAGCTGGGCATTGGACACCAAATGACAATGACACACTTATTTATGTGTATATGTGTAAGATGCATACACATTTCATTCCTATGGCTAGAAATACATTTTCTGGAAAACTTTTGTTGCTATGTATGTTTATGTTTATATATATGAAGCTGAATGCAACATCTTGTTTTTCAAGTAAAAGACAGGAATGATGAAAGAGGTGTGTGAACGCTAGAATTATTATAACTTGCTTTTATAGAAGACTCTGTGAAAGCCAGTCATCTTGCATAAAGAATGTTCACAGGTGACTGGTGAAAGCACACATGAAAATGCCAGGAAAAATTCTTGAGGAGAGCTTGTTTCCAAAAGGTTCAGACACAGAAGGAGATGGTAGATGCAGACATGTGGCACGGGTGGGAAAAGGAATAGGAGTGGACTTCTTGGAAGATAATTTTTTCATGAGACTTCTTACACAGGAAGCAGCCTTGGAGCAGAAGTTAAGTCATTGCATGGATATCCATTTTCAAAGTGTATGATGTTATCTTGGAGTGTATCTCCCCATCAAACTATCAAGGATTCTTCAGAAAACCTGGTGACTCTCAGAATCTATTAAGAAGCTACTTTGGGAATGTAAAGCTCCCTAGAGACCTATTTCAGCTGCTACAACAATGTAAGATAAAAGGCATGGAAACTTGCCATCTAGATGATAGGTTAAGCCTTTAGAGTACTTATGTTCTAGTTCCTTCTGTGGCAAGAGTACAGAGGGGAAAGCTGTGAGTGAGAATATTATAAGTTACATGATAAAGAAACAGGGCTCATGCCGAATATGGTTTCATTTTTTAACACATCAAATCACCATGCACCTTTCTGCAATCAAGCTGCCATACTTCACATGTTAAAATGACAATCACAAGAAATTAAGGAGATTGAAAGTCTCTTATAGATCATGTCATATGAATATCAGGGATGAGTGTCTCAATTTGACATATGAGGTGCTCTCAGAATAAAAAAAAGGCAAGCTTGTGATGTTATAGTGCAAAATCTTTATCACACCCTAAGTAAAGTTAGTGACCATATTGGTTGAAGAAATTCCATTATGTCCTTTTATTTTTCCATCTATAATGGGAATGTAATTCTTATTATTAATAGGTCAGAAACTGAATAGAAAAGCTAGAAATCCCTCATTTTTTCAGTTAGCATATCAAATATGGGAGAAAATGAACACACATTTCAATTCTGGATAGATGTGAGGTTGATCTACTGAAACATATTCAAGAAATATGGTGAGTGGCTATAGGTTAAACAGTAAAGTAAAATGAGCAAGCAGCATTTCAAAGGTTTTTCTAGGTAAATTGCAATGCCAGCAGTTGCATTAACAGATTGGGCATACTAAAAAGCATGCTGAACACCATACATCTGGGTTTGGGAAGATGCTGGGACTCTCATGGCAGAAAGAAAAAAGAAAGTTGGGCTGGAAAAGACAAGTGATCCCACTGAAAAGACAAGTGCCTTTCCACTTTGGTTTAGTAACTGTATACTGAGGTAAATCCAGGTTCCACATTAGTCATATTATTGTAGTCTAAATGATCTTTAATTTCAATGGCTTTGCCTTTCTCGGTTAGTTTCATTGAAGTCTTGAAGTCTTTAAAATATATTTTCCAGAGACGTTAAATGAGATTCTGGCTTATAAAGCCCAAGTCTCGATCATTAACTAAAAGCTATGGGATTTAAGTAAAAAATCAGCTTATGTGTCTACACAAACTTTTCCAGAAGCTTAAAATTTTAATTGTAGCCAAGAAAGGGCCCACAAACACCAAGACTATTTTCCACTGAAAGTCATTGCTCAGATTAAAATAACTTTTTATGTCATCATTTTAGGTGGTAAAGTTATTATTAGGCTCTGCTATCACCTGCACTGAACTTATGGTTTTGTGCCAGGCACTAAAAGAGGTAGATTAGTGTTTTCTGGTCATTAGATGTCACTTAACATGTTATCATTGCTGTGCTCTTAATGATACCCTAAAGACTTCAAAGAGTCCTAGTCCTCCTTCAGCATCAGGATGTAACAAGGCTACAGGAAAATTTGGACTCTTGTTTATGCTTAGAGACAATGTAATGCACAGATATACTTGGTACATAGTGATACAAAGGATGACAAATAGTGTAGGACGGACCACAGTATTCTGCCAGACCATATGGTAATACATGAAAGCAATCCAAAGACTCTTAGTATTTATCAATTCTGCTTTAGGTTTTTATGATGTGTGGTGGGCCTGCCCTTGCTTGCTTGCTTGCTTGCTTGCTTGCTACCTTCCTTCCTTCCTTCCTTCCTTCCTTCCTTCCTTCCTTCTTTCCTTCCTTCCTTCCTTCCTTCCTTCCCCCCGCCTACTCCTCCTTCTACCTCTCCCTTCCTCCTTCGTCCCCCTTCCTTGTACTGGGTTTTGAACTGGAAGGCTTAAATTTTCTAGGCAGTCATTGTATCCATTTAGTCACTCCTCTGGATCCTTGGGTCTTCATCTTCTTTCTGGTTATCTGCTAAATATTGGATAGGCCAACATGATTGTGTGATGAAGTATTTATATTTTTTTAGGCAAGCTTTCTTGACTCTCCAATTTCCTATTGGTCAACGAATGTTAAAATATATCTCAGGAAAAATGAGTACCCATGAAGAGGATATGGGACCAATGAACTCTGGTTTCTTACTCTTTCCCAAGCACAGAAATGCTTTCCAAGGTGAGAGCTTTTATCTTGGTCTGGTGATTGGGAATGGCTAAGAAGTTAAGTGTGATCTAATCTGGGCTTCATGCTTAGAGCAATTGCATAGGAAGTTAGTTGGGGGAGAAAAACCATTTCTGTGAGTTTGTGGTGGTGGCAGGGAAAATCTGCAGACTTCATACTGTAATATATCCACAAGCATCCTATTACCATACAATAATGGATACTGTGTTCTTTCTTAGGAAACTGACAGGTATACTCTTGGTGGCCATGTTATGCTGATTTCTCTCATAGGTAGCTGAGGTAGATGGAAGAAATATTGACATGCCTCAGACCTGTATCTCTTTGAATTGGCACCTGGCACAGCTATCCTTAAAAAGTATGATCTACCAAACATTTTAACTTCTCAAAGAAGCAGTACAGAATGTGCTGTGATACTTCGTTGCCATTTAAAAAAATTCTCATCATCTACCATTCATATCCAAACACCTAAACTTCCAGCACTGAATAATTTTAGCAATCGACATTTTTCTTTTTTTGTATTTTATTTTTAATTTTTAAATTTTATTTTAATATAAAGGGGGGTTACAGTTATATTTGCCAGATAAAAGGCGCATTGCTTATCACACATTGTTACCTCTTCTCATGTTTTTGTCCCCATTTCCCTGCCCTCACCTTCTCCCCTCATCTTTTTCCCCCTTCCCTTTCCTATTTCAAGTAAACAAATAAAGGTATATGTAATATACTAGGTAACAAAGTCAGATACTGTAACAATATGAGATTAACCAAAGGGCAACAAAAGAGAAGAGAAAAAAACATAGTACATTAATAACAATAATCACTCATAATGAAGCTCTGTTTCCCTGTCCTATTGGTCTATTAATTTAGCCTCACCCCTATATGGATTTATGTATCTAGGGTTTAAGCTGCTATTTTCTTTTACATTCTCCACATTTGCAGGTGATTAGAATTTTATTTTTGATGAAAAGCAAGAAGAACAGTGTTTAATCTTCCCCCTTCCTCTTGTTCTCTGATATGATGTCCCTGGGAGGAGGGGGAGGGTGAACTTTCATTGTTGCCAATTGTCAAATGAGGATGGTTGTACTTGTGAAAAGTGTGCAAGTAAAGAGCAAGTAAACATGTTCCAGGTAGGAAGTCAGCCAGCCAGTGATTCAGGGGTCAGGCTGAGGCTTTTGAGGGAGAAAGGAGAGTGGAGAGAGAGAGGGAGCAAAAGAAGGAGGGGGAGAGGGAGATAGGAGGAAAGAAAGGAGAGAGACGGGGAGAGGGAGGAGGAGAAGGCAATATCTCTTCCAAGACAATGCCATAATGACTAAGCCCTTCCTCTTAAAGTTCCCACCACCTCAACACCACTACACTGAGAATCCAACTTGCAACTGTAGCTTCAGGAAAAGTACTGTTCAAGTCCTGTATTTGGCCTTTCTCTGTATATGTACAGGGGAGAGAAAAGAGATGAATGTTGCTATCTACATTTTTCTAATGTATTTATTTCTTGGAGAAAGGCATGTCATGAGAGTTTCTAATGTGACTTGGCCATGTTACCTCCTTAATGTAGTGAATGTCCACAGTACCCAGGCTGTCACTGATACATTGTGTTGGAAGGGTTGGAACTGAAATTGGAACTGTTACCAACTGTCATGGAGGCAAGTGATGTTTTGTTTTTATTGTAGGTGGCAGATAGAAAGAGGTGAAAGTTACAAGTTCTTGATCCTCCTTAGGTCACCCAGGATGACTACCTCGTTCATTACCAAGAATGGCTTAGTTCAGGTCATGCAAATGGCTAGTTATCTCTATTATGAGGGTAAGAAAACAAGGATTTTGTAATGTGACTGACATAAACCAGGTAAGTTCAAGAATTGAGTCTTGTTAGTACTTCTATTACCATCATAAAGAAATAGTGGTATTGTCTCCTGGTAATTGAGACAGCTGATGGTGGTGTTGGATTGATATAGTTGTGTATTGTCATGTGATGATTATTACATCACTTTTCCTTTTAGGGGTGGTTCTTAACTGTCCTCCCTTTCCGAGGGACATTTGGAAATGGCTAGATACGTTTTTAAAAATTGTCACATCAAAAAAAGGTCTCCTAGTGTGTAATAGGTAGAGATAAAGGATGCTGGTAAGACTGGAAGTTTGGTCTAGTGGTAAAGTCCTTGCCTGGCATGCATGAAGCCCTGGGTTTGATTCCTCATACTACATATATAGAAAAAGCTGGAAGTGGTGCTGTGGCTCAAGTGGTGTTGCTGTGGCTCAAGTGGTAGTGCTCTAGCCTTGAGAAAGTCCAAGGACAGTGCTCAGGCCCTGAGTTCAAGCCCCAGTAATGGAAAAAATAAACAAACAGATAAATAAAAAAGGATGCTGCTAAAGGGCCTGCAATGCAAATAACACCTCTTCCCCTTGTGCAACAAAGAGTTCAAGGTGTCAGTAGTGTCAGTGTTGAGACCATCTGTCTTTGAGACAAATGGGTTAACTGAAAAAATAGATGAAAGGAGAAAGAAGGAATAAATGTCAAGCCTACTTCAGCTCTATTCCTTAGGACTGCCTTAAAAAGTCAGATTTGATGGTGACAGAATATCCTTTTATGAGAAAGACAGGCCTCATGACCACTGCTTGGAGCTCACTCCCAATTTCTAAATTAAAGCAGCCCATGCTTACTTACCTAGTTTCTTGATGTCCCTAGAAAGAGGAAAGAAAAACAGAACAGCTGTTGACATATGATATTCCTATGGCATGTTACTTTAAACCCAAGGTATTAAGACTGTCCGTATGTGACAATTTTCATGTCAACTTTGTCTGAGGAGTTTGTAGGAGATGTATATCCCCTGTACCCAAATTATGCAGATGGCGAAACAAGGCAGCCGTGGAATGACTGATTTCCCGGTTCCAGTGATCATGTCAAGACTCATTCATATTAAGTCAACCTGGGATTTGCAATCCATTGTAAAACTAAACTAATTTAGGAAGGGTATCTGTTGCATTCTCTCCCATGGGCTCCTGCATGCCTTCTGCTTTTATTATGAGTGAGGTTTTTGTTTTTGTGTCTCCTGACAGCAAGGCCTCCCTTCAGGAAAGGCAGAGCCTCTGCCAAGTTTCCATTCACTTCCTGAACAAATCAACTGTGTTCCATCAGGTGGCAGAGAGGGCAGTCAGCATTTTCTTGTGGCAGATGGTTTAATGTGCCTAATTGAAGTAATATATTTTTCAGATGGTCTTGATATATAATAAGGAAATGTACAATGTGTCACATCATGACAAATCTCTACCAGCTGAAATAGGAAATTTGGAGTAAATGTGTCGCATTCAACAGAGAAATAGCATTTCTTCAAGGGGAAAAAGCTTTACCTTTAGACACTGAACTTTATTAAGGCAGACATTTGCACCAGGAACATCTACGGTTTCTCTTAGGCCATTTTTGGATTACAGTTATAATGAGATGAATCCAGAAAAACATTTGTTGAGAATTATTCATAATTCAGGAAAGAAATAGTCTTCATAAAGTAAAATAGAGGTACATAATTGAGAAAATTAAACTCCCTCACTAGCCTTCTGAGTCTACAAAATGGGACTAAATCTTCTGGTAATAGAATTTCACTGAGGCTTAGGGGGAACTAACTGAATTTGAATTCTATTTTCTGGGAGAGCTTTTAAGTGGGCTCCAAATGAACAATGGAGAAACTCCTCCATTTTCCCCGAGAAAACACCAAAAAGAGTCCTTTATATATTTTAGGTCTGGGATTTTTGGGTGGGAGCAAACATTTGTAATAGAATCAATCGATATAAAAAGATGAACCTTCTCATACATGCTGGGTTGCATGTTTTTTCATTCAGTATGGTTTAAGTTCTTTTGGGTGGTTGAGGGTGTGATAAGGAAATTGTTGCTGAAGAAATCACAATGTCACAGTGCTGTCTATCACAGAGGTGTGGTTCTGAGAAGTCACCAGGGAAAACAGTGAAATAAAGAGTTAGAGGGGAAAGTGGGAAGCGTTGATGGGTATAGGTTGAGCTGGTGCCCACAGCAGCTCTTCACACTACCACTCAGCTCTAAGCAGACTATGATCATATAGGTCACACTGATATGCATGGGAAGATGGCCTTGAAGCTACCACATTGACGGATGTTAGAAATTCTTATAAGCCTGAACCTTAGTTATTTATTATAGATAATTATCAATAGGTAAGGGCTTGCTGAATGAACAAAGCTGGTATTTCCAAAACTATCTGTGTAAGATTTTCCTGCATAGACAGGTGCTTTGAAATAACTCCAGCTGTTGTTGTATTTCAATGCTTTTTCTAATCTCTTTTCTTCTTGAGATAGTTTCCTCTTTTCTTTTGTCTTACTCTATCTTCTCCTGATGATCTCCTTTCTTAGTTAACATACCCTCTCAATTTGTTTTATGAGATTCTTCTCTTTCCAGCTATAATGAAGTGGGAAGATTTATGGATCAAAGCAAGCACTTACTTACTCTCCTCATATCTGTACCTTGTATATTCCACAACATACTTCAGTTCTTTTGTATTCATCATTGATGTTCAGTCTCACCTATATTTCATCAGTCTATTCTAATGACTCTGCCTCCAAAAAGTTATCATAAGCACATTTATTTCTAGGAAAATCAAGCCCCATACTATGATCAGAAACTTTCTGATACTCTTTTATCTTCTTATCTCCTCTTACCAGTAGTTTTCAACCCCAACTGAGCCCTATAGGCTGTAGCCCTGAGCAGTTGTGATTCACTTGATTTGGAATGGAGCTCATGTGAAAGATCCTCCAAGGGGTTCAAGTATGTCTCCAGCACGAAAACCCACTTCTCTCATTCAGTGTTTCACTGCAATGTGCATGTACACATGTAGTCATTGCTTCTACCTATATATATTTGGCTTAAAACCTGTGATCCTACATTTCTAAAAAGCTCCTGTGTGATGATCATGTTGCTAGTCTAACTCTAGCCTCTTCTCCCTCTGTGCCCTGCAGACAGAATGATCTTTAAAAAAGCCATACAATGAATGATTGTTGTCCTTAATGTACTATGTTATCTCTCATCTCCTTTGCTGTCCTTTGGTTATCTCATATTGTCACTTTGTTATCTGATATATTGGATTTATTCGTATTTGGTTATTTGAAATTGGACAGGGAAGGGGGGAAAACCAAGACGGGGGGGGGGGGTGGAGGGGAGGGTAATGGGGACCAAGATATGTAAAAGGGTATCAATATATGTGAATTAATGCACCTTCTATCTGGCAAATATCATGTAACCCTTTTTTAATTACAATAAAAAAAGAAAAAAAGAAAAAAAAAGAAGAAAAGCAAATGGTCTCATGCAGCTGTCCGTCTTAAAACATTGCACATTAGACTAACTCGATTTATTTATCTTAGGACTTCATTCCCTTACCTACTTCAGCAACTTCACCTTTTTCCATGACCACAATGCCTTATATTTCAGCCAGACTGCCATTTTCCAGTTCTGCCAGTGCTCCAAGCATCCTAGGTAGAAGTGCAATCCCGAGAGTCAGACTTCAGGAAAGCAACCTCAGCTCTACCATTTTACCATATGGTCATGATGGAGGATCTTCTTTGATCTCTACAAAATGGGGTTCATAGGCTCTTCTACCTAGAGGAAATTTGTAAGAATCTAAAAGAAATAATGCTGGCAAGCAGTTAGACGCAGGGAGTGTCTAGAATACACAGTTATTAACCCTTCTTCCCTTTTTATTGTACTGCTTTTATTTCAGTATGTAATGGTGCTATTCTTCCTGTTAAGAAAGCTTTCTTACTATTTTTCAGCTTTAACTGCTTAGATTTCATATTACCTTCTCTGGGAGATGGTTTGTTTTGTTTTTGTGCAAGGCTTGAACTCAGGGCTGAGTACTGACCCTGAGCTTTTGTGTTCAAAGCTCTATGACTTGAACCACAACTGCACTTTGAGGTTTTTGGTGGTTAATTGGAGAAAAGAATTTCAGAGACATTCTTACCTGTGATGTCTTCAAATTGCAATCCTTAGATCTCAGCCTCGAGTAGCTAGATTACAGGAATCGGCCACCAGCACTCAGCTAAAAAGATGTTTAATTACTGCTTGTCTCAATTATACATGCCTTCTTCACTTTGTTTATTATTGTATGCTGTTTATTTTCTTTGAAGATTTTGTCTTTATTTTGGCTTCACCTCCTATAATGAGGGCTTATTTATTTACAGTGTAATGATTGCATGGAATTAGACCAAAAGAATGGTTTCATCCTGAGATTATCCATTGTACTAGACTGCAAATATTCAGTTTAGCTTTACTTTGTCCCCTATCATAGCTTCTTATTTTAGCATACAGTATTCTTAGTAGGCACTAGGTCAATAATTTTATATTGATTGATTAAATGGGGGAAAGTATCTATTACTCTACACAAGAGAGCTTTTTCTTGTGGTAGAAATAGTGCATTGTAAAGACAGGACCTTGCTTTTTGGGTCTGTGGTAGGAACCACATACATTATCAAAAGGGTAGTTATGGCCTTTCTGGCCATGTTTTTATTTTATTTTATTTTTTATTGTTGGGGTACTGTATAAAATGGTAACAATTACATTTGCCAGATAGTAGGTGCATTACTTCTCACACATTGATACCCTTTCTCATGTTTTTTTTCCCCTATTTACCTCCCTCTCAATCATTCTGTTTTCCCCCTTCCCTTTCCTATTTCAAATGAACAGATAAACAGATACAATATACTAGGAAACAGAGTGAGATACAGTAACAGTATGAGATTAATCAAAGGATAAAAAAATAACAGCACATTAAGAACTACAATCACACATTATAAAGCTCTTGTTTCCATATCCTAGAGATGCTTTCATTTAGTGTCATCCTATATGACCTTATGTACCTAGGCTTTGAGCTATTGTAATCCTTTGCTAGGAGAGTCCTAGATGCGTACCGCTTATTACAAATGAGGGATACCCTTGAGCCTATGTTCCCTTGGGTCTGGCTTACTTCACTTAATATGCTTTTTTCCAAGTCTTTCCATTTCCTTATGAATGGGATGATGCCTTTGTTTCTGATTGCAGCATAGAATTCCATTATGTATAGGGACCACATCTTGTTGATCCAGTCATCTACTGAGGGACATCTGGGTTGGTTCCATATCTTTGCTATGGTAAATAGTGCTACAATGAACATCGTTGTGCTAGTGGATTTAGTATGTCCTTGTTTCTGGATGATTGGGTAAATGCCAAGCAGTGGGATTGCTGGATCATAGGGGAGCTCTATGTTTAGTCTTTTAGGAATCGCCATATTGCTTTTCTTAGTGATTGAATGAATTTGCATTCCTACCAGCAGTGTATTAGCCATCCCTACTGGCCACATCCCTACAGCATCTGTTGTTATTAGATTTCTTGATCATGGCCATTCTAATTGGAGTGAGGTGGAATGTCAGAATTGTTTTGATTTGCATTTCTTTTATGGACAGAGATGTTGAACATTTCTTCATGTGTTTATAGGCCATTCTTATTTCCTCTTCAGAGAAGTCTCGCTTTAAGTCTTTAGTCCACATTTTGATGGGATGGTTGTTTCTTTGATGATTTGCTTTGGAGTGATTCAATTTTTTTTAGCTGTTGATATGTTTTAGATATGAGGCCTTTGTCTGTTGTATTAGTGAAGACCTTTTCCCACACTGTGAGCTTTATATTTAACTTGCTAGCTATGTCTTTTGCCATACAGAAGCTCTGCAGTTTAACAGAGTCCCATTTGTTCAAACTTTCTTTAATTTGTTGTATGGGTCTCTATTAAAAAAGTTTTGACCTGTGACATGGAGACCTAGTGTATCTCCGATTCCTTCTTGTGAAGTTTTCAGGTTTTCTGCTTTTACCTCAAGGTCTTTGATCCATTTGAAATTGATCCTGGTGCAGGTGACATAGAAGGATTCAAGTTTAATCTTCTGTAGGTGCTTAACCAATTCTGATAGCACCTCTTGTTGAAGAGGCTGTCTTTCTTCCATTTTATTTTTTGGCTCTCTTATCAAAGATTAGGTGGCCATAGGTCTATGGGTTGATTTCTGGGTCTTCAGTTCTATTCCATTGGTCCTTATGTCTGTTCTTGTGACAGTACCAACCTGTTTTGGTTACTATAGCTCTGTAATAGTCTAATGTTTGGTTCTGATATTCCTCCAGCACTGTTCTTTCTGGTAAGGATTGTTTTTGCTTTACAGGTTTTTTTTAATTATTCCATATCAAATTTTGGATTGCTTCTTCTATTTCCATAAAGAATGATATTGGGATATTGATGGATATTGCATTGAATTTGTAGATAGCCCTTGCCATTTTCACGATGTTAATTTTTCCAATCCAGGAGCATGGGAGATTTTTCTACTTCCTCAGTTCTGCTTTAATTTCCTTTTTCTGGTTTTTAAAGTTTTCATCATAAAGGTCTTTTACATTCTTAGTTAAGTTAATTTGTAAGTTATTTTTTGAGGCTATTGCAAAAGGTGTTGCTTTCCTGATTGTTGCCTCATTCCCCTCGTTGTTGTCTAACAATGTTTTTAAAATAAGATGATTATCTGTGATCTGTCACATCTCAACTTTCAACATGTTTAAAATTTCAGCTTGTTTCTGAGTTATAGAAATATTGAATGACAGTAGCTTAGGGCTTTATAATAAAATAGATCAGATTTGTTGGAGTAGATGGTGATCTACTAGATAAGGATTAGCTGGTCCTTCAATCTTTGGAAACTTGCCAACTCACCACAGGTTAAAAACCTTGTTTTTAAACTTAAAATTATAAAGAGAATATGCTATATTATAAGACTTATTACTAGAGTCCTTACTAATATTGGAGTCAAAACAAAATATTAGCTACATGTTTTTCTTTCTCTTTCTCCTTTTCCTTCCTTCCTTCTTCTCGCCCTCTTCCTCTTTTTTTTTGTTTGCCAGTCTGTACCTATGTCCCTGAGCTTCTGTTGCTCAAAGTGAGCACTCTATCACTTGAGACACAACAGCATTTTTGACTTTGTTGAATAGGTTATTGGAGATAAGAATCTCACAGACTTTCCTGGCCAGGCTGGCTTTGAACCAGCTAGGATTACAGGTGTGAGTCATTGGCATCCAGTTTTTTCTTTCTTCTTGGAAATGTATATATATGTATATATGTAAATATATATAATGTATATACATATATATGTATATAAATATATATAATGTATATATATATATATAAAGACAAGCAGGGGAACTAAATCAAGATGTTTCTTCCTTCAGCTTTAGGTTCTGTAAAGTCCTTCATCTATACTCAGGAATCCCAATTGCTAGTTTCCTGTGATATTAGATGTTTGAAAGGAAAGACAATATCTAATTTTAGAGACATCTATTTGACATGATGTTCAGAGCTTCTGATATACTTCTAGGAGAATTTCTGTGTGTTCAAAATGAACCTGGGGGTGACAATGCTACCAGACTCTTAACACCAGCTCAGAGAGTCTATAGGCTCTCTTTCCTACCACTGCAGAGCATATGGTCATTCACCAAGATTATGAAGACCAGAGAGCTTGATGTGGTCAAAGCTATTGTCTTTGTTGGAAACTGGTGCCAACTGAAAGACCCATAGTGTTGATAAGACTTCTTTAATAAAGACTGCTTGTGCTGAAGTTAAACATGCCTATGTTTATATGATAATAGCTTAATGATTACTTAGCAATAATTCAATATACAAGGTCATGACCAATGACAAACAACCTAGTATATTGATGAGTTAATAATATTAAGGCTATATCTAATGCAGAATCCCCCTTCTAAGATTTGTCTTACTTTAAATCACAGACTGTCAGGTAATATAAACATATATATTTTTTGTTAATTAATTTTTGCTGGCCCTGGGGCTTAAACTCTGGACCAAGGTGCTGTCTCTGAGTTTCTTTTGTTCAAGACTAGTGGTGTACCACTTTGAACTGCAGCATCACTTCCAGCATTTTCTGAGTTTATTGAAGGTAAGAGTCTCATAAACTTTCCTGCCTGGGCTAGCTTTGACCCATGATCATCATATCTCAGCTTCCCAAGTAACTAGGATTACAGCCATAAGTCATCAGAGCCAATCTTGAACTGTATTTTGTCAGAAAGTATAAACAAATATGACTTAAAGATATTTCATGTGTCTAAATACTAGTACTCTTCCCTATTCTCTTGATCATTTAGTTTATTTGAAATTCATCTGTGAAATAGGCAAAAATACAACAGTATTTTAAAGTCTATAACCATCAAACAGATTTCTTGGTATCTATACATTCAGGCTGAGAGCTTTATTATATAGTCCATTTGATCTATGCTTTGAACCTGTATATTCTTGTTTTATACAAAAGTCTATAAACTTTAGAGTATAGTTTCCCAGCTCATAGACTATTAGTAGCAGGAATAAACCCATTATATGCCATAAGAAGTGAGATGAATAAAGGCAGACTTATTGCAGCAAGTACTCTCAGGTTATTTTGAATATGGGCAAATGGCTTGCAGAAAAGACTCTGTCCATTCATATTAAAATCTGTGTTACAACACTGCCAAGTAATAAGTATGATGCTCATAGTGTTGTCACATAAAATAGAGGCAGTATCATGGCTGGTAGCTTCTGTTTAAGATTAGAAACATTTTGGAATAAAATGTACTTTAAGACTCTGATGGATAAGTAATAGTTACTCAAAAATACTTATTTGAAATATTTTATTTTGTGCTAATGCCAAATAAATGAGTTGTGCTATATAGTGGTCATTGAAGAGCACAAATAATACAATTAAGATTTCATCAACTTTCCAAACTATTCGTGAGACAGTTCCTCAAATAAGAGTTATATTTTATAGTTTTTTTAAATGCCACTGGGATTAGGGATAGGGAGAGGGAAAACACACACAGGCTTTCAATAAGACTTTTTTTCTCCTCTGCTATTGGATTTGTCTGCCTTCTAAAATACTGTGGAGTCAAGTGACATGACCCAGACAAAAGATATTTTATTTCCAGAATATCTTAGAGAAAGATTTGAAATGCTTATTTATGAGGCAGTACATACTTAATGAAGCTTAGCAAACTGTGTATTCCCTTCAGATACAATTAATTAGCACCATAGACCAAAGATCTTCATAATTTCTCCCCATGAATGATGAGAAATTATAGTTCAACACTGCAAATAGTAAAACTAATTATGTTTTTTTTTAAAAAGACACCACAGTTTTGAAAGCACGTTTTTGTGTGTGACCTATTGTAAACTATAAGAGAGTCTTGCATAGAAATTAGTAGTCCGAGGATGTTTTATCATCTTTAATTTACAGATGGAAAATTAGACTTACCTGAGGACATTTATTCAGAGACTGGCAGAAGGAAAATGGGTTGAAGCTTTTACAGTGTTCTACTTTGGACTGCTGCCTCTTCTGGTTATCTCAAAACTTCCTCTGATGTTGTGATATTACAATCACAGCAACAAATCAGTATGGACTCTTGTATGGGAAGGTGGGAATACTTCCTATGAAAGGCTGGCACAAATCCATCAGTTGTCTGGTCCCTGTGTGACATGAAAGCCATTCTTGTTCATTCCTGTAAGGTAGGTCTGTTTTGGGTTCCTGGAGGAAGAATCAGTTCTTAGAAAGAGATAAGAGTTTTTAGTCTTCATGGCAATGAATCTTTGACTTGATTAGAAACAGATTTTATCTAGTGAAGAAGAAAATCATGTATGCGTATTGAATAGGTAGAGTTACCTTCATGAAAAGAGAAATGCCAAAAATGTCTTCAAAAATGTGCTATACCATCATAACAGTGTGTTTATATATTCTTCTTTACTTTGAATCTGATAACATGAAGCTTTCCTTCAAAGCAGAAATTATAGCTTGAAACCTGCAAGGGCAAGGTGCAGAGGACTGTGGCTCTTGCCTGCCAGCTTAGCCACATGTTACAAACACATTTCAAAGGAACCATAACTTCCACAGCACTGTTGTCCTGCTAGCTCAATTAGAGGGGCCAGCCTGGCTTTTTTTCCCCATGCCCTGTGGGACTACCCTTTGATCTGGTGGGGATCCTAGTGCTGAATGAGGGAACAGAATGAACAGCTGGCTCTAGAGGAGTATTTGATCTCTGAGTGAGGTCAGGGAGAGAGCAGATACCTGCCTGTGAGGATCATCTCATGCTAACAGAGACAACCAGTCTCCGCCAAGCAAACTGCAGCCAACATAAAAGGTAAATCCAGAATGACTGACTATATGTCCACAATAAACATAGTCACTGAGCCTGGGAGTTCAGACAATCATAATGCTAGATCTGCTTTTCAGAAGCAGAGGTTTTATTCAATATATATTCAATTGGAAAGTGTTACAGAAAACAAGAGAACTGTTCTAACATACTGTAGAATCTTCATCAGTTTGCAAAACAGCAGGCACCTGTCAGCCACAGCCATCTTTTTGCCCCTACCATCTCTTCTTACTTAAATCCTGGAGGCACTGCCCTTTTGTCTTCTTGTTTCACTTGGATGAGAAATAGAGAGGAAAATAGCAAAGTAGATGTAGAATAGGACACAGGTTGCAGAAGGAAGGATGGAAAACGAGGCAGGTTTCTGAGTGACCTGTGTACCCACAGTACAAAACAAGAGCAAAAGCAATCACCACTACTACCAAAACCAGAAAACCAAACCAAACCAAAAGAACGTGAAAATCTCAACCCACATCAGTACATAGCCCTATGCAAAACAGAACACTTGTATTTCCTTTCTGACTTCAACTGATCTCAAGGAAGCTCCCTTCAGTGAAGTCCTCGACTGCAGTTTAGCCTGTAAACAATACACAGTCTCATTGCTGTGCTACTCTGAGAAGTGTGACAGTACAGCTTATCATGTGGGGACACTTTCTATGTTTTCTTGTAGATTTTGTTTCTTTTGCTTTAATTTCTGAGACTCTACCTGTGGCTAGTGCTGGAGTCTCCAATTGGAATCTAAGACTAAGAGTAAAGAAAACAGTCCACAGATCATTCACCTCAAAATAACAAGAAAGAGCCACACAACAACATTTCTTTAACAGTACAAGGTCCTTGGAAAATAAAAGTAATCTTTGACATTGGAAAAATCCCTTTGACAACAAAGATGAGATTGAAGACTTAGAAACGTTCTCTTTTCTTTCATGTTCATTCTAGTTGCACTATATTTGCTTGTCTTTAAAAATATATATATAATGAAGCTGTGATTCATAGCTGCTAGTCCTACTGTGGGAACTCTGTCAAGAAACCTGGAGGAATTTATTTGAAGGTTGTAATAATTAATAGTTTTTGACTTCAGCATTATGTTTTACTCTAGTCTATATATTATGTGTGTAGATTTTGGGCATAGTTTCATATTGTGTCACTTGTGTACTTGAAAACAGTATTTTTCAACTATAGATGCATATTTGAATTACTTGAGTTTTCTTTGGTAGACTCTTCAGGAGCTTTTATTTGTAGGCTCATATCATCTGCAAACCGGGATAAAATGATTTCTGTGGATCCTTTTTATATTTCTCCTGTCTTATTACCCTAAGAATTCATGTGTAATATAAAGAGTAAGGAGAGTAAAATGAAAATAACATTGAATAATGGTGACTTAAATAACCTCACGGATGGAGTCTTTACACAAAGGCCATGCTGATGATGCTCATATATCTGGTTTTCTAGGACTTTGTTCGAGTTAGTTTCATTTTAATTTTATGTTGATACTTATTAATATTGTAAAGAAACGTACCATATGTAAATGTATACATGTATATAGTTCAATGATCTTTTACAAATTCAACACACTTATGCAGACAGAGCTTAAATCAAGAAATCAAAACTATGAAGCTTTTGTTGCCTCCTTGTACTCCCTTTGGCCAAGAATAGGTTTTATTCTGATTTGTTGGAGGAGAAGGGATCCTGGGCAGGAACTCAGATTGGGTAGCATTGCCTAACAATTTTTACAGGTAGTTTCACAGATAAATACATCTCTTTATCCGAAGGCGTGACTAAAATGTGAATAAGGAGCCTATTGAGCATGAGAATATAACTGAATGCATGTATTTGGCACACAGTGGAATACGTAAAGAAATTACTACTAATGTCTTTAGAAAGTTACTGAATTGAACAGACACGATCAAAAAGGGTATCTAAATGGTCGAGAAATATGCAAGAAGTTTTTAACTTCATTTGTGATCAAGGAAGTATAAACTAAATTACAAAGAGACCCAACGACTTTCAGAATGGCTTTAAAAATATCATGCCAAGTTCAAAACCTGGTGAGAGCATATATATAAGAGCATATATATCCACTTTATAAAATTGCTAGATACATAGAGCTACCAGTGGGCCCCTTTTTAAATTAAGGTTACAGTTTTGTTGGATTAGGGTCCAGCCTAATGAATTTATTTATTTATTTATTTATTTATTTATTTATCTGTTGTGGGGCTTGAACTCTGGGCCTAGGTGCTGTCCCAGAGCTCTTCAGTTCAAGGCTACCGCCCTACCCCTTGAGTCACAGCACCACTTCCAGTTTTCTGGTGGTTAATTGGAGATAAGAATCTCAAGGACTTCTTCAGAGAAGACTCTCTTTAAGTCTTTGGCCCATTTTTTAATGGGATGGTTGTTACTTTGGAGATTAGTTTTGGAGTGATTCAATATTTTGAGCTGTTGATATATTTTAGATAGGAGGCCTTTGTCCACTGTATGGTTGGTGAAGATCTTCTCCCACTCTGTAGGCTTCCTAATTAATTTACTAGCTATGTCCTTTGCCATACAAAAGCTCTGCAGTTTAATGCAGTCCCACTTATCCAGCCTTTCTCTGATTTGTTATGATTCTTGGTCCTTATTAAGAAAGTTTCGACCTGTGCCAAGGAGGCCTAGTTTATCTCCTATTCCTTCTTGTAAAGTTTTCAGTGTGTCAGCTTTTACCTCGAGGTCTTTGATCCATTTGGAGTTAATTCTAGTGAAGGGTGACAAAGAAGGATCCAACTTTAGTTTTCTGCAGGTGCTTAACCAGTTCTGCCAGCACAACTTGTTGAAGAGGCTATCTTTCTTCCATTCTATTTTTTTGGCTCCCTTGTCAAAGATTAGGTGGCCATAGGTCTGTGGTTTAATATCTGGGTCCTTAGTTCTATTCCATTGGTCTTCAGGCCTGTTCTTGTGCCAGTACCAAGCTGTTTTGATAAGTATTACTCTGTAATAGAGTCTAAAGTTTGGTATTGAAATTCCTCCTGCACTGTTCTTTCACATGAAGAAATGGTCAACATCTCTGGTCATAAAAGAAATGCAAATCAAAGCAATGCTAAGATTCCACCTCACTCCAGTTAGAATGGCCAGGATCAGGAAAACTAATAACAACAGATGCTGGAGGGGATGTGGCCAGGAGGGATCACTACTACCCTGTTGGTGGGAGTGCAAATTCGTTCAACCACTATGGAAAGCAGTATGCCAGTGCCTCAAAAGGCTAAACATAGAGCTTCCCTATGACCCAGCAATTCCACTACTTGGCATTTACCCAACTATCCAGAAACTAGAGCATACTAAATCCACTAGCACAACAATGATCATTGCAGCATTATTCACCATAGCAGAGATTTGCGATAGAGCAAAACCTTGATACAAAAGGCCATATAGTATGAAGCTAATTGAAAGGACCTCCAGGATACTGAAACAAAAGCCATATAATGAATGATTGTTGTCCTTAATATACTATGTTATCTCTCATCTCTTTTGCTGTCCCTTGGTTATATCATATTGTTACTTTATCTCACTTTGTTATCTGATATATTGGATATATTTGTATTTGGTTATTTGAAATTGGATAGGGAAGTGGGGAAAACCAAGACTGCGGGGTGGGGGGGGAGGGAAATGGGGACCAAGACATGTGAAAGGGTATCAATGTATGTGAATTAATGCGCCTTCTATCTGGCAAATATCATGTAACCCTTTTATTAATTACAATAAAAATATTAAAAAAAGAATCTCAAGGACTTTAGTACCTGGGCTGGTTTTGAACCTTGATCCTCAGATCCCAGCCTCTTGAGTATCTAGGATTACAGGCATGAGCCACCACGCCTGGCTCCTAATGATTTTATTTTTAACTTATCATCACAATGATGATCTTATTCCAAACAAAGTCATATACTGAAACACTAGGAGTTAAGATTCCTAAGTACCATTTTACCCGGAAATGTAGGGAAAAAATTATCTCTATTTAAATGGGAGTCACCAAAATCCTGAGCACTTTTTGTCTCCATTATTTTGGCCTCTTGATGTAGATTTTTTTTGTCTTAAGTCCCTGTGATCCAAAATTAGTTAACTCTTAGATACCTCTCAAAACCCAAAGACTCTGTTCACCAGAAAGACTATCTTTTGAAGTTTGAAGTGAGTTTCTTTCGAAGAGTTTGTTGGTTATATTATGCATGAACAGATACATCTCAGCTTTATGCCTGTAGTAGCACAGAGTTCTGGATACTAAAAAACAAGTGGCTATATTTTTCCTATTCCCTTTCTTTTTCATTCTCACCCATGAATATATGTATACAATTGATTTTACTATTTCTGGCTCTGGAAGCATTATTTCTGAGCAAGACCAGCTTTTCAGCAGTGCTTGGTACAAAGGCACTGTGGTCATTCATCAGTCAGATTTAAGAACTGTTTCCTTCTCTCTTTGTCCTTATAAATGGCTCTTCTAGCACACAAAGAGCCATCTTTCCTTTGTGATGCCACAATATCTATGGAGTCAGCTTCCTTCTGAAGTACTATTGGAGGAATAATGATGATGCATACTGAGAAGGAAAAGAGAGAATGAGCTCAACTCATGTACCTCTTAATCACTAGTTGGTACAATATCCTAGAAGAGAAAGACTAGAATATAAACGAAGTGCGAACATTGTACAGATCACTTAAGGAATTCATCATGTTGAAATCACTTCTGCTGTGAAGCAAGAGTTCAGTATCCTTATGAATAATACCATGATTAACTTAAGAAACAAAACTTTCCACTAAGAGATATGATTGGCATACCGGGACCTACCTACTTTGGTGTGCTGATTTTTATGTTCTGATACTTTGCCAAAGTGTTGATCAGTTCCAAGAGTTATTCTTTGGTGGATTTTTTAGGGTCTTTTTTCATTGTAGGCACATATCATCTGCAAGCAGGGATAACTTAACTTTTGTTACTTCTGTTTATCCTTTCTATTTTCTCTTGTTTTATTATCCTAAGAAGTCAAGTGTAATACAGATTAAGAATGGAGAGAGTGATTGCACAATAATGAAATCCGTTAACTTGTCAAAACCAAAAAGGCAGGGAAGGTGTTTAAGCAGAATGGGGAAGATTTTGATCTAGCACTTTAGATACATGGATGGACACATCACAGTAAATGCTTATGTGGTTAATATATACTAACAAAAAAGGTACTGCAGGTTGATTTACCATAGCAAAGATGTGGAACCAACCCAGATGCCCCTCAGTTGATGAGTGGATCAACAAGATGTGGTATTTATGCACAATGGAATTCTGTGCTGCTGTCAGAAAGAATGACATTGCTCCATTTGTAAGGAAATAGAAAGACTTAGAAAAAAATCATATTAAGTGAAGTAAGCCAGACTCAAAGGAACATAGGATCAATGGTTTTCCTCATTTGTCATAATCAGTAGAAACCTTGGGATCTCCTAGCAGAGATTTACAATAGAGCAAAACCTAGATACATGAAAGGACTTCCAGCATAAGGGAACAAAAGCCATAAAATGAGTGATTGTTGTCCTTAATGTACTATGTTATCTCTCATCTCTTTTGCTGTCCCTTGGTTATCTCATATGGTTACAATATCTTACCTTGTTATGTGATATATTGTATATATGTGTATTTGAAATAGGATAGGGAAGGAGGGAAAACAAGATGAGGGGTGGAGGTAGGAGGAAGAAAATGGGGACCAAGGCATGAGAAAGGGTATCAATGTTTGTGAATAATAACACCTTCTATCTGGTGAATATAATGTAACCCTTCTATTAATAAGAATAAAAATATATGGAAAAAGTTACTGCAGGTGTACCATAGACGAAAGACTATTTCATAAATTTGAAAAAGTATAATATTTAGTCTCTAAAAAAAGACAACTTTGGAATTCTGTTTTGGATGTGGGGAATTGGAGTTTTTCTCCAGCCAGATGGTATTTATGATGGTCATCTGATGTCACTAGAAGGCTCTTTCCAGAGAGCAGGAAAACCATTCCACATGTGGTCTGTTTCTGTAGCAGTGCATGCTCCTCCATGTGATCCATGCAGATCTTCTTATGTTTCAATGGCAGTGCTCTGCTGGGATAGCACTGAAGGGACAAATTGTCTCCTACAGTTAATGCCTCAGGTCAGACACCTTCCTGAATCCAGCCCTGGTTGCTGACAGGATTGCAAGAAAGTATAGAGTATGACTCAGGAGCGCATATGGCAAGGATATTTAAAACAAGGCTTGGGTGTGGAGTTCCATTTTTATCTCTTATGCCATGGGTACTAGTGAAGGCTTTATGAAAATCATTAATTTAGCCTTGGGGTTTCTAGCCCACACCAAAGGGAAGAACAAGACATCTATTAACAGGACATAGATGAGCTTATTTTTATGAAAATGGAAAAAATAATGATATTTGCTTGCTTTCAAATAGAGGGAAAAAATCAGCTTTCTGTTGTCTATGCCATGAATAATTTTAGTTATTTTCTGTAAGATCCCAGATAGGTTGGGAGATGTTACATAATGGGGTCTGAATGAAGTCTAGGTTTAGAGGCAGTCTCGAGTGCTGCGATCCAGACCTGACGATAATGGCAATACATCCATTCTGAGGGAACTATGCAAAGGATTGTCCATTTGAAGAGAAGGACAATGGTATGGAAACTCTTCAGGCTCTGATTGAACACCAGAGAACAAATGTACTTCAACATGGCTCTACAAATAGGACCATGAAAAAGGAAGGCCTTAGAGCCCCTCTTTTTCTCTCTCTTCCTCCTCTCCTTTCTCCTCTCTGTTCTTTCTCTTCTTTTCCTCTCTCTGTCTCTCTTGCATCTCTTCTCTGTCTTTCTGTCCCTGTTAGTGTCTTCCTCCCTTCCTACATCCCTCCTCCTCTCTCTTGACCTCTCTCTTTCTTTCTCTGTCTGTCTGTCTGTCTGTCTGTCTGTCTCAGTTGCTTGCTCTCTCACTCACTATCCCCCTCCCCGGGTTTATTTTGCAACTATTCCATCCCATAAGAACTGGCATCATTCAAGCTGAGATGGATGAGTCCTTCCAGTCTAAGCTGACATCATCTAAATGAGGAGAACCATATAAGTTGTGGGATTAGAGTCTAGTTTTTTTTCTAAAAGTTAAGCATTTTCTCCATCATGGATTAAAAGCATTCCTTTTTTAAAAAAGCATAAAAACATTATTGATCTTGGTTACCGAGTTTTTAAAATCACTCACGTTTGGCATGAGTGCCTCATTCATCTCACTCTAGAATATGATTTTAACAGCAATAGCCTACATTAACTTCATTGAATGTTCCTAAGATTTAAGAAGTTGTATGGATAGCTTGTGAGGTCAGACACTTTCTGCCCCAGTTCCTGGGAGAGCCAATAAAAGATCAGCAAACTTTCATAGATTTTGTTCCTAGTGAACATTAGCTATCTCCTCATGAGTATTTTTATCCATGTAGTTTAGTTAACATGAGTATAATTTCTTTAAAAGAAACCAAGCTCAGTTATGTTTCGACTTAGTACTGAAAATAAATGAGAATCCATTGCTCTTGGATTTAATTGAATCCAGTTATTTTTATCACTTTCCACTGGTTTGGCAATGAAAGTCTTTTTGCAACATAAATATGGTAAGTGGCTCAAAGTTAAGAGTTATGGAATGAGTTTGTGCCTAATAAGAAAAGGAAAACAGCAGCAAGGAATATTCTTCTGTAAGGAAATCTACCCTACAAGGTGGAAAGAAGTGCACAGGATTTATTTTATTTTATTTTTTTTGCTGTGAAGCTAATGTTCAGTCCCTGTGGTCTACAGCCATCTCACTTTTAATGGGGGTTAGTTGGGCCTGAGGATGGGAGGAACATAGCCAAGTCATTTTTGCAAAAATACTCTTTCTTTTCCATTTTATATTTCTCTCCCTACAGAACTGTATCCTCAGTATCCAATCAACTTCAGCCAGCCAGCTAGGTTCTAGGGATTTTTCTTTACACTCTTTTTCTTCCTCCTCCTGGCTTGCATTCAGTTCTAGGTAATAGACCTTTGATGACATTGGTTTGATGAAATATGAGTTTATTTTCTCATCATCACAGTCAGGTGTCCATGGTTGGTGCAAATTATTTTACTCTGGACTCATTATTACCCCAAACACAATTTATATTGGGAAGAGATTGATACATTTTTATTTGAAAGTCATAGGACTTTTTCAATGCCCCATTAACACTGGGAAGAAGAAAGAGAAAACTGAGTGGAAGATTGGAAGCTGCGCATAGATTCTAACACTGAGGGACTCTACTGGATACAGCTTGAAGCCTGGTTAATTCTGGGCTTGCCATTTATTTTCCATATTGTGTTATCTCCTTCTCTCCAAATATTACTGGCTCTGCTTCTACAAAGAGCTCTGAATAACCTATTAATGGAGTATGTAATTCTTGAAGCTGTAATATTTGAGACTATGTCATACTTGTAAGACCTGGTGAATTCTCCATTTACCCAAGTAGTGATAACTACGCTGTTAAGATGAACAGCATCATCAATAAGAAGCCCTCCTGTAGTGCTAACAGTAAGAGGTGTCTGTGCATTCCTTGATTTCACAATAGCAATACAAATGTTAAATTGCCAAAATCTGGGTGCAGATTTGATGAATTGTAACACTGGAGGGATACTTAGAGGGACTTCATGCTCAGTGTGGAATAGAGACTGTTAATGGCAGTATCCCCTAGAACTCGAATCAAAGGCAGATCAAGAAGTTGATGAGAGTTGCCCAAATAAAAAATCATGATTCCTTTGCCTAGATTTCGATCCCGAGACAGAAGATAATGTCTGAAGAAAACTCAAATCGCATTGACTAGCCTGGTATTATGTTATATACCTATAGGCCTAGCACTTAGAAGGCAAATGTAGCAGGATTACCTGAGCCCCAAGAGTTCAAGTCCAGCCTGGGAAACTTAGCAAGAGTCATGTCAAAACCAAATAAAACAAAGCTATACCCAAACCAACAAAAACAGCAATCTAAAGGGGAAGCAGGGCGCTCTGGGCAGCAAAGCACGTCAATACCATATTACTCACATACGGAATGAATGTTCTCGTTCTTGACCACAGGGGACTGTGGTACAATTTAAAGATGACTACATGTGGAGGAGAATGGAATACTTAATTTTTTTATTGGCTATAAATTATATCCAATTGACAGTGATGCTTGGGGAAATGAAGTGGTGTCTTGGTACCCCTGTTAGAGAAGGGCCATAGGGGGCAGATAGCAAATGTTATATGTGTGCATCTAGCCAAGTCTAGCTCATAATTTGCTTTGTGAAAAGGATTCATATTCTCCAAAAGACTGATGATAATTTGCATGGTTGTCCTTGATCCTCTAGTGGGACCTTGGTTTATATGGCCAGAGCTATTGGAATGATAAGGACTTAGTAGATGTTCTTGAAACTATCATTCCCTATACAAGAATACATATAAGTACCCTTTCCAAGAAGGAAGGATAGAAATTTGCAGTATTCCTAAAGTGTAAAGGGTATGAGGGTGGCAATCCAAGCTACTTTATTAGTTTTGTCCCTTTAAACACCAGATAGAGTCTGTTGATAGTCCATAACTATGCAACGCACTGGTCTTCTGCTTTCCAGAAGAGATACTGAAATCTCCTTGCTATATGGCCTCAGGTTTATCCTGTATGGTCATTGTTGTTGTTAGTACATTCTTTTTTCATCTATATGAGAAAGAAGAGACAGAAGCAGTTTGTGTTCAGTTGTAACAAGAGAGCGGTATTCATTTGTAATTTGACCAGGGGACTATCTTCACGACCCAGTGATGGCCGTGTGCTTTCTGTCCCACTGCTTAAAACTCAGGTGCTTTACTAACACCTCCAACACAATCAGGCAAGTTTTTTTCTCATCCAGTCTTCATAGTGCAATATCTTTAATTTCATGGATCCGTATAGTATTTTTCAGGATTGCCAAGTGCCTTTGGGACTATATCAAAAGGATTTTTAAAAATAATAAGTCTCATTAGTAGAAACAAAACACAGATACTGGACTCAGTGCGGCCAAGACTAGGACATCTGAAGAGAAGAATTTTATATTAGACAGGGTCATGGCAAGTGAGAATGAAGGTGAAAATCTTTATTGTGCCAATGCTCAGCAGAGAGCATTGGCCACACATAAGGCATTAACCACACCATTCATGGACACCAAAAGCGTTTAACAGAGTGGAAGTGATGCCACCCAACAGGCCACATCTGTGGTTATCACACCTACACAATCAGAAACCAATGTTCAGCCTTCAGTATGACAACATTCTTGACAAGATCAATCAGATAGTAGCATGTTGCCTAAATTACCCGCCTTGGTCTATTAAGGAGCAATGTGACATTGTCACTGGAATTAAAACATTCCTAGTGCATCTTTTCTTTTGTGGCTCTTGAGCTCCAGCCAATTCCATCTTGTGACAGTTTGCTCAACCCATAAGGAGTACAACTGAATATCTGGTAATCTTTCAAATCCCCTCTTAAATAGGTCGCTTAAGATAGGACATTAAAGAAGGCTTTTGTTATAACAATTATAGAAACATTTATTTTTGGAATTTTGATGCATTTACTATTGCTTCTTCTACCCTTAATTAATTTTGTGGCATAATGCAATCATTTATTCAAAATATGGAGCCTTCAAATATATGTGACCAGCAGATATCATTGCATACCAGACTCACAGTTTTGAGTGGAACATGTGGAGGGATCTCTATATACATACTTCTTTATTAAAACAGCTATGCTGGGGCTGGGAGTTTATCCTAGTGGTAGAGTGCTTGCCTAGCATGCATGAAGACCCAGGTTCAATTCCTTGGTACCATATACCTAGAAAAATGCCAGAAGGGGAGCTCAAGTGGTAGAGCTCTAACCTTGAGAAAGCCCAAGGACCATGCTCAGGCCCTGAATTTAAGGCCCAGGACTGGCAAAAAAAAAAAAAACCTAAAATTAAGCTGAAATTATGCACCACTGAAGTATGCAACTGCTTAGAATAAGGTTTGTTGAAATACTGTAATTGTTAAGATAGTTATTACTTATTTCTGGAGAAGTCCAAGATGGCTTTAGTAAATCTGAGCATCACTCCTTCTCCTCTTCTGAATTTATATTGATTTGTATAAAAATATTTCTAGCTAAGAAAAATATGCTTGTTTTCTCTGTTGAAAGTCATTTATTTGAGAAGTGTCAGTCTTACTTAGGATTTGATTTTTAAACATACTTAAATAGCAGGCCATACATTCTAAAAATAAATAGACCCAATGCTATATCTCCGCTTGAGATTTTCATTATTATTATTTATTTTTTTATCACCAATGCCATTTTCAGTTTTGGTTTTCTTGATAACAATTTATGTTGTTTTCAGATTCTATGGTTTTCTTTGGATTTTTTATGTAGCACAGGCTAACCTTGAACTTGTGATTCTCCTGCCTTAGTCTTACTAGTGCTAGATTTATAGGTGTGTGTCACTATGCTTACTGGGCAAGGTTTTTGTTTAAGTCTTTAACAGCAACGTTTATTCAGCTGAGGGCATAAACACAACATTTCTTAATTTAAGGAGAAAAGAAAAATTAGGCGATTCTTACATCATGAGTCTAATCTTTACCTACAGTCACAATGAAACCATTCACTCGTTTTGGTTGTCATCCCAATTTGTCATCCCAATTTTCCATTTGCAGGCTTGGGCCCACCAGCTGAATTTGTTATGATGATCTGATCCACTCAAGGTACAGTGTCTGCAGTGTTCACCTTCAATTTAATCGCCCTGTCTTTGCCCAGGTAAGTAGCTAAGATACCAGCTTCCAACATGTCCTTTACAGCAAGAACTTCAGCCTCAATATCTATTTTAACATTTTTATTTCCTTCTTACTGGATTGCATAGGGTTTAGAGATGACTTTTTTTGGCTTTAATTCTACAGTTTTCTGCCAGTGTCTGTGGAATAGCTTCAAATACTTCAGCAAACTTTTTAATAGCATATTGTTCAAGTCCAGGACATGTCTCTTCTCCATATGACATTATCTGTTTTGCCAATTCAATTTCTGTTGTTCTACCCACAGGTATAAGATGTTTATCCCTTGTGAGGACTTTGAAAGTATTTGCACCATCAGACACTACCTTTTCAATATCATCCATCATATTATCTGTGGAACCTCAAAGAACTAAGCTAGATATGGCCCATCCTCTTTTTCATGTTTAAAAACCACCACCTGTGGATCTCCAACTTCTGAAAGGTAAACAATGTCACAATGTCTCATTTATTCAAGGACAGGAGGAGTTAATCTAGGAAGAGCTATTGCACCAACTGTTTACAGTCTTCAGAAATCCCACTTGCAGTCAAGCCTCACCAACATGACATCGTACTTGTTTGCATAATGAAGCACTCTGTCAGACACTTTGCCACCTGTTACTATGATATTTGCATTAGTATTTGCAATAGCTTTGACTTGTGCATCCATGAGATTTTCTTCCCCTTTACTGAAATGCATCAATTCTTCAGCATTCTTTATTAATACCATTCCCTTAGTTTCTGTTGTCTATCATGCCATCAAAAGAACTAGAGTATACTATTTTTGCGTGTTTGACAGATGTTACATCACCTTCAGTTTCCTTCTTAAAATGCAATACTGAAGAGAAATAGATAACTGAACCCAGAATTTTACACACTCTGATGTTATCAACATTGAACTTCATGGAATCAGGAAAAAACAAGATACACATGCCTGAGCAATAAGCTTGGGCAAAAACATTTCATTGCCACACTGCTTACTCATTATGGAAGTATGAAGTAGAAATGACACTTCATCAACATCCCAAAGACTTTTTTTTTGGACAGTCTTGGTGACTGAACTCTGGGCCTGAGCACTGTCCTTGGATTTTCCCTTAAAGCTAATGCTCTACCACTCAAACCACAGGACCAACTTTTCTCTATGTATGTGGTACAGAGAAATCGAACTGGGTCTTCGTGCATGCTAGGGCAAGCACCAAACTCCCAGCACCCCCCCCAAAGACTTTCTTGCAGAACAACGTACTAAATCTGGAAGAATTCCATGGGCTTTTCTGCAGGCTATTTCATAACCTTCTATGGCCTCAGAAACTGACAAGCCAATCCTCACAGGTTTTTCAGCTAATTCCAGAAAAGCTCCAGCAAATACCAGAACAAACTTTGTGCCATCTCCAACTTCTTTCTCTTGCATATGAGAAGCCATTACAATCATTTTTGTAACAGGATGTATGTCTAGCTCTCTTAAAATAGTTGCTTGCATTATTTGTCACAAACAACTTCTCCAGGTGATTTATAACCATTTTGTGCATTCCACTGGGTCCATAGGTGGTATAAGTCATTTAGGAAAGCCCTTTGCAAGCCTGAATATTTTTTCCATATATTTTTATTGCTATTAATGGAAGGGTTACATTATATTGTGCATTACTTCACAAACATGTCTTGGTCTCCATTTCCTTCCCCCACCCCCATCCTTCATCATGTTTTCCCCCTTTCCCTATCCTATTTCTAATAACCAAAGAAACATATATACAATATATCAGATAACAAGGTGAAATACTGTAACAATATGAGATAACCACGGGACAGCAAAAGAGATGAGAGATAACATAGTACATTAAGGACAACCATCACTCATTTTATAAGCCTGAATATTTCTATACACAATCTCTTCTAATCATGAAAAAATGTTTTGCTCCCTCCTCGATCACCTCGGCAAAGACCAGGGCTTTGGGACATGAAGCGCCAGGCTCAGGTTGTGGGCACCTTGGTAAGTTATTTTATGGATCAATTTCACTGTTATACTACTGCATGTGATAAAGAAATCAATGACATCGATTTCTGTTGTGCAACCAGAGTCAGTTTCATATTTTCGTTGATTTGAACAGCTGATCTCATTGATTCAACTTTTTCACTAAAATATTTTATTAAAAGTACTCAAGTATTGATCTTATCATTTTAATCTTTTTTCTCTGCTTCCCAGCCATTGTATTGTTATAGTGGTTTTCCCCAGTGTTCTGGCTTTTCTCTCTTACTTTTCAGTTTCTTTTCCTTCCTTATCTTATAATCACTGCCCCATCCCTGTCATACCCCACTATGTACTCACAGACAAAATCCAGCTAGCCAGTTATTTTCAGTGGTGCTTTGTCATGTTCTCCAATCTTACAATGTACACCCACTTCAAGTACAACCTCAAGCCAGTCCCTTCAAATTACTTTGCACAACTGCTTATCTTCTTTTTTCTTGTCTGATGTTAAATAATTCGATAGTCTTAAAAAGCCTCATAGCTTTGAATCCTTAATTAAAAGATTAAATGTAAGGATAACTTATATCCTATATACACATAAAGATAAATTTAAGATATTCACATATGCAAATCATAGATATCCATATTCATATATACCATATATATTAATCTGTATATCATATTACCAAAGATGTCTCATTTTTTATGTTCACGTGCACTTTTATTACCACTTGTTGAGTTCTTTTTTCTTTTTCTTTTACGGTCAGTATACTGTATAGAGGGGTTCCAGTTACATTTGTCGGGTGCATTCCTTCTCACACATTGATAACCCTTCTCATATTTTTGTCCTTGTTCCTTCCTCTCACCCCTCCCAATCATCTTGTTTTCACCCTTTCTCTTCTCTATTTCAAATAAACATATATACAATATACTAGGTAACAACGTCAGATATAACATGAGATTAACCATAAGGGGAAAAAAGAGAGATGTCTCCTTTTGATTAAAATCAGTCAAAAGAAAAAGAGAGCAATAAGGAATTGGGAACAGCTCTCTATCTAAGCAGTGAGTCCTGGCATTGCTCTATAAATATCAAAGTCTTGACTATCTATGTTAGATTTTGATGATTCTGAGTGAAATATTAATGACTGATTATTTGGAAGAAAAGCTCCTATCTTCCAAAAGTAGTTTAAGTGTATGTGGGCCAGAGCCTGGGCATGTTGTTACTATATTAGATGGCTGATTTCATGGATTTTCTGATGATATAAAGAGACCACAGCATGTTCCTCTAAAAGGAATTTATTGCCATTCTTCAGGTTAATGTTTTTAATATCTGAATATTTGTTATTGACAGTGAGGTGATGTTTACATAAATCAAATATGTCATTTTATTATACAGTTGTAATAAAGTTGAGGCTTTTACATGTCACTGAGGTGATTTGGAACAATTTCGCTGCTGTGTTCTTTCAGATTAACGAAGTAAATAGTCTGTAGTAGGAATGGCTGTCCTGGGATTTGCTTGCTTGTTTAACAATGCCCTCTTTACAATTGCTGGCTGGTCTTCCATCTTTTCCTCAATATGTACTAGTCTCCTCAGCACATACTTAGAGAAGATTGTTTAAGAAACCAAGGCCTCCCAGCCAGACCAATTTGAGGGAGAACTTAAATGTCCCTCTTTTTTCTTCTTTCATGGATATTGAAATACACACATACATTTCAGACATTGAAAATGTGTTCCTTTGTGTGAATTCTTACACAATAGCTAGGGTTTATCCGTATTAATCTTGCTGTGAATGTGATAAAGGGAAACTGTGAATCACATCAGCAGAAGACATGGCACTCATTTGACACTAGGTTGGATATCAGCCTTACAACTGGTGGGGGGAAGAGGGGAATAGAGAAGGGTAATCAGGAGAAAATGAAGGATGAGGTGACATTGCTTTAAAAACAAATATAACTGTTACTTATGTAACTGGAATTCCTCTGCCCATCTTATTTTCACTAAAGATAAAAAAGAAGACACATAAGTGCAATCTCTCTGTACATCACTTCTATAATAGCAATAAAGTAAATTAATAAAAAGAGGAAGCTATAGATTAAAATAAATTCTAAGGATTTTTTCATGTATTAAGACACAAGTAGTGTTCCCATGAAAATCAACATTCTTCTGAAAGAGCAATGAATCCACCTGCAAATCAATCTGAGAAAGAAGCCATACCCCTGAACTGAGGCATAGTCCAAGTTTAATGTATTTACATAAAAATCATGACATGTAAGAATTAAAGGAGGGGCCAGGAGTGTGGCCTAGTGGTAGAGTATTCACCTAGCATGCACAAAACCCTGGATTTGATTCCTTGGTACCACATACAGAGAAAAAATGCTGGAAATGGTGCTGTGGTTCCAAGTGGTAGAGCACTAGCCTTGAGAAAGTTCAAAGACAGTGCTGGAGCCCTGAGTTCAAGCCCCTGGCCTGACAAAAAACATGAAAGGGAGAAATTGAACTCAGTGCACCATTTATTTGCTCTAGAATCTGTTGGGTTCACTGGAGGTTAGACAGACGTTATAACAGATATTCGCCTTTAATTCTAAGTGGGAAGAAATTTAGGAAGAAATAGGTCTACCACTCCTGTTTATATGACAGGCAAAACCATTACAATTTCACCAATAATCCTTGTGTCAGCTTTTCTTGCTGCTGAGAGAAAATCTGACGAACACAGCTTAAGGGCAGAAGGATTCCAGTCCATCATTGCGGAAATAAGAGGGGCATGGTAGAAAAGAGATATTCAACTTATAATTGCTAGGAAAGAGAGGGAGAGGGAGAAGGGGAGGAAGAAGGAAAGGGAGAGGGGGAGGGGCAGAGGAGGGGAGGAAGAAGAGGGAGAAAGGGAGGGGAGGGAAAGGGGGAGGGAAGGAGATCAGAGACCAGGTATAACCTTCAAAGAAATGCTCCTAGGGACCGACTTTTTCTTCTTAGGATCAGGTTTCTGAAGTTTCTGTCACCTGCCAAAAGAGCACTTATGAAATGCATCTGAGTTTCAGTTGGGGAAGACCTTAATTTATGGAACCTCTGTACAACCCTTCCCAAGTATCATTATCACGTCACAGGATGAGGTAGTACTGGGGTTGCCTCCTTCTCCCCACCATCAACCTCCCTGCTCTCCCCACCCCCATCAAAAGGCCAGCACTCCCAGAACAAGTTAATGGTTAGCAGTGCTTCCCATACAGAGTAAGCACCAATCATGAAAACAGCCTTCCCCCTCTCCTCCTCCTCCTCCTCTTCTTTCTCCTCCTCTTCCTCCTCTTCTTTTTCTTTTCCTTTCCCCTTCCTCCCTCTTCTCTCTTCTCCCTTTCCCTCTCCCTCTCCCTCCCCCCCCTCCTCCTCCTCCTTCTTCTTCCTCTCCTTCTTTCTTTTCTTCTCCCCCTCCCCCTCCCCCTCCCCTTTCTTCTTTTTCTTCGTCTTTGTCTTCTTCTTCTTCTTGCCTGTTTTGTATCTTCATTCAAATAGAAAGAAGAAAAATGAGTTACTAGGGAATTTCCATTTCTCCATCTCTGGAAATCACTATTTGCTGCTTCAGTTTTGCCTATCAATCCACCAACTGTGGGAGAAGCTAGCTGGAAAAGAGGCCTCAGCTTGGGAGGGCCCTGGACACTGGAGAGTTCATGAGGAACAAGAAACTCCTGTAAATGCTGGAGATGAATAAACACTTGTTAGAACAAACAGATAGCAGGGGTGTCCAGCAGGGAGAGAGCTTTCTGATCCTCAAGTCTATCTGTCTGCCCACTTAGAGTTTCTCTCTACTGTGATATTTATAGATACAAATAAAGGGTCAGCCATGTATAAGTAAGAATTAGCCAGCCATGGTAGGGCCCAGGCACTTGATTATCTGCTATCTATTGTTGTTTCTAGCAATTGTCTGTGGGGAGTGTCTCTTGCATGGTTTCCCATCAGTTTCCAGGTGTGCTCTTATCTCTTATCCCCTGTGGAAAGTCTGGGCACAGAGGTTTTCTGTGTTTACTTTATGGGGCTATTCATCTCCCCATACTGTGTACAGCACTTAGAGACAACGTGATTCTGCTAGGCAATAAATATCATGTAGTTGCTGGGCAGAAACATAACCTAACAACAGAGGGTTTCAGAACTGTTCTTCAGCAGGCTCTGGACTTGAGCACTCCTTTCAAATAGGCTTAGTATACCTTTCTAGGTTATGGAAAAGGTTTTGTCACATGTCTCATCCTAAACTGCTTTTTATGAACAGAAATAGGAATATGTTTCTCAATCATTTATTTTTCCCTTACTACCTACCACCTGGCCTCACATCCACTTTATAGCCTGGGTATTACCATAATTTCCTGAGATGGGATGCTTGATAAACATCCTAAATCTCAGGACCTAACATTTTCATGTATGGAATAAGTCCAAGAATTTGTCATTTTTAATAAGGTCATTTTGCTGTGGGCATCCTCAATCCATATTCTAAAAGCCCCATTTCAACTTCTGTTATTTAAATGTAATGAGTTAACAATAGATGTAACATAATATTTGAATTTATTCTGTTTCATTGCATATATATTTATATATTATTTCAGGATTTAAAAACAAAGGCAAAATAAATAAGGTGTATCATAAAATTCTTCTACTATTTTATTACTCTATTTGAATTTATATTTCTGTTTCTCTGTATTCGCTCTCTTACTTTAATTAAGGAGAGGAAAATGGATTTGCTATCATTGGGTCAGATTTTCAGCATTCAAGTCATAAATGAGACTCACCAAGAAATTCAGGGATATTTTGAATATCAAATTATTAGTTGCTTTAATATATGAGAAGTCAAATTTGCCTTTGAAAAATATAATTCTGGTTGAGAAATTAAGAGATTACTGGAAAGTCAGATGTTGATTAGACATAACAACCAGACATGAAAATGAAAGGTTACCGGTCCATGAATTTTAAAAACTCAAGATTTTAGATGTTTTGGGAAAATGGTAAATACTGGTAAAATGAGCAACAATATGGTAACTAATGTTTATTTCCTAGTTTAACTGATGCAGAAATTTGGTTATTGTATGTTGTGCATTATTAAACTCAAGTGCCTGTTCAGAGGGGTTGCTGTATTGCTCAAAATGGTCATAAACAAATGAGTTAAAATGAGGCATTGCTTGCCTAGGGAATCTTCCTGGAATGGATAGGGAAGAAGAAAGGACAAAAACATGTTGAGTACTAAATATCTGCTATCTTCATTGATCATCAAAATCCCCTCAGGTAAGTATTATCCTTGCCTTAAGGAATAAAAGTTGGGATTCAGTGAACTCATCTAAAGTCACAGAGACTGTAAGTTGCAGTGCTGGTATTTTGAGTCTAAACATGATGTAGATCCCAGTTGTCTTCTCATTGCTCATCCTACATGATGAATAATATTTGATAAGATTCAAAAAAGCAGACCAAGTACTGTCATCTTGTTGTATGTTTAGGTTCAATTACTTTCTAATTAAAATAACTTGTTAGCTGTGTTTCAACAACACTTCTCAGCAAATCTTATCAGTTCTGGAAATCAGTCACTTCTGTCCACCAGATTATATAGCCATTGGCTCATCTGGGCAAGAGTGACCTTGAATGATGATATGCCTCATATATCTGTATCTCTCTGCCTTAAAGTGGCTTTTAAGGTATAGCTGATATCTATTGTACTTCATATATTTAACTTATGCAAAGACACACAACACACCTCATTATCTTAATCATCAAGATAAATATCTCTGTGTATCTTGTAGCCAAGCATGGAACTGTTTTCTTTCTTTTTTAATTTTATTGCCAGGGAAATGTATAGGGGGTTACAGTTAAATTCATCAGGTAGTGGGTACATTACTTATTGAACATTGATACCCCTTCTCATGTTTTTGTCCTCTTTTCACCCCCCTACCCTCTCCCAATTATCTTTTTCCCCTTCCCTATTTAAAATTAAAAAAACTTATATACAATACACCAGTTAACACAATCAGATACAGTAATCACATGAGATGAACAATAAGGGGAAAAAAAGAGAAAAGAAATAACTTTACATGGTACATTAAGAACAACAATCACAAAGATAAACCTCTTATTTTCATATCCAAGAGTTCATTTTGTTTTTAGTCTCATCCTATAAAACCATATTTATATAGCTTTTGAGCTATTGTGATTCTCTGCTAGGAGAATCCCAGATGTGTACTAATTATTACAAATGAGGGAAACTATGGAGCCTATGTTCCTTTGGGTCTGGCTTACTTCACTTAATATGATTTTTTCCAAGTCTTTCCATGTTCTTACAAGTGGGGTGATGTCATTCTTTCTGACAGCAGCATAGAATTCCATTGTGTATAAATACCACATCTTCTTGATCCATCTTTACTGATCCTTCTTTACTGAGGAGCATCTGGTTTGGTTCCATATCTTAGCTATGGTAAATAATGCTGCAATGAATATTGTTGTGCTAGTAGCTTTAGTATGTCCTAGTTTCTGGATATTTGGGTAAATGCCAAAGAGTGGGATTGTTGAGTCATAGGGGAACTCTATGTTTAGTCTTTTGAGGAATTGTCATACTGCCTTCATGGAGCTGTTTTCTGTTAGCATGATTTAAATTTTTTCTTATATTGTATAC
Source organism: Megascapheus bottae (assembly GCF_031878675.1). Classification (NCBI taxonomy): domain Eukaryota; kingdom Metazoa; phylum Chordata; class Mammalia; order Rodentia; family Geomyidae; genus Megascapheus; species Megascapheus bottae. The sequence continues at coordinate 61,491,202 of NC_143512.1, forward strand.
AAGGGAATCACATCACATGTGTCTTATTTTACTTGGGATTACATTTCTAAGATTCTGCTATATTGTCTCAATCACCTACTTACTTAATAATTTCTTTCTTTGTTTATTTATATGCCATAGCGTGGCTCTACCACAATTTGCTCAGGAGTCCTGTTGCCCCAGTAGGATGACTTCTTCTTTCTCCTCCTCCTCCTCCTCCTCCTCCTCCTCCTCCTCCTCCTCCTCCTCCTCCTCCTCCTCCTCCTCCTCCTTCTTCTCCTCCTCCGCCTCTTCCTCTTCTTCTTCTTCTTCTTCTTCTTCTTCTTCTTCTTCTTCTTCTTCTTCTTCTTCTTCTTCTTCTTCTCCTCCTTCTCCTCCTCCTCCTCCTCCTCCTCCTCCTCCTCCTCCTCCTCCTCCTCCTCCTCCTCCTCCTTCTTCTTCTTCTTCTTCTTCTTCTTCTTCTTCTTCTTCTTCTTCTTCTTCTTCTCCTTCTTCTTCTTCTTCTCCACCAATTTGGGGGATTGAACTCAGGACCTAGGCACTGTTCTTGAGCTTTCTCAAGGCTAGAAATCTAACATTTGAGCCACAGTACTACTTCTGTGGTTTTGTTCTCTATATGTGATACTAAGGAATCAAACCCAGAGCTTTGCTCATATCAGGCAAGCACTCTACCACTCGGTCAAGCTCCCAACCCTAAATTACACTTAGTAATTAGCTAATAATGTTGAATACTTTTCATGTATTAACAATTTTAAAACTCCTTCCCATTTCTAGAAATCTGGTTGTTTCATTTTCGTATTTATATGTTGTGTAGATGAAGCCCTTCTATATATGACTTGGAAATATTTTCCTCCAATCTGGAGCATTTTCATTTTCTTAACAGAATCTTGTACTGAAAGCACAAGTTCTTAATCTTGATATTTGACTTAACCATTTTTTTCCTGTAGTATACTTCTGATTTTGTAACCCTTTCCTAGTTCAAAGTTACAATGATTTCTTCCTTTTTCCTAGTTCGTATTTTGCATTTATATTTATGAACTCTTTTGAGTGTAATGTAAATATAGATACAAGTTCTTTTGTTGTTTTTATCCATATATCCAGCTGTGCCACAATCATGGGGGGGTGCCTTTCCCATAGTGGATGCAGACTGTGTGTGTGTGTGTGTGTGTGTGTGAGAGAGAGAGAGAGAGAGAGAGAGACAGAGAGACAGAGAGACAGAGAGACAGAGACAGAGACAGACAGAGACAGAGTTTTCCAGTAGACATCAAAGGAGAATCTTATGGAAGGTACATCTTTTTTGTTTTGTTCAAAGGCACCATGTTTCATGACTGTGTTGCAGAACTTGACCCTTCAAAGCTGGAGCATAACAACCCTTTTCAAGGTCAGCAATCAAATGAAAAAGGGAGGCCTTCTAATTATGCTTCTTTCATGTTCATAGTCAGGTCCTACCATACAGAGTGCAGACATGATTAAGAAGAACAATTCCCCAGAGGAACACAGTCTAACTTGAATTTTATCTTGGTACTAGTGCTTTGGTAATTTTAATTCTCTTCGGTAGTTCTTGAGTCATCTGTTTTCTTTTATCTCAAAAACTACAGTAAAAGATGAAAGCAGGTGGGGAATCGGCGGAAGATGTTGGCGGTTCAGGGTGAGATGTACTGAGCTCCGGCCAAGATTCTTGTACTGGCAGTGCAGGAGACAGTCCTCTAACAGAAATTGATCCTAAGTAAGCTTTAGGACCGCAGAGAACTCAGGCAGAGAGGAAAAAAAAGGAAGAATACCAGCGCAAAAAGAGAGCATGGAGCTCTGCCACAGAGTGGCCTGGGAGACAAAGGCTCTTCTGAATCAGAGCAGAGAAAGCGCTCCACAGCAGTGCAGACCCACCAGCTGCAGACAGAGCCACATAGAGCTTGTGTGAGCCCAGAGCCAACACCCAGCCGTGCACAGACCTGTCAGCTTCACAGAACCGGAGAATCCAGCAATTTGTGAGTAGTTCCAAGGAGAAGTTTCCACTTCTGCTCCAGGAACAGCATTGGGAGGGAGCCCCTCCCCCACCAGCTGAGAGCAGCGCCATCTTGACTGCTGGCAACAACCCAGGCCAAAGCAATTGGAGCCTGAGAGGTGTTGCTGACAGCACCACCTAACTGGCAAACGATTTCCCAGAGATCCCTTAGCCAGAAATCCGGTCCCAGCGCTGCTGAAGTCCATCCCCCTGTGCCCACCGCAGACCTGGTAAACAAAGCCGCCCGCAGATCTTTCAGCTTTGTTTTACCAAACAAGCAATCTCATCCAAAAAACCGCAAAGCCAAATCACAAGAGAAAAAGACTTTGTGAGGTGTTTAGATCCTGAATTTAGTGGAGACACAAGTTTCCTAACCTGTCCCCCCACCAAAAAAAAAAATGAAGAATACCCTTTTTTTAATCTTTTTTTACCCCATTTCATTTGCATTTTTAAATGTTCTTATTTTTCTCTTTGCCATTTACCTAAACCTTTTTTTTCTAATGTTATGATTCATTCCTTCTTTTTTTCTTTTTCTTTTTCTTTTTTTATTCTTTTTTTCTTCTCTCTTTCCCGCAAACCTGTTGTCATTGTGGCCATTCCTAGAAACACAGTGACAGCCCTTTGCGGTTTTTTGGATGAGATTGCTTGTTTGGTAAAACAAAGCTGAAAGATCCGCGGGCGGCTTTGTTTACCAGGTCTGGGGTCGCTCAGGGGCATGGACTTCAGCAGCAGTGGGACTGGATTTCTGGCTAAGGGATCTCTGGGAAATCCTTTGCCAATTAGGTGGCACTGTCAGCAACACCTCTCAGGCTCCAATTGCTTTGGCCTGGGTTGTTGCCAGCAGTCAAGATGGTGCTGCTCTCAGCTGGTGGGGGACGGGCTTCCTCCCAATGCTGTTCCTGGAGCAGAAGTGGAAACTTCTCGGAGCTACTCACAAATTGCTGGATTCTCCAGTTCCTTGAACCTGGCAGGTCCATGCATGGCCGGGTGTCGGCTCTGGGCTCCTAAAGTGAACATCTTTAAGCAATGAAATTTAAACATACAATTGCTGTATTCTAGTGATCTGTTTTCCTTTTTTCCCCCCAAGACATTACAGATAAAACAAAACACTAAGGTCCTTGAACTTGGTATTAAATAGGACAGCTATTGCTTAGCTGAAAATATGTTCTGAAAACTTTCAGGCTGTAATACAAATTTTCAATAAGACAACTTGGAAGGTAGTACCACTTTCCCTTGTATAGTTACGGACCTCACTGAGGTGTAAAGTTTTATTGCACAAAACCAGGAGTGGATGGGAACTTTTCTTGACAGCGATGAAATATTAATACTAATACTTCTCAGCTCAAAAAATTCATTCTCCAAAGTATTTCTCAAGGTTGCAGTCCCAGTGGATCAGCTTAAGTGTTCATATTTTTAAGTCTGTTGTGATGTGAACTTCTATGGCTTTGCCATTGCAGCAAAGATGCCTTTCAATTATCCTTCTCCCTGTGGCTTTTAGTATGTATAGCCTCTCTAGAGAATTTTGCTCATATGCCTACAGACTGTGAAACTGAGATATCCTCAGAAACCAATACCAAAAGATGAACCTATTCATTTAAGCCCAGTCTCATGCAAAAATACTGCAAATAAAATTTTCTAGGGGCTTTAACATCTAGTAGTCAACATGCTACCCCTTCAAAACTATCTGTCCAGACTATTAAGAATAAAAGTAAAAGTAAATGTAGTACATATAAATGTAAATCTCAACTACTAGCTCGAAATATGCTCATAAGATTTTTTAAAAGTAAAGGTAAGCATAAGCTGAAATCTCCATCCAAGTCCTGAATTTGTGCTTTCTTCTCATCCTTCCACTTAAAAAAAATAGGTTATGTTTTTTTAAGAACCAGAATTTGAATTTATTGGTAGGTCTATAATTTTCTAACTACTTCAATAATTAACAATACTGTGATGTTCATTTTTCTTCTACTCAGGGTTGTTTTGTTGTAGGATATATGTTTCATCGTAAGCAGCAAATGAATATTGGTTAGTATTCTTTGTTATTGACATAATTATTTTTAGGTATTCTGATATTTCAGTTTTGATTTTCTTTGTCCTAGATAAGCTTTACAATAACAAACTCAGCAATCTCCAACTTTAACTTGAAAAGGTAATTATAGATGATAGCCTGCAGGTCAGGCAATATGCCTCATGCTTTCCATGCACTGTTTCATGTAGCTTACACACCAAGACTTTGAAATAGGTACCAATAAATATTATGCATTTATCCTTTCTCTAGAATTAAAAGAAGAGTGTAAGGCTTAGAAAAATCAAAGGACTTGATCAAGTTCATGAACATGTAAGTGGCAGGGCCAAGATGAAAACCCAGTTATTGTGAGCTAAGAGCTTGGTTCTTGACCTTGCTGCAGGATGAGAGTGTCTCTGGCCTGATTCATCACTTACAGAACTGGGTGTCTCCTTGATTGGAGAGACTCAGTTCTGCTGCTCAGGCTGAGCATCTGTGCGATGTCTCTTTCAGAAGTAAGCCATATTCCAAATCAAGAGGAAGAAGAAAAGCTCCTTAATTCTTTCACTCACATGATTTTCTACATTGATATATTAATCACATGAGCCTGTGATTACAAGATGCTCCACCAAGTGTTATGCAAACCTGTTAAAAGATAAAGCATCGGTGGTCTGAATTTTCCTTGTGGTCTGAATTTTTTACCTAGTGCTACATTGATTACAATAGTACTCAGCCTGGGAGAAGGGCATTACTAAGTATTGTATAGGCATCATCTTATGCACAAAGATGATGTTTACACAGAACTTTGATTGCACTTTAAAAAAAAATCTGTGGAACTTTGAAAATAAGATCCAAACCTTATTGCAGACCAATTAACCAGGGATCTCTAGAGGTCCCTAGTGACACTTAAGTGTCACTTGATGTTTAAAACTTGTGATGTGCAACCTACAGCTAGCATTATACTTAACAGAGAGAAGCTAAAGCCATTTCCTCTAAAATTAGGAATGAGACAAGGATGCCCACGCTCTCTACTCCTCTTTAACATAGTATTAGAATTCCTTGCCAGAGCAATAAGGCAAGAAGCAAGCATAAAGGGGATACAAATAGAGAAAGAGGAAGTGAAACTTCCCCTCTTTGTAGATGACATGATTCTGTATTTAAAGAATCCTATAGACTCCACTCCCAAGTTACTTGAGCTGATTCGAAACTTTGGCAAAGTAGCAGGGTATAAAATTAACCCTCAAAGCCAGGCATGGTGGCTCTGCTTATAATCCTTAGATACATAGGAAGCTGAGATCAGAACTCTGAGGATCAGAGTTCAAAGCCAGCTGGGGCCCTAAAGACCCTGAGACACTTATCTCTAATTAATGTCTAGAAAATGGGAAGTCGGGCTGTGGCTCTAGGGTTAGGGTTGTAGCCTTGAACCAAAAAGCTCAGAGACAGTGCCTAGGCCCAGAGTTTAAGCCCCAAGACCCACCAAAAAAATTAACCCTCAAAAATCAATGCCATTAATGAGAAGAGTGATGCAGAAATCAGGGAAGCAACTCTTTTTGCAATAGCCCTAAAAAAAAAAACCGTGGGAATTAACTAAGGAAGTAAAGGACATTTATGAAGAAAAGTTTAAAAACCTGAAAAAGGAAATTAAAGCAGAACTAAGGAAGTGGAAAAAGCTCACATGCTCCTAGATTGGAAAAATTAACATCGTGAAAATGGCAATCCTGCCAAGGGCTATCTACAAATTCAATGTAATACCCATCAATATTTCAATGTCATTCTTTAAAGAAATAGAGTAAATAATCCAAAAATTCATACAGAATAATAAAAGACCCCATATAGTAAAAACAGTCCTAACCAGAAAGAACATTACTGGAGGAATATCAATACTAAACTTCAGAATTTAATACAGAACTATAGTAACCAAAACAACTTGGTACCAGAACAAGAGCAGGCTTGAGGCCCAGTGGAATAGAACTGAAGACCCAGGAATCAACCCACAGACCTATGGTCACCTAATCTTTGATAAAGTAGCCAAAATAATAGGATGAAAGAAAGACAACCTCTTTAACAAATGGTACTGACATAATTGGTTAAGCACCTATAGAAAACTTGGATCCTTATCTGTCATCCTGAACACATATTAATTCCAACTAGATCAAAGACCTTGAGGTAAAAGCAGATAACCTGAAAACTTTACAGGAAGGAATTGAAGATACCCTAGGGCAACTTGACACAGGCTGAAGCTTTCTTAATAAAGGCCCAGGAACACAACAAATTAAAGAAAGTTTGGACCAATGGGACTGCATTAAACTGCAGAGCTTCTATATGGAAAAAAAACCATAGCTAGCAAGTTAAATGGCTCACAGAGTGGGAGAAAGTCTTCACTGGCCATACAATGACAAGGTTCTAAAATATAACCACAGCTCAAAAAATTGAATCCCTCTAAAACAAATCCTCAAAGAAACAACCATCCCATTAATAGGTGGGCTAAAGACTTATAGAGACAGTTCTCTGAAGTAGAAAAAAGAATGGCCAATAGACAAATGAAAAAATGTTCCACATCTCTGGCCAAAAAAGAAATGCAAATCCAAACAACTTTGAGATTCCACATAACTCCAGTTAGAATGGCCATTACCAAGGAATCTAATAAATATTGGTGCTGGTGGGGATGTGGCCAGGAAGGATCATTACTACACTGTTGGTGGGAGTGTAAACTCGTTCAACCACTATGGAAAGCAGTATGGCAGTTACTCAAAAGACTAAACATAGAGCTCCCCTATGATCCAGCAATTCCACTACTTGGCATTTACCCAAATGTCCAGAAACAAGGACATACTAAAGCCACTTACACAACAATGTTCATTGTAGAATTATTTATCTTAGTGAAGATATGGAACCAACTAGATACCCCTCAGTAGATGAATGGGTCAAGAAGATGTGGTATTTATACACAATGGAATAATATGCTTCCATTACAAAGAATGATATTGCCCCATTTGGAAGGAAATGGAAAGACTTGGAAAAAAATCATACTAAGTGAAATAAGCCAGACCCAAAGGAACATAGGCTCAAATGGTTTCCCTCATTTTTAACAATTAGTACCCATCTAGGACTCTCCTAGCAGGGGATTACAATAGCTCAAAACCTAGGCACATAAGGTTGTATAGGATGAGACTAAACAAAATGAACTCTAGGATATGGAAACTAGAGCTTTATCTTCGTGATTTTTATTGTTGTTGTCATTGGTAGTGGTGGGGCTTGGACTCTTGGCCTGAGGGCTTTCCCTGAGCTATTCAGCTCAAGACTATCACACTACCCTTCAAGCCACAGGGCCACTCCTGTTTTCTAGTCTTTTATTGGAGATAAGAGTCTCAGGGACATTAGTGCCTGGGCTGGCTTTGAACCTTGATCCTCAGATCTCAGCCTCCTGACTAGCTAGGATCACATGTGTGAGCCACCATGCCCAGTGTGATTGTTGTTTTTAATGTACTATGTGCAGTTATTTCTTTTCTCTTTTTTTCCCCTCATGGTTTATCTCATGTTGTTACTGTATCTGATTTTGTTACCTGGTATATTGTATATACATTTATTTGTTTTTTTTTTTGAAATAGAGAAGAGAAGGGGAAAAACATGATGATTGAGAGGGGGAAGGGAAAGAAAGTGGGAGAAAAACATGAGAAGGGGTATCAATGTTCAAGAAGTAATGCACCCACTACCTGATGAATGTACCTGTAACTCCTCTATACATCACCCAGACAATAAAATACAATAAAAAAGATGGTGATGTTTTGGATAATGATAGTGTCACCACTTTTGTTTTTGAAAACAAATACTGACATTTGGCTGATCTACCAATAGTGTTTGTTTACACACTAATTTCCCTCCTTTTTTTGCAATGTAAAACAAGTATGTTTTTAAACTGTATTGACTTCTGAAAAATAGCAGAGAACCATAGTCTATCAAAATATCAACTAGAAAGGTAATGATCAAGTAACATATTGGGGTAGCTATTTTCTCAAGGTCTTCCCTCTCAGGCTAGTTATTGACTACATAATTACATCCATTTACAGTCCTTTACTGTGAAAAGGGACCAAAAGGGAAGCATTGTTAATGATTAGAATATAGAGCAGAAGAACCTTTTCCATTTGGCACTCAGGGTAGTTTTCTCTAAAAATAGAAAGAAAAGAAAACCATTTATTTTGAAAAAAAAAACAGACTCACCTGTATGAAGAAAAAGTAGGATTATATTATTCAATAAACTAAGCCTTGGGTGGTCCCCAGAGTGCCAAAAAACAATGTATAGGGTCAGAAGCTGAGACACTAGGGTTGAGTTTGAGGTACCGGAAGCTGGCTAGAGAAGCGTGAATTTACAATAGAAACTGAGAAGTGACAGACGAGGGAGGAAGGGAGTTCAGAAAATGTAATGTCAGAGAAGTTTTAAGAAGACAAACTGAATTTTTTTAGAACATGTTGCTGGTAGTGAAAAATCCTCCCAGGAATTCCCCTTTAAAAGGAGGGATGGAAAATGTCTGTGTTGTTTGGCAATGCAAAGTAGGCCAATGGGAGACTTTGGAAAAGTCACTGTGGTGAAAATCAGATTCAAGTGGATTGACAAAGGAAGAGAGGAGAGAGACAGCAACAGGGGAGGAAACCTTTCTAAAAGTTCAGAAAGTTGAGAAGTGAAAGGGAAGACTGGTTGCCAGTTTCTATGGGTCACAAAGGCATGTTTCATGTTTGTTTTAAGGTAAGATAGTACTTGCAGACATTGGAAAATGAGAACTCATTCATTATGGAGAAGGTAGGAGGACATGAGAGACTAACAACATGCAAAGGAATTAGAGAGGAGGAGATATACTCTATCATTTATAATTAGAAAAGTAATGACAAATTGATGGCATGTAATCAGAAAAATATGACTATACATGCAGAAAGAAATGCAGTCATTTGTAAAATGGTGTAGAAGGCCTTGTTTGTGAGTGGCATTTTTTGATTTTGGTTGTGCTTCCTTCTTTTTCTTTTTTTCTTTGTTTTACAAAGAAGCAAACCAGGTGGTTGCTGTGGTAAAGAGTTGTGGGTTATATACATCCAGAAACAAGGACATACTAAAGCCACTAGCACAACGATGTTCATTGCAGCACTATTTACCATAGGGAAGATATGGAACGAACCAGATACCCCTCAGTAGATGAATGAATCAAGAAGACGTGGTATTTATACACAATGGAATAATATGCTGCCATCAGAAAGAATGGCATCGCCCCATTTGGAAGGAAATGGAAAGACTTGGAAAAAATCATATTAAGTGAAGTAACCCAGATCCAAAGGGACATAGGCTCAATGGTTTCCCTCATTTGTAATTATTAGTAGACATCTAGGACTCTCCTAGCAGAGGATTACAATAGCTTAAAATCTAGGTACATAAGATCATAAAAGTTGAGACTAAATGAAAGACTCTCTAGGACATGGAAACTAGAGATTTACTTTGGGTGATTGTTTTTCTTAAAGTACTATGTTATTTCTCATCTCTTTAGTTGTTCCTTGGTTATCTCATATTGTTACTTTATCTGACTTTGTTACCTGGTATATTGTATATACATTTATTTGTTTATTTGAAATAGGAAAGGGAAGGGGGGAAACAGGATGATTGGGAGGAGGTGGGGGGAGAGAATTGGGGACAAAACCCTGAGAAGGGGAATCAATGTGTGAGAAGTAATACACCAACTATCTGGTGAATATAACTATTACCCCTCTATACATTACTACATCAATAAAAATAAAATTAAGAAATAAAATAAAATATATACACACACATACACTCAAAGAGTTGTGGGTTATAAGGTGAATTTTTGAACATATATTTGTGCTGCTGCTTGAATCAGAGAGATAAAGGGAATAGAAGGTGAGAGATAAAAATGATAGTAGTGCCAGGTGCTGGTGGCTCACACCTGTAATCCTAGCTACTCAGGAGGTTGAGATTTGAGGATTGCAATTCAAAGCCAGTGGGCCATGAAAGTCTGTGAGACTCTTACCCCTAATTAACCACCAGTATAAATCAGAAGTGGTGCTCTGGTTCAAGTGGTAGACCAGTATCCTTGAGCTGAAGAACTCAGGAACAGCGCCCAGGCCCAGAACAGCACCCAGGCCCAGAATTCAAGCCTCACCAAAAATCAACCAAACAAACCAAAAAACAAATAAAAAAAACTGTGTCAATGCCAGGTACTAGTAAGTGAAAACAACTTATGACAATACAAAATCTGTCTGTTTACTCATTAAATTTCCCCATTTATTCAAGAAATATTTGCTGGACAAATTCTATGACATGGAACATATACTCCTATACTTGAGGGTAAGCAAGGATCAAGTACACAAAATCACTCAGGCTTGGACAATATCCCAGAAGCCAGGCCTAGCAATCATGTGTAGTATTTTAGGCATCAATACGTGCTATTAGAAAAATCCTTGAGTCATAGGAAGGCTTCTGTTGTGAGGGCAATCAGGAGGAAGTGACAATGTAAGTGGAGACCTATGCGGATGACACAATGAGGTTTGCAGACAGCTGGGAGATCACCATTCCAGGTAATGGAAACAATGAAGACAAGCAATCATAATGCGAGCAAATGTTTGGCTTTTTGATCTCAACACTGAGATCAGAACTACCAAAGTGACACAAAGAGAAAGTGAGACCAGAGCATAAACGATGCGTCAAATCTCAGCATTGCACACAGAAAGCAATGTGGATTTTGACTAGTCATGCAAGGAAACATCAGGAGACGACTTTGACCACAGGGTGACATAACAGATTTTTATTTTCATGTTGAGATTTGTCTCCAGGAAAACTGCTCCCTAAGCTCAACCTTAAAGGAGGAGTGAAGCCTTGAGATGGAGGTATAAAAAAATTAGAGAGATATGTTACATTTGCTGACTTGATTAGGATGGGGCTAAAAGACATCCATGGGGCGGAATTTTCAATAAATTTGAGGGCCCAGTGTGTTCAAACCAAACAGCAAATGGAAAAGGGAATTATGATCAGAGTAGAGATATATGCTCTACTTCCTTTAAATGTACTATACGTTGACGGCATGCAGGGATCCAAGTTATTTCAAAACATTGCTAAGCAGATAGGTCAAAGAAAGAAGCTGTGTTCACTGAATTGGATGTTATTGTATTTAAGCTGAAATTTTCCATTAGTTGTACACTTCAAAAATGAATTCTAAGGAGCCCTGTTAACCTTGGCAAACATTATTTCAAGTAGGGTAGAACTCTGAGTCCTAGTTAGACTTTAAAAAAAAATTCTCTTGAGCAGTCCTCTGTTGAAAACCACAACTGATGAGAGAGGCACATCTGCTATATATAAGTGGGCAAGTAGGTAGGTGGGCTCTAGGCTTCTTGGCACTGTATAAGTGGATCACAGCTGCAAAAGTTGGAGAATTGCTAAATTATTGTAGCACACACATCTAATAACTGAATTCATTGAGAACACTTAGTGAGTTAGATCTGGTGATGGCTGAATTATCTATAGAGCCTTTTCAAAATACAGGCCTCTCTTTTGGTCTCATCCTGAATTACAGTTCAGATTCTCCCATGTATTTCTATATGCCTTGAAGCTACATTAGAATCAGAATTGAAAGACTTCTGGAAAAATATCTAGTGAGCAGTTACTGTTTTTCTCTACCCATATCCATGCCCTATTTATTTTTGTGGTCATGGCGACCTAATTCTGGATACCATCTCTAGCTTACTCTAGGTCTAGGTGCTTTTCATAAAACTGATGCTAAACCTGGCCTCTAGAATATTTAGTCGTCCAAGCCTGGATATTGACTTAAGGATGACACTGGACCTAAGTTAAAGTGATTTCCCCCCCAACTAAAGCTAATTCTAGGACTTCTGCTTCATGCCTTTTCTTTTGCTGAGTTTTAGCTTCTAGAGGAGATCTCACCAGGGTGAGGAATATCCTCCAGAAAGGGAACAACAGACAAGAAAGCAGAGGCAATATAGGCAGACACCTGTCCTGCTTAGTTCATGCTCCTCTGGATTTAGCAGTTCTCAATTACTGACAATATGACCTTGTGCCTGATTCGTGTAAATCATCTGAGTTGTATATTCTAGCATTTACAAATGACGAGTTGAAACTGACAGGCTGGGTCCTGTCTAGAGTAGTATTGAGATGTTTCCCTACATAACACTCTTTCACTCCAGGATCTAGGGTTTCATCCTCAACCACCTTGCCATCCTGACTCTGGAGATTTACATTCTTCAGAATTCGGCTTCCCTGTTAGACAAAAAAAATTAAATCAAGCAAAGATGAGAAAAGAATTAGCTTATCCTAGTGATTATAGACTCTAGCAGCCATGCTTCGACTGCTCAGCTTTATTTGTGTCTGATTAAATGTTCAAAAGATCAAGGAACACATGGCTTTAGTTAAAAAATAAAGGTATTTGGGATTGAGAAGGTTAGAAACCATCAACTAGAACATTATGTTCTGAGTTTAAGTTTAAAATATGACATAGTCTAAGCATTTTTTCCTGTGTTTTCATGCTTCCCTTAATATTCCCCAAAAGGAGGCCAGCTCCAAAAGGCCATTACTGCTTCCAAAATAAAGTGCTAAGTACTCATTGTGGTTACAAGATGAAGAATCACTCTGTTTCCTAGAGTAATTTTGAAGAAATCAAGTTTTGTTGCAAGGAATATTGAGAATCATTATAATCTTAGCTACCGCATTGAGCTCCCTGCTTTTAGTCTTTTCTTGAGTGCTTACCTTTGAAAATCCCATCAAGATCTGATTAGAAGACAAGTTCAGTTTCAAGTTAGACTCGCATTATGTGTCCTCAGGGTAATTAGTAAAAGAGTGGGATTAGATCCTCTCATTCATCTATTGTCTTGCTATTTATCAGGCAAATACCTTTGCTTTTCCATTCCTTACAATGCCACCCATGCTAACTGAAATTATTAGCAGAAGAAATTGTGGTAATAATTTGTGTACCTGAGCCACAGCACTAGCTAGCATTTCATAGCACAAAATTCCTATTTTGGAGATGGAAATGCTGGTTAATTGATGAAACTGGAAAATGTAAAGAAACTTTGATATAATTTATATGCTTTGATTTCTCTAGAAAATTATATAATCTTATCACTTCTGATGAAGGTCACAATGTCACAATCATGTCTTCAAATGCCATAATCATTTTAGAATGCCACATAAATACCATTTGGCATCAGTTTTCTTCTACCAAACAACTTTCCCTGATAACCTGAAACTCCCTCTGAAGCCACTCTGACCAGCTTTCTCTTTAATATTAACGTGAAACTCAATTTTAGTGGAAAGAAATAGCAACAGAAAGTTGATATTCATATCTAACAAATTGCTCTTTTTTTCCATTAAAAAAATTGATTGTGAGGCTGTCTTTGAGCTCTTTTGTTTAAGGCTCGCTCTACCACTTCCAGCCATAGCTCAAAGTTTTCTGGTGCTTAATGAGAGATAAGAGTCTCACAGACTGTCCTTCCCAGGCTGGCTTTGACTGCACTCCTCAAATCTCAGCTTCCTGAATAGCTAGGATTACAGGCTTCTTTCTCCTTCTTTTTTTGTCATTTTTAGCTTAAAAGTACAACTGTAAACAATAATGACAAACAATAAACACTTCACTAATGGAGAAACACAGTTTGCTTTATTCCCTCATTCAGTGCTCTTTGTGCTCCAATTAAGATATCCAGACAAGGGTGGGGTTGTGGAGAAAAAAGAACCCTACTGCACTGCTTTTGGGATTGTAAACTAGTTCAGCCACTCTGGAAAGCAATGTGGAGGTTTCTTAAAGAACTGAAAATTGACCTTCCCTACCATTCTGCCATACCACTTCTGGGCATCTACCCTGAACATCAAAACTGAAGATATGATAAGGACACCTGCTCAGCTATGTTTATCTCTGCATTATTCACAATAGCCGGGCAAAGGAAACAATACAGATGCCCTACTGCAGATGAATGGATACAAAAAATGTGGTGTGTCTATATACAATGGAATTCTACATAGCCAAGATAAAATAATGGCATTTGCAGGGAAGTGAATGAATCTAGAGCGAATCATGTGGAGTGAGACAAGTCAAGACCAAAGGAACAAAAGGCGAATGGTATCCTTAATATGTGGCTATTAGATCCAAACAGTACAAGAGCAAGGACTCAATATTTGCATACCCAATGCTATGGATATGGTATTGGAAATACAAACACAATTACATAGATATAAAAACCTACGACTCTATACATAATGTTTTATTACGTAGATTAATATGTATCTATGATATACAAACCCTTATCCTAATTTTGATTATGTTCTAAAATCTAAGTGCCAGTGGTTGTATAGAGATTTCCTTCTTGAATACTTGTTTAACATGTACACTTGAAATATGCTGTAAAAATCAATGTTAATCAATTCTTTAATAAAAAAATTTATCCAGACAAGAAAATTCACCAGTGTGAGTGTGTGTGTGTGTGTAGATCACTTTCATTTGTCATTGTTAATGGAGCCACATAGAACTGCAAGGAATTGTAAGAGTTTCTCTAAGCATGATTAAAACCATCCTGATTTATGCTTTGTCTGTGAGCACTGAAGCACTCCCAACTGAAGGTTCAAGGTTATTTTTTGCATTTAAAACACTAGTTCAGGAAACGAATGAAGGTACAACACAGAATTTGAAATTCAAAATTCTGTTAAGCAAGTAACATTTTAAATTCAGTCCCCTCATCTCTTAGCGTGCAAACCTTTTGGTCACTGTGATAAATACCTTAAGAAGAAATATTTTAGGGCTTCAGAGGTTTCAGTCTGTGATTAGCTGGCTCTGTTGTTTCTGGGTGTGTGGTGAGCCAAATCCATGGGCAAGGAGGCAGGTACAGAAGAGTTGCTCACTTCATGCTAGACAGAGAGCACAGAGTGAGAAAGGAGGAATTCAGCAGCCAAAGAAATGTTTTCAGAGCAAGATTTCCATTTCCCATTTCCTCTAGTCCACATCTCCTAATTTCTACTTCCTCTCTATAAGGCTATCAGATGATCAATCCATCAACAGATGAATCCATTGACTATAGAGCACTCATGACCCAGTCACTTTTCAATGATTGCTTGAACAAAAACCATTCAGACATAATTTCTTTCATACTTGAAGCTCCAGCTGTAGTCTGCACCATGTTCTCTCTGGTCTTTTGCATAGGGGACCTCAGCTGGAGCTCTGTGAGGATGGATGGACAAATAGCTACTTTACAAGGGACACTGTGGTCTCTCGGGAAAGCATCCATCCTGAGAAAGGGAAGACTCAAAAGACTATATATGTAAAACAAACAAATAAACAACAAAATCTAAGCATAGAAGGGAAAAGAGTGACTGGAGGGTTTGTCATCAAAACTCCAGCAGTACTCATTCCAAGATGGTGTAGAATCATAGTCTTAAAATATAGATGATGTTGAGTTAAAATGTTAGAATCATCTTCCTTGGACATATCTCCTTCTGAAGAATCAGGACCTCTTGATTGTTATAATTAATCAGCCATGGAAACAGAGAATGGAAACTAGCCAATGTTACTTGAAGAGCACTAAACAAAGTTGAAAATAATTTTGTTGGAAAAGGTGGATACACATCTCTTCTCATATCTAACAGTGTGCATGAGGCACCATCCCAAGTCCCAGTACATGACTAGAACATGATTTAAAAATTTATATATATATTCAAACATTTCATAGATTAAAAAATTCAATAATGCTCATGCATTGTTAACTGAACAATCTTTACAAGGTTACAAATAGAATGCACTAGAAATTTCTTTAGAGATTTTTCTTGACAGAGATTCGTTTCATGTTTGGTATGGTTTGATAGCTTTCTCATCATAAATTGAAGAGATTCCAGTAGTTTTTATTTGGCCAAACATACATTATCTTTGTAATCCTGTGTAGTGCTACCAACATTTGAAAGTTATAAAAGATATCAAATGGTTTAAAGCAATGAAAAAATCCTGGGATGGTGGCTCATGACTATAAACTTAGATTACTTATCTGACTGATACTTGAAGCTAGTCTGGGCAGAAAGTTGGTGAGACTTCCTCCCTCCGACCCCATTTCAATTAATAGCTAAGGGATGGTGGCACACTCCTGTTTTTCTAACTATAAATATATGGGAGGCAGAGGGAATAAGAATTGTGGTTCCAGGACAACCTAGTCCTGTTTTCCTCCCTACAAAAAAAAAAAACACAAAACATCAACAGCAAATCTGGACCTTATCTTATCTTTTCTCAATGGATAAATCACAAATTTGATGAGAATGTAAATAAAAGCCTAGTCCATCTTTTAAAACGATGAAAGAATAAAGATCCATCATTACAAAGAGACAGAAGTTTATTTCTTTACTATTTGTTTTTCAGTTCTCCAATCTCTTTGTCCCATCCTTATTTCCTATCTTCTCTTGGATTGCTTTTTTTTTTAAAAAAATAAGAATACTATGTTTAATACTACTCCTTTGATTGCTTTTTATAATGCCCCCAGAAATTACAATAAACATCCTTAGCTTATAATAGTCTATATTACATTATCATTTGACAAAACAATAGTATAATTCAATTATTTCCCCTTTAGCCTTTCGTGTTAGAATTGTCATATGTATATATGTATGTCAACAAATGTTAGAAACTGTAGACTTCACAGTTACTTTTTTCTAAATACTTAGTAGTCTTTAATAGAAAATTATATACTCATATATTATATTTGTATACGTAAAATGATGTGTGTTATATATGTTCCCAAACATTTAACTTTTCCTTTGTCTAATGCTAATTACTTGGAGAGTCTTAGAGGACTAATGTAATTCTGTAATCAGTGGGAAAATTTACAACACTTACTTTTGAAAAATATGTTGCTTTTTACCTTTTAACCTTAATAAAATACTCATCTCAGAGTTACTTACGACAATGAAAATATGATTTCCCAACAAAAATTCAAAGTAGAGACTTTTACAGAACTTTTTGCTTTGTCATAGTTTATGATGCTCCCTTTTTTGATCAATGGGTTGATGTTTTAATAATTCTTCAAAATTCATTAAGATGATCTATTTGAATATTTTCTTGACTTATTCTCCTTCTCTATCATGTGTAAGTGTATATCAAACACATGTGTAAAATAAATGTTCAATTATGTAAATCTCTGCTAGGAGAGACCAAGGTTTCTACTGATTATGACAAATGAGGAAAACCATTGAGCCTAAGTTCCTTTGAGTCTGGCTTACTTCACTTAACATAATTTTTTCTAAGTCTTTCCATTTCCTAACAAATGGGGCGATGTCGTTCTTTCTGACAGCAGCATAGATTCCATTGTGTACAAATACCACATCTTGTTGATCCACTCATCAACTTAGGGACATCTAGGTTGGTTCCATATCTTTGCTATGGTGAATAGTGCTGCAATGAACATTGTTGTGCTGGTGGATTTAGTATGTCCTTGTTTCTGGATGGTTGGGTAAATGCCAAGTAGTGGAATTGCTGAGTCATAGGGGAGCTCTATGTTTAGCCTTTTGAGGCACTGCCATACTGCTTTCCATAGTGGTTGAATGAGTTTGCACTCCCACCAACAGTGCAGTAGTGATCCCTCATTGCCACATCCCCTCCAGCATCTGTTATTAGATTTCCTGATCCTGGCCATTCTAATTGGAATGAGGTGGAATCTTAGAGTTGTTTTGATTTGCATTTCTTTTATGACCAGAGATGTTGAGCATTTCTTCATGTGTCTATAGGCCATTTTTGTTTCTTCTTCAGAGAAGACTCTCTTTAAGAGTCCATCTTTAATGGGATGGTTGTTTCTTTGGAGATTAGTTTTGGGGTGATTCAATTTTTTGAGCTGTTGATATATTTTAGATATGAGGCCATTGTCTGTTGTATGGTTGGTGAAGATGTTCTCCCACTCTGTAGGCTTTCTAATTAATTTACTAGCTATGTCCTTTGCCATACAAAAACTCTGCAGTTTAATGCAGTCCCACTTATGCAGCCTTTCTCTGATTTGTTGTGATTCTTGGTCCTTATTAAGAAAGTTTTGACCTGTGCCAAGGAGGCCTAGTGTATCTCCTATTCTTTCTTGTAAAGTTTTCAGTGTGTCGGCTTTTTCCTCGAGGTCTTTTATTCATTTGAAGTTAATCTTGATGCAGAATGACAAAGAAGGTTCCAAGTTTATTTTTCTGTAGGTGGTTAAGCAGTTCTGCTGGCACCACTTGTTGAAGAGGCTGTCTTTCTTCCATTCTATTTTTTTGGCTCCCTTGTCAAAGATTAGGTGGCTATAGGTCCGTGGTTTAATATCTGGGTCCTCAGTTCTATTCCATTGGTCTTCAGGCCTGTTCTTGTGCCAGTACCAAGCTGTTTTGATAATTATTGCTCTGTAATAGAGTCTAAAGTTTGGTATTGAAATTCCTCCTGCACTGTTCTTTCTGCTAAGAAGTGTTATTGCTATACGGGGTCTGTTATTATTCCATATGAAATTTTGGATTGCCTCTTCTATTTCTTTAAAGAATGACATTGGGATGTTGATGGGTATTGTGTTGAATTTGTAGAGAGTCCTTGGCAAGATTGTCCTTTTCACGATGTTCATTCTTCCCATCCAGGGAGGTTTTTCCATTTCCTCAGTTCTGCTTTAATTTCCTTTTTTAGGGTTTTAAAGTTTTCATCAAAAAGGTCCTTTACATTCTCAGTTAAGCTAATTCCTAGGTACTTTATTTTCTTTGAGGCTATTGCAAAGGGAATTGCTTTCCTGATTGTTGCCTCATTCCTCTCACTGTTGGAGTAGAGAAAAGGAGTTGGTTCTTTGAAAGAATTAACAAAATTGACAAACCCTTAGCAAATCTTACCAAAAAAAGAAGGGAGCATACCGAAATAAACAAAATCAGAGACAAAAATGACAGAAATTACCAAGATCCAGAGTATCATGAGGGAATACTTCTCAAACCTTTACACCAACAAATTTGAGAATCTAGAAGAAATGGACGAATTCCTAGCCAATATTAACATACCCACACTGAACCAAGAAGAACTAACCGAACTAAACAGGCCTATTTCTTTTTATTTTTTTTTTAGGGTTTTTCAGGTTTCATTTTTATTTTTTTTTGTTTTTTTATTTTTTTTCTCCTGTTTCCCTCATTTGTTTTTTTTTATTTTTTTATTGTAATTTGTAAAAGGGTTACATGATATTTGCCAGATAGAAGGTGCATTAATTCACATACATTGATACCCTTTCACATGTTTGGTACCCGTTTCCCCCCTCCACACCCCCACCCGTCTTGGTTTTCCCCCCTTCCCTATCAAATTTCAAATATCCAAATACAAATAAATTCAATATATCAGATAACAAAGTGAGATACTATACCAATATGAGATAACCAAGGGAAAGCAAAGGAGATGAGAGACAACATACTACAGTAAGGACAACAATCATTCATTATATGGCTTTTGTTTAACTATCCTGGAGGTCCTTTCAATTAGCTTCACATTATATGTCCTTATGTATCAAGATTTTGCTCTATTGCAAATCTCTGCTAGTAGAGCCCAAGGTTTCTACTGATTATGACGAATGAGGGAAACCATTGAGCCTAAGTTCCTTTGAGTCTGGCTTACTTCACTTAATATGATTTTTTCTAAGTCTTTCCATTTCCTAACAAATGGGGCAATGCCATTCTTTCTGACAGCAGCATAGAATTCCATTGTGTACAAATACCACAACTTGTTGATCCACTCATCAACTGAGGGACATCTAGGTTGGTTCCATATCTTTGCTATGGTGAATAGTGCTGCAATGAACATTGTTGTGCTGGTGGATTTAGTATGTCATTGTTTCTGGGTGGTTGGGTAAATGCCAAGTAGTGGAATTGCTGGGTCATAGGGGAGTTCTATGTTTAGCCTTTTGAGGCACTGCCACACTGCTTTACATAGTGGTTGAATGAGTTTGCACTCCCACCAACAGTGTAGTAGTGATCCCTCCTGGCCACATCCCCTCCAGCATCTGTTGTCATTCGTTTTCTTGATCCTGGCCATTCTAGCTGGAGTGAGGTGGAATCTTAGAGTTGTTTTGATTTGCATTTCTTTTATGACCAGAGATGTTGAGCATTTCTTCATGTGTCTATAGGCCATTTTTGTTTCTTCTTCAGAGAAGACTCTCTTTAAGTCTTTGGCCAATTTTTTAATGGGATGGTTGTTACTTTGGAGGTTAGTTTTGGAGTGATTCAATTTTTTGAGTTGTTGATATATTTTAGATATGAGGCCTTTGTCCGTTGTTTGGTTGGTGAAGATCTTCTCCCACTCTGTAGGCTTCCTGATTAGTTTACTAGCTATGTCCTTTGCCATACAAAAGCTCTGCAGTTTAATGAAGTCCCACTTATCCAGCCTTTCTCTGATTTGTTGTGATTTTTGGTCCTTATTAAGAAAGTTTCGACCTGTGCCAAGGAGGCCTAGTGTATCTCCTATTCCTTCCTGTACAGTTTTCAGTGTGTCAGCTTTTACCTCCAGGTCTTTGATTCATTTGGAGTTAATTCTAGTGCAAGGTGACAAAGAAGGATCCAGCTTTAGTTTTCTGCAGGTGCTTAACCAGTTCTGCCAGCACAACTTGTTGAAGAGGCTGTCTTTCTTCCATTCTATTTTTTTGGCTCCCTTGTCAAAGATTAGGTGGCCATAGGTCTGTGGTTTACTATCTGGATCCTCAGTTCTATTCCATTGGTCTTCAGGCCTGTTCCTGTGCCAATACCAAGCTGTTTTGAGAATTATAGATCTGTAATAGAGTCTAAAGTTTGGAATTGAAATTCCTCCAGCGCTGTTCTTTCTGCTAAGAAGTGTTTTTGCTATACGGGGTCTTTTATTATTCCATATGAAATTTTGCATTGCCTCTTCTATTTCTTTAAAGAATGACATTGGAATGTTGATGGGTATTGCATTGAATTTGTAGATAGCTCTTGGCAAAATTGTCATTTTCACAATGTTGATTCTTCCAATCCAGGAGCATGGGAGGTTTTTCCATTTTCTTAGTTCTGCTTTGATTTCCTTTTTTAGGGTTTTAAAGTTTTCGTCAAAAAGGTCCTTTACATTCTTAGTTAAGCCAATTCCTAGGTACTTTATTTTCTTTGAGGCTATTGTGAAAGGAGTTTCTTTCCTGATTATTGCCTCGTTCCTCTCACTGTTAGCATAAAGGAAGGCAGTTGAGTTTTGAGGGTTGATTTTATAGCCTGCTACTCTTTCAAAGTTTTGAATCAGCTCAAGGAGCTTGGGAGTAGAGTCTATAGGATTCTTTAAATACAGAATCATGTCATCTGCAAAGAGGGATAGTTTTATTTCCTCTTTCCCTACTTGGATCCCCTTTATGCTTGCTTCTTGCCTTATTGCACTGGCTAGAAATTCTAGTACTATGTTAAAGAGGAGTGGAGAGAGTGGGCATCCTTGTCTCGTGTAAACAGGCCTATTTCAAGCACTGAAATAGAAATGGCAATAAGAGGCCAGAAGGAAGATGGCGCCGAGACAATAGGGACGCAGCCTAGCTCTCTCTGACAAAAAGAGAGAACCAGGGAGTCCCACGAGCCAACTACCTAAAGAAATCCACAACAACAAACTCAAAAAACAACGGAGAAGGACTCAAACCGGAAAAGAAATCCAGATAAAGCTTACATCCAACTTTCTCAAAGAATTCGGAACACGAAGACCCCTCCCCCATCCCTCGCCGCCGGATCCAAGCCGCAAAAGTCTCAGAAAGCTGCGGAAAGTGGCAGCTGGCACCAGACCAAGCCGTGAAAAGCGGCTTGAGTGGGGTGCCGGCTCCACGCTGAGAAAGCGGCGGCGGGCGCAGGCTCTAATCCATGAAAAGCGGCGGCAGTGGAGAGCGCCAGGCTGGGAGCCCAACGGCTGCAGAAACCAGCACAGAACCGGGCCAGCGAACGGCGGAAGCAGCGGAACCCAGACGCGGAACCAGAACAGCAAGCAGCGGAACCCAGACGCAGAACACAGGCGGCGGTGGAGACCCGAGGGGAGTGAAAGACTCCCCACCACCGTGGAGCACCCACAGACAGACGCAGAGGCGTGAGTAATACAGCGCATCCCCAAACACATCGGGAAAGCGGAGCGGGTGCCAAGCAATAGAACTTAATTCAGACCCCAACACCCCGCCTTAGAAAGACTGGCGGGAGCAGGGGGGCAAGGAATTTAGAATCCTGTCCCTTCCCTCAACAGCCCCTCCATCAGGCCATTGACTGGAGATTGACAGGCGGGCTACCTAAGACCCAGCACCCAACCAAGGGAGGCGGGGCTGTCCCAACTCCCACCTGCCCAACGGGCTCAACCCCCAGCCCTCTGACTGGAGACTGACAAGCGGGTGGACCCTAAGACTCAGCACCCCACCAGGGGAGGCGGAGCTGTCCCAGCTCTCACCCGCCCACCAGGCTCCTCAGCCTAGGCCACTGATCTGGAGAGTGGAGGGCGTTGGGACCCTGCCTTACAACAGTGGGTAGGGGGTGCGGGAAAATAGGAGCCAGCATCTGCCCCCCCTCAATTCCTGAGCGGGGCATCCTCCAGCTGGGAATCCTGAGCAAGACACTACCGAGGGACCCCCCACTGTCACAGACTCTGACAAAGCAGTGGAAACACAGCAGGGATCTGAAGGGCCAACCAGCAGCCAAGCTCCCCTTCTGAGAACCAAAAAGGCGCGGCTCCGCCCTTGGAGCCCAAGTCCCCAGCTGGGCCCCGCCCCTGGGAACAGAGGGATCTCCTGCTGGTCCTGCTGAGAGCCCCTGAAACTCTCAATCCCCAGACCCTTGGCTTGGGGCCGCCCCTGGAAGCAGCACAGGAAAACGTCTGCCAACCGCGCTCAGACAGAAGCTTGCAGATCCATCCCATGGTCCACTGTGAGGCCACTGGTTGGGCTAAGAGCTAGTCGTGCAGCAACACAATAGTTTTATTCTAATATTTTCCAAACTTTGTACTCAAATACGCTACCTACTTACCCCCTGACCTCTCTCATTCTATTTTTCTATCTCTGGACCTCTGCTCGTCTTTCAACCCTTATACTGCATGGATCTACACTTGATGGCTGTTGAGCAACACTGTATATCTAGGTGTTTAATTATTCTCTAGGCTCAGAGGGACTTAAAGACAATACAGATTGGATTGAGAGGCTTATTGTTTTGGGTATAAATCGCTTATCAGTGGATTATTAGACTGGTCGGTAACTGCACAAAAAGAAAGAGTGATAACACCAATCAAAACTTGTGAACATCTAGAGTCTGCCAGCTACAGAGGTCTAGGTTGGTTATATCTGAAAAACTATAATCGTGTTTAGTATTAATCTTGCTCCCATTTTCAAATGGGCAGAACAAGAAACTCAAGAAAAATGTCAAATCAAGAAACAACATCCCCCACCCCCCTCACCCAATGTAAACAGCCAATGGAACAGTCACTGGCAAACCTAGAGGAGAGTCTTCCAAGTGCTGTACAAATGAAACTGATAAACATCATTAATGAAAAATGTGAAAATATAAAGAAAGAGATAAGGGAGGAAGCCATAGCTGAACAAGAGGAAACCATAAACAAGGTGATAAGTGAAAAAGAAGAAGCCATAAAGGAGGCCATAATAAAGGTTTTTCAAAGAAAGATGGATGAATTCATAGAATCCACAAATAAAAAGGTGACCGAACTCCAGCAAATGTTCAAAGAAAATAAAGCTACTGAGCTAACCACTCAAATGGAAATCAAGGAGCTAAAGAAATCCATACATGATCTAAAAGAAGAGATGCAAGGCATCAAAAATGAGCAATTAGAAGCAAGGGAGATGAAAAATAAAGTAGATAGCTTTGATAGCAGGTTAGACAATGCAGGGGAGAGAATTTCCGGGGCTGAAGATAATTTAGTTATTATAGAGAAAGAACAGAAAATGAGTCAATCCAAATCTAGGAAAAATGAGAGAGCGCTTCAGGAGGTCCAAGATACAATTAGGAAGCCTAATTTAAGGATAATTGGTATTGAGGAGGGCGTGGAGAAAGAGGTCAATGGTATTGGAAATATACTTCAGGGAATCATCTCAGAGAATTTCCCAAACATCCAGAAGGGCAGGCCCATCCAGATACAAGAAGCTTTTAGAACCCCAAACAGACCTGACCAGAAAAGAACATCCCACCACCACATCGTAATCTGAACTGGATCAATAGAAACCAAAAAAAGGATCCTAAAGGCAGCCAGGGAAAAGGGTTCAGTAACCTATAAAGGAAAACCAATCAGAATAACCCCAGATTTCTCAGCAGAGACCATGCAAGCAAAAAGTGACTGGAAGCATATATGTCATGCCCTTAAGTCAAATAACTACCAACCAAGAACACTGTACCCAGCTAAGCTCTCATTCATAACAGAGGGAACAATAAAAACATTCCATTCCAGGGAAAAGCTGCAACAATATGTCGCAACAAAACCAACACTACAGAGAATTCTGAAAGATGTCCTATACATAGAAAACCAAAATAAATGCAATATAGGGAAAGAAATGGCACCTAAACAGCATACCATCTAAGGACCACAAGAACTGTCAAGACACAGGCCCAAATAAAAGCTTTTAAAAATGGTAGGACCTAATAAATATCTCTCAATCCTAACTCTCAATATCAATGGACTTGGCTCTCCAATTAAATGGCATAGACTGTCTAGTTGGATCAAAAAGCAAGAGCCATCGTTCTGCTGTCTTCAAGAGACACATCTTACCCAAAAAAACAAACATCTTTTGAAAGTGAAAGGTTGGAATAAACTCTATCAAGCTAACGGCCCCCATAAACAGGCTGGAGTTGCCATCCTCATATCAGATAAAATAGATTTCAAACTAAAATTAGTAAAAAAAAGACAAAGAAGGTTACTACATACTACTAAAGGGATCTTTCCTCCAGGAAGACATAACGATCCTAAATATTTACACACCCAATCCCGGAGCTCCAAACTTCATCAAGGAAACTTTACTTACACTGAAACCATACATAGATCGAAATACAGTGATTGTCGGTGACTTTAACACACCACTCTCACCTATGGACAGATCAACAAGGCAAAAACTCAGCAGAGAAACCTTAGAACTGAACAACTATATAGACCAACTAGATCTAACAGACATCTGCAGAATATTCCACCCAGCAACAACACAATATACGTTTTTCTCAGCAGCACATGGAACATTTTCCAAAATAGATCACATCTTAGGCCATAAAACAAACCTGGACAGATTCAGAAACACTGAAATTATTCCATGCACACCACAAAGGCATCAAACTGGAATTGAACACACATCTCCACCAACGAAAACCCTGTAACTCATGGAGACTGAACAACACATAGTTGAATCACCAATGAGTCATCAAAGAGATCAGAACAGAAATCCAACAGTTTATGAAATTTAACAGTAAGGAGCACACAAAATACCAACTCCTTTGGGACACAGCAAAGGCAGTACTCAGAGGAAAATTTATAGCGCTGAGTGCCTACAACAACAAGTTGGAAAAATTGCAAACCAACAAGTTAATGTCTCACCTTAAGCTCCTGGAAAAAGAGCAACAAACCAACCCTAATCCCAGTAGAAGAAAGCAAATAATTAAAATCAAAGCAGAATTAAATGATTTGGAATCCAAAAAAACTATAGAAAGAATCAACAAAACAAGGAGTTGGTTCTTTGAAAGAATTAACAAAATTGACAAGCCCTTAGCAAATCTTACCAAAAAAAGAAGAGAGCATATCGAAATAAACAAAATCGCAGATGAAAATGGTAATATCACGACAGAAATTACCAAGATCCAGAATATCATGAGGGAATACTTATCAAACCTTTATGCCAACAAATTTGAGAATCTAGATGAAATGGATGAATTCCTAGCCAATATTAACATACCCACACTGAACCAAGAAGAACTAAGCCAACTCAACAGGCCTATTTCAAGCTCTGAAATAGAAATGGCAATTAGAGAACTTCCACCTAAGAAAAGCCCAGGGCCAGATGGATTCACAGCTGAATTCTATAAGGTCTTCAAAGTAGAGCTCACACCAATACTCCTCAAGCTCTTCAACAAAAGTGAAAATGAAGGTTCCTTACCAAACTCATTCTATGAAGCCAGTATAACCCTCATCCCCAAACCAGACAGAGATTCATCAAAGAAAGAGAACTATAGACCTATATCTTTGATGAACATCGATGCAAAACTTCTCAACAAAATACTGGCCAACCGTCTACAACAACTCATCAAAAAAATTATACACTATGACCAAACTGGATTCATCACAGGGAGGCAAAGCTGGTTCAACATACGCAAATCAATTAATATAATTCAACACATCAACAGGAACAAGGGCAAAAATCACATGATTGTCTCAATAGACGCGGAAAAGGCATTTGACAAGATCCAACACCCTTTTATGTTAAAAGCTCTGGAGAAACTAGGAATCCATGGAACATTCCTCAATGTAACAAAGGCTGTGTATGAGAAACCTACTGCTAGTATTACACATAATGGTGAAAATCTAAAGCCATTCCCTCTAAAATCAGGAACGAGACAAGGATGCCCACTCTCTCCACTCCTCTTTAACATAGTACTAGAATTCCTAGCCAGTGCAATAAGGCACGAAGCAAGCATAAAGGGGATCCAAGTAGGGAAAGAGGAAATAAAACTATTCCTCTTTGCAGATGACATGATTCTGTATTTAAAGAATCCTATAGACTCTACTCCCAAGCTCCTTGAGCTGATTCAAAGCTTTGGAAGAGTAGCAGGCTATAAAATCAACCCTCAAAAATCAACTGCCTTCCTTTATGTCAACAGTGAGAGGAACGAGGCAATAATCAGGAAAGAAACTCCTTTCACAATAGCCTCAAAGAAAATAAAGTACCTAGGAATTAGCTTAACTAAGAATGTAAAGGACCTTTTTGACGAAAACTTTAAAACCCTAAAAAAGGAAATTAAAGCAGAACTAAGAAAATGGAAAAACCTCCCATGCTCCTGGATTGGAAGAATCAACATTGTGAAAATGACAATCTTGCCAAGAGCTATCTACAAATTCAATGCAATACCCATCAATATCCCAATGTCATTCTTTAAAGAAATAGAAGAGGCAATCCAAAATTTCATATGGAATAATAAAAGACCCCGTATAGCAAAAACACTTCTTAGCAGAAAGAACAGCGCTGGAGGAATTTCAATTCCAAACTTTGGACTCTGTTACAGAGCTATAATTCTCAAAACAGCTTGGTATTGGCACAGGAACAGGCCTGAAGACCAATGGATAGAACTGAGGACCCAGATATTAAACCACAGACCTATGGCCACCTAATCTTTGACAAGGGAGCTAAAAAAATAGAATGGAAGAAAGACAGCCTCTTCAACAAGTTGTGCTGGCAGAACTGGTTAAGCACCTGCAGAAAACCAAAGCTGGATCCTTCTTTGTCACCCTGCACTAGAATTAACTCCAAATGGATCAAAGACCTGGAGGTAAAAGCTGACACACTGAAAACTGTACAGGAAGGAATAGGAGATACACTAGGCCTCCTTGGCACAGGTCGAAACTTTCTTAATAAGGACCAAGAATCACAACAAATCAGAGAAAGGCTGGATAAGTGGGACTTCATTAAACTGCAGAGCTTTTGTATGGCAAAGGACATAGCTAGTAAACTAATCAGGAAGCCTACAGAGTGGGAGAAGATCTTCACCAACCAAACAACGGACAAAGGCCTCATATCTAAAATATATCAACAACTCAAAAAATTGAATCACTCCAAAACTAACCTCCAAAGTAACAACCATCCCATTAAAAAATTGGCCAAAGACTTAAAGAGAGTCTTTTTGAAGAAGAAACAAAAATGGCCTATAGACACATGAAGAAATGCCCAACATCTCTGGTCATAAAAGAAATGCAAATCAAAACAACTCTAAGATTCCACCTCACTCCAGTTAGAATGGCTAGGATCAGGAAAACGAATAACAACAGATGCTGGAGGGGATGTGGCCAGGAGGGATCACTACTACACTGTTGGTGGGAGTGCAAACTCGTTCAACCACTATGGAAAGCAGTGTGGCAGTGTCTCAAAAGGCTAAACATAGAACTCCCCTATGACCCAGCAATTCCACTACTTGGCATTTACCCAACCATCCAGAAACAAGGACATACTAAATCCACTAGCACAACAATGTTCATTGCAGCACTATTCACCATAGCAAAGATATGGAACCAACCTAGATGTCCCTCAGTTGATGAGTGGATCAACAAGTTGTGGTATTTGTACACAATGGAATTCTATGCTGCTGTGAGAAAGAATGGCATTGCCCCATTTGTTAGGAAATGGAAAGACTTAGAAAAAATTATGTTAAGTGAAGTAAGCCAGACTCAAAGGAACTTAGGCTCAATGGTTTCCCTCATTCGTCATAATCAGTAGAAACCTTGGGCTCTCCTAGCAGAGATTTGCAATAGAGCAAAATCTTGATACATAAGGCCATATAATATGAAGCTAATTGAAAGGACCTGCAGGATATTGAAACAAAAGCCATATAATGAATGATTGTTGTCCTTAATGTACTATGTTGTCTCTCATCTCCTTTGCTGTCCCTTGGTTATCTCATATTGGTATAGTATCTCACTTTGTTATCTGATATATTGAATTTATTTGTGTTTGGATATTTAAAATTTGATAGGGAAGGCGGGAAATCCAAGAGGGATGGGGGGTGTGGGGGGGAGGGAAATGGGTACCAAGACATGTGAAAGGGTATCAATGTATGTGAATTAATGCACCTTCTATCTGGCAAATATCATGTAACCCTTTTACTAATTACAATAAAAAAAAAAGAAATGGCAATAAGAGACCTTCCACCTAAGAATAGCCCAGGGCCAGATGGATTCACAGCTGAATTTTATAAGGTCTTCAAAGCAGAGCTCACACCAATACTCCTCAATGTCTTCAACGAAATTGAAAATGAAGGTTCTTTACCAAACTCATTCTATGAAGCCAGTATAACCCTTATTAATTAATCTTAATCAGGATTGAGTTGCACTTATAGCCATTATTTTTAAATGCCCTCAAGGCAAATCTAGTATTTTTCCTTCCAGAAGGACTTGGATTTTAAGCACTTTGGAACATTTTTTTGCTCAGAATTTGTGCTTAGCCTGAGATATTCTTTGCCACGGAATGCAGCTGGTGTCATGTAGAAAATGCCTATTAGATTATACTAAACAGAAATTTTCTTTGGAGTACTTGATAATTTCTATAGAATAAATATCCCCTTATGGGCAATTTTGAGCCAGTAGCAGAGTTACTGAGGTCAGACTCCAGTGACTGACGGTGGGCAGCTTTCTCTCTGCTCTACAGGTTCCTAGAAGCAGCCATCCGTGGAGTCAATCTCTTGGGGGAAACAGTCGTTAAGAGCTGGTTCTGCCTGAGGTCTCTGGATTTTAATGCTCAACTTTGTCCCATGGGGTCCATGCTTTCTCTAGCTTCCTGTAAATTGTCTATGTATTTAAAAGGCTTACTCCTGAGTCACTTCCCACATGGGGGCTGAAAGAAACTTTCGAACTGTGCCCACCTAAGAAGGGGTTGTATCTCTCTGGAGTTTGTAGATTCATATGTCTCTGCACCAATATCTTTGTGATGGTTTCTAAAAACATGATTTGTAATTTATCCATCTTTTTTTTCAGGTAAGGATTTTACACTCCATGCTAAAAGAACATCTTAACTTTCATTCATTACTTTATCAACGTTGTTTTTGTAGACACTGAATCCCTGAATAGGCATATACTCAAAAGATATGCAGTCTTCAGAGTTATGAACACTTTTTAATTTTTCATGAGAGGTTAACTTACATACTTCACACTGCAAAGAAACAAAATAGACTATGTAGAAGATATCATAGATCTGGTCAGAACCAAAGCATCTACCATAAAAAGAAAGTTAAAAATTGAACTTATATTTATGTAGAGTTTAAATATGAAAATAGTAGTTTTGTTATCCAAAGTTTCATGTTAAAAATGGTAAATTTCATCACTGTCCTGACTTCCTGCATCCCACAGACAATTACTTTGAATTGCTTTATGGCTTTCCTTTACTTCCTTATTTCCATTCTCACAAGAACACACTTATATTGGTGCTTCTTCATTCTTCTCAATTTGAAATTTATTATCTTTCCATTTGGAGAAAGACTTGTTCCATTCATACCCAGGCTTATCACATATATACACAGATCTTAGGATTTTTGTGTATCTTCAAATAAATCCACTTGGTTTTCCATCTTTTATATGTGTATGCTTCTTTGTTTTCTAATGAGCCATGAACCTACTTATATTTATTGTAATCACATTCATTTGACTTATGTCATCTGCTTCATTTGTTTTTATATTGTTCTATGTATTTTTGGTATTCTACTGTCCCTCATTTAAGCTTCTTTCGACTGAATTTTTTTTGCCAGTCCTGGGGCTTGAACTTAGGGTCTTGGCATTGTCCTGTGTTTTCTCAAGGCTAGCATTCTACCACTTGAGTCACAGTACTGCTTCTGGCTTTTTCTGTGTATGTGGTACCGAGGAATCCAACGTAGGTCTTTGTGCAAGGCAAGCATTCTACCACTAGATCAGACTCACAGCCCTGAATTGTTTTCTGCTTGTTTGGATTTTGTTTTGTTTTATTTATTATTTTGCTTGCTTTCTGCCAGGTTTCCCCTCCTTTGTCTATGGAAATAGATGTAGGAAATGCTCTAGGGTCAGGTTGGGTTGCATTCCTATTTCTAGCTACACAGGAATACCATATTTTGCCATTTGTTTTTTATTTTTTATTTCTATCATTGGGGTAATGTATAGAGGGTTTTCAGTTACATTCACCAGGTAGTAGGCACATTACTTCTCACAAAATGATACCCCTTCTCAAGGTTTTTGTACCCATTTCTCTCCCCAAGCCCCTCCCAATCATCTTGTTTGACATCGCTTTTTGAGTGCTACTGGGCCATAAAAAACATCTGTGACTACTTTTTAGGAGTTACTGTTGATATTTTAATGAAAAAGTTAACTAAGATTAGATTTAATGTATATCACCTCCACAAAAATAGTTCAAGGAAATTGAATTCAGGTAATTTGTACATTTCTTTCAATTGTGGAATGAAAACCCCTCTGTAAAACACTTTATTAGCAACAATAAAATTATATTTAAAAAGATGAATCTGTTAAGTTTAGTATCTTTAATTGGCAAGACTGGAATAAAGAGGCCCTAAAAATAATTCCAAAGGATTTCACCTCTGATCTTTCTTAGAAGTAAATGACTAAACCCCTCTAACTCCTAGCTGTAAAATATCAACACTGGTTATCATAGACAGATAGTAACAGTTGTATGGATTTTACATTATTTGTATAATACTAAAATGCAAAGAATAAAGAAAAACTACCCATATATGTAAATATTCAGTACTTTGTTCAAATTTGTTTGTAAGGCTTTCAGTCAGAATAAATACTGTACTGGCGAGCTAGTCTATTTGAGAACTCATATCTGATGTTAAAGACAATGCAAAGAATAATGTATTCAAGTAAGATAGTTGCAGTATATAGTAATATTATTATTCCATTTGGTAGAATTCTATGATATTCTGTTAATCTCTAGGGAAGGGGGATGGGTATAAATGAAGGGCATGGTTTTCAAGCAGATAGAAACGCAAAATGAAGGAAATCTGTTGTCATTCTCAGTTTAGCTCTGAATTCAAAAATACCTTGCTCTTTGACTAGAGAGGAGCTACAGCCCAAATCTAGAGTAACTATAAGTTACTAAATTTAGGTTCAAGAATTTAAATTGATAACTATATTTTTCAAAGAGAACAGAACCTCCAATGAGAAAGATGAAGAGAAAGAATGTAAGGGTCACGGTGATTTGCTTTTCAAAGACAGTAATGAAACATGATCTAGTGGTCTAATAAAAGCTTAAAATTCTAGAATGTACTGCTCTATCTTTCCTTTGCACAGTTTATACCATGGATGATTTGTTAAGGTGGTTGCTTTTTAAAAAATAGAAATCTTTATGCTATGTTTTGGGAGATATATTAATTTCTCTTAGAGAAAGTGAGACATGGTTCTGAGATTGGGCAAATGTATCTAATTTAGATGAAGAGAGAACCTGGGATCATTTAAACTGAAGCAACAAATATATACACACTCATTGTTCATTCCTTCTAGTTACTCATTATTTCTAATTTGCTGTATACCTTATTATTGCTGTCATATAATTCTGTCTTTTGTCTTTGCTTTTCCATCTATACTAACTCAGTGTGTTGGATTCAAATACAACCCATCTATTGGCAACTATACACATCACACACACACACACACACACACACACACACACACACACAACACACACACACCTGACATCACTACCAACTCTAATCTTGATTTTTCCAGGACTCTAGAGATGGATGGATATTCATCTATTTATTTGACATTTCTACAGTTGTTCTTCCAAATATAATAAAACATTCCTTTTCCCGACAGTCCTTAAAACTGTTTTCTTTTCCTCCATCGTTCATTTGCATAAATCAAGACTAATAGAGTGGTGCCTGACTCCACTGCTACAAACTATTCACTCTAGAGGAGACATGATGACTGAGAGACAGAAAGTTAGAGGACATTCTTCGATACAGGAGGAGCCACGTTCAGCATAGAGTAGGAAGATTTAGAGAGTATATGTTTGCAGGAGACATTTAACAGTGAAGATTTATTGCTAGGTGTATCTTTCAAGAAGAGTTCCTATAGTTCTGGACACCTGCTGCTATTGTCATGTCAGCAGATAAGGGAGAGAAAGGCCTCACGAAATGAGTGGTATCTCTCAGGAGAGGCAGTTCTGAGATGTTTGACAGAGTCTGATTCTATGAATATACAAATGGTGGCATCCATGAAGCATACAGTGATAACTGTTTTGGGTGACATTGAGAACAAAGATTTTTTTCATATAATTTTTATTGTAATTAATAGAAGGGTTACATTATATTCACCAGACAGAAGGTGTGTTACTTCACATACATTGAAACCCTTTCTCATGTCTTGGTCCCCATTTCCCTACCCCCCAACCTCACCTTGTTTTCCCCCATCCCTATACTATTTCAAATAACCAAATAAACATATATACAGTATATCAGATAACAAGGTAAAATACTGTAACCATATGAGATAACCAAGGGACAGCAAAAGAGATGAGAGATTTTGTTTATATATCCTGGAAGTCCTTTCACTTAGCGTCATTCTATATGGACTTATGTATCTAGGTTTTGTTCTATTGCAAATCTCTGCTAGGAGAGCCCAACTGAGGGAGACCATTGAACCTATGTTTGAGTCTGGCTTACGTCACTTAATATGATTTTTTCGAAGTCATTCCATTTCCTTACAAATGGGGCAATGTCATTCTTTCTGACAGCAGCATTGAATTCCATTGTGTATAAATACCACATCTTGTTGATCCACTCATCAACTGAGGGGCATCTGGGTTGGTTCCATATCTTTGCTATGATAAAGAGTGCTGCAATGAACAACGTTGTGCTAGTGGCTTTAGTATGTCTTTTTTTCTGGACAACTGGGTAAATGCCAGTAGTGGAATTGCTGGATCATAGGGGAGTTCTGTGTTTAATCTTTTGAGGAACTCCCATACTGTTTTACATAGTGTTTGAATGAGTTTGCACTCCCACCAACAGTGTAGTAGTGATCCCTGGCCACATCTCCACCAGCATTTTTTGTTATTAGATTTCTTGATCTTGGCCATTCTGACTGGAGTGAGGCAGAATCTGAGTTGTTTTGATTTGCATTTTTTCAATGGCCAGAGATATTGAGCATTTCTTTTTATGTCTATAGGCCATTCTTATTTCTTCTTCAGAGAAGACTCTCTTCAAGTCTTTGGTCCATCTTTTAATGGGATGGTTGTTTCTTTGGAGATTAGTTTTGGAGTGATTCAATTTTTTGAGCTCTTGATATATTTTAGATATAAGGCCTTTGTCTGTTGTATGGTTAGTGAAGATCTTCTCCCACTCTGTAGGCTTTCTAGTTAGTTTGCTAGCTATATGCTTTGCTATACAGTAAGGCTGCAGTTTAATGCAGTCCCACTTATCCAGACATTCTTTGATTTGGAGAACAAAGACTTTTAATGATGGTGACACCCACAATTTGCAATGTGAAACCCAGCACCTGTGACTGTTCAGTTTTCTGTTATTATGGAAGCAATTATAACTATTCATGGAAAATAGTAATATGAAATATCTCTCAGAGGGAAACGAACAAATTCTACTTCTCATGGTTCAATTTTCAGAGCAAAATTCCATATCTTTTACAAAAATAAAACCCAAAGCAAAAG
Source organism: Megascapheus bottae (assembly GCF_031878675.1). Taxonomy (NCBI): domain Eukaryota; kingdom Metazoa; phylum Chordata; class Mammalia; order Rodentia; family Geomyidae; genus Megascapheus; species Megascapheus bottae. Next base: position 61,525,527 of record NC_143512.1, read on the forward strand.
CACATTGACTACAAAAATGAGCATATGATGAGCATAGATCTCATGCATGTTTATTTTTTAATTTTCTCACAAATTTTAAGTATATTGTGAAAACTAGTATTAACTTGCAATAAGTAGTCAATGTTCTAGGCATAAAATATTAATTTCCCATATATTGACAGTGCCCTTCTATTGGATACATTATAATCCATGGAACAAAATTTAAGTTGTCATTTTCCCTAAGATTCAGAATTTAGGAATACAAGATGTACCACTTGTATATTTTCTTCCCCTTGCCTTTAAGACCCTCCCCCAATGAATGTTACAATTTCCTCATATTTATTTTGATATACTGTAAGAGAGTGTTCAAAGGAGATACACCATTTGAATCCTCTTCTGCAGATGCCATACTTCAGTATATGTTCACATATATATGAATATAACACACTAGATATTTATAATTTAAATCTAACTTCTACATATAAGAGAAAAACCTGTAGCCCTCTGAGTCTGACTTATTTCACCTAATATCTATCTATCTATCTATCTATCTATCTATCTATCTATCTATCTATCTATGTATATTAGGTGGCCCTGTACATTTTTTATGTGTCTTTTGGCCATTTTTATCTCTGCTTTGCTGTGTAAAAAATTTTTAGCTTGATGTAATCCAATTTGCTTATTCTCTCTCCATTTTTCTGAATCTCTGAAACTCTACTCAGAAGGTTCCTGCCTAGAGCAATTCTTATGCTAATTAACATTCAGACCCATTGGCCTTCTCAGAATAAGAAATTTAAGTTTTATTAAATGGTCTTCATAGCAATATGAAGCATATATTGGCCCCATTTTTCAGATGGAGCAATTTGAGATTAGAGAAGTTAGGAGAATTGTCTAAAGAGAATTGCTTAGAGAATAAATAAAAATTTATCATTTCACAGTTATATTTGTCTGCATTTAAACATACTTTCAGAGGCCAGGAGTTTGGCCTAGTGGTAGAGTGCTTGCCTAACATGCACCCAAGACCTGGGTTCGATTCATTGGTACCAAAAACATATTAAAAAGCCAGAAGTGGGGGCTGGGAGTTTGGCCTAGTGGTTAAGGTGCTTGCCTAGCATGCACAAAAACCCGGGTTTGATTCCTTGGTACCACATACATACAAAAAAGCCGGAAGTGGTGCTGAGGCTCAAGTGGTAGAGCTCTAGCCTTGAGAAAGCCCAAGGACAGTGTTCAGGCCCTAAGTACAAGCACAGGACTGCCAACAAAACAAAACAAAACAAAAACCATAATTTTCCACAGTGTTAGTCATCCTTATGAAATACTAGAAGGAAAAGAAGCATGAATTAAATTTGAGAACATCGTCTAATTGACACTATGGATAGAAAGCTGAAATATTATAGAGGTTGAATTTGAAAATGAAAGCTCATGAAATAGACTATTTGGGACTAAATTTCAGGAATCAAGGAAAAGTGATTGCAGAGTAATCCTGAAGCCACCAGCACTGTGGATTTGGAATAGGAAAACACTTCTTTACAATGGGTATTCTTTTTTCTTTTCAATGATTTTTTTACAATGGGAAGATGCTAGTCATATTTTTGGATTGTTTTTGCTAGAAGTCAATCTCTATTTATAAGTACAGCAACCTAAATTTACTTGAGATTTAAGTTGTCGTTTACAGCCATGTTCTATCTTATCAGAACATAACTTAGAAAGGTACATTCACTTCACCCACTTTGCAGGCTATTATTTTATTAACTTTGTGTGCTACACAGGGTGTGTTCCAGTTCAAACAAGGGTCACTTAATGTTATTTGTTTCCAACTATGGGTCATAGTTTGAACTTTGAACCAGCTCCTATTATAGGTAACTGTAAACAGCAAAGGCATTGCTGTGATTATTCCCCCATCCTTCACCTGAGTCCTACAGGCAAAAGAAATGACAATGCTTCTTTGGAAATGAGACATATTTGAAGTCCTTCTGCTCTCTTACTGACTCATCAGTTTATAGACAGACTTAAGTTTTGCAAGTTTGCTGCCAGACTAATTTTATTCTAATATTTAAAAGACTGCTGTTTTCAATGCACAGAAATACAAGCTACAGAATGAGCAATGTGCTCTGTACTAGCAAGAAAAAGTGTTTATTTTCAGTTGACTAAAAGTGCATTAGTGTCCAAAGTATTAACTTAGTTGTCAAAAGCTAAGAAGGTTAAAGAACAATTCTCACTGTGAACAATTTTGAGTATGTGGAATACTGTCTGATGTGACTCTTCTGAAATATTTGATATGCACTGAAATTTGCTGCATACAAAACATATCCAGCTCTTTATAAACTACTTATTAGTTTCCTACCAACAAGCTGAAAGTCGGAGTCTGGCTTTTATTCAATGCCTCCTTGCTTCTCATAAAACTCCCTCCAGTGTCTAGGAAAGACATATTTAAAAAGTGCACATTATAATATTATCCTCTAAATAGTTTATTGGGCACTGTGTACACCAAGGATCTGCTTCTTTTTGCCTAGAAAATTGAGAAAGGACTAGACAGCTAAAATTATAGTGCTTACAAAAGGCAACTTTATGAGCCGGAAAGAAAGTGTCCTAAATTCCTACTGATAGCAGGAAAGAAAACCTTCCTCCAAAGCCATAATGCTCCATCTGCCAGGTGACTCTGCAGTACCAAGGAACAGATGACTCTGCTGTCTGCCCTGATTCTCTCACTCTGCAGGTGTCTAATGTATAGGACATAGCATGAAGAGAGGCTGAGAACTCATGTTCTGAATAAGATCTGCCCGTCCAAAGATACTGAAGGGCCAATATCCTGCTGGTAAATGCTCTCTGAAAGAAATAAGACATCTGAAAGTGCCATAAAGGGAACACATAAACGTACTTCCAGATTTAGAGAGAATTAAAAATTAACGTGGCAGAAAGTGATAATTGAGCTTTTACCTTGATGAATATAGGTCCTCTTATCTTATAAACATCTGAAGGACCCATTCCATGTGTAAGAACAGGTACTCACATTAATGGACAGGAGACAAAGGAATTCTCTCTAGTCAATAGAAGCACAATGAACCAGATCAGAAGAGAGCCTGAAAACAACAGACTCCAATCAAGTAGAGAAAGAAAGGAATATCCACAATTTTTAGCAATGTGAAGCCAACGACCTCATCAATGATATTTTATGAGAAAAATTTACATGATTGGGTACCAAACCATAATCACTAAGATTCAGGACAGATCAGGAATCAGATTCTATGAGAGCTCTGTGAAGAAAGATGCAAAGCCAGTTCCTACTGGGCCAGGTAAACAGATCAGACAGAGAAAAATGAAGCAGTAGCTTCCCAAAGGAAGAAATGGCAGTTTCATAACTTAGTAATTGTTTTCCTGCTCAGCATTTGGCATATCGGGAACATGATTACATTTCCTCCTTCTCCTTGAGCATCGGCTGTTTGGTTTCTCTATGGCCTTCTCCTTTTTAAATTTTTCTTTAACTGTTTTTGCAATCTCTTTCTTAGCTCTGTGAAGGATTTCTTTTCAACACAAACAATACCCTCATATGGATGTCTCATTGGTACCTCAAACTCAGTGTATCCATACTATATCTATATTCGGGCTTTGCCTAGTGTTGGCCGAGACCATCATCTTACCAAAGCTGAAATCACAGGCTTGCTGTGATCTTCCTTCCTGTTCGCATTAGCCCTCAAATCAGTGGATTTGCTCTTCTAAATTATTTTCCTGCCAGTTGGATTTTGTACTATTATGACCAGAGTGAGACCATTACCATTTTTCACCTTTATCATGAAACAATGTGTTACATTTTCCCTTTACCATCCAAAGATTCTCCTTATCAGAGCTGTACAGAAAGCATAGGTGTATCCTTGTCTCTTATCTGCTTTGTTTAAATCCTTGAATTTTCTATTGTACTTCCATTTCCACATTCAGAATAAAATCTGATTCTTGAAATGTTTATAAGGCTCTTTTTTCCTGATTACATCTTCAGCCTCTTCTACTGATTACTTCCATTTTCATTTTCTATCTACGCTTATCCAAGTTTATTTTATAACCAGATCCATACTAGGCTAATAAATCACTTTATTTTTTTTGTTATCACTCACTTTTTGTATGTCACCTTTTATAGAACACATTGCTACTCTCCAAACACAAACTTGCCTTTTTTCTTTACTATTTTAATTTCTTTCCTTCATTTCTTCCTTCCTGCTTTTCTTTCCCTCTCCCCCTACTGCTTCCTTCCTTCCTTGTTTTCTTCCTTCCTTCCTCTCTCTCTCCTTCCCTCTCTTCTCTCTTTCTTTCTTTTTCATGTCATTTTTCTCTTTCTCTCCTTTCCTTTTTCTTCCTTCCTCTTTTATCTCTTTTTCTTTCTCTTCTCTCCTCTCCCTACCTTCCTTCCTTTATTCCTTCCTTCTTTCTTTCTTTTTTTCTTCTTTGATGGTATTGGGGTGAGAATGCAGGGTTGTGCACTAATTTTGGTTGCTTGCTCAGAAGACCTTATACCACTTGAACCTACCTTCAGTCCTGGATTTTTCTGACATTTAGAGAATCTAACAAACATTCTACCTTTGAAAAACAATTCTCCAGATATCAGACGACTGAGTAGCTAAAGTTGTAGACAGGAGCTACCAATGTCTGCTGCCTCTTACTTTCTTATATTATTTATTTCTGTAATATGCACCTGAGCAAAAATAATTCCTCTTTGTTCACTATTATATTCCCAGAATGTGACACTATTTTGGTATTTGGTGTATATACATATATATATGAGATATAGATACATCTATATATGTTTTAGTGTAGTCAATTAATTATAATTGGTATATTGAGCTCATATGAAGAAATTTGTAAAAGTAGAGTTTCAAAATAGAGTTTTACTTGCAAGGAAAATAAAGTACCTAGGAATTATCTTAACTAAGAATGTAAAGGACCTTTTGATGAAAACTTTAAAATCCTGAAAAAGGAAATTAAAGCAGAACTGAGGAAATGGAAAAATCACCCATACTTCTGGATGGGAAGAATCAACATCGTGAAAATGACAATCTTGCCAAGAGCTATCTACAAATTCAACACAATTCCCATCAATATCCCAATGTCATTCTTTAAAGAAATAGAAGAGGCAATCCAAAATTTCATATGGAATAATAAAAGACCCCGTATAGCAAAAACACTTCTTAGCAGAAAGAACAGTGCAGGAGGAATTTCAATACCAAACTTTAGACTCTATTACAGAGCAATAATTATCAAAACAGCTTGGTACTGGCACAAGAACAGGCCTGAAGACCAATGGAATAGAACTGAGGACCCAGATATTAAACCACAGACCTATGGCCACCTAATCTTAGACAAGGGAGCCAAAAAAATAGAATGGAAGAAAGACAGCCTCTTCAATAAGTGGTGCCAGCAGAACTGCTTAACCACCTACAAAAAAAAGTGGGATCATTCTTTGTCACCCTGCATTAGAATTAACTCCAAATGGATCAAAGACCTGGAGGTAAAAACCGATACACTGAAAACTTTACAAGAAGGAATAGGAGATACACTAGGCCTCCTTGGCACAGGTCGAAACTTTCTTAATAAGGACCAAGAATCACAACAAATCAGAGAAAGGCTGCATAAGTGGGATTGCATTAAACTGCAGAGTTTTTGTATGACAAAGGACATAGCTAGTAAATTAATTAGAAAGCCTACAGAATGGGAGAAGATCTTCACTAAGCATACAATGGACAAAGCCCTCATATCTAAAATATATCAACAGCTCAAAAAATTGAATCACTCCAAAACTAATCTCCAAAGTAACAACCATCCCATTAAAAGATGGGCCAAGGACTTAAAGTGAGTCTTCTCTGAAGACGAAACAAAAATGGCCTATAAACACATGAAGAAATGCTCAACATCTGTGGTCACAAAAGAAATGCAAATCAAAACAGCTCTAAGATTCCACCTCACTCCAGTTAGAATGGCCAGGATCAAAAAAACTAATAACAATAGATGCTGGAGGGGATGTGTCCAGGAGGGATCACTACTACACTGTTGGTGGGAGTGCAAACTCCTTTAACCACTATGGAAAGCAGTATGGCAGTGCCTCAAAAGGCTAAACATAGAGCTCCCCTATGATCCAGCAATTCCACTACTAGGCATTTACCCAATTGTCCAGAAGCAAGGACATACTAAAGCCACTAGCACAATGATGTTCATTGCAGCACTCTTTACCATAGCAAAATTATGGAACCAACCCAGATGTCCCTGAGTTGATGAGTGGATCAACTAGATGTGGTATTTGTACACAATGGAATCTATGCTGCTGTCAGAAAGAATGGCATTGCCCCATTTGTTAAGAAATGGAAAGAGTTAGAAAAAATCATATTAAGTGAAGTAAGCCAGACTCAAAAGAACATAGGCTCAATGGTTTCCCTCATTTGTCATAATCAGTAGAAACCTTGGGCTCTCCTAGCAGAGATATGCAATAGAGCAAAACCTAGATACATAAGACCATATAGTATGAAGCTAATTGAAAGGACCTCTAGGATATAGAAACAAAAGCCATATAATGAGTGATTGTTGTCCTTAATGTACTGTTATCTCTCATGTCTTTTGCTGTCCCTTGTTTATTTCATATTGTTACAGTATCTCACTTTGTTATCTTATATATTGAATATATTTGTATTTGGTTATTTGAAATTGGATAGGGAAGGGGGGAAAACAAGATGAGGAGTGGGGGTGGGGGTGGGAAATGGGGTCCAAGACATGTGAAAGGGTAACAATGTATGTGAACTAATGCACCTTTTATCTGGCGAATATAATGTAACCCTTCTTTTAATTACAATTAAAAATATATGAAAAAAAAAGAAAATAGAGTTTTACTATAGAAATAAGGCAAGGTGACAGAGCCATGACTCCTGTGAAGATGTGGGCCTGTTCAGAGTTTTGAAGTGCTTGTGATAGATTAAGAATGGCTGCAGATTCTTGACATATTTCCATGGAATGGAGGTCTATTTCCTCTCCCTATGTGTATGACCATAGAATGTGATTCTGCCATAGGGTGCTCTGCCAGTCTGGACCTAGTGTTTGAGGAGACCCACATCTTCTACCTAATTATCTTGGGATTCTAAAATTCAGTGCAGAAAGTCTACGTTACTCAATGGATTATATGGAGAGATGCTGAGATTTAATGGCAAAGAAGGCCCTGGCTGAATCCAGCCTTACAACAATTCTATTCAAAAGCATGTGAGAGAAGCCTTCCTAGATTCTCTGTGACTCTGGGAGACTCCACATGAACAGAAGAGTTGTTCAAGAGAAGTGTTCTGGACTCTCCCAGTCATTAGAGTATATTTTTTTTAAATTAAATTCCAAAGTTTCGGAGTGATTTGTTACACAGATATAGATAACCAGAACATCTGCTACTTTCCTTTCACTGGCTGTTAGAGATACAAGGTAGGAAGTGATTTTCTCATCTTGCCATGTTCTCTCTGAAGTTGCTATGGCTTCATTTGTGAAGCCATGCCTGATTGGAGTTCAGAGCCTCAAATTATAACACAGTTTCCTATAGCAACAATTTCCTCATGGAAAACCGATTTCCCCACAATAAAGGGTGAAGATTCAGGTGGGTCTATTTGGCAAAGGTTTATGGTTGACTTTCCTCCCAGACTCATGTATTATTGTCAGTATTTCAGTTGACACATATATACATTTTGTTTAATGAAAATGGAAAAAAATGTCTTTCTTTTATCTAACAGAAGAATAAAGCTCTTCTTTCCTGATTCTGTGGAGTTGTCCACAAGAAGGTCTCTTGATCTCTGATTTGCTTTAGGAAATAAAGCAGCACAGCTTAGCACTGAGACCTTCTTAGTAGGAAAACAGAGGAGGGAGAGGAGTTTAACTTCCCAGCCTGATTTCATGTGCCCTAAGTGAAGCAAGTGTTGTAAGGAACAGCACTCAGTTGCCTCAGTCTGGACTGAGATTATCAGAAGAGGGTTTGTTACCCAGGAAGGGCTGAATATGGACAAGGTTTCAAAGGCTATGAGATGAGGAAAGAACCCAATTTCTACACACAACTCTGCCCTATTCTCTGTATGGTTCGATCAGATGAATGAGTGTTCATTTGAAGTATCAGAGGGGGAGGTAGTAGAGGGCTGAGCACAGAACATAGGTGATAAGGAAGAGCCACATGGAACTGTCCAGTCTGAAACTGGAGCAAATGAGGCCAGGCTCTGAAGACACTCTTGAGAACGCTCTAGAGTTTTACCAGAGCTGTCATCATCTGAATGTGTTCCTCAACGATGATTAGACAATCAAGATGGCTATGAAAGCTTTTGTCCTTTCTGCCCATGTGAGGGCAGAGAGAGAAGGGCAGTTCTTGAGCCAATCAATGGGCCTTCCCCTGATAATTCCTCCTTGGCTCCTCAAACTGTAAGAAATTCCTTTAAAAAATAAATCATTCTATTCATGGCATTTTGTTATATAACTAGAACAAATAAACCAAAACAACCCCGGGGTCATTTATGGATAATTATTGAGATTAAAATATTTTTAAAAAAGATACTGAGGGATTAGATGAACTTGGAGTTGATCTATTTGCTGCTGATTCTAAAGTTATTTGGTACAGGTAGTTCTATTTCTTTAATAATCATGTTTCTTAAGGGATGTTGCAACCCAAGAATAATAGCTGGGCTTCATTTGTGTTGTCAATGGACTCAGTAAAGAGAGATATGACCTAAAATGAAGCTGAATGTAATTTTAACTGCTAAACTTAGCTCAAGAGATGACAAGTTATTTTAAAATAACTTGTGAAATAATGAAGGCAAACAGTTTAAAAATACAGTCTTCTTTGAAGAAGGAAATGAAATATTTTGAATGGATGGTCTAATTAGCACTATTAAAGAATGTTTTTAAACTAATAAAATAAAATGAATATATTTAAGCCAATTAGGAGTTAACAAGCTTTGGAGATGGCTATAAAAAGTAAAAGCAAAGATACCATAATTTCGAATATATTAGGAAACTACATATCTTATTGGATAATGTATATGTCAGATTGCTGAACTGATTGTGTAGAATGTTCACACTATTGACTAAAGCTTAGTGTCTTTGTTGGTAAGATGGTTGATTTCAGAATCCCCTATTAAATTTTAGCATTTGTTTGAATGTGTTAAGTAAGATAAGTATGTATCTTAGATGTTTCTTTAAAAAATCTAGGCGGATGCCCTCCTATGTTTAAGAAAAGTTTAATTTCAGAGTTCTGTGGTTCCACTAAGCATACTTATTCATATTAGGCTATAAGGATGGGTTTATGATTCAGAGAATGCTGGTGATACTTAGAGCTGTGTAGACTTTTTTTTCTATACCAATTTTCCAGTTTTTATTTGGAAAATTCAGTTCAGCTTAAGAAAACTTTCATTCAATAGAATTAACCAAACAATATCAGGATTTAGTTTAAATGGACATGGCATGTAGTATCTGAGCTACAGCTAGGATTCAATATACTAGAATACAGATTGTGCTAGACTGGACTTTTCCCTAGTCAATCAGCATCTCCAATATGCATCTGGGGATACAGATTGAAAGCTAATTTAAGATATTCATCAGTGTCCTAGGAATTATGCCTAAGTTAAAGATAGGCTCGTGGAAACAGTCATGTGAAGGCAATAAGCAGAAAATAAGTTTGTGCTATGTATGAAGAAGCAATCTCTGTCTCTGTCTCTGTCTGTCTCTGTCTCTGTCTCTGTCTTTCTCTTTCTCTCTTTCTCTCTCACTGTCTCTCTCTAAGATTGTCAGGGACACTAGTTGCTAAGGTCTACCTGCCATGATGCAAAGCACATGAGGCAAGCCAACAGTGCCCGGAACATATGAAACAGCATTAATTCAGAATGGGTCTCCCTTCTTCTGTGGATTTGATTGTGCAATGGTGTACTGAGTTAAGTAATAAGTAACTCTCTTCCTCCAGATTTCATGTCCAACCAGAATGTGACCTGATTTAGAAATATTACATTTTGGAGATACATCAATTAAGAATTCTGAAATAAAGTCATCCTAGATTTAGAGTGGGCCACACAGACAATGGCAGGTGTCACATCCTTCTTTGGAAGAAAACAAGACACAAAGAAGAAGCCCTGTGAAGAGAAAGCCAGAGCCAGAGATGGGAGTGAAGTTGCCACAGAGGCGCATCAGGAGCTACCCAAAACTGGAAGGAGAAAGACAGTGTTTTTCCCTGGAGCGTTCAGAGCAAATTTGGCCGTGTCATCACTTTGATTTCATACTTCTGGCCTCTATCTTGGAAAGAATACAACACTATGATTTTGAGCCACTAAGGTTGTCATCATTTGCTGCAACAACTCGAGAGAATTAATATAAAAAAGGAGCCGCTTGGTAAAACTGCCCGAAACAGTAGCAAATTCCCAGTAGGCCAATGCATCTGAATCCAAATAGACAGAAAACACTTCACTTGTCTGTAGAGAGATTGAGATAGAGCAGAGATGTATTCACTGAATGAGTGATATGAATCGAGTCAAGAAAAATCTTCAGATACAGCCTTATTTTTTAATGCCTTTGTATTAGGTGGCAGTATTTAGGAAAACATTCAAATGTTGCTAATGTTTGAAATCTTTCACTGATAAGTGACTCCTAATGGATTTGCTATGCAAACAAAACCTGATGTATGATTTTGTTTGTGTGGTTTTTTTTGTTGTTGTTTAATGGAAGACTTGAAAGAAAGATGCAGATACCCAGTGTGGATTTTTTTTAAACATGAATAATATGTCCAATAGGGCATGAAAAATGATACATATAGCACATATTAAATATGTATAAATTCTCATCCTGGATGTATTACCATATTGCTAAGAATGAATCATGCATTTATAAACTGCTTTGTTAAATGGCAACCCCTTTGTGCAGCTACTTAGAGATACAAAAAAGGATAAATCACCACTGCAGAATCTTACTTTTCGTTATTAAGTACATTTGGAGCAATGTCATATCCAAACAAGTAAAATTAAAAGCAAATTCTAATCACTGCTTATCTTTCTCAGAAAATAAGATCCAAATGTATATTTCAGAGAATTCTATTTAAAATGTTCTGTCTCCACATCCTGTACTCCAAACTTTGAGTCCCTCACTCTGTACCCCAAGGAACACTGATATTTACGCTATGTAGTCCCAGTTGTTTTAGTTATAAAAACACCATTTTTGTCTATGCTCTCTGTAGCCTCATTACATATTTGTGATACTTCAGCTTTCCTAGATATGGTCAAACCTGTAGAGGAGTGTTTTCTTCTGTCTTATTTTTTTCATTATCAGGTAGGACTGTGAGCTCAACTATTATTTATTTATTTATTTTTAATTTTTATTGTAATTAATAGAAGGGTTACATTATATTCACCAGATAGAAGGTACATTACTTCACACACATTGATACTCCTTATCATGTTTTTGTCCCCATTTCTTTCCCCCATCCCCTCACCTCATCTTATTTTTCCCCTTCCCTATCCTATTTCAAATAAACAAATAAACATATATACAATATACCAGATAACAAGGTAAGATACTGTAACAATATGAGATAACCAAGGGACAATAAAAGAGATGAGAAATAACATAGTACATTAAGAACAACAATCATACATTATATGTCTCTTGTTTTTATATCCTGGAAGTCCTTTCATTTAGCCTCATTCTATAGAGCCTTATGTATCTAGGTTTTGCCTTGGTGTAAACCTCTGCTAGGAGAGTCCAAGGTTTATACTATTTATGACAAATGAGGGAAACCATTGAGCCTATGTTTCTTTGAGTCTGGCTTACTTCACTTAATATGATTTTTTCCAAGCCTTTCCATTTCCTTTCTGCTCTCTTATTTTTTAAGGAACATGGGGGAATATTATCATTTTACTCCTTGAAGAAGACAAGGGGGGGGTAATTAGAGAAGATGATCAAGGAAAGATTCAAACCTTTGGGCATGAAATAGCTATAATTATTTATATTCAATCACATAAAGTATATTGGCAAGTAGACATTTATCTTTCTGTCTCATCTCAAATTAAGTGATTAGTAAATATTCATTTGTAACCAAAATTATTTGTGGGTAGAGAGCAGGTTATATACACTGTGGATGAGGAAACAAGACTAAAATGAAAAGCTTACTTACAAAACTGATACCAAGGAAACAATGAAAATGCAGTTATATTACTCTTGGCCCCAGACACCACTGTTCTTGTGATACTGACATGACTATTTAATTCTTTATGTCCTCTTTATTTTGTACATCTTCTGTGAATTCTTTATCTAATCCATGGGTAATATCTTTGTTGAGACTCGGCTTTGTTAACTGTTTATCTAGCTCTCAGTTGAGCCTTTGTGAATGAAGACTTTCCAATGGTCCAGTATGTACAGAAAACATGTGTGACTACAATGATCCAGCTAATTAGACTTGCATTAATTTAGTTAAGTATCTGCAGTTAAAAATGACTTCCCCTCAGAAAATAAGAAACTCAGAAGAATATATGGCAGAGAACCTGCAACCAGTGAGACCCTGGGAAGACACCCGACCATGGCTTTTGGAGAATGTCTTCTTCCCATAGTCCCTTTATTTTCTGGATTTTTCTTCTAAAAGACTGTACTTGGAACAGTCCTGTATGGACCAAGAACTTCTTTTATTCAATCCCTAAGGTTTTCTTTACCCAGAGGCTTCCTTTATGTGTTATGATTAGAATTTGTTGAGATTTTCTTTTTTTTATTCTAGGGGATCACGCATTACCTGAGGCAATATGAAGGACTGACAAGACTTCATAACTCTGTGAACACGATGGAATAGAAACTTAGGCAGACTTTGAGGCTGGACAATGGCGTTAATATTCAGAAATGTAGAGAAGGCTATATTTTATTGCTAGCCAAAATGTCGATTTATTAACATATACACTATGGGCATGACTTTAACATTTTATTGAGATCTTCTAAAGCTGCATTATTTTCTGTAACAAATACTAAGTTATTATTGACTTAGGTGTGGGCTACCTGTTGGTATACAGGATTGAATGACAAAATCTGTGATCTCAGACAGACACATCATGACTGTTTTTAGAACAGTTCCTTTTCAGGTGTTTGTTTTGAAAAACATTAAAAAAAGTTCTAAAATTTTAGTGCATTTCAGTTGGGGGAATAGAATTGCAATTGTTATGTCATAGTTATAATGATAATACCAATTATTGTTTCTCTTAACAGCAAGAACTCTGGAATTCTAAGAGGATTTTAAACAATGAAATTTATTGGAAACTAAAATTGCTGGCAGAAACTCATGCACATTATTATTTGTTTCCCTTATAATCCTCCTTTGAAGTGAACACAGTGAAATTCCAGGTCAGCCCATTTTATCAGCTGTAGTTACTCAGAAAATGCATCAAATGACTTCCCTACTTTTTCCATGAGCTTTAAGTCAGGGTGAAGTTTTTTGAACATTTTATCCCTTGAAAGGACAAAGCCCTCTATTGCCTACTAAGAACCTTTGGAATGCTCAGCTTTGCAGAAGAGATTAGCTTAAAAGAAAATATTATTATCTGGATTTACAGAGACTTCCAGCTTTGCTTCAAGTCATTCAGGTTCTTTTTATTCCCCCCATAAAAAATAAACACAAAGGACCCAAAGGCAGATATTTAGAAGGTCAAATGCATTGCAAAGCAGAGTATGTGAACTTTCTCAGTCTAACTTGAAAATTGCCCTGTAGGGTCTTCAGTTTGCTTCTGTAGCTGGTAGATTAGACATTAAACAGGAGGTTCTGGAGGAGATGAGTCTCAGAAATAGGGGGTAAAATGGGACCTGTTTCAGAGGGAACTATTCCTGTCCAGAAAACAACCATCCCTGAAGGGACAATGTTCAGGAAAAGACCTGAATAAAGATTCCAAGACAGAGGAGTAGATGTATACTTTGGTGGAGACTCTGAAAGAAAATTCACTTTGGGGAGAGCAATGAGGAAATTCCATAGTGAGGTAGGTGGATCTTGAAGTGCTTAGAACTTTGTCCAATGATAGTAGAAAATGACTTAAGGCTTACCAATAGCTATTACCTAAATTCCATCCTGTTAGGATGTCATCTTCCAATCATGTGAGCCATTGCCTTAAACTCTCTGTCTCTATCTCTGTTTCTGTCTTTCTCTTCCTTCCCCGCTTCTCCCTCTTCATTTCCTGTCAGTGTATACAAAGTTAGTTCCAGGACCCCTTTTAGATACCAAAATCTGAGGATGCTTAAGTGCCTTATATAAATAAAAGTATTTACATAAAACTTATGCATTCTCCCATATACTTTAAATCATCTCTATATCCTTACTTATATCTCAATACAATATAATTGGTATGTCAGTAGTTGTCATATTGTACTGTTTAGGGAATAATAACAAAGAAAAAATGCCTGTTCATGTTCAGGACAGATGCATTCATCACCAAGTATTTTTAATCTGAGAAAAGTTGATTCCAGAAAAACAGAACCCATAGATCAGAGAGCCAACTGCACATACACATACAGTTTATAATAGAAATAATACATGTTACATGTATTATTTACCTTCAGATAGCACAAATAAAATTTGGTATTAGGTAAATGTAGAAGAAATGTAAGAAAGGATCAATTGTAAAATGTAAGTATAAAATGTATACATATTCCTTATGCAGTATAAAACTTCCTTTCAGAATTTTATAAATTATCCAAGTTAGTAATATAGAGGATGCATATTTTGGAGTAAAGAGAAATGAAGAAAGAATGAAGCAGTTAGGGAAGGTTGAAGGAGAAAGCATTTGGCCACAATTTGGCTTATAGAGTAGAATAGACAGGGCAGTAAAAGGTGACAGTTTGAACTTGTGCTTGTCACCTACTAGGTATTTAATTGTCTAAAGAATAAAAGAATGTATGCATTTTATGGGATTAAGTAAAAGACTGGACTAAGCATGCCTACTTTAATTAACCAAGTACTTATTGGGACTATCAATTTAAGGGCAAAAACCCATTTCCCTTTAAGGAAAGTGATATGAATAGAATGAGTTTGATGTTTCATGTAAATCACCAAAATGGAAGGGTAATTCTGGAAGTTATTTTCTTAAAGAACTTTAAGCAAATATATTAAATTGTTGAATTGATAGTTTTGAAATGATGCCTTTGGAGCAGAAAATAATTGCCAAGGAGAAATTTATAGGATGAGTAGAGTATTAAAGGAAAATGGTCCAGAATATTGCCCTGAGATATTACCATCTAGTTTGTGAAATGAATATGGATGCTAACTAACAAAACGAGAGAGAGAGAGAGAGAGAGAGAGAGAGAGAGAGAGAGAGAGAGAGAGAGAGAAACAAGTGATTTCAAAGAATATATTTAAGAAGGAGGTAGTGACCAACAGTATCAGATACAATTAAAAATTAAGCAAGATAGGATTCAAGAGAAAATAATATCCTATAGGCCTTTAGTTGTTCAAATGTAAAGGCAGACATTAGACAGCACTGGATTCAAAAATTCAGAGAGCTGAAAAAAGAATATGGCCAGCTCTTTTGGGAAGCTGAACTGTGAGAGACGAAACAGACTAGAATTAGGGAAAATATATGATTGATTGATTGATTGATTGATTGACTGATTTTTGCCAGTCCTGGGTCTCGAACTCAGGGCCTGAGTACTGTCCTTGGACACTTTTTGCTCAAGGCTAGGCACTCTGCCACTTGAGCCAGAGGGCCACTTTCGCCTTTTTCTGTGAGAAATCGAACCCAGGGCTTCGTGCATGCTACGTGAGCCACTCCTGGCCCATATGATTTATTTTTGAACATAGATGACACTGAAGTAGACAATAATGACAAATATAAAGAGACTCTTTTTGTATTTTTGAGCTAAAAATGTAAGAGGGCACTTGCTCAAAATTGAAGGTCTATAGTGAAGTAAGAAGTTTGAGATAACCAGTGCAGAAAAAAAGAAGAGAGATTGAGCTGTTGAGAGAAACAGCAGGATTTCTGGGCTTTGTGAACTGTGTAGTGAGATGGGAGATGATGCCTAGATTTCCATCTGTATTTTGTTCTTGAAATGCTTTTTTTCTAGTTTTCTGTCTCTATCCTACAGGGACAGCAGATGGTTGGGTTTATTCAAGTTTGAAGTTTTCCCCGCAAGATGAAGGTATAGGATTGAGAACAGAGGAAGGGACCATACGCGTGCAGGTCTTGAATTCTAAGCTTGAAAGAGGAGCGCGATTATAAGAGGAGAATATCAGAGAGAAAAAAGAATAGAGTCAAGACGCAAGAACTTGAATAACCATAAAAAGACAAAATTGAAGCCAAAGAGAGTGATCATGGGCAAATTATCTAACCAAGTTTTTACTGGAAAATAAAAGGATAGATTAAAATTTTTCACGGACCTTTCTAGCTCTAGACTTTTTTTATGCATTTCTGAGTCTCTAGAGAGAGATAGAAGACTTGTAAGATGGACACAGTTAGGTGTTACCAGCACTGAAGGCCTCAAGCCATCAAATCTAGGATCAGAAATGACAGACTTGCGGCAACAGTGTTCCTTTCATAGGGATGAAAGAACTGAGTGGACATCCACGAAAATCAAAGTAGACCCTGCAGTGCTCATGGTACTATTCCCATTTGGGCAAGGCAGAAAGAAACAAACCAATTTTGTGTTTTGAGCCACTTTGAATACTTTTAAAAAACAAGTGTCACAAGAATTTAAAATTATTTTCTTTTAGAAATATTCTCATAGTAACTTTTGTGCAAACCCGTGACCCTCACAAGTATATATTTGGACACTATGATAACTTTTGTTTCAAATAAAGATATATTGACAGTGCTGTGAAATCATTACCACCACCCATCTCTGGGACTATTCATCTTCTTGAACTGAAACTGGATTCATTAAACAATGACTCTCCATCATCCCTGTTTTAAAGATAAGGTAGGTAAGACTTAAAGAACATTTCCTAAGACATAAAGCCATTAAATTTGGGGTCTACCATGTCTGTGTCTAGAAGTATTTAATCTGAAGTACATAAAAATTACCAGGAAGAATTGCCAGTCTATGCCTAAATTCCTAGATCCAGTGAAAAAGGACTGCACTGAGAGTAGGAAAAGGCCCGAGATCGGGACTATCAAAGGGTCTGTTAAAACACCATGTCTGTCTTGCTGTTTTAGTGAGTTTACCATTTCAGTCTTTCTCATTTACAATCAGTACTTTAGTTCTTTATGATCTTTTATTTTTTTTCACAGGCCAAAGAAAATTCCTTTTGATGACCACCAAGGAACTTTCTGGAATTACTCCTTTAGGCTATAATGGTTACCTACAGCAGAATCTAGTAAGCTTGTATCACTTAACTTCAAACTCAAATCCCTCCACAATTAGTGATGAGGATGGAGATGGTGGCAGTGATGGTGTAAGGACAATGGTAACAGAACGATCATCTTTTATTATTCCAAAGTGAGAAAAAGAAAGAAAAGATAACCGAAAAACAATATTCTATTTCCTTGTGATTTTATTTTGTTTTTTTTTTAAAAGTCCATTCTATTCTCTCTGTTAACTTCTTTTTGCAAAGTCAAGCTAATCTAGAGCCCATATATACATCTACTGGCAGCATGCTTTCATCCGTTGCTTGGTTACAGATGTTTGGAAATATAGGAGTATAATTTCTACCTGATTCGGTTGCTAGGGTAACTTTGGGATTTTCCTTTGGGAATCATAACCCCAAACTGAAAAAAAATTCTATTAGGAGTTTTAGTAGAAGAAAAATGTGTAAAACATGGTCTAATTATGTTAAGTTAATATTCATAAGCTTCTTCAGGCCTGAGGCATGCATATCACTTCTTATGTCTTTTCCAGTAAGTTTGATCATATCACATGGCATGTGGGCATGGTCAACATATGGTGACATAAACAAAAAACAACACTTGTACAACATTTCAGAAGGCAGGTTATAAACAAAATCACTGGGGCTTCGAGGGGTAACATTTCAGGATTTTAAGAGTTCATAATCAGAGCATAGGATTTGCAGATGAAATTCTTAGCTTATGTGTAGTCTACTGGAAAATGATCCCCAGGAAAACAAACAAACAAACAAGAAGCTAATTTTCAGAATCTACTTTGTTTCACCCATCACCAAGACACATTATGCCTGTGTAATATTTCCTGAGAGCCAAACCCTGACAGGCTTTCTTAATATATTACATGGCTGACAGGATAAGTGGTAAGTTTAATATAGCAGGAAAAATTCTCCTCATCCAGGCTCGCCAAATGAACCTTTTAACAGGGATATATCATGGTGTACTGAAACATAGCTTCTCATGGAAGTGTGAACATTCTCTTCCAGACAGGCTTTAACGGAGCTCAGCGTTCTTGTTATAGCTCATCGTCTTCTAAAAACTGCTGCAGGCTGACTGTAGGAAGTACTTTGCCTCTTGTCTCTGTACACAGAGCCCAAACAGTGCTAAAAAGGGAAATAGAACATATGGTAATAAACTCTCTGAAGCCTTGATGCCGGATTGTAATCAGCTCCCAGGGCAAGAGAGGCACTGGCAACCGAGAACTCTCCCCCAAGGGCCTCATTATCAAGGCCAGCTATGCTGCAGTGAAGCAAAACAGTATTGCATACTTGAGGTAGATTGTGTCCTTTTAGAGTGAACCCTAGATTTTCCTTAGGCTGAAAGGAGGGGGAATTGGAAAGTAAGAAGACTTTGGAAACAAGTTGGAAGAAAATGACCGCCTGATAAAGGTGGCAGGCACCTTTATAAAAAGGCATCTTTTGATCCCTTGGAAATAATATTGAAGGGCCTTTGAACCAATTCCACTTTGATTGAGTGTTGTAAGGAAAGTATTGGCCATAGGCATTTGAAGAGTCACTCTGTGGCTACTCTTAGCTCTGATTATTTAGTGGTAAGAGTATGCACTCAGCACTTAGATCCACATTCTACCTATGAGAAAGTTGAAGCAAAGACTGACACTGCCAAAACAGTGTTTCTACATTCATTTATGAATGTCAAAAGGCTACATAAAAGAGGAAGAATGGATGGCATGGAATGTGGAATCCAGGTGAATTTGTGTATAGCTGCAATCCTAGTAACAGGGAGGATGAGACAAGATGATCATGACTTTCAGGCTAACCTGAGTTATATAATGAGATCCAGACTCAAAAAAATATGAATAAAGAAGGGAAGAGATAGAAAGAGAGAAGAATCTAGGTGAGTGTGAAGTGAGGGAGGGAATGGGTGCAATTCATTAATGAAAGGATATGAAGGATCAGACTGACAGAGGAATGTGAAGCTGATTGAGCAGTAGGGTAACTATATTCAATAATGACAAATATCTCAAAATAATCAACACTATATTTCAAGTGTCAGCTATGGGGAAACAATATGGTAGATGAACAAGGTGATGTGACAATTAATTAATGTAACCATTCTATATTTTACATGTATCATAATTGTTTACATGTATCATAATTGTCTCATATTTGTATTCAATTAGGATTTGTTAATATAGAATAATGTTAATGAAAAATCCAAGCCTTCTGGAAAAAATTACATAAAGCGAAGCAAGCCATGCCCAAAGAAATGTAGGTTGCATGGTTTCCCTCATTTGTAATAACTCGAATATATCTATGATATTCTTAGCAGGGGGCCACAATAGCCCAATCACTAATAGCATAGCACCATATATAATGAAGCATATCAAAATGAACTCAAAGTATTGGAAACAAGAGGTTCTTATTATGGTTTGTTTGCAATTATTTCTATTTTTTTTAGTTTTCTGTATCCTTCATTTTGTATATAAGCTTGTCTGATCTATGGAAGGGAAAGGGAATCACAGAAACAGCAGGACAAAGGACAGAGCAATGATACTAGCTGCTATGTTGGAAATGAACTTTACAACTTGAGGGAGAAGGGAATTAGGAGGTGGAACGTAAGCAAGAGAAAATGAGGGAGGAGGTAACAGTGTTTAAAAAGAAATGAACTCATTCCTTACATAACTTCTAACCCCTCTGTTCATCACCTTTACAATAAATAATAAAAATAAATACAAGTCTTTGGTGTAGTGTCATTGTCAATTTTATACATGATGAAACTGAGGATCTTAGAAGTAGTAGTTGCTCTAAGTCAGAGATTCAGTGAACCACAACCCATACATTTGGACTAGACAGATGCCCGACATTGAAATTTGTGGCAATTCCATTGTATCAAGATACCATTCTTCTGGTTTATAGAAAAATGTTAATATCCTCAGGAATTTAATTATAGTTTGCCAGCTATAAATTAATACTGAAGATTTAACAATTATTAAAATGTTGGTAGCCTAATAGTAGGATGCAAAAAGTACTTAAAAAGCCACAAGCTTTAGATTTTACTCCTATCGCCGTAACTAAAGAAGTACCATGCTTTGAGGAAATCGCTAAGTATTTTTCTTTCTTATTCCTTGGTTTAAATGACCAGTAAACATTCTTCAGACAAATTCCATGACTACTTTAAAGGAGAGATAAAAAGCTACCATTAAATCATAGCATGGAAAATTTAACTAATATATATGTAGCATTTTTGATTTTTTAACGGCACTTGAAGCTTGATAGCATCTTTTAACAACTCAGATGTGCGTAGTAGAGAAGATATATATCTATATAGAATGATTTTCCTGTTTTCTTATTATGGAAATAAAGGTTGAATTGAGGGAGATGAAACACAAATTAAAGAAAGAAAATGCTTTTGGGCTCCAGCCTTGCAGTTCACAATCAGGACTTTCTCTGCTACAATCTTACATTATCAGCCTGGAGGTAGGAGGAACCATGGATATATGGAGAAATCACTACAAAATCACTGAATACTTTTCTGGCATAAGAGCTTGAATTCAGCTCTGACAGCCCACAAACATATACTTCTATGTTCATTTCCTGAAGAAATGCATTCATTAATGCTGCTGACCCCCAGAACACTTCACTCTTACTACAGAACATTTGCTGGTAGGCATGTCTTCTTTTGTCCAGCTGTTGTTTCTATAGCCCAAGAAAAAGCTGAGAGGATAATACTTGGTCTCACATCAGCGGTAATATGGGTGTTTTCAATATCATTCTCTACCAGAAATCGTGGCAGCCCTTTCATTGGAAGACATAAAGGTGAGTCTCTTATTACCACTTCCTTTCTCTGCCATGAATCTACAATTTCTGATTATGATAAAATACCAAGATACTTCAGGATAAAGATGAAAGTTTGGTCTCTTACCTTTTGGAAATCCTTTTAACATATCATTCTAGAACTACTAGACTAAGAAGCTAATTTATTGAATCAATGAATGAATGAAGTTACATCAGAAGGAAGCATTGGAATTCCTCTATGTTTTCTCTGGGATAACCAAATGACTTAGTCTATTCTTCAGATTCATGATGGCTTTGTAAAATAGGTCAGTGTTGCAGGACCATCAACCAAGGTAGGATTCAGAGAAGGTGAGTTTATTCTCACATGTTCAAACTTATATGGCTAACTCCTCACTGAAAGTTGCCACTAGGTCTCCAAAAACAAACCAGAAATTTAGGCTGTGCAGTGGATTTTTTACCTTCTCATTAACTTTACATCCTATACATCTTGGTTCTTATCACTGCTTTTTTATTAAGGAATTTATTAACATTGAATTTTACATCATATTTCAACTGATGTATTTAACAAGCATGAATTCAAGAAGGGAATCTCTATATACAATCACTGGCACTTAGATTTTAGAACATAATTAAAATTAGGCTGAGGGTTTGTATGTTATAGATACATATTAATCTATGTAATAAAATATTACATCTATAGAGTCATAGATTTTATGTCTATGTAGTTGTGTTTATATTTCCAATACCATGTCCATAGCACTGGGTATGCAAATATTAAGTCCATGCTCTTGTACTGTTTGGATCTAATAGCCACATGTTAAGGATATCATGTGCCTTTTGTTCTTTGGTCTTGACTTGTCTCACTCAACATGATTCGCTCTAGATTCATCCACTTCCCTGTGAATGCCATTTTTTATCTTGTTTGTTGGCTATGTAGAATTCATATATATATATATATATCACATTTTTTGTATCCATTCATCTGCAGTAGGGCATCTGGATTATTTCCATTGCCTGGCTATTGTGAATAGTGCAGAGATTAACATAGCTAAGCAAGTGTCCTTATCATATCCTGGATTATGATGATCAGGATAGATGTCCAGGAGTGGTATGGCGGGATCGTAGGGAAGGTCTATTTTCAGTTCTTTAAGAAACCTCCACACTGCTTTCCAGAGTGGCTGAACAAGCCAACAATCCCACCAACAGTGCAGGAGAGTTCCTTTTTCTCCACAACCCTGCCAGCATCTGTCATTGTCTATGTTCAAAATCTTGGCCATTCTTGTTGGGGTAAGGTGGTATTTTAGGGTTGTTTTATTTGTATTTCCTTTATGACCATGGATGATGAGGATTTTCTCATATGCTTTTCTGCCATTATAACCTCTTCTTTTGATAAGTCTCTCTTTTGTTCCATTGCCCATTTAGTGATTGGTTTGTTGGGTTTGGGGGGGTTAGTTTCTTGAGTTCCCTGTATATATTGGATATTAAGCATTTGTCTGATGTATTATTGGTAAATATATTTTCCAAGTTGGTTGGCTGTCTTTCTATTTTAGTAGCTTTGGTTTTATCTGTACATCTTGGCTCTTACCATTGCTTTTTTAAATTTTTTAGTTACTCTAGCCAGAACCTTGTATCATTCTTGACCCATCTTCCTGTTTCACCTTGTATCCAATTTATCAACAAATTACCTTTACCTTCAAACATTAACCTGAAATTAATTACTTATTACTATCTTCACTGACAAACTACTGTTATCGTATACCAGAATTATTGTAAACTGTTTGCAGCAGTTATCAAAGAGTTCTTACTAAGAGTTATATCCAAACAGGTGCTATTGGGGATGAGGGTGAGTATAAGCTGCATTAGGGAAGGCTGAGAAAGAGGAGTCGTGGTTGATGAAAATGCTGAACTGAGTTGTTTGAATGTATGAAAATAGAACAATGAAACTTGTTGACATTATTTTAAGAAGGGGAGAGGGATTAAGGGAGAGAAAGAAGGGTGTTGATATTCAAGATATAGTGTATGCGCACATAAATGTCACAATAACTTTTCCCTTGTAATCTAATTTATGATAATTTAAGAGTAAGATGTAAAACAGATCATGTTATTTGTTCAAAACCTCAGGGCTGTCCATCTCACTTGCAATAAAGGCTAATGTATTCACAATTTGACTCTTCTGGTTCTTCTTAGAACTCATCTTCTAGTAACTCATTTCTTCTTCACTGTAATTCAGCTGAGCCAAACTCCTTGCTGTTCTTTGACTCTTTCTCAGAGCCTGTGCATTTACTTCTGGTCAGTCAGCCTCAGACAAGTTCCCCTCTCTAATTTTTTACATAAATGTTTTTGTTTTTTTCTGATTTCTGGTGGCTACTCATTTTGTAAAAATCCTACCTGCCAATACTTCCTATTGCATTTCCTGCTTAAGTTTTTTCTCATGGCATATGTTATGTGTAGAATTGTGTCTCCTAAAGTGATATGCTAAAATTTAAACCCCTAGTGTCTATGCATGTGATTTTTTTTATCTGGAAACATGGTTTTGTTGATTTAATCAAGCTGTGTTGAGATTGTTAATGTGGTTCTCTAATCCAATGATTTGTGTCTTTATACGAAGAGGAAAACACCAGGTGCAGACACAGACACACGGGAGCACATTATGTACTGGCAGAAGCTGAGAGAACAGTGAAGCTGCAAAGCAAGGAACCAGAAGCATGTTCAGATACCATTAGAAGGCATAAAGAGAAGAGGGCGTGGATTCTCCCCAGGTTCTAAAGGGTTCGTGGAGGTGCACCCTGATTTGGGACTTCTAACCTCCATATTATAAAGGAATAAATGTTGTGGCTTTTTGTTACAGAAACTCTCTGGCAAATCACACATCTGATTTATTTGTTGTGATTATTGTCTGTCTAACATTGTAATGCAAGGTCCAGAGAGGATATACTGGTTCTGGTCCTTTGTCTTCAATTACCATCGGTTCTGCTGAGTTCTATTCAATCTGACTTCTGCCTTAAAATTGATTTGTCCTAATGAGTTCCTAGAAGATAACTGAACTGACCTCAACATGAAAAGTGGAAATTTCAAGGAGAGTGGGATTAGTTTGAAGTATGGAAACTGTATAGACTATTTTTTTTACTACGCAGGAAATTGTCCTTTGAGAGGTCATGTAGTTTGGTCACCATGCTATAACCATGGAAGAAAAGAGCATTAAGGAATGGAGTTAGAAAAGTAACTATATATTGTCATAATAAAATACTAATGGATCTGCTGGGAGTGTATAGGCCACAGAGATGAGAAGGGTGATAAAGATATCTTGTCAAAAATGTGCCCATCTTTTGTTCTTCCTTACACTGTCAGTTTTAATAGATTCTAATTTTTTTCACGATACTGAAAATGTCACAAGAACATTATACCCGAAAGGCAAATGCGTTATCTTTATTACACAATATCCCATGAAGTATTGAATGCTGAGGCTAAACCATGTTAGAAAAGCAATGTACATTGTCTAGAAAAACTTGTAGAATCATTTAAAGCATTTTAAATTACACCAAACAGAAATGCCCATCGCTCAGAAAAAGTCCTCTGTCTTGTTTCAGGTCTGAACAAGCAAATAGAAAAATGTTAGGAGCAAAGCAAACAAGTAAGAAAATGTGGACTCCTAACAACATAGACATTGGAGTTAGTGATGATTTTGAATGAGAATCCTAAGACTCAGTAGCTGTGGATAGTCACTAACCATTGATAGTAATTCTCCAGCATCAACAGCTGCCTCAAAGTGTTGTTGGAGGCATTGTCGACAAGAGAGACATGGAAAATAGCTCAGTGCTCAGCAAATGATACTCATTATTGATATGCCTGCCGAGGCAATTGTTACCTGTAAAGTAAGACTTAATTTAAACACATTATCAAAGAACATCCAGAGATAGAAAGACACAGCTCCTTGCTCTAGAGATGCTCAAGATTTTCTTTCAGGCAATGATCTGAGTATGCTTGTTGGAAGTAACTATTATTGTGGAAAAGGAATCATCCACAGCCTTCCTGATTGATAACTGTATCATTTCTTCATCTTACTTAGTTATAAATATATAATAGAATGATCTTTTCAACTAAAATAGCTCCTTTAATGGCATAATTTTTAAAGTGTGCTTTAGTCATTTATTAAGCACATACACACATTTTTCTATAATGGAATAGCATGATGAATTAGAAAACGTCCAGTCTTATCTGTTGTAATTCCAGCCCTCTAGAAGCTGAGCCACAAAGATTATGAGTTTCAGGTCATCTAGAGTTTTCTGAGAAAAACTCTATCTCAGAAGCAAGACAAGATGAAAAGGGGAAAAACATTCTCCTGCAGTCAGGACTTTATGAAGGAGACAGACAAACTCAAACTTTTTATGAATTATGAAAAGGAGGAAAAAGTTCCCAATGTTAAACTTATTACAGTCATCTTCATTGCTCTGTTCCTTTGCAAGTTCTCTTGAAACACTTCTATAGAATTCCTGCATGACCAGACATGATATGACTCTTGTTCTGAAGCAGAATTACCTTCTTAGAAGTTTTGTGAACTCTTGCTTCCCTGAATTACTTTTGTTTCATATCATGGCAAATACTCAACTGCATATTCAATTTTCCCCTTAACATTGTAAGATTTAGGTATTGAATAACTACCTGGCTAAAAATGTTGGGCATGATGGAGCAAACTTATTCCCAGCATTTGGTAAGAACAGGCAGTAGGATCATAATAATGGGTCTGAGCCTTAGCTGGTGATTTAAATATGGAGCCCATCTGTTACTCACAGAGACACATTTTATTTAAGAATGTTGATGTACCTTTGTGTAGCATATATCAGTGTGTTTCTGGAGATTGTATGTTAGTTAAGTACGTACTCTTGATGTGATGATGTGACTTTGCCATTCTGGAAGGTGATGGGAAAGAAATGCTGTCTTTTTTGGTTTGAAACTAAATTCCTTAAAATTTATCAGAAAAAATAATGCCTTCAGAGACAGAAAGATGAGATCAATGCCATGCCTCCTATGTCACTAAGCTCCTCATTTTATTTATTTTTTATTGTAATGTATAGAGGAGTTACAGTTACATTCACCAGATAGTAGGTGTATTACTTCTCACATATTGATACCCCTTCTCATGTTTTGTCCTAATTTCCCTCCCTCCTTTCCTTTCCTATTTCAAATAAACATATATATATATATATAATATACCAGATACTGTAACAATATGAGAATAACCAAGGGACAACAAAAGAGATGAGAAATAACATAGTACATTAAGAACAACAATCACTCAAGAAAAAAACTCTTGTTTCCATATTCTGGAGGTCCTTTCATTTAGCCTCATCCTATATGGCCTTATGTATTTAGGTTTTGAGCTATTGTAATCCTTTGCTAGGGGAGTCCAAGGTTTCTACTAATTATTACAAATGAGGGAAACCATTGTAAGCTCCTCATTTTAAATGTCAACTCAAAACCAGAAGTTAGAGGCTCATGCTTGAGTGGCTAGCTACTCAAGAGTTTGAGATCTGACGATCATGGTTCAAAGGCAGCCCAGACAGGGAAGTCATGAAACTCTTCTCTCCACTTAATTATCGAAAAACCTGGAAGTGGAGCTGTGGCTCCAATCATAGAGGGCTACCCTTGAGTACAAACACTCAGGGACAGTACCCAGGCTCTAAATTCAATCTCTAGTACCAGCACAACATAAAAAAAGAATAAAAAGTAAATGTTCTTGGCCTTCTTGGTAAATTGTGTGTATTTTAGACTATTTATTGTCTGTTTCTTCTACTAGATCACCAACACTGAGAAATTTGAATGTGAATAAAATTTGAAACGGTCCCTGTCCATTCCTTTGTCAGTGATTGCTGAGTGAAACCTGAACAAGCCTGAGGGATTATTAGAATAAACAACATAAAGACAGATGGTGTAATGTGATGAAACACATAGGACTAGCTGGCTCTGAAGACTATTGATCTTAGCATCAAAGAATTTCATAAAAAGCAGCCTTTAAGAGTCTAGTTTCATGCTGGGCATGGTGGCTCACGCCTGTAATCCTAGCTACTCAGAAGGCTAAGATCTGAGGATTGAGGTTTAAAATCAGCCCGAGTACCGAAGAACGTGAGATTCTTTTTTTTTTTTTTTTTTTTTTTTTTTTTTTTGCCAGTCCTGGGCTTGAGCTCAGGGCCTGAGCACTGTCCTTGGACTTTCTCAAGGCTAGAGCTCTACCACTTGAGCCTCAGCACCACTTCTGGTTTTTTTCTATATATGTGGTTCCAAGGAATCGAACCCGGGTCTTCGTGCATGCTAGGCAAGCACTTTAACCACTAGGCCAAATTCCCGGCCCCAAACGTGAGATTCTTATCTCCAGTCCATCACTAGAAAAAAGTAAGTGGGGTTATGGCTCCAAGGTAAGACGTTAGCCTTGAGCTAAATCACTCCGGGACAATGCCCAGGCCTAGAGTTCAAGCCCCACAACCCCCGCTCTCCCACCCCCCCCTTCTCCCTGTCCCCCCATAACAGTCTAGTTTCTGCCAGCACTGTAATGAGAAAGAGGAATCATCTTTATTTACTAATATTCCTACTACATTCTTAAACTTAATAGCTTATTTTCTATGCCAGAGTGAGCTACTTTCTATGATTGGCATTATTTATTTCTCACCCATTCATGACAGAAAAGAGCAAAGACAGCAAACATCGAGGAGTAAGGCAAGATGAGAATGGATATTGTGGCTGACAGGGCCTTGGAGCAAATGCTAGATGTGAATATTTCATTGCCTTTTACTGTGGCTGCTGCACACATATCTCAAGTGGGTTGCTCCTCCATTTTTCCATAGGTCTTTTTTTTTGAGGGTTTTTTTTTTTTTTTGCCATTCCTGGGCTTGAGCTCAGGGCCTGAGCACTGTCCTTGGACTTTCTCAAGGCTAGAGCTCTACCACTTGAGCCTCCGCACCACTTCCGGCTTTTTTTTCTCTATGTATGTGGTACCAAGGAATCGAACCTGGGTCGTCAGTGCATGCTAGGCAGGCACTCTACCACTAGGCCAAACTCCTGGTCCCTTTTTTGAGTTTTTTTTTTCATATATTTTTATTGTAATTAATAGAAGGGTTACATGACATTTTCCAGATAGATGGTGCATTAATTCCCATACATTGATACCCTTTTTCATGTCTTCGTCCCCATTTCCCTCCCCCCTACCCCCACCCCTCATCTTGTTTTCCTCCGTTCCCTATCCAATTTCTAATAACCAAATACAAATATATCCGATATATCAGGTAACAAAGTGAGATAGTGTAACAATATGAGATAACCAAGGGACAGCAAAAGAGATGAGGGATAACATAGTACATTAAGGACAACAATCATTCATTATATGGCTTATGTTTCTATATCCTAGAGATCCTTTCATTCAGCGTAAACTAATTAGGTAGTCTACAGAGTGGGAGAAGATCTTCACCAACCATACAACAGACAAAGGCCTCAAATCTAAAATATATCAACAGCTCAAAAAATTGAATCTTTCCATATGTCTTAGCCTTGGACTTCATTCCTCACTTGCCACGTAATGTATCTTTCCATTGTGCCTTCATGACTAAGATGGCAGATGACTCAGGATCCCTCTTTTTTATTTTTCTTCTTTTTTATCTGTTTGTCTGTTGTGGGGCTTGAATTCAAGGGCCTAGGTGCTGCTCCTGAGCTCTTTTGCTTAAGGCTATCACTCTACCACTGTGAACCACAATGCCACTTCTGGTTTTCTGGTGTTTAATTGGAGACAACAATCTTTTTAAAATAATTTTTTAAATTGTGATTAATAGAAAGATTACATTATATTCACCAGATAGAAGGTGCATAACTTCACAACCATTGATTCCCTTTCTCATTTCATGGTCCCCATTTCCCTCCCACCCTCCCCCCACTTATCTTGATTTCCCCCTTCCTTATCCAATTTCAAATAACCAATTAAGCACATATAAAATATATCAGATAACAAGGTGAAAAATTGTAACAATATGAGATAACCAAGGGATAGCAAAAGAGATGAGAGATAACATAGTACATTAAGGACAACAATCACTCATTATATGGCTTTTGTTTCCTTATCCTGGAGGTCCTTAAATTTAGTGACATACTATTTGGCCTAATGTCTCTAGATTTTGTTCTATTGTATATCTCTGCTAGGAGAGCCCAAAGTTTCTACTGATTATGACAAATGAGGGAGAATATGGGGCCTATGTTCCTTTGAGTCTGGCTTAATTCACTTAATATGATTTTTTCTAAGTCTTTCCATTTCCTTACAAATGGGGCCATGTCATTCTTTCTGACAGCAGCCTGTCATTCCTTAAAGAAATAGAAGAGGCAATCCAAAATTTCATATGGAATAATAAAAGATGCTCTATAGCAAAAACATTTCTTAGCAGAAAGAACAGCGCAGGAGAAATTTTAATACCAACCTTTAGACTCTATTACAGAGATATAATAATCAAAACAGCTTGGTAATGACACAAGAACAGGCCTGAAAACCAATGGAATAGAACTGAGGACCCAGATATTAACCCGCAGACCTATGGTCACCTAATCTTTGAAAAGGGAGACAACAATCTTATAGAATTTCCTGCCCCAGCTGGCTCTGAACCATGATCCTCATATCTCAGCCTCCTGAGTAACTAGGGTTACAAGCATGAGCCACCAGCACCCAGCTCAGGATCCCTCTTGTAGAAGTCAAAGCAGAATATTTGGAGCAAAGGGGCAAGAAAACTAAACTTTATTTTGGTTTTCAGTTGTAGGCTGAGGTATCCAAACTCAGCTGTTGAGTACTTGGATGCAAGTAATT
The DNA here is from genome assembly GCF_031878675.1 of Megascapheus bottae. Taxonomy (NCBI): domain Eukaryota; kingdom Metazoa; phylum Chordata; class Mammalia; order Rodentia; family Geomyidae; genus Megascapheus; species Megascapheus bottae. Next base: position 61,555,412 of record NC_143512.1, read on the forward strand.
CTCTATTCCAGTTTATTTTTTTTCCAGAGGCAGTTAAGGATGAAAAGAGTCTTAAGTGTGATGTTTGAAAGTTTATAGTATCTTTCTACGAACATTCACTAATTTGTTGCTTGCTGTTGGCTTTATTTAAAATCGTGTGGGGCTGAACAGGGTGATAAGGACAGGCTCCATGTTTCAATGTGAAAGTACGTGATTACTTCAACTGATGTAGTAAAGCATTTTTAAAAATCTAACACCCTGCTGTAAAAAGGAAAAAGCTGAACAATTTAGGGAAAGTTCAACAATTTAGGAAGAGAAGGGAACTGTTTTGATTCAACAAAGATCACTCATGAAAACTTTGTAGTCAGATCATGCTCAGTGGTAAACTACTAAAATGTTTTCCTCTAAGGCCAGCAATAAGGCAAAAATACCCATTTTTGTCATTTCTGTTCAAAAAAGTACTGGATATCCTATTCAGAACAGTTAGAGAAGAAAGGAAGGAAGGAAGGAAGGAAGGAAGGAAGGAAGGAAGGAAGGAAGGAAGGAAGGAAGGAAGGCAGGGAAGAAAGAAAGAAGGAAAATAAGGAAATTCTACCAAAGCAGGAAGACATATAGCTTTTCTTAATAACATCTTTTACATAGAAATCATTAAAGCATATATTGATATGCATGTGTAGACACATACACATGTGCCACAACTAAACACAATTTCTGGCTACCTCCAAAATTGAAAGACTCATCAACAAGGCTATCAATAGAGCGAAAGGAAAAACATCCTGAAAATAGTTGCAAATCACACATATGGTAAATGGGTATAGTGATTCATGCGTTCAGTCCCAGCTAGCTGAGGTAGAGACTGAGAGGGTCAAAGTAAAAAATAAGTGAGCAGAAAGTAAGTGAGAACTACACTTTTCCGTCCCATCTTAACCAAATTAAACTGGGCCTGATGAAATATGCCTGCCATCCCAGTGACCCAAGAGACATAACGGGAAGGATTATTGTCCTGGATATCCTGGGCATCTTAGGTAAAAACATAAGAAATCATCTCAAAAACAACCAAAACCAAAAATCAAGCAAACAAACAAAAAGGTGAGGATGTAGCTACAGTGGTAGTTTTTTTTTTTTTATGAATAAGCACCAAAGGTTCTCTTTTCAAATTACAGTATATACTAAAATTAACATGAGATCAACAGGTGGACTATATAGGTCAATATGGGAAAGATAGAAGCATAAAATATTATTTTTATAAGCTTAGGTGTGATTTTATTCAACAAGGTACCTAAAACATTTACCATAAAAATGAGCAAACAAAAATGTATAAAAATTGAAGAGCAAAATTTGCATTTTTAAATTAATTGAAAAATAACAATCCTTAGGAAAATTTGAAAAGGCAAGCTATGTGCTGGGAGAAGATATTTGTAGTTTATGTATGCACAAGATATTGGCAGGATCAACATTTAGAGGATTTGCGCAAATGGAAGAGTACAGCAAGCTGTGTGAAGTTTTAAAATTAAGACATTCAGTAGATTAAATGAGCAAATAGTTAACAATCACATCAAAAGACAATGTGATTAATCATCAAGAAAATGTAAATGAAACCAAGATAATACTATTTACTGAGCAAAATAGCAACAAATAAAGATTTACTGTGTAAAGGCTTACTTTTAATACACTGCTGATGAGAGATATGAAATATGAAATACTGGTAGAAATACTTTGAAAAACTGACAGTGTCCCTATAATTCAGAAAATTTATAGAAATGCATATCAAAAGACTTGTACAAGGATCTTAACCCAATTAACATGAAATCCAAAACACATAAAACCCATCTATATTAGAAAGAAAATTTTTGTGGCTCTTGTCAAAGTACAATTATTGGTCACACATGCCTGTAATATTCCATTCTTTGAGTCAAGTTGTGTTTATACAGAAATATAGATATTGAAAAAGTATACCTGCCTGCACTGTGAACATTCATACACTGTGTGCACTTACTGGAGACATACATACACACACACATACATACTTATATGTATATATAATCTCCCATTAAAAATATGCAAAATTCTTCAGGCATCAGGGCTCATACCTGTAACCTTAATTACTCAGGATGCTGAGGTTGATGGTTAAAGCCTGCCTGGGCAGAAAAGTCCCTGAGACTCTATTTTCTAAAAGTAACTAACAAAAACCTTGGCTGGAGACATGGGTCAGGTTTGTAGAATACTAAGCAAGCAAGCCAGGCAAGCATAAAGCTCTGAGAACAAACCCTGGTACTGGCAAAACAAACAGATTCTAATAAAAGTAAATGGTATTGATTTCCAAAAACAAAAATCCAGACAGGAGAGAATTTGAAATTTACGCATTCTCTCTTTCAAGGAGAGAGCCAGGTTGCAGAGATGGGCTGGAAGAGTAGCAGGCAGCATGTACTGGTTTGTGGAGCATCTCAGTTCTCTGCGAGGTCAGCTACACACCCTGAGCCACAGGCTTCAGAAGCAAGAGCACATTAGCTCCTGTGGAATACTGAGCTGACACCAAAGGGGCATTAATACTTCAAAGAAAAGACTACCAAGCAGCCTCAGGCAGACCGGATGAACTCTGCAGTCCAGCAGGCAGTAGCAAGCAGAAAGGAGCTTTTGGCTCTTAGATTTCCTTTTTTCCCACCAATAGTCCTCCAGAGGATGCCTCTGGCATAGACTGACACTAGCAGTTCTGGGCAGACATTCTCTTGATGATGGTTTTCAGGACAGGGCTAATAAACTACTACCAGGCAATCTGTTTAGGGACCCTAGGAAACAATTTGCAATCCATTCCGATGGAACAACTTGTTCTAGACCTGTAAGAATATTTTAAACCTGGTGTTTGGACTGTTTAGCACATCCTCAAGCTTTGCCATATAAAATGCACGAATTAATAACCAAAGAGCCCTGTCCATTTCATTGCTTTCCGCTGCCCTGCACTGTTCTGGTGTGAATGATGGCCCAGACACAGGGGTGAATTCAGAGCACCATCATTAACTTCTAGTCCTTGGTGTTATAAACTGTCATTACCAAAAGTAGTTTGGTTTGATGGTGGCAATCACAGTAGCTAGCTTATCTCATGATGAATAAAAGAAGCATGCAAATATTTGTGGTTGTATGTGGATTTGTTAAAACATCAAGAACAACAACAACAATAAAACACCTCATATTGTTTTCAAAAGCAAGACAAAGGTGATTTTAGGGGAACTGCAAATAAAAGAAAAAAGAAAAAAGAAAGAAAAAGCAACAGAGAATTCTAATTGAATCCTAGTACATATCCACTCATAGTCTTCCTTTTTTTCATTTTTTCTTTCTTTCTTTTTTTTTGTCTGTCATGGGTCTTGAACTCTGGGCTTTGCATCTGTCCCTGGGCTCTTCAGCTCAAAGCTAGCATTCTACCCCTTGAGCCACAGTGCCACTTTTGGTTTTCTGGAGGTTAGTGGAGATTAAAGTCTCTTGGACTTTTTGTGCCCATGCTGGCTTTGAACCACGATCCTCAGATCTCAGCCTCCTGAGTAACTAGGATTACAGATGTGAGCCACCAGTGCCCAGCTCAGTCACTCATATTCTTATCCTGGCATGGGACTGGATGGCTTTGACATGCATTTGTATTCCTGATCTTCCAAAAATTTCCATAAGGCTGGTACTATATCCAAGGTTACCTAGTAAACAGAAGAATTTTAAGTAGAACCAAGCTAGAACTCACTACCTGCCAACTTGTGTGATTGGTGAGGCAGGGATTTCACCAGTGAAATCTGCTCCTGTGGAGCTTTCAAAACTGAGGACTTGCATGAAGCATCCCTTTCTCCTTCTCTGTCATCCTGGCACAGCATTTTGCAACTTTGAAACAGAAGTTCTTGTACAGGAACTCTTTATCACACTGTTCCATAAGGTAGGTCACTGAGGGAAAGTAAATCGCTTGCAGGTCTTGTTACATTCCTCCAATTATTTAGACATCTGTGAGCAAAGTAGGGAGCTTGTAAAATAGAAAGTAAGGATGTTCTACATTTTTGCTTTAGGTTTAGAGTATGTCTGAAAATCTTTTCTTAAATCATAGCTGCCTCTGAAAAAGGCCTGGGAAATGACAAAATGTTGTCCTAGAGGACCTGGTGTTGGCTAATACACACAGTTATGTAAGCAGTATTGCAACTGAGGTGTGGAACAGACTCCACAATTCCCCAAGTCCTAAAGCATTTGCTCTACAACTTTCTCCAATTACCAAGAAGAATACCACAATCATGACAGCCAGAAACATGAAAGTGAAGTAACCCATCAAATCCGTGTGTAGTATTTGATCTAAATGTAAAGATTGGGAAACAGAGGCCCAGGGAAGACCCTCCCGGGCCTGAATGTTTGAGTTCCCCCAAATTCGTAAGTTGAAGCTCCTGATCCCCAATGTGACATTCATCAGGAATGAACAGGTCCTTGGGCAGAAGTCTGATGAACAGTATTGGTACGTGCATAAAAGAGGCTACAGAAACCTCCTCCCTTCCTTCCTGTGTTGTAAGAAGGTGCCATCTCTGAACCAAATAAAATGGTCTTCTTCTTAATACCAAATCTGCTTGAAATTCCTCTACAGCTGTGAAAAGGACAGATTCTTGTTTTTTTAAACTATCTTTCCTATGGATCCAGGGCTGGAACTATGTATGTTGGTCTCCCCAACTCTCTCCATTGCCCTGGGTGAATGTTCTCTTACCTAGATAGGAAAGAATGTCCTTTATATCGATGAAGCCAGGAAGGTCTCTCCAGACAGGGATGAGAGTCTTGCTGGAGAGAGAACTTATTTTTCCTCATTTTTTTACCCTTTGACAAAACAAACCCTTGATTGTCAATATATTTTTGAAACATTATCCCACTATGAGACTTTACTGCTCTGATATTCAGCAGGAATTTGTTAAAAAATAAAATTTATAGAACTGTGCTGCAGATATAAACATGATTAATTCCACAATGCTATGGATTTTAGTAGCAAGTTGACCATAAAGAAAGAGATACTTCATTTTATCAGTGGGCAAGCTACTCTGGATAAAAGCTCCACAAATTAGGGGGAATGATAAATCAGACAAATTAAAAATGTGCATCATATATTCAGCCTTTTCTATGGAAGTATTATTGCATTTTAACACGCTGGAACAGTTGTCTTGAGTGAATGATAATCAACAAAATATTCCCTTTCAAAGAACTGCTACTGTGGAGTCTGGTCTTCCTTCTAGAAGCTAATGAGATATGCTTAGAATTCAAAGAAAAATTGTGAAACATTGTGAAATATAGTACTATAAAGTATTAAGAGGTGAAGTCTCGGGCCGGGAGTTTGGCATAGTGGTAGAGTGCTTGCCTCACATGCACAAAGACCCGAGTTTGATTCCTCAGTACCACATACATAGAAAAAAGCTGGAAGTGGTGCAGAGGCTCAAGTAGTAGAGCTCTAGCCTTGAGAAAGTCCTGAGCTCAAGACCAGGACTGGTTTAAAAAAAAAAAAAGGTGCAGTCTCTTGTCAATTAAAAATGTAGAATTTAGCCGGGTGTGGTGGCTCACATCTGCAATCCTAGCTACTCAGGAGGCTGAGATCTGAAGAGCAAGGTTCAAAGCCAGTCCTGGCACAAAAGGACCTGAGACTCTTATCTCCAATTAACTTCAAGAAAGTGGGAAGTGGGGTTTGGCTCAAGGGTAGGGCAGTATTTTTGAGCTGAAGAGCTCAGGGACAGTGCCCAGGCCAAGTTCAAGCCTCATGACCCACAAAAAAAAAATGTAAAATGTTTTGTGACAATTAGATTTGGTATTGTGTGCTTCTACTTTATTTTACTTTATTATGTGGTTTTGAAATCATACATTACTTAAATGTTCTCATCACATCTACAGTAGATTGACAGGATAAAAAATAATTGAATGAAAGAAAAAAGAGATAGAGAGGTTTATAATGTGAATAAATCTCAAAGGAATTGAGACTAATTCCATTTGCAATTAAAGCATGCATTTAAGTCACTGGGTTAGTCAGCCTTGGCAGACTAAGTTAATTTATAGGTATTTAATTAACTCCATAGGGTGAAGTCCCCTGTTGTGGTTTGTGAATATTGATAATTACAAAACCAATTTAACATATTAAAGAAAATTTAGGTGATATGACAAAACCCACTCTCCTTTTGATTTCAAATGGTCCTTATAAGTTTGGAAAACAAGATACAGTAAGATCCTCACTCTAGAACTTCAGCTTAGGAGAGCATGAGTGAAGAAGTAAATAAAGCAGTATTCTTTACTTTTTAGAAAAAAATTTGGTGAGCATCTGGAGGTGTGAGCCAAAGAGATTCTTGTTTCAGTTTCTTTTGTCTCTGGAAGCAGCATAGGACTCATCACAGGAAATCTCTCTGTCTCTGTCTCTCTGTGTCTGTCTGTCTGTCTGTCTGTCTGTCTGTCTGTCTGTCTGTCTCTCTCTCTCTCTCTCTCTCTCTTTCATTTAAACTGACTACTTACACACTGAGTGTGTTCAGGGTAGTAGGGCTGCAGACTAGACCATTTATTCAATGTAGTTTTTGAACTTCTCCCTTTCCCCAGTCCCTATACCCATTTTTCATCTGTGAGAACTGACACCATTGTGTAATTTCCTCAAGAATCAGCCTATTCAAGGATTAGGATTAATCCCTAATTTGGGATTATTTGAACACTTGTGTCATTTTAGCCTCAAAGACCAGCACACATGAGTGTAGTGGACTTTGACAAAAAGTCCAGCTAGGGTGGGGGGAGGGAAATGAGGACAAAAACATGAGAAGGGGTAGCAATGTCTGTTAAGTAATGCACTTTCTATTTGGTGAATGTAATTCTTCTATTAATTACAATAAAAATATATTTTAAAAAAGCCATATAATGAGTGACTGTTGTCCTTAATGTACTATGTTATCTCTCATCTCTTTCGCCATCCCTTGGCTATCTCATATTGTTACAATTTTTCACCTTGTTATCTGATATATTTTATATGTACTTAATTGGTTATTTGAAATTGGATAGGGAAGGGGGAAAATCAAGATAAATGGGGAGGGGGGGAAATGGGGATCATGTCATGAGAAAGGGTATCAATGTCTGTGAAGTTATGCACCTTCTATCTGGTGAATATAATGTAACTCTTCTATAATCACAATAAAAATTTATTTAAAACAAAGGAAAGCAAAAAGAAAAAAATCCAACTAGCCTTCATACAGTGTCTCAAACCTAGTTTCTTCAGGAAGCAGAGATTAGGACATCATGGTTTGTGGTGGTCCCAGGTAAAGTTTATGAAACTCCATCTCAACTAATGGCTGGGTGCAGTAACTTGTGCCTATCAATGTGGGAAAATGTAAATAAGAGGATTAAAGTCTAGGCCAATCAGAGGAAGGGAGGAAAGAAGAAAGAAGGAAGGAAAGAAGAGAGGGAGGAAAAGAGGAGGGAGAAACAGAAGGAAAAATAAAGGAAAAAACACAACCTAAATATTCATCAACTGAAGAATGAACATTAAAACTGTATACATATGTATAATAGAATACTATTCAATTATAAAATGAGCAAAATTCTGTCATTTGTAACACAGAGATGGACCTATGGATCATTATATTAGGTGAAATAGGTACAGAAAGATAAGTGCCGCATAATTCCATACATGTATAGACCTGTAAAAATGTTGTCTTTTAACAACTGGGAATAGAATAGGTTACCAGGGGCAGAAGTGAGACTGACTAGTTAGGGTAGAGAGTGTGAGGAAAGCTCAATGACCAGGTACTGAGAAACAGAAGCAAGAAGTACTGGTGTGCCATTTTTCAACAAGATGTCTGTAGATAAGAATGGTGTATCCCATAGTTCAAAGTCCTGGAAGACATGATTTTGGATACTTCCCCATGGAGAAAGGAGAAATGTGAAGAAATGTAGGTATGTTTAATCTGATCTACATGTTGTGCAATGTGTACACATATCAAAACATCACATAGAACCACAATATATGAACATTTTTTATATGTACATTTTTGCATGTACGAGTATGTTAAAATGGAATTCTATAAAAGGATACATTAACTGCAAACTTCTTAGGCAAAGTATTAGGAATAGAGAAACAAATTTTAGTTAATAATATTTACCGAGCATGTGATGAACAGAGCATGATGTCTGCACAATTTGCTGTAAGCTTCATTCTTCCTGGATTTGAAGAACAGAGTGAACTGTTTATTCTTCTATGAGTTAAGCTGTTAGGGATATTGAAAGCACTAGAGAAACTGTCAGTATGGAATATACTTTTAAAGGAATAAAAAATTTTATTACTCAGAAGTGTGTACTGGAAGTCTACCACTACTGCTCTCTAGTATGACAACAAAATCATAAACTAAAGCACATAGAGCATCTTCCAGTAATTTAGAGCCAATTCTTTATCTATAGTAAGCTTCTTACCCTAAAACCTATTCAAATCTCAATGTACTTTTCCAATCTCATTTTCTTCTTTCTGTGAAAACAGATAAAGATGAGCCTGTTCTTTGCGAAGGAAAACATACAAATGAAAAAAATAAAAATACAATATATCACTGGAGAAGGAATTTGTTTTGTTTTAAGTGGAGAATTCTGAGTCAATCACTTCAATTTTTCTTCTTTTGGCAAGGTGTAGCAAAGTATCTTCCGAAGTATATTTACTTTACACTTACTATAATGACTGGAGGCTAAATGTCATTGGCTAGACTTAGCAAGTTGATTTGATTGTTCTAACCTGAACACATTTTTTCCCACCTTGTTTTTAATAATGAAAAGATCATCAACATTTAGTTTTCTGATGTTGTAAATCCAAAAAGAAGTTTCCATAAAGCTAACAAGTACATACACATATTAGAGGAACTTTAGAATGAATTGTTTGAGTTCCTGATATGTTTTGAGTATTAATTTTTCAGATGTATAATTTGCAAATATACTCTTTGTACTATATTTTCTTTTGTATGTTCACTTTGCTAGTTTTTTTTTCTTTTCCTGTGGAAAAGCTTTTCCTCAGTTTAATGCAATACCATTTGTCTATCTTTTGCTTTTGTCACCCATGCTTCTAAGGTCATATCTGTACATATTATACCAATGGATGTAGAAGAGTTTTTTCTCAGGCCAGGAGTGTGGCCTAGTGGTAGACTGCCTGCCTAGCACATATGAAGCCCTGGGTTTGATTCCCTGCCACATACACAGATAAAGCTGGAAGTGGTACTGTGGCCCAAGTGATAGAGCACTAGCCTTAAGAAAGCTCTAGGACAATGTCTAGGCCCTGAGTTCAAGCCTCAGAACTGGCAGAAAAGACTTTTTCTTTTCATGGTTTTGTTTAGTTGTGTCATATTGTTAATACCTGTTTTTAAGTCTTAAGTCCATTTTAATTGACTGTTTTATGTAGCATGAGATAGAGGTCACCTATGGGTATTCAGTTTTTCAGCACTATTTCTTAAAGATCCTGTTCTCTTCCCATTGTATGTTATTGATGGCATTGTTGAGAATTAGTAGATGGTAAAAGTCTGAACTTGCATATCCCGAATTCTATATTCCATTCCATTGGTCTGTATGATTGCTTTAAATTCAATACCATGATGTTTTTACTCTGATAACCTAGTGCACTTTAAAGTCAAGTAGTTGTGATGCATCCAGGTTTATCTGTTTGCTAATATTGCTTTGTCCCAACTTATTATGACTTTTATCATCTGAATTTAGGATAGAGTTTGGCAGCCAGAACATCTTAATAGCTGGTCCCATTTCCCATCTCCAAACCAGAAGTCTAGCATCTTTAAGTCAACTTCCCTTCAGTCTTTAACTCAACTTGTTTACATCTGGAATGACTCCTTTTCTATATAAATATATTTACAGTTTTCAAGGAATTGAATGTGAATACCTTTAGGGGCTCTATTATTGTATTGATCATGCCTGCCTTTCTTCTATAATTCTGATTTAAGGTAATGGAACTCCGTGAACTATATTTTTGCTCTGGTAGCTGGATCTCTGTTGAGTTCCGCCAATAAGGACCATGAAACGCTGCCAGAATGTAGGAAGAAAAAGAAAAGGCTCAATTCTTTCTGTTTAAATTGACAGTCTTTTTTACCTTACTCCAGCCACTGTCTTCCTTGGCAGCAGCAGAGGATGCAGATGCCAACTTTTGTCCACATTTCCAGAAACCCATCCAGAATGCCTTAAATCACCCTAAGAAGTATTCACACAGGATGAACAGAACCTGCTCAGAGGTCTGGGTTTGTACTGCTGTAGGCCCCTATTCCAAGTGTCTGGGTTCTCATTACATTAGATGATTGCCTTTATTACCCTTTTCCCAGCCTTACCAGCAGGCTTTTGAGGATGATTATCAACATGTTTCTTTTTAGAGATTTTTGTTTTTAGTTCTCTAATATGAGAGATGGTTATCAGTCATATTAGAGAGACCAGTCTCAGACTAGCTTATTTCACTGAATGTGATCTCTTGTTTTACCCAAACTTCTTAATGAAAACAGTTGTCTTAAACTTGTCACCTGGAGAGCTGATTGGAGCAGCTTCAATTTGAGATGTTCTGGAACCCTGGAGAGTTTCAGGAGAATCCATCTTGTAGGTAGTAGAACCCTGCACTTCTCCAAGGCCTACATTATATTGCAGAGCAACATTTGTCTCTTTTTCAAATGGCTCTTCTCAATTACCAGCCTAAAATTATGTTTATTTTTATGCATTTTTGACTGGAGTGAACTTCCGGGTTTAACACTCCAGAGACAGACTCTTAACCACATAAGCCATCCATTCAGCCCTTTGTGCTCTGGTTATTTTTTTAATTAAAGAATTTATTAACATTGATGTTTACATCATATTTCAAATGACATGTTTAACAAACAAGTATTCAAGAAGGGAGTCTCTATATACAATTAGTGGCACTTAGATTTTAGAACATAATCAAAATTAGGCTGAGGGTTTGTATGTCATAGATACATAATAATCTATGTAATAAAATGTTATGTCTATAGAGGCATAAGTTTTTATGACTCTGTAGTTGTGTTTATATTTTCAATACCATGTCCATAGCATTGGGTATACAACTTTTGTTGTACTCTCGCTCTTGTACTGTTTCGATCTAATAGCCACATATTAAGGATGCCATGCGCCTTTTGTTCCTTTGGTCTTGACTTGCCTCACTCAACATGATTTGCTCTAGATTCATCCACTTCCCTGTGAATGCCATTATTTTATCTTGTCTGTTGGCTATGTAGAATTCCATTGTATATATATATATATATATATATATATATACCACATTTTTTGTATCCTCTCATCTGCAGTAGGGCATCTGGATTGTTTCTAGCATCTGGCGATTGTGAATAATGCAGAGATAAACATAGCTGAGCAGGTGTCCTTATGATATCTTGAGTTATGATGTTCAGGGTAGATAGATGCCCAGAAGTGGTATGGTGGGATCACAGGGAAGGTTAATTTTCAGATCTTTAAGAAACCTCCACACTGCTTTCCAGAGTGGCTGAATTAGTTTACAATCCCACCAGCAGTGTAGTAGGGTTCCTTTTTCTCCACAACCCTGCCAGCATCTATCATTGCCTGAGTTCAAAATCTTGGCCATTCTTGTTGGGGTAAGGTGGTATCTCAGGGTTGTTTTTATTTGCATTTCCTTTATGACCATGGATGATGAACTAGTTTTCATATGCTTTTCTGTCATTTTAATCTCTTCTTTTGTTGTCTCTCTTTAGTTCCCCTGCCCATTTAGTAAATGGTTTGTTGGGTTTGGGGAAGGATTAGTTTCTTGAGTTCCCGGTAGATACTGGATATTAAGCATTTGTCAGATGTATTGTTGGTAAATATCTTTTCCCAGTTAGTTGGTTGTCTCTCAACTTTTGTGGCTATGCAGAAACTTTGTATTTTTAGGTAGTCCCATTTATCAAGTCTCTCTCCAGTCTGCTGTGACTCTGGGATTCTGTTCAGGAATCATTTGCCTGTGCCTGTGAGTTCCATTGTCTTTCCTACTCTATCATGTAGCAGCTTTATGGTTTCTGGTCTGACATTGAGGTCTTTGATCCACTTTGAGTTATTGCTTGTGCATGGTGAAAGGCTAGGTTCAATTTTTAGTTTTCTGCATGTGGCTGACCAGTTTTACCAGCACCAGTAATTGAGGAGACTGTGTTTGTTCCACTGTATATCTTTGGCTTCTTTGTCAAATACAAGTTGACTATAGGTATGTGGTTCTATTTCTGGGTCTTCTATTCTGTTCCATTGATCTTCTGGTCTGTTTTTGTGCCAATACCATGCTGTTTTTGTTATTATGGCTCTATAGTAGAGTTTGAAGTCTGGTATTGTAATACCACTGGCATTGCTCTTTTTGCCTAGAATTGTTTTAGCTATTCTAGGTCTTTGCTTGTTCCATATGAACCTTTGGAATGTATTTTCTATTTCAGTAAAGAATGTCTTTGGGATTTTGATGGGGATTGCATTGAATTTGTATATCAATTTTGGCAGTAAAGCCATTTTCACTATGTTGGTTCTCCCTAGCCATGAGCATGGGATGTCGTTCCATTTCCTAGTGTCCTCTTTTATTTCTTTTGTTAGGCTGTTATAGTTTTCATTAAATAATACATTCACATCTTTGGTTAAGTTAATTCCTAAATATTTTTTTCTTTTGGGGGCTATTGCAAATGGAATCATTTTCTTGATTTGGTCTTCTGTTTGTGTGTTGTTGGTGCATAAGAAGGCTACTGACTTCTGAAGCTTAATTTTGTATCCTGCCACTTTGCTAAAGTTGTTTATTAATTCTAGGAGTTTGGGAGTGGAGTTTGTTGGGTCACTCAAGTAGAGGATCATGTCATCTGGGAATAGGGATAGTTTAATTTCTTCTTTCCCTAGGTGGATCCCTTTGATGTCTTTCTCTTCCCTTATTGCTCTGGCTAAGGGTTCCAGCACTATATTGAAGAGAAGTGCAGAGAGTGGGCATCCCTGTCTAGTTTCTGATTTTAAGGTGAATGGTTCCAGTCTTTCACCATTTAATATAATACTGGCTGTAGGCTTTTCAAATATGGCTTTGATTATTTTAAGGAATGTACCTCTTATTCCTATTTTTTCAAGTGCTTTCAACGTAAATGGATGTTGTATTTTGTCAAATGCCTTCTCTTCATCCAGAGATATTATCATATGATTCTTATCCTTAGCTCTATTGATGTGATGTACGACATTGATTGATTTGTGAATGTTAAACCAGCCTTGCATCTGTGGGATGAAACCTACTTGATCGTAGTGTATAATTTTAAAAATTTGTTTCTGGATTCTGTTGGCTAGTTGTTGGGGCCTGACCTTCATCTCTGAGGCCTGTTCATCATTCCGGCTCAGCGGCCATTAAAGGGCTTTGGCCAGGCGTTGCTTGTGCTCCTTGCATACCTCTCTTATGGCATCTCTATGTATGTAATTTGACTGAGCTCCCCGCAGCAGCGCAGGTCTCGCACGCTTTCCTGCACTGGTCCCACCCAATACCTAAAAGTTTGCCCCGGACCCTTAGTGGTAGCAAGGTGGCCCTCTTCCTATTGGCTAGCTTCCCAGTTCCCACCTTCTCTTTCCCCCACAGTATATAACTAAGTGCCTGATGCAATAAAAGGGAGATCTGCTGCGCTTTCATGGCTGACACAGCTCCTGACTCGGTGTGGTTTCTTCCCTGGTAATTGGGGGAGGGCTGGGTCATCGATACTTACCATCTCACTCGGCTCTGGGGGACTTCAGGCTGGCCCTGGGTGTCCCTCCCCATACCCGTGTTGCTCCGCAGTAGCAACAGCTAGTATTTTATTGAGGAGTTTTGCATCTATATTCATTAAAGAGATAGGTCTGTAGTTTTCTTTTTTTGTTGGGTCTTTCCCTGGTTTGGGCATGAGAGAAATATTAGCTTCATAAAATGAGTTTGGTATTGGTCCTTCAGCTTCTATTTCTCAGAAGAGTTTCAAGAGTACAGATGTTACTTCATCTTTAAAAGTATTGTAGAATTCTGCAGTGAAACCATCTTTTTGGTTGGCATTTCCCTGATTGCTTCCACAATTTCATTGTAAGAGATTGGTTTGTTCAATTTGTTTACCTCTTCATTGTTCAATGTGAGTAGCCTATATTTATTTAAGAAATCAGCCATTTCTACTGGATTTTCTTGTTTCTTTGAATATAGGCCCTGGTAGTACTTATTCATAATGGACTGAATTTCTTGGATATCGATTATGATTGTTCCCAAGGGGTCTCTAATCTTGTTTATTTGAGTCTCCCCTCTCCTCTTTTTGATTAGTCCCCCATTTCCTTTTTTTGATTAATCTTGCCAGGGGTCTGTCTATTTTGACTCTTTCAAAGAACCAACTTTTTCATTTATTAATTTTGTGTAGAGTGGATCTTATTTCAATCTCTGATATTTCTGATTTTATTTTTGTTATTTCTGTCCTTCTAGTTGTTTTAGAATTAACTTTTTCTTGCTCCTCTAGGTGTGTCAATTTCTTTTTTACATGCTCTTCGTCTGTCTTTTTAATATGTACTCCTAGTGCGATAAATTTGCCCCTTAGAACTGCCTTTGCTGTGTCCCATAAGTTCCTTTGTGATGTCTCTTGATTGTCATTACATTCAAGAAAGTTTTGAATTTCTTCTTTGATCTGATCTGTAACCCAGGAGTTATTCAAAAGTGTGTTGTTTAGCTTCCAAGTATTTGAATGTTTTTTGACTTTTATTGCATTGTTCAGAACTAGTCTGACTCCACTGTGATCAGATAGAATGCATGGGATTTTATCAGTCCTCTTGTATCTGCTTAAGTTTTCTGTATGAACTATTATGTGATCTATTTTGGAGTGTGTTTCATGTGCTGCTGAGAAAAATGTAAAAAGTTTCACCATTGGATGTAAGACTGTGTATATCTGTTAAGCCCAGCTATGGTGTTGTTTAAGTCGATGGTGTCTTTGCTTAACTTTTGTTGAGTTGATCTGTCATTTGGTGAGACTGGCGTATTGAAGTCTCCCACTATGATTGTGTTTGAGTCTGTCTTGCTCTGTAATTCTAAGAGAGTTTGCTTGATATATTTGGTTGCTCCCATGTTGGGGGAGTAAATGTTTATAACTGTAATATTGAGGGTATGAATTGTACCCTTTACTAATATGTGGTGGCCATCTTTATCTTTATGTACTGATTTTACTGAGAAGTTAATTTTTTTGAAGATTAAGATTGCTACTCTTGCTTTTTTGCACGGTGCATTGGAGTGGAAAATTTATTTTTATCCTTTCACTTGGAGTTTGTTTATGTCTTTGGCAGTGAGGTGGGTCTCTTGGAGGCAACATATGGATGGGTCTTGTTTCTTAATCCAGTCTGCTGCTCTGTGTCTTTTGATTGGATTGTTCAGCCCATTCACATTCAGGGAAATTATGGAGAAGTGGTTAGCGTCCTTTGTCATTATTTATTTTTACTTCTAAGTTTTTTCTCTCTCTTTTTCCCCCTTTTGTGTTTAGTGATTTATAGGTAATTGTTTCTTGTTTGGGGTTCTTTCTGTTCTGCAATTTGTTCTTGATTATTTAATTTTTTGTAATGCTGGTTTAGTGTGCATGTATTCATATAGCTTTTCTTTGGAGTGAAATATTCTTGTTTCTCTCTCAAATGTAATGCTAGTTTTGCTGGATATATCAGTCTGGATTGGCAGTTGTTGGTCTTCAGGACATGAATGATGTTTTTCCAAGCTTTTCTTGCATTTAGGGTTTGTGTGGAGAGGTCTGCAGTTATTCTAATTTTTCCCCATTGTAGTATAGCTCTTTCTTTGTTTTCACAGCATTTAAGATCAGCTCCTTGGTATTTGGGTCTAGTGTTTTTCTTTTTCTTTTTTTTTTTTTTTTTGCCAGTCCTGGGCCATGAACTCAGGGCCTGAACACTGTCCTTGGACTTTCTCAAGGCTAGAGCTCTACCACTTGAGCCTTAGCACCACTTCTGGCTTTTTTCTATGTATGTGGTACCAAGGAATTGAACCTGGGTCCTCGTGCATGCTAGGCAAGCACTCTACCACTAGGCTAAACTCCAGGCCCTGGGTCTAGTGTTTTTACAATGATGTGTCTACAGGAGTTCCTTCTAGGATTTTGCCTGTTTGGAGTTCTGAAACCTTCAATAATGTGAGTATTTTCCCTTTTAAGGTCAGGAAAGTTCTCTGCTATGATTTTGGTGAATAGGGGTTGCATTCCTTTGTCCTGGAACTCTGCCCCTTCATCGATCCCTATTATATGAAGATTAGATTTCTTGGTTGTATCTGCCAGGTTCTGGAGTTCTCTGTGGTGAATTCTGACTGATTTCTCTAGACTGACAATTCTCTGTTCCAGCTCTTGCGTTTTATCTTCCGTTCCTGATGTCCTATTCTCCATCTCAGTCTATCTGTTGCTTAATGCATCCATTTTTGCTTGAATTGTGGACACTGAGCTGCTCATGTATGCTGAAAGGGTACTAATGTTTTCTTCCATTTCTCTTTTGAATTCGAGGAGCGCTTTGGTAATTTCCTGCTTATGTTCCTGGAACTGTTTTTTGTAATTCTGCTTTAATTTCTTTAGTTGTGTCCACAATCATCTCCTTGATTAGAATCATATTTCATGTCTCTTCAGGTGTCATTTCTTGGGATGGTGACATCTCTCTCATCCCTTCACTCCTGTTTCCTTTTGGGCTTTGTGTGGGATTTTATTTGTATAAGTCGTAATACATTGTGCTTTTCGAGGCATCGATGACTGTTATTGCAGTTTGCTCTGTGGTTGGTAGGTGGCGGTCTTTACTTGGTGTGGGACTGGTGGTTCTGGGAATCTGTGTATATGTGTGGTTCTTAGTCAAATTAGTTCTGGCCACTGACTAGGTCAGAGTTTGCAGCTTTTACAGGTGTTTGGCCTGTTCCCAGAGGCTGTGTGCCACTGCATGGTTAGCTCTCAGCCCAACAAGTGGCCTCACAGTGGACCATCGGATGGAGTTGCGCACTGCCATCTCAGCTAGCCCAGTGAATGGCTAGTTTTCCTGCCCTGTCCCCCGGGGAGGGGCCTGGGGTTTGGGATTTTCTGGTAGCTCTCAGCTGAACCAGCCCAACTGGTTTCTGCTCTGTTCCTAGGGGCATGGTGGGCTCTGAGGGCAGAGCCGTGCCTTTCTGACTCTCAGAGGGCGAGCTCAGCCCCTGCTGGTCTGCCCTTCAGTTCCCTGCTGTGTTTCAGCCACTTTGGCTGAGAGTCATTTTGGCAGAGTCTTCCTGTGACCCCGTGGGGGGCCCCTTGGTGCTGTCTTACTGGAGACTCCCAGAGGAGGGCACCCCACTTAGGTTTAGGTCAATCAGATGCTGGCTAGCAGACTCCTGTGCACCCCCACCCGCTGTTGGAAGGCAGGGTCTCAGAGCCCCTCAGTCTCCAGTTTCAGTGGCCTGGGAGAAGGGGCTGTTGGGCAGGTGGGAGCAGGGACACCTCTGCCCCCTTTGGTAGGGTGCTGGGTCTTAGCGCCCTCCCCCCTGTCAGTCTCCAGTCAATGGCCTGGGGGAGGGGATGTTGAGGGAAGGGACAGGATTTTGAATTCCTTGCCTCCCTGCACTTGCCAGTCTTTCTTGGGTGGGATGGAGGGGTCTGGGTTAAGTTCTATAGCTCGCCACCAGCTCTGCTTTCCTGATGGCTGTGAGCTGCTCTGCAGTGTTTGAGGGTCCGTTGCCTCCCCTCTGGTCTCCCCCGCCGTCTATGCTGTCCGTGCCTCGTCTGTCCGGGTTTCCGCGGCTAGCTGGCATTGCTGGAGTTGGGGCTTTCTGACCCAGCACTCTCCTCCGCGGCTTTCGCGGCTTGGAGCTGGTGGTGAGGGCCGGGGGAGAGTCCTCGCATTTTGGATTCTTTGAGAACGTTGGATATAAGCTTTATCTGGATTTCTTTTCCAGTTTGTGTACTTCTCCATTGCTTCTTGAATCTGTAGTTGTGGGTTTCTTATGGTAGTTGGCTGGTGGGATTCCTTGGTTCTCTCTTTTTTGGGAGAGAGCTAGGCTGGGTCCCTATTGTCTCAGCGCCATCTTCTGACCTGTGCTCTGTTTATTTTGACATGGAGTTTCACATTATTTTCCTCCAGCCAATCCAGGCCTGTATGATACCTATAGCCTCATTCTTCTGTAAACAAGACAACAGTTGTGTAACACCAATCCACGCTTTTTTGTTGAGATGACATCTCACTAAATTTTTTGTCCAGGCTGGCCCGAAACTACAATACTCTTGATATTTGTCTCTTGAGCAGCTAGGATTATAAACACAAGCCTACATGTCCATCTCCAAATTTCTTTTTAATATATTATTTCTACCACCACTGACTTGTCC
The DNA here is from genome assembly GCF_031878675.1 of Megascapheus bottae. Lineage (NCBI taxonomy): Eukaryota > Metazoa > Chordata > Mammalia > Rodentia > Geomyidae > Megascapheus > Megascapheus bottae. Next base: position 61,573,699 of record NC_143512.1, read on the forward strand.
TAACAATCGGGTGAAATAAAAATTTACTATTTGGGTCTGATTTCTGATGAAATATTGGACACTGACAGAATAGTGGAATATAAAAGAAAACTTTACTAATAATATAGACCTACCATGAATAATTGAATCACATCACTTTCATTGGGTGTTTTGCTATATTCATACAACAGAAAGTGAAATGAACAGGACCAGAACGAATTAATGTTGTCACATTGTTTGAGTGATGCCTAATATGGTATATTGGTTCAAATTCATCAGCCAATTTTTAATAATTGCATTAGCTGAATAATTTCTAAATTCCTACTTTTGTCATTGTACACAATGTTCAAAACAGTGTGTGGTTTATTTTATAGTCCTTGCCTCTAACCCTTTATCTTTCCAAATGAGAATAATCTCTAATCTGTTTTTTTTCTTCTCTCAACTTCCATTCCTGTCTATTGCTTCCAATCAGGTAACACCAGCTTGTTAATAAGCTAATTAAATAGCTTATTCCTATTAGTGATAAAGACTTAAAACAATTCTTTCATATTCTAAAACCAATGCATCACATTACTTGCCAATATTTATTTTATTTAAAATCTGTTCACATAATTTAGACTTTTAAAATAATTTATTTTATTTTCTTCTGTAGCAATAAACTTTAACAAATATCCCATCATCAAATTAATTATTGAATATATTACACATGTACTTCCTTCACATTATTTGCTACACTTTCTAAGAGCTATTTTGTTATAATGTATTTTTAACATGGTTTCTGATTTTGTAGAAGTCTTCTCAACACCTTTATTGTTGTTGTAATGAGCTGTGGTCAATTCAAACCTATTATTTTCTGGCACTGAATTTATCAAACCCTCAGTCTCTTCTTCTTTATCTAAGATTTTCAATACTTGGGAAGAACCCAAGAACAGTTTGAATAAGGATAATAATTTTTTTCCAGTTACACTAGTGAACATTAGTACTGAAGTAAACTGAGAAGTAAATCTTTATTGAAATCTTTATTGAAATAATAATAAAAACATTCATGTGTGAAGAATGAATTGTATAATTGTACAAAATATGCGGTAGTACTTAGGTGTAAATTTTTCTATGAATTCCTACTCCCCTCCTCCTCTTCCTCCTTCTTCTTCTCCTACTATTACTCATTGTTCAGGATCAAATCCCTTTACCTTGTACGTGCTAGACAAGTATTCTACTACTGAGCTATACTTTCAGATTTGCTTTTCTTTTTTGCTAAAGGTTCTTGCTGTATATCTCAAGTTGCTCTTGAACTTGCTGTGTAGCACAAGCTGGCCTTGAACTTTTAAAAAGAATTTAGTTTTGCTATTATTAAGTAGTTGTACAAAGGAATTACAATTCCATAAGTTGAGTCATGAGTACAATGTTTTTTGTCAATGTCACCCCTTCCTCCATTCTCCCTGGCTTTGAACTCTTGATTCTATTCCTTCATCTTTTCAACTGCTGAGATTACAGGTATGCACAATGCCTGCATCTTCCTTGACATTGGCCATTACATACTTGAATAGTCTTCTGCTATTTAGTAGTCTGGAGGTAGTCATACTACTTAACCATAAGTTACGATGCAGTTTTAAATTTTCAGGCTAAATCATATATATATATATATATGTATGTATATGAACATTTCTTCTTCACTTTTACCCTTTACCAGTCCTAGTCCCTTTCTCCATGCTTTACAAATTAGAATCCCTTAGTAGAAAAGCAAAGAATGGAGATTTGCCATCTTCTCTTGAGCTTTCTGTCAAAGGTATGTGATTCACAATAGGTTATGGCATTAATCTCTTCTGAGTACACAATTGTCTTTATGGGGCCAGAAGAAACTGCTCCTGTGCCATTTTAAATTAATGCTAATTTGTTCCTCTTTGGTGTAGTATAAATATTATAACACATTCTATAGATAAAAGTGATTTATCTATAAGCTCTTTTTACAAGCTTTCAAAGGTACTTTGGTACCAGTTAAAGACATTTACTACTCAGTGTAGATATTAGACAAATGTTAGAATACATACTTAGAATACATATTTGCATCTTAAAAATGTCATTCATCTATAACAGTGAAACGTCTTTATGTATATTTACATAGACATCTAAAATGTATTCTCAATATTTTGTCAAATGTTACTATGAAATGAAATCATATGTATGGAAAATAGAACCTGCATGGAAAATAGAAAGAAAATGTATTGTATAAACGTGACATACAATAAAAGGGTTTATTAGTCACATGGCTGTTTGGCTTTAGTGAACAAATGGAGAACTAGATCTATTTGTTATATACAGATAACATTTTCTTTTGCTTATTTACAACAGGATAAACATACAAACAGCAAGATAAAATACAAACAGCTGGGTTGGGAGTTTAGTCTAGTGATAGAATGCTTGCCTAGCATGCATGAAGAGCAGGTTTAATTCCTCAGTACCACATACACAGAAAAAAGCCAGAAATGGTGCTGTGGCTCAAGCGGTAGAGCTCTAGCCTTGAGAAAGCCCCAGGACAGTGCTCAGGCCCTGAGTACAAGCACTGGACTTGCAAAAAAAAAACCTCAAAAATGCAAATAGCTAGGGAATGAGAATTTGTCCTAGTGGTAGAGTACTTGCCTAGCATGAACTAAGAGCTGGGTTTGATTCCTCGGTATCACATACATAGAAAAGCCAGAAGTGGTGCTCAAGTGGTAGAGCTCTAGCCTTGAGGTCAAAGCTCAAGGACACTACTCAGACCCTGTGCTCAAGACCCAGAACTGGCAAAAATAAATTTTCAAACAGCTAAAATATATGAACAATTCAACAATTTCAAAGGGAAAGAATTTAAATCACTCAGAATACATGCAGTCATTAAAACTAAACACACAGGTACACAGAAATTGTTTCTACCACAGTGTTTCCCCAAAGTAAACATAGCAGGCTTTAACTAGAATGTATGATTACTTTGTATGTTGAGTGGTCTATATTCACTAGCTTTTAGGTTACATTGACAACTTCCTTATGATACATTGTATATCTTTTACCTACATTTATGTTGAAGCAAATAGGAGTGTTCACCTTCATATTGTGCTTAGATTATCACTTTTTCAAATTAGAATAATTTCAGCCAATTTATTATGGAGATCTTAAAAGTTTCAATTGACTGTTTCACTAAATCAATAATTATAAACAAAATGTTAAAGCTTCTGGATCAAATACTATAATAGATATGACATTTATTTCGATATAATCTAGTTTAGATATAAATCTGTAAAAATAAATATTTCTCACAAATAGTGCCTGGGTGTTAGACATGTTAAGATTTATTAATCATTCTGTCCTCTTTTGGTCTTGGAAAATGAATAAAAGAGGTTTTTTTTTCTTTTTTATTGTAATATATAGAGGGGTTACAGTTATATTTGCTAGATTTGCTAGAGAGTAGGTGCATTTCTTCTCACACATTGATACCCCTTCTCATGTTTTGTCCACATTTCCCGCCCCCCACCCCCTCCCAATCATCTTGTTTCCCCCCCTTCCCTTTTCTATTTCAAATAAACAAATAAATGTTTCTATACAATATGCCAGGTAACAAAGTCAGATACTGTAACAACATGAGATCAACCAAAGGGCAACAAAAGAGAAGAGAAATAACTATATTAAGAATAACAATCACACAAGATAAAGCTCTTGTTTCTATATCCTGGAAATCCTATCATTTAGCCTCATCCTATATAGCCTTATGTATCTAGGTTTTGCACTATAAAAGAGGTTTTTTTTAAAAAAATATAAGAGCAAAAGTCAGCTGTGGTTATGAACTATAATGCAAATACTGACATAATTAATGGTATTGTCAATAGCTTATAATAACAGGCCTTGATAAACTTACCCAAGGCAGACTAGAATTAGAATTAGACTCAGCATTAGAGTTATGGACACCTAGGAGCATCTGGCGTATGTTACTTAGCTGTCATAGCCCTGAAATGTGTTTCTTACTAAACAAGCACCTGGGCACTTTATTAAATTATTCTTTATTTTAATGTGTTTGGAATATATTAATAATTTCCTTTATGTAACTTGATTCATTGACTGAATAAAAATCAGATTTATTTTATGTCATTCTCTTCAACTCTTATCCTTAATAATCTCTTAAAAAAATCTCTTTACCAGAGGTTCTGTAGACCTATAAGACCTGTTGATGAGAAAATCTGAGGACACTACCAGTGATGTAAAATTGGCTCTTTCAAATAAAAACGATGTTGCATCTTTTGTGTAATACGTGTTTATATTTGAGTGGTTGAACCCAAGTGAGAAAAGGAGTCACTTCAATTTTTACTCTTTTTTAGGATTAAAACAACTAAAGATATATATATATATATATATATATATATATATGAATTAAATGGTTGCACAGTTTAAAATATTTAGCACAGAAGGAAAATTACAGTCCAACATTTAAAGTCAAGACGTTATTTGTGAAATCTATGGTCTTAAAGTGGTGCTAGACAAATAGCTAGAAAACAAATAAGCACAAAAAGTCAGAATCTTATTTCTTCTGTTTGTCTCTGCTGAGCACTGTGCGTGGCTTCCTGCACAGCCAGACACCTGTCCTGCTTTTTCCAACATCCCCATATTTCTGGCACATTCTTCCAACAAGCTGATCTGCCGTTCTAGGACAAAGGCTAGACCGAGGGCTCATTATCTGACTTTTCCTCCAGAATCCCTTCCTGTAAGGTTTTGTATTGTCCCTCAACATTACCTGTGCCTGTCAGACAGCTCTAGATAGAGACGATTGCCTTTGGGATTTCCAAGAAGAGACTGAAAATGAAAATTGAGGGAGTTACTCTGCAGCAGAGATAACAATTGTTTTGGTGTAGCTGTGAGGTGATTTGAGAATATTGGAAATACACAAAAGGATTGTGCATGGCATACCTATCTGTGCAAGAAGATAGGTGACTTTATACACAGAAAATTATTTCATTGCTACGACTTTTTTGTATCATGAAGTATACATGACGTCATCACTGAGGGAAAGTACATGCCCAACTCATCTGTGACACTAGCCTAGGACTCCTGGAAACTCTATAAATCAGATCACTGTCATTCTACACATTGCTGAGAAAGAAATATTATCCTTGGTATGAAGGAGCTCTACTGCATCTGGGTCTTGGTATTCACCTGCTTAACATAAATATTTTCTGGAACATCAGTATCATCCTATCATTCCACTCTGTAAACTTATTGAATTAAAAAAAAAACATAAGCCTTTCAAACTATGTCATATAAAACATTAATATAGTACATGCCATGGAAATAACCCACTGTTCTCCTATTCTATGAAGTGACTCACTTCTTTTCCCAATAAAGAATTAACCTAGTCTTTCCTTCTTAGTAATTTATGGTATTTATGATAACTCAATCCCAGAATTGTTCTCTCATCACTTTCTGACAGCATATAAATCAGAGAAAAACCCCACTACTTTAAACATTCCTCCAAGTCAACGAGCATAAGGGATGTCATTGTGAGTTATTGGCTAGAAGATAGATTACTAATAAATGAGAAATTTATACCTGATAGAACAAACAAGTCCTTCAGTCCAGCTAAGTCAATGAGCATTTTTAGTTTAATAAAAAATACTATAACAAATCAGGTGCTGGTGGCTCTCTCCTGTAATCCTAGCTACTCAGAAGGCTGAGATCCAAGGATTACAGTGTTGAACAAGCCTGGGAAGGAAAGTCCATGAGACTCTTATCCTCAAGTAACCATGAAAAAGTCAGAAGTGGAAATGTGGTAGAATACTAGCTTTTAGCCAAACAAACAAACAAACAAAAAGGCAAAACCCCCCACAAAAACCAAGGCCCTGAGTTCAAGCCTGAGGACTGGCACAAAAAGAATAAATACATAAAAATAAGCCCAACATATAACTGACTTATCTTCATCTCTGATTCTATTTTGGGTTAGCATATATTTATAAAAATGAGGCAGTTTCACTGTGATACAAAGTAAGACTCTTTCATTGTGATATTTACATGCACTTAAAACAAATTCACCCTCTTGGCAAGTTTTATATGTACCATCGGATGGCAATAAGTATTTTGACACTGCTGTCTAGCCACTGAGAGATATGATTCCATCTAGAATCTTTTAACAATCTAAAATGAAGCTTTATTCATTAACTAAGTTCTCATTTCTCCTAATCTCAGATTACCACTACTATAATTTATCTCTATAAATTTGACTATTTTATGTACATCATATATGTGGAATCATACAATGTTTTTCCTTTGTTATCTGACTTATTTTTGTATAAATAAATACTAGTATGCTTACTATAATTATTTGGTATATCTCTATGACTTACATATAAATACATAGTATTAATAATTTGATCACTTAACATACTGTCTTTAAGATTACCAGGAATTAATATTATACTCCTTGATAAAGATGGTTATCATATGTACATACATATATCTGTATATATCATTTTGTTAGTTTATTCATATGTCAGTGCATATGAGTTGTGTATCCCCTGTACTGATTTGGAATAACCATATTATGAGCATTAGAATACAATAGCCATACATTTTTAGTAGCAATGAGTATAATTGTTTTAGTATTTTCTAATTCTGTACATATGGAAATAAAACTCATCTTCTGATCAGGACAGAGGTCAGAGGATGGTGGCTGCCCCATTCCTACCCAGCCCTTTGCTCTGAAGAATCAGTTCAAATGTTTTTATAGTAACAATGGCTGGAGGCCTGTAAGGATATATAACTTTATTTCCAAATGTTACTACCACTGGGATGTTACCTTTCTAATATCACAACAGGGAAGGGAAGGATTAGAGGGAGAAGATACTTCATAATTTTGTAAGAAAGTTTTCTATCCAAATGTATTTTCAACACTAAGATATTAGTCATTGGTGATTTGCTACTCAGTGAAGTGCTAAAAATAGACATATAAAGGAAGGTTTTGTTATTGAGAGATGCAGAGATGTGGACATGTTGTTTATTTATTCAACCATTAAGCAACCATTTGGTACATTCTTCCTGGAACATAAACTGCAGTTCGGGGACTTGCTCCCTATCTTTTCTCTCTGTAGGAAAGACCATGTAACAGACACTCAGTAAATATTCATGAAATAAATAAGGAAAATAAATTGTTAGAATGCACCTTTATTATGTCTTAAGCACTGGGAGAGAGGTATCATGAAGTATCAAATAACACCATCTTGGCTTACATAATACTTTAAGAGTCTTTAAGCCTAGCCATATCAGCAGTAAATGAGCTGCAATGAGTATGCAGAAGAAAGAATACTTACTTCCGCTGGTGGAAGACAGAAGTTGCTGGTTAATATAGCAAAGCTTTGGACAGATGAAAGGCTGAAGTACACACAGGCAGCTACAAGTTCTCTTAAACTTCATAGAATTTTCAATCCCCCCACTAACAGGATAGCGAAAAAACAATACTTTTAACAATGTTCATCTATTTACTTATTATTTACTCACTTTTTTAAAGCACAGGAATGCACAATCAGGATCTTGAACTTATCAGGCAAATACTCAATAACTTGAGCCATAACCCCAGCTCTTTTTACGTTTACTATTTTTGTGAGTAGGGTCATGTTTTTCTATCCTGGCTGGCCTGGACAAAGATTCTCCAGTTTATTTTTGCCATATAGCTTGGTAATAAACATGCACCATCGTGTCCAGCTTTTGTTGTTGTTATGTTGTCATTCAGATGACGGTCCACAAACGTTTTGTTCTAGGTTTTCCTGGAACCATGATCCACCTAATTACTGCCTCTTGAGTAGCTAAGAATATATGCATAAGCCACTATGATTTACATAAGAAAACTAACAAACAAACTAAGGAACCCAAAGAGCCTGAATTTGAGTTGAGACCTTCAAGCTTCACTACTGAACTTTTTCACTCATTTTCCTTTGAGTTCTGTATCTTCCTCACACCCTTTTGAAGATATGCATATTACTACACCATACATAAGGTAAAGAAAACAGAATCATCAAAAAACAAAAACAAAAAAAAACCCCATTGCTTCCAGTATGTTTTAGGATGTATGTTTTTCTATACAAATATGAAGAGGCACTTAGGCATTGGGCCTTTTTGTTTCCTTCCTAAGAGTATTCTGTTTTGTTCTAACTATCTAGAATCCTGTATAATTTGTCATATCATGGTACATTTTAAATCTAAATTCGGCACATCAGTGTACATTTTGTTTGTTTTTTTCCACATATTTTATTGTAATTAATATATTCATCCATTAGAGGGTGCATTATTTCACATACATTGATACCCTTTCTCATATCCTGGTCCCCATTTCCTTCCCTCCATCTCCACCCCTCATCTTGTTTTCCCCCCTTCCCTATCTGATTTCAAATAACCAAATACATATATATACAATATATCAGATGACAAGGTGAAATACCATATCAGATAACCAAGGGACAGCAAAAGAGATGAGAGATAACATAGTACATTATGGAAAACAATCACTCATTATATGGCTTTTGTTTCTATATCCTGGAAGTCCTTTCATTTAGTGTCATTCTATATGGCCTTATGTATCTAGGTTTTGTTCCATTGTCAATCTCTGCTAGGAGAGCCCAAGGTTTCTACTGATTATGACAAATGAGAGAAACTATTGAGCCTATGTTCCTTTGAGTCTGGCTTACTTCACTAAATATGTTTTTTTTCTAAGTCTTTCCATTTCCTTACAAATGGGGCGACATCATTCTTTCTGACAGCAGCATAGAATTCCATTGTGTACAAATACCACATCTTGTTGATCCATTCATCAAGTGAGGGACATCTAGGTTGGTTCCATATCTTTGCTATGGTAAATAGTGCTGCAATGAACATCATTGTGCTAGTGGCTTTAGTATGTCTTTGTTTCTGGACAATTGGGAAAATGCCAAGTAGCAGAATTGCTGGATCATAGGGGAGCTCTATGTTTAGTCTTTTGAGGAACTGCCATACTGCTTTCCATAGTGATTGAACGAGTTTGCACTCCCACCAACAGTGTAGTAGTGATCCCTCCTGGCCACATCCCCTCCAGCATCTGTTGTTATTAGTTTTCCTGATCCTGGCCATTCTAACTGGAGTGAGGTAGAATCTTAGAGTTGTTTTGATTTGCATTTCTTTTATGGCCAGAGATGTCAAGCATTTCTTCATGTGTCTATAGGCCATTCTTACTTCTTCTTCACAGAAGACTCTCTTAAAGTCCTTGGCCCATCTTTTAATGGGATGGTTGTTTCTTTGGAGAGATTCAATTTTTTGAGCTGTTGATATAGTTTAGATATGAGGCCTTTGTCCATTGTATGGTTAGTGAAGATGTTCTTCCACTCTGTAGGCTTCCTAATTAATTTACTAGCTATGTCCTTTGCCATACGAAAGCTCTGCAGTTTAATGCAGTCCCACTTATCCACCTTTCTCTGATTTGTTGTGTTTCTTGGTCCTTATTAAGAAAGTTTCGACCTGTGCCAAGGAGACCTAGTCTATCTCCTATTCCTTCTTGTAAAGTTTTCAGTGTGTCAGCTTTTACCTCGAGGTCTTTGATCCATTTGAAGTTAATCCTGGTGCAGGGTGACAAAGAAGGATCCAAGTTTATTTTTCTGCAGATGGTTAAGCAGTTCTGCCAGCACCACTTGTTGAAGAGGCTGTCTTTCTTCCATTCTATTTTTTTTGGCTCCCTTATCAAAGATTAGGTGACCATAAGTCTGTGGTTTAATAGCTGGGTCTTCAGTTCTATTCCATTGGTCTTCAGGCCTGTTCTTGTGCCAGTACCAAGCTGTTTTGAGAATTATAGCTCTGTAATAGAGTCTAAAGTTTGGTATTGAAATTCCTCTTGCAATGTTCTTTCTGCTAAGAATTGTTTTTGCTATATGGTGTCTTTTATTATTCAATATGAAATTTTAGAGTGCCTCTTGTATTTCTTTAAAGAATGACATTGGGATATTTTGTTTATTTTTTATAAGAACTAATTGGTTAAATTATTTTAAAGACTTCTGTTTTCTGACCAATATGAACTTTTGCTTTCCAGATCCATTTAATTGCAAAATATCTTCAACAATCTAGAAAGATTATGAACTGAGTGAAAACACCTAGCAAAGAGGCATCATGTTGTAGGGGTGGAAGACAATTATGAAGAAAGGAAACACATTTTCCAGATTCATAGTAGAGTTTATACATTCTGTCTAGTGTGAATTTGGTGAGCAACAGAAGATTATAAAGTTTCAATGGAAGCATAGGTCAACAGCAAAGAGTCATTTTGTTCTTTTCATTTATGCCTAAAGGAGTTTGACCTCAGAGATAGATAGGCTATGATGAGCATCACTGTGAGAAATCTTCAGTATTTCTCATGCTGTGGAGATAAGAAAAATGCTGATCTCTACTTTGAATTGTCTGCATGGAGTAAAAACAAAAGGTAAATTTTCATATTGCTTGTCTTTTTATTTCCAAAATCTATTTGTATGTAATAAACATAAAAGCAGGAGAAATGTAGAATAATAGAGTTCAAAAGATACTCCAAGATGGGCAGCAACTTCTATTGTATCTTGCCAGTGTGTATGATGGTTTATTTTATATGATACCTGACTGTTTAAATACAACATTTAGGTTGGCATGAAGATATTTGACAGTGAGAGTAACATTTGCAAGTGTTTACTTGGGATAAAGCAGGTAAATGCTCTGGTATAGGTTAAGTCTTACTCAACCACTTGAAAGTCTTCAGAGAAAACACTGAAGGTTCTAGAAAAAAAGATTCTACCTTAGGACTGTAGCATAGAAATCCTTTTCGAGTTGCCAGCCAACTGTCCTTCATACGGATTTCAGATTTTCCAGTTCTCAATCATATGAGGACTACTTAAAATATTTGCGTGTATTTATGTATATATACATGATACATGCAATGTATATATATGTAAATATGTATGATTTATAATACGTGCCTTGCCCAAAACCATTCCTTATGTATACATACATAATATATGATATCATATACATATACATGTAATACATATACATATGATGTGTAGGACTAGTTTTACCTTCCTGGATATCACTAATACATTGGTTAAACCAAACCATAGGGATATCATCTGATTTTGTAAATAACATTTAGTAAATGGTGGTAGAACTGGTGGCAGAGGAGTGAGGTATTTAAGTCATAAAAATATTCTCTAAAATATTGATTATAGGGTCAGGGAAGAAGCTGAAAATAATTGTGTCAGTTATGTCTTTCCTAGGTAATGGCTTATGCTAACTCAATACATTTAAAAACTCTGCAATTCAAAGCTGGTAAGATAGAGAAGGGATTATTTGAGTGATTTACCAAAAGAGTATATGATTCCTTACAGAAGTAATTTTTCTTAATACTTCTGATGCAAGTGGTTTTATCTTGTTAAAAGAAAACAGAAAAAAAGCCACTCTGTAATCTTTAGGGGGATACATAGATTCAACACACTTGAACAGGGTAATGTTCTTACTAAAAATAACTCCTACATTCTGGAATTATTTCACGCTTGTGAAAATATAATACTTGGAAAGGCTAGAGGGGCCTATGAAAGACAGAAAGAGGTAAATGCATGTATCCTGTTACTTTTGTGAGCATACATCCAGTCTTTCCTGAAAGCTTTACCACATTCTTTTGAGTTAGTAATGACTGAAAAATTCCCCAGGCAACCAAGACAGAGCAGCTAAAAGCCAACATTTGAACCTTCCTTGTCCTTCCTGGCTTACCTGAGAACACCAGTATGACACAGGACCATGGTGAATCTATAATCTCTTCACAAACAGCCTGTTAGTAAAGAGGGCCTCTTTTTTTTTTTTTTGGCAAGTAAATCTCTCTTCAGCCCCCACCCCCAAAGAAAGAGGGTCTCATTTTAACTTAAAAGGTACATGGGCCTGAAGCATGCGTAGTTATTCAGATTTATTTGGAGAAAACAAATCCAGTACACTCATTCTCACCCCCTAAAGGTAGACTAGCATGTCCTCTTAAAACTATATCAACATATAAGAAGAACAGAAAATGTCATGGGAAGTCATTATCTCTCTCCCTTGGTCATCTTTCCCATGGTGGTCTTCCTTGGATGGCTCAAATTCTTTGGTCTCCGCATCCACTTGCAGAGTAAGTAGGCACTGATTTTTGGTTTTGTTTTGTAAGAAAATGCTAATTGAAATTGCTGAACTGCAGTCATTATAGTCATGTTTCATAGTTCCCTAACCTTTAGGAAAGGAACAATTTACTGGATAAAACATCAAAGGTACCCATGTTGCATCTCTGCATTTGCATGGGTCCAGCGGGCTTTTAATCCATCTTCTGTATTCTTATTCAGGCCATCGCATGTCTCATTATCTTCCTAAGCCTCGCTCGGTCTCATCTGAGAGCAGGTGGACCCAGACAGATCTTTGGAGGCTCCATGAGTGATTTCTCTTGAGAGCAGCACATCTCCCTAGTCTGCCAAACCATCGCACAGATCCCTTCCAAGGGTGCCAAACACATTCCACCAGATGCTGCTGGCAATAGTTCCCCTTGGTAGACGTGAAGGTTGGCTTCCATCACCAGCCTCCCATGAAACCCAGGCAGGACACGGGCAGCAGCTTTGTCCTGACGGATTTCTGACAGATTTCTCGTGACCTGGTGTTTCTGTACCAGGAAATCTTAGGGTAACAGGAATGGAGTCCTGGCCGCCTAGACTTCACTACCCTCCTCATCCTCCACATTTGCCAGCTGTCCCCCCCCCCCCAAATGAGACAAACAGGTGAATAAAGACCATCATTTTGTGTTCCCAGGTCTGTGGGCTCTGGCATAACCTGTTATAGTTAAAGCAAACCAAAACACCAAAACCCACCAAGGACCCCTCTTTGGGAAGAATGGGAGGTCCTGGAACCCAGCTTGAGCGTCTGCTCTGCAGGAGACAGTCACATCTCCAAGTCTCCACCAAGGATTTTCCCGCTCTCAACCGCCAGACTGTCTCTTCCACAGCCTCAGGACCTTGAAGTCCACGCGCAAGGACAGAGCGAGACCAGAGACCCAGCGGCTGGGGGAACCAAACACAAAAGAAAAGATTGGAATAAGAAAGACGCAGAACAGCCAAGGCCAGGCAGGGACTGGAGGAGGAGGAAGGGGCGGGAGGGAGGAAGGAGGGAGGGAAGGAGGGAAGGAGGGAGAGCCAGCCGAGCACCGGGGGACGTCAGGAACAAAAGCTCCGGCAGGAGTCTGGCGGAGGCAGTGGGGGGAGCAGGGGGAGGGTGTTTGGCACGGTTATTAAAATGAGCATGTGTCTGCGCCATCGTGTGGGTGTGGCGCGGAGCAGAGTGTAAACTCCAGCGGGGCCGGAGCAAACATTGGGGTAGCGGTGGCCGCAGCTCGCCCAGCCCGCCCGCTCCGCCGCCCGCCTGCCCGGCCGCCCAGCCCGCCCAACCGGCCCGCTCGCCCCGCCGAGAGTGGCCCCAGCGCACGCGGCGCGCCGACCCCGCACCATGGCCTCGTCTCAGGGGAAAAACGAGCTGAAATTCGCCGACTGGATGGCAACTCTGCCCGACAGCATCCACAGCATCCCGCTCACCAATTTAGCCATCCCAGGTAGGCTCGCGGTGCCCGGCTGCCGGGCTGCGCCCGGGCTCCCGCCGGTGCCACCCGCCTCGCCCTGCCCCACCCCGTGGGAACTCGCCGCGCTGCCCACCCTCCTGCCCCCTGGTACGGGGCTGGGGGCGCCTGTCCTCAGGCGTGGGTCTCGGGTCAGGCCACGCCGGACCCCGGTGGCCTCAGGCTGCCCGGCGTTTTTCCAGCCCCTCTGGGGAGCGCGGAGCCAGGAGTCAAGGTGACTGCTCTCCGCCCTGAGGCTCTGGGAGGGGGCACGGCCCGCTCCAGGTTGGGGCAGGGGACAAGATGGGTCCCGGGATGGCGCCTCGACGTACCCCACCCCAGGGCTTTCCCTGTAGAGGTAGGAACTGGGGTGTCGGTGGGGGGCGATCTCTGAGCCTGCGGGGGTGATCTTGGCGGCGAGTTGTGGGCCGGTGTCTGAGGGGACCCGATCCCCGCCCGAGCTCCCCGTCCACCTGGCGTGGAAGTGGGCAGCGTGGAGAGAGGCTCCCTCGGAACCCGCCCGCGTCCTCTCTACGGGTCCCCAGTTTCAAACGACAAAAGCGTGTCCCTAAGAGTGATGAAAGTTCAGGGACGTGCGGCCCTGGGCACGGAGCCCAAGGGGCGAGGGGCACAAGGCGTGGCGGCTTTCCCGACCCGCGTGGACGCGGCGGGAGTCCGGGTGCTTGTTCGCGCGTGGAGCCTGGAACACACAGCCGTGCTTGGGACAAGAAGCCGGGGAAGGGCAACCTGCAGAGCCTGACACACCAAGGGTGTGGGAAAGCTGGTTGCGCTGTTGTCCAGAGTATGTTGAAGCATGTGCAAAGCCAGGTACGGAGAGAGGCACCGAGAGAGCTGAACAACTCGGAGCAGAGAACCTGGCAGGAATGGGGTAATTTTTTTTGAGGGGGGGCGCATGCAATTCATTCTAGAGCTCAGGTATCCAAGAACGAGGGTCATTTGAGGACAGAAGCTCACAACACGAGCAGAGGACACAGGGACACCTCATGACCAATTTGTGGACAACAGAGACAGGGGCACGATTCGCAAGAGGGCAAATTACGGTGGTGCCCCAGTTCCTGCCCAGAGCGAGGCTGGGCTGCGAAGTTCAGCCTTCTGGTTCTCCATCAGCCCTACTTGATGCTGGCTCCTGGTAGCTGGAGAGAAGCAAGCAAGAAAAAGCAGAGAGAGGAAACCAAGGGTTGGGGCGGGTGGGGGGGAGGGAGAGTAGTTAGGAGGCTTTTTGAAAAATCCCCAAAGGCTCCAATCAACAGTGCTGGCATGATCAATACCTCCAGTGACGTGACTATGGCAGACTCGGATTGTCCAAGGAGGTCTCCCACATCCCCAAAAGATGGTTGTCCTTTGCCCTTTCTCAACAAATAGTGTCGCCTGAGCCAGAGATCTCCAAAGACAAAGAACAACCCCGGTTCCCACTCTGCACTTGACCTGGTTACCTAGCTGAGTCAGGATTGCTCTCCTGAAAGAGTACGAACTACACAACTTTGTTGGCAAAATTCCACTCTCACTTTCACGGGCATGGCTTCATTTTTACTTTTTTGAACATTTATTTTCGACACATACTGTCCGGTGATCTCACCTGAGTGTGTTTGTACACATGGAAGCAAGGAAGGGCAAGGCAAGAATGAGAGCCCACACGTCTGACAGGGCACTCGGGGTTATAGGAAGCTAAAGCCCAAGATGGCAGTACCAGTACTGTGAGATGGCATGACGGCCCATTCAAATCCACCTTACATTTCTGTGTCACTGCGCCTTTCAAATCCCTGCCCTGTTCACCTGTAAGTAAGCAGTTGGTACTTCTCCATTTCACAAATATTCTGGAACTCAGCATAGGCAAATGACTTGTAGACAGTTCAGTGGTTTGAACCCTAAACTAGATCTTAGGGAAAGATCCCCTAGGACTTTTGGAGGAAAAAAAAAGCTGGGATTTTATCAAGATTAGTCAACAAGTGGTAACCGAGATGAGCAGACAGAAACTAAGCACTAACAGGATGTGGACTATTTTCACTTCTGTCTTTGGGACAAAGTAGAACCTTGATGTCAGTGCTTGTGATATTTTAGTGACCTGGTCAGGACTTGAGAATGGTGACTGGGGGAATGTCATGGAATTTCCATTGTTTCTCAAGCCATCTGATGTGATAATTCGAAGTACATTCCCTGCAGTCTCTCATTCTTCTCAAAAATGTACACATGAAGTTTACACAGAAATTTAACACAATATCTTTCACCAAATCTATGCTCTTGAACAGTCCCCATAGTTGTATAAAGAAGCTTTGGTAGATACACACACACACACACACACACACACACACACACACACACACACACACACACACACGCTCCCTCTCTCTCTCTCTCATGTCCAATTTAGTACCTCTCTGCATTATTCAACACTGATAATTTTTGAAGGAAAAAAAAGACATTCAAACTTTGATAGTTAGAGAAGACTAATTGGAGACTATTAAACACTAATGGAATAATTGCCTTAAAATCATGCTAATAGCTTCCTGGCTGCTACATATTTACTTGGCCGGTTGCTACAGCTTGAATTAAGCAATTATCTCCACCATTTAAAACCATGCCTGGTGCAACACAAGTGTTTTTCTGGAGAGGAATTGCTGTTCAGCGGTCTCCAAAGCTTCAGGTATTCTTAGGTCAATCAGCTAGAGAGTGAATAGCTGCCTAATTATAAGGCCACCTACTTGGGGCAATGGACCTAAATTACCCAGGTAATTTAGGAAAGGGCATTCTGTTGGTGTGTGATACCCCCTCTATGTGTGCAGTTCTGCTATCTTTCATTATTTCTTACATGTGTGCATCTTGAATGTTTTCTGCACCAGACCTCTCAGTGCTGTTTTGCATGTAAATCTCCTCATGATTTGATATTGACTGGGCTGAGGAACTTAAGTAAGTAATTGGCATTAGTCATTTTACTTTCAGTTTATTTTTCAAAGGAATTAAGTACTGCCAGAACATACTGACAGTTACACAAATTTCAATCTTGTTTATCATTTCCTTCTCTCCCTGATGGTACTAAGTTTTCATTCATTTGCAATTGGTTTAATAATGGCATTATGAAGGATTCTTCCCTTTAGTAGCAAGTGAGAGAGAATAAACAGACAAAAAACAAGGAGAAAATATATAAAATTCAGGTAAGGTGAATCTGATAAGTGTTTGGCATCTTCGAAGCACATTTCTAACTCTGTATTATGCTGAAAAGACAGCCACCATAAAACAAGGAAGGCCTTGTTAATGTGGGTCTTTGACAGGGAGTTATTCTCTCCAAAATGTCAATGATTGGGAAGGATTTAGCCTATAGGAGGAATAGGCAATGGATTGTTAGATATGGGATAAAAATCTCAGTACATATGGGGTGTGCAATAAGGAAAAAAATAGGTCAAAATATTGTGGGGCTAGGACCTCAGGAATGTGTACATTAAAAGCTAATTATTGAGTGGAATTTCTATAATTATAATAAAATAGATTAGGAATGCAGGAATACTTTATAAAAATGAATGATTTATAAATTAATATGCCTGAGGATTTTACTTACTTATCTTTTTAATAAATTGACAATGTCAGTGGGGGAAAACAGTCTTATGTTAATTCATAGATTTTGTTTTCTTTTGTTGGTGATGCTGGGGATTGAACTAACCATCCAGCATTGAGTTACACCCCTTGCCCTTGTTAGTTTTTAATTTCTTGCATTGTGGTAATTCCTTTTTGCTATTTCTGGTATTCCTGGAGAGAGCTGTATTCTTACTCCTTTTTGTAGCATATCATTTCCATTTTAATTGGGATATGATTGTTTATAGGACAAATCTGGGACTGGGTCTAATTGGATACTTTTCAAAGAAAAACAGTAGAGTTTTTTTTTCTATTTTTAGTTAGGATAGCGTTGTGGGAGGTAAACATTCAAATCAATCAAAAAGCAATAAATGTATTTAGGATGAATATTCTCTGGTGTTGTCTCTATTTCCAGTGTTGTTAGATTTTACAAAAGAAAAAAGGGAACAGATTGACACTTGCGGCTCGTACTTGTAATTCTAGCTACTCAAAAGGGTGATATCTGAGGATTATGGTTCAAAGCCAACCTGGGCAGAAAAGCCTACGAGGCTCTTACCTTCAGTTATCCAGAAAATGCTGGAAGTGGAGGTAAGAGTAACGTGGTAGAATGTCAGTCTTGAGTAAAAAAGCTAAGCGACATCATGAAGCTCTGAGTTCAAGCCCTAGTACTAGCACGCATACACACACACACACACACACACACACACACACACACACACAGAGAAAGAGAGAGATAAAGAGAGATAGAGAGAGAGAGAGAGAGAGAGTGAGAGAGAGAGAGAACAGAGAGAAAAAAAGAGAACAGAGAGAACAGAGAAACAACTGCTCTTAAAATTTACTACACGAAAATTGTACATATTTACTGGGTACTATATAATGATTTGATACATCATCCCTGATGAATATCTAAAAAGTAATATGTTCTACTACCACTTTTTTTTGCTGATCTGAATTGTATCCGTAACTACTGTCAATAGTGTAAAATGATGCACAT
Source organism: Megascapheus bottae (assembly GCF_031878675.1). Classification (NCBI taxonomy): domain Eukaryota; kingdom Metazoa; phylum Chordata; class Mammalia; order Rodentia; family Geomyidae; genus Megascapheus; species Megascapheus bottae. Next base: position 61,591,863 of record NC_143512.1, read on the forward strand.
AAGCATTTACACAGTATTTTCCTGTGTGTGTGTGTGTGTGTGTGTGTGTGTGATTTTTCACATATTCTATCAATGAACCATTAAGTCTTTGCTACTCAAAATTGGTCCAGGTAGTTCAACATCAGAATGCTTAAACGGTGGTGAATGATAGTAATGTGATTCTACCTTTCAGATTTATTTAGCCATAATCTATGTTTTAATAAGATCCATTTTTGCAAAGTTAATTATATACAAGTTTGAAGCTTAAGAACTCTGCTTTAATGTATTACTTACTACATGTGTCCTTTACATGAATGGAAGAAAACAAATCTAAGTACATACACATCTTGAGGCTTTCTGTTGGGCTATCCATTTTATTCATACATGTTCAAGTTTACTATCAAGCTTCAAGTCAGAATTCGATATCTGACTCAAAGCTAATGGCCCAAGCTGAGAATATTTCTGATAACTGACATTAGAGTTTAGAATGTACCTTGAGTAATAAATGTTATTTAATTGGTACTTAAGTGTTCAAATTAGGTTACTATGATAAATATAAAACCTTTCCCTTTATGTCCTTAAAGCCCCCTCACAGCAACTGATAATGCACTTAAAAAATCTCTCAACTCTGATGATGTTGGTGAGTGATAATGTCAATTTAGGAAACATCCCTAAATTAGTTTTCTGTTCATTTAGTCCTCTTTTAATTGTACACTGGCCCAGGTACTTTTGCTGTATTTGTTATGGTATATGATGATTCATTTTATCCATAACTTAGAACTTGTCAATATTACTCTTGAGTAAAAGTAACATTGTAAATATAAAATGTACTAATAATCATTAGGAGACTATTGCAAGAAAATGTAAATAGTAAATTGGCTTTTGATGAAAGAAAATTATCAAGGTATGGAAAGCATATCTTACCCATTTAAATATATTTTACTTGGAATAGAAATATATATGTATAGATGTTGTATCACACACTTATTTCAGCTATTTGATAATATATTAAAAGTGTTTGATACCATACATATAGATTCATTTCTTTCAATTGTTAAAATGGATACCACAGTGTTTCTATGGAAAAGGTCACATACTTTATGTATATGAAGTGTTTAATACCCTTACTTAGAGTTTATTTTCTATTATTTAACTCTTCTGTTTTTTTCAAGACAAAGTTTCACCATGGGAACTAGTCCGGCCTGGAACTTTCTATTCTGTCTTAGCTTTCTAATAGCTTTATGCATTTATATCTACTCTCTCTTACTTAACTGGAATCCCACCTGATCCAAATGAAAGAAAAGATAAATTACGAAGAAGACAACTATTGGGTACCATGTATCAACAAATAACATCTAGGAGATAATTGTGAGCATAGACTAACAATAAAAACCCACCTTACACACACACACACACACACACACACACACACACACACACACACGAGTGTTCTTAAAATAAAATCAGGCTTATGATAATTGTTCATTTCACTCCATCCCAAATACTTCCTTGCTAGATTAGCAAGTAGTTCTAAATCTCTTAATAGATTTCTAAGGATTGCTTATAAGCCAGCATTTTGTCCTGAATTGTCTACCAGATGATCTCTCAATTTCCTTTCCTGTTTGTGGAAAATTTAGAGAATAATTATCTTGCTAATGCGCGCGCGTGTGTGTGTGTGTGTGTGTGTGTGTGTGTGTGTGTGTGTGTGTGTGTGTGCGTGCCAGGTAGATCTGGCTTAGTGTTTTTGCTCAAGACTGGTACTCTACCACTTGAGTTACATCTTTATCACTGGCTTTTGGCTAGTTAATTGGAGATAAGAACTTTCTTCCTGGGTTGGCTTTAAACTTAAATTCTTAGATCTCATTATTCTGAGTAGTTAGGATTCCAGGTGTGAACAACTGACACCTGGCTGGCCTTGCAGATTTGATGTGCAGAGAAACTGTGCTTCCATTGCTTTATTCTCAAATAATCATTGCCAGCTTTCTCAAAAAGTTATCTGAAGACAAAATGGACATAAATGTCATACATAATGCACTTACAGGCATACAAATGTATCCACACATATGTATTTTCATGCACATACATATTTATAAAGTCCATGCTAAGATCATGAATAATGCATAGTAGAACACAAAATCTATCCCACATTTGACTATCTTTCCTAAACCTATACTGGAGTCATTGGTCCCATAATCTTTTTAGCGAGCTTCTTCCCTTTTTTGTTTCTGTTGTTGTTATTGTTATTGGTGGTGGTTTTTGTTTTGACAACAGTCAAGGTTCACCTCATGATCTTGCTGCCTCAGCTTCCCAAATGGTGGGATTGTAGATTTGTAACCGGGAAGCAACTTTATTTCTTTTCATCATTGCTACTTCATTTATACAGAGGGGTTTTAAGTGGAAACAACAAGAGAATATTTTTCCCACCAAGCAACCCATGACAATGAAAATAGAACCCAATAATCAAATATACAGAAAACAAACCCTCAAGCACCACTGAATTAAACACAGAGTAACTGATAGGCTCTGACTCAAGTTAGGTATCTCTTTCTCCTCCAGTACACACACACACACACACACACACACACACACCACACACACACACACACACACACACACACTTAATATTTGCTGCCTAAGTAGGTAAATTTTGTATCCTGAATAACTTACTGTTTTCACCCCTGAGAATGCTTTTGATCCACAAGCATTAGCTGCTGCAAACCTGGGAACATGCCACCATGAAGGTCACTCAAGAGCTCCTAATAGTCATTGCAAGATGTAATATCCTCAAGAAGCTAGACTCCGGGTCAGTCTGTGAAGACTGAAATGTGTCTACACCAGAAGGAAGGGGAAAAGTCTGCCATGGTTCAGATAGAACTCTCTTGACAAGAGCTTTCTAAAGCACCAATAGGTTTTCTTATGCTCTGTTAATAGAGGAAGGTGGATTAGAAGAGAGGACCGGGAGGAAATGGTTAAATATTCTTGAGAAGCTACTAGACTAGTCACCTCCAGAGATCAGGTACTGAAACCAATGGCCCATGGATTTATTAGATGTACTCGTGTTCTATTCCTATGTTTCTTTACACATCCTGAGAGTAGATAGCTCTTTTACCACAGTCTTAAATGCCAGCAAATACTGTGTATTAACTGAAGAATTCTTTGCTTGTGCTTACTTTTATGAAGCAACCATGTTTGCTCTTAGCATAAATAATCATTTGGCTGCTTGATTCATCTGGGAAGTTTTTATTTCAAGAATAAAAGTGCTCTCTGGTGACTGGGAAATTTAGTTGTCTGTGGAGCTGTCCTTGACAGAAAAGAGAAAGATGCACTTTGTGAAGTCCTGCTGAGAAAATCAGAACCTATCCTTGTGTGACTTTGTACCCCATGGAGGACTGAAAAGGGGACCAGAGCTGCCTGAGTGAAGTTAGGTCCCAGTACACTCCCCTATCATCAACCCTGAGCCACTGGTAAGAAAAAGAACAGGATAGTCAGAGGATATCAAGATCCTGCAATATGGGATAGGAAGTTTTGTTCAATGTTTTTTCCCTGTGTGGCCTCCTTTCTCATCTCATCAGGTCAAATTTCTTTGTTCAGCATCACTGCTGTGCCCCTGGGAACAGTCTTATTTCTCTTGTCTCACTCTTCCATTTTTCTTAGCTTGGAAAATGTCAACTCTGTTAAACTCAACTTTCCACCTAATCTGGTCTCAGAAAACGTCAGAGGATAAATATTGGAGAAAAATTACACAGGCTGAATGACACAACTCACTAACAATTTATGACCATGAATTTTAAGCAAGTATTCAACATTTCTCGACCGCATTCTTACACTTGTCTTTTTGTTTTCCTTTTTGATAACTCTTCTCCTTCACAAACCAACGTTTTATTCCCATCCAATTTCACTGATTACCACAGTTTTTTAGAAAACTATTGTTGTAAAGAGATGAGAAATTTTATAATTTCTGAGTATAAAACCACCAGTTGGCCAATTGGAAGTGATGCTGTGGCTCAAGTGGTAGAGCTCTAGCTTTGAGCTGAACAGCAGAGGCCCAGAGTTCAAGCCCCACAGCTGATGAAAACAACAACAACAACTCACACACAAATACCCCACCAATGCACCTGCACCTACTGCTGCATACAATGGATTGTATTAAGATGATTGCAAGACATGGACCTACTCTTACTGGTCAGTGGAATACAGTCCTATAGATCAGAAGAATAGAATATTTATTTCAGGAAACAGTTCATGCATAACTGACCATTGCATTTAACTCAAGTGCCAATAACACCAAATAAGTAAATGATTCTGTTATTAATAAGACTGGACATCCTCATGCAAAAGAATGAAATTTTGACACTTGGTTTACTCTATACAAAAAGCAGTTCAGCATAGATTCGAATTGTAAACCTTAGAACTGACATATGAAAGTTATAGACAAAAATATGAGGAAAACGCTTCACCTAATTGGGCTTGCACAACTGCTAACTGTGCTTAATATTTTATTTTTGAGATCAGGAATTATGAGACCTCCAGCCAATTTATATCCTTTCTTAAGGTATCGTGGTCCTTTGGAGTCATATGTAGTTCAATATCAGCACAGACTTTTATTTCCGGTCCTGGGGCTTGATCTCAGGCCTGGGTGCTGTCCCTGAATTTTTATCCTCAAGTGATCTACCACTTGAACACAGTTTTGCTTCCAGATTTTTTGAGAGGGGAGTGGTTAAATGGAACTAAGAGTCTCATGGACTTCTCTACGTAGGCTAGTTTTGAACAGTGATCCTCATAACTTAGCTTCTTGAGTAGCTAGATTTAAAGCTACTCAAGTGCTGTGGGCTCTTGGCCAAGCTTTTTTAAAATGTTTATTTATGCCAAAATATCAAGGGATTTTGATAGGGATTGAATTGTATCTGTAGATGTATTTTGAAAGTATAGACATTTGACAAATATTGTCTTCCAATCAGTGAACATACAATGTCTTCCCATGATCTTATATCTTTAATCTTCCTTCAACAATTTTCATGGTACAGGTATTTTTGATTAACTTTGTTTCTAAGCATTTTTTGTTTTGATGGCACATAAGTGGGAATGTTTTCTCAATTTCCTTTTGAATTACTTATTGATCTTTGTATATTATTTTTGCATCCCACATCTTCACTGAATTGTTAGTCCTCACATGCTTATTTTGTGAATCTTTAGGGTATTTTTACATACAAATGTCTGTTTTTCAGTCTTTTAGGGTATTTTTACATACAAATGTCTGTTTTTCAGTCTTTTAAAACTTGGATGTCTTTTATTTATTACTTATCGAGTTGCTTTGTCTACTGATGGAATTGCATTGAATACATTGTTACCTTCTTACTAATCTCAGGGAAAAGTTTCAAATTGAAAATGACTGTGGGCTTGTCATATATGGCTTTTATTTTATGAGAATACAGTTTTTATGTAATTTCTTGAATGCTGTTTTTAGAGTCACAAAGGGTGTTAAAGTTTGCCAAATGCTTTGATTTCATCAATAGATGTGACCATAAAGTAACATCTTTTGTTGTGTTCATAAGGCATGTCACGAATAAATTTTCGCATTTTTACTATCCTTAATTTTCAGGGTTAAATACTAGTTCATAATGTTGAATTCTTCACTTGCTATTGAGTTACCTTCCTAGAATTTGTTGAAAATTCATGTATATTCATCAACATATTGACAAATAGTTTTCTTTTCTTGTAGTGTCTGGTCTGTCCTTGAATTATGATGATGCTATTCTCATAAATTTGAAAGCATTTCACTTCAGCACTTTGGAAGAGTTTAAGAAGGATTAATATTAATTCCAACTTAAATATTTTGTAAAAATGAACCTGTGAAGCCATCTGGTTTGGGAATTTTCTTTGCTGAAAGGTTTTTAATTACTCAGTCAATCTCATTATTTACTATATGAGTATTCAGATTATATATATTTCTTTCATCATTAAGCTTTAATAGGTTGTTATGTTTTTAAGAAATTCTTTCTAGAATAGCAAGATGAGTGGGAGGGGTGAGGAAAGGGATGGTGGGAGAAAAACATGGGTAGAAATGTTCAAGAAGTAATGTATCCACTACCTGATGAATGTAACTGTAACTCCTCTATACATCACCTCAACAATAAAATAAAAATTAAAAAAAGAAATGTATACCTTCTAGATTTGATCACATATATCTTTCACAACAGTCTCACAATCTTTTCTGTTTCTGTACTTCTAGTTTCCCTGTCTTCTCTTTCTTTTCTGATAGCATTTATTTGAGTCTTCTGTTTTTTCAGCTTTGCTAAATGTCAATTTTGTCATTTCCAGAAAACTGAGCTTAGTTTTATTGATTTATTCTTTGTTCTCCTTTTACTTTTTTCTGCCCTAGTATTTACCAAGTCCTTCCCTGTATTAACTGGGGGTTTAGTTTGAGCATCTTTTTCTAGTTTCCTTAGGTGTAGAATTAGATTATTTAAGTTTTCTTGTTTTAGGTAGGAAAATTTCAGGCTTATTTTTGAAAACTTTCCTCCTCATGCTGCCTTTACTACAGTATTTGAGTTTTAGTATGCTATGCTGTCATTTCATTTGTTGTTTAATTGCCTAGAAAGATTTACCCATTTCTTAACAGGTGAGATATGAACTGAAAATTAAATACAATAGGAACAAATATAAATTTATGAACTGTTATTTTCAAAGCTATTAAGAACAACACTTCAGCATGCCAGTAGATGAAACTAATTTTTCTTCTTGCCAATGTAATTATTCAGAATGACCCATTAAACAGCACTGTAATAAAAATACAGATTTGGACTGCTTTTGTTTCATTATCCCTATATAGCTTGAATCCTTCATGTGCACCTGCTGCCCAAATGCCAGGTTGTGCTTAAGCAAAGTTCTTGGGAAGGGGGGAGGAAGAAGAAATCCTTGAACTTGAAAATCAGCTGAATTTGTATTCCTACCCAAAGTCAATTTACCTTCGAGACAATTTATGCTACTGAACAATCCCACTTAAGGGCCATTTAAACACGTAGTAGGGCATACAGTAATATTACTTAATAGATGCTGAAACATGCAAAATGGACTGATGGAGGAAACAACTTAAGGATGTCTCATTTATTTCAGTCTTAACTTTTCAGAAATGTATATGTAAATATTTTAGAACACAGCTTTGTGTGTATTTATCTACATCTATGTATTCTAGGATTTTAAATAACATGCTTTGTTTTTTATATTCTCATAGACATTATAAAGATGATGAATGAAGGGGTTACCGTGACATAAGTCAGTTAAAGAGTGCATTTCTTTTTTTAATTTTAAATTTAATTTAATTTTTTATTGTCTGCATAATGTATAGAGGGGTTACAGTTACATTCACCACATAGTAGGTGCATTACTTCTCACACATTGATACCCCTTCTCATGTTTTTGTCCCCATTTCCCTCTCCCACCCCTCTCAATCATCTTGTTTTCCCCCTTCCCTTTCCTATTTCAAATAAACAAAAAAATGTATATACAATATATCAGGTAACAAAGTCAGATACAGTAGCAATATGAGATTAACCAAAGGGCAAGAAAAGAGAACAGAAATAACATAGTACATTCAGAACAATAATCATACAAGATAAAACTCCTGTTTCCATATCCTAGAGATCCTTTCAATTAGTCTCATCCTATATGACATTATTTACCTAGATTTTGAGCTATTGTAATCCTCTGCTAGGAGAGCCAGACATTTTGGTTTTTTTCCATATATTTTTAATGTAGTTAATAGAAGGGTTATATTGTATTCACATACATTGATACCCTTTCTCATGTCTTGGTCCCCATTTCCCTCCCCCGCCATCCCCACCCCTCATCTTGTTTTCCCCCTTCCCTATCCAATTTCAAATAACCAAATACAAATATATCCAATATATCAGATAACAAAGTGAGATACTGTAACAATATGAGATAACCAAGGGACAGCAAAAGAGATGAGAGATAACATAGTACATTAAGGACAATAATCACTCATTATACGGCTTTTGTTTCTATATCCTAGAGGTCCTTTCATTTAGCGTCATACTATATGGCCTTATGTATCTAGGTTTTGCTCTATTGCAAATCTCTGCTATGAGAGCCCAAGACCAATGGAATAGAACTGAGGACCCAGATATTAAACCGCAGACTTATGGCCACCTAATCTTTGACAAAGAAGCGAAAAAATAGAATGGAAGAAAGATAGCCTCTTCAACAAGTGGTGCTAGCAGAACTGGTTAAGCACTTGCAGAAAACTAAAGTTGGATCCTTCTTAATGGATCAAAGACCTGGAGGTAAAAGCTGACACACTGAAAACTTTACAAGAAGGGATAGGAGATACACTAGGCCTCCTTGGCACAGGTTGAAACTTTCTTAATAAGGACCGAGAATCACAACAAATCAGAGAAAGGTGGATAAGTGGGACTGCATTAAACTATAGAGCTTCTGTATGGCAAAGGACATAGCTAGTAAACTAATTAGGAAGCCTACAGAATAGGAGAAGATCTTCACTAACCATACAACGGATAAAGAGTGCATTTCTTTTGGGACGGTGTTACACGTTCTTTTGCTTTCTCCCAGTTTTTCCCTCTCATCACCACCCACAGATTGGATATTTCATTTTCAACATAGTGACTAGTGAGTATCACTCATGTATTTGTTCATCTTTTATCCTTCCATTTCTGTGTCCTCTTTCCTTTTCCAAAGACAGATAAATAAACAATAAAAACAAAACAAAAAAAACAGCAACAAAAAACCCAGACTCATTTTAATTGAGATAATTAGTACTTTTAATTTGATAAGATTGGCCTTAACTTGCCTAATGGAAAAGCATTATGCTAAGTGACATCCAGTTACAGAACGTTATGCTATGTCACTCAATTTATATGAGATACATAAAGTAGTTAATTCTTAAATTCAAAATATATTGGTGCTTGTCCAGGCCAGGTGGGAGGAGAAATGGTGACATGTTGACTGGATACAATTTCAATTACATAAAGTTAAAATGCAGGACAATGCAATTATACTTCACAGTGTAGTGGATAAAGTAGCAAGTTTGTGCATGGTATGGTCCATTTTTTTAACTGCAATTGAAGGAAAAATTCTTGCCAAGTCATATTAACTTTCATGACTTGACATAAACATCCAGAGGTTTTCCCTGTAGCTTTTTTTTCAATGCTAGCATTAAGAAAGGCTTTTGCTAGACTCAAAGGAACTTAGGCTCAATGGTTTCCCTCATTTGTCATAATCAGTAGAAACCTTGGGCTCTACTAGCAGAGATTTGCAATAGAGCAAAATCTTGATACATAAGGACATATAATGTGAAGCTAATTGAAAGGACCTCCAGGATAGTGAAACAAAAGCCATATAATGAATGATTGTTGTCCTTAATGTACTATGTTGTCTTTCATCTCCTTTGCTGTCCCTTGGTTATCTCATATTGGTATAGTATCTCACTTTGTCATCTGATATATTGAATTTATTTGTATTTGGATATTTAAAATTTGATAGGGAAGGGGGAAAACCAAGACGGGTGGGGGGTGTGGGGGGGGAGGGAAATGGGTACCAAGACATGTGAAAGGGTATCAATGTATGTGAATTAATGCACCTTCTATCTGGCAAATATCATGTAACCCTTTTACTAATTACAACAAAAAAAATTAAAAAAAAGAAAGGCTTTTGCTTTGCTTCTAGCTATAAGGTAAATAACATTGTTTTCTTCCTCTTCATTTGCAAAGTCACTGATTGAAGACTGTCAAATCAAATTACCTTCTCAGGTTTCTGTTTCTTTAGTGTTATATCAGACTAATGTAATTTTGTCTTCCTAAGTGTCCTGATAAGTAAGAATTAGGAAAATAACATATGAGAAGCTTTCAAATTCTTTACATTGAAAACATCTATTCTATTAGCATGGTAAATGTTATATTGTTCAAAGATAGGCCCTTTGCCCTAAAACAATTTTTCTTCTTGGATTGTAGTTGGTATCATAATGCAAGTTGGATTCAGTACTGATCCTTTCAGAAATAACACATTAAATACTAAATATGTTCTAGCCTGTACTGGTGTCTGGAAGTGGAAGTAAGAAAGCTACATTTAGCATTTCCATCCTACTGATAAGAAGCAGGTTGCTTAAAAAGAAAACCCTACCAAGAGAAAAAAAACATACATGTAATATACATATAGATGGATATATAGAGGGGGTAAAAAGAGGGAAAAAGAGAACAAATCACAGGACTTTTGTTGATTTTCAATGGAATACCCAAGTTCCAGGCCCAAAAGAATGTCCTCTCTCTCTCTCTCTCTCTCTCTCTCTCTCTCTCTCTCTCTCTCTCTCTCTCTCTCTCTCTCTCTCTCTCTCTCATTCTACTGTGACTTCAGTTTCTTTCATAGTCTTCCTCCAGGCTTGGAAGCAGCTGTTTTCCTCATACTTTATTCTATTTTGCCAGTCTTTGGCCCTGAACTCAGGGTCTGTGCAATGTCTCTGAGCCTCTCTGTGTTCTAGGCTAGCATTCTACCACTTGAGCTACAGAATCTTTTCCAGCTATTTCTGTTTACATGGTATTGAGGAATCAAACCCAGGGCTTCATGAATACTAGGCAATCACTCTATCAATAAGCCACATTCCCAACTTTACATTAAACCTTTTCATTTATTTTTTATTTTTTTTTAATTTTGCCAGTCCTGGGGCTTGAATTCAAGGCCTGAGTGTTGTCCCCCAGTTTTATTTTGCTCAAGGCTAGCACCCTACCACAGTGTCATTTCCAGCTTTTTCTGTTTATATGCTATTGAGGTATGGGCTTCATTCATGCCAGGGAAGCACTCTACCAGTAAATCATATTCCCAGCCTTCTTAATCATACTTCATATTTTATCATACCTGAATAAAAAATTTTGATTCTAATGAAAATAACATTGAAAGAACACATCTCTGTTCTAATCTAGATTGGCCCTTTTCTTAAGCTATTGATTTAGTAGGAGGGAGTTTATTGAGTTTTAGGGTCACCCTATATAATCTGAAGAAAATTGTTTCAGAGGTAATGACAGACAATAGAATATCTTAAATTACCTTTGGTAGGCTTGAAGAGCTTTTATGTAGGCAGAAGTCTCATTTATAAGCTTTAGCTAAACGTATTAGAGCATAATGTTTAAGGGAGGGTTCATAGCGATAGCTACCACTTATCAAGAACCAGCATTCTGACAACCACATACATGTATTTATTATGTTTAATCTTCACAATAATTCATTTTACAAATGTAAGGAAAAAATTAAATATTTGGGTTCATAGAACTATTAAGTGGTGGAGACCTCTCAAGTTTCTAAGTTGAAGCATTTTTAAAAATTAGGTTTCATTACTTTTCCAAAATTCTTTTCATTCATATTGTTCTGATTTGAGCCTTTGAGAGACAAGTAATATTTGTATATTCTAATGGTTTAATTTGCCTTTCCATTATGCTATGGTTCTAAAGTGGACCTATGTTTCCGTAAATCTTCTCTCAAATACACAACTAAAACTAATAAGAATAATGAAGTTCAGCAAGAGTAAGATTAAAAGTTTGTTTTACTGTTAGGACTTTGAAAACTATTTCAGATCTGGGCCTGGAGTTTGGCGTAGTGGTAGAGTGCTTGCCTAGCATGCACAAAGACTCAGGTTCAATTCCTTGGTATCACATATATAGAAAAAGCTGGAAGTGGTACTGTGGCTCAAGTGGTAGAGCTCTAGCCTTGAGACAGTGCCCAAGGACAGTGGTCGGGCCCTGAGTTCAAGTCCCAGGACTGACAAAAAGAATGAAAAGAAAAATACTTACAGATCTAAATTCCATGGATACATATTTGAGGGGACTGTTAGAGGTGGAAGCAGGGAAAAATTAGAGGAGAGAAGGAGGTCAAAGTACATTATATGTATGTATGAAAAAGCCATAATAGAACTCATACAAAAAATTGCAAGAATGCATTCTAGAAGTTATAGGGAATGCAGGTAAGAAAGAGTAATAGAAGGAGTGAAAATAATCAACATATATTATATATGATATGGAAATATTACAATGAAACCCCTGATTATTCCTCAGATACCAATTTTAAAGTCTGTCTTACATCTTAAATCCAGAATTTTGTGTTTTTCCTTATACCCTACCCCTGGTTGCAAAATGTTACTATACAAATTTTAATTAGATGACCAAAAGGCAACTATTATACTGAATATAATATTCAATATATCGGTGAATATCTCTGTTACACTGGTTCTCCCTTTGCCCTTTGTCACATCAACTAGTTTCTTTTTGCTTTCCCTTCCCTAATTCAAACAAACAGATGTATATACAGTACACCAGTTACCAAAGCCAGGTGCAACAACAAGGGACAAACTGTAAGGGGGAAAAATAAAACAGAAAATATATAAAAATAAATCCATTTAGCTACATGAACCTCACAAGTATTTTAGCAGAAATTTAAATCCCAGTGGTAGATTCTCAAAGCTAGTGCTGTACCATGCAGCATGGACTGCTTTGACCCAACTGTGATGTATTACTTCTCAGATCTGGGAAATGACATTTTGATGCCGATTGCTTTCCTATAAAGAGTTTAGAACCTTTCCCATGATACTGCTTTCAGATTTGTTTTTCTTGACTAATATTTGGGCAAAATCAATTTTATTTTTGCTGAAGGGAATAGTTTTTACAGAATTCAAAACACAATATGACAAAGTATCGTCTCATATTTCTTAAAATAGTTTGCCTTCATTATAATATTTACCAGCATTCATAAGGAATGCATTTTTGCACATTTGAGAAAGTACTATAATAGAAAATCAATTAAAAGAAAGAAAATTTATTACATTCTCTTTTTCTATTAAATAGCAGCAAATAAAACCAACATTTATTATTGTCTATATTCTAGATGCTTTGGCAAATGTTGGATACATTTACACAAAATGATCTTAAAGTATAGAACTTGCCCCTTTAGGTAACACAGCATTAATTTAATTTCAACTATTTCCTGCACATTTTGTAAACATATTTTTTTCTCTGCCTTTCCTTATCCATCTCCCTGTCTTCTCCCGTCTCCCCCACTCCCCAACACATAGGACCAATACAGTTTTAACCAATACACTAAGGACCAATTCAGTTTTAACATTTGAATTGTATTCATGTTTTGGCTTTTGTAAGTAGTGATACTTAAGAACACTGGTGAGGAAATATCTGGTTTAAGCCCTTGATTTATTTTGGGGTATATCCCTTTAAGCAATGTGAATCTTACAATTTTGATTTCTTTGCTGCCATTTCTTCATTCTGGCAGTGCGTCTACCTCCATCAAAACCTCCTTACCTAATTATATTGCTGCTTACTTGTTTTTAGTTTTAATGATTTAGTCAAACTGTTTGCAATTGTACTTAATAGAGTAGCAAATAGGCTCTTATGGATGTTCACTTAAGCAAAGTATATCAGTTTCAGTAAATGTATTTTATGGCATTTGTTTTAACCACTTAAAAGTGTTACTATATTATATATTTTTAACTTTTGTTAGTATTTTAGATAATAACTATTGTAGGAATGATACTTCATAGAAAAAGAAAATATTCTATTTACTTGAATTAGGATTATTTAATTTAAAAAGTGTGACAGTATGTTTTGGTAATATACCCAACATTAGATAATACACAGGAATATTTTAAAAACTAATTTATTATTATCTCTAGATGTTTACTTTAGAGTTATGGCAGACCCTAACTAAATATTTATATGCATGGAGGTAATGAATAATCTAAATCTAGCCTATTACATTCAGATAGAAGCTTTACTACCCTTATCAAAGCACAGAACTAAGCATAATTTATTGGTGGCACAAGTACTCAGAATAAGTTCTTATGAGCAGCATAGCCAGCTAGATAAAGAATTTAATAATTGATTTGTTATGATAATTAAATCTTAGATCTTTATCCATAATATATGAAACTCATCTCTCTTACCTGTCAGCTATGTTCAGCAGCTAAGAATTGTTTATGATGGATGAGTTTACTCTATCTTTCTAAGTTCCTAATCTGTTGGAAGGTAAATTATAGTATATGTGGTCTCTTGTTGTGCAGAACAAATGTTCTGTCTCATTAGTTGTCATTTAACTTTTTTGATACTCATATTTTTGTCCTCAAAGACTGAAAGTTCTCCTAAGGAATCTTTAGTGTTCTGAAGTGGGATCTGTTCTCATGCTGTTTAGATTAAAGAGTGCCCTCAATTCTTGGGGCCAGGAGTAGGGTCTAGTGGTAGAATGCTTGCCTAGCATCCATGAAACTCTGGGTTTGATTTTTCAGTACCATTTACACACAAAAAGTGGGAAGTGGGGCTGTGGCTCAAGGGGTAGAGCTCTAGCCTTGAGAAAAAAGGCAGAAGGACTGCCTAGGCCCTGAGTTCAAATTCCAGGATTGGTAAAACAAAACAAAACAAAAAAAATAAACGGTGCCTTTAATCTTCCACATGGTGCCCCGAGTCCACATGGCATTGCCACTTCATTAGCAGAGAATTCTTCTTTACTCTTGACTTCAGAATGGGCCACGAGACTTGGTGAGAAGAGGGCAGAAGGTACAGCGTGCCCGTTCTAAGCCTAATCTTAAAGATGTTTCTTTAGAACATAGGCTCAGTTGTTTCCCTCATTTGTCATAATCAGTAGAAACCTTGGGCTCTCCTAGAAGAGATTTACAATAGAACAAAACCTAGATACATAAGGCCATATAGAATGATGCTAAATGAAAGGACCTCCAGGATATAGAAACAAAAGCCATATAACGAGTGATTGTTGTCCTTAATGTACTATGTTATCTCTCATCTCTTTTGCTGTCCTTGATTATCTCATTGTTACAGTATTTCTCCTGGTTATCTGATATATTGTATATATGCATATTTGGTTATTTGAAGTTAGGGAAGGGAGAAAAACAAGATGAGGGGTGGGGGTGGAGGAAGGGAAATGGGGACCAAGACAAGAGAAAGGGTATCAATGTATGTGAAGTAATGCACTTCTATCTGGTGAATATAATGTAACCCTTCTATTACTTATAATAAGATATATGAAAAAAGCTATAAAAATGTTAAAAAGATGTTTCTTTATCCTTATGCCATTAACATGAGAGTAGGTTTCCTTAGGTAAGCTACACTTCAAGAATAAGAGAAGTACAGAGCCACTACAGCCATTGCTGCTTGAGATTGAGCCTTCCTAACCATATCAAAATAGTATGCAAATTTACCCAGAATGTGTGCACTGAGATTCTGAAGCTGACATATAGAATTATGGGAAATTTAACTAAATACTGAAATACAGCCTCTGTAGTTTTTGTGTTTTGCATATAGTAGACTTGATAAGTATTTATTAATTTGATTCTATGATTTATAACTGTTTTATTTATGTCTTTTTGCCTATAGAGTATAGTGATCAAAAATGTCTTCTGCATTGAGATTTATTAATCAGCAAGCCAATGAGGTATGGGTTCCAAAAGCTTGTTTATAAAGGGATAGTGAAATAATTGCTATTGCTTCATCTTGTCAGACATTTAAGACTCTTATATCCTGACAAAAACTTTCACTCCTCCTGCCCCACTTTATCAGTACACGGCTATCACTGGTTCTTAGAGATTCCATCTCTTCAGAAGGTTTTTAAGTGACTTTGTAATTCTCACCAGTTATTTGTATTGGGCCATCTTGACCTAGATCACTTGAAGGAGGTTAGAGAATCTGCGGAAAGATGAAGTCTTCTAATGAGCTTTATTTTTTCCCACTCAAATTAGGTCAGTTTCAATCTGATAAAAGAAAAGGATAATCTGTAAGTGGATAAGTAGGAAATTGTACAGAAATATAGAAGAGTCTCTTCAAATGGTTTCTAATGCCTAGATAGTATTTTTTTAAGCATACTCTGATGGTGGAGAGAAATTCAGTTTAGAAATTACTGTGGTGCCAGGAGGTTGGATCTTGGGGATATGGAAGTCACATCTTGGTCTGTACCCTATAGAAAATGAGCATTTTTCTTTCTAATTAAGCCAGGCAAGTATCACTGTCCTGTTGGCAAGGAGGATTCTGATACTCAGGGAAGATATGACATTGGCTCAAATTTTCTGAACAGGTATGGGAGTTGAATCCAAGTTTTCTGATTCAAAATTTCTGGTTATGATGGTGCTATTATCAGAACTGATTGCCTTATGAAAATTCCTTCTAGTCAGTGAATCAATACATAATGATTCAAATATTAATGATACCCTTGAGAGATGGTAAAAACTAGAATGTAGGACCTGGTAGGAAGAATTAGATCTCAAGGTGCATGGCATGTTTTTCATTCCTTCCCTCTCTTTCTGATTCCGGGTGACCATGAAGAAGATAGCTTTGTCCTATTACACTTTCTCCTTAGTGATGCTCTACTTCATCTCTAAGATGACCATGGGGTGAAGCCTGTGGAATGATAGCTTAGATTTTTTTTTTGCCCAGACTGATTTCAAATCACAGCCCTTAGGATCTAATCTTCCTGAGTAGCTAGGATTACTGGTGTGAGTTAGTGGTTACTCATATCACAGTGACAAAAAGCTAGCTAATGCAAACACAATTTTATTTTGAACTTTTTCTCTTTGGTTTGAACATTTGTTTAGAAGGTGTTAACTAATATAATTGTCTTTAAAACAGACTAAAATTTAATTTACATTATGATTATCTTTTTTTTGCCAATCCTGGGGCTTGAACTTAAGCCGTGGGCACTGTTCTTGTACTTTCTCGGGGCTAGTTCTCTAGTGCTTGAGCCACAGCACCACTTCTGGCTTTCTCTGTGTATGTGGCACCAAGGAATTGAACCCAAGGCTTCATGCAAGCACTCTACCATTAGGCCATGCTTTTGGCTTTACATTAATTTTTACCAATTGTTTATGATGAATTTGCACAGATTTACACATAAGATGAAAATATACCCTGAAAAGTCAAGCTAAAAAAGATAACTATTAAAAATTTTTCTCATATAAACAATCTAGATATACTAGTATTACTAACAATAATAAGGCAAAAGAGGGAATTCAAACCCCACAAGGGACAAAAAAAGGAAAAACTGGATCAGAAGTTTGGTCTAGTGGTAGAATGCTTGCATAGCATGCGTGAAGACCCGGATTCGATTCCTCACCACCACATACATAGAAAGAAGCTGAAAGTGGTGGTGTGGCTCAAGTGTAGAGCTCTAGCCTTGATAAAAAGTCCAAGAACAGTGCTCAAGCCCTGAGTTCAAGCCCCACAACTGGCAAAAAAAGAGAAAAAACTAATGAGAATGAAACATATTATTTTAGTTGAAGAAAATAGCATGATAAAACCCACCAAAATACTGGAAATATACACACAACTACATAGACATAAAAATCTATGACTCTATAGACGTAATGTTTTATTACATAAATTAATATGTATCTATGACATACAAACCCTCAGCCTAATTTTAATTATGTTCTAAAATCTAAGTGCCAGTGGTTGTATATAGAGATTTCCTTCTTGAATATATGTTTGTTAAATATGTCGTTTGAAATATAATGTAAAAATCAATGTTAAGAAATTCTTTAATAAAAAAATTAGATACCAACTAAATTTTGTACACAACTTGTCAATTTCTGGCTGATGTGGGGCAAAAGAGCACATATACACATAAGTAATGTTTGTTTATTATGTATCTATCTACCTATACATACATGTATGCATACATGCATGGGTATCATTCTATAGAATGTTACATTCTGGGTATGTATGACCATTATTTATAGTAGCAAATAGAGGAATTTGTCGTGGACAATTAGACATTTAAAAACTACATTTTTAACATCTCTAAAGTAGTAGAAGACTAATGTATTATGCATTATGTCACTTTGAATAATTTTTTACTCTTACTATAAACCTTGATGAAAACTTTGAGATATCTTTAAGCTTTCTATACTTTATATTTCTACTCTGCAAATATGAGTAGTAAGAGAACTTACTCTTTTGTGTTTGGAGCCCTAGGAATAAGGTCATGTTCACTGATATGCTAAGATAAATCATAGGAACTATGATGCCAGTGGCTCACAACTATAATATTAGTCACTCAGGAGGCTGAGATCTGCAGATTGACAGCTCCTGCAGACAAACCTGTGAGACTCTTATTTCCAATTCATCAGCAAAAAGCTGAAAGAAGAGGTATGGCTCAAGTAGTAGAATGCCAGTCTTGAGCAAAGAATCAAGCAACAGTTTTAAAGCCTTGAATTCAAGGCCCAGTACTAGAAAAAAATGGTCATGCATTTGTAATTTACTCTAGTAAATCAAGGATATGGAGAAAATCAATAAGGAGACATGATGCCCAGAAGGAAATAACAACAAACAAAACAGGTGTGTGTTTTCAGCAGCACCTTTCCAGTGCAATCACTCAGGATGTGTTAAATCCTTTCAGTGGGCAGTTGTGTGACAACACTTGTAAAATGCTGCCAACCCAAGGAAGCTCACCAAACTCATAGAACTTTTGGGTTCATTTGGGGCTGAGGAAGCAAGAACTCTCCATTTGGCATGAACTGAACTGCAGATATTCTGGAAGTATGCAGGTGTTGAACGTAAGACATATTATTTGTACAACTAATTTGTGCCCAGTGAAATATTCATCTTATGTGAAGGCGAGAGTCCAGGTTCCTTGAAGTCAGCTCAGGATGAATCTTGTTAAGTAGATCTTCAGAAGGACAGTGGCCAGACAGCTTGTTTTCTGCATTCATTCCCAACATGATGAGTATGAAATGAGATAATGTACGTCTAAAGGTAATTTTGATGAAAAATTTAAGCAGACAATTCTGACCCTCATGTTTTTATTCAGCATATGTATGGTACATAAAGTCAAAGTTTTATACAATTTCAATTTTCTTTAGCGATTACCAACACTTGAGAAAATTGAAAGACTATGAACAAGAGCAGTGTATGAGAGAGTTTCAGGAGAGTCTTTTGAGGGTTAGTTAAGGAGATATATAGAGAGAAAGTTTGAATAAATGTGTTCCCTTTTGTGACTGCATAAAGATCGATGACAAAAAATTTCAAAAGACTTAATTAGGAGTTTTATTGTTACAGATTTTGACCCTCCGATTACAAAAACTTAACAGTTGAAAAACTCTGGGCCAAACTCTCAGCAGAAGTATATTTTCAAATTTGAGGGGAAACAGTTAGCAGGAAGCACCATCAAGGATCTGAAACAACTTTTCCCTCGGGCTATTTCAAAACTCAGAACAGAGCTAAAAATAGAAGTTTGTTATGGCCCATCACTCTTCAGACAGTGGGTATTCGCTTCTTGGTCTCATTGTATTTAGTGTCATATCAGAATGTCTGTGCAGTAGTTGACTATCTTTAAAGAGACTGAAAGTCATTTTTCTATTCAATCTCAAAAAAAAATTTCCACGTTTCATAACTCCATGTAAAACAAAATTGAGACATGGATCAAGGGAAGGCTTTTGTTTGGAGATTCTGCATTGAGAATTAAACACATGTTGAATGGCCTCCCATTTACTCCCAACTCATGGGGAAAACTGGGTAAGTAGTTAAGAAAGTATCAGCATGTGAATTGAGGTGTGGCTCAAGTAGCAGAGTACATGCCTAGTATACCTAAGACATAAGTACATAAGTAAGATTAAACTGAGTCTTACATTCCCACCAGCAGTTCAGTAGGGTTCCTCTTTCTCCACAACCCCACCAGCATTTGCTGTTGTCTGAAGTCAGAATATTGGACATTCTGATTGGGGTAAGTTGGTATCTCAAGTTATTTTTATTTGCATTTCCTTTATGACCATGGAAGATGAGCATTTTTCTCATATTTCTTTGCCATTTTTATCTTTTTCTCTGAGAAGTCTCTCTTTAGTTCCCTTGCTCATTTAATGATTGGTTTGTTGGGTTTGGGGGGGATTAGTTTCTTACGTTCCCTCTAGATATTGGATATTAAGCCTTTGTCTAACACATTGTTGGTAAATATATTTTCCCAGTTGGTTGGCTGTCTTTCTACTTTAGTACCTATGCCTTTAGCTGTGCAGAAACTTTTTTATTTTTAGGTAGTGCCATTTGTCCAGTCTCACTCCAATCTGTTGGGACCCTGTGCTTCTGAGTTGCAGTGTCTCTCTTATTCTGTTGTGTAACAGTTTCAGAGTTTCATGTCTGATATTGTGGTCTTTGATCCATTTTGAGTTAGTGTTCATGCATGATGAGAGGCTGGGATCAACTTTTTGTTATCTGCATGTGGCGGCCCAGTTTTCCCAGTACCAATAATTTGAAGAGGCTTTGTTTATTTCACTGAATATGTCTAGCTCCTTTGTAGAATATAAGCTGACTATAAGTATGTAATTTTATTTCTGGATCTTCTATTCTGTTCCATTGATATTCTGGTCTATTTTTGTGCCATTATCATTCTGTTTTTGTTATTATGGCTCTATAGTAGAGTTTCAAGTCTGGAATTGTAATACCACGTGCATTGCTCTTTTTGCCTAGAATTGCTTTGGCAATTGCTTTGTTGTCCCATATGATTTTGAGATTTCCTCTATTTCAGTAAAGAATATTCTTGGGATTATGTTGGAGATTGAGTTGAAATTGTATATCAGTTTTGGCAGTATAACAATTTTCACAATGTTGATTCTCCTTATCCAGGATCATGGGAGGTCTTTCCATTTCCTAGTATCCTCTTTAATTTATTTCTTTAGGCTTTTATAGTTTTCATTAAATAATTCATCTACATTCTTGGTTAGATTAATTTCTAAATATTTTATTCTTTGGGGGGCTATTGTAAAGGGGATAATTTTCTTGATTTCTCCTTCAATACACAGCATTTTTTAAACATAAAGAATAGAATTTGTAAAAGTTAAAAATATGTAGAGGAATAATAAAATAAGAATATGTCATAATAAAACAAGAAAGGGATGTTTTGAAATTCACAATTCGTGTAACACAGTGTTAAATTTTAAAAATGCACCCATTGATTTGAAAACAGCAACAACAATAAACAACAACAAAATAGAGGAGAGAATGGTGATCTGGACCAAAAATAAAGGAAGGTTAAGATCCAATGTTTAACCAGATACTGGTTGAGAACTCCTTAAACACATGACATGCATTTTTATATAATTTTCACTTTCTACCTATTGGTTAAGATAAACAGTACCCTGGATAGGTTGGAAAGACTTTGGAGGTCAAGACTGGAAGTAATATATATATATTTTTTTCTCATTTATTTTATCACATAATCTTATTTTCTATTTTCAGCATATGCATTGTACTGGTCATAGAATATAAAGCAGTAGTACATGTAAGTGACTTTTTTTCTATTGATAGTGACACACAGCAAAAAAAAAAAGAGTTTGGTACTTACTAAGATTTATTCCTTAGGAGTAAATTCTTAGTAGAGCTGGTAAGTAGAGAAATCTTTGAGATTTTAGTAAATGCTGCTTCATATCCTGAAAGTATAGACCACAGAGCTTTCAGATCAAACCAGCTAATAAGGGCCATTTTGTGATTTGCCCTATATATGATGCTAGAGTGCCTCTTAAGCTGTGATTGGACATGCGGGCAGTAAGTGTCTGACTAGGGCACTTACTAGGGAATTGTCTATTGCATAATTGGTAGCAAAGCACTTGCATTAAAAATCACTGCTACAGCTGGGTGCTGGTTGTTTATGCCTGTAATCCTAGCTACTCAGGAGGCTGAGATCTGAGGACCATGGTTTAAAGATGGCTTGCACAGGAAGTCCATGAGACTGATCTTCAATTAACTACCAAAAAAAGCCAAAGGTGGAGCAGTGGCTCAAGTGATAGAGCACTAAGTAGTCTTGAGCAAAAGAAGCTCAGGGGAAGCACTAGGCTCTGAGTTCAAGCCCTTGAACTGGCACACACAAAAAAACAAATTTTGTTCTTATTGATTTCAGTGATGTAGGAGACCAAGTTTTCTAGCAAGGTTCAATTTTCAAAGTAAATTCTATTATTGAAAGAAAAGGAAACAAAGAAAAGCATGGTTAACAACAGTCAATGGCAATACACAACCTACAGAGTTCTAGAGTGAATAGTACAAGCAGTATTTGGATATTTGCTATATTCAGGAGCACATGTCTTTATGTTACAATAATATACCCCCCCCCTGGAAAGCACAGATCCTTTGCATCCACTTAGGAAGGTCTTGGAAATTCACTATAAAGTGTAATCATACATTAGAGAAGGAAAGTGAGCAAAAACTAGAAATCCAGATCTCTTTCCAGTAGATGTAAGTAAAAATTGTGTTTGGGGTTGGATGTTTGTTTCCTCCTCAAAAAGCTACGTAGGCATTCTCTCCTACAGCGTGGTGATATCAGAAGAACCGTGTCTTTAGGAAGCAGCTAGTCATGCAAATGTAATCCTCATTGGCTTTCTTCCTTCTGAAAAGGGTCCCAGTGGCCTCTGACACTATGAGCTAAAATGAACAGCTGTTAGGCTGCAACTCAGAAAAAAATCTCTCAGTTTCAGAATTATTGCCATCTCCAGAATGATCAGACATAAGTTTTTGTTGCTTACATAGTGATTAGTCTATGATATTTTGCCACAATGACAAGACAGTTGGGGTCAGTGGTTGAGTGAGAATGTAACTGTTCCACATGGCTGTAAACAACACAGACTATAAGCTTTTCTCAAAGTCAGGTGATCTTAGATGTTCCTAGGATTACATCTGTAATTCTAGATATTCAGGAGGATTAGAAGATCACAGTTCTGACCTGCTCAAGCAGAAAAGTTAACAACTCCATTTCCAATTACAGGCAAAATGCTTGACTGAAAGTGTGGTTTAAGTGGTAGCAGGCCAGTCTTGATCAAGAAAGCCAAGGTCACTGGGGATGTGAGGGCCCTACCTTCAAGCCACAGCATCCATGTGCATGAGTATGCACATGTGGGAAGACACACACACACACACACACACACACACACATGATTGGGTTCTGACCTCCACTAGTGCAAAGATTTGGAAACACAAATCATTTTGATTTTTCTCATTTTTCATTTTTCCATGTTCAAGTAATTCTAGCAGTGTCTTATGTGGTGTTACTGTTTGTTTGTTTGTTTGTTCCTTTGTTTCTTTCTTTCTTTCCTGATTGTCTTCTCACTTAATCATCTGAAAGATGATTGAACGATGAGCTGTAAAAACAAGACCAAAAAACAGAAATATCACTGTATGTTAAAAAGTGAGGCAGTGATGACAAATGTTCCTGTAACATAAGTATCTTAGAAAGAAAGAAACCACCAATGGCCTTGCAGCACATATTAATAGAGGAGAGAAAAATGAATGTCTAAGTCCATATGAAACAGAATGCTGTGACTCAGTGCAGAGCTATTTATTAGTCTTATTTCTTTATTATTTTTCTGCATTACTCTAAATTGTCTCCTACAAGATTTGAGATAGGAGGGATAATTTTCTGATCTTTACTAGGATAACAAAAAGGACAAAAGAAAAGAAAGAGACAAAGGAAGAAGGAAGGGATTATTTTAGTCAGCTGTTCCTGAATGCATCTTTTGTATTTTTATGAGAGTATATTAGTTACATAAAATAATGGGTTTCTTTATGATGTTTGCATATATGAGTATAATCTACTTGGATGATGTTCTACATTTTACTTCACATTATTTTCCTGCTCGTGGGACTTGAACTCAAGGCCTGAGTGCTGTTGTGGGGTAATTTGGAGCCACAATCCTCAAATCTCAGCCCCTGGGGAGCCAGGAGTACTAGCATGAGCCCCTGATACCCAGCTATACTTCATTTCATTCTTAAAGTGGTTTATTTTAGGTTTTCTCTGCTGAATCAGTTTAAGAATATTTCACTTAATTTGATTTTCCAATTAACTGATTTAATGTCAAAATGTATTCTATGATTTGATTATTCAGTTTATTCTCAAGATATAGTCCAGATCTAGCACAGATTGGTGTTTTTAGAGAACAACAAATCATACCCCAGAACAAAGATTAGACAATGCAGAGACTACTCTGGATTTCATCTAAAATCGTTCTTTTAACTTAAATTTTATTGTAAAGGTGATGTACGGCGGGATTGCAGTTACATAAGTCAGGTGAGGAATGCATTTCCTTTTGAAGTGCTAACTCTCCCTCATTCTCTCCCAGGTTTCCCCCTTTCAACCCTTTCCCCACTAAGTTGTAAAATTTATTTCCAACATGGTGTCATTGATGAAGTGGCGCAGACTTTGTCCTATCATTTCTGTGATTCTCCATCCCTCCCCCCAATCAAAGTAATAACTGCAAGCAGTATAAAAAATTTTCTTGTTTCCATATCATGGAGTTCATTTTGATAAGCATCATTTTATATGGTTATATGTACATAGTTATTGAGCCAATGTCCTAGACATATTCTAATTATCACAAATGAGAGAAACCATGGAGCGTATGTTTCACTGGACTTGGCTTACATAATATAATTCTTTCCATTTCCTTATGAATGGGGAAATGTCATTCTTTCTGATGAAAACATAGAGTTCCATTGTAGTTCCACTGTATCTACCATATCCTCTTGATCCATTTATCCACAAGAGACATCTGGATTGATTCCATCTTAGCTATCATAAATAATGCTGCAATAAACATGGTTGTGCTTGTGCAGGCTAGTTTGTAGTCATTTGGGTAAATGCCTAGTAAAGAGATTACTGGATCATAGGGGAACTGTACATTTAGTCTTTTGAGGAACTTCCATACTGCTTCCCAGAGTGATTGGACAAATTTGCACTCCCACCAACAGTGTAATAACATTTCCCTTTGGCCATCCTGGTCTGCATCTGTTATTATTAGATTTATTGATCATGGCCATTGTAAATGGAGTGAGGTGGAATCTCAACATTGTTTTGATTTGCATTTCTTTTATGGCCAGAAATGTCGAGCATTTCTTCATGTGTCTATTGGTCATTCTTATTTCTTCTTCGGAGAAGTCTCTTTAGTCCACTTGTGGTTTCTTGTTGAGGATTTGTTTTGGGATGGTTTAATTTTTTGTGCTCTAAGTATATTTTAGACATAAGACCCTTGTTTGATGCAGAGCTGGTAAAGATCTTTCATTCTGTCGGTTTTTTATTTATCTTGCTAGCTACATCCTTTGCCATGCAGAAACTCTTCAGTTTATCCCATTTATCCAGCACAGCTAAAATATTAAAAAATAATTAGCCCACCTTGAAAGCACAAAGCCTTGAGTTAAAACCCTAGCTCCAACAAAAAGAAAACAATATATTAAAAATAACACATATAAAAACACCGATAGACATAATGTTATATTATATAGCTCAATATGTATCTATGACATACAAACTCTCAGCTTAATTTTAATTATGTTCTAAAATTTATGTAACTGATTACATATAGAGATTCCTTCTTGAATACTTGTTTGTTAAACATGATGTTAGAAATATGTTGTAAAAGTCAGTGTTAATAAAATCTTTTGATAAAAAATTAACACATTTGAAGCCAGGATTTGTTATAAGATCTTTGATCAAAGGCATAAGACATTTAGGTAAGAAGAGCAACAAGCAAACCAAACAATCAAAAGATAGTTCTAATAACTTTATATGTTAATAAACAAGAATTTA
Source organism: Megascapheus bottae (assembly GCF_031878675.1). NCBI lineage: Eukaryota > Metazoa > Chordata > Mammalia > Rodentia > Geomyidae > Megascapheus > Megascapheus bottae. The sequence continues at coordinate 61,617,423 of NC_143512.1, forward strand.
ACAATGCAGAATGCAAACTGTAAGCTACTGTGTTATAATACATGAAAACTATAATTTTTCAAATTAAATTACATATTACAAATGCAGAATAACCCTGTTGTAAATATAGCAATATGTCTTTCAATACTTGCATAGTAATGAGGACTGACTAGATAAAACTATTTTTGTTTAAACACATCTAATCACCTGGTCACTAAGAAACTAAGCACAGGGAAACTAAAGTAGAATTTACACAGAAAATGCTTCATTTCCCAGTGTTCCAGGCATTGTGCTGTAAACCTTGTGGAGCAACAAACATCCTGGAGTTTCCGTGTCAGTATTTGATAGCTGTCATGCTGAAGTTCCTTTGTTTAAAAAAAGTACACTCGCTTATGCACATATACTTCCAGAAGATGAGAAGCACATTTGTGCTAATTGTACATACCAAGACTTGACTGTATGTTTGAGCAGCTCTATTAATTCTCATTTTGAAAAGTTTAAGTTCAGTTCAAGAGGAGCAGAGGTGAAGTACATTAATATTCAGCCAACACTGTTGAAAATTCATCACATCATCACCAGCATGGCAGACACTGGAGCATAAGATATAAAAATTCTCTGATTAAAAGGTTACAACACAAATAGAAAGACAAAGCACCTATAGTGGAACATTATTAGTGGAGTTCTGGGATCATTATGTTATATTCTCTGTGACTATCTTTTCTGGGAAAGGCAAGTAAGGTCTCAGTTCTTGTTCCTTTTCTCTCTGTAATGTATAGGGAAGATCCCCGTTACATATCACCTGTTCTAAGACTATCTATTTGAAAAATATCTTGAACTCCACCGTTAGCTTCTTACAAGATTTGTGTTTATTGTATGTAGTAATTATCATTTCCCTTTATTTCCATGATAATTTGCCTCAATGCTAGACACAGAATACATGTTCACTGAATACTTAACATTTTCTTGATTTGATTCAATAACATCAAGTCCTAGCTAGATAGAAGAGATAATTAGTGACAGAAAGACAACATTCTTGACTGAAATTTTGGAAGAGGAGGAACATAATGGAAGATACAAATCACCTTAGGGAATTTCTCTGATGGAACTGAGTCGAGCATGGTAGAAAACAGTAAGAGAAGACTGTCTGTCTTGAAGTCAGGTCTAGGAAATTTTATTATTAAACTTACAAATGCCATTTTAAGAATAATAGTTTGACACCGATATACTAATAAGACCTGAGCTGTGAGATACTAGTTTTATATGCTCATGCATTTTATTCCCACAAAATGGCAGATCTTTCAAGATTAGCAAGATTACACTAGATTTGCAATGTGGGGCTTGTGTTGTGACATTATTTTTGGCTTCAGATTATGATATTGATTTTTACTTCCATTTATAGCAATGACATCTAATTGTAGGGCTTTTAAAAACAAGCTACTCTGTCACATTATGTGGGTAATTGTTTTGCAGCAATTCAGAAATCACAGAGACTATTCTTTTCCTTTTGTCTACTCTGAATGCCATTTAAAATTTTAAAAACTCAAAACTATGCAATCCTGACCTGTCCAAGCACAAATGGACTGACAATACATCTTTTACTATTTGTTTCATTAAACCAGGTATTCTCTGAAGCTTTGAATGCAGGCAGAGACAAAGGAAGTAATCTTTAACTTACAGCTTCAGTGTTGTGATTTTACATGTGAAGGAAATGGTAGCACTTAAGAAAAAAAATACTGTTCCCAGGAAATATAGGGAAGAAAGAAAAAAAATGCAAAAAAAAGTTCTATGGGAATATTTTAACAAGTGGCTTTTTTGCCAGTCAGTGTTTGGGCACTGTCCTTGGGCTTTCTCAGGGCTAGCACTCTACCATTTGAAACACAGCACTGCTTCTGGCTTTTTCTGTGTGTGTGGTACTGAAGAATTGAACCCAGGGCTTCATGCATGCTACTCTACCACTAAGCCACACTCCTGGCCCAACAATGGCTTTAAAAAAATAAGTACCTGAGATATAAGAACAGATTTGCTGAAAAAAATATTAACATATTTGTAAATGTGTGTAGCTGAAATGTAGCATATGTTGCAAATGTATGTGTAACACTGTTCAGAGTTTCTGCATAAATCATTCTGCAACGTCTGATAGGGAGTTTCTTCCGGTTAAATGTGTTCATAGCTCTTGAAATAAATGCAGTATATTCAAAGCAGATGCCTTTGAAGTTTTCCCTCTGAACTCTTGCTTTTAATTTCAGCCCATTCTTTCTGCTTCACTTTCACAGTGAAAAAATAAACAGCTTTTGTATTTGTAAGAGTATTTAGCATTAGTATGAAATGACACAACCCTCTTTCAAAACTGTGGTGACCATTTGATTTCTCCACATGACCCAGCACTGACACAGAATCAGAATTCAATTAATATAATGAAAATTATTAAACATATTTATTTTCCCCAACTTTATTTGTCATCAACAGATGTTTGATCAACGTAAATCACTTTTTATATCACTGGTCATGCTTCTCCCCTGTGATTCCTAGGATTATGATTTTATCAGTTCTGATTTTGTTATTGGTTTTTCAGTCTTTATTTCTCCTCTTTTATTTTCATCGGAGATTCTGTAGACTGTTCTTTCTGCGCTTTCTTAAATGTGTAACTCTTTGATACTGAAGTCCCAAAGGTTCAGGGGTTTAAGTCAGCTGCATCTAAAATATGATATTTCCCATTTCCTAAGCCTCTCTTACCAGTTAATGTTCATCACTACTGACATTACCAAGCAGAGAGGAGAGAAAAACAGTCCACATACTAGGAAACAATGTGAAGATGAATGACTTCACCAAGATTAAGACCCTTGTATTTGTTTTCTTTTCTTTTTACCAGGAGCATGAAATCAGGGCCTGGGCACTGTCCCTGAACTCGTTTTGTGTAAGGTAAAGCACTTTACCACTTGAGCCAAAGCTCCACTTCTGCCTTTTTAAAAAATTTGTTGTTGGGCTGGGATGGAGTTTGGCCTAGTGGTAGAGTGTTTGCTTAGCATGCACGAAGACCAAGGTTCCATTCCTTGGTACCACATGCATAGAAAAAGCTAGAAATGGTTCTGTGGCTCAAGTGGCAAATTGCTAGCCTTGAGGAAAAAGCCCAAAGACAGTGGTTAGGCCCTGAGTTCAAGCACCATAACTGACAAAAAAAAATGTTGTTGTTGCTGTTGTTTTGGTGGTTAAGTAAAGGAAAGAGTCTCACAGACTTTCTGTCCTGGGATGGCTTGGAATCACCATCCTCAGATCAGAGTACCCTAAGTAGCTAAAATTGCAAATGTAAGCCCCTGGCACCTGGTCTTTGTTTTTCCTTGTGTGAACTGCCCTCTTAGAGAGAAATGAGCTTCAAATAGACAACTGATTTTATTTGTCACCATCATTTAGCTGTCTAATTGCCTTTATCATTGGAAAATTATTGTCATGATTGTACTTACAATTTCCAAAAGGAAATGTAGAGTTCTTAGAGTTAAACAACTGCTCAATGTGAAGATAATAGTAGATATGAGTTCCATACAGATGTCAATTATTCTTTTATGTGGTTATCCAATGAAAGTGAATTATATATTTAAAATATTTCCATTGATTGGACTTCTTCAAGGTTTATAAAATGGGAAAGATCTTTTCAAATGTATTTTTATACAAACTTCTTAGTTCCCATTGATTCACAGAGATGAGTGCATTTACTCATTGGGGTGAATGTATTCTCATAATAGTCTCATAAACTGCTGTCCTGCGAAAAGATAAGAATGAAATAGAAAACTGATTTTAATTGGTTGTCTTAATCCATTCAAACACAAAGAGTTACCATGAACAGACTTCTCAGCGTTCTGGAATCTGAGAAATCCAAGACCAAGATCAAAGCACTGGCAGATTTTCATGTTTGGTGAAGGTCCATTTCCTAGCTTGCAGAGGGTAGTTTTTCTGCTGTGTCCTCACGTGGTAGAATGGGCAGATGTTCTCTCTAGGACTGCTTTTACAAGAGTCTAAATCTCACTCATGAGATCTCTGCTCTCTAATTTCCTTCCCCATAAAGACTTCACCTACAATTTCCCTTAACAATGAGGTATCTGTTTCCAACATACGAATTTTGAAGGGAGACACAAAAATCCCATTAGTTAAATGGTTAACTGCAGAGTTTGGGAGCAATGTAGCTAGTGAAATTCAACTTTGGTTCATGTTTGTGTTTTTTTAGGAGAACTGTCTAGGTCACCTGGCTATTGAGGGAACGGGTTATTTGTTCTTTTGCTGTAATGACAACAGTTTATTATGTACGTATAGTATATAATATAGGGAGAAACAAATGCTATGCTTCCTTCACATATCTTTGAAGGATGATAAATGATTAATGTTGCTTTCATCTTGCCCATCTTGCCTATCTCAGTTACAGTTGAACCACTACCTCAGAATTGCCAATCCCATTTATTCCCTTGTTATCACTTAGTGTTTGGTAGAATAGTAGTTACAAGGAGATGGACAACTTAGTGGTATTGGGGAAATATTGATTAAAGAAGACAAAGTTTCATTCAGACAGGAGGAAAAAGTACAAGAGTGTAAAAGATCTATTGTATAAGACTCTAAAATTTACAACAATGATAATTTACAGAGACTTTTCATACCTATGATAGCTCAACTTGCCATTTTTAGCTTCATGAAAATGATGTGAAAGTGACACATATTATGTAGAATCCATATTTCTAATGGTGCATTTTGATTTTCCATGGGCTAAATGCTATATAGTGTCTTGAGCAAGGATGGTTTTGCATATCTCTAGCCTACTAAAAATCAACCTGCAGCAACCTGCTGGTCCTGAATGAAGAGGAGAAGTAACCAACACTCTTCCATGTATTGTATTTTTAAAACATGATGTTTGGCAGTGTGGGTGTATCAAATGCATTTCTTTATTTATTCTGGAATAATTCCCTGTGGCCCATCTATGTAGTTGCTTCTATCTGCAGTTCAGTCTTCATTAATGGCCATCTAAAAAAGAAGATGTAGGAAAGGTTATAAAAGACCACAAGGAACCTTTTAGAGATTATCACTGTGTTCATTATCCTGATGTAATAATGGGTCTATAAGTGCGTGTGTGTGTCTGTGTGTGTGTGTATGTGTGTGTGTGTGTGTAGTAGTAGTAGTAGTAGTAGTAGTAGTAGCAATTCATCATACACTCATTCCAAACAAATCTAATGAATGGTATGTCAAGTGTACCTCACTAAAGCTGTTTATTTTAAAAACAAAATGTAATTCTTAACCTATATTTTAAACATATGATTGATTTATCAGAACATATCTACGAAATAATTCAGAGAATTTACATTTAAAAAATTGCTAAGACACAGGCTGGGAGTTTGGCCTAGTGGTAGAGTGCTTGCCTGGCATGCACGAAGGCCCAGGTTCGATTCCTTGGTACCACATACATAGAAAAAAGCTGGAAGTGGTGCTGAAGCTCAAGTGATAGAGCTCTAGCCTTGAGAAAGTCCAAGGACAGTGCTCAGGCTCTGAGCTCAAGCCCAGGACTGGCAAAAAAAAATTGCTAAGACAGTGGATTTTAAGTGTCCTCTGCACAAATAAGTAATTACATGAGACATAATGTATAATGCTTATAGGCATAAATTCCACAAATATATGTATTTATTCACAAATATACCATGACATTTTTATCCATTAAAAGTAAATGAAAAAGAAGAGAGAAAATGTAACGAAGAGAGTTTTTAAAAAATGTTTGTTATTAAAAAGGTGATGCAGAGGGGCTGCAGTTAGGTATGTCAGGTAAAGATCGTGCTTCTTTTTGGACAGTGTCTCCTCTTCCCTTGCACTCTCTTGTTCCCAACCACAGGTTGTATATCATTTTCAACACAGTGTCTAGTGAATATCAGTGCTGCATTTACCCACCCTTTATCCCTTCATTTCTGTGCCCCCTCCTTTCTCAAAGACAGAAATGAATATACAAGACAAAATGAAAAGAAAAAAAAGAGCAGCAAAGAAAAATCCTCTAGTTTCCATTTCCTGGAGTTCATTTTGATAAATATTATTTTATATGATGAGAGACACACAGGCATTGTGACTCTGTGATTCTCTCCTAAGATTATCCTCCTTTGGTCTTACTAGTTGCAAATGCCTAAGGTCTCGTATAATTTATCATGTCCTGGTATAGCTTAGACCTGGCTTCCTCAGAGGCGAATAAAACATACATCGTTGGTCTCTCTCAGCTTGGCTTACCTCACTTAACATGATTTGCTCTAGATTCATTCATTTCCTTGCAAATAGCATAATAATATTCTTTCTAATGATTGTGTAAAATTCCATTGTGTATAGGTATCACATCTTTTTGATCCCCTCATCAAATTTAGGGTATTTGGGCTGTTTCTACAATTTGGCTATTGTGAATAGTGCAGCATTTGAACATAGATGTACAAGTGTCTTTAGGGTATTTTGGCTCATGATGTTTTGGGTAGATAGCCAAATGCAATATAACTGGATTATAAAGAAGATCTATGTTTAGTTTTTTGAGTAACCTCCAGACTGCTGTCCAGTGATTGTACTAGCTTACATTCCCATTGACAATGCAATAGGTTTCCTTTCCTTCACTTGTTTGCCAGTGTTTTTTCGTTGGAATTCATGATGTTGTCCAATCTACCTGAGGGGAAATGGAATCTCAGAGTTGTTATGTTTTACATTTCCTTTATGGCCAGAGATGCCCAGCATTTCCTCGTGTGTTTAATCTTTATTTGCCTGCTACAGGTTGAGACCTATGTGGTCTCTGGGTTCTGAGCTTGGAATTTTGTCTTTTCTTTGTGCTTCCTCCCCAACCTCCCTATGTCCCACACCTGCTTCAGAGCCAGGGTTGAATTCCTCCATGAATAGAATTTTTGAGGCTGGAGACAGATATGAGAGTCTGAAAATTGTATTCTTTTAGGTGTAAATGTTTTTAAGCTTTAGGTACTAGCTGTACTTTCCAGAATTGCTAACAAAAGCCATTAACCATTGAAGTAGCTTGAAGTAGATTATCAGAGCTACCGAGAAGAGGGTGGGGGAAAAAGGGGGAAGGTGTGAGCTTACACACAGCATTGCTTTTGTGTCTACTTCTGTGATGTATTTTTATTACTTGCTGTGTTTTCCTTGTAGTCTACAGTGTGTCACCTTAACAGCAGGTACACAGGTGACCCATACTCATTTAAGTCTGCCCTAGTTCTAAGTTATAGCCTCAAGTTATAAAACTGCCCATTTCCAATGTACCTTCACGATTTGGTAAAACGCCACCTTAGTGCATGTTCTGTATGTATATTGCTCTTAAAACACTTCCCCTTTGTGTTTCTTTGGTCTTTAGCAACATTTTTCAATTTAGAAATCTGAACTAAAGGACAAAAATGGAAGGTAGTCCATATTTGGACGGGGAATTTAATGGGAAACAAGGTCAGAAAAATTAAAAAGACAGAACAATGAGGGAACAATAACCTCAGATGACAAAATCAGGGCTTCTTACTTGGCTATCTTCATCAGACCATTTCTTGCATCTTGGATGAATGCTCTTGGTTTTATTTCAATTAGGAAAGTAATTCCCTTGAGAGGAAAGCAAGGCTTAGCTGACAGTATGACAAACTGTCACTCAACAGAGCCATGGGGTAAATATACCCAATGCTAGGAAAGAGCTACGGGAGTGTCCAATGAAATAAGCAAACTACATTTTATCTTACTGTTGATTATATTGTTTAAAGAAAATTGCTAACTGAAAGCTATAGAAGAGAATCCCACCTATAAAAAGAGGAAGAATCCCACAGAGAACCAGATCTTAGATTGAAACTCTCCTGTGTCTTTCATTAAAGAAGAAAAGTTAGGGATTGTTGCCAATATAAAATAAAATTTTTAAAATTATGTATACAAGTAAGTACAATGACTTTATTTCTCTTACAAGGTATTTAAGTGTTCTTGGCAATGCAGTTTCTTGTCTCTGCATAAACACTTGGACATACCAGCTTTCTTATCACAGTCATCTCTGCCCATCTTTTGTTGGTGGTGGTGGTGTGGTAGTGTTACTTTATTAACATCTGGGACATTTCTGCACTCACTCTGTAATAACAGCACTTAGCTATCTGTCACATTGAACTGTAAATAGAAATACAGCATGTTAGCTGGGTGCTGGTAGCTCCCATCTAGAATCCTAGTTACCAGGAGCCTGAGATCTGAGCATAGTGGTCAGGCCAGCCCAGGCAGATAAGTCCCCATCAGACTCTGATCTCCAATTAGCCACTCAAAAACTGGAAGTGGATCTTGGGTTCCAAGTAGTAGAGCACTAGCCTTGAGCAGGGACAGCAGGCTCCAAGTTCAAACCCCACACCTTGAAAAAAAAAACCAAGAGAGAGACCCACCATCTTGCTCCTTGGAGATCTTTTATAACATTTCTTGAAAGCTCAGAGCAGCCACACTGCACATTTCCAATATCTACTGGCTTACAAAAGAAATTCTCCAGGGCCGGGAGTTTGGCCTAGTGGTAGAGTGCTTGTCTAGCATGCATGAAGACCCAGGTTCAATTCCTCGGTACCACATAAGTAGAAGCTCACGTGGCAGAGCTCTAGCCTTGAGAAAAAGAACCAAGGACAGTGCTCAGACCCTGAGTCCAAGCCTAGGACTGGCAAAATAATAATAATAATAATAATAATAATAATAATAATAATTAATAATAATGAGGAGGAGGAGGAGGAAGAGAAGAAGGAGAAGAAGTTGTTCTCCTTATAAATTTCAGGAGCTGAACAATAATAAAATAAATGTATATGTTCAATTTTACATTGTGTGTGTAAGAGAGAGATAGAGGGGGGAGAGGAAGGGGGGAAGGAGAGAGATGCGTTCTGAATTCAGGGCTTTGTACTTGGTAGGCAGTCACTTTAACCCTTAAGCCTTAGTTCTAAGCATTTTACAGCTGGTTATTTTTGATCAGCCTAGAATATGATACTCCTATTTATACTTATAATTGTAGCAGGGAGGACAGATGTGTCCTCTACATCTAGCTTTTTGTTTTGAGAAAAGGGTGTCACAAACTTGTTTTTTTTGCTTTTTGATTTTTTTAAATCTTGTTTTCTTTTGCATATGCTGGTCTTGAAATGCAACCAGGATAACTGAGATCTTGATGTTGATTTCTACCTCTTATGTAGCTTGGATTTCATATATGAGCCACTGCCACCTGACTCTATATTATCTTATTAACTTGACATACAGATAGCCAAAGACTCCACCAACAGCTTTGGTAACCATCCTTGTATTTCCTCCCTCCTTTATTCTGCTTCCATCCTTCTCAGTGTCTATGCTGGCACCCGTTCTCTCTTTTTTCCTTTTCCCACCTCTCAGCTCTCCATTCATCTCTACCTGTGGAATTCCTGTAATGGGTGAAGGGAATAACTTGATGTTTCTTCCTCTCTCCAACTATCTAATAGAGGAGGATCTGCATGAAGGTATGAGATGTCACCAAAGGACTTAGGAGATGTACATTTAGAAAATGTGTCATTTGGGAAGAGCCTAGATAGGTGTAACAAGTGAAGTATTCAAGGAAGATGAAAGAGAACCAGGTGAACAGGAAACTGACCTTTCTTTGCTGATGGAGAGACCTAAAATTTGGTATCTTTTCAGCGAAATGTCTTATCTTGATTCTATCAAGAGCATGTAAGATATGTGTACACTGCACCCTTTTCTTCTAACTGCTACCTTCCCCCTTCAGTACTCAGGGAACTTTGTCTTTGATCTATTGATGAATAAAAGGTTAAATTTTAATTCTCTGTCACTGAGACATGCTAATTAAAACTGTGTCCTTTATCTTGGAGACTTTTGTGTGGGGGTTAGGAAATAGAGTAAGGAAGCTTGTTTAAGGATGATATCACAGCTGCCTGTCAGGATCCTTCTGTGCCCAGGATATATCTATCTATCTATCTATCTATCTATCTATCTATCTATCTATATATATATATGTATATATATATATATATGTGTGTGTGTGTGTGTGTGTGTTATAAATGTTAATGGTCTATTAATTCAGGCTGGAAAAAAATCAACAGGTTTTTTTTGTTTGTTTGTCTATTTTTGCTATTCTTGTGTAAGACTTTAAAAAAAAATCCAGGGCCTTGCCCATGTCTGTTGTTTGTCTTCTCTTTCATCAGATTCCTCAACATCTTGATCCTGGGGAAATTAAACTAAAAGCAAGAGAAAATAGAGAGAGCCATACTCTATAGCATACTCTAGATGCTACTGGCACCATGGAACCCTGCTCTCCAAACCTGATCCTATCATTGTGTAACTTAGATTGGCTTCTTTTTTGTTATTGTTTTGTTTTTGTGGGTCCCTGAGCTCTTTAGATCAAGGCTACTGCCCTACCCATACAAGCCCCACGTCCAGTTTTCTAGAGGTTAATTGGAGATAAGAGTCTCAGGTCCTTTTGTGCCCACGCTGGCTTTGGACCTTAATCCTCAGATCTCAGCCTCCTGAGTAGCTAGGATTACAGGTATGAGCTACCTCACCCAGCTACACTGGCTTCTTTTCCTGCCTCACTTCTCTACTTACCCTCTGGTACTCTGGCATTCTAAACTGGGCAATTTCCACCTTTCTAAATCAATTACTTATACTAAAATCTTTGTCTTAAGATAGGCTGTTGGGCCATTGAAACAACACTGAAAATCTATTATGTCACTGGAAAAGACTGTATATAATTTAGAAAATTGGTGAGTTATATGATAATTTCATCATGATTTATACAACAATAGGATTGTACTACTGATGGGAAAGAGAACATCCACGAAAAAAAATTAAATCACAATAAAGAACATAATTTGCATTATGCTAAGAAATCAATGATAAAACGTAACATGAAAGCAAACTAAATGTCCTATAATCTTTCAGAGAGAAAGATAAAGATATAAAACGTAAGGTAGCATGCATAAAGATACCTGCACATACAGTGTAAAAAAAAGTTGTAGGTATAGAAAGAATCTGGCAGATTCTTTAATAGATGACTAAAGTTAAAAAAAATCCCAAGTACATTGTCCCTGATTTATTTTATTGTTTTGGCTTCTTGTCCTTGTGCTTGCTAGGCAATGAATCACAAACTGACTCATACTCCTAGCCTTTTTTCTTTTAATTATATTTCAGACAGAGTCTCATCTTCTGGAAGCTTAGCCCAGCTTCCATCCACAATCCTCTAACCTCTGCCTGTTACATTATTGGGATTACGCTACTAGTACTGCTCAAATTGTTGCTGGGGAAGATAAGAGCTTGCTAACTTTTTGTTCTGGTTGACTTCAAATCTTGACTTTTTTCCCAACTCTGCTGTCCAAGTACAAGAGAGGAGTAAAGTGAGCCAACTCCCTCAGGCCTTTTCATTTTGTTTGTTTTTGTTTATTTATACCAGAGATTTAACCTAAGGCCTCACTCACACTACAGGAAGTGCTCTATTACCGAGCTATAAATTTAAGCCCCAGCTACAAGTTTAAGCCCCAGATAAGTGATTTTTTTGCTTTCTTTCTTTTTGTAAAAAAATGTTGCAAAGTATGGCAGTTCCTCAAAAGATTAAACATAGAGCTCCCCTATGACCCAGCAATTCCACTACTTGGCATTTACCCAACCATCCAGAAATTAGGGCATACTAAATCCACTAGCACAACAATGTTCATTGCAGCACTATTCACCATAGCAAAGATATGGAACCAACCCAGATGTCCCTCAGCTGATAAGTGGATCAACAAAATGTGGTATTTATACAAAATGGAATTCTATGCTGCTGTCAGAAAGAACGACATCTCCCCATTTGTAAGGAAATGGAAAGACTTAGAAAAAATCATATTAAGTGAAGCCAGACTCAAAGGAACATAGGCTCAATGGTTTCCCTCATTTGCCATAATCAGTAGAAACCTTGGGCTCTCCTAGCAGAGATTTTCAATAGAGCAAAACCTAGATACATAAGGCCATATAAGATGAGGCTAAATGAAAGGACCTCGAGGATATAGAAACAAAAGCCATATAACGAATGACTGTTGTCCTTAATGTACTATGTTATCTCTCATCTCTTTTGCTGTCCCTTGTTTATCTCATATTGTTACAGTATTTCACTTTGTTATCTTATATATTGAATATATTTGTATTTGGTTATTTGAAATTGGATAGGAAAGTGGGGAAAACAAGATGAGGGTGGGGGTGGGGGGAGGGAAATGGGGACCAAGACATGAGAAAGGGTATCAATGTATGTGAAGTAATGCACCTTCCATCTGGTGAATGTACTGTAACCCTTCTATTAATTACAATAAAAATTATATGGAAAAAATTGTTGCAAAGTAAAGTAACAGCATTGATTGATTCTTTCATTCCTCTGTACATTAAGCACCATATAAGCTTTTGTTCTATTTAAAGGTTTGCCCTGTTTTTTTTACCTAGTAAAATAGTAAGTAAACAACAGTGACTTCAAATTTGGATGACTGAAATTAAAAAAATAAAAAGGGAGGATTAAATTTAATTTTGAACAAGTCATATACTTACTTCTTCACTAACTTTTCCAGAAAGATTCAAGGCAGGATACATGGAACCTGTATTACCAGTTCTGTGAGCTTTTGCAGTGTAAGAGGTGTTAAAATACATACCTCATCTATTTTCTTCATTCCTTCTTTTTTTTTTCTTGCGGGTTCTGGAGCTTGAACTCTGGACCTCAGCACTGTCCCTGTCCCGGAGCACTTTTTTTTTCTCAAGGCAGGTCCTCCACCACTGGAGCCACAGTGCTACTTCTGGCTTTTTCTGAGGAGTTTATTGAAGATAAGAGCCTCATGGACTTGCCTGCCTGAACTGATTCAAACCACAATCCTCAGATCTCAGCCTCCTGAGTAGCTGGGATTACAGGCATGAGCCACTACCACCCTGCAACTCCAATAGTTTTGGAAAACCTAATTGACATCTATCCCCCAGGGACTTTGTAGTGGATTCCAATGTAGGCTAGTGATCATTTGATTGTTAGAAGGTTCAAAGACAGATGAAGTAAATGTATCCTGAGTTTGTCCTCAGTCCTATCCTGTTCAAAGATAGTTAACTTTCTCATTATTTTTTTTTGCTTATCCAAGTCACACGTGTTCCTTACCTGAATCAACTCTGCACACTCAAGTAACAATAGAATAAATGGGCTTTCTGTGCCAGTCTAGAGCTCCTTGTGTGCCACATCCATTCCCCAAACCCTTTGATGTCTGACTTGGTGATCCACATGAAGGATATTCCAGTGATGTTGAAGGCATTTGAAGAGCTATTATAGGGCACTCTCCTACAGCTGTGTGAGATCCTAAGGACAGGTCTCTCTTGGTATTCCTTCTTTGTCCCCTATAATTTGGGTGCATGAGTGACTGGTGATCTTTGTGCTGTGATACTGCATGTCACCCAACAACAGGCAGAAGGCTTCAGAATCTGTATGTAATTTATGCCAGATGATAACAGTGAATTAATGGCCTTTGCCTTAAGAACTGTTTGCCTCCTAAGTCTTGAAGGTTTGTGCTGGTTTTGTTGGCCTTACCTAAATGGATGTAAGAAGAAATTAGAGCTCATTCCAACATATTATCTGATCTACCTGCAGAAAGGGAGACAGATATTAGGATTTTGTCCTCCTGCTCTAATTTTTGAGCTATTTCAAGTATTCCTGTTGTGCACCAGCAACCATGCTATATCATTAAGCAGAGCTTTTGAACACACTGCCTGTATAACATCTCAGACTCCCAGACCTTTTCTCCTACCTTTCTCCTCTCTTTTAATCCTGCAGTGTATAGGATAGTGGAATATTTCCTGAAAAGTTGACACCTCCCCCAACTCTTCACATCCACCCCGCCCCCCTCCCCCCAAAATTGTCAACATGCTTAGCCATAGCCTTTTTGTCTTCTGACCTTATCTTTTTTTCTTTTTACTCCCCGCAATTAATTTTGTCACCATTTACTTCAATTACCACTGAATGTTTAACCCTACCTATTACCATCTCTTTCAGGTCTGTCTTTCTGGTAACTTACTAATGCTTAGCAATGAGGAGAAAAGGGCAACAGCACTATTAAGACAACCAAATTGATTCATAATCAGACATAAACCAGGAACTGGATCAGAGTTTTATAAGCACTAAAGGTTAATGGAACCATTCCCCAGCCTAATTTCTAAATCAACTAGCACAAGGTTTTCTGACCTCTACTACTGATGAACAACTGTTGCGTAAGAGCTTTTGGTATGGGTCATATGTAGGTGAAATTCATTTCACTAGTAATACCTTTTGAACTAATGAACAATTATTCCAACTCCCCTCTCGCCTCCCACATTTATCCCCAGCAAGGGTCAGAATAAAACAATTACATAATTGATTTAGCATTTATCTGGAAGATTAGCCCCCAATGAAAAGAATTGTTCAGTTGAAGTGAGCACTTATTCATTTCATGAGCATTTTTGTGCAGATTTTTTTTTTGCCAGTCCTGGGCTTGAGCTCAGGGCCTCAGCACTGTCCTTGGACTTTCTCAAGGCTAGAGCTCTACCACTTGAGCCTCAGAACCACTTCTGGCTTTTTGCTTTGTATGTGGTGTACCGAGGAATCGAACCTGGGTCTTCGTGCATGCTAGGCAAGCACTCTACCACTAGGCCAAACTCCCAGCCCGTGTGCAGATTTTTTTCTAGAGTAAAATACTCACGAGAAACTCATTTTTGGAGTTGACTACTTGAGTCAGATCACAGTTCCCTTAGTTTCAGAATAAGCATCCAACTGAATAAAGGCCACAGTTTCTATTACTGGTCAAATGCTTCCATATGAGATTGGCTAATTCATTTTCCAAAAGTTAGAAGTTTTAAAATAGCCTGTAGGTGGTAATTTCCTGGTGGGGAAAATCTTTATCCACCCACCATTATCTGATCATCTTTAATTGTGATTTCACTTTCATCTCTCTTTGCTATTCTTTGTGTTGAATTTTCCTTTCTGGAGATGTTACTTCATTAATCTCTTCCTCGGAAAAGTCTCTGACAACCCTTTCAGAGAGGTAGTTGAGGAAAACCTGGTATTACTGTCCTATTCTCATAGAAATCCCGAACACATGAACAATTCTGAATGGTCCATTTGCTGTCATGTTCCAGGTGTGATTTTAGTTTCCATCTGACTCACTGGGTAAAAGGTGGCAGAAGGGCATCCCAATTGGCATAATTCCTGTTATGGAAACCAGGATGATCTAATGACATGTCCTCCTTAATGAGAGACCCTGAACAGCAGAGATAATAAATTGGCACTTGAAAATAGTCACTAAGAATTACTTCATGAAATATAATAAACAGCTTTTTTATGAATTCAGTCTGCTGGATCCTCAAAGTCACAAATCAAAATTGACCTTCCCATTCTATTGACTGTGCTTAGCTTTTTGATATTTAAAAACAAATCAGGTTTCTGCTAAGGGCTGTGGATTTCAAGTCTTATTAATAGAAAATTGTTTTCCATAGAGAGCATGTTGTACATTTACACATTGTTACTAGCTTCCTATCTTGAAAAAAATGTATCAAATCAGGGCTGGATGTTTGGCCTAGTAGTAGATTGCTTGCCTAGCATACACGAAGACCTGGGTTCTATTTCTCAGTACCAAATACATAGAAAAAAATGTATCAAATGAACTCTTCCTATCACTTCAAGAATATGAGAGGATTATTGGTTCCTTTCTCTAATTTTCTTTCTTAAACTTGAATACCCGGAAATACATTAAAAATTAATTGTCAAAATAAACTTACACTAATAGCAAACCCTTTGATAGAGTTTGCTATATTCCACCACAATCATAAGCCTGGCAGATGCTAATAAAATAACTTTGCACAGTGTTGCTGGGTTCATTTGCTTTGATTAGCAGAGAGTTAATGAGCTTCAGCCTATGATTTCTATTTAAATGCAATCGATTATTTTTAATTAATATTATTGTCTATAGTTATGAAAATGCTGCTTAAAATATGTTTTCTATTATTAATTAATGTGTGATTAGCTATCCAGTATATATTGCAGTTTATCAAGTATGAAAGGACCTGAGTCATATGTTCAAGAAATGAGTACAAAAAGGAATTAGACTTACTTTTTAGCAGGAGGAATTTAGCTCAAGTATAAATAGGCTTTTCTGGACCTCCAGGATATGGGAACAAGAGCTATATAATGTGTGATTTTTGTTCTTAATGTACAATGTTATTTTTCATCTCTTTTGTTTTCTCTTGGTTATTCTCATAGTGTTACAGTATCTTACCTTGTTATCTGGTATATTGTATATATGCTTATTTGTTTATTTGAAATAAGAAAGGAAAGGGGGAAAAACAAAATGAGGGGAGTTGTGGGGGGGATGGAAATGGGAACAAAAACATGAGAAGGGGTATCAATGTGTGTGAAGTAATGCGCCTTCTGTCTGGCGAATATAACTGAAACCCCTCTATAAATTACAATAAAAATATATGAAAAAAGAAAACATAAAAAATTAAAACATAGGCTTTTCTTGACAAAGTTGATGTTACTGCCCAGGTGGAAGACATTGGCTGATAGTATCTGTGGAGCACTGAATGAAGCCCTGCAATCCAAACCCAAATCTCATCCCATCCTTTTCTTTTGGTGTCTAACGTTCTACCATGTTAAGGTTCTTTTCTTTGATGAGAGTTAAACTCGCATCATCAGGCAGAATTTGTTACAATGTCAGTATTAGGAAGAAAGCCTGGAGAGTCTTGGGCACTTTTGTGAAAAATATTTAATATGAGGAAGATATTCTTTGTTGGCCTAGGAAGTGTGTTTATAATATCAGAAGAATAATCTGATGAATGTCCTGTGAGGAATATGTTGCTATCACTGTTCATTTCCAATTAAAGTTGCCAATGATAAGGTGGAAACTTAATGAAAAATATTGTTCAGGAGATGAGTAAGAAAACTTAAAGCAGAAGTATATCCAGAGACTAACTTACTCTCCATTAATCTTCCCATTTGAAGAGTACATAAATTAGAGGCAAGAAAGCTGATTCTTGAGCCTTTGAACCAGAGTAGGAAGGTGGTGGCTCATGACTGTAATCCTAGCTACTCAAGAGGCATAGATGGGAGGATTACTGTTCAAAGCCAGCATGAACAGGAAAGTCTGAGAGACTCATCTCCAATTAACCACCAACAGCCCTCAAGTGAAGCTGTGCCTCAAAGTGTCAGAGCAGTACACTCAAACACAAAAGGTCAGGTACAATGCTCAGGTTCCTAAGTTCAGGCCTGAGGATTCTTCTCTGTCTGTTCATCTGTCTGTCTGTCTGACTGTCTGTCTCTCTCTCTCTATCTCTCTCTCTCTCTCTCCATCTTACCCAGATGTATTGAGACAGAAGAGGGTTAAAAGAAACACTAAACTTGTCAGATAATTGTCATAGATTTTCAGTTGAATTTATATTTAGCACATGTGTCTGGTCTGTCTCTACTTTCTCTAACCTTTCCTGCAATTCTTGTCAAAAAGGTAATCATTTTGTTTTATCAACACATTCAAAATCTCCTTAATGGGAAGACACAGTTCCAGTTATTCCTTAGACCATGCAACCATCAAGCGTTTTTGTCCAGGTCTGCAGTCTTTTCACCTTCCTACTGTGCCATGGCAGTAACAGAATATCTTAAATTTCAGATGTTGCCTGTATAACACTGCATGTTAAGCATCACTAATCCAAAATGTCTGAAGACCCTAATGCTCTTAAGTCTGAAAGTTTTGAGTACCAATTTAGTATTACAAGATGAAGATTTTGTGAAACTCTTGTACAAAATCATTTTACATGGATAAGTTATATTCAGTATGTTTATAACGTCATGTTGGAAGGCTGTGACTCTTAGAATTCCTTTTTCTCATTTTCAATCTTGAACTCAGGGCCTTATGCCAATGTTCTACCACTAAGCCTCATCTCCAGCCTCTCTGTGCTAATTCTATTTTTTAAAAATGCATTATCAGCTGTTAGTATATTTTAGATATGAGGCCTTTGTCTGTTGTATGGTTGGTGAAGATCTTCTCCCACTCTGTAGGCTTCCTAATTAGTTTACTAGCTATGTCCTTTGCCATACAAAACCTCTGCAGTTTAATGCAGTCCCACTTATTCAGCCTTTCTCTGATTTGTTGTGATTCTTGGTCCTTATTAAGAAAGTTTCAACCTGTGCCAAGGTGGCCTAGTGTATCTCCTATTCCTTCTTGTAAAGTTTTCAGTGTGTCAGCTTTTACCTCCAGGTCTTTGATCCATTTGGAGTTAATTCTAGTACAGGGTGACAAAGAAGGATCCAACTTTAGTTTTCTGCATGTGCTTAACCAGTTCTGCCAGCACCACTTGTTGAAAAGGCTATCTTTCTTCCATTCTATTTTTTTGGCTCCCTAGTCAAAGATTAGGTGGCCATAAGTCTGTGGTTTAATATCTGGGTCTTCAGTTCTATTCCATTGGTCTTCAGGCCTGTTCTTGTGCCAATACCAAGCTGTTTTGATAATATTGCTCTGTAATCGAGTCTAAAGTTTGGAATTGAAGTTCCTCCTGCGCTGTTCTTTCTGCTAAGAAGTGTTTTTGCTATATGGGGTCTTTTATTATTCCATATGAAATTTTGGATTGCCTCTTCTATTTCTTTAAAGAATAACATTGGGATATTGATGAGTATTGCATTGAATTTGTAGATAGCTCTTGGCAAGATTGTCATTTTCACGATATTGATTCTTCCAATCCAGGAGCATGGGAGGTTTTCCATTTCCTCAGTTCTGCTTTAATTTTCTTTTTCAGGGTTTTAAAGTTTTCATCAAAAAGGTCCTTTACATTCTTAGTTAAGGTAATTCCTAGGTACTTTATTTTCTTTGAGGCTATTGCAAAACGAGTTGCTTTCCTGATTGTTGCCTCATTCCTCTCACTGTTGGCGTAGAGGAATGCAGTTGATTTTTGAGGGTTAATTTTATACCCTGCTACCCTTCCAAAGTTTTGAATCAGCTCAAGGAGCTTGGGAATAGAGTGTATAGGATTCTTTAAATACAGGATCATGTCATCTGCAAAGAGGGAAAATTTTACTTCCTCTTTCCCTATTTGGATCCCGTTTATGCTTGCTTCTTGCCTTATTGCACTGGCTAGGAATTCTAGTACTATGTTAAAGAGGAGTGGAGAGAGTGGACATCCTTGTCTCATTCCTGATTTTAGAGGGAATGGCTTTAGCTTTTCGCCATTAAGTATAATACTAGCTGTGGGTTTGTCATACACAGCCTTTATTATATTGAGGAATGTTCCATGGATTCCTAGTTTCTCCAGAGCTTTTAATATAAAGGGGTGTTGGATCTTGTCAAATGCCTTTTCTGCATCTATTGAGACAATCATGTGATTTTTGTCCCTGCACCTGTTGATGTGTTGAATTATATTAATTGATTTGCTTATGAGGAACCAGTTTTGCCTCCCTGTTTGATCAGAGTGTATAATTTTTTTGATGAGTTGTTGTAGATGGTTGGCCAGTATTTTGTTGAGAAGTTTTGCATCGATGTTCATCAAAGAAATAGGTCTATAATTCTCTTCCTTTGATGAATCTCTGTCTGGTTTGGGGATGAGGGTTATACTGGCTTCATAGAATGAGTTTGGTAAAGAACCTTCATTTTCAATTTTGTTGAAGAGCTTGAGGAGTATTGGTGTGAGCTCTGCTTTGAAGACCTTATAGAATTCAGCTGTGAATCCATCTGGCCCTGGGCTTTTCTTAGGTGGAAGGTCTCTTATTGCCATTTCTATTCCAGTGCTTGAAATAGGCCTGTTGAGTTGGCTTAGTTCTTTTTGGTTCAGTGTGGGTATGTTAATATTGGCTAGGAATTCGTCCATTTCTTCTAGATTCTCAAATTTGTTGGCATAAAGGTTTGAGAAGTACTCCCTCATGATACTCTGGATCTTGGTAATTTCTGTTTTGATATTACCATTTTCGTCTGTGATTTTGTTTATTTCGGTATGCTTCCTTCTTTTTTTGGTAAGATTTGCTAAGGGCTTGTCAATTTTGTTAATTCTTTCAAAAATCCAACTCCTTGTTTTGTTGATTCTTTCTATAGTTTTTTTTGGATTCCAATTCTGCTTTGATTTTAATAATTTGCTTTCTTCTACTGGGATTAGGGTTGGTTTGTTGCTCTTTTTCCAGGAGCTTCAGGTGACACATTAAAGTGTTGGTTTGCAATTTTTCCAATTTGTTATTGTAGGTACTCAGAGCTTTAAATTTTCCTCTGAGTACTGCCTTTGCCATGTCCCAAAGGAGCTGGTATTTGATATATTTGTATTTGGTTATTTGAAATTGGATAGGGAAGGGGGGAAAACAAGATGAGGGGTGGAGGTGAGGGGGAGGGAAATGGGGACCAAGACATGTGAAAGGGTATCAATGTATGTGAATTAATGCACCTTCTATCTGGTGAATATAATGTAACCTTTCTATTAATTACAATAAAAAATATATGAAAAAAATGCATTATCAGGCCAGGAGTTTTGCCTTGCATGCACAAAGACCCAGGTTTGATTCCTCAGTAACACATACATAGAAAAAGCTAGAAATGGTGCTGTGGCTCAAGAGGTAAACCTCTAGCCTCAAGAAAGCCCAAACACCCTCAGTTTAATCTCCCGGACAGGCAGAATAAAATGCATTAACATCTTTTAGTACTTTTACAAAGGTGATGTAATACAGCATGTTTATTTTTAACTACAATGTGTTTTGATCAATGTCACCACTTCCAGCATTTTCCCTCTGTGTCCCAAACCCACCCATTCCCTCAAATTATCTGGTTTCATTTTTACACATACATATTGGTTATTATGGCTGTCCTAGCTACTATTGAGATAGGATCAGACTTCCTGCTCAGACATGTTCCTGGGCTGTGATCTGCTTATGTCATACTTTCTACATAGTATCCAGGACACAGTACACACAATCAAGCCCATCTTCCTCTATTTACATAGGCAGTTAATGCCTGGCTTGGGATGGAACTTAGATACTCTTTCTCTCAGGCTTCCCTAGTTAAGGTGACAGATGTTCTACTATACCCAGCCATGAGTGGATAGGATGTCTTCAAACTTTTCTGCCTCACCTGACATTAAACCACGATCCCCCTGCTTTTAGCCTCCCAGGAAGCTAGAATTATAGGCATGAGACACAGCTAGCAGTCTGGAGTTTTTAGGAAAATTTATGCCAGCATTATTTACTATAGTTAAGTTATAGAACAAATTCAGATGCTCCTCAGTAGATGAATGGATCAAGAAAATGTGGTATACATCCACAAGTTTATGTTGCTATCAGAAAGAATGACATCACCTCGTTTGGAAGGAATTGGGAGGAATTCGAAGAAATCATCTTATTTGAAGTAAGCCAGAGCCAAAGAAACACAGGATCCATGGTTTCCTTATCTGTAATAATTAGTATAAATCTAGGATAGTCCTAGCAGAGGATCACAATAGCTCAATAGTTATATAGATAATGCTGATACAAAATGATGCTAATTTTCAAGGTATAGAAACAAGAGGATTATTTTTAATGTTTAATAATTTCTTTTTCTTTTGTTCCTTTTGCCTTTAGTTTATCCCCTCTTGTTGATGTTTTTGATTTTGAAACCTTGTGTCTTTTATATACATTTATCTGATTTGGGGAAGGGAAGTGAAATAACAAAATCTTGAGACAAAGAACAAAGGGAGAACCAATGGAACAGTGATACTCTCATGACACTATGTTGGAAATGAACTTTACAATTGGGGTGGACAGTCATGGGGAAGGGAAAGTGGGAGAAAATGAGGGAGAAAGTAATACTGTTTGACAAGAAATGTACTCATTACCTTACCTGTACCTTTACAATAAAATATTATTTAAAAAATTTCTGTTAATGCAATTATACAGAAATAATAAATAAGAAATTTCACATAACTTGAGAGTAGTAACAGGTAAGTCTTCTCTCTTTACACTACCATGCCCATTTTTGGCCCTATATCTGTTTTTGCCGAGAAAGAAATTCAAAGTCAGAGAATCTAGGAGACTTTGTAAAGATTACTAAGGGTAACAAATGAGATTGAAACGCAAAAGCTCATCATCTAGCTTAGAGCTTTGTTCTCTACATCCCTATATTTGCACACCATAGCTAACCAGTGGCCATGTGAGGAATATCCAATGTACAAGCATTTTTAACAAAAGTTTACTGGTTATAACCAAAACACTTAGAAACTTTTCACTAAGACTAGTCTAGTTATATATAAATTGTGACATAGTCATAAAGATAATGATAGAGTTGTGAGTTTATTTAACTGTAGGAATTCCTATGGCATAGGAAGAGTGACCAAAGCAGATTATCGGTAGTATTCTCAATGTGACATCATTTGAAATCACACACACACACACACACACACACACACACACACACACACATGTCTTGACCTGTGGATGTACATACGTATGCAAAACAAAAGCTAGAATCTTAAATGCCAGAGTACTAGGAGATGAGTCGTTTGAATGATGGGATCACATGTAAATTAGAATTTTCTATTTATTTTTCAGTGTGTATAGCATAAAATTTAAGGGAGAAAATCCACAAAGCTATTTTCACTTTGTAAAAGAAACCTGTAGGATCTTTCTCCATCCTTGTTTATCAGTATCATCCTACTTTGGCTTCTGCTAGTCCTCCATCAGTCAAGTGAATACCTGCTCCAGGCACAAGGAGAGGAGCCCTCTGTAGACATTCACTCAGGGCTCCGTTTGCACAAGATTGCTTTTAGCTGAATGTTAATCTGTCTTCAAGTTTATCACACAGTGCCCATGTGCCCTGTACAAAGGCCAAAGTATCATTCAGGGTCGGCACAAATTTCCATGTCCATCTAAAAGAATTAAGTGGAGAATAGAATGCAAGCTGCAATCTGATCACAAGCTCAGATCCTTGATGTCCCTGACTAGATGAGATCCTCCTGTTATTAGTCATTATTCCAGTTGCAGTTAGCAATTTTCCATGCTTATCTTTGCCTACCCTGCCAAGGAGAGGGAGCAGGTCTTCTTTTGATTGGCATCATATGCCTTCCATCTGGTATAGTGCCTAGCCCATAGAAAGTGCTCAGTACATATTCGTGTATAGTGCAAGAGGTATAATAGCTTGTCAGGTTGGGCATGAGGCCCTTGGGGTCTTTATCATCTGTGGCCTGAGCATCTCCTGCTAGTTCTCTGCAGTGGACTGAGAGCAAATGGCTCTGGCTCTGCTTCTGAGCCAGATCTCAATAGGCTTGCTAACTTCCTCCAATGCTATCATATGAGATCACATCACAGCTACTCAAGTGACCTATTCTTTTCCCATGCACATTCCTAGGCTTTCAAAGGAAGGAGATGAGAGGAAGAAAGAAAAAAAATCCTATTATCTCAAGAGAGAAGAGTAATTTTATGTTTTTGTTTCTGTGCATTTAAAGAATTGATTCACACAGTTTTAATGTATTACTTGATATCGTGGCAATTTTCTCTCCCTACTGTGAGTGTTGATTAGATCAGCTGAGATGAGTAAGGCTGGATTCATACTGCTTTCCCTGTTCTGAGGACAAGCATTTGTCTCCTGATTTCTACTGTCAGTAATAGAAAAATATTCTTTGGCACCAAGGTCTCAGATCTTGTTTCTTTTGTGCCTGAACAAACATTGAAAAATCTATAATATTGCTCTCAGAGGTTATTGAGAAATTAATGTGGCTGCTTCCATCACCAGACTGGGGTAAAGAGTGTTTTGTCATGACTGAGTGGGTTTTATTTCAGGAGCCAAAGTTGGTGTTTTTCTGCTTTTTTTTGTTGTTTTGTTTTGGTTTGGATTTTTCTTTGGCAGCACGGAGCTGTAAATAGGGGGTTGTGGGGGAGGAAGCAGGGAGATGACAAAAGGATCGTTTAATGTATGGATCTCACATAAAATGTGTCAGTGTCACTCATCACATTAACAGATACAAAAGAAAACAACTGATAATCTCTCAAATACAAAAAAGTTGACTGATAAAATTCAACCCTCAATCACATTTTTAAAGAACTCTCAACATTTTTCGCATACTAAGAAAATTGTTACCTCTAATGTGGTAAATTATAGCACTAAAATTAATCCTATCATCCTAGTCAACAATAGAAGACTTCCTTTAAGTTAAAAAAGAAGCCAAGAGAGTTGCTATAATTAATGCTATCAGCACCATTTTGGAGGCATAGAAAACATATTATGAAGAAAGAAATAAAATTGACATTTTCCATAGCAAGTCAAGCTAAAAAGTACATTGATATAAATAAAAGGAAATTTATAAGAAAAAACTTTTATTCAAGGATATAAAATATCTAAATAAATGAAGAAAATATGATATTGGAAGAATAAAAGAATCAGTCTCGTAAAGATGACATTTCTGATATTATTCTACCTATCTCGATAAAAGCATTCAGTAGGGATACTACATTCTAATAAGCATGTGAAGAGTGAAATTCCAAAATCAGTCTAGGTAGTATTAGCCAAGAAAGAGAAAACACAAGTAAATTCATGACCCAATCTATACAAAAGCACTTGGTTGATAAACTTCCCAAAGCCAAAGAGCCAATTAAAAGTCAAAGCTAGGAGTCAAGTCCAGTTCTGACTGTTGTCAAATCTACCATCCTACACCCCTCATGGAGAGTTAAGTCATAATTTTAAAAATTTAATTTTATTGTCAAGGTGATGTATAGCGTGGTTAACAGTTACATACATGATGAAGTGTGTACATTTCTTGTTGAACATTTTTAAGTCATACTTTGAAGTATCTCCAAGATTAAATGAAAAAATGGAAAAGATGCATGTGTAAGAACAGCTTGGAGTAAAGAATTATTTATAGGAAGGCCAAGATGATTAATTTGAAGTTCTAAACCCATTTAAACGTCAGTAGGTATTTTCTCTTATTTCTTAAGCCACAGGATAAGGATGAACAATATTATGCAGCATTAAAATGAATCATATGTTATACATAGCTGATACTTTCTATACACTAGAAAAACTTATATACTTGGAAGCATCTAGGTTTCTTATCCCTTCATGCATGATACTGAGAACTATAGCAAGCATATGAAGAAAAGCATGTTTTTATATTATACTTGCTTTATTAATGAGTGGTTAGAGAATGAAGATGAGCATTTGTCTCCTGATTTCTTCTGTTATCTTTGTGAGTAAAAAAAAACTGAGTTGACTCAAAGTTGAGTTTTTTGAATCAGTTGAAATTAGACTGTGTGTGTGTATGTGTGTGTGCGTGTGTGTGTGTGTGTATACACAAACTTTTCATTCATGTGGCTTTGACCAACTTTTTAAGAATCTGTGAAGCATCTGCACAGTAAAATACTAGATAGACTATTGCAAGAAAAAAAATAAATGCTTATATGCTGAGTAGAAATGTTCTAAATGTTTGAAAAGAACATAAGGAGTGAGTGGTGAAGGAAAAAAATAACTTTTGTGAAAGAGATACATAAGCTGGAATACAAATCAGGAGAAAGATTAAACATACTGTCTACTGTTTGGAGACCTAATACAAAGCCCATTTTCCACTGATAGTGGAACACAATACGTGGGCTTCAGATATTGTTGACAGGAGTATATTCCTCACACTCACTTATGAGAGGGTAGGAAGGTTTCAGGAATCCATTTAATGAGTAAGATTCAACTGAAAGAATACTGGGAACAACGAAAACACTTTCCAATCTGTGAATCTCATGAAAAGGATTTTTTTGTTTACCCTATAGCTCACATCATAGAATTATCTGGCCACATCTGGTTGCAGGGAGAAGCTGTTTGAATTACTACAATGAACATAACCAGTAACATGCAGAGGATGCAAAGGAATTGTAACAAAATTAGGAAGTGGGAAATGACTAAAATTGCAGAAATCAAGTCATTTTGTATATGTTTCCCACCTTGAAAAAGATAATTTATCCTCCTAAATACTGGAGGTGTCGCTTGCCCATAGAAGTTGAAGTTGTATATCGTCATGGAAGTTCTGGAAGAAGCCTAGACTAAGAGGTGTGAGCCATTGGACTACTTCCAGGGGAAGGGACTTTGTATAGATTATTTACTTCACTATTTTTTTGTACTTTCTACTTTTCAACAGAAAATGTGATTTCCTTAAACATGTTTCGAGTGTTCTCTGCAGTTGGCTATTTTAGAATGGTGCAGAACACTATTCTTGTCAGTGTGTCATTACATTGTTGTCTAAATTGTACCAAGATTTTAATGACCATTTGACTCTAAAAGATGTACATTTGTGGGTGAAAAAGAGTTAAGCAGACCTAATAGATTCATTTCAAATGAGTCCAGTTGAGTAACATGTGTGTTTTCTTCTATTTCTTCTATTATTTCTTCTATACATGTGTAAATTACATATAAACATTAATCCATGAGTTCTTTGATAATTGAAAAATCCTGGTCTTCAAATAATGAGCATGTAATCAATCTATCTTTTGAAAAGACTTGAATCATGTTACAGCAACAAGAAGACAAATGATGGAATACTTAAAATAACAAAGAAAATAAGATCATGAAAAAGGAAAAAAGGAGACATATGACTCTAACATGAAATTGTTTGGCTACTAAGGATACTGGCTGTAAAAGCTCAGAAAATAATTTTCTAGTAATAACCATAATTATCATCATTAATTATTGACACTTCAGTGCCGTGCTGTGTTTTCCATCTATTACCTCATTTAAAAGGCCTATGATGGGTCTGTAGCACTTATCTCATTTTACAGCTAAAGAAACTAAAGTACCAAAAAATTATCTGCTGCGTCCTGTAGTCACATACTGAAGAATTAATACACTAGGCAGTCGAGTTTGAGAATTTCTATGATATTCACACTGTGGCCACTGAATAGAATGATTAGGTGGATGATAGAATTATATTACCCTAAGAAATAAGGTGGCTTTGCCTTGTTATTTTTAACAATCTCTATTTGCTTCTGTCAGTCATGGGTTTTGAACTCAGGGCCTGGGCACTGTCCCTGAGCTTTTTTGCTCAAGGTCAGTTCTCTGCCACTTTGAGCCCACATGCCAGTTCTGGTTTTCTGGTGGTTAATTGGAAATAAGAGCTCACAAACTCAATGCTCAGGATGGCTTTGAGCTGGGACTCTCAGATCTCAGCCTCCTGAGTAGCTAGGCAACAATCTCTAATTAAAACTAATCTCTAATTAAAACATTTCATGCTGAGCATTGATCAGAAAATACCATCATCTTTTCCTCAAAATATTCAACTACATTTTGACTTAATGAAGCTTCCCAGTGGAACACATTTCTTCCATTTGAAAGAAAATATATTTTAGGAACTCTCTCCAATTTTCCCTTAAGGCTTTGTTTCTTTGGAAACTTTTTGTCTTTTTATTTTAATATTCTATAACAGTATTCTTAATCATGTAACATTTGATGATATCCTCTTTATTATGACAAATCTTAGGAATTATTAATAGGGAGGTTTGCCTGACTTGAGGAATGTGATAGCTCCGAAGATATTGAGCAGAAGTGGAAACAGAGGGATTTTCTCCCTCACTTTTCCAATCTGTCTTGGGAAACCCCAGAAGAGGTATTCTTGTTCAATATGATTACCTCTCCCACCCAGTTCCTTTTCCAAAATTCTAGTTTTTATATCTGTAATCTACAGAGTGAAGAAAAAAATTACATAGCACCCACTGTCTATTCACCAAAGGCAATAGCCTTGAACACTCTAAGATGATAGAATAAAAACTGTTTAGTCCAATTTTGTTTCATGCTTTCTGTTTACAAGATGTATCACCTTTACAACTGTATCACCTTTTGGAATGCAATGGTTTACCATTTGATTGTGAATCATAGGAAATGACAAAATATTTGGGGGTCATATTCTTCCACAAATGATAAATGACTCTGCATCACTGTTGGGACAGCTAACACCACTTGCTAGTTTATGAATGAATGAGTTGTCTGTTTGTAGCTAGGGTGAAAGCTATGGGGAGGTGATATGGCCAGAAGAGAGGGAACCAAGAAGCAGATATTCATCATTTCCATTCTGAGAGTAGTTAGTTCAGTCGAATTCATAAACTGGAGGACTTACAAGTGAGGTTACATACTATTGAGCTCTGTGTTCCTTTCAATTATATATTTGGTTTGTTTTGTCTTAGTTTCTAGTTCATAAAAGATCTTAAGATTTTTCTATTTCCTTTCCCTCTGTCTCCATCTACCCCTGCACATCATTAGAGTTCTTTAGAATTAGGATTGGAATGAATCAAGGAATTCTAGTGGTTGTATGTAGTGGGGGGATGGTCTCTGTTATTAAAAATATTGTCACAAGATAAAAAAGTCTCTGAAGACAAAAAAAACCCCAGAAGTTGTTCTTCTTTCCTTTAATGTATCTCTGTGTATGTATGTGTATGCGAGAAGAGAGGAAGAAAGAGATTCTCATCACCCTATACAACGTTTCCCTACTGAAAAGGCTGATTATAATTGCACTGGATTATTTGTTAGGGTTTCATTTCAGCACCTCAATATATCATTTGATCTCTGAGAACCAATATATAGATCATTCTCTTTGTCCTATCAGTAAGTTCTGGGATGAAAACACACAGAAGACATTTTCTTGTTGTTAGCCTGTAAGCCATCATTTCCATCATTCCCTGCTCAGCCTCACTATACGCAACTTTCCCTGGTTGCCTTCCAGAAGTTTTCATGGTCACCTTGCTGAAGTATCTCTGGCTCCTTGGAAAAGTTCCATCTTTATAGATTTGTGCAATATACAAACTTTGACAGCCCTGTGAAGACAATACTCTCCTAATTTGTCAGAGGAAAGATCGATAAACTTATTTGTGGCAATTAGCTGCTAATCAGAAAGTAGTTAATATTAATGTGCTATTCTGTTTCAGGATTCATATTCCTCTCTTAGGATTTCTACAGAGACCTGATTGCCCCCTCCTGTTGATTCTTAAGTTACTGGCTCTATCTTTGTCTTGCTGGGTAGAACAGGAGACCAGGGAATGATTTTTCAGTCTGCCCAAACAGCACTCTCTTCTCTTGATAATGAGCCAAGGCCCCTCATCTGCTCCAGTTCCTAGTTCCTGGGATGGAAACAAATGAAGCTGATCCAGCAAGTCAACAGGGGCTCCTCCAAAGACCTTGAATCATCACTGGATGGGGCAGAGAAACTCCATGAGGCATGCTTCATCACAGATTCATCCTCTCAGAATGTGGATTTCCAAAGGGACGCCTTGGGCCTGTCAGTTAGTCCACAAATCACATAGGTAGGGCCTACACTTTCAAAGAGCATTTCATCTTTACACTTGATTGTCACAGTCCAGTGAGACATGTCTATAGGAGTAATAATCACGTTAGTTGGGTCACAGTTTTGAAGCAAAGGAAGAGAGATATCTACTAGATCATCTTGAAATGTCCCCAACTTTGTTTTGTCATAGTCCATGAATGTCTCTGCATTCTCCAGCTGAAAACTGGTTCAGAGAAGTAACTTAAGAGTCTCTGATCATATTGGATTCTGTTTCTTTCTATTAGGAGATTTTCAGCTCACCTGAAAGTGAATATCTCATCTTATAAACACACTGGGGACGGCTGCAGTTGAGTTTCACGGAAGGTAACATGGAAATAGGTGTACATAAACTCCTGCCTTCCCCTATGACTGGATCAAGGATCTTAGTTTGAGCAGGTGGTTGTTTTGTTGCCTGAGTTTTTTTCAACCTGTCCCATCTCTTTTCCGTGGAAATATACTTGACAGAATGAACTCCTAAATTCTGAAAACCAGCGTGTCTCTTCTACACCAGGCCACATCTATATTTGGCTGTGGTCCTACTCTTCACACAGTGTCCAGCCTTCCATATGCTTGGTTGTGTCACTGTTTAGACAAGGAGGATGCTGTGTGGGCCCGGGTGTTTAGAACATTCCACTCACTTGGCCCTGGACACTACACTGATCTCCATCTGTTTCTGGAGTACAGCTCCTGGATATGATTCTAATTCTAAAAGTCAGAGGTGTTCTGAGATCCACTCTCATTAGGCTTGGATTCAACACTGACTGCCCAGCTTTCCCTTCTTACTCACAAGTATTGATTCAGTCAATTTAATTAAATCATTATTACCCTTCTCTTTTCCTAGTTTTTCCTTTCTAATCTTCCTTTCTTCTTCCCTTCACTCCTTCCCCCTTCTTTCTTTCACTCCTTCCCACCCTCCCTCTCTTTCTCCCTCTTTCTTTCTTTCTTTCTTTCTTTCTTTCTTTCTTTCTTTCTTTCTTTCTTTCTTTCTTTCTCTCCTTCCCACCCTCCCTCTCTTTCTCCCTCTCTCCTTTCTTTCTTTCCTTCTTTCTTTCTTTCTTTCTTTCTTTCTTTCTTTCTTTCTTTCCCTCCCTCCCTCCCTCCCTCCCTCCCTCCCTCCCTCCCTCCCTCCCTCCCTCCCTCCCTCCCTCCCTCCCTCTCTCTCTCTCTCTCTCTCTCTCTCTCTCTCTCTCTCTCTCTCTCTCTCTCTCTCTCTCTCTCCCCTCTTTCTTTCTTCCCTTCCCTTCCTTCCTTCCCCCCCCTCTGTTTGAGAAATTGGAGAAATTGAACTTAGAGTTATTTCTATTGCATATAAAGATTGAGACCCAGTATAATCTCTTCCCTTTTAGATGTCTTCATCCTCTCTTGCCCTTTTTCTTTAGTTCTGCAAAGCTGACTATAGCATGACTGCTCTTAATGTGCAAAATTTCTTTTGTTTTCAAGTCTACAAATGTGTTTTGCTCCTTGACGTTTCCTCAAGTGGATGTAAGAAAGTGAGCATGGGGTATTTATTCCTTCTGATCCTTCTCTGTGAATTAGTTTGGGGTTGTTTAATCACTTTCATTGCAAGACCTGTCCCTCACAAGGCATGTTCACTATAATCCATCCCTTCCATTTTCTAGTAATACCATATGTTCTTCTCCTTTACTACTTAGGAGTGGTAACAATTCAACTTTTACTAGTCTTAAGGCACTACATTACAGTCTGTGGTTTTCATATACCCCACCTACATGGTCCCATTATAAATAAACTCTTTTTGAATTATTCTAATAGAATTGTGCTGTCTGCTTCCTGCTTGTACTATGACAGATGCACTATAATTTTGTGCAAATCACTCTACAGAATCAGTCACCTGAAATGTAATAAGTCAAAATTTGAGCAGTTAATAATGATATCTCTCTGCTCCAAATTTGCTTGGCAGTAGAGTGACTACAAAATGAATTCTGCCTCTAAATACTTATAAAAGGCAAAAGTAAGACTCAGTATCCAAGTCAGCAAGATGTACAGTCAGTAATGTTAGAATTCAGATTTAGGTGAGGTCCTGATGAATCAAGTGGTCAAATGAAACATATGCCTTTGCAAGCAAATTCCACCTCATCACCAAAGAACTAATTGTTGGCTTTTGAGCATCTAGATCCAGGCTGGATGTTGTATTCATGGCTGTACCAAGGCATATATATGGCTGTTTGTGGAGCTATTCCAGAGATTGCACAGCGTTGGTCAATCTCAGGCAAGTGTCCTGGGAATTATTTATTCTTGAAACTAAACTCAGAATAGCCTCATAGTAAAAATATAACCTACAGAATTTCTTGGCTTGAAATATTCTTTTTTAAAGAGTACAGCAAAAGTAGAAGATTTGAGGTTAAAAGGCTGCCATCTTGATCTTCATTGTCACTAATCAGTGATACTTTAAATGCTTTTCTATCTGATAATACTTATCCTTGCTTTTATTTGTTATAATCCCTTTAAGTTTTCCATTTTATTTGAAGATATTTGAGCCATGTACAATACCATTAAAATTACATAATAGATAACCCTCATATTCACCACACAGGTGAAGAAACAAAATATTCCCATGCAGTGAAGTCTATAATGCATCATTTCCAACTAGAAACTCATCAGTTTCTATTGAAGCTAATTCCTAATCTTTCTCTCTTAACCCATTTCAATCTAAAGCCAAAGCCAGGGAAGATCAGGTGCTTTGCTAATTCTCCTGGTGGTTGGAAAGCCTCAATTTTGCTCAGCTATGGCATAGTGTGAGATTCTGAAGGTCTCAGATATATGTGGATTCTGTACACTCAAATTAAGAAGTTTCTCCCATTTGTCTGTAAAATCTTCACATCTCAGGTCTTTGAGTCAGTGGATGTCTCCAGGGCAGATGTCTAATGCTGAAAGAATGACTTACCGTACTGGGTTCTATCTTGTGCCTTGTTTGGGCTTTCATCTTTGCAGCTTTTCCTTATTTCCTGTTTAGCAAAACTTTATTTTTAAATAAAATGTTTGATTTTTTCCACACATTTCTATTTTATTGTATTTTATTGTCAGAGTGATATATAGAGGGGCTATAGTTACATTCATCAAGTAGTGGACACATTACTTCTTAGACATTGATAGCCCTTCCCATATTTTTTTCTCAATTTCCCATCCTGCACCCTCTTCACATGTTCTTTCTGCAGCAGGATACTTAAAATATAATTCTACTTTGTCATATGATAAAGTACATAAACGCACCTTTTCACCATATTGAGAAATATGACTATTCACAATAGAAATCTGAAAAACCTTCATGATTTTATAGTCATGACAACTATGGCCTAAACCAATCAAACAAACAAAAATCCCAGAATAACTTTAAATGGTAACACAACAAGCTACTTTATTACAGTTTCTTTGGTAGAATTTCCCAGAACTTTCACATGAAGTTCATTATTGATAGGGACCATTTTGTTGACAGTAAGCAATATTTTTTAAAAAATGAGTTTGGGTTTATTTTGGCTGGAAAATGTCTTATTTGCCTTTACATCTTTTACAGAGTTTAGCATATTTACTTTTACAATGCAGTTATTCTATATGTGTTTGCTCATTTGGTTTAAATTTACTCCTCCAACTTCAGTGCAAAAACCAAATGGTGCTAGCTATCTCCCCAGCTCTACCTATCCTGAACTGGAAATTGAGCTATCTCCTAGCAAACCCAGTCTTATTTCCACACAATTTGTGAATTTGCAATCTAAGCTCAGGCTTGTTTCCACTGAAACCTATTTGTTCAACTTAAGAATAAATACTTTATAATTAAGCAGCTGAAGTAAAGCATATTTTCAACCTGTGTGCAGAACTATTAACTCCCAAATTAAATGTAAACGCTAAGCCAGGCACCAGTAGCTCATGACTATAAACAGCTACTCAGTAGACTGAGATCTGAGGATTGTGGCTAAAACCATTCAGGATAGGATAATTCACAAGATATTTGGTTTGGTTTTTATGCCAGTCTGGCATCATTAGAAAATATCTCCATGGAGCCGGGAATTAGGCCTAGTGTTAGAGTGCTTGCCTAGTATTCATAAAGACCCAGGTTCGATTCCTGGGTACCACATATATAGAAAAAAAGCTGGAAGTGGTGCTGAGGCTCAAATGGTAGAGCTCTAGCCCTGAGAAAGTCCAAGGACAGTGCACCAATGAAGGAAAACAAGTGTCAGATTCCAAGTTCAAGTCCCAATCTCAGGCCAAAACAAGAGGAAGAGATTCTTCATTTCCATAGAACATATATGAGGGGAAATGTAGAAGGGCATAATAATAGAGTCTTTGATAAAGTATTTATTAGTATTCCTAAAGAATGTAAAAATGTTTAGAATCTATATAACATTAAAGAAAAACATTGATATTAGATTTTATATGCATGTGTATATGTGTTCACATAACTAAGCCTTTCTATAACTGTTATAATAAAGTAAAGGCATATTTGAGAGTCAGTGGTTTGGAACAGGTCATCTATGATTTATTGGAAAAAAACTCATGTTGAATCCAGGTGACGCTCTTCAGAATATTCCTTTAACACTCCCAATTCTGGTATCTAGGTTCTGGCTTTTTTAAAGCGGTGTGTGTGTGTGTGTGTGTGTGTGTGTGTGTGTGTGTGTTACTTCACCGGGCATTATTTATCCTCCTACCTGCTGTGAGACTGGAAAGCCAGAGGAGCTATAATATTCATTACACATCCAGATCTCAAATTCTGAGGACAGAGAAAGGGGGAAAAAAGGAAATTTGGAGGAAGAGCAAAGAAATTACCCCAAACCTCAAACACTTGTTTGATAAGAAAAAAAAATCGGCTGTTGGCAAGAAGTGGTGTTTTGTGAGGTCGGGGTAGAATCAAAGGCTTGCATTTCAAGGAGATGTTTTTTCTGTAGCACAGACATGATTAAAGGTAATGTGCGTTATTTTAGATTTTCATTATTCATAAAAGGAAAACAAATAGTGCCACTCATGCAAACAAAGCTAAATAGTTGGGCTTCAGAGGCCGTCTGGATCTCAAAGCTAAGAGAATTTAACAACTGGACTATTTATATGTCATGTTTCATATTTGTTTTCTTCTTAGAGGCAAAAGCACAGTTAAAGTCTTTTCTTTAGGAATATTTTGTTTTAGTTATAAGGATTTGTTTTATCTAACCTGCCTCCTTCCTTCCCCTCAGGCTGCTCCTATGATTATAGTCAGAGCTGCCCTCACTCGATGGTGGGCTATAGTGGAGAAAACAGGGAGGAGAAATGACAGTAAAATGATGGCAGCATCTTGGGCTAGAAATGTGCTTCCAGTCAAGTGCCTGCCTGGTAAACCTAAGTTCTTAGCTCATACCTCAGTATAGGAATAGAAAATCACCTTTATATACAATTAGCTTCTAAAGCAGAGGGAGGAAAACCAGCTGACTAGCAACCAAATCTCTCTTCCCAATCTTCTTTACCTTGCCATAATATTCTCTTTGTCTTTGCTCGTTAATGAGTTAGGGACATTCAGTTTTAAGTACATGTCATCAGGATAAAACTATTGGAGAAAAGGTTGCTCTAAAATAAGCTTCCTTATATTTAAAGCTCCTCCAGGAAACCTGGGTAGAAGAGAAAGTTGCTGGAACTGATTCTAAATATCTTAAGAACTATTACTCCTGATCTGAACCTAGAATAGCATATACAGAAGGGGCAGAACCTTCCAGATCTGGTGGGGCTAATGAGAGTGGATCTCAGAACACCTCTGACTTTTAGAATTAGAATCATATCCAGGAGCTGTACTCCAGAAACAGATGGAATCAAAGAAGTCTTTTGATATCTACATAAACTACATAAGATGAAGGACCATGTACTGTAGGCAGGGGGAAATAACAAGAACAAAGGCTAAGTTGGAATGAGCATAGTGTGCCATAAGCCGACAGAAGCTTGGCATAGCTGAAACCCAGCTAGCACCCACTGTAAATGGCCTTAGGACCCTATAGTAATCACTATCAAAAGCTGCTGGGAAACTAATTTCCTTGACTTCATAAAGCTACTTTGGGAGACAGCGAATGGGGAAATAGCCAGACAGTGCCCTGTGAAGAACAGATTTTTCTCATGTTTTCTCATAAGTGAAGTATATCTTTAAGGTCTAGACTATTTTGTCTTGGGCTGCCTAGGAGCTTTGGAAGCTGAAGCAAAACACAAGGAACAACGTGTTCTGACTCTTTTCCAAATTATTATCCAACAGATATGTCCCTTTTGAATTTTCTGAGCTCTGGTAAAAAAAAAAAACAAGGCCAATTACTGGTTAAATATCTTACTTTTCTCTACCTTTTCATTTTTTTTTCATGTACTTTCTTCCACCCCTCCCTGTGACTTAGTCATCTTTGATTATAATCCCTCATTGGGAAGAAAGATCATTATGACTCTGGAAATAAAGGCATTTAAAAGATAGCACAACTTGGTGTTGTCAAGGATAAGAGGGATCAGTTTGCTTAGTTCTAGATTTGCTACACTTTTTTCTTAGATGTTTAATTTATCAATTGAGATGTACAGATTGATTCCCAGAGTTCTGATGATGATTAATGAGTGATGTCAAATCCAGAAAGCCCTCTCCTGGGCATTTATCCAAGAGAACACAAACAAGGTGACACTAAAGCCATCAACACAATGATGTTCATTGCAGCAATGTTCACCATAGGCAAAAATGGAATCAGCCCAGATACCCCTGGATGGACAGATAGAACAAGAAAATGCCATAGAAATATACAAAAGAATATCATAGTAGTATTTATTAGGAAATGGAAAGCTTGGAAAAATGTATTATGTGAAATGTAGCCAGTGGTTGCAAATGAATTAACTGGAGTATAATAGACTCTATGGAAACTTCAAATAGCATGATTTTTTTAGAAAGACTAGGTCAAAGTCCAACAGAATCAACATAAAAAATGTGTACATCTGAGAAGAGGGATGGGGATAAGGAGAAAGGTAGTCATGCTTCCCTAGGACGATAGCACTGACTCAATTGTCACATGAGAGCCATGGTATCGAATATATAAAAAACACCTTGCCAAAGAGCAGTCTCTGCCTGAACCAGAGTAGAAAACAAAGTAAGCAAAGCCCAACACTGGCTATCACAAGGAAGCTCAGTGCTCTGCCAGGACAAGAGAAAAAACATTACTACTTTCACCTGTCAGAGAGCATTAAATTTGAACCCAAAGATATTGAGGTTGCACACTTACATATCTGTCAAGTCTTAGTTTAGTTTTCCTTTCAGTCTGAAGGTTCACATGATATTGACTTGATACATTTTCTTTGATGTTTATTAAGCCCATAATTTAGTAGAATTAAAATTAAACTGGTCAAACTAAAAGACAATTATGGCTACATATTTTTAAAACTCCTTTCTCAATAACTAACAAAGAAAAATAATAAGACTATGGAATACTAATAAATATTTATGGAATACTTCCTTCAGTAACAGCAAATTCTTTTCCAGTATGCATGCAAAATTTGCTAGATAAAATAAAAAAGTAAATTTCAATAAATTAAAAAATACCGAAGCTGGGTGATCCAGTGGTTCACGTCTATAATCCTAGGTACTCACAGGCTCAGATCTGAGGATAGTGATTTAAAGCCAGCTTGTGCAGGAAAGTCCATGAGATTCTTTTTTATTAAATTATTTTTTCATATATTTTTATTGTAATTAATAGAAGGGTTACATTATATTCACCAGATAGAAGGTGCATTACTTTACAAACATTGATACCCTTTCTCATGTCTTGGTCCTGATTTCCCTACCCCACCCCCGCTTCTCATCTTGTTTTCCTCCCTTCCCTATCCGACTTCAAATAACCAAATACGCATATATCCAATATATCAGATAAAAAGGTGAAATACTGTAACAATATGACATAACCAAGGGACAACAAAAGAGATGAGAGATAACATAGTACATTAAGGACAATAATCACTCATTATATGGCTTTTGTTTCTATATTCTGGAGGTCCTTTCATTTAGCATCATACTATATGGCCTTATGTATCTAGGTTTTGTTCTATAGTAAATCTCTGCTAGGAGAGCCCAAGGTTTCTACTGATTATGACAAATGAGGGAAACCATTGAGCCTATGTTCCTTTGAGTCTGGCTTACTTCACTTAATATGATTTTTTCTAAGTCTTTCCATTTCCTTACAAATGGGGCGACATCATTCTTTCTGACAGCAGCATAGAATTTCCTTGTGTATAAATACCACATCTTGTTGATCCACTCATCAACTGAGAGGCATCTGGGTTATTTCCATATCTTAAAGAGAGTCTTCTCTGAAGAAGAAATAAGAATGGCCAATAGACACACGAAGAAATGCTCGACATCTCTGGCCATAAAAGAAATGCAAATCAAAACAACCCTATGATTCCACCTCACTCCAGTTAGAATGGCCATGATCAAGAAATATAATAACGGGCTGGGAGTTTGGTCTGGTGGTAGAGTGCTTGCCTAGCATGCTCGAAGGCCTGGGTTCAATTCCTCGGTACCACATATATAGAAAAAAAGCCAGAAGTGGTGCTAAGGCTCAAGTGGTAGAGCTCTAGCCTTGAGAAAGTCCAAGGACAGTGCTCAGACCCTGAGCTCAAACCCAGGACTGGCAAAAAATAAATTAATTAATTAAAAAAAAGAAATCTAATAACAAC
The DNA here is from genome assembly GCF_031878675.1 of Megascapheus bottae. Lineage (NCBI taxonomy): Eukaryota > Metazoa > Chordata > Mammalia > Rodentia > Geomyidae > Megascapheus > Megascapheus bottae. The sequence goes on from NC_143512.1 coordinate 61,655,316, forward strand.
AAATGCTGGAGAGGATGTGGCCAGGAGGGATCATTACTACACTGTTGGTGGAAGTGCAAACTCATTCAACCACTATGGAAAGCAGTAGGGCAGTTCCTCAAAAGACTAAACATAGAGCTCCCCTATGACCCAGCAATTCCACTACTTGGCATTTACCCAGTTGTCCAGAAAGTAGGGCATACTAAATCCACTAGCACAATGATGTTCATTGCAGCACTATTTACCATAGCAAAGTACTCAAGATTCTTAATGCCAGTTACCCACTGGAAAACTGGAAGTGTCGCTGGTAGTTCCAAGCCAGCCTGGGCAGAAAAGTTCATAAGACTCTTAAGACCAATTACCTACTGGCAAACTGGAAGTGTCACTGTGACTCAAAGTGGTAGATCACTAACCTTGAGAGCTAAAAAAGCTCAGGGACAGCACCCAGGCACAGAATTCAAGCCCCATGACTGATAAAAAGAAAAAAAAAAGAAATATAAGCCAGGTGTGTTAGTATAATCCTTTAATCTCAGTCCTTACAAGGATGATGCAGGAGATCTCCAGTTTGAGATCAGTTTGAGCTCGTTTATGTTTGAAGACAGACTGGGTCACATAGTGAGATCTTTGCCTCAACAAGGAAAGAAAAAGAAAGAAAGAAAGAAAGAAAGAAAGAAAGAAAGAAAGAAAGAAAGAACAAAGAAAAGAAATTATACTAAGATTATTATCCTGAGACAAAACAAAATGCAGTTACAGGAGAGATGAGAACAAATAACTATTTGATAATCTATAAGTCTTTAGAAAATAACATATTTTGGGGTCTGAAGTTTGGCCTAGTGGTAGAGTGCTTGCCTAGCATGCATGAAGACTCAGGTTCGATTCCTTGCTACCACATACATAGAAATGAAGACAGGAGTGGTGCTATGGCTCAAATGGTAGAGCTCTAGCCTTGAGAAAGTCCAAGGACAGTGCTCGTGCCTTGAGTCCAAGCCCAGAATTGGAAAAAAGGAAAAAGAAAGAAAATAACATATTTTGTAAACTCAATAAATGTCAAAGAATAAGTTACAGGGAAATTATAAAACAATTTAATTGATGGCCGGGAGTTTGGCCTAGTGGTTAAAGTGCTTGCTTAGCATGCATGAAGACCTGGGTTCGATTCCTCGGTACCACATACATAGAAAAAAGCCGGAAGTGGTGTTGAGGCTCAAGTGGTAGAGCTCTAGCCTTGAGAAAGTCCAAGGACAGTGCTTAGGCCCTGAGCTCAAGCCCAGGACTGGCAAAAAAAAAAATTTAATTGAGCAAAAATGAATTTCCTATGATGCAGCTAAAGCCTCACTTAGAGAAAAAGTTCTTGTTTTAAGTATCTGAATGAAAAGAACAAGGCCTACAGATTAAAGATCTAAATTGCAACCATTAAAGCAGGATAAAGTGTGAGGCTCTGAATTCAAAAAAGTGCCTATAAAACAGCTAATAGGGAGAGAGTAAATTAAATGAAAAGCAATTCAAAATAAAGCAATAAAAAGCAGAGGTCAAAGAAGGAGAAACTAAACAGAGAAAAAATAGGAACAACTGATTTTTGGAAAATATCAATAAAGTTAACTATTTCTGTTTGGTTTTTAAGGAATCCGGAGTCTAAGCATGGTGGAACTGGATCTTATCTGGGAGTGTGTTTTAAGGGACTGCAGTTAAGATATACTGAGATGGGATCTGCTTCCAAGCGTAATTGATGAGTGTTGACAGATTCAGTTCCTTGGATGGAAAGCCTCCGTTCCTAGCTGTCTATTGGCTGGTAGCCATTCCCAGTATTTTCCACATGGGTTTCTGCAATATGGCTCCTCTGAGCCAGGAAGAAATCTCTTGTATTTTGTAACTTAGTTTTAGAAATGGAATCCTGACATGTTTGCCCTACTTTAGACATTAGAAGGCCTTACTGGGTTCAATCCATACCCAGGGAAAGGGGTATGAATGCTGAGAGAACAGAGATCGTTCGGAGCTATTTTAGAAATATTCTTACCACATTGCCTAAATAGGGGAACCACTTATCAGACTGAGAAGGACAAATAAAAGTACCTGTTCCCAAGCAAGGGAAAGACAATAACTTTTCTGCTTGTAGTCACTATTCAAAGCCAAAGCACAGGAACTTGATGGGGCAGGGCTAGCAGTTGTTTGAGGACCAAGAACAAATGAAACCTCAAATTGAGTGGGTAAATTTAGAAGCAGAGGTGCCACATTAAGTACTAAACCCAAGTTCTGAGTTTGACACCATGGATGAGAAGAGGATTAAAAAATTAGGATCCCAGGAATACCAAGGCAACACAGATGCAAAATATCAACCAGGTGCAGAAAGATTTGTAGAAACTTCTAAGAACAAAGTTGAGCCTAACTTTTTCTCTCAATTACTGAAAGGTAAATACTCTGCTGTATATTTCCTTTTTTAAAATCAAACAAATAGAAAACTTAAAAGCTATTCTAAATGGCCATTCAACTATTATTTTGACCAATGTTAGATTATTCATTTTCTTCCCAATCTGCCACTTCAAATTAATTGATCTAAGTCTCACTCCAGTTAATGCCTGTATTATGAAGTATCCATAGACCACTGCTCTACACCATGGGCTTGGTCTGTGCCAAGGACTCCTCTAGCTCGAAAGGACAGCAGGTGTTTCTCTGTCTAATCCACTTAGGGTTTTTTTTGTTGTTGTTGGTTTTGCTTTGTTTTTGTTTTGTTTTGTTTTGTCTTGGTTTGGTTTGGTTTGGTCTGGTTTTGGTTTTGTTGGTCATGGAGCATGAACTCTGCGCCTGGGTGCTGTCCCTGAGATCTTCAACTGGTAGGCTACCACCCTACCAATTGAGCCACAGCACCACTTCCTGTTTTCTAGTGGTTAATTAGAGATAAGAGTCTTTAGTGCCAGGAATGGCTTTGACCCATGATCCTCACTCAGATCTCGGCCTCTTGAGTAGCTAGGTTACAGGCGTGAGCCACTGCACCAGGCTCTTAGTTTTTCTTTTTAACATTCCTTTATTTCAATTTTCATAAACATTCTTTACTTGAAGGTCAACAAATATGATAAACAAGGAACTATAATATCCTTCCAGAACATTTTCAAAATGAATTATTTCTATGCCTTTTTACATAAAAAGTTTTATGTATGATTGGATAGGGAAGGGGGGAAAACAAGATGAGGGGTGGGGGTGGGGGGAAGGAAATGGGGTTCAAGACATGTGGAAGGGTATCAATGTATGGGAATTAATGCACCATCTATCTGGAAAATATCATGTAACCCTTCTATTAATTACAATAAAAATATATGAAAAAAAAGAAAGGCCAAATGAAACCCAAACTTGAAACAATGAACTACTCTTCCAGTAAAAGAAATGTGGCTTTGTGCTTACTTCTAATTAGGCCTTCTACTGGTTTACAGAAGTAATGACTTTTGCCCCTCTTTCTGTCACATGTAAACTTTTTTAACTCTTATTTTGAGGGCTTATTACCTGTTATAATCTTAGCTTGCATAATTATGATTTGTCTTAAACTCATTCACTATTTCATACTTTAGATACACTTCTCCATGTATACTGATCTCCAACACAATTCTTTAGTGTATCCATCTGGATTAGCAGTAAGACAATTAGCAACTAATAAATCAATATATAATAATTTAAAAATTTTAAATCCATGTCCAATTCAACCCACCAGTTTTGCTCATTTACAAAGCACTGACATTTTCTTCTCATTCTAAAGAGAACAGATTACAGCATTTTAGTTTAAATTTAAATTGTCATTAAGGTACATTTCATTGTTTGAAACGTCCAAACAAATGAGAAGTTATATGTTGTAGAATCCCCACAGACTGACATATGAAAATTATGACTTTTGAGGGAAGCCTGGGTTATATAGGACAGGTCCAGACCAGCTAAAGGTTATTTCTGTACTGAGGATTAAACTCAAGGACTCTCAAGCACTTCAGCGCTAAAGCTGTACTCTGAATCCTTCTGTTTTAATTTGTGTCTTCAGATAAGTTCTTTTTCTTTTGCCTTCTCTGGCCTGCTAGCAAAATTCTCCTTTTTCTACCTTACATATAAGTAGGATTATGTACATATGCCACCACAACTGGTTGATTTGTTAAAATGGGGTCTCAATAGCTCTTTGCCTGTGCTGAAATCACATTGTGGGCTACCTTCTCCATCCTAAGTAACTTGGATTATAGGTAAGCACCAGCACGTCTGCCTCATGGGACTCCGCACTTAATGGCAAGCCATGTGCATATCCCTATATTTTCAGAATTCTGATACTTGTAACTGCCAAGCATAAGTAGTCTGCATACTTTTAAATAAATAATTCTAGGAGCTGGGAGTTTGGCCCAGTAGTAGAGTGCTTGCCTAGCAGGCATGAAGACCCGGGTTCAATTCCTCGGTACCATATACAGAGAAAAAAACCAGAAGTGGTGCTGAGGCTCAAGTGGTAGAGTTCTGGCCTTGAGAAAGTCCAGGGACAGTGCTCAGGCCCTGAGCTCAAGCCAAGGACTGGCAAAATAAATAAATAAATAAATAAAATAATTCTAAATCTGGACGTCAACTCCTAAGAACTTTTCACTGACAGAGAGTATCTAGAAAAAGAAGAGTCTTAAATTTTAGGTGCTGTCAGTTGTGTTGACTTGAAGGAAAAATTAATTTACTATGTAGGATGTACTTATTCTCGTCTAAGTTGAGGGATAAAGTTAAATTTATTAGAATTGCGCTATTCTTTTTCTTTCTTCTTCCTCTATCCCCCTGAACTCCTGTGCTTTCCACAAATGTGTCAGAAAACAATTCATGCGCTGATTTTCTGCCTGTGGAAAGGGCTTCTTCATTCATCATCACAGTCCCTATAAGCATGATATTAACTCAAAAATGAAGGGTAACATGATAGACAAACAATGGGAGAGCTGATGAGTCTCCATAATTCCTGCTTTATGAATGACCTGTGTGGAGAGCCAATCCTAATAAGTGCATTAAGGCCTTAGCTCTCAAAAGCAGCTGATGAAAATATTGATAGGAAGGGATATTTCTTATTGTGTTATGATCCATGATCTGTGTCCTACTGTAAGTTGTAAGAGATGAGGTCTAACTATTGAACTATTGATTGCTTAGTATTTCCTTTGACTTGTTTAAGGGGGCAGTGTGTAACCGTCCCCTTGCAAGTTGGAAAGGAATTGGAACGGTTGAAGGACTGGAGATTAATCACTTTATACCTTTCTATTCTTCTAGGGTCTCATGATTCCTTCAGCTTCTACATTGATGAAGCCTCACCAGTAGGTCCTGAGCAGCCAGAAACTGTCCAGAATTTTGTCTCTGTGTTTGGCACTGTAGCCAAGAAACTGATGCGGAAATGGTTAGCCACTCAAACAATGAACTTCACTGGCCAGCTAGGAGCCGGAATCCGCTATTTTGATCTTCGAATTTCCACCAAGCCCAGAGACCCTGACAATGAACTTTATTTTGCTCATGGCTTGTTCAGTGCCAAAGTCAATGAAGGTCTTGAGGAGATCAACGCATTCCTCACAGATCACCGTAAAGAAGTAGTATTCTTGGACTTCAACCATTTTTATGGGATGCAGAAATACCACCATGAAAAACTGGTTCAAATGCTGAAAGACATCTATGGAAACAAAATGTGTCCAGCGATCTTTGCCCAGGAAGTTAGCTTAAAGTACCTGTGGGAGAAAGACTATCAAGTGCTGGTCTTCTACCACAGTCCAGTGGCTCTGGAAGTGCCCTTTCTCTGGCCGGGTCAGATGATGCCAGCGCCCTGGGCGAACACCACAGACCCCGAAAAATTGATCCAGTTTCTTCAAGCATCCATCACTGAAAGAAGAAAGAAGGGCTCGTTTTTTATATCTCAGGTGGTGTTGACCCCCAAAGCTAGTACGGTGGTCAAAGGCGTAGCCAGTGGCCTCAGAGAAACGATCACAGAGAGGTAAGAATGCCTAAACCGGGGGAGGAAGCTTCAGCCACATAGCTCAAATCCACAAAACTAGTAAGTGATAGAGCTAAATTTTAAAAATCTGTTTATGTTTATTTCCTAGGGCCGCCTAATATGGCACTACAAACAAACTGAGTGCCTTTAACCAATAGAAGTGTGCTACCTCACAGAGAGGGTGACCAAGAGCTTGGCAGTAATGATCTCCCTCTGAAAACCTTAGCAAGAAACCACTCTATGTCTCTCTCTCTTAGGTCCTGGTGATTGCCCTGAGAATCCTTGGCTTGTTGGTGTATCTCCCTTATCTTCTTCATATGGTGTTCATATGTGATTCTTTTTCTGTAAGAACAGAAGGCTACATCTTAACCTCATTATTTCTATACAGACATTGTTCCTAAGTAAGTTCCCACAAAGGTGTGATAGGTACGCATTTCATAGGACACAGATCACCCCACAATATCACATATTTTAAGTCAATATCTAGTTGTCTTCTACAAAGCTCTTTTTCATCTCTGTGTAGGTTTTTCCTCTATAATGCCCAGTCTGTTTTTACACACCTCCTGCCATTTAATACACAGCATAATCACAGGATGTAGGTGCTATCATATGGATCGAAACATAATAATAAGTCTCAGATCAACAGGATATTTTGCCTAAGTCCCATTCAACAGTGTTTAGAACATTCCCAGACTCTGTTCCCAGGCCACGTTGCCTGTCCCAGACATCATATAGACTGCTTTACTAGGAGGACTGCTCTTCACTGATCAAGCCCAGTCATCCATGTAGGGTAACAACTGATTGACTGATTACCTTCAAGGTGTAAATAAAGTCATGACCAAAGCTCTCTACAGCTATTTCCCATGAGCCTTATGTAGGCACAATGATGTGTGCAATTTATTCTTTTGAGTTCTATTTTCATATGTGTGTGATATGAAGTACTTTGATCATACTCATTTAATGATTATTTTATTTATTTTAAATTTATAAAAAAAGGTGATGGACAGTGGGGTTACAGTTACTTAAGTAAGGTAATAAATACCTTTCTTTTTTATTGTTGGGATAATGTATAGAAAGGGTACAGTTACATATGTCAGGTAGTAGGTGCATTCTTGAAACTTGATACCCCTTTCCTTCCCCCCACCTCCTCCCAATCATCTTGTTTTCCCCTCTTTCCTTCCCTATTTCAAATAAACAAATAAACAGATATATAATATACCAGGTAACAAAGTCATATACAGTAACCACATGAGATTAACCATAAGGGGGGAAAAAGACAAAAGAAATAACTTCACATAGTACATTAAGAACAACAATCACAAAGGTAAACATTTTCAATCATGTTCTGCCGTCACTACCCCCTCTCTCTGATACCCACTCTTCCTCAGCAATACCTGGTTTATATTTCTGTCATTCATCAATTTAGTGCATATGAATTTTACAAAGTGTTTTGTCATGGTTGTTCATTTATTCATATATTTTAGTCAGATTAATCCCTTTATTTCCCTGTCTTTCCTCATTCCCTCTGTTTTCTTTTCCTTTTTCATTTTCTGGCATTTGATGGGCCTGGGTGCTGCCCTGAGTCTTTTAGCTCAAGGCTAGCACTTTATCACTTGAGTCACAGCCCCACTTCTGATTTCCTGGTGGTTAATTGGAGATAAGAATCTCAGGGACTTTTATGCCTGCGCTGGCTTTGAACCACGATCCTCAGATATTAGCCTCCTGAATAGCTAAGATTACAGGCATGAGCCACCAGTGCCTGGCTTTAACACACACACACACACACACACACACACACACACACACACACACACACACACATATATATTTTAAGTATCACAATGCATATTAGCCTACAAAAGGTACCAGTAAGAATTTTAGTGAAGAATCCCATTTAATCAATAGTGTTTTCCAATATATACATCACACTTATTAACAACCCATGGAATTAACTTTGAAGGACTGTCCTTAACCAGCTGTTCTAATTCAAAACTTCTCACTTGCCCGAGGGCTCACATATCTAAAATAGTAGAGTTGTATCTTGGAAGAGTAGGGCTAGAAGAGAATTTTGAGAGAAGAAATTAAAATCAACTTTTATTCCCTAGGATTATGTAAATTACTTACCAATGATTTGCACATATCTCTGAGTCTTGCCATTATACTTGTACTATAAGTATTCTTCAGTGAAGCTGATACATGGAAATCAAATACTTCTCTCTAATTTTATCTGTCATTCACTACTCCCTCCCCTTAACTTTAACATAGAAGTACTTTTTTAAGGTAAAGATTACAAAAGCAAATCAAGTCAAAAAGTTGGCAGTTTCAAGGGGCCCATGGACTGAAATGGCCAAAAGCTTATTATTTTCATGGGTGACACCTCCCAGTTTGGAATGAGAAAGTCCTGAGGATGGCTAATGTGACAGCTGCACAACAATACAAATATTCTTAAGGCCAGGAAACTGTACATTTAAAACTAGTGAAATAGTGCATTTGGTGGTATGTTTTATTACACTGAAAAATGAAAACCTAAGTTTTGGAAAGACCCCCTTTTGTCATTCTTAAAGCCAGGCAGTGGTATTAGTGTGTGCTCAATGATTTTGTTTCAGTCTTCTGGCTGGGTCCTGGGGCCTGCCTTTGCAAGGACAAAGAAAAGAAAGGGAGGATTGATTACTCCCTGGTATTTGTTGTTTTTTTTTTCTTCTGTATCTGACTTTGACACCTGGTATATTGTATATACATTTATTTGAATTTTTGAAATAGGAAAGGGAAGGGGAGAAAGCAAGATGATTGAGAGAGGGGAGGGGAGGAAAACGGGAACAAAAACATGAGAAGGGGTACCAATATGTGAGAAGTAATGCACCTACTGCCTGATGAATGTAACTATAACCCCTCTATACATTATCCCAACAATAAAAAAAGAAAAGAAAAGATTCATCTGGAGGTGGCATTGTGTTCTTGACTTTTTTTCCCAGTCCTGGGGCTTGAAGTCAGGGTTTGGGCACTGTCCTTGGACACTTTTTGCTCAAGGCTAACACTCTGCCACTTGATTCACAATGCTACTTCCAGTTTTTTTCTGTGCATGTGGTACAGAGGAATTGGACACAGGGCTTTGTGCATGTGAGGTGAGCAATCTATCCCAAGGCTACGCTCCTGGTCCCTCTTCTTGACTTTCTACTAGAAACATTCATTCAAAAAACATATGTTGGCATTGAAAGGTGCAAAGAGCTATTCCATGTCAGTGAAGAAAGACAACAGGCACTTGTAAGAAATATCTGGATCTGAAGTATTTTCATCACTAAAACTAAGAGCTTGAACTAGATCCTGCCTTTTGACTAGCATCTTTCTCTAGGACTTTAAAAACTCATTTCTAATATTTGGACTAACAAAAATTCTGAGTATATTCATTTAGAAAGTAGTGTTGGAAGTTGTAGGTGGCTTTCAGTGAAACTAAATTCAGGCTGGATTTAGGTACTGTAGCTTTCAATCTGGCCCTGGGTTCCAAATACTGCAGATGTGTTTTCTTCATTTTAGCAATGGCAAAAGGAGCAGATTTTTTAGTTCTCAAAGACCTATTTTTACTATATTTTTCAAACACCAGCTTTTACACCTCACCCCCACAAAATTCACACATCCTGAAAAAAGAAGGTATGCAACGTGAGTCAAGTCCTTTACTAAGTTGTAGATAGTTTATTAATTTATAGCCCCTTTTCCAGTTGAAACAATGTAGTCATGTCACCTATAAGATTTTTTAGGAAGCAATGTATGTTAGTGATTTAAGTTAATAATTCTATAGGTTAACAGTCTTCTAAGGATAATGGCATTGTTTTAGGCTTATTTTCTTACATAGTATTTTTTTTTAATACAGCTATTAAAATACCCCATCAGATGTTATACCAACTTCTTTATGATTCTTTTATTTAATATCCACACAATCTTCCAATGATAGTTAATACTATCATCCCATCTTAAAAGGTAAAGGAGCAGAAGTGTTGATACAAAAACTGGGACCCTAAAACACAACAGAATTTAATATAGCCAGTAAATAGAATAATACAGTATTAGGTTACTTGCAGGGAAATGGATGGACCTGGAACAAATCATGTTGTAATATAAGCCAAGCTAAGACATACAAACGGTGCATGTTTTCTCTCATATGAGAAAGCTAGATCTAAGCTACATGGAACATGATAAATTATATAGGACTCTAGGCATTCACACATATTGAGACCAAAAGAGGATATTCCTGGGAGAGGAACAGATAGGTGCAATGCCTCTGTGCCTCTGATCATATCAAATAATATTTATCAAAATGAATTTCAGAAAATGGAAGCAAGGGATTTTTTTCTTGATCCTTTTTTCTTATTTATTCATTTATCTGTCTGTGGGAAGGTAAGGGGGGACACAAAAGTGGAGAGACATAGGGTGAACAAATAGTAGCTGTGGTACTAAGTAGAAGCTTTGTTGATAATGAACTGTACAATTTGTGGGTGGGGACAGGAGGAAAAACATGGGAGAGAATGAAGGAAGGATGACATTGTTCCTTTTATACTCATTACCTGACTTATGAAACTGTTTATCACCTTTCTAAGAATATTCTTAGAATTGTTGGTCAACTTACCTAGATAGCATCGTTAAAGTAAAGGTAGATTCCAGACCTCAATAAAGGTTCTTCTATTTGCTTTTTAATTCCTACTTAAATAATATGCTGGTTTAAACATTATATATATCATGAGTAACCTCAGACATAGAATCTTAAAGCTGTCACATCATGTTCCCTCTCTATTTATAAGGCTTCAAAGAGGTCACTGTAACTTTGTTTGCACTTCATTGAAAGGCATTATCTACACCAAATTCTTCCTTTTATTCAAGGGGACTCAGTAGAATTGTGTAATATGTATTGAAGAGCTCCCATGAGCAAGGCTCTGAATAAAGTGCTGTGAGCTGTATTAACACTGGTAAGCTTTTTGAAAAGACAAGATCATAAATGACCTAAATAGAAATGAGAGAAAAATGAGAGAATTAAAGATCAAAGCCTATGGTGATTAATAGAATTGAGATGCCTGCAAAGATTGTGATTGGCTTTGTGATAGGTGAAAATGGGCTCAGGTACCCTTCTAGGTTGAATAAATAACAGGAAGAACATAGAGGTAGGGAATCTTGAGGACAAGAGAAGTTAGTGTGTGTCACCACAGAGTCATATTCAAAAAATAAACATGGGAGATGGGCATAGGAAAAGTGAAAAGGCAGATTATGAAACTAGAATTAACTAAAATATCAAAGAGGAATTATCAGACCTAGACTTCAATAAATGAAACTGATCCGTTTTTTTGCCAATCCTGGGGCTTGAACTCAGGTCCAGACTTTTTCAAGGCCAGAACTCTACCATTTGAGCCTCAGCACCACTTCTGCCTTTTTTTCTATGTATGTGGTACCAAGGAATCGAACCTGGGTCTTCCTGCATGCTAGGTAAGCACTTTACCACTAGGCCTAACTCCCAGCCACAAAACGGATCCAATTTTATAAGTCAGATATATACGGAGAAGCTGATGACAGAGCCACCAGTCCAAAATGGGAAATAACTGGATGGGAAGATAGAGAAGGAAAACTGGCTGACACACTATGACTTCGTCTCTACTGACAGAGCCTTTCTTTGAATGCTGGGACATCATTCTTGGTATGAGAATCAGACTCCTTAGAGCTGGACTGTGTAAAGTCCTGCCTCCTTTATTTTAGGATCATAATCCTTGCTTTGAGTGGACGTTAGAATATTCAAGATTAGACTGTTCATATGGAACCCCATTATTCATCTGGGAAAAGGGAGGGAAAGACACGAGATATTAAGACCTCCATAATGTGTCAGGTGCTATGATGAATATATTATGTGAATTGTATATATTTAACCCACTCTATAAAACAGTGTATCACAAAGTAGGTATTATCATATTTATTAGAAGTGGACCATGAAATCTGAGATACCCAGGACTCATATTAAATACTCCCAGAGTTAACAAGTGATTATTGTTATATGAGTCTGTTTGACTTTAATTCTCTTGATTACTTGTGAAAATTATGCAAAATGATATCACTTAAAGTTGAATGGATGCAATACCCTCCCTGTGCATTTTCTAAGGCAGATTTTGATTAAAGGGTTAGGAAGGTTAAATTATGCTGAAGAAGAAGTAAGGAAAACTATGGGGGGAAACGGTCTGAAGTGTAAAGCTTTGCTTAAAGAAAGTAAGTCCAGGTATTCTGACATGCTCCCCTTCTCCCTAGGGAAGCATTACTATAGAATAGTAGGATACAAAAGGAAGTTAGAGGTGACTGGACCCACTTCTCCTTGCCTTGTGCCTTTTGCCAATTTGATATTTTTCACTTAGAAAAAAAACATTGATCATTCTGATGAATACTAAGTATTGCTCAAGGTCACAGTATCAACTGGTAGAAGAGCTAGGATTAAAATCCAGGTTTCCTGGCTTCCAAACAGTTTTTTCTTTTCCTTCTATATCTCAAGGAGAAATAATGTTGGGGATTGGCCAAGGAGGCTGAAAGAGCATCATTCAGAGATCAGCATGGGAGGGTAAGCCAGCCTCTAGTTTCACTGTGTTTGATGTAACACAGGGTGCTAGACTACTGATGTCCTTTTGGTCAGGTTCAACATGGTAGCCTAAAGACTAGCTTATGGATTTTGTAAAGTGTCTATCTTCCTTAGTTTATATCTTACGTGTATTGTTCTGTATATGCTTTTCCTGATATTCCATCCACCCTTCACTGCCTGTAAATTATTCAGCTGTGGTTCCAGGCATCTTGTTTGAAGAGCCAAGGAATGGCTTTTCCAAGAGGCCAAGGCTCATAATGATGCCAAGTCAGCAAATGATATGATGCTGCACTGTCCTTTGTTTCTTTTCTCCTACCTCATGCCATACCCCCAGACATTTCAGCAAACTAATAGAGTAGCTAATAAAGTGTTTTTCTCTGCAGTAGAAGAGGAAGATTATCTTCTCAGGGTATATATGCATAATGAAAAAGTGTCATGCATATTATAGAGAGCAAGAATAACCACTGTTTTTAATAGTCATCTCATATAAATGTAATAATGAATAGATATGATCCTTCTTTTTTTGTCTGTCATGAGGCTTGAACTCTAGGCCTGGGTGCTGTCCCTGAGCTCTTTACTTCAAGGCTAGATCTGTACCACTTGAGCCACAGCACCACTTCTGGCTCTCTGGTGGTTAATTGGAGATAAGAGTCTTAGGGACTTTCTTGCCTGTGCTGGTGTTGAACCATTATCCTCAGATCTCAGCCTCCTGAGTAGTTAGGATTACAGGTGTGAGCCACTGGCACACAGCTTATATATAGTTTTAAGTCCCAATTTGCAATTTAGAAGAAATTAAAGGTCAAAAATGATACTTTGCTTACTTGATGTAGAGGGTCAATGCTGGGATCAGTTTAGAACCTAGGTTTTCTGAAAAACTAGAAAAGGAAACTGACTTATGAATGGAAAGAAAGTCCCAGAAAGCAGAGCTTCTTCTGACAACAGACCTTGACCATTGGAATGAGCGTCACTGAAGATTTCTTTCTTTCTCTTTCTTTCTTTCTTTCTTTCTTTCTTTCTTTCTTTCTTTCTTTCTTTCTTTCTTTCTTTCTGTCAGTCATAGGGCTTGAACTCTCAGCCTGGGTGCTGTCCCTGAGCTCTTCAGCTCAAGGCTAGCTCTCTACCACTTGAGCTACAGCACCAGTTCTGGTTTTCTGATGATTAATTGGACATAAGAGTCTCATGGACTTTTGTGCCCTGGCTGGCTTTGAACTATAATCCTCAGATCTCAGCCTCCTGAGTAGCTAGGATTATAGGTATGAGCCACCAGTGCCCAGCTTGAAGATTTCTTGAAATGCAAATTCCTGGATGCCATCTCATAGATTATGATTCAATTATCTATGACTCATAGTTGTTCATTTTTAACAGACCTCAGAGAATATCAACTTAAGTAACATAGCTCATGTGTACAGATAAACTGCATCACAACCTGGTTTTAGTCATCCTAGAAAGAGCGAGCCACAAGATTTTCCATGCCCCTCCTCCTCCTTAGTTAATTCTTAAATCAAAGCTGTGACTTCTCTATCTACAGACCTCATCAGAATTAAGTTCATATTTGCTGTTTTATCAATCAGGCAAAGCTTCCTATGGGTGATTTCCTTGAAACGTCTCCCTCTGCTGTTGTTAGCATCTTCCTTCTTCTGTCATTTACTTTGATCTTGGGACTAATAGGATGATGAACACAGCCAGAAGACTCCTGTGGAGGGATTCTTGTTCCCCAAAGTTGAACTCCATGCAAAAAGACTGAATAATTTCCAGATTCAGTGTCTGGCACTGAAATTGGTTAGCATTTGCATCCCACATGTCAAACAGTATGAAGAAGGAAGAGAAGGATGTGATGATGGTAATGATTATGCAAAAACTTATGGCCAAGAGACAATATGACAGAAGAAGGAACACAGCCTGGGTCTCACTAGGGTATGGCAGAAGGAAGAATACCCTTTGTAACGTTCATTTTAACATTTTTTTTGCCAGTCCTGGGCTTGAGCTCAGGGCCTGAGCACTGTCCTTGGACTTTCTCAAGGCTAGAGCTCTACCACTTGAGCCTCAGCACCACTTCCGGCTTTTTTTTTTCTATGTATGTGGTACTGAGGAATCGAACCCGGGTCTTCATACATGCTAGGCAAGCACTTTAACCACTAGGCCAAACTCCCAGCACCTCATTTTAACATTTTGTCCCAAGACTTTTTGGAAGAAGCATCTAATAAACGTACTCTTTCTCTTCCTTTTGGTTGAAGTTCTGTATGCAAAAAATAAACCAAACTCACCTTTTTATTATCATGCAAAAGAGAGTCAAAAACTGGAAGAAATCTTAATCAAAGATTTTTGGGAAGTCATATATATTCAGGGCATGGTGTGTGTGTGTGTGTGTGTGTGTGTGTGTGTGTGTGTGTGTGTGTGTGTGTGTGTGTGTGTATGCGGGCGCGTGCACGTGCTTGTCTGTCTGTCTGCATGAGCATAAACATGAGAAGAGAGAGAATGAGAGGGAAAGCATGCATATAGTTTTTAAACAGCCTAGCATGAGTTACTTTACTTACTTTAGAAAACAGCTCTGGATCTCAGTTTTTTTAAATATATAACTGCAATTAAATTCAGTTTCTTTTTGGGGGGGAGGGTGAGGAGTCATGGGACTTGAACTCAGCCTGGGCACTGTCACTTAGCTCTTCAGCTCAAGACTACCACCCTACTCCTGGGCCTGGGCGTTGTCCCTGAGCTCTTCAGCTCTAGGCTACCACCCTACCTGTTGGGCCAAGCCCAACTTCCCCTTTTCTAGAAGTTAATTGGAGATAAGAGTCTCAGGTCCTTTTATGCCAGAACTGGCTCTGAATCTGGATCCTCATATCTCAGCCTCCTGAGTAGCTAGGATTATAGGTGTGAGCCACTGTGCATGGCTAAATTCAGTTTCTAAGAGGAAGCAATCAAGTTATATAGCTAGAATTTACCAAACACTGGGAGGCAGTAAAGAAATCAAAGGTAAGGAGAGTAGCTATCTAGAAAGAAGAGATATTTAATCAGGCAGTTGGTAACAATAGTTTTGGGACCTCTTCAGACAGAGGTTTGTTCAAGATTTGAACCATAACTTGATTTATCATGAGTGATGAAGAGGTGTCTGAGTCAGGGAGTCAGATCTGGGCACATTGAGTCACATTCTGGGGCGATGAGAAAGAGGAATTCTGATAAGTTCTTACCTTCATCCTTCTGAAGGCTCCCAAAGTGGGTCATAAGCTTATTCAACCTCACATTGGTCTAACTCGCAAAATTTCCAGTCTGGAGGGGATTTTAAATTTAAAGACAGAAAGAGAGATCCTAAGATTTTTATGATTATCCTTTAAATAAAGATCCCTGGGTTTAAATATATTGTTTAACATCATGAGATTATTGTCTTGTTAAAGCAAAGGAGAGAACATCTCATAGGGAACCATAAGACATCAAGTACGCAAGAAAGGACTTCTGGGCTCCAGTTTAGGCAATTTGGGAGAAGTTTAAGGAACCAGGGGCTTTCTTTAGATTGGATGCCTTCAGAAAGAAATTATAGAGACATCCTATAATTTAGCATTTCAATAAGTCTTACATATACAGGCTAGAATGAAACTTCAGCTCTATTTGATAAAGAACTCATAGTCACTTATTCTCTAGTCAGATGTTTGGCTATTTGTGGGTAGCACAGAACTTAAACAAAATTTCCTCTTTCTTGATTGTAATTTCAGAGTTATCTTGTCTGACGTTGGTATTCTGAGAAGTTATATATGTCCAAATGAGAATAGCATGACCTATTCATGAAGGTCATGCCAGAATTCCAGTTGTCAGCAGCTGGTGCCCTCATTGTTTTTATTTTGAAAGCCTCTACTGACAGTTTGGTTTTTTGAGATGCTTATATTTTATTACTTTTTTTCTAATGGAAACTACTGCAGATAGGGTCTCTGTGAAAACCTATACCATAGTTTTAGTGAAGGAAGTCAAAGAGTTAATTATGCTCTTCCCTCGGATTGCCCACTGAAAATGTAAACTTCAGTTGAGTCATAATGACAGTCAACTTGAATGTCTTTCTCTGTGGCCTTGTTTCTCCCTTATCACTAGAAATCCATTGGAACTGATTGAAAAGTAAAAAGGATCCTAGGTAGTGGAGATGAAAGGTTAGGGAAGAGGAAAATCTGAAGAGCTCTCTGTAAAAGCAATTACTGTTTGTTTATTTGTTTATTTTTGTGTATGTGGGTGTAGCATTTGTGGAGTGTGAATTCTTTTTCAATGAATCTCACAACTCATTTAAGGCACAAACAAGTAGATGGGTTGGCAGAGTTTAAGTTCTATGAGACATGGTCTATCTATAATACTGATATGATGATAAGAAATAACTTTTTGATTTTACAGAATTGTTTTGTTATTCTATTTTCCAGGTAGAGTTCTGTTTTCTTGAGCTTGTTTGAGTGAATGCCCTGCAGGATCATATTGGTTAGTGAATGTACTTGGTAATAGTTTTGGAGGACGGATCTTCTGATTACCAGGTGAAGTGCTTAGTTGAATAAGGTGATACAGGCAAGATTTTCTCTGCCAAATGATTAAAGGATTAGTGTGTGTCCCATGTAACCAAATAGTCAAATGACTTACTAACAAGCATCCTATAGAATGAGATTTCAGCTTTTATCTTGTATTTGGTTGAGAAAATGTTTTCTTCTAGGATAATTTCAATGGAAAAACAACAAAAAATGCTTGTAACACAATTTTCTCAGAATATCAGTCCTTGAAATATTTTAGAAGAAAATACCACTCATCTTGCCTATGGACATTAGTAGTTGTGATCACTGATTAGAAGACAGATCTTTTGGTGCTTGCTTTGTGTGTCAGATATTATAGCCTTTTGCTAAGTTAAAGTACTAAAAGTAATTAGGCAAGAATAGCTAAAGATTCACCTGTCACAACGATTTTTCTTTTGCAGAAATCACAAGTGTAGCGTGAATCTTTTTTTTTTACTCTAAAATATTCTTTTCTATCCTCCCCCTTCACTAATTTTGCCTGTGGCCTCAGCTGTTACAAGAAGAAAAGCTTCAGAGCTGTTTCAGAGAAGGTGACACCCTATCTGAAAAGAGCTGCATGTGGCAGTAAGATTGCAATGTGTGATTTCATTAGTGAATGCTAAAAGCAAGAGGTGCCCTTTGGAAAGGTAGGTGTGAGCTGGCCAGTATAAAACTGAGCAAATATATTCTGTATTCTATCAATGCTACTTGTCTGAATGCCAAGCAGAAAAAGCTTTTGCCTATATTTCTTCACTTTGGTCCAAAAAATAAAGTAGTAAGGAAAATAAATAATCCCATGATGCTGTCACAAACGATTTATAAATGTTGCTCTTTTCATTCTTGTAGTTCATTTTGGGGGGGGTTCATTAATTTGGGTTGCTTGTTTTCCCAAATATGATATAGTACGTAGCTTGTAATGAATGGATTATATAGAAAGTTGGTGGAGTTCATAGCTCAGCCTAAATTTAATTTTTTAGGAGAGGCCATTCAAGGATTCAGAAGAAATAGGGTGAATCTTTGAGTAACTAGCCTGGAAATCTTGTTTTATACTTATCTCTTACTTATGGGAAACCAGGTCAAAAGTTAGGTAATAGATTTAAGTCAGTTGCCATTCACAAACAGAGCAGTCTGCCATGGGGGTCTTTATCTTGCTTTATGTGAGAGAAGAATAATTTCATGTCCTTGCATGCACATACACATACACATACACATACACATATACATATACCTACACATACATCTACACATACACATACACATACACATGCACACAACCCCACCCCCTACACACACACTGCAGCTATGTGCTTTCACTTCAACATTTTATGTATCTACAGACAAGTTACCTCCAAATAAGAAAAAAGTAAAAGTGGACAAGAACTCTCTAGTCTATCTTTTAGCACTGGAGGACTTCCTTAATTTCATGAATCAGAAACAGTGACATCAAGATGTATTTATGATATTGGCTCTGCATAAAATGATGATTCAATAGTCAGCAAAAACATGGTAGTCAACTGAATATGTGTTTGTGTGTGTGTGTGTGTGTGTGTGTGTGTGTGTGTGTGTGTGTGTGTGTACATACATTGAAAGTAATAAGAGAGAAGCTAGCCTTGAGCATAACGAGGCTCAGGGACTGCATCCAGGCATTGAGTTCAAGCCCCACAACAGACAAAAAAATATTTTCTGTGAGGTACTAAAATATGAACTTAGGGCCTTTTGCATACAAACAGGTTGTCTACAATTAATGCCATGCCCCAGCTTTCACACACGGTTTTGCTTGTTTCTTAGTGTTTTTCAGGTTAGATTCTCACATTGTAACCTGAGGCCAGCCTCAGACAGTTTTTCTTGCTTATTTTTTCCACATAACAGAGACCATAAGTGTGTACTGCTGCTCCCGGCTTTTGGATTAAAATTCGAGCTGTCCAGGATTTGCTCCAATTGCGACCCATTCTTTATATCCTTTGTATTTGTAATTTCACTTTTTCAAAGTAGTCTAAAGTCTAAGTCTGCTCTTTTCAGCACCTCCACGGATAGAAATGAGAATCTATATCTTGAGTTGAATCAGCCCATCTCAATCAACTAGACCACATTAAGATTGCTGTTGACCTACAGCCAAAACAATAGGCATGGTGTTTGTTCTTCATTGCAAATTTTGAGAATCCGTCTTTGGTTATAGAAAAATTTCTTGGGAAATGTGAGATTTCTGCAAGATGCATGATTAAAGAATGATGCAAGACATAGTTTGCAACACAGTACTAAAATGTTGACCTGCAATTGATATATGCCTTAGGGACTCAAAGAAAAGACAGATGATAAAGGTGACTTTTCCAAAATCTGAGGACAATATCACACTGACCCTTTTTGCTTTTCTCCTTGCTTCTGGTATCACACATGTCCTCTACTGGAAAAATAATCTACTCTTCTGATTGTCAAATCATTATATATCAAATATAATTCTAAAGAATCTCCCTGGTGGGAAATTGTGCTTAGTTTTGGGAACATTTTGGAAGTAAAGTTTACACTAGGCCAACATGCAAGAGTTCCGTGGATATGTGCAAACCCAGGATTCAAACGTGACAGACATTGTGGACATTGAGGCTAGTGACAGGATATGTAAGGGAGGGAAAACAAAATCTTTGTTCAAAGGATTGTCCTTGACCATGAAATTCACCAAGGTCCCTGAGAAAAGCTGATAACTTGATGCTGCATGTTTCATGTTTACAATTTGAGATTGAAACATATGATTTATTGATGAGATTTTTTACTAGCACACATTTTGTTATGTCCATATATGTGTACAGTACACCTTGATCAGGCTTACCTGTAGCACTCTCTCTGGTCTTCCTTTCCCCCTGAGTTAACTTATCTCAAAGAGAATGGCTATTTTTTTTTTTACTAATTTTTAAACAATGAAGGTTTTTTGTTACTCAATGGCTGAGACTACCAGCATGATAGCTAATATCCACAAAACACTATTTGCCAGCTTTTGCTAGAAAATGATATGCCTACGATTGGACTAAAAGACTTATAACCTGGTGGTTGTACTTTGGTTGGTCCTAACACCTGTTTAAAAATAAGATTTTTGAGCCAATAGTGTACTCTACATAATTTATCAGGCAAAGGTATAATCCTTGATTATCAAGGGTATACATCAAATGATTTATTCTTTCCCTTAGTGAGTTAATTTGACAAGAGAGCCATGGTTGGGACCTGTAAAGAGGGCTGCTATGCATTTTTTGACAAGTATGGCTGGCCCTTGTGCTATATTTTCACCCTCTTCCTTCTCAGTTTTCTGGTAAGAAGGAATAATTTATAGCAACTTGGTAAAAAACGATAGGGCAGGAAGTCCCAGCTGTGCTGGCCCCAGCTGTCGCTGAGATCTAATAATATAGAGTGGGAATAGCACCCCTCTCTAAAGAGCACACAGTTTAACGTGCTTTAATTTGCCTGCCAATTAGACTTTTAAGATGTCAAGTGTATCTTCAGGCAACCTCTGTGACAATTCAGGATCCTTTGGTAAAGCAGCCTGAAGCAAAGGGAAATTTTTTTAAGGGGAAAAAGTTAAATGGGAAAAAGTCTTACTTTTTTTACTGTCAAAGGGGGAAAAATCCATGTACACATTTTTGCTTATGGCAACATGAAGATGCTAGTGAATATTGACAATGATCATAGTAAAGGGTACTAAAGAAATCAGGTGTCAGAATTCTTACCTGAGAATAGGTTGCCTCAATAATACTACATGGGACTAGGTAATCCTTTATTGTAGGGAGCTATCTGTACTTTATTGGACTTTTAGCAGCAACTTTACCTTCTACGTAAGTGGACTTCTCTGTAATACCATCCCCTAGGCAAGACTGTGAAAAGTGTCTTCAGACAGTGCCAAAGGCGTTTCCACTCAAGAGAAAATACACTTGCTTAGAGCTGCTGCTGAACAAAAGATCATATGAGCCGGGCACAGTGGCTACTCAGAAGGTTGAGATCTGAGGATCCTGGTTCAAACTCAGCTCAGTCACTGAAATCCATGAGACTCTTAACTCCAATTAAACACTAGAAAATCAGAAATGGCGCTGTGCTCAAGGGGTAGGGCATTAGCCTTAAGCTGAAGAGCTCAGGGACAGTGCCCAGGCCCAGACAGCAAGCCCCAAGACTGGGAGAAAAAAAAAAAAAAGATCACATGACATTTAATCTTGCTTTTTCTTTTTCTCATGTTAAACAGATGAGACCAATAGCCCAGGGGTTGTGGAGACATTAGTTCTATGGCTTGTTTTCGGCTTAAACAAGTATGACAAAACTTATAGATTTTTGTCTACTGACATGTTCATATTAGTCATTTGAAGTTTACTCTTCTATCTATGTGGTATCAAAAGAATTTAAAGGATGATTTTAGCCGGGGGAGAGGTGAGATAAGTCTTTGTCTTTCAAGGTGAATGGGTCCTGAAAACAACCAAAACTCATTCAGGCCCAAATACAGGAAACTGACTAGCAAAATGGATGAGTAGATGGAGGGTAATTAAAAGTCTATAGGGAACAGAGAGTTCAACTTTTCTCATGGGCTCCAGGAGCAGACTGAAGTGACTGTTGATAAAGGAGTTGTAAAGACCATTTTGAGTCATCCTGCCATTGAGAGGATAAGTGAACCATCTCTGTGGGTAACAATTCAAATGAGAGCTAGCTGACTTCCAGCTTATAAATCTGGGATGTTAGTTAAGCCTCACAGAAACAAACAAACATACAAACAGAAGAGAAAATAATGTTGATTCTTCCTTTGTATATGTGTATTATAATTTGGGCTACTTGGATGATCAAATGGGAACTGACAGAGATTTTATCTGTACAAGTGTCTGTCCTTCAAAATGACAAGTTTTAGTGATCAAGGTATTTACTCCTTAGTGGGAGAATCGGTTCATGAACAGTTTATTCAAATGTAGTGGGTTGCTATAGCAACTCATATTCACACATTTACTTGCAGTTTCAACCCAACACTTCCATAGAGTAACTAGTTGTAGGAGTTGGAGAAGTTAATTAAATTCACACATTTAGTTGGAGTTTCAACCCAACACTTCCATAGAGTAACTAGTTGTAGGAGTTGGAGAAGTTATTTGAATTCACACATTTAGTTGGAGTTTCAACCCAACACTTCCATAGAGTAACTAGTTGTAGGAGTTGGAGAAGTTAATTAATTGGAGTTACTTAATTTCATGAATCTTTAGTTTCCTGATCTGTACAATCTTTGATGATATCTTCTACCATCCATACTCTTGAGTTTATGGTAACAATGATAGTTTACTTGAATATATATGGTAGTTTGTAATAACAGGATATTAAAATACTAAGCATTACTTTCATTTGAATCATTACCAGAAAAAAAATACTCAATTACTTATTTTAAAGATGGTTTGTAATCTGGTTTACTATTGGTATTTCATTAGTAAAGAATAATCACTTTCATTTTCTTTTCCTGAACTATGAGTTATCATGACCTACCTGCACCCTTGACTTAGCAGGACTTGATTATCCTGAAAATAAGAAGTGATATAAAAAAAGCAAAATATCTACATTCAAAACAATTCATAAATCCTTTTCAGCTTAAATTATTGCATTATTTTAACAATGAATGAATGACATTAAGAAACCCATGTTAAAAGTTGGATAGTCATCAAGCTATGTTCTATGTTCTCATTTGGAATTAGAAGTCACAAGTTTTGAATGACTAAACAGACAAATACAGGTATTTTTTTGCCAGTCACAGGCCTTGAACTCGTCCTGGGCACTGTTCTTACAGGACTCCATCTGCCTGCCAGTTGCTGTTGTGTGATCTTTGGAAAGTGTCTTAAGCCCGCCAAGCTTCAATTATTCCTTTCTAAAATGGAGATAAATATGCACCTAGTTCTGGGCCACTGGGAAACATAAAGTAAAAATCACACAAGGTGTCTTGTTATACCCGGTACAGCTGTTAAATAGATAACTTTTATTACTACTATTAACACCACACTTTGAGAAAAACACTGAAGGATCCTCTGCTAAACTAAAAGAGTAGCTAATATCTTTGAATTTACTTTAAATAAAATCTTATTGTCATCTAGCATTTTCAGTAGATATGAGAACACAATAATTTCATATACTATGTTTCAGATGTTATATGGCAAGCACAACATAGGTCTGGGGTTTTGTATTACCCTAACACTAATACTACATACTTCTACTATATCTGTCATTGTTTCTATTGAGTTATGATTTTGTGAGCCAGGCATAAATCTGTTAGAATTATTCTTGCACCAGAATTTCCAGCGAGACCTTATGATCTCTATGTCCCCAGAAGTCCTCGCTACATTTTCTTACAGTTGGCACAGATCCTATTGCTATTTTATTTTATTATTTTATTTATATTGGGTCAGATTTGAGAATTGCTCATTGACTGTATCACGAAGACAAGAAGCATCACTTCAGTTTTGTATCTCCTGAAATGGTTCTAATAGCTGTTTTACTAATTACAAAATTGAGCCAGGCACCAGTGATCCTATCTACCCAGGATGTTAAGATCTAAGGACCACTATTTAAAGTTACCCTGAGGAGGAAAGTCTGTGGGACCCTTATCTCCAATTAACTAACAGAAAACCAGAAGTAGAGCTGTGGCTCAAAGTGCTAGAACTCTATCCTGGAGCTGAAAAACTCAGGGACAACATCCAGGCTGTGAGTTCAAGCTCCACCACCAACATAAACAAACAAATAAATAAGCAAATAGTGCTCATCATTATAGAGATGAGCTATCATAGGCAATAATAAAGGAAAATTCAGTTACATATTCTAAACAGATGCCAAATCCTGTATAAAATAAACTTTAGTTTTTCACAAATTTTTAATTGGCTGATGCTTTAAATTACAAAAATAACAATTTTAAATTGTTTTACTTCAATTTAATCACAAGTATTTTTTCTGACAGCTGTTCTACTTTATTTCAAGGATAAAAGACTAGACACCATAAACAAATAGTTTAAATACCTGTCTATAAAATCTATTGGCAGGACCAGGAGCATGGCCTAGTGGTAAAATACTTTCCTAGCATGCTGGAAGCCTGTGTTTGAATCCTTGGTACCACATATACAGAAAAAGTCAGAAGTGATGCTATGGCTCAAGTGGTAGAGTGCTAGTCTTGAGAAAACCCAAGGACAGTGCCCAGGCTCTGAGTTAAAGCCCTATGACTAGACAAAAAGAAAAAAAGAGTATAAACAAAAAAAAAGCTATTGACAGGCTGGGATAGCTGGATTATTTTGACAAAGCACTGGTCTTAGAACAGTTGTTGTCATTAATCACATTTCTATTATTAAAATACATCAGCAACACAGCTGATTCTACTGCAATAAGCATATGTCCATCTCAGAGTTAGGTCAAGCTTGTCTGCATATGTGTGGTTGTTACAGAAAAACTGAAAATGATTCATTAAATTGCTGCTGAGATCCCTGTCACCCTGGGTAACAATTTGGTGTGACTTGGGTAATTGTGCAGCTAATTCTAGCAGCTAATGGTGGGCCCCTGGGATGTATGCATTCTCCACAACCCTTTGGAGCCCTTGCTGTTTGTCACAAAATTTGAGATTAAAAAATGTAGAACCCACCAGATGGCACAGGCTAGCAAGTCCTTCCCATTTCAGCCCTACAGTAGAGATGTGGGAAGAAGAAATGTTAGAAACATTGAGAAGATTGAAGGAGGAAAAGTTGCTTCACATCTGAGAGGATTGTGGACCATTCTGGTTCTGTTGATTGTAAGGCAGCCAAGATGGAAACGTCCTGTTCCCTAGGAACCAGAGACAGATCTAGGCTATAAAAATAATGCACAAGGGGTACCATCATATAGAAGACTGTGGAAATAATGAGGCCATTGAGAGAGAATCCCAAAAGAAATAAATGAAGCTGTGACAATCACCAATATTTCAGAATTGGGCAAAAGAAAAATAGTGGCAAATGGTAAAAAGGAATTGGAAGGACTCTCCGGCTTCTCACAAATCAAAAAGGTTATTTAAAGAAGGGATATGTATTTCAGATACTGAACATACAGTGGATAAAAGAAACAATAGTCGATCTCTGGGAAAATCAAATGAGAGAGGAGATAATTAAGTAGATAATCCAGAGCCTTCCACTCACAGTATAAAAATAGGGATGTTGCTGGGGCCCAGAGGAATCCCTCTTCTTCTAAGTTCCCCAGCAGAGCCCTCCAAAATAGAAGTTATTTGAAGAATTGCCTGACTAGGGAGTAGTTTTACAATATAGTGTAACTTCACATCTTGGACCTGATCATTTGTTTATTATCTGCTTCTTTTCTATAAAAATCAAAGCCTCACAAAATTCCATTGGAGGACTGAATTTTTGTCTCCTTTGCTTATTCTTGTATACCCAAGGCTGAAAACAATGTCTGACATATAGCGGATGATCTATTAATATTTCTTGTTTGAATAAAATACTAATCATAAAACTGGCATTGATCATATCCTAAGGAAGAGTACTTATATATGTATCAATTCCTAATAGGAATTTACTTTGTTTCTCTTGGATTTTTCCTTTAAAAACTGAATGTTCAAAATACTTATTTGGGTTCAAAGTTCCATAACACACTGCTTTAATTACTGTATTAATTACTGTATTGTGAGGGTTATTCAGTATCTCTAAAACCTCTTCTTACCTATGCTATGCATTATCCTTAAACCATGTGAAAAAAAGCTGTATATTTTCTTGTTCCTTAAAATGTTTACCAACTTATGTTTCTCAGGTAAATTCAGCTCTAGGAAGAACAGTACAGCTATCTATCATCTGATGGTAACTTCTTTAAATTAAATCTATCAGTTTAGAAATATATGTGAGATTTAAAAACAATCCTCAACTCCAAAGAGAGTGATTTGGTCAAAAAATGTATTAACATTTGTCTCATTTAAAGCTTGGTAAATCAAAAGGGAATGCATTTTCCAGCTCTCAAGAATTGTTGGGATATATGCTTGTTTTTCACTTGGATCACTTGAAAAACAACTGTGTTTTAAAATTTTCAGACTTAATTAGAGAAGAACTCTGAACAGAGAAAAGTAGTTTGTATAAGGCACTGCTATCTTTATCACAACCAAATGCATTAAGAAAAATGCCACTCATTCATTTCTCAGAAAACATGTGCTGCTTCCAGAATTTGCTAGATGTTGCCAATTCACTATTAAAGTTAAGTAAGATACTGTTCCTGTTTTCAAGAACCCAGGGGTTTCCAGGAAATTTTCACAAAGTAATTTGTAATCTGAGATTTTTCAGATGAGCCAAAAGGAGACCTTGTATAGCACAAGTAACACCTGCAAGCCAGAGAAATTGTAAAACAGGAAAAGACAATCATCTTCAAAATGTTTAGTAGATTTGGGGGAGCTTCTAAAGTAAAATAAGATTTTAAGATAGATACGGAAATGTAGTCCCTTGAATGCTAAGGCTTTCAATGAACAAAGGAGACGTAGTCCTTTATTCCACATTTCTCAAGTCTGTATGAACATAGGAGAGAGGAACTGTGTCTATTTTGCAGACTTTGACCAACTTTATCATAGACCAAGTTTACTGATAGACATTCTCAGGATCTGGCCATTATTGATATGTGAGGCAGCTTTCTCTCACATAAATTGATATACACAATCAAATTGTATGGAAGGAAGTTTTATTCTGACTCAGAGTTCTGGAGGTCTTATTCCATAGTCATCAGACTCAATTGAGTTTGGCCAAATATCAAGAAAAGGCACATGGGATGAAACAGAGATATTTGCTTCGTGGGGGTTGGGGAAGCAAAAACCCAAGGTTGCTCAGGAGGTTAGAGAATTGTGTTACAGAGCCAACCCAAGCAGAAAAGTACTAAAAACTCTTCAAACATAACCAAGTAAAGCCAGGTTTCTGTTGTGGTTCAAGGGATAAATCACCAGCTAAGTAAATATGAAGCTCTGAGTTCAAAACCTGATAGTCAAGGAGAAAAAAACCCAAATGTTAAAGTTTTCTTCAATCTGTTCTGAGGATATTGAGTTTCTTTGATAAATTATGAAATATACCATTACTTAATTTAATGCTTTTTCTAATCCCTACCACAAACATTATTTGGTAATTATGGTTTGGGGAACTTTTCCCATTGTAATAGCAAATTTTTGTTTTGGGCAGAGCAATTTACTTAAGCTGGTGGCATAAAGCTATCAAAGCCAGACAATAAAAGAAAAAAAACAGCTTGTATTATCAATATCAAACGCCACAAAGAAACAAAAAACTAAAAAAATAACAAGTGAGAAGTTCGTATTTTTATTTGCATAATGCATTTGATTTTCAGGAGCAATTATTTGAGAAAAATAATATTGTCTCTAATTGTCTAATGAGCAGTTGACACTAAATGACACTAAATGTACAGATACCCAGGGTATTGTTCTTCATCTTATTTTTCAACAAAATTACATATCATTTTTTGAATCCAGGTTGCATGATGATTCATCGTTATTTCTCTTTCAAGCAAGAGTTAAGAAAGGTGAAAAATTAGTGACCTAGTGTTAGAGTGGTTGCCTAGAATGCACGAAGCCCTGGGTTCTATTCCTCAATACCACATGCAAAGAAAAAAAGCCAGAAGTGGTGCTGTGGTTCAAGTGGTAGAGTACTAGCCTTAAGAAAGCCCAAGGACAGTGCCAAGACCCTGAGTTCTAGCCCAAGGACTTGCAAGAGATAGGGAGAGAAAGAAAGAGAGAGAGAGAGAGAGAGAGAGAGAGAGAGAGAGAGAGAGAGAGAGAGAGAGAGAGAGAGAGAGAGAGAGACAGAGAGAGAGAGAGAGACAGAGAGAGAGAGAGACAGAGACAGAGACAGAGACAGAGACAGAGAGACAGAGACAGACAGACAGACAGACAGAGACAGAGACAGAAAGACAGACAGACAGAGACAGACAGAGAGACAGAGACAGAGAGACAGAGACAGAGAGAGATGGAGAGACAGAGAGAGATGGAGAGACAGAGAGAGATGGAGAGAGATGGAGAGAGAGAGAGAGAGAGAGAGAGAAGAGAGAGAGAGAGAGGAAATTTATATCTAACTACACTGTCTTCCCATGCCCCGAATGCTTTGTCTTAAAGAAGTGCATCAAAGTTCTAAAATGGAAAATAATAAAAATCTTCCACAGAATAAAATTAGTATCTAATATCCTAGGATGATTTTTTCTTACTTTTATAGCTTCAAATGTAGATAAAGGCAAACCAAACAAAAACTGCAAGTGAAGAGAGGGCCAGGAAGAGTGGGAAGGGAAATGCAGTAGACATAGTCAGATGGAGGCAGAAACTCCAGCTGAGCTTCCTAGTACCTTCCATAAATTGTACTACAGATTAAGCTAACTTTTTAAATGATTCATTCACTTTCTGTGACTAAACAGAAAAGAGAGGAAAAGTTTGAAAGAATTGCCAAGCTCTTATGTCTAAAAGCCTGTAATTCTAGCTACTCAAGAGACTGATATCCAAGGATCACAATTAAAAGCCAGCTCAGGAAGAAAAAGTCTGTGAAACTTTCATCTTCAGTTAACCACCAAAAAGCCAGAAGTGGAGCTGTGACTCAAGTAGTAGAATGCTGGTCTTGAGCAGAGAAGTTTATGAACAGTGCCTAATCCTTCAGTTGAAGCTCCAGGTTGGGCACAGGAAGAAAAAAAGGAAGAAAGAAAGAAGGAAGGAAAGAAAGGAAGAAAGAAGGAAGGAAGGAAGGAAGGAAGGAAGGAAGGAAGGAAGGAAGGAAGGAAGGAAGGAAGGAAGGAAGAAAGAAAGAAAGAAAGAAAGAAAGAAAGAAAGAAAGAAAGAAAGAAAGAAAGAAAGAAAGGAAAGAGGAAGGAAGGAAGGGAGGAAGGAAGGAAGGAAGGAAGGAAGGAAGGAAGGAAGGAAGGAAGGAAGGAAGGAGGAAAATATGACTCTATAGGAATTCTTGATCATATGCATTACTTTGCTTCTCTTTGTTTTCCCATGTTGGCTTTTCCTTTCTTGAGATGATGGCACATTGGGATCCATTCAACCTCTATTAGATGATTATGCAAAACAATCATGCCTTTGTGATGAGATCAGCACCCAGAGCAGCTGCTCCCATAACTCATTTAGGAAATGAGTAATACCAGTCCCTGACCTTACAAACAGAGAGCTGTTTTACAAGAGATAATCTTAGGAGGTGATAATAATTATTTGGAGAAAGTTATGGTTTTCTTCCACATTCTAACATTTTCATAGAACATCTCTTAAATAAAACCTCCACAGAGCAGAGAGCTTTTTTGTTTGTTGGTTTATTGTTTTTAATTTTTTTTAAGTTAGTGCTTTGGAAGAGTACAAAATCCTATTGGCAGAATTTGCCTGAAATGCTAATCGCATGACAGAGATTCAGATGTACTTAACTCCAGGACTTGGGGGAAAAAGTAGAAAACTGAACAGGCCTAGAAAATCTTATTCTTTGTGGCCCAATTACCCGGTTTTAGGTTGTTTTCTTTCTATCTTACTTTTTTGCCTTTATTTGTTGATGCTTTGAGCAAGAGTGCCTCATATGACCTAGTATAAATGTGAAGAAGGATTAACCACTTGCAACTCAGGCTCAAAATGTCCAAGAGAAAAAAGTGAATCTGAAATCCAGCTTGAATTTAAAATGGTCTCCTATATCCTTGGCTAGTCTCTGCCATGATTAGGAACAGCTATAGGCTGATTACCAGAAGTATGGCCACTGTGCTTGGGACATGGACACAGATGCAACTACATAAAGATTTCTGTCTTTAGGACCTCAACATTCAGTGAGAGAGACTGGCTCTACAATTAATAAACAACTTACATGACAGTATAATATATATGTATATATATATGTACATAATGGTTGAGGTGCTCTGAGAGTTTAGAAGGAAAAAGTCATTTTTCTTTTATGTAGGAGTAGCAAATTGTTAAAGAACTACAAAACTGATTCAATAAATGCCCAGGGCAGTCAAAATCTACTGGGTGAAAAACTTTGTCAAATAATGAACCGGAAATCATTTTTATAGATTAACTATTCTTTTCTAACTTGTTTTTGTTGTTCTGAGGAATCTCTTCAGCATTTTAATTTGCCCAGCTCTAAAATGTCTACTTATTAAAACAAGATATCAATAGGTCAGAACACTTAAAATCCAAAGCACTGAAAATGGCAAAAGTTCTGCCAAATAGGAACTCTTACTCATTCCTGTAGCAAGTGCAAATGGAACTATTTTGAAAAGCAGTTTAGCAATTGTTTATAAACCTAAAAGTAGCCTTACCAAATGTGCTGGCAATAGTGGTCTTAGGTATTTACTAAAACTTGTCTGCATAAAATAATAAATAATACATCAATGGATAAACAAATTGCTATACCACAGAGTGGAATGTTATACTGTAATAAAAACAAACATAGCACAAAAAAGGCACAAAGAAACTTGACATGCACCAAGAAGGAAATGAAAATAAGAAATAACCAACCTTACGGGCCAGATGGTAGAGTACTACTACTCAATGAGCAAAAGCATCAAATACTGAGTTTGAGTCCCTATCTTGGACCAAGAAACAAAACAAAACAAAAGAGAAAAGAAAAAAAGAAAAAGCAACTCGAAATTTATATTGACAAGTGAAAGGCACCATTGTGCCAAGGCCACACAGGGTATAATTCTAACATATTGCTTTGGAAATAGCAAAACAATGAAGTTGGATAGTGGTGACAGTCATATCACAGTCTGTATTTAATACCAATGAACTATATTGAAAGTGGCTCAGGGTAAATTTTATCTGATGCATATTTACAAATGCACAAAGCTATAGAAAAGGTAAGAGATTGGTGATTATCAGAATTTAAGGAATGGGTTAGGAGTTAAATAGGTGGGAAACAGAACATTTTTTAGGAAAGTGAAAGAAACTAAGGGTAAGTAATGGTGGGCTGAGGACGTGATAAATTTTTCAAAGCACTGTCAACATAGAGGGTCAACATAGATTGTACCATGATGTAAACTGTGGGCTTCACTAATAATGCATCACTATTGATTTATCAATGTCACAAAGCTACTGCAGTAATGCAAAATGTAAGAATAGAAACACCCATGTGCAGAGGCAGGGCCGATAAGGATTATGCATAGAAACTCTTGTGTGATTTTTCTGTATACTTAAAACTACCTTAAAAACAAATATCGATTTTCGAATTCCATTTTACATAGAGTCCAATAGGTATAGCACAAAATTTTAATATAAAATTGGCAGACATTCAAGACAGAACTTCATATGTATGTACATGGTTTATAATCATATATGCCAGATGTGTCACACATAGCACATATTCCATATACTGCATGTGTAATATATGCATACCGGCTTTTAAGTAAAAAATGAACCATAACGGGCTCATGCCTGTAATTCTAGGTACACAGAAGGCTGAGCTATGAGGATCATAGTTCAAAATCAGCCTAGACAGAAAGTCTCTGAAACTCTTATCCCTGCTTAACTGCTCAAAGGCCAGTGGAGCTGTGGAGGGCTAGCCTTGAAGAAAAAAGCTGAAAGGACAGTGCCCCAGCCCTACGTTCAGCCTCAGCTCTCTCTCTCTCTCTCTCTCTCTCTCTCTCTCTCTCTCTCTCTCTCTCTCTCTCTCTCTCTCTCTCTCTCTCACACACACACACACACACACACACACACACACACACCACACTAAATACATAGAGAAAAACATTAATAAATTAATGCAACAAAAGACAATGACGGATTGGAATTGGATACTTATGAGGATATTTGGTGGCACACACCAAGAGGCTTGAGTTAAATGAAAGGTTGTGTCAGAACATAATTATTTCCTTGTGAATATTCTCACTCTCTAGGCTCTCTTATATTGCTATTCTAGAAATCACTTTAGTGCCTCAGATTAGATAAACAGGCTCAGAATGCTCTCTGGATGAGAGTTTAGCATACAGTGACACAATTTTATCTTTATCCTGAGTAAACATAACTCAGAGGGTAGCTTAACTCTCTGTCTCATTATCATTTCCCACGCCTGTTCTATAAGGGTCTGGTGAAAAGCTCTTACATTCTATGTCTCAGGTTTCATTGTTTTATCTAGTTACCCAAAGACATCATTTCAAAACTCTCAAAGAAAAGCAGAATCATCTCATGTTGAGACAAATATAACTTTGACTTACCCCATCATTTACTATTTATATTTATAAAAAGAAAATGAGTGGCCAATGTGTTCCTGGTAGATTAAAGCCACGCTAGTATCTGCTTTCTAGTGGCATTACGATTACCTTGTTCACTCCTGCAAACAAACACTGTACATTGTGAGGAACTGTGAGTAAGGGCAGAGAGCAATCTAATTTTATTTGAAATTTGATTGCCTAGAGATGAGAGTAAGTAGGCAAATACATATGTACTGAATAAATTCATGAATCATTATATCAGTTTAATGTAATGCATATATAATTTTAATTATATAACTAAATGAGACCAAAGATTTTTGAAACCTGGCTTACTCTGATTAGGGAACTTGGAGTGAATGGTTGAGATCTGAGCAGAAAAAATTCTAGAAGGAATTTAGTTATCTAATTTTTACATAACTGCTCTCTCTAACTACAAAACTATTCCTGTAAATGACAAATGGAGATGGATCTCTCCTTATAAATCGAAGTGTTTTGTTAATTGATGACTTGATTATTTGGGGTTCAGATTTTTATTTTTCTCTGGAAAAGCATAACACGAAAAAAATGCTTAAAATTCACTTTTTATTTGAATAAGAGCTGACACTGTCAGAACCTGAATTATTGAATCTACTCTTTCTAAAAATAAGTTGCACTTATAATGGTTGATTTAGTACTTAGTCTTTTGGTCAAATGCATCAATGATATACCTGGTCTATCTTTTGTCTTTTATCCTTTTGTTCATGGAGATGATTGCGAATGCTGGCTTAATGTTGGCTCTTTGTGACCAATTTATTATTCATGTTTCAAAAATCCATTCCTTTTAAATATGCCCATTAATTCAGAACATCGTTTTAGAAATATTCCATCTTCAGTGCTAGAAAGTGTTTTATGGCAAATGGAGTCTCATAGGTTCCATTTAAATCTTAGAGCAAATACAAGGTGTTAAAGGGGGAAAAGGTATATAGCTTTTTGTTACTTATCTGAAAGTGACATACATGCCTGGTGTCTATGAAAATTACTTTCAAACAGATTGCCAAATTTAGCTTAAGTAAGTAAACAGTACAGTTAAGGAAAGGCTTGTTTTAGGTATATAAAATTGAAAGATTGTTCTTTGGGGGAAATGTTTTGATATGACTGTGAATTGACATAGAAATAAAACATTTTCATTAAGATCAGAAAAATGTCAGAAGTCACCACTAGCTGACACGATACTTTATTTTCTCCAGGTTTAAGAATATTGAATTTTCATTGTGACTAAAAATGTTCTCAGTCTAGACATTATGTTATGGTTTTAAATTGTTTTGATCCAAAGCTCAGGTTTGGACCAAATGTTTAGTGATTTTTGTGATATTATGTAAAACTACTCCATTGGGGCCTATAAATTTGACTTAACATCAGAATTGAATTGGTCATTTATTTTTGCCAAAAGAAAGATACTTAATTTGCATGTAAACAACATAAATTTTCCTCCTGCCTAAATAGTAATTTATTTTCAAATTATTCTTTGGGTACATAGAAATGGTCTCCTCAGGCTTTAAATTTTTTTATTATTGAGAAGACATTCTTGAAGAAAAGCAACTGAGTTCAAGTATCATAAATCCTTAGATTGCATAAAAAGGACAGTGCATCCATTTGAAGGGAAATGTATGCTTTTAATATCTGTAGTCTAATTCCCTTATAAACACAGAAAATGAGTAAGAAGCTCTGGCTGGAAAAGGTGAATCTATTTGATTTTAAAATACCATGATAGTCTGAGAATATGTACATGCGAGAATATTATATAAAGTATACTACATTATATATTTTATATATTACTTATATATGATAAAAATATATTAAATAAGGAGAATAGTATAGTTTGTGTGAAGTTGTGCCAGCAACGGTGACACAGGGATAGTAACTACATTAAGTTGACTAGCTTTTGATGCTCTTCTAATTAAACATATACTCATTTATCTTATATATCGCTAAATGTAGATTTTTGAAGCTGAAGCTGTTGGTTTTCTAGTTTTGAAAACATGCAGAGTACTGGGGTTCAGTCATTATTCTTGCTTTTGTCAAATTAGCCTGCCTACTTGAGTTTTTGTCAGAAAAGAAAATGCCATTGATCGTGTTTTTTATATTTCAAGCAAGAATTGGCTTATTAAATTAACCAAGTATATAAAAATTCTTATGTACTTTAGAATTTCTGTTAACATGAATTTATACTCAAGCTGCATCTGGAGGTTTTTCTTCTGTTTGCAGTTTTTTTTCTGTAACAGTTTTAATAACTCGTCATGTTTAAACACTAAACCAAGATAAAGAATGAAGTCATGAAGTTGGTAATAGAATATCCATGTTAAATTTGCAAGACATGCTATTTTAGTTTGGAAGGGGCTAAGCAACACAGTTTTGCATATCCAAGAATACATATTTTGTGAGTGTTTATGTTGTTCATCAAACCGCCTTGTGGCTCCAACTGCTTTGGAGACCAAATTTTCTTAAATATTTTTAACAAGCTTAGTGAACAGTGTCAATAAAACCTAACTACAGTGCAAATAGTGAAAACAACACCATTTCCTGAGCATAGTCCAGAGTTTCTGGTTTGTAATACAAATGTTACCATCTCATTTTCACATTATCTTCAGTGCTCACCCTTCAACACCTAGAATAGAACTTCCAATGTCTTAACACCTTATCAGATTCCACCAATGTCTAGCATGGCATTAGTTAAACACTTGGCTCAGCTGGATTGAATAGAAATTATGTCATCATTAATCATCAGTAACCCTTTCTAGCTCAAGCTCTGCTTGTGTTGCCTGACCTCTGAGAGAGAGAGGTCAGTGGTGTAGTGGCGTGGTTATTTATTCCCAGAAATAGATCCTTCTTTTGATTTTTCTGGATTTTCCTTGAACAGAGAGATGAAAAGGCTCACCAGACCAATAATCTAGTCTCATTTATTCCAACTATGGGAACAAAGTTTTCTTGAGGATAGTGAAACTTGAAATTGATGAAGAGCTGTAGACCATATTTTAAACAGCAACAGCAACAACATGTAACTAGGAATGTAGACCCATTCGATGAAGTTGCATTACTTGGGACCTAGGAACAAGCTTGAATTTATGCTTAAACCTACAGATTTATACTGACACAACTCTGACTTCCTTCTGGCTTCAAGATGCAATTAGCAATAAGAGATTCTAAGAAATGTGAACAAAAAAGAAAATAAGAAAAAGTTCAGGAAACTCTTCTGCCAAGACCTTGACTAGTTTTTCCCTATCACAAGTTAGGAAGAATGATGTGTAACCAAGACAGGTTGAGTGAGTAAATGTCAAAACCCAACCGCCACCCAACCTATTGTCAGGTAACAGGGGAAGGTAAGGGACCAGGCATTGCTCATTTATATAATCCCAAGTGACTCCTCAAATTGAAGCTAATTCGCGGGCACTTTGTAATTTTCAAGTGGGTTTACCCTCATAATTATATCTTGCCTTCTTAATGACCCTCTATATAGGATGATTTTTTCCCTATTCTGCATTTAGAGAAGGGTCCGTGATTCTGACATGTTTGAGTAGATGCATAGTCTTGCTTCAAAGAATGACGTTGTAGAGGCACCATCCACCCTTGACATTATATGAATAATGATGACAATGATGACAATGATGTGCCTTACTTTCATAGCCTGTGATAGATAGAACCAGGCTTCGAATCAAATGTCCCTAATTCTTGCAACAATTTTATATCTCTTACTGTTTGTGTAGGTTATCTAACTTGTATAGATATAGTAGCCTAATGTAGCAACAAGAAGTAATTAAGCATTATAAAACATCATTTTTAATCTGGAATATTACTAGTAACTTTCTTTGTCCCTAACAGCTTGATATTTTGTTAGAATAACTTATTTTGAGGAGATAGTAACAAAGATTGGGTATTTTTTCAAACCCCTTTTTATTCTTTAAAGTGGAAATGAATGGCCAAGATAAGATGTGTTTAATGCATACATTCTGTTTTTAGTAGCTAAGAAAGCCACGGATTTGAAATAGTTCCAAACAGGCTCTGCTTAATGACTTCCAGTGGGACCTGAGTTCTTAATAAAATTAGCAATAAAATGAATGAGACTCATTCCTGCTGCATTTGACTTTTAGTTGGAAAGAATTTATGACTTCTTTCACTTTACAAGACCTCCCTGTCAAATAGAGGTTTTTGGAAGAATATCCTACCCTGGCTTGGGGACAGGACGAAGAAAAATAATGAACCACTGACCCATGCCATCATTGAAGATGCTGTTTGTCACCAGTACTATTGTTTAGCTTGCCACCAACTTCTCTTGATAAATACCTTTCAAATTTACCCTCCATTCTTAAATGTTTTAGTCTGGAGTGGTGAAGAATACATGCCATTCACGTCATTAATAAAAGTTCCGGTTAAGTGATAAAAACCAGTTCCTATTGGTTAAGGTAATCTTGCTCTCTTCTTTCATTAGGTACTTTATTAAGTTCCAGCCTATCATCTGATTTCAAGGGCACAGTTTTCCCTCAGGTTCAAAATACAGTACAGGGGAAATGTACTACTGTAGAACTGATTGCAGGGCATGCTCTCCATCTCATTCTCTGAATAAGACCTGTTAGGTGGAAGGACATGGGAGCTCAGCATTTATGCCTCTGTAGTTATCACTTCACAGAACTAAAGAAGTTAATAGAAGCTCCCAAACCACCCACAAATATCCCCCAAACACAGCACACAGACAACAAACATGCATGCATGTGCACACACACACACACACACACACACACACACACACACACACACCTACCTCAAAGAGGTCCTTACTGAATTTTCAGCGGCTCTCACTCCATGGGTTTCTGTCTTACTTTATAACTAGTACTTTTATTTTTATCCCAACCTCAATTGATGCTCAAACAGTTTTGAAAGGCCTACCTGTTGCTCAAACGGTAGAGTGCTGGCCTTGAGCTGAAGAGCTTAGAGACAGCGCCCAGGCCCAGAGTTCAAGCCCCATGACCAAAAACTAAAATGAAAAAGGTATACCTGCTAATTGCCCCCGAAATAACTCAAGACTGGGTCTAGTATGCTATGCAAAAAAGCATTTTATTTTACCTTTTGGGGATCATTTTATAGCATCATAAATTAATATGAAGGAAGATTTAATTAAGAAAATACCATAGCAAGTGTTCTTTTAGGACCACATTTTCAAACACTTCTTTAAAATACAGTAGACACAGTTAACAATGCTTGTCTTTCATGCAGCGAATTCTATGCTCAATGACTCTTAGAATCAGTAGATAATTAATTAATGACTTCATTAAGACCAATATGAGCACTAGCTCTGAGGAATGGCAGCAGTATTGTCCTTCTGACATCTTGCAAATCATATTTGGTATTTGATAAATAAGACTATAGTGGGTGGGTAATTCACATGGTTAAATACTCTTGTATATGTGATGCTAATTTTTGCAAAAATATAATAAGCCACACAATTTCTCCACATCCATCGACATCTTTTTACTCTGCCACAACGTGGAGACTTACCTGGATCATAGTTATTACCTAGCAAGCCAGTTACTACCTACTTGAAGCCACCTACTACTGTTACAAACTTCCATATGCCTAAGCTGCTTCGACTCTTTCATTTGTCAGCCATCATTAGCCTTGGACTTTTGAGAGATTTTCTTACAATGAAGATATCAGCTCCCACATAGTTTATATTTTCCTTATAAGCAGAATGGAAATTCTCTGAGCTAACAGGTGAAGAACATACACTGAGGCAAGTTTATGCTGACTTTTCTCGAAGTGGAGTTGCTACTTCTCCATGCCTTCCCCCAGTCCTGCCTAACATCTGCTTTTTCATTTGGTAGAAGCTGTTAAATAGTTCCAGGAGAAGGGTAATCATGGACTGGATGGCCAATGATAACAGAAAATAGTAAGAAATCTTTGGCTATAATAAAAAAAAACAAAATAAGAATGGAGATCTAATCTATTTTACTCTACATTCAAGTTAGAAGATTGCATTCTTAGTTACCTTTTGTTCAGAAAAAAAGTGTTGAGGAAGGCTCTAAGAATTGTTTATGAGAAGGAAATGGAAATGGTTTAAGAAGCAATAAAGGTAACATGTTTAATATAAGAGAAGACCAATAATTGCCAGCATTTGCAGGAATATTGCATTGAGGAGGAAAAGACTTTTTCTGGATAAATGTAAGGAGGAATATTTAATGTTTATAAAGAACTCTCTAATAGTTTGAGTCAGAATGAGTAGATTGTTAACATTTCAAGATCTTGAAATCTGTGGTAGACTTAGGCTGTTGACCCAGAATTGCCTGGCAATTATTTCCAAACAGCGCTCCACAGACCACTAAGCCCACAAGTTGTGCGCGTTGGTGGCTGTTCTGTGAGTCTGTATCTTTGTGTGTATGTCTATATGTATGTGTGCATATGTGTGCATACACATACATATGTGCATTTGTAAAAGTGAAAATAACAATGTCCTTGAATCATGTAACTTTGGGAAACACTAGTTTAAATCTAGGAAGATAAGTTTTTGCTCTAATGGCATTTCAACTACATACTAACATGTATCCTTGATAGGAAAGTACTCTACCACTTGAAAGCCAACTCCGGTCCTTTTTGCTTTAGTTATTTTAGAAGACGGTCTCTTTTTTCTTTCTTTTTTATTTGAAGGGGTCTGGGTGTGTTTTGCACTACAACCCTCCCACCTCCTACCTCCAGCTGTCTTCATAGCTGGTACCACTAACTGTGTAGTACTACAGACATGGGCTGCAACCTGGGGCTTTTTGATTAAAATGAAATCTTGCTAGTTGTTTCAAAGTATCATTTTCCTGGTCACAGCCTCCCAAATAGCTGAGTTTATAGATGGGAATCCCCAGGAACAGATAGGAGGTAAGATCCAAATTTCTGGGTATGTAAAGACCCCTGATAGGACAATAGACATAATGTGCCATTATCAGAGCGCAGCAATATTCCCTAACATTATTTTCCCCAGTAAATATTTTGTCTCTAGAATATTATTTAATATCTCCTGAAGCACTTTGCTATGGAATTTAACTTAGCATGTTGCTTAGCAAATGTATTCACTATTTATAAATGCCTTTAGGACATTTCCAAACCTGATGGTCTCTGTCACTGTTCTAAATGTGGAATGGAGGAAAATGTAGAAAAATAAGAAAGGCATGTGTGTGTGTATGTTGTGTGTGCGTATGTGTGTGTATATATATATAATATATATATATCCTATGTTATTACATGCTTAGGAATTTTCCATGTTACCCAAAGAGTAGCCAAGTAATTTTAAAAACATACAGTAACATGATTTCTCAAGCTATAACCCACAAATGACAGACTAGAAAATGGTCTTCTAATGCAAATCAACTGAGTTTATATTTTGCTCTGTCCCAGTACTGTAGGAGAGACCCAATTATAAGACCTATGGCAGGAGGAAATTATAGAATTTTCAGCATAATGGGTACTATTTTCTTGCAGAACAGATGACGAATTCTTCTATTTTTTGCACCTGCGGATGTCAATGATTAAAGGGGGGAAAGGCCAACAAAAAATCATCCTTGATAATTGTACATAATTACATGGGCCTCGTGCATACTTCCACACAAGCACCGGGGGTATTATGATCAAATTGCATTTGGCTTGTGTTCATTTCTACCTGTTAGCGTTTTATCTAAAGACTTGTGAAATTTTAAAATTTCTTTTTGAAAAAGTCCAATCTCTGATTTGGGTGCTTTAATTACACTGATGAGTTTAGGAACTTGTAGTTGTACAGAGTGCTGTGTACAGAAAGCAATGATGACATGACCACTATCCTCCAGTGCCTGCTGGAGAGCCAGGACTGAAGGGACCATGGCAGATATTTCTTTTAGAGAGAGATTTGGATTTTCTGAACCTTTTATATATTATTCATCACATAATGGTTTGCCAAGGATAATTCTGACAGAAGACTGAGCTAAGGTTCTCCAACCACTGCCAATATTCTACTTTTGGCAGCCCTTCTGCTTTGCCAAAGGAAGCAGTGAGATTACTGGAGCCCATGCACTCCACTGAGGGTATGTGTAGCTTCTCTCAGGTAACCCTTTCCCCAAACACTCTTTAGTTAGCTGAAGATCTTCCTTAGTTGCACTGTGGTAATTTGAGCCAGTTTACCACACAACACTCTTGATTCTGTATGGGAGAAGTACAGATCTGGTTAAATTGGAGAATTGTAGGTTTGGGTTTTAGAAAATGGACTCTGAGATGCTGAGAGCTGTATGCAGAAGGTATATCCTAGAATGTGGTTAGGATCAACATCTATGGAGAGTGAAGGAAACGGGACCATAGAAGAAGAGAGGCCCTCAGAATAAAAGCATGAGCTGAGCATGTAGCAAGCTGCAGCTTCCCAACTGTCCCACATGGAGACCAGAAGAAGTCAGTCAATGGATACAGGTAATCCCAAGGCAGGGTATATGTGACCTCGAGTGAAGTGACTGTTTGATGAAGGACAGTTCCTGGACAGAAGCTCAACTGGATGCTGACAACCAGCAGCCCTTCCAGATGCTAGGACAATCAACCCTGTCCATGAAGAAGTGAGGATCTGAATGACTTATCCAGAAAATGATATGCATCATAATTAGAAAGGAATTTTTCCTATCACCTCCCAAAAATCATCTCAAGTAGAAATATGAAGGACATCACATTTATTTGCTGCCCACTATGAGCTAGGAAGTTTAAACTAAAAATGAAGAATGATTGAGTAGTGTGCCTCAGGTATTATGCCACCTTTTCTGTAGATTCACTTTTATTTACTTTTCACAATTCTCTCGTATGCAGGAGAGACCCAGGATTTGAATCCTGACAGTCTGTTCTAGAACCTTTGTTTGTGACCTGTAAGATAGTCCACCTCTCTCTACTGCATTTCTTTATTATATTCTTTAAAAATGCTATATGGTTCTTAGTTCCATTTAGCAATGTAAAAAGTATGCATATGGAGACTAGGCAATCTTCCTGGGGTTACATGATGTTGCAATTTATGTAAGTAATTTAAGATGGCTTTTTCTCTAGTTCCCATGTTAGTTGGGTCACAATTATGTCTGTTGCCCCTGTGTCATTCAACGAACACTAGAGTCCTTGCACAGTTGTCCTATTTATTATCAACAACTTGCTGAGAACCAGTAGAAAATATCCTTTGAAATTGGGATGTGTGGCATTCCAATGGATAAGGATATGGAGATAAATACCTAAAATTTCCTGGGCCTCCATGCAAGGCAACTAAGACATAAAAAGTAAGCAATGTCTACTTGTAGTTTGGTGATTCTGGGAGGACTATTGACAGGGCTGGGGCCATAACTCCACATCTGATTCATTTCTGTATCCTCTTTGACAACTACTCTGATAAGCACTCATCAATTATTTGTTGACCGTATGAAAGATTATGAATGCCACACACACCAGAAGTTGTAAGAATTTCAACTTCAAGAGCCTTTTTCATCATCTTCCCTTATAGAACCCTTTCCTTCTGATGAATGTAAATTTTATTGGTAATATTTTCCCATAATTAATATTAAAGGCATATGAAATGCCCTTGAGCTTTACATGACAGTATATAGCAATATAGTCATTTCTAAAACTGAATTGAGACACTGGCACTCTGAAGTTTATGACACCATTCTTCACATCTAAGAAATATACAGAATCATCTGGGAGTCTACTGATAAATGAATGGCTACATAAAACATTTATACACATGGAATAGCTGAGAATCAGAGCTACTAAGAAAGAAAGAAAAACTGATGAAACCAGGGAACATGATATTAATTAAAATAAACAAGGTCCAGAAAAACTAATCTGTGCATGCTCATATAACAAAGCTAAAAACTTGCTTTCACAGTAAAAGATACTAGAATAGTGTTACTAATGGCTAGAAGGATATAGAAAGATGGAGTGAGGCTAGACAAAAAAAACAGAGATGGACAAATAAGTTCTGGAGTTTTGCAGCCCTATGAAGTGACCACAGTTCATGATAACCTATTGCATTTAAGAAGAATTGGAAGGAAGGAGCACAAAGCCTTCACAAATAAGGAAAGAAATGGCAAGGAGGTGAAAATGGTAAATTTGATTTGGTCAGTGTCCATTGGATACATGCTTTGAAATATCACACTCTACCCCAGAAATAGGTCTGTTACAATTAAATTGATAAAATTGTCCAGCAACAATTTAAAAAAGGCATTTTAAGTCAATGCACATCAGGATAGATCATGGACTTCTGATATCTGTGTAGCTTTCTACATTATTGCCTCTGGTACTTCTCTGTCTGGGGCCCTCAAGTCACAAACTACTAAGACACCAGAGATAAGCCCAGATAGTGCTTTTGTGTTGGTATTAGGGATTAAACTCAAGACCTTGCACTCACTACTGAAGTATCCTATCATTTGAGTTACAATCCAGTCCTAGATAATCTTGGAGATGTTTGTTTCAGGTTCTAGGAAAACGGGCAAGTTTGGCCTCTTCATTTTCTTAGCAAAGGGGACTCTTTCCAAAGAGGAGAGAACAAAGCCAGATGTTAGCAGACAGAAGGCATCATAAGGCATCATGTGCACTGAGTAGGGAAAGGGGCTTCTGTGTTTTGAGTTCCCAAATTCCTGATTATTTGTGGACTGCAGGTACCAAGGAAGAGATAGTAATGTGAAAGCACATGAAAGTTTCTGCCTAACTCCCAAGATGTTCATCATATTGAGATTCTGCCCTTGAGAAGAAACCCATTGTCTCTTCCTGGCCATATAAATCTTAGTGTATCTATGTTTAATATCCACCAAGATTTCTTTCCTCT
This sequence comes from Megascapheus bottae, assembly GCF_031878675.1. NCBI lineage: Eukaryota > Metazoa > Chordata > Mammalia > Rodentia > Geomyidae > Megascapheus > Megascapheus bottae. Next base: position 61,698,329 of record NC_143512.1, read on the forward strand.
TTTACTCCCCTAGAAAACAAGCAGATAGACTAGTCCCAGAACACCCTAAGGCTTCCAGTTAGAGGACTAGCTGGCCTCACATTCTGGCTCCTGGCAGGGTGTGTGAGTCATTCAGAAACCCCGCCTTGGAGCAAACGTTCAGCCTGAGGGTACAGAACATTTTCTGAACCCTCAATACTATTTTTCTTGTACTGTACAGGGTCTCAGTTCAATTGAAAATGAAATCTTTCCTCTTTCCTCGTCACAACATAATCATCAAAAGAAACAGCAACTTTTGCTTTGCTTTGATTTTGTTGCTTTTTGTTTAAACGAACAACAGAAAAGCTAAACCAAACTTACTACCTCCTGGGCATGAAAATAAAGTGAGCTATGTCTTATGAATTTCTAAGAGTTTGGATTTTTCCTTCAGAAAACTTCAACCACTGCTGAGTTGCAGAGCAGATGAGGCAGTGTCAGTCCCTACTACCCTTTGTCATCAGGCTGGTGGGGCTCTCTGGCCACATCCTCTGTCCCTGACACACATTTGTAGTCATGGCTTTAACTAGTTCTGGGCACAGCCAGATTAAATTAGGGTAATGCCATCATGGATTTCATTATCTGGATGGGAGGGTGTGGAGAAAGCCACTGTGTGGTCTTCTTCATATCTCCAGTATTATTATTCCTAATTTTACATCTGGAGAAAATTAAAATGCAGAGGATTAGCACAAGGTATGCAAGATGATAAACAAAACACATGTTTCTTACTATATGTTTAAAAAAATCCTGGTCAGCTACTATTCTTTTGTTCAGTAGTTTTTTAAATAAATTTCTTTTCCTTCTACTAAGCTGTATATAACTAGAGAGCAAGAGCTGGGCTTGTTTCTTACCAACATGTCCTTAGAATAACACTAAATAAAATGTTGATCACATAAGAAATAACTTATATATGAAAATCTCCTTCTGTCTCCCTAGGGGACCACGGACACCCAAGTCTGTGGGTACTCAAGTCCCTTATATAAAATGTAGTATTTGCCTGTAATATATGCTTGTCCTCCTATATGAGTTAATAATGTTCAATGCAGTATCAGCACTATGCCAGTTTCTGTGATACTTTACAGGCTAAGGAATATAACAAGAAAGAAAGGCTTGTGCATGTTCCGTACAGAAGTCATTTTCTTCTCAAATACTTTCCATCTCACTTAACTGACTCCTCAGCGGAGGGTCTATCAGTTGTTATGGAGGGATGACTATTTTTTGAACAGAAATGCCTTTATCAAGCTACAAATGGAGTTTAGTTTGAAGAGAATTCAGGGAAGTTGAAGAGTAATGAACTTTATTCATTCTTTAGTTACAGCAGGGAAAATTCAGATTAATGATATACTTAGGAGCATGTCCAATTCTTTTCTGTTTTTAACCTAAATAACCACAGTAATTCAATCCTGAAAGTACATAGTGAAGGAAATAAAAAGACTTAGAAAATATTTTAACTTATTCAGGGATGCTGCCCAAGTCACTTGACATCTCTAGAATGCTAATCTAGGGCATTGTTTTTATAGCTAATTCATATGATCTGATTATTTCTCTAGGCATAATTTCAAGACAAATGTGTTTCCAAAACTGAATGGTTTCTTCAGGTATAAGCCAGAGTTTTATGTGTTTATTCTGGTACTAGAGTTTGAACTCAGGGTCTGACCTTAGCTGTATTTTAGTTATTTTGCTCAAGGCAAGTGTTCAGTTACTCTTGAACCACAGCTCCACTTTTGGGACTTTGGTGTTAATTGGTGATGAGGGTCTCACAGTCTTTACTGCTTGGGCTAGCTTCAAATAACCATCCTTCAATATCAGCTTCTTGTGTACCTAAGATTATAGATGTGAACCACGGATACCTAGTCATGAATCATAAATCAAATATTGATGCTTATAGTAAAAATTCATATGATAAGGTTTGTACTAATGGATTTTATGATTGATGAGATGCAACTCTCTACCTGAGCTTATTTTAAAGCTACCAAACTAGAGGCATAGAAGCCATGTCATTTATTACTACATGCTTTGGTGCACAAAATGCAAACTTCTAGGCAAGAGGTTCTTTCTGTTTTGTCTTTATCCTCTCTACATTTTGAAGTAAAATTCCAAACTTTTAAATGGGTGGATTGAAAGGGCATCACACTTTATCTGTGTGATTTTAATTAATTGGTCTTGGGGGCTCATTTGCTTAAGGCAAGAAAGCCTGGCACCATTACCTGAAATTCTGCTGAACAATGAGAGCTGCAGTTATTGGACAGTAACAAGACACTAATATTCTTGTAGGGTTTCTCATCCTTGAGTGCATCAGGGAATGTTATAAAAAGTAATGAACTGTTTTTGGAAATTCTGTTTCATTTATAAAAGAAATACTGCTGGGGCTAGAGGTATGGTTCATTGGCAGAATTCCTGCCTGGCAAGTATAAGGCTCTGAGTTCAAACTTTGATACTGATAAAAAATTAAAAATAAAAAACCCACTTCTTTGAAAAAGTCAATAAGACAATTTTACCCATACTTGATTAGCCAGAAGTATAAATGCAACTCTTTAGAGGAGTAATAAATGTAGTAAAATACATTTGTTATAAATTATAAAACTGGGTGTGGGATGCTGCTGTCAGAAAGAACAACATCGCCCCATTTGTAAGGAAATGGAAAGACTTAGAAAAAATCATATTAAGTGAAGTAAGCCAGACTCAAAGGAACATAGACTCAATGGTTTCCCCTCATTTGTCATAATCAGTAGAAACCTTGGGCTCTCCTAGCAGAGATTTACAATAGAAAAAAATCCAGAGACATTAGGCCAAATAGTACGACACTAAATGTAAGGAATTCCAGGATAATGAGTGACTGTTGTCCTTAATGTACTGTGTTATTGCTCATCTCTTTTGCCATCCCTTGGTTATCTCATATTGTTGCAATTTTTCAACGTATTATCTGATATATGTTATATGTGCTTAATTGGTTATTTGAAATTGGATAGGGAAGGGGGGATATCAAGATAAGTGGGGGGAAGGGTGGGAGGGAAATGGGGACCATATCATGAGAAAGGGTATCAATGTTTGTGAAGTTATGCACCTTCTATCTGGTGAATATAATGTAACCCTTCACAATAAAAAAAGTTGAAAAAAAAACTGGGTGTCTGATTCATGCCTATAATCCTAGCTATTCAGGAGGCTGAGATCTAAGGATTGAGGTTCAAAGCCAGCCTGGTCACTAAAGTTCATGTGACTCTTATCTTCAATTAGCCACCAGGATACCAGAGTGGAGCTGTGGCTCAAGTAGTAGGGTGAAAGCCTTGAGCTGAAGAGCTCAGGGACAGTGCCCAAGCCCAGAGTTCAAGTCCCACAACTGACAAAGAAAAGAAAGTATTACACACACACACACACACACACACACACACACACACATTTGAATTTGAATTTTACATGGATTAATAATACATTTCTAAAGAATGTCATTCTAATTAACTAAATAAGAAATGTTGATAGCTGATAATTTTAATTTGTAAGTACCAAATATAAATCTGATTAAATAAATTTAATTATAATAATTTTTCTTATTTTTAAGAGTTTAGAAGCATTTTTAAATTAGCACACATTGGTAACAAGGAGGTTTCATTATGTTGATTCCATACAGGCACACAGGATACATTCTACAATTTTACTCTTTCTTTTTTCCATATATTTTTTATTGTAATTAATAGAATGGTTACATTATATTCACCAGATAGAAGGTACATTACTTCACATACATTGATACCCTTTCTCATGTCTTGGTCCCCATTTCCCTACCCCCACTCCCACCCTCATCTTGTTTTCCCCCCTTCCCTATCCGATTTCAAATAACCAAATAAGCATATATACAATATAGCAGATAAAAAGGTAAAATACTGTAATAACATGAGATAACCAAGGGACAGCAAAAGAGAGGAGAGATAACATAGTACATTAAGGACAACAATCACTCGTTATATGGTTTTTGTTTCTATATCCTGGAGGTCCTTTCATTTAGTGTCATTCTATATGGACTTATGTATCGAGGTTTGTTCTATTGCAAACCTCTGCTAGGAGAGCCCAAGGTTTCTTTACTCTTTGTTTATATTTCTCTTCATCTCCTTGATCTTCTTTCTTACTCCATTATGGCATGTTTCATTATGCTATCTTCATATATACATATACATTTAAGAGCACACACACACACACACACACACACACACGGATGATGATGATGACTGCCACTATTATTATCACTCATATAGAATCACATGACACTCAATGTACAATATGGGGAAAAGCACTTTACAACCAATAAAACTATAGGCAAGTCCTGCCAATTACTGAAACCTTAAAGTCCCTCACAACAACAAAAATAAATTCCTTTTCTCAAAGGAGTAGTGAGTTCACTAACTCAAATCTATAGCCACAATGAAGTAAACCCAATAACATGAAGATCCAGGACTGGCAAAAAAGAAGATACAATTAGACAAATACAATAATGTTATCAAGGCCTCCTCACATTTAATACTTTCCATGACATGCTGAAGTTATAGTGTCATTTAGATTCTGTTTACCTGGAAAACTTTAATTAACAACTATGAGAATCATTTCAAGATAAATTCATATTTTAACAATCATAACACTAAAGATTGATGAGAGCAAGGGAAAGAGTAACATTGTCTAAAAAGTAATGTACTCATTACTTATGTAATTGCAACTACTCCCTGCATTACCTATATAATAACAATTTTTTAAAGATTTTTGTAATGTATAGAGGGGTTACAGATATATTCACCAGATAGTAAGTGCATTACTTCTCTACTTTTCACACATTGATACCCCTTCTCATAATAACAATAAATATTTTTAAAAAGAAAAAAATTATAACATTGTCAGTTTAAAGCAAGATTACTTTCTTCACATCTCATTTCCATCCTTTCTTACAATAATTAGGTTAAGTTTTTCTTCAGCCTTAGTTTTATAAAATTGGCACGTCAAGTGCTTAGACCAGTTCCTGTCTCTCTGCACTGGATTTTGCACTGACTATCCATCCATGATAGCCTTTGCCATTCCTTGCCCTAGAGCCTGCAGAGTCTCAAGGTAGGATAGCAGCAGGGTGTTCTGAGAGCTATGAAGCATTACTAAGTGTAATATGTTTTTGTGATGTAAAAGTGAGGCTGCAAGAATGAGAGGAAACTTTCTGGTGTTCTCAAACATGACTAGCGGATGAAGTGGAAAATAAATGTACTGCTTGGGGGAAGGAACCTAGTAGTGGCAGATTCTCCTTGCAAATTCTAAGTTATGTGCTGGTAAGAGCGTAGCTTCCAAATTTTGTACAAGAAGGCTTGTAGTTCCTCTCCAAAATACCATCTCCTCCTGAGGAAAGTCACCTTCCAAAAGAGAACAGGAATCTTGGTTCTGAGGGCCAAGGTTTTCTCAGGAGCTGGCTTTAAGAATTGGGTTTGAAAAGCTTCAGGAGTTACAAATACTGAAAGGAGCCTCAGGGCCTGGGCACTGTCCTTGGACACTTTTTGCTGAAGGCTAGTGCTCTGTCACTTTAGTCACAGCACCACTTCCGGCTTTTTCTGTGTATGTGATACCAAAGAATAGAACCCCAGAGCTTCATGCATGGGAGGTGAGCATTCTACCACTAGGCCGCACTCTCATCCCCTAATTGTATCTTTTTACATCCAAGTAGACCATTCTATAAATAAAGGACAGTATATGACTTCAAAGGGAATTTAATAATACCTTCAGATTATATACCTTCAGTTAGAAATATTTCCTTCATGATTCCAGTGAATGTTATTGAAATGTTTACAACTTCTTGCTTCTAAGAAATATAGGAATAACATGACTGTGTGAAGGCTTTTATCCATCTCACTGAACTCAGAGAAGTTTCAAAGGGAACAATGAGGTTTTTATCTATATTAATAAGAATACTTGCTTTTGTTACAGAAATCCTGAACAGACTAAGCCATGAATTATATGGTGCATCTGTATGTTTATTGCCACCAAAACAGACTAATCAAGTAATTATGCTTCTTTTTTCCATATTAAGTAAACCGAGAACTTGCCAATTTGCTGTAAATCCTAAATTTTCAATTACAATATTATGCTGTAGTGGGGAAAATTGCACACACACACATAATATACACAGTATAGATAGATAATAAATACATATATATGTACATATGCACAGATACATTATAGATATCCAAATGATGTGAGCACAGGTATATGGATATGTAGGATTTATGTGATATACAAACATCACAAAAGAGAGAGATTAATAGGAAAGAGGTGTTTTAAAATGTTCCTTGAAGTCCAATAATGAAAAGGGGTTAAGAAAAGCTACTTTAGATGTTCAGTTACTAGTGTTTATTTGCTACTTTTAATCCAGTATAGTGTGTCCTTTGTCTAATATAATTCTACTTATGACTGTCTGAGTATTTGAGAGTCATTCTTGCATAATTGCTTGTTTTGTCTTTGTATCATATTGAGTTTAGTAAAGAATGTCTGCAAGAAAATAAGAATATTCTCATGACTCAGAGTAATGATATTTTAAGTGTAATGCTCATGTTTCATCTGAGGACTACAAGCTATTCTAGAAGAATGTTTCATCAATCTTGAAAGCAATCTACTTTGTAGAGAAACAGAAAAGAGCACTCTTGTGTTTTCCTAAATCCTCTCCATGGAGATGCCAATTAGTTCTAAATTCAGATGGTGGAATTTCAGTCTCAGAATGCTGTTTCTGTGACAGTCATGGTTCCAAGATGGAGAGCTGGATGCTCAGAGACCTATGAGGACCTAGTAGCCAAGGGACCAGATGAACAAGCTACTCAGTTAAACTGATTGCACAACCGATATTGGTCTCAGTATCACCCTACCTATCCTGTCTTTTGTCTTTTTCCTCTCAAGGTGAGCAACCTGTTGAAAAAGTATCCCTCCCAGGAAATACACTCTTGTGACATTTTCCCTTTAAAGAGCACCTGCCTTTTCTAACATACAAAGGTGATGTTGTGTTCATAACAGAGCTACTTCATTTGTGACAGCAAACCCAGAAGATAAAGTAATAGGATCCATAGGATCCAAGCATGAGTACGCACATGTATTAACACCATACCTGTGTCATTAATGAACTTGAATGCACTTGTGCCTGTGTTCTAGAGTTTTCTTTTCTCTTTTCCTTTCTTCTTTCTTTCTTTCTTTCTTTCTTTCTTTCTTTCTTTCTGTCTGTCTGTCTGTTTGTCTGTCTGTCTTCCTTCCTTTTGCTGGTCTTAGAGCTTGAACTCAGAGCCTGGGTTCTGTCACTGAGCCTCTCTTTGCTCAAGGCCAGTGTCTATTACTATTGGTGCCGCAGCACTACTTTCAGCTTTCTTAGAGAGTAGCTTATTAGAGATAAGAGCTTTACAGACTTCTCCGCCTAGGCTGGCTTTGAAACACAATCCTCTAATCTCAGCCTTCTGAGTACCTAGTATTACAGCACCTGGCTTCTAGATTTTTCATTTTCAGATATAATTCTCTTCTGAAACTGTTGCGATGAAAAGCAAATCTCTTCACATGGCAGTCAGATTTGTGACTGCATTTAGCCTTTTCAATCCATGCCATGTTCCTCTAGAAGCAATTACATCCTTCCGTACCTACTTCTAAGAAGAAAAAGTATAGGCTGACAAACATACACCAGGTAAGGTATTTACTGAAAGGATTGGTGAATCCAAAGTAGTAGATCAGTTAGATCTGTTTTGCACATTGCCATTTTCACTTACATATACATGTTAGATCTAAACTATAAACATGAAAACATACAAAGGGCTATATGCTGATATATGGACTAAAAAATATGACATATACAGATGAGGGTTCCCATAGTGTTAGTTTTGTTTGGCAAAATGAATATCAGAACTATGCATTTGTCAGAGGGGAGTTATTCAAGAGGAGGGGTAGATGAATACACAAAATATTGGTGGGTTCATGCAGTTATAATATTAAATGTACATGGGTGAAAATGAATCAAGGTTGCTTGAAGGGATGGGAGGAGTTGGTACAGACAAGGGTGGAATGGTGGAAGAGATGATGTTTATCAAGGGACATTGGGCTCATAAACTGACAAGATGAATTGATAGCTCTTAGTACAACTGTTTAAAATAATACTTTAAACATTTAAAGAAAATATTTCAAATGCACATAAATTATATTCTGTGATTCAACCGCACTCCACTCCCTTAAATTGGAAGGAGATTGACCTTATTCTTTCCTCATTTTACCTCATCCAACATGTGCCTAACTTCTTTCCTTTCCTTCTACATTTACTTTTTTTACTCTTTTATTCAGTAAAATTTTCTACCCCCCTCCTCAAGTTTTCACTTCTCTTTTTCCCTTCCTGACTTCTTCCCATGTGATTTTAGTCACTAAATTTCCCTAGGTATGATAGCTTCTAACCAGCACTCTGCCCTAGGTATCAAAATTCTATTTAACTTTCGTTTGAGGAATCAACTTGTATATTCCAATCACCTAAAAATCAATGTATCACAGTAAACTTACCTTGTGGGCTAAGAATCTATCATATCTATCTTTCCAAGATTTTAGTTTGAAGAGAAAAAGAAAGAAAAGCATCAGAAATCACAAATTGAAACAAAAGCCATATAACGAATGATTGTTGTCCTTAATGTACTATGTTATCTCTCATCTCCTTTGCTGTCTGTCCCTTGGGTATCTCATATTGTTACAGTATCTCACTTTGTTATCTGATATATTGAATTTATTTGTATTTGGTTATTTGAAATTTGATAGGGAAACCAAGATGGGGGATGGGGGGTGAGGGGTGGGTGGGGGGAGGGTAATGGGTACCAAGACATGTGAAAGGGTATCAATGTATGTGAATTAATGCACCTTCTATCTGGCAAATATCATGTAACCCTTTTATTAATTACAATAAAAAATGTAAAAAAAAGAAATCACAAATGTGGTAGTAGGACAAGAGACCACCTCAGAAAAACTGAACAAAGCACAGAAAAACAGCAAAAAATTCAATCCCATCCTTAGGACCCCAGACAGAGCGGGAAAGTTGCTATCACATGGTATAGTAAGTTGCCCCTGGTTAGCAGACTGCCAATCCTAGCTACCAGATAAGCTCACACTTTCCACAAACCTTATATCTAGTGCAAGTCTTTGTAAAGTATTTGCTTCTGGGTGGAAGTTGGGTAAGAAATGCATTCTGTTGTCTTCTCTACCTCACAGGATGATAGCAAGGCACCATCTCCAAAGAACAAATACACATGAGATCAGATACTTTGGAGGTCTGAAAACAAGGATTCATCATGGCTTAAGGAGTCTTGGAAGAAATAGCCACAGAGTGTAGGCAAAAGATGGCCCCAAGAATTGGCTGAGGAGAGGAAAAGAGGGTCTGCTGTGAACCTACAGAGAAGTCCAAGTTGTACAGAATTGCCTCAGTAGTATAGAGCACCACAGTAGTTATCATAGGTCTCCCCATCCTGGGTCAGAACTGAGTCCCATCATCTGAGGACCAAGCAGTAACAAAGCACTGATGGATGCTTTAGTGTTCTTCCTCCAGGGCCTCCTTTGTGACTATTAAGTGTTCACTGCTGCTTGAGTCAGAGCCCTCCACTCATTGCTCCAAATTACATGGTGTTTTCTCTCTACAAAGAATTATCAGGAAGGATCTGAAACTACCTGCTAGCTATTTGTTAGCTGATAATCTGAACTGAGAATTTCCAAATCATAAAACACCCAATCGCCTCTTCTGCAAAAGGAAATAAGCTGCTAGAGCATCGAGGCCAGAAGACAGATGGAGTAGGTTAATCAGTTCTTCCCCACGTCCTCCCACTAGCAGTATAGAACTTAGTGCTCTGTTTGGTCCTCCCACTCTCTGTTACATTCAGACTTACCTTAAGGCTTGGATCATTACTTCCCCTCAGGACAAAAACAAGAGAGCCTGTGGAGCAAGTGGGAATCTGTTCTCTTCACAGGATGCAAAGCTTTGTGAAACGAAGGGTGGCTCTTAACACAAAGGATGTCACTATCGCCAATTCGGCTCACAATCTGATGATTAACCTTTCTGCAAGAGAACCCAACTAATTTACCTTGACATGAGTAGTGTTGAGGATGAGATTTAGTGTTCAAAGCACTGGACAGATGCTTAGATCTTGAGTCATATGGTCCCATAGTTCAGCAGTGAAAAATCCAAACTCAAACTAGCAATCCTAACTGAACATGAATTTCTGTCAGGTTAAAGGATACAGGTGATTAAGACTTTCATCCAATAACTTAACTTAGGTATGTAAGTCTCTGTAGAAATACCAGTAATATAGCAAAAGGCATCAGGTCCTCCCAAAAAGCCAGCAATTCTACAGGAAAGGCTTTAAGTATTAGTGAAGAGGATGGAATCTCAGTGAATTCAAAGAGCAATGATAAATAATGAATTTAAAGAGGATCTGAATAAATTCAAATAGGTTACAAATAAAATCAGCTTACCAAGAATTCAAGTAAACAAAGGAAAGAATTCAAATACACAATGAAAAGATGAATTCAATACAGAAAGAAATCCTAAAAAAAAATTTCAAATTGAAATCCTAGAAATGAAAAGCTCAAAACTTGAAATGAAAAACTAAGATTACTAGAATACAATAAAATGAAAGAAGAGTGTCAGGGAATAAAGACTGAAATAGAAGAGTTAGATCAATCAAATACTTAAAAAGCAGCAACAAATATTCAAGATCGCTAGGACACTACGAAAAGGCCAAACCTATGGATCATGGAGTTATATAGAAGAAGAGATACAAGCTAAAAGTATAGCCAATATACTTAATAAAATTATAACAGGTACCTCCACTCTTGAGAAAGAGTAATTCTGGAACAGGAGGCTTTTAGAATACCATACAGGAAAGATTAGAAAAGAGATATCTCTAGAAATAATTAAAACACAAAATATACAGAAAGACTATGAGAACAGTGTAAAATAAAAGACAGTCAGGCACCAATGGTTTACATCTGTAATCCCAGCTACTCAGAACGCTAAGTTTGAGGATCACAGTCCAAAGATAGGCCAGGCAAGAAAGTCAATCAGACTCTAATCTCTAATTAACCAACAAAAAGACAGTTATAGAGCTGTGGTAAAAGTGGAAGAATGCTAGTCTTGAACAGAAAAGATTAGGCAGGGATGGCAACCAGGCCCTAACATAAGTTCAAACCTGGAAGACTGACACAACAAGAGAGAAAGAAAGACAGACAGACAGACAGACAGACAGACAGACAGACAGACAGAAAGAGATGAAAGAAAGAAAGAAAGAAAGAAAGAAAGAAAGAAAGAAAGAAAGAAAGAAGGGGGGAGGGAGGGAGGGATGGAGGGAGGGAGGAAGGAAGGAAGGAAGGAAGGAAGGAAGGAAGGAAGGAAGGAAGGAAGGAAGGGAGGAAGGGAGGAAGGGAGGGAGGAAGGAAGGAAGGAAGGAAGGAAATTGAAATAACTCTCTATTATTTCAGACCACAATAGAATAAATCTAAAAATAACAACACAAGAAACTACAAAAAATTTCAACTATATACATTGAAACAATTTCATCAAAGTAATATGAGTGGGTAAAAAATACCTATAATCTTACAAAAATGAAAACACAATTTCCCATAGTCTCTAGGACACAGCAAAGTTGTTACTATCTGAAAATTCTATAGCTATAAGCATCTATGTATACCAATAATAAGATCTCACATAGTTTAATAATGAACTCAAACTCCTAGAAAAACATAATCCTAAAATCCAAAATTAGTATGGAAATAAATAGTGCAGAAATTAATTAAATGAAGACTAAAGATAAAATGTGATATTAAAAGATAAATAAGTTAGTTGAAGATGGCTCATGCCTGTAAATGTAGCAATTTAAAAAGTCTAGACCTGAAGAGTATGGTTTAAAACCAGTCAATACAGGAAAATATGTGAGACTCTTATGTCTAATTAACCACCAAAAAGCCTGAAGTAGAGTTATAAATCAAGTCATCAGGTTGGTTCCATGATCAAGTTGGTTTCCCGGGATGCGAATATGGTTGAACATATGCAAGTTAATATATGTGGAACAGCAGCCAAAACAGAATCAAGGACAAAAATCATGTGGTGCCTCTGCAGACTGGACATTCCTTCATTGTTGAAGTCCTAGACAAAGTAGGAATTGATGACAATTTAAAACAAAAAAGACTACATATAACAAACCTATAGACAAACCCATCATAAAGCAAAGAACAAAACAAGGCTTTCTTATCAAATAGTATTGGTATTCCTTGCCAGAGCAATATGACAAGAGAAAGAAAAAATTTTAAATGTTTCATTAGGAAAGGAAGAAGCCAAATTATCCCTATTTGTTATAAATAAATAATGGAGTACTAGTCAGGTTTTATGAATTAAGTTATCTTCTTTGCAGGAAGATGTATGGCAACAGTGACCATCATATTACATGAGATACTCCAGCATCAGAAAGTCAAGTACATTTTTTTCATTCCTATGCAGAATGTAGGACTAAGATGATGAAGACAATAATGATGAAACATAAGCAGTTAAAGGGGACTGTCTATGGAGTGATGAGTGAATAGGAAAAGGTGGATGAAGAGGATTGAATTATAATACGCAGACACACACACACACACACACACACACACAGAGAGAGAGAGAGAGTAAAATAAAAACACCAAAGTTTGAGAAGGAAAGAAGAGAGAAGGTGTTCAAGAATTTAAGAGGGAATAAATTGTAGAAATTACACTATGTGAATCTGTGGAATTATTGCAATAAAACTTTCTTGTCCTATGGATATGTGCAAATAAAATCACAGCTTTGAAAACAATACCATTGAGTTGCATTGCGCCTGTTGATCTCTTTGGGATTTGGACATTTTAGTATTTTAACAGTGTTGATTTTACCAATCTGAATTTGAGAGCTTATTTCTGTGTGTGTGTGTGTGTGTGTGTGTGTGTATGTGTGTGTGTCTGTGTGTATTTATGCTTCTCAATTTCTGTTACTAATGTTTCATAGTTTTTATTAGAGAAATATTTCATCTTTTATTTAAATTGATTCCTCTGTATTTTTGAAACTATTAGACACAAGATTTTCTTTTCAAATAAAAAAAAACTCTTAATGCTGTACAGCAATAATGCCAAGCTTTTGTGTGGGGGGGGGGTCATGGGGCTTGAACTTGGCCTGGGCATTGTCCTTAAGCTCTTCAGCTCAAGGCTACCACCCTACTGTTGAGCCAAGCCCCACTTCCTGTTTTCTAGAAGTTAATTGGAGATAAGAGTTTCAGATCCTTTGGTGACCAGGCTGATCCTCAGATTTCAGCCTTCTGAGTAGCTAGGATTACAGGCATGAGCCACCACACCCAGCTAATGCCAATATTTTGATTGATTTTGGTTCTTGGTTCTGAGACTTTTACTACATATATTAGTTTAATATTTTTGTGTTGTCTTTGGGATTTTCTATTTATACAATCACGTTATCTGAAAAAGTGACAATTTACCTTCTTTTCTACTTTGGATAACTTCTATTTTTTTCTTTTGCCGATAGTTCTAATTTCTCTATAGTTATTTCTGCCCCAAGACTTACACTCTTCTATTTGTTTATCTACAGTGAAAGAAAGCTATTGTCTCTAAATCACAAATCCTTAGTTAACACCTTATTTATAACCCTTAGTTAGCAGCTTTCAGTTGCTAGACATTTCTCTAGGCCCTTTAGTATCTGATTCTCTCTGCTTTCTCCAATACCTTTCAACACTTATTTATAAATGTCCTTACAATTTTCTGGAGGTCATCAAACTCATCATTCTCTATTGCCCCTTATTTCTTATCTCTCACTTTCTTCTTGTCTTTCTGGAAGGTCATGTCCACATATGTTTACAGCACAACTTGTTAATACGGTGCCATCTCTTTGGTCTTAGTTTAAGTATACTTTTACCATAGAATCCTCTCTTCTTTCCTCTTTCAGGTCAAAGAAAATTTTGCTCCACTGTGCTGTCAAGACACTATGTATCATCATTGACATTATCTGCTTATCTGCATCTCTGCTCTAAACACACACCAGGGTCTATTGATGAATTAGGACGTGTTATTTTTTTCTGTCTGTCATCCTTTATTCTCCACTTCCACTTTTACTCAAATAAATCTTTTTCCTAGTCCCTTCATATCTTAGAGATCATTCTTCCAATCTATTCTGGGTGACTTTTCTCTATACTCTCATTTCAATGAATGTGCTTTTATCAGGAAGTCAAATCATACCACTTCCTCTGCTCAATTTTCTCCAAAGTCCCCACATTTTTCTTAGTGTGTTTTATAACCCTCACAGTAGCCAACTGTTCCCCACAGGAGCCACCAGTTTTAAGAATTGTCTTTCTAACTTCATCCTCCCCAGTCTGTTTCTTCAAGCTTAGGTATGATGCACGTTTAGTCCACAACAATAGCTGGAATGCTAGATGACTAACTCCTTCTTTTGTTCAAGCCTTTAAGTTACAAATAAGAATACACTTTCCCAGTTACACACACTGATACACATTACTTAACTCCATTTACTTTTGTCCAACTATGAAATTTGTTTATAATGAGCATATATTATAAAAGGAGACACTTTTAGCAATTGTACAAGATGTTTCTATTCAATATGTCAGGTTTTTTAGTAAAATTCATCTTGATCGTTTGTCCTTTCCACCATTCTCCCACCCCAATATTTCACATATGTACATGAATATTATGGTTCTCAGCCCACCCTTTCTCTATGTATTTGCTATCCTCCCAGCATTTGATTCCCTAGTTCTCTCTGATAAAACATGTTTTGGCTTCCTGGTATTCATTTTGTTAAACTGTAACTTAGTTGTGTGAAGGAAGTATACCATTGGAATCCTCCCAATGTGGTTTTAGTCAATTTCTTTGTGTACATATGCATATGGTAAAGGAATCATTTTATCTTTCACATTTTGGAGGTGTTCCAAGTACCCATAGTGGGAATTAAATCTTGATAGAGGCCCACTAAGTGGGAATGAAGAGAGTAGTACTGGTTGTGGTATATTATAATTTTCCTCCTTGTCCACCTGCCTGACATCAAATGAATTTTTTGAGCATTTACTGTTGTATTTATTCTCATACAGTTACCACAGTTCCTGGCAGTAGTGGATTCATCATAAATGTTAAGTGCATACATTTTTTCTCACTTTAGCACCTCATAGCTTTATAGGGTGTGAAGTTATACCTATGCAAACCAGAATGTGCAAGCAAGCTTCATTATAGACAAACATAGTTTCTGAGATCTCCAAAGACCGAGAGTCCAGATGGACCAATACAGAAAGTACCTGTAAGGTACCTGTAGTGTTGCCGAATTCACTAGTGCCCATTTGTTCTTTTTGTTTTTAATAAATTGGAAAATGAAATGGAAGTTTAAGAATCATAGGATGTGAGCCACGTACCTTCCTTCTCATAATTTGTTTCCTTTCTTTCTCAGAGCACTTCCTGCCATGATGCAGTGGGTCCGCACACAGAAGCCAGGAGAGAGCGGCATCAATATTGTCACTGCTGATTTTGTAGAACTCGGTGATTTTATCAGCACTGTCATAAAGCTCAACTATGTCTTTGATGAAGGAGAAGCCGATACCTGATATCACTATTGGGAATGTCCCTGAGTAAGATAGAGAAGACTCATTGTATTAGGCATATTCTCTGTAAGCTCTCTGATCTTCCCATTCCACGAGTCTCTAAGGGGATTAGGGCTGGAAGTGGGTGGGAATGGGGGGAAATTGTTTCTTCAGTGATTATCATCATATTCTATCTACATTACTATAAATATTTCATTTCCCATTTGGTGAGCAAAATCTACTTCTAGTGTTAGGCATAACAAAGGACCGTGGATTTGTTTTCCAAAATTAGTCTGTACTGTATAATTCATGAGTGACTCTTGGATCGTGTTTTCTTATTTCAACCTAGAATTCCTAAGCTGTCCATACCCTCTAATCTTTCCACTCAATTTTTTTGCTCGCTCGCTCTTTCTAATCAGATACTGTGGTGGGGTCTCAAAACAGTTGAATGCCAGCTTACTGTGTTACATTGTTGTACTGAAATTTACTTGTTTTGTGGGACTTGGTATAGTATTCTGTAATCACTTGCAATTGGCCATCTTAGCTAACCTTTGGTGATAGAAAATAGGCATCAAATCAGCTTTCCTGCATCAGTAATATTGGAGGTCATCATCAGTGATTCTTGTGTTCCAGTATTTCAGTGTAAGGCAGCTATATAATCATAATGTAAAAACTTTTTTGGAAGGAATTTGTGTGCCAATTCCATAGCAAAAAATAAGCAAAAAAGCAGAGAAGGGGGGATAGGTAAACAAACTTTTAATTCAGTACACTCTTAATCAGCAATGACCTGCCACTTCTAGTCATTGGCAAGTTATAAGAAGTGTGTTTAAGTAAAAAAAAAAAACTATTAAAAGAACATTTCCAATGGCCATGTTCACAATTTTTAAAATTATAAATCTCAGATTTTGTAAAAAACAAATTTTCTGCAAGAAATTTCTATTTGAGTTTGAAAGATAAAGAAATGAAAGGAGTTAGAGCAGTGTTTCTGAAGCCATTTCCATAAAAATCACAAGGATCCATAAAATATCTGAAGAAAACTCTTGAAAGGTGTGTGATATAAACAGAGTTGTTTAAAATTTGCACTATCTCAGCACTTCTGGGTTCTAGGCTATTTCAAAGATTAGATTAAGGCAGAGGGCAGAAATGTCATACAATGTGTCTCTAGCATAGTTTTTAGTAATTCAGATACATAGGGAAGAGCAATGAAAACACAGGGTTAAGTGTTGAATCAATCTTGGTGTCTTCATAGTGAATAACTCATTGTACTTACAAATTGGCATGTTCAATGGTTACTCTTCCAAACAGGTACTTAAAAATGATAACAGAACTATAACTAATAAAAATTATTTTATTATTTGACATCTTAAAACCATCTGTGACAGAGCACACTACCCTTCTTTATGTGTACCACAGGACTATTAGCAAATTTTCTGATATTCTTACAATTATGACATTTTTACAGTTTTATCTTCATGTTTAAACACAGCCAAACCCAAATAGTTTCTGGGAAAAAATGCAGTGCCATTCAAAGTGGGCCCATAGCATGCTTTCAATCTGTTAATTAATTTGAATGGAAACAGATTTGATTTCTTAGACTTGGATAGGAAGTTCACTTCAAGATGATAAATGTGAAGATTACAAAAGAATAAGACCGATTCCAAGAATATAAATTACCAGAATAAAAGTACTTAATAGCAACTACAGAAAAGGAACACAAATTATTTATACTGAAGAAAGTGTTCTTGAAAATCTCATACATGTAAACCAAGTAACATGCATGTGCTCGTGCCACATGTTTATACATTCCAATTTTGTGTAAGTATATATATAGTCTATTCATTATATATAATAGATATCCATTTCTGTGCAGGTAGACAGATGCAGAGACACAAAGTACACGGATTATAGACAAGCAGTAAAATTCTTTTCAAACAAAAATGGTCATAATATTACATGATTTAATTTTATGCCTGAACTCCTTAATAGTGTATGAAGTAATTAAATCTTTAAGCATAAAGTAGCTAACCATATTGAGCTATATTTGTAATAACATTATCACTTGGCCTTCCTCAGTACTTTGGTAGACAAAATTTAGATTGTTACTTGAATATTTACAAAATATAGTTTTTTCCTTCTTATCATTTTCTCTTCCCTATCAGTGATAGCCTTTCTATCTCTTTTATCTTCATGTGGACTGAAATGTGAATCCTTTTATAGGATTATCACTTATTGAAATTTGTTCTCTGTCAATTAGTCCACTGGGAAGATTTTCTTTCTTATTATTCATTATTTTTCCCTTTAGCCAAGCACATTTGCACTGACATAAGAATTTAACTTATACATATGACATAAAAACAGATCCTTCAACCTATTAATAAAAATGAATCCAGCACACAGGTAACTCTTGTGTTTTCTTGATCTCAGATGCTGTTCTATACTATTTGCATAGAATAAACTGTTCTATTTGCCATTTGGGTGCTGGAAAGAACAAACATGATGAAGCATTAGCCTGTACAGTTTCTTAACTGCGGAAATCCTTTCCTTGCTATTACTGACATGCACACAGAAACCTTGCTAGGTATAAGGTACTTTCAACCCAATGTTGCAGTTTCCATGTGTTCACAGCACTAATGTAGCAGGCACTGAGGGTAAACAGACTTGCCTTAGTATCTAAAGGACAGCGATAGAAATAAGTCATGAGAGAATATACTGAAAGAGATTCCTTGTGAAGGGAAATGGTGAGATGTTACCTCTGGCTGTGTTCTGCTCATTGACTCTGCCCTGAACACACTGAAGAAGCAAGCTGTGAGAAACGATGATATATAATTAGCATTTAATATAAGAAGTAATGATATGCAATCAGAGTTTGCTCTCAGTCTGTGCTTCTGTGTCTTAGCTTGGCACTGTCCTTTCAGAGATCCTGAAGTACAAGGGCTATAAAAAAAAGCCCCAAGATGGTAGTAAAATACCTCTTGGTTTACTTTTTGTTTTGCTTGTTTATGAAGGCTTTATGTTAAAAATCCTATAAAGCAAAAAAAATCCAACTTTTACCCAGTGAACAGCAGGAAATCAAAAGAATGGGTACAATGTGGGAAACTAAGCAAATGATAATCATTTTAACATTTGCTTCTCTGTTAGCAATTTTGAAAGAGAAAAAAGAACACTTCTGCTTTCATCATTTGTGTCTCCTGTCTTACTTACTCCATAGTCATGTGAACACAGACATGAGGAGGCATGCTGTAAAAAAGCCTTAGGATAATCTATAAGATGACCTCAACCATCCCTTCAGCCATACTGGGAAAACAGATATCATGGAGTGCCACCTAACAGTGAATGTATTAGGGCCTACATGTTTGGCATGATGCAACTGTGTATGCACACACACACACACACACACACACACACACACACACACACACAAATACAACACACTTTTCAGTTTAGGTGGAGCTGCACCTAATCATCCCAAACATGGTTTCTCTTGCAATTTTTAACTCTTGAAATCAATTATTCAGTAGGCACACATATAAGTTAACTAAATATTTAATAGGACAAAAATCATGAAAAAAATAAATGTTAAAAATAGGAAATGCCTGGCAGTTAAGAGTCTTTTGGTATTGCTTTTTACACTTTAAGTTAGAGAATTTGAGGTAGACTTGAATATAAATTACAAATGAGTGCACATCTTCCCTTAAAAGCATTTTTAGTCCATGGAGGTTCTGATGTGTTTGCAGGCAGAATCCCCATTCAGTTTCTTCCCAGAGTAGAAAGTTGGAAGTCTCAGGAAATGCATGTCTTCATTAGGTTTCTGATCATCTGCTTTTACAAGTATTCAGTGACAGAATCTTCTAACCTTTGGTTGCTCACTCATGCAGGAGCACCACTGGTATTCTCATGTTTAAATTGTTAATAGAAAATCATGCACAGTGCCCCTCAGGGTATACTAAATAAGATTTCAAAGCATTTGATTTTTACAACACTTTAGTCTTTTTCAATAGGTTTTAGTGACACTGTGGTGTAAGTGCTGTATTTGCCACAACTTACTGATGGTTCCTGTGTGTCATATGGTTTTCAATAATGCTCCAAGTTGATTGTTTTCCTAATAATAACAATTATCCAATGATAATATATTCTGTGCAATTTGTAAAAGGTGTTGATTGAGTCACTTGAAACTTGTGTAATTTTTATTTTATTAGTGATACTATTTTGTAGTTATTAGTTCTAAATGTATATTTGGATGAGTCAAAACTATGTGCTTGTTAGTGAGTGAGTATATTATTGTATCTTGTAATTAAAAAGTTATCCTAAAGAAAAAGGGCACATTATTACCAGCCTTAATTCATCGTTATTTTTTGTTTCATTGATACAAGTTAAATTTAAAAGTTAAATAGAAATTTGTTTTTTGTTAAATTAAAAAATCTGATTGGGTATATGCTTTAAAACTTCTTTGAGTTTCCATGATCATTGATGTTATCAAATGCAATTAACTTACTAAATTTACATTTATTTCCACTAGCTACCAAAATAACTCAGCATGAAATGTTTCCTCCCAGCATGGAAATCTGTAATGATGGGTCTTTTTTACATTGATGACGTTTTCCATGAAAAAAATCATGTGTTCAAGTTATCAATTTTGAAATTGGATCTTTCGAAGTAAGATGAGCTACCTAGGCTGTGTCTGATGAAGCTCCATAACGATGGTTTCTTTCTCATAAAACAAGTAGATAGCACTAACACTTCTGTATGCCCCACAAATAGTCCACCAGTACAAAACCTACAGCCAAATGACCTAAAGTGGAGTTATGTACAAAGCAAAAACCCCTATAATCTTCTTCAGGCTTAGCAATTTGGTAAGGGATATCAATTTACTTTCTTCCCCCCACTCATCTTCAATGATTTCTTTATAGTCAAGTAAAATACAGAACATTGGTCAAGTTCAAATTTCAACAATAACTCAGTGCATTGGTTTCATATAAAACTCTAACTTAAATGTATATGACCTGTATTTTCCCCCTAAATCTGGAAACCTTATCTATCCATAGTGCCGCAATGTTTTTCAACTTAGGCTACCTATAAGATATGAGGTCTACCCCCTTCCATATCTCTGTCAAGACAGCTCATGAAAATGTGCAGTCTCAGTATTCATTGTGAAGAAAAATGTTGACACCTGGTAGATATGCAAGTGATTTATATAGAAACCAACTCACAAACAGATGAAATGATTAAGGCAAGTGTCCACAGCATCCAAATTTTCTCTACCATGGCTTATTTTGAGTGGAAGAATCTACCTATTGATTCTGATTTAACATTCCCCAGTAGTTAGAACTATCAAAAACATACTCAGCTGTTAAAAAATATTCTTAGAAAGCAGCAGTATCTCGGTACTTAGTACAAAGGTCAGTTTTAACTTTTTTTCTTTCAGAGAGATAACAAATTAATCAATTATCCTCTCTCCTTACTTAAATATCTAAAAATTATTTTTATCAGAGTATGGCCAGCCATCTACGTAACTGCAAAAAAATGTTAACATAGAAATGAATTCTGCTGTGGAATTATATCTGTGTCTAAAGTACACAGGGCAGTTGTGTTTTATATCCACACAACAGTAGAGAAGCCAGGTAGCAAGTGGTAAGTAAAACGTGCTCCTTTCTGAGAAACTAGCATCTGACAGGAAGACTTGCTACACCAAATTATAGTAGTTCATTTTATAGAAGTTGAAAATCCAAGACTCCCCATAATAAAAGCTACTAGAACGATAAGCTGGATTCTAAAACAGCTTTCAGAGAATTGAACCATGTTGGGAAAAAAATGTTTTCAAATAAGACTGTAGGGCCAGGAGTTTGGTGGTAGAGTGCTTGCCTAGCACGCACGAAGACCCGGGTTCAATTCCTCGGTACCACACACATAGAAAAAAGCCAGAAGTGGTGCTGTGGCTCAAGTGGTAGAGCTCTAGCCTTGATAAAGTCCAAGGACAGTGCTCAGTCCCTGAGCTCAAGGCCCAGGACTGGCAAAAAAAAAAAAAAAAAAAAAAAGACTGTTTCCAAGATTGATTCTTTGAATCTACAGATTTGGTTGGGATATTTTTGGTAGCTACCTACTCCCTTAAAATTCCTGAATGCTGCAGGGAAACCCATATTCCTTAGTATAATGTCTCCATCTCTTATTACTGCTTGCACATAATGGCGTTGATTTGCTTCATTTCTAAAGGATGGGAATTTGAAAGCTGGTGAAATTTCCTTTGTTAAACACCAGAAATTCACCAGAGCAAGATAGATATGTGCCTTCTTTTTTTTAGGATCTATTCATTGATACTTTAACGTGCTGTAAAGAAAATTCATGCCTCACTCTAAACAGTCAATGTGATTTTTTTGATAAAATTTGTGTTCTTAGTGTAAAAAAATAGTTTATTTGTATCCAGTGAAATGCCTAATAAAGTCCTGGTACCAGATGATCTTCTTTCTTTATCAATTCATATTCATTGGGGGGTTTCCTTGTAAGCGCCAAAAAATAACAAAAAAAAATTCTTTTAAAAACTATAAATTGGCATATTAGGATTTCTGCCATGAAAAAAAAATGCCTTCCTAACAATAAGGGAAATGCTGTGAGTTCTTTGATTATGACAAAGTTGAATGTGATCATCTAAACTTCTGCTGTCACAAAGAAAGCCACTATAGACCTAAAAACATTTTTTAATTATTATAAAATATCACTTTATGTTAAATCTTACGGTGGAAAAGTTTTTGACTGCTTGCTGACATAGACTAAAACACAAGGTATTGTTTCATAATGACTGACTTTATACTTCCCTAAACACTATTTGAGGTTCAAATTATGCTTCAATAAAAAACATACTAAGCATTGTAATAGTCTTTAAAAAAAGTCTAGTGAATAATTTTGGTCCAGAATAGTCTTTGGTTTTGAACTGGAGAATAATCTGAAAGTCTCTACTTTTTAAATATGCTAGTTGGTTCATTACTTTAAAGGATTTCTACTTATACAACTGTAATAATTTCTATCTTCAGGAAATACTGTGGGTCTTCAAAGAATCCTTGGTATAATTATATCTGTGTGTTCTAGGCCTATTTTGATAGCTTTGTGTGGCAAACATTCATCTGATATTTGATGAGCTCCCTGGTAAGCACTCAAAACATTTCTTTAGAAAAGTGGCTGAATTATCTCTTCTGGGATAGTTTCTTACCAGAGCTAATGCTTTAAGAATTAATTCTCAAATGCTTTCATAAAATAAGATCTCCATATAGTTCAAATATGGATAGTCACATCTGAGAAAAGGACTACTGCCAAAATAAGTATAATTTTGGCAACAGGTAGTGTGAAGAGTGAGTTCCTGCTCTCTGCCAGACTCATTCCTTCAGACTTCCTGTTCATTCCTTCAGACTTCCTGTTCATTCTTTCAGACTTCCTGTTCATTCCTTCTGACTTCCTGTTAATGCCTTCAGACTTCCTGTTCATTCCTTCAGACTTCCTGTTCATTCTTTCAGACTTCCTGTTCATTCCTTCAGACTCTGCCACTGTACACAAGGCACATGTATAAGACCAGCTGCCACTCCCAGTTCATAATGCTGTGGAAACCAAGTCAGAGCTTCCATCACTTTCCTTCCTTCCCCTCATCTCTAGGCTTCAGATGAAACTCCTTTCACTCCACAAATGTTTGACCACTGGCAACTTCTCCACTGCAGCTAAGCAGACTCACAAAGCCTAAAGATTCATGCAGTGAAAATGCCAACTGAAATGGAAAAAGATCTTTCCCTTTGGCTAAAATACTCTAGTGGAAAAGAGTATTCCAGCACTGACTCTCAATGTGAGTAATGGATATAGACCCTTAATACTGAGCCAAAATAATTGATATATTGGAGATAGATTACAACAAATGAACCTACTTATAACAGGCACCTGCAACCATATTTAATCTTCAACCCTGTACATAAAATTTTTTTGGAAACATTTAGAGCTACTAGACAACTGCATTAAATTCCAATGAGATGTGGGATTCAGAAAAAGGAGGGTGACCAAAAACTCTAATGCTTGCTGCTTGCTGGCAGGTGTGTGTGTGTGTGTGTGTGTGTGTGTGTGTGTGTGTGTGTGTGTGTGTGTGTGTGTGTACTCTAGGAGCTGTCCTTTAGCTTTTCCACTCAAGGCTGGCACTGTATCACTTAAACCATGACTGCATTTCCAGATTTTTACTGGTGAATTGAAAAGAGTCTCACAGATTTTTCTACCCAGGCTGGCTTCAAATCTTGATCCTCAGATCTCAGGCTCCTGAGTATCTAGAATTACAGGTATGAGCCACCACTGGTGCCTAGCTTTGCTGCTCTTATGCACACTTCACAGAATTCTTATTCTCAATGCATGTGCTTTATCTCATAGGAATATGAAGTTTGACCTGGAGTTTCCTAAGAAATAAGAAAATGTCTTTGGGCTCAACATAACTGCTCAGATGTTATTAAATTGTGTTCTTTCATTCTGAGCAACAAAAAATCTGTTTGATTTAAGCATCAAAGATGAGAGGCACATCTTAGCTATTTTTGTGTTCCTAGGTTATGTTTGGAAATAATGAAATGAAATTGTTCCTAGCTGTGACTCAATTGAGTTGTGCACAAGTGCCTGATAAAGTCCTTGCACATATGAAGAATGGCTATGTGCTTGTGAGGGTTGAATGTGTGTCTAGGTGGTATGGAAGCTTGAACTGAGAACAGCAAAATGAGATTTCATAGATTTATTGCTGCTTTTCCATAGTACTGGGGTTTCAGTGGAAGGTTTTGCACTTGCTAGACAAGACAAGCCCTTACCACTTGAACGAGATGTATAGCACTTTTACAGCTAAATTTTTGCCAGTCCTGGGGCTTGAACTCAAGGCCTGAATCCTGTCCTTGGACTTTCTCAAGTCTAGAGCTCTACCAGTTGAGCCACAGTGCGACTTTCAGTTTTTTTTTCGGTGTATGAGGTACCGAGGAGCCGAACCCAGGTCTTCATGCATGTTAGACAAGCACTCTACCACTAGTCCAAACTTCCTGCTCCTACAGCTATTTTTTAATACAGACTTGCAGATATTTTTTCCCCAAGATTCTCCTCTGAATTCCATCCAACTACCTATAATTCCCAAGCAGATGGGATTGCAGATGTGCAACAGCTTGCCCAGTGAGATTTTCTTGGCTTTAAAGGGAAATTCAATATGTTTCCTAAAGGTGTTTAAAGGTACTTTAGTCAGACACAAAGAGCAGATGTCCTCTAAAAGAACTTCTGATGCCACTAAAACCATGTCACCTAAGCCTGATTAACGTTGACTGCTTTTTCTTTCATTCTGAACTCTAGATATAATGCAAACAAAAGGCTGTCATTAAGTAAACGTATTTTTTTACTTTTAATTTAAAATTTTTCAAACATAGAAAAGTTGTAAAACTGTTAGAGAAAACTTACACATAACACATTCTTTACTTATTTGAAATTCATATGTCTACAATATTAAATTTTTCATCTGGAAAGTTTTGTCTTTCAAGTATTATTTATGTTTCAATCACATTTTCTTATTAAGAGGTTGGAATTCAAAGCTATAAAATCCTGTCTGGGAATATGACAGTGGTAGAGTGTTCCCCTTGCATACAGGAAGCCCTTGGTTTGATTCCTCAGTACTCATAAACAGAAAAAGCCAAAAGTAGTGCTGTGGCTCAAATGGTAGAGTGTGAGCCTTGAGCAAAAAGAAGCTCAGGGACAGTACCCAGGCCCAGTTCAAGCAGGGACTGGCAAAAAAATTCTTTTTCTATATATGTATGCTGGTCCTAGAGCTTGAAGTCAGGGCCTATACACTGTGCCTTAGTTCTTTTTTCTCAAGCCTGCACTCTACCACTTGAGCCACAGTTATACTTCTGACTTGTTGGTGGTTAAGTGGAGATAGGACTTTCACAGACATTCCTTCCTGGTCTGGCTTTGAACTGTGGTCCTTAGATCTCATACTCCTCAGTAGCTAGGATTATCAGCAAGAGCCACCAATTCCCAGCCAAAAACTATAAAATTATGTATCCTTGCATTCATTTTATACTAAAAGAAGTAGATTCAAAATTCACATTATACTAAAGCACCATCTAGCACAGAACTAATACATATGACAAAAGAAGAAAAACTCAACATGTTAGAGAAGAATCTTAGGTTGATCAACGTTAGGTGTGCTGCTTAGTCTAAATAAGAGGCAAGCTTGAATTCTTAATGTGAGAAAAAAACCAAAGGATTCTGAGACTATCTCCAGAACTTGCTAATATAGTGAAATTAATAGTTTGACAATGGGGAAAATGGAAACCGTGGTGTCACCAAATAATCTCTTATCAGTGATAATTGCAAGTGATTCAGAAGTCATTCGCTAAGTTCTTATTGCTAATGTGTTGTTGTGTTATGATTTGAATATGAAATGCTGCTCTAGTCCCAACTGGTAGAACACTTTGGGAAGGCTAGAGAAATTTGGGGAGATGGAGGTCTAATTGGAAGAAGTGGACCACTGAAGGTGAACTCCAGGGTTACCTTGTCCTTGGCCACATCTCCATGCGGCCCCGTGTCTACTATGAGATAAACAACCTTTCTCTACAATATGCTCCGTATGCCACCATATGGAGCCCCAACACACGCAGCTGTGTATCCATGGACTGCACTTGCCAACACTGTAACCCAAAGTCTTTCCTCCTTGAATTTGTATATGTCAAGTGCATGTCAAAGAAATGGGAGATCTCACTAATATACAGAGGCTGAAGCAAATCTACCCGACCACTGAGATAGATCATTTCTGAGTTAGGGCAGTGAGTGTGCAAGTTACAAGTCCATAGAATCTTTCTGTATGATGTCTTGTCTTTGAGGCACTTAACTATAAGGTTGAGTTACTCCCTTCTAAACACATCCTCTCCAGGCTACGAACCCAAAGTTAGGCTGCCATTACACCAGCTGCTGAAACTATCTAGGGAGATTAAAACTTGGAAATCATTTCAATAGGTTTTCATTTCAATAGGAAAACCTCTACAGACTCATGTTTTGAAAGGCTTTGTGCTCAACTGGGGACACTATTCCAGGTGGTAGTGAAAATTTTAGGATGTGGGAGCCTAGCACAAGAATTCAATTAAT
Organism: Megascapheus bottae; assembly: GCF_031878675.1. Taxonomy (NCBI): domain Eukaryota; kingdom Metazoa; phylum Chordata; class Mammalia; order Rodentia; family Geomyidae; genus Megascapheus; species Megascapheus bottae. The sequence continues at coordinate 61,725,058 of NC_143512.1, forward strand.
GGCAGGCATACTCTAGAAGCATTATCTTGTCCTTCTCCCCCCTTCCTCCTCCTCCTCCTCTTTCTCTTCTTCCTCTTGTTCTTCCTCCTTCTTCCTCTCTTCTTCCTCCTCTTCCTCCTCCTCCTCCTCCTCCTCAACTTCTCCTCCTTCTTCTTTTTCTTCTCCTTCTCTTCCTACTACTCTTCCTCCTCCTCTTCCTCCTACTCCTCTCCTTCTTCTGCTTCTATTAAACTACCCAGAAAAAGATAGAAGGCACTGAGTTCAAGCTCTAGAACCAGGAAAAAAGTATGAAGAGTGTAACAAAGAAATAGAAGACCTAGACATTACGAGCAGCACCTTCAGCTTTTAATGTAAATTTAAAGAATAATGTTTTCCAGCAACTCTGCTCAAATAGTATTTGTCCCCTGAAACTTTATTCTCTTAAAGACTTCTCAGCTGATTAATATCCATTTCATTTATTTATTTTCCTGTTTTCTGAAAGCTCTTATTTTGAAAAAGATAAAAAATTGAAACCCCAGGTTAACAAATTTACAGAATGACTTCTAGATAGAAGAAATTCATTGCTTTAGTCATTTACACAGATAACAATAGACTGGAAATTATCAAGATTAAATTCAGAGACAGAAACTCCAAAGTAGTTTGAATAGGAAAATTTTAGTATATAATGTCTATTGATTCCAGGAATTGAATCCAGGAAGTGAGAATTCATTGGCATTAAGAGAGGATGAATAGAATGACCAACAATTAAAGAATAAGAGAAATGAGGATCGACCTGTAGCCCTCAGACAGCTGTACAGCATCCAAAGAAGAGGTGATCTTAGGGCTGAATTCACTCTTCATTGACAGCTTCACAGCAGGGATTCAATGTGTAGGACTTGATGGCAGTCTACCATCTGGACAAAACCCTCCATATCATTCTTCAGGTTTCACTGTACATAGCAAAAAGGCATCTGGGGAAAGCTTGCTCTGGGATTCAGTCCACCACCCCACATCTAGCTCTGTGGTTGGGGATTCTAATGGGCATCCTGCACTGTAGGATCTAGGTATTGTAAAAGGAAGGCATCGAGAAACATGTCACAAATAAGAAAAGAACATGGACCCTCAGTGCAATGATTCTTCCTCAGATTTTCTCCTGAAATCCATTGTGTCAGATGACAATGGAAATCTACTTAAAGAGCCTAGCCACGTTTTTTCAAAGAAGGCAATCAAATGTGATATGAAACACAAATGAGGCAATAAATTGATAATTACCACAGCTGACTACCAATTTCTTTAGTTTTCAAACTGAGTTTCATTAATGACATGCTGCACAGCTAGAATTTGGAGAATTAGCTAAATTTTGGAGAAGAGATAAATTATCTAGACTATGTAAGAGCCAAAAACAAGCTAAGCAAACACATATCATAGGACTAGCAGCCAAGTATGTCATTGCATGTTCTGATTACATGTCACCTCAAGGTAGTGATTTTCAATGCTTATATGCAACTTTTATTCACAATCATTTCCAACTAGACACTGTTTCACTTTGTTTAAATTTATTTATTTATGTGGTACTGAAGAATCAAACCCAGAGCCTCATGCATGCCAGGCGAGCACTCTATCACTAAGCCACATTCCCAGCTAGATCTTATTTCATAATTTCTACCACTTCTCAATATTAGCACCAAATTTTAAATCCAGCAATGGGCAACCAATTTGTGTGTGGGTGTGAGTGTGTCTCTCTCATATATATATATATATGTATATGTAAGAGAGAGACATATCTAACACCCACATATAGGTGCATCTATATACATATTCACATATATGTAAATATGCACAACATATATGCATGTGTGTACACATATGTGCACTCATGCACATGTATATAGGCACATACATATACATAAACATAACACACCTAATGCTTACACAAAAGAATGAGATCTGCCTTCCCAATGATATGCCAATCCAATACAATTTCTGAATTCCAAGACCATTTCTTCTTTTAAATGACCCTCGGTACATTGTGCAGTCTTCCTGTGTATACAGCTTATTAGCATGGCAAATAATATGTTAATTAGAAACAACTATTCACTATTTGTTTTTCATCCTATAGATACAAAGGTGAATGAGTTGTAAGCACACTTGCTAGTTGGGCTAGGCTAGGACATGGATGAACTACTCTGTTTAAAACACAGAGATACATCGCTTTCATATAAGGAGACATTTCTACTTATGAAGTATAAGGCTATTTAATCATATTGGTATTTCAGAATATTCAAATGGAGTTTGTTAAAACAAAAAAATGGAGTGGATATCATTAGAAAATGCTCATTTGCAAAAGAATAAGAATGAGATTGTTGAAAATGAGCTGTACAGCTTGCAGGTGTGATGGGAGGGAAATAAAGAGATTGCTAGTAACATTCCTACCTAAGGAGTGAGGAATCATCTGGCTACTACAGGAAAGATACCAGAATATCAGAAAGCATTTTTCAAGTTCATTGGCAGGGCAGCTTCATAGGAGAATGGAAAAGGAACTCCACTTTGAAGGGAAAGATCTTGTAGAATCATTTATGGGATAATAAACTTTGGAGACTCCCAATTCTGGTTCCTTCAGGCATTTTTATATTGATATTGACTCCAAGGATGGATTCCAAGTTCTTGGAAAGCCATTTATAAGTGGGTCTCATTCACAACCACACTGGTTATCAAGTAAAAGAAAGTTCAGGGCATTTCTACATCTGTCAATTCTAGAAGTTCCCTAACACAATCCTGTTATTGGAAAATAATAAGAGCTAATCTGTGAGATTACACTTAGATAAGAAACAATTGTAGAATTTTCAAAGATCTTCAAAAATCCATTATTTCCCCCATACCTGCAAAATATGAACACTTCTCAAATGTGCTAGACTTTTTGCATATGATTATGTCATGGGTTGTTAGAAAGAACCAAACCATTTTAACTAAATGTGACTGATGAAAATTACCTGGCCAATGGAAAAGATGCCTATTTGTTAAAGACAAAATGATATGTTACAAGGTGGGGCTTAAAGATCTGCTTACTGACCTGCAATTGCTTTAACCTAGACATTCTGCAGGCTGGTCACCGCTTTTTAATTATTCCATTGACGTCAGAGGATGTCGAGTGCCACCAGCTATTTTTATAAATCAATTGAATGTGCAACAGCTGTCTGTCTCTGAATTAGATCACAGAGCAGCAATCAAGTGCATGGCTCAGCCGTCTGGTAGATGAACAGGCACTTCTGGGTGATGTTATGGAGAATATGAGGTTTCCCCAGACTTTCCTGGAGTCCTGGTTGCAATTGTCAATTGTACAAATACTTGGGTGCTTTTCCTTGAAGTAAATTTGTAAGGAAAAAGAGGAAGGCAATATTTTTGCTTTGATGATCTGGGAGTAATTGCAAGAACACTTATCATAGTGTGTAGGAAAGGAACAGACTTTTCAGTGCCAGACTAGAAAAGAATTGAATGTAGAATTACCAATGCCTGTTCCATTGCCTAATTATCTGCTGATTTCCCCGAAGAAAAGTGAAATAGATGATCAGAAGTAGGGCCAAGATACCACCTGAGCCCAATACTCAAGAGGGCACCATCAATGACTTTTGAGGCTATAGGATTTGAAAAATGCGTGCCACTGGATACATGGATGCAGATTTTGCTGAAAATACCTAATAGGAGTCTGTGAATATAAAACCTTCTGCATAAGGATACGAAAGCATTGTGGTTATTACTGGTATGTTGAGTAGAATCTCCAGAGTGGTAGTGAGCCTCTTTTCATGTATCATTGTTTTGTTAATGTTTCAATATTTTATATTATTTTTAATTTTTACTATCAATTTGCTTACTGTTATATAAGATGTAAAAAAGTTATACACATTAATGAGATGCTATAGAATATTTCAACACACCCAAACGCATGTATATCTTATGTGGGGTTCAAATCAGTATAAGCATTTCTGTCTCCTCAATAATCTATCATTTCATTTTTGGAAAGAGGTCACTATCCATTTTTCTAGAGTTTTGTAGTATGCCTAATATAGCTTAGTGTCCACTGATCAACTGTTCTTCATTCCTTCTTTCCACATTTTTATTAAAAATAAAGCAAGCATTACAATCAAGAAACATCCAATGATGTATCTTCTAGGGAGATCTCCTAGCTGTGATGGAAAGTCATATAGCAGATTTTTTTTAATTCTTCAATAGAATGTCAGTTTCTTTTTTCTCTCTCTGTCTCTTTTTTTTGTCAGTCATGGGGCTTGAACTCTGGGCCTGAGCGCTGTCCCTGAGTTCTTCAGCTCAAGGCTACCGCCCTACCCCTTGAGCAACAGCATCACTTCGGGTTTTCTACTGGTTAATTGGAGATAAGAGTCTCACTGACTTTAATGCCCAAGCTCGCTTTGAACCACAATCCTCAGATATTAGCCTTCTGAGTAGCTAAGATTACACTTGTGAGTCACCACACCCAGCTTTGAAAGTTAGTTTATTTGTGCAGAAGGTAGAAACTCATTATTTTATAGTCTTTCCATTGGGAATAAATAAATGTTAAACTCAAAATTGTCCACTTCCTATAACTCTGTTCTCTTCCCAGTTAGGTACATATGCTTCAATAAGACCTTTATCATCTCTGAATTTTAAATTTGCAAACGATAATATCAGCTTCAAAATGTCAGCTATCATGATAAATTGGCTTTTCACCTTTTTAAGCCATTTGCTTTTCTTGTTTCTAAAATGTCAAATGTAAAGTCTTCTAATAACAAAACTATGCAAAGCTTTTTCCCACAGCAACCATAACAGCTAATGAATAATGCTTTTGAAGCCTGTATCATATGAAAAGATCTGTGCTCTTGCCTAATTTTCTGACTGTGCAATTGGAAATATTATTTAAATAAATTAGACAATAAAATGCATATTGTAGATTGGAAATGACTGATTTTTAAAAATCACATCTATATTAGTAAAGAAATAGAATAAATATTTCCATATTGTCTACGCATAAAATATTTCTGGAATAGAATAAGAATTAAGGGATATTGATTGTTCCTAGGATTGGGTTTGGTGATTGAGGGAAGTATTTTACTTTATGAGCTGTTTAAATATTTGAAACATTTATGCAACCTACTTCAACACATAACTTGATGACAGATGTGGTGGCAAATGCCCATAATTCCAACTATTTATGAAAGTGAGGTAGTAAGTTTTTGGCTCAAGTCCACTCAAGGTAAAAACCAAGAAACCCTGTCTAAAAGCAAAAGAACCTAAGTATAGCTAAAGTAGTATGACATCTGCTTAGCAAGCACTTTTCAAACCTTAGTAGTGCGCTCTCTCTCTCTCTTTCTCTCTCTCTCTCTTTCTGTCTCACACACACACACACACACACACACACACACACACACACACACACCATTTTATGCATTTAAGTTAGAAATGTCTAAAGTCTACAGAACAGTTTATTCTGTTTGATGTCAAGTCCCTTCATTGAACTAGCTCTCCCCTAAGGAGAAATCCTACATTCTGAACTGCTTTCCCTACCCAGTCAAGATAGTATCCCCTTCTCTGTACCATTTCCTTTTTCTTCCCTATTGTTCTCATTGTACCAGATGCCTGTAATCTTGTACTGTCCATCTACCCTATCAATTTAACCTTTCTGTCCTCATGCCCAAGGTATTTGGGGAGTAGCCTTTCCAAGAGGATCACTGTGACTAAGAATTTCCAGTGGTAGCTGATCAATGGCTTTTACCTCATACTTCTGACTTTCTATATAGAAAGACATTGTTTTCATAGGAAACAAATTAAAATTTAAGCGGGTATTTAAAATGGATAAAAATCTTTATAATCGATTTTCTTCTTGAATGCTAGTTTGTGAAACATGACATTTGAAATACAATGTAAAAACCAGTGTCAATAAATTCTTTAATTAAAAAAACTTGAAAAAAAATAAAAGTAACAATCTTTTTAATTCTTATCTAGTACTCACTAAAGTAACCTGGGGTCTCAGTTAGGGTCACAGATCTGCGCACAGAGATGATTCAAAAGCACATATACCATTTTGAAGAAAGGGAAATTCCTCTCTTTTTATCAGTCCCCAAGATCTTGACACTGGAAATGCTTTTTCTGCTTGGTTAAGGATTCCCTAAAGCTGTGAACTTTATTTGCCATTCCAGACAATCAAGAATAACCTACACAAAAAAAATGTAGCTGCTTTTTGCTGTTTCATCTCCTTTTCTGGCAAATCTTGCTACATTTGGTTAGTTATGTCTAGAGGTTTTTGTCTGTTACCTGAAAAATGGTTTTTTAAATTAGTCATCTATATCAGAAAAGAAATACTTTTCTTTGAAGTGATAGTCTATTTTAAGTGACTGTCAGAGACTGTGAACCTAGAATAGGGGGCATAAATCTATCCTAATAACCTTCAAATAATTGAGAGAAAATTTTACTGCTTAATGGGATTTAAAGACACCCCACCTTTGTGGATCACATTCTAGTAGAAAGTGAATGTACCATTTCTTTTGAAAAGCATAGCCAGATGATTTTCATCAGAGCTTAGTCTAATGCTAAGAAATTAGGGGGAATATAACTGTGTCACAGAAATGGGTTCATTGTTTTTACACTTTAAATCTTTAACAGCACCTGCAGCATGGAGTTTATATGTTTTCAACCATTGTTTAAAACTATTTGTTGCAAATTTTATGTCCTTGTGCTTCCAAATGTACTACATGCTCCTTGAAGAAAGGAACCAAATCTCATTTAATCCACAGCATCTGTCTCAGTGTCTGACATACAATAAATCTTCAGAAATAGCTGTTGAATGATTTGAGACACCAAAAGGATATAGCACCATACAACTGGGAGGAAAAACATCTGGGCTAATAATATGAATAAGCAATTTCAATTAAGGATCATTATGCCACAAGGAAATTCAATTTAGGGTAAAAATAAGAAGATAAAAGAAAATATTTTCTATCTGCTTGTAAAAGTAAAATGTAATCATTAAGTATATGTGACAAATTTTAAGGAACAATGAACTACTATAATTCTCAAATTGTGATAAAGTAACTGATCTGCAGAGGCAGAAGAATTTCAAAAATGTGGGAAGAAAATAGTTTAAGGAAGAAATGAATGAAAGGAGTAAAAGGTAGAGTGCAGAGCAAAGATGAGCAAGCAAGGTGGAAGAGATTTCTAAGATATGGGCTGTTGTGCATTATTATTGTTCATTTAAATTTGTGATGCTCAGAGTAAATTGTTACCAGTCACCACAGTGAGCTAGTTGATATTTTAGGAGACATTTTCTGTTGCATTAGTTAACGGACTTCAACACTTGCTTGACTCTTACATGGTTACCTGTTTCCTCCTACTACTGAGTTATGATAACAGAACTAGTACTGTGTTCATGAAATCATTCCTAAAGCTGTCATACCCCCAGAACTAGTTGGTTATCACCTCAGCCTCTATTTCATTTCTCTAATTTTGATTCCTGAGATCTGTGGATTCAAATTAAAACTATCAGTATTAAAAATATGTTTTCAATGAAACAGTACTTGTTGAAAATTATTTGATGACAATAACTATCCCTTATTATATGGCCACCAGGTTCTAATTATTAGGCACTGGGCTTTGCCTGTTACATTCATGATCTTATTTCATCACCTCAAGGGCTCTTGTTTCTTTCTTCCCTAATAATCAATCCACAGGCCAAAGGTAAGCTAGTATAGTTATGGTATCACATGATAAATTTAAAAAAAGAAGCTTTTTCCTTTCACTAGATTTAGGAATGACTCCCATCTCTTTTGTGGCTAAAGTTGTGCTGCCAGTAGATGATTTGGGTAAATCTGTCAATAGTAAGATAAAGTTATGTTTCCTTCAGGCAATCTCCTACTCAAACATACAAATTCTTAAGCAGATTATTTGGAAAATATAACCAAATAGAGCAATTTATGAGTATTTTTCTCCCAGAGAAATAGCCTAAAATAATCTATTGAAAACCTAAAGAGAGCAGCAGCTTTTCTTCTTCTAGAAACAAGTCTAGTTTCCAAAATTCCATAGGCCTGCTTTTTCACTTCTTTCCATTCATCTGTGATGCCTACCTTAGGAGAGCGATTCCCTCTTTCTTTCCATCAGTATTCTCTACTGTGAACCCTTCTGGGGTAAGTTTTGTAGTATAATGCCAGCAATCCATGAAGTGGGCTTTCCTTAAGTGCTAAAATGAAGTAAGTTTCTAATTTAGGTACATCTTGCCATCATCCTGTTCCATCCAGAACAAGAGATTTAAGATCACACCTAACCTTTTCTTTCAATAAAAATATATATAACTCTTTTCAACATTGTTGTTTCTGTCATCAATGTATGTTTAATTATGTCATTCCTCTCTAGTTTGATGTGATTCTTAGTTCTTTGAGTTGTTACTCTCCCCTTAAATGAGCAGGAAGCAAGTTTGTTACTTCATTTACAAACTTAAAGTGGTTTCAACAGCTAAAAAGAAAACTAGATCATGAGAATTAAAATGTCAAAGGAAGTTCAGTGCCCTGGAGTAAGTGACCATATCCCACAAGATCTGATCTCGTTACTAAGTATTCAAGGCCTAACAGTGCTCTTGTCTACATTCTATTCCTAGTATAAATTATGTCTTTGTATTACTAATCAAATGTTTTAATTAAGGTGCATTAGTCTAATTAGTCTAATTCATTCCAAATTGGATTGCCAAGTTATATAAACATGGTAAAATTTAAGAATCAAAAAATATTATGGAGTTACTTTTTTAAACCAGAAAGTATTTCAAGACGGAAGGTAGAACATTTGCTATAGCCTCTGGAGCTCAGTAGGTTTTCAATGTCATCTGGAATCACTTTCTCCATCACAATGGGTTTTATTATGAATGAACATGACAGTGAACAAAGAGGTATGGATAACAAAGAAGATGCTATATTTAACCATACACAAACAGCAACTTAAACTCAGATTCAATGCAAAAAGAGACTGATGATACAGAAATACCAGACAGGAATAAATTGGCTAAGGAATGAGGAGACAAATGCCTATGATTTTAATTTATTTATTTATTTATTTATTTATTTATTTATTTATTTATTGCCAGTCTGGGCCTGAGCTCAGGGCCTGAGCACTGTCCTTGGGCTTTCTCAAGACTAGAGCTCTACCACTTAAGCCCCAGCATGAACCTGGGTCTTCATGCCTGCTAGGCAAGCACTCTACCACTAGGCTAAACTCCCGGCCTGCCTATTATTTTAAAGGATTAAATCAGCAACAATTTATCCCAAACTATTAAGACATCCAAGATACTGAGTGGGAGTTACTGAAGGAATTAGTGAAGCCCAACATCTAAACTTTAGTCTTGAGCAATGGACTACTTAGGACTAAACAATAAGCAGGCTAAGTAGACATGAAAACAAGATTACAGGACAAGTAAATTAATTTTTTATTTTTTATTGTACTGTATAGAGGATTACAGTTACATTCACCAGATAGTAGGTGCATTACTTCTCACACATTGATAGGTATTTGGTCCCAATCCCCCATCCCTCCTAATCATGTAGTTTCCCCCTTCCCTTTTCTATTTCAAATAACAAATTTATTTATTTTTTCTTAACATAGAAGCAGAAGTCTCATTTCATAGAAGAACCTACAGTCCGTCTAGATTGCTAAATAACCCTATCTGCCTGAAGTAAGAAAAGCTTTCAGTTTTCAATTTACCTTCTGTCTCATGTTCCTGTTCCTGTCTCCATATCAAAACTACCCTTACAAGGCCCTTGTCACAAAAATGCCATTCAGTTCCGCAAATTTAATCTAGATCTTAGGGCTTGAGATACAGAATTTGAAATGGAGAGTAAATATACAAAAGAAGGCTATTAAAAAATCGTGAAGAGCAAAACATGAAGCGCTATTAGAATAAGAGGAAATGTATGCATTGGAGTGTTTTAATCAAATCCTCAGCTAACCCTAAAGGAAGCTCTGAACTTTGCTGTAAGAATTGTCCCAAGTAGAATGAAGGCAGGTAGTGGAGGAAGCCACCCTGAGAAGATGGTGTAACTTGGAGCAAGTTTGGCTATTGTCATCGAAACAACTTCAAAAGAGGGCAGATAACAGTCTATCTCTAGGAGAATCTATCTGGGAGAATCTATCAGTTCTGAAAGGGACCACAATGATACACACTAAGATACTATCACAGGTTATACATTGTTTCTAATTAAATTTTTCCAGATAAGTCTATATTTTTAGACATTTCCCTGCTCTCTGTACATGCATACGCAATATATTAGAATCTTTTCATTAGAATTATAGCTATCACTACCAAGTAGTACACCTCCACAGGCTTCAGAGACAATAAAAGTTGACAGTATGCAATTGGTTGTCATGTTTGTAGGTCTGTTTCCAGAGTTAGCTCTCCTGCCTGCATGGCCCATTTGCCAAGCAATTTATAACTTGTGAAAGGTGAATTCAAAATGAAGGTTCTTTACCAAACTCATTCCATGAAGCCAGTATAACCCTCATCCCCAAACCAGACAGAGATTCATCAAAGAAAGAGAACTATAGACCCATTTCTTTGATGAACATTGATGCAAAACTTCTCAACAAAATACTGGTCAACCGTCTACAACAACTTATCAAAAAAATTATACTCTATGATCAAACAGGATTCATCACAGGGAGGCAAAGCTGGTTCAACATATGCAAATCAATTAATATAATTCAACACATCAACAGGAGCAAGGACAAAAATCACATGATTGTCTCAATAGATGCAGAAAAGGCATTTGACAAGATCCAACACCCCTTTATGTTAAAAGCTCTGGAGAAACTAGGAATTTAAGGAACATTCCTCAATATAATAAAGGCTGTGTATGACAAACCCACAGCTAGTATTATACTTAATGGTGAAAAGCTAAAGCCATTCCCTCTAAAATCAGAAACGAGACAAGGATGCCCACTCCCTCCACTACTCTTTAACATAGTATTAGAATTCCTAGTCAATGCAATAAGGCAAGAAGCAAGCATAAAGGGGATCCAAGTAGGGAAAGAGGAAGTAAAACTATCCCTCTTTGCAGATGACATGATTCTGTATTTAAAGAACCCTATAGACTCTACTCCCAAGCTCCTTGAGCTGATTCAAAACTTTGGAAGGGTAGCAGGCTATAAAATTAACCCTCAAAAATCAACTGCCTTCCTCTATGCCAACAGTGATAGTAACAAGGCAACAATCAGGAAGGCAACTCCTTTCGCAATAGCCTCAAAGAAAATAAAGTACCTAGGAATTACCTTAACTAAGAATGTAAAGGACCTTTTTGACGAAAACTTTAAAACCCTGAAAAAGGAAATTCAAGCAGAACTAAGGAAATGGAAAAACCTCCCATGCTCCTGGATTGGAAGAATCAATATCGTGAAAATGACAATCTTGCCAAGGACTATCTACAAATTCAATGCAATACCCATCAATATCCCAATGTCATTCTTTAAAGAAATAGAAGAGGCAATTCAAAATTTCATATGGAATAATAAAAGACCCCGTATAGCAAAAACACTTCTTAGCAGAAAGAACAACACAGGAGGAATTTCAATACCAAACTTTAGACTCTATTTCAGAGCAATAATTATCAAAACAGCTTGGTACTGGCACAATAACAGACCTGAAGACCAATGGAATAGAAATGAGGACCCAGATATTAAACCACAGACCTATGGCCACCTAATCTTTGACAAGGGAGCCAGAAAGAGAGAATGGAAGAAAGATAGCCTCTTCAACAAGTGGCGCTGGCAGAACTGGTTAAGCACCTGCAGAAAACTAAAGTTGGATCCTTCTTTGTCACCCTGTATTAGAATTAACTGCAAATGGATCAAAGACCTCGAGGTAAGAGCTGACACACTGAAAACTTTACAAGAAGGAATAGGAGATACACTAGGCCTCCTTGGCACAGGTCAAAACTTTCTTAATAAGGACCAAGAATCACAACAAATCAGAGAAAGGCTGGATAAGTGGGACTGCATTAAACTGCGGAGCTTTTGTATGGCAAAGGACATAGCTAGTAAACTAATCAGGAAGCCTACAGAGTGGGAGAAGATCTTCACCAACCACACAACGGACAAAGGCCTCATATCTAAAATATATCAACAGCTCAAAAAATTAAATCACTCCAAAACTAATCTCCAAAGTAACAACCATCCCATTAAAAGATGGGCCAAAGACTTAAAGAGAGTCTTCTCTGAAGAAAAAACAAAAATGGTCTATAGACACATGAAGAAATGCTCAACATCTCTGGTCATAAAAGAAATGCAAATCAAAACAACTCTAAGATTCCACCTCACTCCAGTTAGAATGGCCAGGATCAGGAAAACTAATAACAATAGATGCTGGAGGGGATGTGGCCAGGAGGGATCACTACTACACTGTTGGTGGGAGTGCAAACTCGTTCATCCACTATGGAAAGCAGTATGGCAGTGCCTCAAAAGGCTAAACATAGAGCTTCCCTATGACCCAGCAATTACACTACTTGGCATTTACCCAACCATCCAGAAACTAGGGCATACTCAATCCACTACCCATCAATGTTCATTGCAGCATTATTCACCATAGCAAAGATATGGAACCAACCTAGGTGTCCCTCAGTTGATGAATGGATCCACAAGATGTGGTATTTGTACACAATGGAATTCTATGCTGCTGTCAGAAAAAACGACATCGCCCCATTTGTTAGGAAATGGACAGACTTAGAAAAAATCATATTAAGTGAAGTAAGCCAGACTCAAAGGAACTTAGGCTCAATGGTTTCCCTCATTCATCATAACCTGTAGAAACCTTAGGCTCTACTAGCAGAGATTTGCAATAGAGCAAAAACTTGATACATAAGGCCATATAGTATGAAGCTAATTGAATGGACCTCTAGGATATTGAAACAAAAGCCATATAATGAATGATTGCTGTCCTTAATGTGCTATGTTATCTCATCTCTTTTGCTGTTCCTTTGTTATCTCATATTGACACAATATCTCACTTTGTTATCTGATATATTGGATACATTTGTATTTGGTTACTTGAAATTGGACAGGAAAGGGGGGGAAAACCAAGAGGGGGGTGGGGGGGAGGGTAATGGGACCAAGACATGTGGAAGGGTATCAATGTATGTGAATTAATGCACCTTCTATCTGGCAAATATCATGTTACCCTTTAATTAAATAAAATAAAAAATATATAAAAACAAACAAAAAAAAGAAATCATTCCTTGACTTTGCCAGAGTCAGTTGACATAATGGAGCAAATGTGCTGAAAATGAAGAATAGTCTTACTTTTCCCATCAAAGAAAATGATTGTAAAACCTCCACTCAGATTCTACCAGTACATTTTCACATGACTACAAAGTACATATACAAAGATCATGTGTGAAAATGGAGCAATCGTGTTTGCTGAAGTCAGTTTGGAAAGGGAGGAGGGAAAAGCAGAGTGACAAAGAGGCTGAATCTATTTCAGATATTTTGAATGTACCTGCAAATATGTCAAAATGAAACATCCTTGTGCAAATAATTACTGGTAACAAAAATGTGACAACACAAAACTGAGAAAAAAATCCATCAGAAGTCGTATTTTAGGGAAACAGTCTTATAAAAAATTTAACAGAGGTACATAATCAACATTGATGTCCAAAATAAACAGAAACATGGTTTGAGCAACAAAGAAATTTGGTTGACAATGTAGCAGTAAACATAACTGAGAGAGTTGGAGGAAAGGACAGAATGGAGGGGTGAATGAAAACTTTAAAGTAAAGTCACTTTTTAGAGCATAATCAGTACTTGTACAACAAAAGGAAGTGAACTACCTCCTAAAAGTGACTTTTAGGGTAAGACTGAAAAATTAGAGTTTAGACTTTGAAGAGAATAGTGTATATAGGAGTTGAGAACATTTGAGAAGATAAGCAATGTTTCTCAATACATGTGAGAAATACATGTTTGGAAATAATCAAAAGCACATTGTATGCTCAAAGACAATAGTAATACATGACTAGGAGGATACATGCACTTGAAGTGCTAAAGTAGGAGGATTATAAGTTCCACGATAGCCTGAACCTTATGAGATGTTACGTACTGTGTCAGAGAAGGCTAGGAGAGACATTGCAGCCTGCAGACGAAGAGTTCACTTGGGCATGTTTGAAGTGGCTATCTCCTGAAGACATTTGGATGAGATCCCCATACAACTGAACTTTGCCTTAGACTTTCCTGAATATTAAAGCCATGCGAAAGATTGAGATTGCTCCTGGAATGTGTGAAGAAAAAAGACAGGAGACTTAGAACACAGCCATGAAGAAAATCATGGTGTTGGATAGAGACCAAAAGTGATAAGCGCATCTGATTAAAAGAGACTGAAAAGATGTGGCATGAATACAAGGAACATGTGTTTGGCAGAGTTAAGTGAACTTTTCTTTCTAGATTGTTAGGTCCTCCTAGGCATTTAGGTATAGCCATGATGTTAAGACCTATTCAGTAGAAAAGGAACACTACTGGTAAGGACACTTTCAAAGCCGATGCATGAAAACCATCCATAATGTCTCACCACATCATCTAGTGGCTCCATGTTGATTACCAGGAAAAGGGTTTACATGACAGAAAAAAAGAAACTTCTCACCTGGTTACAGTAGCTTATGCCTACAATCCTAGCTACTCAGGAGACTGAGATCCGAGGATCAAGATTCAAAAACCAGACTGGGCACTAAAGGACCTGAGACTCTTATCTCCAATTAACCTCTAGAAAATGAGAAGTGGGGCTTGGCTCCAGGGTAGAGTGATAGCCTTGAGCTGAAAAGCTCAGGGACAATGCCCAGGCCCAGGGGTAGGGTGATAGCCTTGAGCTGAAGAGCTCAGAGACAGCACCCCAGTAGAATTCAAGCCCCATGACCCACAGAAGGAAAGAGAGAAAGAAAGAAAGAAAGAAAGAAAGAAAGAAAGAAAGAAAGAAAGAAAGAAAGAAAGAAAGAAAGAAGAGATGGAAGGTGGCTGGGAGTTGGCCTAGTGGTAGAGTGCTTGCCTAGCATGTACAAAGACCTGGGTTCGATTCCTCGGTACCACATACATAGAAAAAAAGATGGAAGTGGTGCTAAGACTCAAGTGGTAGAGCTCTAACTTTGAGAAAGTCCAAGGACAGTGCTCAGGACCTAAGCTGAAGCCCAGGACTGGCAAAAAAATCCAGAAAAGAAGGAAGGGGGGAGGGAGGAAAGGGAAAGAAAAGAAGGAACAAGAAAGAGAACAAGGAGAAAAGGAAAGGTAATAAACAAAAAAGATAAGACAACTATTTAACATCAGGATAAAATTTACCAACTAGTAGAATTTGAAGAGCTGGGAAAAACCAATAGATAATACTCCTTTTAAATGCTACTATCTTTCAGTGGTTGAACATAGATGGGACTATTTAGCAGAGCGGCTTATGAATGCAATTCATTTTGATCACTTTCACCCCTTCAATATTCTTACCCACTTTTGACCAATCCTCCACACCTTACTTTTTCTTAATTTTGTGGCATGTACAATGAATTCTTACCTACATTCATCTATCCCTCTTCCCTCCTCCCACCCCCTTGAAAGTATCCATGTCCTCAAAAGGGGTAGTGCTAGAAGAAAAGCAGAACAGAAGAATGGAAAGAAGAGTAGTGCATAGAGTTCTAATATTCAATATATGTACATAAAAGTGGAACCCTGTAACTTGAGGTGATGTGTCAGGCTAGAAAAAATGGGAGGAGACAGTGATGTAAGGGGTGATATTTATCAAAAAGCATTGTACTCATACATTGGTATATGCAATTGAAAATATTTAAAATATAACAAATAAAACCAGGCACTAATGGCTCGTACCTATAATCCTAGCCATTTAAAAGGCTGAGATCTAAGGGTTATGGTTCAAAGCTAGCTGGGGCAGGAAAGTCCATGAGACTCTTGTTTCCAATTAACCCCCAGAAGATCAGAAGTGACACTACAGCTCAAGTGCTAGAGCACTTGCATTGAGAAAAACAGTTCAGGGACAGTGTCTGAGTTCAAGCTCCATGATGGACTATATATATATATATATATATATATATATATATATATATATATATATCTGGTGAAAAACAAAACAAAGAGTCATACTAAGCAGCACATGGTCCTGGGTAACTTATTTGTATCAGTAATTTGAGGTTTCCTTTTCTGCAACTGAAGATTTAAGTATAAACCTAAGCATATTTATGAAGATTTTAGGATTAACCTAAGTATCTTGTTCTTGGTGGTGATTGTTTTAAGGCCATTTCTGGCATTAGTAAGTCAGTTTGATTAACTTGATGAACTTTATGTATGGATTGTTTCAAATGTCATTTTTTAATAGTCAAGCAAGGCTTCTGAGATTAATTGTACAATTAGATGTTGATTTATTGACTTCATCCTCATTTTTTTCAGTGAGCAAGCCAGTAATTTGATGCCTTTGACTCGATGTGGGTGAGAAAACAGGCTTTCCAATCTTCAGCAGGCAAACCTAGGGTGTATGGTAAACAGCTAATGGCTATTTGGCCTGACTGCAACAAATTTATATACATACAATGAGTCACTTGAATTTTCTACATCAGTGATTTTAGCCTCCCTTTTAAACACAACAATTTTAGCATATATTAAAGTTATTGGAATATTATTGGAAATGTAGAGACCAAAAACCTCCACTCAAATAGTCTAATTTATTAAATAGGTCTGGAACCCAATAATTCAGGTTTGTTTTAAACAAGTTTAGGAAATTCTGAGAGGTAGTTTTCTAAGCCCATATTTTGCTTTTGGAGTTTATGTACATCTACTGAGATACTTGAAAATCCAATCTTATTCCCAAGATAGAGAACATAATTGTCTACAGCTTGGTAGCATAAAATTCTTTTTACAGAACTCAGAAAAGACTATGAAAGGCAATGCTACATTTGCTTACTTATTATATACTTATAAGCATCATTCTTCAATTTGTATTTATTTGTCTGTCTTTTATATTTTATATACTCCTATTTTTTTTTTGCCGGTCTTGGGCTTGAGCTCAGGGTCTGAGCACTATCCTTGGACTTTGTCAAGGCTAAAACTATACCACTTGAACCTCAGCACCCCTTTGGACTATTTTCTATGTATGTGGTGCCAAGGAATTGAATCTGGGTCTTGGTGCATGGTAGGCAAGCACTCTATCACTTGGCCAAACTCCCAGCCCTATAGTCTTATATTTTTATACATTGTCGTATGTTTATAATATTCTCTCTTAAGAAATTTCAAACCAAATACAAATTCAATACAAAAATTTTCTCCTTTCAGAGTCCCAAGATACAGCCAGAGGAAGAAGTAACAAAGCTCCTATTGTGTTTTGCTGTATGATAGAATCGTTGTTGAAAGCTTGAATGGTTTTCATATGTCTTCGGACTTATAAAAGAACAGCTAAGGATATTGTCGTCTACCATATTCTGCAGATGCCTGAAGCCTGGGCTCACACCCAATGAGTATGTTCCACTAAACTGTTATTTCTTCTCATTTAATCAATTTCAGAATGAATTTCTCCATGTGAAAATTTCATATGAAGGGGAGTAAACTGAACTTTTTTTGTTGTTTTTTGGTTAATGGGGCTTAAACTCTGGGCCTGGGCGCTGTTGCTGAGCTCTTCAGCTCAAGGATACCACCCTACTCCTGGAGCCACAGCCACACTTCCTATTTTCTCGAAATTAATTGGAGATAAGAGTCTCAAGTTCTTTAGTGCGGGGCTGGCTTTGAACCTCAATCCTCAGATCTGAGTAGCTAGGATTACAGGAGTGAGAGCTTTTTGGAAGCTTGTATACAAGGGCTTTGTGAAGTCTCCAAATTCTATTTCGCCTTCACTTTCTGCTGAACTAATCTTAGTTAATTTAATTTGGAGAATGAAAAAGGAATAAATGGAGGGGGAAGAAAAATAGATACTGCAGTTCATCAGCTGCAAGTAAGCAGAATAATGTTTTGCTGATATAAACCTTGCATGCTTCATATGGAATATCTCTTGGCAACTTAATTAAAAGTTGAAAAAGAGTAATAAATGCCTCACTGAGTTAAAAAGGAAGTTGGTTTTGCATTTAAATATGTGCATCACAGCTGAAAAACCAGTTTTCATCAAGTGTCCAGTTTTAACCTGGACACTGCCTAAGCAACAACAATCATAAAGCTAATAGTTCCAGGCTCTTGTTCTACTGGCTTTTGTCCCTAGACCCAAAGGCTACCACTGTTTGGATGTGTGAAACTCTGGAACTAAAGCTCTCTCCTAAGATGGACAAGTATTTTAAAAACATCCATGTAAACACAGAATAGTTACATCTGAAAATTTAAGACTGTGATTCTCGAGTTTATTTTTTTAAGTACTGTTTTGTTTCAACATAAAATGTCTTCCCAAATTCTAGTCTGAATTTACAATTTCTCCAGGTAATTTAGCACAATAAGCAGAGGTTTCATTGGGACTTAGGGGCATTAAACAAGATACTCTCAGGCGGGGAGTTTGGCCTAGTGGGACAGTGCTTGCGTAGCATGCACGAAGACCCAGGTTCGATTCCTCCACACCACATACATAGAAAAAAGCTGGAAGTGGTGCTGTGGCTCAAGTGGTAGAGTTCTAGCCTTGAGAAAGCCCAAGGACAGTACTCAGGCCCTGAGCTTAAGGTCCAGGACTAGCAAAAAAAATACTCTCTCAAGTGACCAATTACATAGGAGCTGATTTTCCCCCAAATGTGTATCATAGAAGAACAGACTACAGATATAATGAAAAATCTTGGGTATTTGAGAATTGTGCTACAAAAAACAAATCCACTATAGGTTTAACATCTCTGGGTACTTAGAGGGAAGCAAGCCAATTTGAACAGGTCTGAAATTTTTTTTATGCCAGCAGCCATTTCTCATCATCTTACAGGTTGCTGTCATCATTGTTCATGGCTCATTTATCTTGTTTCACAGACATAACATGTGGACTAAGAACTTCTAATAATTACCACTGGACTTTGGCTATAAGTACTATACCATGAGAAACATGTTTTGAATATATATACTTGATACCTCCATATACTTGATATATACTTGATACCTCCATATATATACTTGATACCTCCATGTGGAAGTTTACCATTTTTGCCTTATTTTTTCATGTCTTTGCAAATGTCATTTTCTCTGAGTATAATGTCCTCTGGGGTGTGTGTGTGTGTGTGTGTGTGTGTGTGTGTGTGTGTGTGTGTGTGTGTAAGACTTAACTCCATTTTCTCTAAGGTAACATTCCATTAGAAATTACTTTTCCTTTTGTAGTCATTATTATTTTTTATTTTTTGTCAGTCATGGGACTTGAATTCTGGGCCTGGGCACTACCCTCGAGCTCTTCAACTCAAAACTACTGCCCTACCCGTTGAGTCACAGCATCTGCTTCTGGTTTTCTGGTGGTTAATTGGAGATAAGAGTCTCATAGACTTTAGTACCTGGGCTGGTTTTGAACCATGATCCTCAGATCTCTGCCTCCTGACTGGCTAGGATTATAAGTGTAAGCCAACACACCCAACTGCAGTCATTAGTTTACCCTATGGCACGGTGCATTAAAATATTCTTTGAGTTACAGTTCTGTCTTCTACTATGATAAACTCTTTGGTAGGCTGAAGCCTAAGGAATTTATCAGTATCAACAAAAGTTTCCTGAAAGAATCTTTATGTCAGTGAATGAGGCATTTGAGGTAAACATGCAAACAGTTCAAAGATTAGGAAAAGAAAGGCAATGGTAGGATTCTGTCTATGGATGACATTTTTTTCAAAGTTTATTTGCTTTTGCTTTTGGGTGTTGTTTTTTTTGTCCAACAAACACCTAGGCTAGCCAAAATTTTATTGTCTCAATTAATTATCAAAGATAGGGCTATGTTGATGAGGGAAAGTGTTAACATAGAGCATGAATTATATTAAAATATTGCATAGAAATAAAGGACATAGCCAAACTTTTCTTTAATATGGTGAAGCTTCAAAGTGATCAGTATTATGACATTTTTCTAAGCTACATCCCTCTGGAATTAGAGTAAGAAGTCAGAAGAGAATTTTGCTTATAAAATCATATGCAATTTTTTTTGCCAGTCCTGGGCTTGAGCTCAGGGCCTGAGCACTGTCCTTGGACTTTCTCAAGGCTAGAGCTCTACCACTTGAGCCTCAGCACCACTTCCAGCTTTTTTCTATATGTGGTACCGAGGACTTGAACCCGGGTCTTCATGCATGCTAGGCAAGCACTTTAACCACTAGGCCAAACTCCCGGCCCCTCATATACAATTTTTTGCCAGTCCGTGGGCTTGAGCTCAGGGGCTGTGTGCTGTCCCTGAACTTTTGTGCTCAAGACTAGCACTCTACCATTTGAGCCACAGCTCCACTTTCAAAAAAGAATCTCATAGACATTTCTGCCCAGGCGGGCTTCAAACCCTGATCTCAGCCTCCTGAGTAGCTAAGATTACAGGCATGAGCCAACAGGGCCTGGCTAAAATCATATGCTTTTAAAACAAAGAAAATTTTAGTTATGTATTACTACATAACAACTACCCCATGACTGAGGACTTAAAATAACTGTTAAAAATATCTCAAAGTCATCTGTCACAAATTCATGTACAATTCAACTGTGTGATTCTTTGCTTCCATTAACATCTCATTGTTTAGCCACTTTATAATGGGTTAAAAACAGTCTCACACCTTCCAGATTAGCTTTTTTTCCATGGCTAGGTCTGGGTTGGACCTCTTTATAACTGAAGTAAAAAATTTATATCAGGAGAAATGTATCTACATGTTACCAAGGTACTAGTTGCTACCCAACAAATTAGAACCAGAACATTTAGAAATTATATAGTGCTATGTTGGCACACATTTCCTTGACCATGGAGGAAGGTTTCTACTTATATAAACATGAAGACATACCACCATAGGTTCTATTTCTGTTATGCATAATTCTTAGAGATTAGCTGAGAAATGCAATTTTCAAAAGCACATAAACTCCTTTGATACTCAAAGAACAGTATCATGTTTATTATATATCAAAAAGATACATACTACAAGTAAAGAATATATGAAACTCTCTTTTCTACCTTTGAGTTGTCATGGAAAAGCAAAGATTTCCAGAATTAAATTACCTCTATCTTTTACAAATGTGGAAGTTGGAGCCAAGAATCAGCCATCTTGTGTAAAGTTACAGTCTCCAGAGCTTAAAGCAGAGTCTTTTGATGTACCCATGCCTAAATTGAGGTCTTCGCTAATAAATCATAACAAAACTATTTTCATAGGTATAGTAGTTCATACCTGTTTATAATCCAGTCTGAAGAGATGAAAGGCAGAGAATCATTTATTTTTAGACCAGCCTGGGCTAAAATTCAGCCTATCCTAAAATTCTGTCTTCAAAAAACAGAGGGTGGCCTCAGCTCCCAAATAAGCAAGAAAATCAAAGCAAAAATAAATACCCCAGCCCACATCCTTGTTTGTATGAATGCAAGAATTTAATTAAAGATATTCTCTGCCAAAGAAAAGGCACACTACTACTTTTCAATATATCCGAGAAAAGCTTTCAAAAGCTCCCTTCCCACGCTCACAGTTACATTTTCTTCTCGAATGACTCAGTTGTTCTACAGAGATATGTTCTGGATCCTAGGGAAATAGTTAACGTGTCTTCATGTAAGCAAGAGTAAGTGGGTGAGACACTCATGTTTGTCTCTGATATTTCTGATAACCAAATTGTTTACTGTAAAAATACCTTAGGCTGTTACCTTTTGGCTCGAGTATGGTTTCTCCTCAAATTGTTCTAAACTAAGGAACTTGTGAAACCATACTTTATGGTCTTTATGAGAACCATGTCTTCTTTTCACTTCAGCCAAGCCTCAGGGGAACATACTAGAAGCCAGAGCAGAAATGGGTATGAGGTAGCTCTCTTCATCAGACTTGAAAGGACATTTGCGTTCAATAGGGTCACATCCAGTTTTTCTTTTTTTTTTTTCATTTAGTCCCAAATGAGCATCACACCATCCTAAATCTCCTCTTTTTCACTTTTCTGTCTAAACTCCTGTCCTTTACCTTTCCACTGTGTTTCTCATATTTTCTTTCTTATAGCTATCAATAGAAATCTGTTCAAGGCAGTAATGTGACTACACATGTGTCATTTAAGCAACTCATCAAAGAAAATGAATGAATATTGTAATTCATCCTTTTTGAATTGGTGTCATAAAGACCTGACCGGACTCTGACTTGGTTTGGAATGGGGACAGAGCTTTAGTTTACTGAAAGCTTGGATTCCTGAGAGTAGGGATTTTCTCTTTTGACATAGTTATAAATAAAACACCTGAATTCTTACAAAATATCCTGATTCTGATGCTCATGCAGAAGTGCTATTGGATTAATTCTGACTCTTGGGGTACAGACCCCTGAATTTATCAGCTGTTTCCTTCAATGTAACTTGCTGATATCCCAAAGTCATGTGTTTAAGACCACTTTTTAAAAATATGTGTCAACTTATTCTTTTGTCTGTGTGCATGTCCTGGGGCTTGAACTCAAGGCTGTCCTTGAGCATTTTTTTTTAGCACACTGCTAGCATTCTACCACTTGGGCAATAGCTCCACTTTGAAGACAGAATTTAGACAGTGAAAGCAAGAAATTATAGTGCCTTAGAACATAATCAATCAGAGGCCAAACACATGCTTTTGGCAGCCTGAAAAGTCTCCATTTGCTTGTGGCAGCAGGCCTAATGAGAAGAATGCCATTAATTAAATGAACAAAACATGGCATGAGATTAGAGAAGGCAGAACATCCAGCACTACATTAGCTAACTTGTAGCCCTTTCTCAGTTAGAATTACACAGGTTTCAAGAAGTTGGACTGGCTCACCTTACCATTTGGGAGTATATGCTCCCAAATGGCCCAGCTCTAATAAAGTTGGTTTTACCGTAGGGGCTAAGACAGACCTAAAATATCCTGGATATATCTTATTTTTCCATAGCAACATGATGAGAAACTGAAAGAAGTATACGTGTCTCTGGAATTTGGGAGATATATTACTTGAAATATTTCCCTTGGTCTTTTGTTTTTAATAGCTCATTTTTCTATTTTCAACAAATGTGAGATTTCATGGATGATCCAAAGAAGTTGGATCTGCTTTGTCCCAGGTCCTTCTTATTTCTATTGCATTCTCCTGGTGGATATGGATGATGTGAAAAGCCCCAAAGGCTGCACATCCTCTATTATCTGGTTCCTAGCACAGCTGTGGTAACTCATTGGACCCTAGCCTAATGGTTTTTATGGAGTCATATAATTATTCACAGGACTTATCTTCATTGAACACATGCTGGAGGGAAAAATAATAGCTGGATGCAGGAAACATTATCTGCCTCAGATTCAAAATTGGCTTCTAACCATTTGATTTTGGTTCATGCTATGACAGAGAAACAAATGCCCTGATTTTTGTTGCTGAGGATGCTTTTCTTTAACCCTTACTCCATAGTTTGGGACTGATAGGATACAGTAATGCCTCAACAATGAAGAGAAGAGTCCAGTGGAGTTGTGAACTGGCTGATATGCTCTGGTTCCAGGTTGCCACTGGGAAAACACAGCCATATTGCTAGAAGAGAGACATGCAAACCCATTGAGCCTCAAGAGCACTTCAGAGGGAAAGATTTGATCATCTAAATCCAAACCAGCAAAGAAAGACAAGATTTTATAATAGAGGGGTAAACTAAGATTTCTTTGCAGTCAGCATATGGTAAATTGTTCACATATACTTAAATTCTGACATACAGACTATCAGTGCCTATGCACTGTTTAGAGAGACATGACTGAGAGAGAAAGCCTGGCAACAGCAGTCATAGGCAAACCAGGGAAGATTAATAGCAGAATGATGGATGTGGTAAACTAGATCCAATAGTGAATACTCGCTAAAGCTCAGCTTTGATTTAAATTTCAAACTTAGAAGAAATAAGCACTGGCACTGGAGGCTCATGCTTGTAATCCTCTCTATTCAGGAGGTTGAGAAATGAGGAATGTGGTTTAACTCCAGCCCTAGCAGGAAATGAGGTCAGATTATAATCTCTAATTATGCACCAAAAAAAAAAAACCACAAACAAGAAGTGGAGCCGGGGCTCAAGTGGTAGACAGAGTCCTAGCCTTGAGTGAAAAAACTAAAGGTCAACACCAGTCCTTGAGTTCAAGCCCTAGTAACGTCCCCCCCCACACACATACCAACACACACACACATACAAACATACACACACACACACACACACACACACACACACACACACACAATAGCAAAATACTGTTCAGATGGATTACTTGGAATTTGTATTTTGTCTTTAATAAAGAAAAAAATTAAAGTAGCAAGCAACTTGTAGAGGACTTATTTGAAGTTTTAATTTGTCTCTCTCAAACAGAACAATGGGACTTAACCAGCACTTGCCCACCTGCTACACAATTTGCTTTCAGATTTGTCAGTACTTCCTCTGGAGCTGTTGAGAGCCACCATCACAAAATATGCCCCAGCTCTGGGCTTGATTGTCCATTTTGGTCAGTGTAGTCTCGTTATTGGCTTCATGATGCACTTTAGGCCCAACCACAAAACAAAAGACAAAATCCACTGAGCTGTAGTCACCAGCATTACATATTGCAATGACTTTTTGTTAGATTATAGTCCAGAAAAGATAAGAATACTTTACTCCAAAATGAAAAACAAAGCTGTTTATTTTAACCACGTGATCCACAAGGAAAGAACAGAGTGCACAGATAATCCTTCTTTGAGAAGGCATGCTTTTCAGATAGTGGGTAAAATTAATTCCTTCTGCAGCTTTAGCCTTGAACTGGATGTTCAAACATATTACCTACTTAATTAAGTCTTTTTATAACATTACGATGCATGTTGTCAAAATAACTCCAAATAGCGGTCTCAAATGAAGTTCTGCCATAACCAAATGGATCACAGTATACAGAAAAGCAAAATTCCTAATAATCTGTTTTCCTCAACCAATTTTTATTAAGAGTGTAAATATAGTAAAAGATGGAGCTGTGCTCCTGCAATTGAAAAATAAGTTATATAAGCCATATCCCTGGCCATTTTTAAAGACTCAAAAGTCTTTCGAATTATCCTAAGAGACACATATTTCCTGGTCATGTGAGATCTTTGGAGGGAGCTGATGGAGGACTGATTAGGCCTCCCTGTTAAGCAGGAAGCAGACTGCTAGGAGAACATGGTGGCAGGGACTGAAGGCTTCCCTGATTGCCACACAGCACTGCAATCGGAGAAACTGTTCCAAAATTCTCCCTGCCTTTGTCCTGGATAGCTTTCATCTTCCTTCCTCTGCCTGAGTTCAGTTTACTTTCACGTACCCACGTGCCTGGCTAAAATATCTGGATTTTAAATTTTCTTTTTAAAAGACATCGACAATACAAATAAAGAGGAGTAAAGGTCTGTATTTTTCTATTTTATTTCCCACTCCCACTACCTGTTTAATTATTTTTAATTTTTCTTGTATTTTATTCTGATTAATAAGAGTCTCATGGGCTTTCCCATCTAGGTTGGCTTCAACCTAGATCCTCAGACATCAGCCTCCTGAGTAGCTACAATTACAAGTGTTATCTATTAGTGCCTTACTTACTACGAGTTTTGCATGTTGATTTTGTATCCTATAGTTTTCCCGAATTCACCTATTAATTCATAATGAGTAACAATTGATATTAAATCACAATCATTTTAGTGCTCTTAAAACAAATGCAAATTAGACATGAAAAGCTTTCAACTTCAATCTTTAAAATCATGAATTTAGGAAAAGAATGTTGACATTTCAGTTAAATATTTAAAATCTATCATATAATTAAAAATTTGAGATGGAAAAATAGTAGGCTTAAAACTACTCATTACTTATCAATCCAAAAGTTATTAACATGTTATATTTTCATTTTAATAAGATTGTTGTCTAAAATAGCAACTTCGCTGAAGCAGAAGTTAATGATTTTTCTCACTCTTAAAATTCTTTTTAAATGGTTTCTGACAAACTTTAATATATAGTTCAGAAAAGCCAATTAAAAACAATCTGTTCAATGAAAAATACTAAATATTATAATAAGCAAGGCATTTTTATGAAGTAGAAACTTGTTGAAATATTAACAATTTGTCTATTAGAATAAGTGAATAGGAAAACTTTTTCTTTCTTTTTCATCCTCTCTACCATCATCTTTTCTTTCTTCAAAAATCACTTTTTAAGGTATATTTCACAAAATTAGAAATAAAAACTGAGGTAGGTAGGGAGACCATGTGAAGTGCAAATTTGGGCAGGGATAAATTGTAGCAGACAGAAAATTCTTAAGGTCTATAATCACATTTCACAATAGAAACAGCTGTCTCAAAAGGACTTAGGACATAGTTCAAGGGAAAAGTTCTTCCCTAGTCAGTACCTGGATTCAGTATAAATTCTTTATACTACAGGAAAGAAAATAGCTGTCATGTTGATCAGGTTGAGAACAGGTAGCAGTACTTGAAACTCTCTTAATGTTGCTTATTTTCAATTTCAGACGTATTAAACTTAATTCTGAACCAGATCTTAAAATACAGAATGTTCATGCAGAGAGGCGCTTCTGGCCTACACATGCCTATGTATTGTAGAGATTCCTGGTCACAGCTCATAATAAGGAATAAGATAACGGCTACCACAGTCTTGGTTGGAGTATTGGTCTTCAGTGTTGGCTTAAGTTTCTCCAAGTCATAGGTATATGTTAAACCTAATAATTATTCTTTCTTTTATTTGTAGACATATATATGTGAGATAAAAGTTTCTCAGAGAGGCTGCTTTAAAAACCAGTTTCAAGCAAGGAACTGGTGGCTCATGCTTGAAATCCCAGCTAGTCAGAAGTGGTGCTGTGGCTCAAGTGATAGAGAACAGGCTTTGAGAAAAAGAAGCTCAGGGACAGCACCCAGGCCCAGAGTTAAAGTCTGAGGACTGGCGAATAATAAATTAATAAATAAATTTCATATAAAAGATGCTAAGTGTAGTACAATAGATACCATATCCCATTAGTCCATGGCATCTGGTATATGATTGCTATGTAAAACTGTCTTTGAGAGGTGAATAAGACATTCATTTACGCAGTTTGGAACTCAACCTTTATGGAGAGTCTTTTCATGACTAAATCAAATGAAAAGTCATCAATCTAGCTTGTTTACACTTCCATTTTTTCCTTATTTATTTAAGTCATACATAGGACTGATGATGAAGGCTAGAAAGTTGTGGAAGTTCTGGTTACTGGTTTACGGCACAATTCCAAATGTTGCCAAAGTGGGGAGTCTGAAAGCACTGATTAAGAGTTATAAAGCTCTGTGAGATGCTCTCATGTAATCCTAACTATTCTGGAAGATGACATTGGGAGAAGAGAGAAGATGAGACACATTTCTAGCTTTAAGGTATGCCAAAGAGTTTATGAGACATTTTTTTTGTCAGATGCAAGTGCTGATCTCAGGGCCTGGCCTATGTCCCTGAGCTCCTCAACTCAAGGCTAGTGCTATATCACCTAAAGCCACAGTGTCGCTTCTCCTTTTCTGATAGTTGCTGGAAGACAAGAGTATCACAGAGTTTCTTGCCTGGAAAGTCTGGCTGGCTTTGAACTGCGATCCTCAGACCTCAGCCTCCTGAGTAGCTAGGATTAGGGGTTTGAGCCACCAGCACCAAGCTTTATGAGATTCTTATCAGAAAAGCTTGGTGCTTCTCCACTCCTCTTTAACCTAGTATTAGAATTCCTAGCCAGAGCAATAAGACAAAAAAAGCAAGCATAAAGGGGATCCAAATAGGGGAAGAAGAAGTGAAACTTTCTTTTTTTGCAGATGATATGATTCTGTATTTAAAGAACCCTATAGACGCCACTCCAAAGCTGCTTGAGCTGATTCGAAACTTTGACCAGTTAGCAGGGTATAAAATTAACACTCAAAAATCAACTGCCTTCCTATATGCCAACAATGAGAGTAGCAAAGAAACAATCAGGAAATTAACTCCTTTTGCAATATCCTCAAAGAAAATAAAGTACCTAGGAATTAACTAAGAATGTAAATGACCTTTATGATGAAAACTTTAAAAACCTGAAAAAGGAAATTAAAGCAGAAGTGAGGAAATGGAAAAACCTCCCATGCTCCTGGACTGGAAGAATTAACACCATGAAAATGGCAATCCTGTCAAGGGCTTTCTACAAATTCAATGCAATACTCATCAATATCCCAGTGTCATTCTTTAATGAAATAGAGGAAGCAACCCCAAAATTCATGTGGAATAATAAAAGATCCCATATAGCAAAAACAATTCTTAGCAGAAAGAACAGCTCAATAGGAATTTCAATACCAAACTTTATACTCTATTACAGAGCTATAGTAACCAAAACAGCTTGGTACTGGCACAAGAACAGGTCTGAGGACAAATGGGATAGAACTGAAGACCCAGAAATCAACCCACAGACCTATGGCCACCCAATCTTTGAGAAGGGAGCCAAAAAGACAGAATGGAAGAAAGACAGCCTTTCAACAAATGGTGCTTGCAAAATTGGTTAAACACATGCACAAAACTAAAGGTGGATCCTTCTATGTCACCCTGCACCAGGATTAATTCCAAATGAATCAAAGACCTCAAAGTAAAAGCAGATTCATAGAAAACATTACAAGAAGGAACTGGTCTCTTTGGCACAGGTCAAAAATGTCTTAATAAATATCCAGAAACATAAAAAATTAAAGAAAGTTTGGATAAATTGGACTGCATTAAACTGCAGAGCTTCTGTATGGCAAAGGACATAGCTAGAAAGCAGAATAGAAAGCCCACAGAATGGGAGAAGATCTTCACTAACCACACAACAAAGGCCTCATATCTAAAATATATGAACAGCTAAAAAAAATTGAATCACTCCAAAACTAATCTTCAAAGAAACAACCAACCCATTAAACTATGGGCCAAAGACTTACAGAGAGCCTTCTCTGAAGAGGAAATAAGAATGAAGCAAGCTCGATATCTCTGGCCATAAAAGAAATGCAAGTCAAAACAACTCTGAGATTCCACCTCACTCCAGTAATAATGGCCATGATCAAGAAATCTAACAACAACAGATACTGGTGAGGATGTGGCCAGGAGGGATCACTACTACACTGCTGGTGGGAGTGTAAACTGGTTCAACCACTATGGAAAGCAGTATGGTGTTTCCTCAAAAGACTAAACATAGAGCTCCCCTATGACCCAGAAATTCCACTACTTGGCATTTACCAAGTAAATGCGATATAGGATGAGGCTAAATGAAAGGACCTCCAGGATATGGAAGCAAGAACCATATAATATGTGATTGTTGTTCTTAATGAACTATGTTATTTCTCATCTCATTTTTTGGTTATTCTCATATTGTTACAATATTTGACCTTGTTATCTGGTATATTATATATACATTTATTTGTTTATTTAAAATAGGAAAGGGAAGGGAGAAAACAAGATGAGGGAAGGGTATAGGGGTAGGGAAATGGGGACAAAATCATGAGAAGGGGTATCGATGTGTGTGAAGTAATGTACCTTCTATCTGGCGAATATAACTGTAATCCTCCCATTAATTACAATTTTAAAAAGAAAAAAAAAGAAAAACTTGGTGCTGTGGCACTTACCTGTTATCTCAGCTATGATGGGAAACATAAATACATTCTGTCAGACCGAGACAAAATCAATTGCTATCTAAAAGCTACCAAAGATAAAAGAGACCAGACCTATGGATCAAGCAGTTGAGCTACCAAGCACTTTCTTAGCAAGTTTAAATCCTTGAGTTCAAGCCATAATAGTACCCATAGTACTTTCCATAGCTTTATATTGTATGTTTGAAATTCAGTATCTCAGATATTTGCAGTACTTTTCTCTGAAGTCTACATAAACAACATGAAACACCTCTAAGTACCTCTGTGTGTAAGTAAACGTGTTTGTGTGTACAAGTTACCACTTGCATTAGCACACACACACACACACACACACACACACACACCACTTCATTTGCCTAGACATTGAGATTTTTGAGAACCTGAATTTTTAAAGCTCATAGTATGTTTGTGGTAGATAAATGAAAACATGAGCCTAAATTACTTTTGAAAAAATAACTAAAGGAAACATTGGCTGTACTCCTACTTCTAAATAACTTGGAAATCATCATTTCTAGGAAGATACTAGCAAACATATTTTTAAAATGAGTTCCTCCTCTTTAGAGGTTTAGGTTTCCAGCTGGAGTGTTCTGCTCCTTGGGGACATTGGGAAATGTGTAGAAGAGGCTATTGTTTTGTTTTTTTAGTACATTCTAGCTAAAAATGCCAAGTAACCTTCAAATCCCATAGCAATTCTAACTTAATGAAGAACTGTCAGAGCACAATGCCAATAACTATGTTGGAAACTGATGGTATGTCTATCTGTGCTCAGAATCCAATATAGAAAGTATTAGAGAAATTAAATAAACTAATCATAAAAGATATACGTCCTCTTTCTAAAATTATGTTCAACACCAGTGTAAGCAATAGGTGATTTAAATTCTCGGCATAGGTGAAGCAGTAGTATGTTAGAAACTGCTTATATCTTATTGCAATAACACAGTCATCATGTTATTTGGTAATCAAAATTCTAGGACTGAACTAATCTGAAGTCTTTAAAGGAATTGAAACCAACTGAAAAATAAGATTTTAAAATAAAGACGAAGTCTGTCGTGAGCCCAGACCGTATTGTTTCATGAGACCCTAGAAATTCAACACACACACATACACACACACACACACACACACACACACACACACACACACCAAGAAATAGAAGATTAAAATGAGGCACATGTTTAGTACACTCTTCAATATATTTTTCTCCATTCAAAAAAGTAAGATTGGATTCACATCATTTTTGATTCATCAAATACTTAAAGATTTTAAGCTGAAGAATTATTAATATTTCAAGTCTATAATAGGCGATTCTTGTGGATTTTAGGCAATGTCAAGTTATTGTTCTTTTTAAAATGGCCTTCTATATTAATAAAATAATGGAAAACAGAATCATAAGCCTACATGAATGGAGTAAAGGTGAGATTCTTTCTCATTCCATGGATAATAAAGTTTATGAAATTTGGTTTCATGTGTTTCCTTTGGAGCTATGTGGCAATGCAATAATGATTCTCAACTTTAGCTTATGAGAATCATTTCTGGTATCTTCAACTTTTTTAGCTATGTGTTATGATTTTGTTTAAAAAAAAGAAACAATCTTGGTTGAAACTTTCATATAAAATGTTAATATCTCTCTTCTCTTTTGCTATCCCTTGGTTATCTTATATTATTACAATATTTCACCTTGTTATATGATATATTTTATATGTGCTTAATTGGTTATTTGAAATTGGATAGAGAAGGGGAGAAATCAAGATAAGCTGGGGGACGGTGGGAGGGAAATGGGGACCATGCAATGAGAAAGGGTATCAATGTTTGTGAAGTAATGCACCTTCTATCTGGTGAATATAATCACAATAAATATATATATAAATTTAAAAATGTTAATATCTATGTGAAAATACTTTCTATATGGAATTTCGAGTCTGATTTAAAATTTTATACTGACAGATTTTACCTTCTTTTCCTTTCTTTTCCGTCTGATATTGTAGATTGAGCTGGGGGGGCGGTGGCAGGGGCTGAATGCTTTCCCTTGGCTTTTTCTCTCAAGTTTGGTATTCCACTACTTGAGCCACAGATCCACTTCTGGAATTTTAGGAGTTAATGGGATATATGAGTCTCCCTATTTTTCCTGCCTAGGCTGGATTCAAACCTTGATCCTCAGATCTCAGCCTCTTGTGTTGCTAGGATACAGCACAGAACTCAAGCCTCAAGTCTTAGAACATCTGCTCTCACTGCACAGCAACTGCATGGTTTTAACACTTCACCCTAACAACATAATTTCATTTATTTGTATTAATACAGCTCCATTCATAGCTGCATAAGGAATATTAAACCATAGACAAACATAAGAAAAATAATTCTATAATCATATATAATACTATTATAGAATAATATATTATATAACACATATAAGAATAAGAAGAAAATATAAAGAATATTTTCCCTTCTCTGGGAACTACTCACAGTGCAGATGTAACTTATTTTTCCCTGGTTCCCTTTGTTTCCTTTCTCTGATTGAAAAATCACAGAGTATCTTGGATTCTTTGATTCTGCCACCTGCAGGTTCTCCCTACAAAACTTCACTGAGAAAAGCAAAGCTGAGGCCTCTTCTTCTCCCAGACACTGATAAAGAATCTGGGTTGTTGGAAGAAACACTAGAGGAACTGACCCTGGTCATGGTCAAATGCCTTAAATCTTCATAAACTCCATGTTTATGCCTGAGACATATCTAGATAGAACAACCATTTATCACCCTGTCCATCATGAGGATACACTATAATCCTCTGTAAATGTTTCAGAATCACCCTGGCATTTAGTACTTCTTCCTTTGGAATCCTAATCAGTTTCATCAGGACACCTCCAGAGCAACTTTAGTCTTGGGTTTAGCAAGTGAAATACAAAGCCACGGGGAAGGGCTCTTTAGAGACATCTCTGCTCTGGACTATGAATGGACACCTCAACAAACCAACTGTGCATATTCCCTCCTTTGGAAATTATGATCTGAATTTTCCAACCTATCTTTACCTTTAATTATACTATAGTGTGCAAATCTAGTTATGGAATTCTTTCTCTTCCTCATAACTTACATATACATGGGAAGTCTGTGTAGGTAGAATAACCCATGTGATAGGTAAAGCAAAAGAGAGATGTCCTCAAATTTTGAGTTTCTGAATTCCTAATTTGAATGGCTGTTCCCAATTCTGTCAGGCACTATTGTACCACTGTGTGCATTGTACTGTTAGTAATCTATGGTCTCTGTTACTTACAATTGGAAGAGTCCAGCTTTCTTTCTACCAAAAATATGAAGCAACAAAAGTGGATCTGATAGCATCACAAAACACTGATGGGTTTTGCTTTTTGTTTTGTTTTAAATTTTTTTTCTTGCCATTTGAAACATGCATTCTCTAAGAAAATGATGTGAAAGATGAAGTGTCAGACATGCAGACCTTGCAAAGGATTCAAAGTCTTTCTCAATATCTTGCAAAATTTGGAAAAGTTATATACCTAGCCACTCATTTGAAAAATTATTATAACAAACAAAGATGCTGTCGTAACATGCCCAGTGGTTGAATTACATAAGCCAAGATAGAGCTGGTTAACACTCATGCTCTAAATAGCTTGTTTTCTGGATTGCTGCTGATCTTGCATCAAACATGTTTAAATTTTAAACATTATCAAAATGATATAAATCTATTCCCACATGATGTTATGAATTCCTTACTAAAGGGATGTTCTTAACCTTCACAAAAATAGACAGTGATAATCTCAGATGTATCAGACAGCAATTAAAATAATTCTGAAAGTAAATGGAGTAATCTCTTTTTTCCTTCTTAGCAATCAACTAAGGCTAGTGATACAATCCATAAGTAGAATCTTATTATACTTAGGAAATGAAAGCTTTAGAGATGATTCTGTAGAGATTCTATTTTATAAGTTGTGGGAAATCTTTCTCTTCCATGCAACATGTTCTATATGCAGTACAAAGTTACTTTCATACACAAAGCAACTCTAGAGGCATATGCCACTTCGGACATTTGCCAGAATTCGTGACTTTCAAAGCTGGAAATATGGGATTCTATACTTTCCCTCTCTAGTATTAGTGCAACCAGGGGTCCAACTATGACTCCTTACTCCAGGCACATCAGTGAATATGAGTTGCAAAACCTTCGGAACCTGGTTTCCCAAGGAGTGCAACAGTATAATAGCATCTATAAACACTCAATATTCCCTCCTCCAGTACGAATGATACAGGTTTCTTGTCAATAGAAACCCTTGGAAAAGACAACCTGTTGTCTCTTGTGGCCAAAATAAATAGAAAAAGGGGGCTGAAAAAAGTTACATGCTGCACCGAGTTTAGATTTAGAAGAGGAAATACTTGCATACAGCTGTGATCCACTCACCATCTGGGACTTAAAACTACCCTGGCAAAGTCCAAAACCTTTCTTGGCCATCAAATTTTTGGACTGTCCTCTTAGTATTGTTCCTTCCAACAATCTGTCCAACATACCCACTGAGAATGGTAGTTTTGGCCAAGCCACTCTCATTATGATGAAACATTTGGGAAACATTATGCTGTCCAATGTTACTCTTTTCCTTCAGCTACTTTTTCAACATTTCCACCTGTTCCTTCAGGCCAGGCAAAACAATACATTTCAAAGCAATAACCTAGGATGTCAAATATGAAATGTGATGATTCGATTTTCATTTTTTACCTGAAGGATTTGGAAATTAGCAATTTGTTAGAATGACAGAAAAAATAAGTAAATTCAATCTTTAGGCGTTTGTTCAATTATGTAAGAACCACAAATCATGTGCTGTGTGTTAATTAAACAATGAGGAGGTGGAGGACAAGCCACCCTGACTTCTGGCTCTAAACTATGTCATAGAACAAAAAGAATGTTCTAGAACAGATGTGACGTGAAAACAAAACTAACCACAGAGATATAGTAGAGTTTTGTCTTTGATCATAAGAAATCTCCTTTTGTAGATTTCTGCATTGTTTAATCTGGTCCATTAATTCAGCGATACCTCAACCATTCCATGTGGTCCTTTGAAAACTCATTCATTCTTATAAATTCATGACTGTTATTTAGTCATCCATACAGCAACCAAATTGATTTAATCTGAACAACTCCGATTTCATTTCTCTATCCTATGAAGTTCTTGTTCTTTAAAAAATGGGCATTGAACTTCAGTATGATCTAATTATGTACAACATTCATTTTTTTTCCTTTGCCAGTCCTGGGCTTGAGCTCAGGGCCTGAGCACTGTCCTTGGACTTTTTCAAGGCTAGAGCTCTACCACTTGAGCGTTAGCACCACTTCTGGCTTTTTTCTATGTATGTGGTACCAAAGAATTGAACCCAGGTCTTCGTGTATGCTAGGCAAGCACTCTACCACTAGGCCAAACTCCCGGCCCAGGTACAACATTCTTAAAACAAACAAATATGGGCTTATAGTTAGTTCTCCATTTTGTCCATACTAGCTAGTATTTGATCAGAGCAACTCAATTATTCTAAAGCTTTAGTGAACTGGAACCACACCTATGCTTATCTCTGTTCAGTTCTGGGTGCTCACCTTTAGATAATATTCTTTCCTCACATGTAAAACTTCCATTAGTCCATCAGCAAGGAATAAAGCAGAAGGTAGGCTAGAGCAATTAATGAAGACAGATAGGATATGAAGCACATCTGGCTAATCTCTGATACTAATAGTTATATGCTTTGCTGAAGAGTATGGCAAAAAGATTACAGAGAAAGACCATTTTAGGCATCTTTCTAAAAATCAGACCTTTAAAATTCAAAATTTATATAGCAAAGATACACATGTACATACATATATACATATATGCACACACATACGTATATATACTTATGTTATAGATATTTGCTGTAGGTATTTTGTTATAGATGTCTGTTTTACATATTTCTTGTTTTATTCACATGTATGTAACAAAATATTAATATGGTAGTTCTAGTATCTTATTTAGTGATTTCAGAGTGTGATTTTTAAAATTATTTTTCTGTTGGGAAAAATAGTACTAAAATTGCTGCTCTGTTTGTAAGAAAATATTTGAGTTGTCTTCTTTAGGCACAAAGAATCAACATAAATTTGATACATGGACCAGTGAGCTTAGTATTTTGTTTAGCCTGTTAGTGCAAATAGGGTAACAAGGTTACTTGCAATAGCTTTAAGTAAATTAGAGTATAACTTTTAACTGACACTTTTATTAGTCACTATTCGGTGAATTCAAACTCCTTTGTGTCTTGTTATAAGTTGTCTTACTTCTAGATGGAAATTGTTTCATTACCTTTAGTACCTAGAATGTAAACATGCACTGCTTTTATTTATCCCAAATCTTCCTTCTTAAGCACAAACATGTAGTCATGATTTTTTTTATCCTCATTACTAAGTCTATTTGTCATATCCCCTCTAAACCAAGTGATTGAATTTAGCTGCTGGGAATAGAAATAGAACCACCACAGCTAAAATGCATAAGGTTTTCTTTCTCTCACAAAAGAGCAGCCCAGAATGAGACTGTTTAGGACTAGTTTACAGACTCTCGAGGGCCTCTGAGCTTTTTCCAAACTTTGGACGTATGCTATCTACCTCCATGAGTCATCTGTGACTCACTTACCATCTTCAGTGACACAAAAGATGCTGTTTTAAGGAGCATGACTCAATTGTTTCCACCTGAACATGACTTTGGACATTCTCTGTCTGCCCAGATGGCAGGAAAGTTTTTAGACAAACAACGCTCCAACCAAGAAAACTTCAAATAGTTAATACAATTTTAATAGCTTATATATGAATATGCATAGTATAGGATGAGCCTATCCTTTATAATTTATCATCAACAAATGTTGATTCATAAGCAGCAGCCCAGAAGAAAACCCCACATCAAGCACCTGAGATGCTCATCAACTTTCCACTGGGGTTTAAGGGGAGGGAAGAGGAGATAAAAGGTGGGGCCCATGGTGTGGCAAGAAAGAGTGTCCTGCTGAACATTATAGGGATTAAACTAGCTTAGCCAAAGACATACTGCAAACTACATTTTGCAAAGGATTAGATGTATTACACTGCCTTACAGAGGAAGGTTAAACATATTCAGAAAAGGTGCTCTTTCCCCATTCATTTCAGGAGACTAGAATAATCATGACATCAAAACTACAAAATTCAGAAAAAAATGAAAGAATAGAGAAATAAATAATGAAAGAATACAGATAAGGAGAAAGGAAGGAAGGAAAAGAGAAAAAGAAGGGATGAGAAGGAAGAAGAGAAGAAGGGAAAAAATAGGGAAGTGAAGGGAAGGGGAGGGGAGGAAAAGGAGGGAAGGGAAGGGAAGGGAAGGGAAGGGAAGGGAAGGGAAGGGAAGGGATCGGATCATAGACCAGTCTTTTTCATAATAAAAATATACAACTCTCCCCTAGATTTGCCACTGACTGCTCCAAAGTTATGCACCTTCTATCTGGTGAATATAATGTAACCCTTCTATTAATCACAATCAAAAATATTTAAAAAATAAATAAATACAAATTAAAAAATATACAACTTAAAAATATAAACTCCCAAACAAAATATCATTAGCCAGAATCTGCAATCATTTATTCTATACCAGAAGGGGTTACTCTGACTAAATTATAGTATATACACATGTGAAATAGTGTTCATATACATTAACAAATGAAAAAATAATGAATGACAGAGAAGTAAAACAACTAGTTTTGAAGGCTGAGTACCAAGGGTAGAGGCAATGGTCAGTTAAGAGGATGAATATGGTTGAAATATTTTGTATGGAGAAATGAAAATGGAACAATAGCTTATGGAAATTGTTTTAAGAAAGTGAGGGAAGGAATGAGGGAGAAGGATAGATAGGAATAGTTTGACTGGGGTATATTGTATGTATGTATGTATGTATATATGTATGTATGCATGTATGTATGTATGGAAAAGTCACAATGAACTCCCTCTCGTACATTAAATGCTAATCAAAATTCTTAGAAAAAAAAACCCGAGTCACAAAATTTGAAGAAAAAAAGACATAAAAAGCACACAAGTTTTCACATTTCCAAGTTTGGCACAATATTTCAAATGTCAATATTCCAATTTTTCAAAATTCTAGTGTAATTTTCCACACAAAATAAATGAAGTAGAAATATATTTGATCATACTTGATAAAGAAAAGTCATTATACAGAATTCAGTGATTGGTTGTGATTTTTGAAAAATACCTTTCTTCATGTTAAGCTACAAAAAGTGAAATTTTAGATAAAATCTTAGGAAAAAAATGTTCTCAATGCCCAAATGGCTATGCTGGTAAATTTAATAACTTTTAAAAAGATGATACAATGTCATTATGTGAACTCAGTAGAGAGGAAGTAACACTTTTCAACTCATTTTATGGAATCAACACTATTATACTAATAGGAGAAAAGATCCTACAGTAAAATGAAACCCAAAATACCAATAAAAATATTTCTTTTTTTTAATTTTTATATTTCTTTTTTTTAATTGTGTTTAATAAAAAGGTAACATGATATTTGCCAGATAGAAGGTGCATTAATTCACATACATTGATACCCTTCCACATGTCTTGGTCCCATTACCCTCCCCCCACCCCCCTCTTGGTTTTCCCCCCCTTCCCTGTCCAATTTCAAGTAACCAAATAAAAATGTATCCAATATATCAGATAACAAAGTGAGATATTGTGTCAATATGAGATACCAAAGGAACAGCAAAAGAGATGAGATAATATAGCACATTAAGTAGAGCAATCATTCATTATATGGCTTTTGTTTCAATATCCTAGAGGTCCATTCAATCAATAAAAATATTTCTAAAATAATTTTTGTTATTGTTTAGCTCAGCACTGGATATTGTCTAGTTAGTTCATTCATTGATTCAATAAACATAAATCAGATACCTCTTTTTTTGCTAAGCATGGCTCTAAAATCCAGTTGTATCACAATATAGATATAATCTCTTATTTCATAATGTATATTTTCACTCATGAAAATCAGTAAGAAGAAAATAATAAAGCAAACAAAATCTATGGAAGTATTGAAACACTGTAAGGGAGAAAACTCTGGAATGAAATGACTTTGTTTGATACAGAACTTGCTCAGGCTTTCTGTATCATCAGAAGGTATGATGCTGAAATGGGCTTTAAAAACAAAGACTCACATGTTGATAACTTGTTTGCCACAAGGAACATTAAAAGATAATGGGAACTTCAAGAAATTGAGCCTAGAGAAATATTGTAAGATCCATCCCTTGTTGTACTTAGGCTTACTAATTTTGGTGTTATCTCTCCCTCTTACACACATTCTTACAGAAATAGCCACATGAGGTGGTGTGGGCAGGTGAGTTATTGTCACAATCAGGACCATTCTGTCTTTGAACCTCCAAACTGGGACCTAAATAAAGCTTTTTTCTTTTTTTTTCCCCCAGTCCTGGGCTTTTCCCCGTCCTGGGCTTGAGCTCAGGGCCTGAGGACTGTCCTTGGATTTTTCTCAAGGCTAGAACTCTACCACTTGAGTCTCAGCACCACTTCTGGCTTTTTCTAAGTATGTGGTACCAAGGAATCGAAGCTGGGTCTTCGTGCACGCTAGGCAAGCACTCTACCACTAGGCCAAACTCCTGGCCCAGATTTTTTCTTTCTAAGTCCCCAGGCCTGAATATTACATTGCAGTTGCAGAAATGAAAGGAGACTAATACAGAGAGGTTTCTTTCTTTATTATTTTTATTGTTTTAATTTAATTTTATTGTCAAGGTGATGTACAAAGGTCTTACAGTTATATATGTAGGGTAGTGAGTATATTTCTTGTCATACATTGTTACCTCATCCCTTGGTTTTCTCCCACTTTCCTTTCCCCAATCTCCTTCACCCCAGTTGTAAAATCCATTTCCAACATACTGGCTTGTGAGTATCAATGTTGCATTGGTTCTCCCTTTGTCTTTGTTTTACTATTTTGTTGTTCCCTTTCCCTAATTCAGACAGTTGTATATAGAATAGACAGGGTACCAAAAGCAAATACAGTAACTACAGGAAGTAAAGTGTAGGGGAAAAAAGAAATAAAAAGAAATCATTTCACATAGTGCATTAAAAATAACAACCACAAAGAAAAACCTCTTTTTTCTGTATCCTGGAGTTCTTTTCACTTAGCATCATCTTATATTGTCATATGTCCATAGCTATTGAGCTGTTGTGATCCTCTGCTAGTACTATCCTAGACATACATTGTTTGTTACAAATGAGGGAAACCATGGAGTATGTTTCTTTGGGTCTGCCTTTCTTCCAGGTCTTTCCATTTCCTTACAAATGGGACACTGTCATTCTTTGTGATGAAAGCATAGAATACCATATTTTCTTGATCTATCTGAAGGGTCTATCTCTGCTATGGTCAATAATACTGCAATGAACATGGTTGTACTGGTAGCCTTAGTGTGGCCTTGTTCGTGGTCACTTGGGTAAATGCCTGAAAGTGAGATTCTTGGGTCATAGGGGCTCTCACTTTATTAGTCTTTGATTCTTTACTTGCAAACATTGCAACATTCTTTACATTGCATTGTGGGAATGCAATGTAATTCAAATATGCATTATGTGACCAGGACTTCTTTTTGCTCTCTAGCTTCTTTCTATCAGAGAAATTGAAAAGAAGTCTTAGTCAACTTAGAACATAAGCTTCTGATCAAAATAGCTTGTATCCTATGATGGGCTTTCTATTTTACCTTCTCCTTGTTAAGATTCATCCAAATATGTTTTGAGGTGTTGGGTAGACCTTCTGATCTATAGACTATCATCTACACAGCTCATGCTGGCTGCTCAAACCTGGTACTAAACATCCTTAACAAGCATTCTTTTTAAACTGGTCTTGCCATCTGGCACTTGAAGGTTTTATAGTAACACTCACTATGAAACCCATATTCCCGGTCATAACATTCAGGCAAGGCCTCTTCTGTTTTATCACTTTTCTCAACATTTCCTTGTTATCCCATCTGGTCACAAAAACCTTCTGAATGCTCAAATATGACATGTAATTGATTTAAAAAAATTCCTGGTCCACCTATTTCTTCCACCATCACAGCTTTCTTGATAGCATTGTATGATGCCACAGAGGATCATAAATTCCACCACACAAACTTGGTTCTGCAAGCTCTAAAATTTCCTCAGCCTACATTCAGGGAATCAGAGTTCAAGGTCAAATGTATTTAAATGTGCTTTGTTTCTTTTTTCCTAGAGGTTCATTTCTGGAAGGCAGAATGGAGCCAAGATCCAATGGCATGCTGAATTCAGCTCATAAAATTTCACTGCTACAATTTAGGGATTATTCTCAGCCAGTTGTAAAACATGGACATTATTTTACATTAAGCTATACAAACCTGCATTTTCAGAATCATACTAAAAGACAAATTTGCTGACTAAAAACAACCTTAATACAAACTCCCAATTCACTATTTCCATTGATTTCAGCATATCTTTACTAATGTTATTAATTTTTACTACTAAAATAGACTTCACTATTACCTATGTTCCTCTGTACCTATTTTTATCTTTTCACTCTTTGTTCAGTGACATCAATTTGATAGCTTGAAACTACCAAGGATAAGGAAATTTACCAGAACTTTACTGCTTATGTCTTGTCTGTTGCTCATTACGCTTAAACTCTGACTCTTCTTTTTTTCCTGTGATCTAAACATTTCATAATTTTTATGTGCAAAAGGATTGACATTCTCTTCTTTCTAGATTGAAAAAAGGCAATGGTAGTATTTGTCGTTAAACAAAAAGCAACAGAGAACTGGGACTTTCCAAAATATTATACTAAATGCTGGAATACTAGTTTGCTTTCCAAACTTCAGGTTAGTAATTCATAGGAAAAAAAATTCTCAACAGATTCCAAATCATAGCAAGCTAAAAGTTAACAGGATTCCATTAGCAGAAA
Source organism: Megascapheus bottae (assembly GCF_031878675.1). Taxonomy (NCBI): domain Eukaryota; kingdom Metazoa; phylum Chordata; class Mammalia; order Rodentia; family Geomyidae; genus Megascapheus; species Megascapheus bottae. Next base: position 61,766,652 of record NC_143512.1, read on the forward strand.
TTAGTTGGACAACAGGATACAATAAGTTGTCTATCCTGCATCCTGAATAATTCACAATTGCAAATCTTCCTCCATGTTTCACTACTTTGACATTTTTGTTTCCTCAAAACTTTCTTCACTTCCCATGGAAATAAACTGGTTTAATTTAGTTAGCAATTGCTGAACATGAATAACAGGATTTCCTTTGCATCTTTAACTGCTGGAATCACCTTACTACAGTGTTCTTCAATACCAGAGTCTTTGTTTAATTTTTCCACCAATGGAACTAAGAAGGTAAGTGATTGCTTCATTATTCACTAATAATCATGTATAAAACTGGAGAAACTATAGACTTAGGAATGTTTCCACTTCTTCCAGTTCCTATACTTAATTTCAGTCCAATTAAGCTACATACTAAATCTTTATTTTCTCTCTTTGATTAAATGGCCACACTGCCAGATAAAATTTAAAAGAATAAGCAGGTTCAAAATTCTTTAGTGACACTCTTACAGTTTCCCCAAGTTATGCAAAATTTTATGTAAAAGAAACAGAACAACAAAATGTTGGGAGAAGATGAAATGTGTGTATTATCCCCACATTATGGGAAACCAAATTTCCTGCCAACTAAATTACACCTGTCATCTATTAATTTAGATATGGTTCCTTTTTACCAGGTAGGGCGAAGAGTCCACTTTCAACAGATGTAGCCAAAACTGTTTAGGAAGAAATGAAGCAGAATAGATATGAAAAGAGACAGAGAAATTGTATTTTTAATACCTAAAGGGTCAGACTCAAAGATAAAAATCAAGATTTTAACTCTATAATCTGAGAAAATAGACGCCCCCCCGCCCACCATTCTATCTCCTTTTTATTCATAAATCATGGATTCAGAGAGATAGGGAGAGTTATCTAAATCTGCCTTTTCCTGTGAAATGGTAAAAATCTGGGCACTATTCATTAACAGGTAAAGACGGAAAGAATGAAATTACTTATCAAAAGTAAATCTTGTCTTTTGGGTGGGCCTCACCTATCTTGCCCAGCCAGAAACACTAAGGATTAGAAGTTCAAAGGCCAAATGAATTCTCCTAGCTAAAAAAAATATAAAAGCTGCAGATGAGAATACCCCCATCTTAAGTTTTTAACTCCCATTTCCTGTGTGGGGAGAAGGAAATATTTCTCACGACTTTTATCCAATTATAATAAAAATAAATCACTGCTAGTGCATGCATTATAGAATTTCTCTTCCTAAAGCAAGGAATTCAGTTATTCAAGGGGAGATCAACATTAATATCTTGCTCCTGACTACTTCTCCCCTTCAAAAGAAATTAGTTCACCTTAAAAATGATTCTATAAGAAAGCATTCCATAGTTGATAATGTGTAACTAATTTTATACGTTTTGACTACCAAATCGTTGAGCCTAATAATTAAGCAACGTTGTCACATCCAGGTATGATTGTTGAAGGTGTTTAATCTTGGTTCTTCTCATTACAGAAACAGAAATTTTTGTGAAACCATACAGATAATGTTGCCTCATTCTAAATATAATCAAAACAGCATAATGAAATAATTTCATGAAAGAGTTAAATGAACTGTAAATGAGTACATAGATGATGTTCCTGTCCTCCAATGCTCTAGTATTATTAGAAGAAATGAGAATAATTTTAACATTTGCTTTATAGGTCACTTTTTTCAAATATTCTGAGTAGCCCTTTTTCCTTCTCTGTCTTTATTAATAATTTCAATTATTTCTTCATGCATTTATTTAGAAGCAATTGTTATATTTCTAAATGTAAATGGGTTTGTTTTCTTATGTGCTCTATAAAAGCCTAATTGCCAGGTTCAGGCCATGGGCTCACACAATTAACCATAGCTACTAATCAGGCCAAGACCTGAGGATTTTGGTTAGAAACCAGCTCAGATAGGCAAGTCTGAGAGAATCTTATCTCCAATTAACCTGACAAATGCCAGAAGTAGAGGTGAGGTAAAGCACTACCTTAGTAGAAATACTAAGCAACAATGAAACAGGTTGAGTTCAAGCCCAGTGCTCTTAATACACACACACACACACACACACACACAAAAGAAAAAGAAAAAGAAAAAGAAAAAGAAAGTTAATTGCTTGTTTCATTCTAGTAACAATAATTGCATTTTGTTTTAGTTCTGCAATTATTATTTGGCTCTGATATCAATTTTTATATGAAGAATTTCCCCATTTACAGCGATAAAAGTAAATATTATATATCCTTGGAAACCCAAAATCTGCAGAAATTTCACCTCAGAAAACTCCGTTACATTTTTGTGAACCTTCCTTGATACAATGATGGTACCAATACTTGAAAGCATCATTGTTTAACCATGTCATATCTACTAAAGTTTATACTATACATTCCTTTCAGATTTGTGGTCTCATTCATTTTTGAAAATGACCAGAATGAAAAACTAAAATAGCTATTATTTTCTGACTTTACAATTGAGAATGTTGAAAGCTGGTATTTCTAAGGTCAAATAATTCATGACAGAACTGGTATTAGAAAACTTCAGACACATACATGCTTATGATATGTTGTGTAAAATGTCAAAATTCAGAAACTATATATTTTCTCCTGAAAATTCTGAATAAAAAAATTTACAAAGAAAAGAGAAACTGGAGGGTAGGAGGGAAATGGGGACCATGTCCTGAGAAAGGGTACCTATGTTTGTGAAGTAATGCACCTTCGATCTGGTGAATATAATGTATCCCTTCTATTAATCACAATAAAAATTATTTAAAAAAAGAAAAGAGAAACTATGGTAGTAAAATGCAATTTATAGATGGCAAATATCTGATATGTCTGGTATTATAATAAATGCTAGGTTTACAGAGATGAGCAGATTTGGTTGCGACCAGAGTGGAACTAATAATTTAATAAGGCAGACAAATGTTAATGAAATAAACACAAAATCAAATATATAACCACACTGCAGAAAAAATGCAATATTACAAATAGCATCTTGTCAATTAATGGAGATTGATTAGAATCTGCACAATTAAGTTGAGACTACAATAAATTTTAAAATGTGACTAGGAATTAAACAGATGAAGGAAAAGATCATGAGGGTTTTTCTTCCCTTATTGCTTCCTGACTTCCTAAAATTCTATGAAATGTCATTTTACCAATTAGTAAAATGACATTTTCAACAGGATAACTAAAATTATAAAACACTCTTGCTGGACTCCGCTACCTCCTCTCAGACAAAACATCAGTCCAGGTAACAATGCAAACTGAGATTTACAAGACAATAATCAAATCCAAAAGCAATCAAGAAACCTAAAGACCAGGAAAATGCATTAAGCTGAGGCAATCTCTCTATTATTTTTTCCTTTGAAGGAATTTTCTAATGTGTAGGTAAAGTGCTGAGGAGCACAGCTTTTCCCTTGCCTGTGGTGGAATGAGAAAACAAAGCTTAGAAGGAAGGCTGAGAAAATTAAACTCAAGAAATTAAATGAAAGACAGAGAACTATGTCCTTATCTGGAAGAACTTTCTCTGTTTAATTTCTTAGTTTATAATATTCAAAACCAAGTAGACAGCATATCCAAAAGCTAAAGAAAAAAATTAGGAAGTTTCATATAGTTCTAAGAATGCAACAAGAGCAACAATGAATTGCCCAAATAAAGAGAGTAGAATTTTTTCCATATATTTTTATTGTAATTAATAGAAGGGTTGTATTATATTCACCAGAGAGAAGGTGCATTACTTCACATACTTGGATACCCTTTCTCATGTCTTGGTCCCCATTTCCCTCCCATCACCCCCACCCAGCCTCTTGTTTTATCCCCTTCCCTATCCAATTTCAAATAACCAAATATGCATATATATATATACAATATATCAGATAACAAGGTGAAATACTGTAACAATATGAGATAACCAAGGGAGAGCAAAAGAGATGAGAGATAACATCATACATTAAGGACAATGATCACTCATCATATGGCTTTTGTTTCTATATCCTGGAGGTCCTTTCATTTAGCATCATACTTTATGGCCTTATGTATCTAGGTTTTGTTCTATTGTAAATCTCTGCTAGGAGAGCCCAAGGTTTCTACTGATTAAGACAAATGAGGGAAACCATTGAGCCTATTTATTTTTTATCTTTTTTTTCATTGGTCATAAGACTTGAACTCTGGGTCTAGGCACTGTCCCTGAGCTCTTCAGCTCAACGCTGGTGCTCTATCACTTGAGCCACAGTGGCACGTCTGGTTTTCTGGTGGTTACTTGGAGATAAGGATACCTGGGCTGGTTTTGAACTTTGATCCTCAGATCTCAGCCTCCTGAGTAGCTAGTATTAGAGGTGTGAGCCACCAGTGCCTAGCTAAGAGAGTAGATTTTTTTAATGGAGACTCTTAAAGAATATAATCCCTAGGAAAATAGGAAGCCAGATAAAGGCCATCTCCAGAGACACGGCATTACTCCTTAGCTGGAATCATACCAATTGCATACTATAAACTGATGCCATGGGGAAAAATAAATATATACCTATCTGGAATAAAATGGCATCCTTAAGAACATATATAATTTTTTTTTATTTTTTTCCATATATTTTATTGTAATCAATAGAAGGGTTACATTACATTTGCCAGATGGAAGGTGAATTACTTCACATACATTGATACCCTTTCACATGTCTTGGTCCCCATTTCCCTCCCACCCATCCCCACCCTCATCTTGTTTTCCCCCCTTTCCTATCTAATTTCATATAACCAAATACGCATATATCCAATATATCAGATAACAAAGTGAAATACTGTAACAATATGAGATAACCAAGGGACAGCAAAAGAGATGAGAGATAACATAGTACATTAAGGATAACAATCACTCATTATATGGCTTTTGTTTCTATATCCTAGAGGTCCTTTCATTTAGCGTCATACTGTATGGCCTTATGTATCTAGGTTTTGCTCTATTGCAAATCTCTTCTAGAAGAGTCCAAGGTTTCTAGAACATATATAATTTTTGATGAACATCCAAAATTTGGTTATCAAAACACTGAGCAAAACAGCACACCAAACAAATATCAAACAAGAAGAAAATACATCAGAAACAGAATCATGGGTCATTGAGATTGTGGAATTATACAACATGTACTTAAAAATAACTCCAGTTAATATGCTAAGTAACTTAAATGGCAGAGACAGTGCTTGCCTAGTATCTATAAATGCCTTGGGTTCAATTGCTTATCCACAGAAAAATAAAATAATTACTAAATAAATAATTCAAGATGAAGTATTTTGCAAAAAAACCACTAGAATTTATAAAAATACTCAAACCAAAATATTGTAGTTATACTAAGAACAAATCTATTTTCAACAACATACTAAGTGATATATACTTATTATATCTGGATATATATATATATATCAGGACATACACACACACACACACACACACACGCACACACACACACACACACATATATATATATGTATGTATATATACATATCCTGGTTACATGAAACTGGGTAGAAACAAAAGTAGAGAGAATTTGTACATGAACTGAAGTCCAGCTGCTGTAAGTTTAACTCAGACTTATATAACTATTAGGATATTTTCTTTCAGCCCCAAAAATAGAAAACAAAAGACTATAGTATATACGCAAAAGAATATATAAAGCAAACATTTGTAAATATAGCTGAAGGGATCAATAGATATCAAGACAGTAATTATAGGAGGTATCAGTATCCCACTTTCAACAATAGAGAGATCAACCTGGCCAGAAATAAACTGAAAAAGAAAACTGCAAATATGAACAATCTTATATGCCGAATGGAACTAATATCCATATATAGAATAAGCTATTTAATGACAGCACAATGTTCCCAAATTACACTTATTCTCAAAGTGCAATGATGATTTGATATTCAAATATCTATGTTTTTCTTCAGATGGAATTCTCTCAGACAAACCCAAATGATAAATATTCTAAAGAGATTTGAGAATTTAGGAAACTCTTCCATACATTATGTTGTGATAGAGCAACATTACAATTCAGTGAAACATAGTCCCACATTGGAGAGAAAATAATAAAGATAGTACTAAAACAGTAAACCATACTAAAAGATGTACTATAAGAACTTCTATGTTAACAGAAAGTACTGTGTTGACTGTTAATTTCTAAATCTGATAACTGTACTTGACTCAGGAGTAGACCCCACAAACTGAAACTTCTACAATAAGACATATCTTTCTGGTCTTTCACACAAGAAAGAAAAAATGGCAAGCGATTCAGTTATAGAAGCCATTGGATTCTATTTGTGAGTCCTGAAAAGGGACTCAACTTTTGTTCTGTAAAATGCTATGGAGAATCTCCCTAGGAGAAAGTGGAACAGTGAGTTCTAAAAGGAAACAGAAAGGATGGAAGTGTGGAAACAATAGGAAAGAAAAGGAGCTTGCGTTCAACCACTATGGAAAGCAGTGTGGCAGTGCCTCAAAAGGCTAAACATAGAACTCCCCTATGACCCAGCAATTCCACTACTTGGCATTTACCCAACCATCCAGAAACAAGGACATACTAAACCCACTAGCACAACAATGTTCATTGCAGCACTATTCACCATAGCAAAGATATGGAACCAACCTAGATGTCCCTCAGTTGATGAGTGGATCAACAAGTTGTGGTATTTGTACACAATGGAATTCTATGCTGCTGTCAGAAAGAATGACATCGCCCCATTTGTTAGGAAATGGAAAGACTTAGAAAAAATCATATTAAGTGAAGTAAGCCAGACTCAAAGGAACTTAGGCTCAATGGTTTCCCTCATTCGTCATAATCAGTAGAAACCTTGGGCTCTACCAGCAGAGATTTGCAATAGAGCAAAATCTTGATACATAAGGCCATATAATGTGAAGCTAATTGAAAGGACCTCCAGGATATTGAAACAAAAGCCATATAATGAATGATTGTTGTCCTTAATGTACTATGTTGTCTCTCATCTCCTTTGCTGTCCCTTGGTTATCTCATATTGGTATAGTATCTCACTTTGTTATCTGATATATTGAATTTATTTGTATTTGGATATTTGAAATTTGATAGGGAAGGGGGGAAAACCAAGACGGGTGGGGGGTGTGGGGGGGAGGGAAATGGGTACCAAGACATGTGAAAGGGTATCAATGTATGTGAATTAATGCACCTTCTATCTGGCAAATATCATGTAACCCTTTTACTAATTACAATAAAAAATTATTAAAAAAAAAGACTGGGCAACTTCCTACAGCCTATTCATCAATGAATAAATACTGATTCAGGACAAAAAAAAAAGAAAAGGAGCTTGGTTGACATTGTTTTATTCCAGCTTATATTTTGTGCGAGTTCAAGCCAAAGGGACTTCTTCATTATACCATTGAGATCCACGGAAATTTCCTGTTGGATCTGAAGAGAAGATTGGCCTTTTGATCACCCAGTTCCTTAAAGAAAAATGGAATATCTGTATTTTGATTTGTTCTTGTCCCTGAAGTCCTTTGCCCGAAATTGGTCCAAAACATCTGTTCTTCCCCCCCCACCCTCCTTAGTTTTTGTTAAGTGCTTCTAAGCCTAAGATCGCATTGTTTCTATTAAAATAAATTCAGAGCATTCGATCCAATTCTTACACAAAAGGCCAATTAGACATATCCTACAATATCTATGAAAGCCATGTGGAGACCTCCTTTTACCATGTAGCAGGGCTTTAAAGGTTTCCAGCCCAAGCCATCTTGAGAGTTTTGCACGGTGAGCTGCCACCTGGGCATTTCCACCCACCCAGGCAGTTGTGTAATTGTTTTCCTCTATTGAATCATCCCTGAGGGAGGAAAGGCATTTTTATTCAAGCACAGTTTCATTCAACCATCTAGTCCTTGTAGAATAATGAAATCACTGTCTTGTGACTCTATTTCTCCAGTGTTTTTTGTGTTTTTTTTTTTAGTTTTCCTGTTTCCTCTGACATATATGTTGTCAGCGCCAACAACATTTGCCAGTTTCTAAATACCACATTTAGAAGAAAACATAACTAAAAAACAATGCATCTCTTTATTACAATACTGCTTGAGGCAAGTTCATCTTCATACTGAGTGCATATCTTTTCCTCACAGTAACTAAAACATATTCTTTATCTATGACCAACACAGATTAGATGACTCTCAATAAAATAGAAATCCTAAGAAGCTAAGGGTGTTCAAGTTTCTGCACATAAGAAGGAGATGGTAAAAGTAACTGGTTAAAAGATACAGTTGAAGACTGGAAAATGGCGCCTAAACAATAGAGATGCTGCCTAGCTTTCTCCCACAAAAAGAGAGAACCAGGGAATACCACAAGCCAACCTCCTTAAGGAATCCACAATAACAAACTCAAGAAGCAACGAAGAAGGACTCAAACCAGTAAATAAAACCAGATAAAGCTTATATCCAACTTTCTCAAAGAATTCATAATGCAAGGACCCCTCCCCTACAACTCGCCACCGGCTCCAAGCCGGGAAAAGCAGCTGCGGATGACGCCGGGCCAAGCAGCCCCAACCGCCGCAGAAACCAGCATAGGACCGGGCCAGCAGGCAGCAGAAGCAGTGGAACCCAGACACGGAACCAGAACAGCAAGCAGCGGAACCAAGACGCGGACCACAAGAGGTGGCGGAGATCTGAGGAGAGTGAACGATTCTCCAACTCCGTAGAGCACCCACAGCCAAACACAGAGGAGTGAGTAGCCCAGCGTGACCCCAAACCCATCAGGGAAGCAGAGCTGGTGCCAAGCTACAGAACTTAACTCAGACCCCTCCACCCCGGCCCCAGAAAGACTGGCAAGGGCATGGGGGCAAGGAATTTAGAATCCTGTCCCTTCCCTTAACAGCCCCCTCCACCAGGCCATTGACTGGAGACTGACAGGTGGGCGGCGCTAGGACCCAGCACCCCACCAAGGGAGGCGGAGCTGTCCCTGCTCCCACCTGTCCAACAGGTTCCTCTCACAGGCCTTTGACCTGAGACTGACAAGTGGGCAGATGCTAAGACCCAGCACCACACCAAAGGGGGTAGAGGTGTCCCAGCTCACCCACCCAACAGGTTCCTCTCCCAGGCCACTGAATTTGGAGAGTTGGGGGCGCTGAAACCCTACCTTCCAATAGTGGGTGGGTGCACAGGAGCCTAGGACCCAGCATCTGTCCCCCTCAAATCTTGAGCCGGACACCCTCCAGCTGGGAATCTCCAGCAAGACAGCACCAAGGGGCCCCCCACAGTCACAGACTCCTGGCCAAAACCGTGGAAACACAGCAGGGAACTGAAGGGCAGACCAGTAGCCAAGCTCGCCTTCTGAGAATAAGAAAGGCGTGACTCTGCCATTGAAGCCCACGTCCTTGGCTGGGCCCCACCCCTGGGAACAGAGTGGACACAAGCTGGCCTACCTGAGAGTCCCTGGAAACTCCCAAACTCCAGACTCTAGGCTGGGGACCCACCCCTGGAAGTAGTGCAGGAAAACCAACCATCTGCCCAGCGCCCTGAGACTGAAGCACGCAGATCCAACTCACGGCCCACTGTGAGGCCACTGATTGGGCTGTGAGCTAGTCGTGCAGCATCACACAGCCTCTGGGAACAGGCCAAACACCTGCAGAAACTGCAAACTCTAACCTAGTCAGCAGAGGAATCAATTTGGCCGAGAACCACAGGTTTACACAGATTTCCAGAACCACCAGACCCAATCCAAGTAAAGACTGCCACCTACCCACCACAGAGCGAACTACAACAACAGTTCTCGATGCCGAGGAGAGCGCAAAGACAAATTACGACATACAGAAATAATCAAAGTCCCACGCAAAGCCCAAAAGGAAACAAGAGCGAAGGGACGAGAGAGATGTCACCATCCCAAGAAATGACACCTGAAGAGACACGAAACATGACCCTATTCAAGGAGATGATTGTGGACATGACCAAAGAGACTAAAATAGAATTCCAAAAACAATTCCAGGAACATAAGCAGGAAATCACCAAAGAGCTCCTCAAATTCAAAAGAGAAATGGAAGAAAAGATTAATACCCTCAGAGCAGACATGATCAGCTCAGTGTCCACACTTCAAGCAAAAAATGGAGGCATTAAGCAGCAGATTAACAGAGATGGAGAATAGAACATCAGGAACGGAAGATAAAACACAAGAGCTGGAACAGAGAATCGCCACCTTGGAAAAATCAGTCAGAATCCAACAGAGAGAGCTCCAGAAACTGGCAGATGCAGCAAAGAAGTCTAATCTTTGTATTATAGGGATTGGGAGGGCGCAGAATTTAAGGACAAAGGAATGTAACTATTATTCACCAAAATCATAGCAGAGAACTTTCCCAACCTCAAAAGGGAAAATACTCACATTATTGAAGGTTTCAGGACTCCAAAAAGGCAAGATCCTAGAAGGAACTCATCTAGACATATCATAGTAAAGACACTAGACCCAAATACCAAGGAATTGATCTTAAATGCTGCAAAAAAAAAACAAAGAAAGAGCTGTACTACAATGGGAAACAAAATTGAATTACAACAGATCTCTCCACACAAACCCTAAATGCAAGAAAAGCTTGTCCTGAAGACCAACAACTGCTAACCCAGACTGATATATCCAGCAAAACTAGCATTTACATTTGAGGGAGAAACAAGAATATTTCACTCCAAAGAGAAGTTTTATGAATACGTGCACACTAAACCAGCGTTACAAAAAATACTAATTAATCGAGAACAAATTGTAGAACATCAAGAACACCCATCAAGAAGCAAATATCTATAATTCACTAAACACAAAAGGGGGGGAAAGACAGAGAAAGAAACTTAGAAGTAAAAATAAATAACAACAATGGACATTAACCACTTCTGCATAATTTCCCTAAATGTGAACGGGCTGAACAATCCAATCAAAAGACACAGAGCAGCAGACTGGATTAAGAAACACCACCCATCCATATGTTGCCTCCAAGAGACCCACTTCACTGCCAAAGACAGAAACAAATTCCAAGTGAAAGGATGGAAACGAATTTTTCACTCCAATGCACCATGCAAAAAAGCAGGAGTAGCAATTTTTATCTCCGACAAAATTAACTTCTCAGTAAAATCAGTACATAAAGATAGAGATGGCCATTATATATTAGTAAAGGGTACAATCCATGCCCATAATATTACAGTTATAAACATTTACTTCCCCCAACACGGGAGCACCCAAATTTGTCAAACAAACTCTCTTAGAATTACAGAGCAAGATCGACTCAACCACAATCATAGTGGGAGACCTCAATACACCACTTTCAACAAATGACAGGTCAACTCAACAAAAGTTAAGCAAAGACACCATCGACTTAAACGACACCATAGCTGAGCTGGGCTTAACAGATACACACAGAGTCTTCCACCCAATGGCAAAACTTTTTACATTTTTCTCAGCAGCACATGGAACACACTCCAAAATAGACCATATAATAGTTCATACAGAAAACTTAAGCACATACAAGAGGACTGATATAATCCTATGCATTCTATCAAACCACAGTGGAGTCAGAGTAATTCTGAACAATGCAGTCAAAGTAAAAAAACATTCAATCACTTGGAAACTGAACAACACACTTCTGAATAACTCCTGGGTAACAGATCAGATCAGAAATGAAATTAAAAACTTCCTTGAATGTAATGACAATCAAGAAACATCACAAAGGAACTTATGGGACACAGCAAAGACAGTTCTAAGAGGCAAATTTATTGCACTAGAAGCGCATATTAAAAAGACAGAGAAGAGCATGTAAATAACCAAAAAAAAAAACCCAAAACTGAAACACCTAGAGAAGCAAGGAAAAGTTAATTCTAAAACAACTAGGACAGAAATAACAAAAATAAAATCAGAAATATCAGACATTGCAATAAGATCTACTATACAAAAAATTGATAAATCAGAAAATTGATTCTTTGAAAGAGTCAACAAAATAGACAGACCCCTGGCAAGATTAATCAAAAAAAGGAAATCAGAGACTCAAATAAACAAGATTAGAGGCCCCATGGGAACAATCACAACTGATTCTCAAGAAATTCAGTCCAAAACGAATAGGTACTACCAGGGCCTGTATTCAAAGAAACAAGAAAATCTAGTAGAAATGGATGACTTCTTAAAAAAATATAGGCGACCCACACTGAATAACGATGATGTAAACAAATTGAACAAACCAATCTCTTACAATGAAATTGTGGAAGCAATCAGGGAAATGTCAACCAAAAAGAGCCCAGGTCCAGATGGATTCATTGCAGAATTCTACACGACATTTAAAGATGAAATTATACCTATACTCTTGAAACTCTTCCGAGAAATAGAAACAGAAGGAACAATACCAAACTCATTTTATGAAGCTAATATTACTCTCATCCCCAAACCAGGGAAAGACTCAACAAAAAAAGAAAACTACAGACCTATCTCTCTTATAAAAACAGACGCAAAACTCCTCAATAAAATATTAGCCAACAGAATCCAGAAACAAATTTAAAAAATCTTACACTATGATCAAGTGGGCTTCATCCCACAAATGCAAGGCTGGTGTAACATTCACAAATCAATCGATGTAATACATCACATCAATAGAGCTAAGGATAAGAATCATTTGATAATTTCTCTGGACGCGGAGCAGGCATTTGACAAAATACAACATCCATTCATGTTGAAAGCACTAGAAAAAATAGTGAAAGCCATATATGAAAAACCTACAGCCAGTATTATACTAAATGGTGAAAGACTGGAACCATTCACCTTAAAATCAAAAACTAGACAGGGATGCCCACTCTCTCCACCTCTCTTCAATATAGTGCTGGAACCCTTAGCCAGGGCAATAAGGCAAGAAAAGGACATCAAAGGGATCCACATAGGGAAAGAAGAATTTAAACTATCCCTATTCACAGACGACATGATCCTCTACTTGAGTGACCCAACAAACTCCACTCCTAAACCTGTAGAATTAATAAACAACTTTAGCAAAGTGGCAGGATACAAAATTAACCTTCAGAAGTCAGTAGCCTTCTTGTACACCAACAATATACAAACAGAAGGCCAAATCAAGAAAATGATCCCATTCGCAATAGCCCCCAAAAGAATAAAATACTTAGGAATATATTTAACCAAAGATGTAAAGGAATTATTCAATGAAAACTCTAAAAGCCTAATGAAAGAAATTAAAGAGGACACTAGGAAATGGAAAGACATCCCATGCTCATAGCTAGGGAGAACCAACATTGTGAAAATGGCTATACTGCCAAAATTGATATACAAATTCAATACAATCCCCATCAAAATCCCAAAGACATTCTTTACGGAAATAGAAGATATAATCCAAATATTCATATGGAACAAGAAAAAACCTAGAATAGCCAAAACAATTTTAGGCAAAAAGAGCAATGCTGGTGGTATTACAATACCAGACTTCAAATTCTGCTATAGAGCCATAATAACAAAAACTGCTTGGTATTGGCACAAAAACAGACCAGAAGATCAGTGGAACAGAATAGAAGACCCAGAAATAGAACCACATACCTATAGGCAACTTGTATTTGACAAAGGAGCCAAAGATATACAGTGGAACAAACACAGTCTATTCAATTATTGGTGCTGGTAAAACTGGGCAGCCACATGCAGAAAACTATAAATTGACCCTAGCCTTTCGCCATGCACAAGCATTAACTCAAAGTGGATCAAAGACCTCAATGTCAGACCGGAAACCATGAAACTGCTACATGATAAAGTAGGAGAGACACTGGAACTCATAGGCACAGGCAAAAGATTCCTGAACAGAATCCCAGGGTCACAACAGATTGGAGAGAAACTCGATAAATGGGACTACCTAAAAATAAAAAGTTTCTGTACAGATAAAAACATAGTCACAAAAGTAGAGAGACAGCCAACCAACTGGGAAAAGATATTCACCAACAATACATCTGACAAATGCTTAATATCCAGTATCTACAGGGATACTAATCCCCCCAAAACCCAATAAACCATTCACTAAATGGGCAAGGGAACTAGAGACTTATCAGAAGAAGAGATTAAAAAGGCAGAAAAGCATATGAGAAAATGTTCATCATCTATGGTCATAAAGGAAATGCAAATAAAAACAATCCTAAGATACCACCTTTCCCCAAAAAGAATGGCTAAGATTTTGAACTCAGACAATGACAGTTGCTGGCAGGGTTGTGGAGAAAAAGGAACCCTACTGCTGGTGGGAATGCAGACTAGTTCAGCCACTCTGGAAAGCAGTGTGGAGGTTTCTTAAAGAACTGAAAATAGACCTTCCCTACGATCCCGCCATACCACTTCTGGGCATCTATCCTGAACATCATAACCCAAGATATTATAAGGACACCTGCTCAGCTATGTTCATCTCTGCACTATTCACAATAGCCAGGCAAAGGAAACAATCCAGATGCCCTACTGCAGATGAATGGATACAAAAAATGTGGTATATATACACAATGGAATTATACATAGCCAACAGACAAGATAAAATAATAGCATTCGCAAGGAAGTGGATGAATCTAGAGCGAATCATGTTGAGTGAGACAAGTCAAGACCTAAGGATCAAAAGGCACATGGTATCCTTAATATGTGGCTATTAAATCCAAAGAGTACAAGAGTGAGGACTCAATAACTGCATACCCAAAGCTATGGACTTGGTAATGGAAATATAAACATAACTATATAGACATAAAAACCTATGACTCTATAGACATAATTTTTTATTTCATAAATTAATATGTTTCTATGACATACAAACCCTTAGCCTAATTGTGACTAAGTTCTAAATACTAAGTCCCAGTGATTGTAAATAGAGATTCCCTCCTTGAACACTTGTATGTTAAACTTGTCATTTAAAATATGATGTAAAAATCAATGTGAATAAATTCTTTAAAAAAAAACTTTCCAAGATGATGTGTTAATCAAAGTACATTCTCTTAATTACATTAATTCAAAAACAAGTACCTAAGTCATAGGTTTTTATGTGGTATATTACACAATGGAATTCTACATAGCCAACAGACAAGATAAAATAATGGCATTTGCAGGACTCCTATGAAGGAAGAGGTCACAGAGATACACAGACAGGTAGGTAACTCTTCATCACTTATGGCTACTCAAAAATCCTGAAAATAGGGACTCAAGTGAAAAGGCCCTTCCTAGCAAGTTCTGGACCCTGTGATCAATTCCCAGTACTGCAAAACGCAAAAGAGAAAATAACCTGAACATTATTACCCCTTCCCTTGTTTTTCTCCCACTTTGCACATCCCCAACTTCCCACCCCCCACCAAGCTGTAAAGTTTATTTCCAACATAGTCTCTTGTGAGCATTGCTGTTGCATTGGTTGACCCTTTGTCCTCTTTTTCACCATTATTCCTCTTCCCTTCCCCAAATCAGATAAACATGTATACAAGACACAGGGCACTAAAATCAAAAAGAGTGTCAACAGGGGAAAGAAAGGAGAAAGAAAGAAAGAAAGAAAGAAAGAAAGAAAGAAAGAAAGAAAGAAAGAAAGAAAGAAAGAAAGAAAGAAAGAAAGAGAAAGAGAGAGAGAAAGAAAGAAAGAAAGAAAGAAAGAAAGAAAGAAAGAGAAAGAGAGAGAGAAAGAAAGAAAGAAAGAAAGGCAGGAAGGAAGGGAGAAAGGGAGGGAGAGAGAGAGAGAGAAAGAAAGGGAGGAAGGAGAAATGAGGGAGAGAAGAGGGAGGGAGAGGAGAAAGGGGAGGGGGAGGGGGAGGGAGAGGAGGAGAAGAAGAGGAGGAGGAGGAGGAGGAGCAGGAAGAGGAAGAAGAAGAAGAAGCCCTTTGTCAGTATGCTACTTTGAGAACTTTGTTTTCTTTATCTTATTCTCTCATTTATTATCTACTCACAGAGCAAAAATAAGCTGTCCAAAACAGCCTACACTTAGCTATCTTAATGGTCATACCTAAACTTCCTTTATTAGCCTTCTTCTCTTTTATTTTGCAATCTGGTCCAGATCTATATCAAGGAAACTGTCCTAATTTGCAAGTATGATTTCTAACTTCCTGTTTCCATACCACCTTCAGAGGGAAAGCATTTTAGAAATAATTGCTTTATTACCTTCTACAATTTCTCGTTGTTCTTTGTAGCTCGTAGACAGAAACACCTCTGGTACAATTGTTAGTGAGCTCAAAGTCGACATCTGGGGGGATACATAGCTTTGATGAACTAGACAGTGTCTATTTTGAACAATCCTCACTATATGAAATGGAGTTAATTTATTTCCTCCATATTTGAAAAAGTTCAATTTTCCACTTTTCTTTATCTACTCCCATATTGACTGCTTACGTACACTCTTTTGGCTTATGAAACAGATGGGGATACTTAGCCTTGGCTCTGATAAGTAGTAGTATTTTTGCTGGAATGATCAGATGACATGCGGATACTTAGCATGTGAATCAGCCTTCAGACATTCCACCATTCATTATCTTATATTTGAGTTCTATTTTCCTTGCAGAAAATATCACTTGGCTTTGAATTTTAAGAGAGTAATATTCTCCATCTGGGAAAATGATACTTGTTCTATCGTAACTTTCCATGGGCTGATTTCAATGTTTCTTTATATCATTCTGTTCCTAAACAATGGCATGGTTTTTTTTTCTATTGAGCCATCACCGTAACATTCCATGTTACAAAAGAGAGAGAGAGTGTGTGTGTGTGTTTTGTGTGAAAAGGTAATCGTTGTCCAAAATCCAACACAGAA
Source organism: Megascapheus bottae (assembly GCF_031878675.1). Lineage (NCBI taxonomy): Eukaryota > Metazoa > Chordata > Mammalia > Rodentia > Geomyidae > Megascapheus > Megascapheus bottae. Next base: position 61,783,362 of record NC_143512.1, read on the forward strand.
GGTTCTTGGTTGCTGAAACAGATCAGCTAGTAAGTTTTCTAGTATGTTCATTTCTTGGCAACACACATTGAATTCATTAGTGAGAACCTATCTTCATTGAAGGCTCGAGGGAGATCCAAATACAATTGCATTTGATTCCCAGCCCTCACTCCTCACATTTAAATAGAATCCCACTTCTTCCCAGAGCAAACTAAACACTGTGGTTGTGCTAATTAACCAGAAATTTCTCCATGTCCATGTGTGTTGCAACATTTCTGTAAAGGAACAGATAGTAAAATATTTGGGCCCTGCAGGATATACATATATATATGCATATGCATGTATAGACATGCACATATATATAGTCTCTGTTGCAGCAATTCAACTCTGCAGTAAAAGAAAGTTATTGACATAATCTTGAATGAGAAAATTAATAAATACTTGAGACTTTGTATAAAAATCTCAAGCTTAGAGTTTCAGGGTTACTGTTGCTTTGAGTAGTCATTGGCAAAGTCCATGTTTCCACATACTGTTTACTCTGACAACAGTCTCTGGGACAGGTTAGAATTATGTTGTGTTAGCAAGAGGAAAAGGTTTTATTAGCAATACCAAATAAGCCTTCTAGCTGCCTGTACCTATCTTGTCCTCTGTCAGTTGCCGATACTACAAACTCCTTTTAAAGGTAAGTGACCATTTCATTATTATATTTTATTTTATTCTTGATATTTCAAAATTGTACAGTTTTCAGTGAATTGTTCCTTTTATATATTAATATATATCACTCAGACTAGAGCTATTTTTTGTCTTTCTTTTAAACTAGGAACTACTCTGCTTCAATCTCAAAAAGAACCAAAGGATCTTTTTTTTTTAATGTTCCTTTCAAAAACCTTTGAGGTCAAGTTCCTTTATGAGTTAAACTGCAGTGAAAAGTAAACAGGCTGTTGGGGCCAGGAGTTTGGCCTAGTGGTAGAGTGCTTGCCTAGCATGCACAAAGACCCAGGTTTGATTGCTTGGTACCACATACCTAGAAAAGCAGGAAGTGGTGCTGTGGCTCAAGTGGCAGGGCACTAGCCTTGAGGAAAAAGCCAAAGGACAGTGCTCAGGACCTGAGTTCAAACCCCAGCCCTGGCAAAAAAGTAAACAGGCTGGGAGTGTAGCTTATTAGTAAAAGAGTTTGGCTAGCATACATGTAGCCCTGGGTTCGAGTCCTCGGTACCACATACTAAGAAAAAGCCAGAAACAGAAATGTGGCTCAAATGGTAGCCTTGCACAAAAAGCATCCAAGGGCAGTGCCCAGTCCCTGAGTTCAAGCCTCAGGACTGGCAAAACCATAATAATAATAATAATAATAATAATAATAATAATAATAATAATAATATAAAACATACCCTTTAGCCATGGCCAGCCATGCACCTGAATTTCCCAAATATCGTTGTGTGATATTCTTGGCCAAATGCAGAAGAAAGAGAGTTGAGAGCTTTGCAAGGAGATGGAAAGGAAGAACTGGCAGTTGCAGATAAACTACAGCATCCTTTAAAATACATCAGATCAGAAGCACTGAACTGCCCTGAAGACAAAGGGTTCATATAAGTACATGCGAAGATACAGAACAAGAAGTACTTCCTTTTCAACTATCATTCAGCCTCATAATGCCACTTTCAATGGTTTAATGACATAACTGACTCTTAGAGCATTTACACAAAGATAATAATTATGAGAAAACTACAGAATGATTGCTATAAGAAGGGCCCTGAAGTGAAAATGTTTCCTAATTTTGGTCCTGCATTCAATGAACATTCTCTTGTTCCATTTTTCTTTTTTTTATTGTAATTAATAGAGGGGTTGTATTATATTCACCAGAGAGAAGGTGCATCACTTCACAAACATTGATACCCTTTCTCATGACATGGTCCCCATTTCCCTCCCACCCTCCCCCTCTCTCATCTTGATTTCCCCCCTTCCCTATCCAATTTCAAATAACCAATTAAGCACATATAAAATTTAGCAGATAACAAGGTGAAATATTGTAACAATATGAGATAACCAAGGGATAGCAAAAGAAATGAGAGATAACATAGTACATTAAGGACAACAATCACTCATTACATGGCGTTGGTTTCCTTATCCTGGAGGTCCTTACATTTAGTGTCATACTATTTGGCCTAATGTCTTTAGATTTTGTTCTATTGTAAATCTCTGCTAGGAGAGCCCAAGGTTTCTACTGATTATGACAAATGAGGGAGACTATTGGGCCTATGTTCCTTTGAGTCTGGCTTACTTCACCTATTATGATTTTTTCTAAGTCTTTCCATTTCCTTACAAATGGGGTAATGTCATTCTCTCTGACAGCAGCATAGAATTCCATTTTGTATAAATACCACATCTTGTTGATCCAGTCATCAACTGAGGGACATCTGGGTTGGTCCCATATCTTTGCTATGGTAAATAGTGCTGCAATTAACACAACTGTGCTAGTGGATTTATTCTGTCCTTGTTTCTGGATGATTGGGTAAATGCCAAGTAGTGGAATTGCTGGGTCATAGAGGAATTCTATGTTTAGTCTTTTGAGGAACTGCTATACTGTTTTTCATAGTGATTGAAGGAGTCGGCATTCTTTTTCCATTTTTCTATGAAAATTGTATAGCAATGGATAAAATATCTTCATTCAACATTAGTTCTTTCCAAAGTATCTACACACAATGGAAATTAATAAACACTATGTTAGTTGCTGGAATGAAAAACAAGAGAAATTTAAAGAAGTAAGTTTTATTTGGATGAAAATTATTATTTTAACATAAAATAACTGATCTTCATGGCAATAAATTATCATTAAAGGGTAAGCTACAAAGTAGCTCTTTTGTTAGCAGCTAGCCAAATAATTTTTATGTTTCCAATTAATTTCTATAGTGTCCCAAATGGTCTCAGTGAGTTATACATAAAGAAAAGCTCAGAATATTTTATAAGGATTCTGGTACTCCAGGCTTTGATGATAATTGAAATAAGTCTTACCTATACTTTGAGGGTTTTATAAAGCAAAGCAAATGGTATCTTCTGTGAACTGATTATATCTTTCAGCTCAGCTTGTTTCAGTGATTTACATGCTGATTACACAGATGCTTTAAATTTTTGTTTTCATATTCAGTCATATGCATACATACATATACATATTGGCTCAAGCCTGATATACACAGGAGAGGGGAGTTTTGTTCAATGGTGTAACTCCTTTGAACAATTAACTCATAGCTTAACAAAATGAATACTAGCAAGCTGAAACATGTTGGAGAGGCAAAGGGAGAGAGAGGGCAGATGAATAGAGACAAAAAAAGGAGGGTGAATACAGCCAGAATATTCAAGATACTGCATGATACATGAATAACTGGTAGATGAAAGAATTTTCCATTTATTGAAGACATATAAAAATGAGAATCCAAGTTTTGTATTTTTCTTTATTCTGTTTAAAGTTTTCAAATGGAGATATCTATTATCTGCTTGTTTTAGTGTCCACAAAGGCTTTTTAAGTTGATTATATTACAAGCCATTACAGTTTTCTTTATACATTTCTATATTTTCTTATTTTATTGTGTTGAAGATCTTGGGGCTTGAACTCAGAGCCTGGATGCTGTCTCTGACCCTCTTTGTGCTCAGAGCTAGTGCTCTACCACTTGAGCTGCAGCCCCACTTCTGGCTTTTTTCTGAGTATTTTTTTGGAGATAAGGGTTTCCTGGGCTGGCTTCAAGTGATGATCCTCGGATCTCAGCCTCCTGAGTAGCTGGAAGTACACATAAAAAGTGGACTAAATAATTTATGTGTTGTAAGAATTAATCTGAATCTACAAAGTCTACCTCTTTATAAAATTTCCATCAACTATTACAAGAAACTCAAGATTAAGTAGTTCTGTGACAAGTTGTCATCTTGCAAAAACAACAGATACCAGTTGGGCAGAGAAATTCAATTCTAAAATCTATGAAATATGCATCATGTAATGTAGTACTATTATGCATAATTGATGGTAAAGATGAGTGCAAATTGCATTCCATTTCATACAAAGTTATTTTTTTAATTTTTATTTTATTATTAGAGTGATGTATAGAGGGGTTACAGTTATATTTATAAGGTAATACAAAGCCATTTTTAAAACATAGCTTGGTTTGGTAAATTCCACAAATATTTATTCAACACATACTGTTTTCTCTTATTCTCAAAATTTAAGTAAAAAAATCTGACGAAAAGAGATCCACCACCATGGTTTTTACATTCTACTAAGACAGGACATAGAGAAAAGAGAAGCCATTTGTTTAAATTTAATGTTTCTATTGGAAGGTGATTTTGACAATGACAAAAATAAAGCTGTATGAAGAAATGGGAAGCACTAGAGGAAAATTGCAATCTCAGTTGTAACAATCAGGAATCTGATTTTGTTTGCATTAGACAAAGTGGCTAAAGCCATATTTTTAAGTCTTGAACAGCCTTGTTTAATGGCAAGAATTCTTTTCTGAGGAAAATGCATAATTGTTACTATTAATTTTGTAACATTCTTAAAAGTTATTACTTTGAAAGCTCGTATGTATTCAGTGCTAATTCTACACCTGCGATCATTCTAACCATTTTTTTCAAATATTTTTGTTATTGAATTCCAACAAAGCCCCATGAAAAATGTAAAACTATTGTTTCCATTTTATAGGTAAGGAAAATGAAACAGGAAATGAGTTGCTACTTTGCCGAATGAGAGTTATATTAATGACAGCAACATCGTCGATATATGTGTGCATAAGCATATTATGTGCATATACACATTTGTGAATCATCTTGTGTATTTTGTTAAGAGATCAAATGGTTGGAACCAGAAGCCATGAGGATTTTGCTGAGGACTTGCAGATGTATGAGGCCCCCACAGCACACAAGTGTACAGCGCTCTGATCAAGGGCTTTGCTGCCCTTGTCAAGACACAGCCATCCTATGTCCCAAGTGGTAGAGCTCCAAGCATCTTAATTCTTCAGTAACACAACCATTTCTTTTGTTAGAAACAGGAAAGGGTGGTATGGCATCAAATAGTCAGGAATAGATCTACTGTCATGCAGTTTCCATGCCAATGCATCTGAGCCTCATTTTTAGCAGCACACTGTGAAAGGGTTTGACCTGGGAGTTATATATGCATGCATATGTGTGTGTCATATGTTAAATATATATAGTTCATAAATATGCACTGGAATTTTACTCATCTGTCAGGAAGGATGACATTATGTCATTTACAGGGAAATGAATGGACCTGGAAACAACTTATGCTAAGAGAAGTGAACCAAGCTCAGAAAACAAAGGACACATGTTTTCCTTTATTTGGATGTTAGATCTAAATTATGAATATGCATGTAAACCTATACAGGGTCATATGTATATATATGTAAAATATATTAGCCAATGTATAAAAGTATTACCTAAAGTACTAAAGTATGGCACGTGCAGGGAATAATTCCAATGATGTAAGTCCTTTGAACAACTAACTTATAATATAACAAAATGAATACCAGGAAGTTAGAACATGTGTTGGGGTGGGTGAGGTGAGATAAAGGGGAGGGGACAGACAAATGGAGACTTAAAGGGTGGGTGAAATGGAACTTAGAGAATTGAGGGGATGTGATATAGTGGGAGTGATGACAGAGCATGTTGGAAAGGATGACACTGATTGAGCTGCATGTACTCACAAAAATGACATAGTGAATGAAACCCCTTTGTGCAATTACATAAAAATAATACAGTAAGATTTAAACAAAAAGACCTGCTGAGCACTAACTTGCTCTAGGTTTACAGCCTGCCTGGGACTATCCTAGAAAAGTAGGCTAACCTCCTTCCCCAGTCCCCCCAAAAAGCACATGAAACTGGAATGCATTCAATTGTATTTGCCACACAAAATGGATGGTTGATTTGAGGAACCTATGATTATGTAAATCTCAATATTTTCCAGAATGAAGTGGCTAGCAAATACACAGTACATATTTTGTCTTGTATTCTGTTATTGGAGTTCAAAGAAACATTGTGCTGTACATCAAGTTAATACTATGATAGTCAATATTATTCCAAAAAATATTCTAAAATTCAGAGCTGTTTGCATGAACATGTGAGTTTATGCATTAACTTGTTTTAAAGAAGAGAAGGAAATGTAGATGCTTTCTAAAATCACGTTAGAGTCTCTGATTAAGGTTGACTTGTGAAGTTTTATTGACAAGAATCACTGACTATGACTTTTATGTCATTCCTTTTTAGGTCCTGAAATCTCTTAAGGCATGGCTAGGTACCCTATCTTATCTTTTATTCTGCTGAGCACACTGATCAACAAGGATCACGCCTGCTTCTGTGATCATTACCCGTGGACTCAGTGGTCCAGTTGCTCAAAAACCTGCAATTCTGGAACTCAGAGTAGGCAGAGGTAGGTGGGAACTATACTGTGTGTGTCTGTCCTGGGAAGCCTCAAGGATGGGATCAGGAATATTAGGAGTACTGTCCCATGTTGAGATGTTGTGGTTCATGCTTGAAATTACAACTACTGAGGAGCTGGAAATCAAATCTCAGTTCATCTAAGCAGAAGCTAACAAGGCCCCCAGTTCAAATACTAAACTGAGTGTGGTGGTTTCTACCTTCACGGAACTATGATGATAGAAATCTGAGGATGGTGGTCCAAACTACTCTAGGCTAAAAGCAAAAGATCCTACCTGAAAAATAATTGAGGCAAAAAGGGCTAAGTGTATGGCTAGCAAAGCTCTAGCCATTGAATATCTGGATAGTAAATGCCAGTCCTTAAGTTCAAATTCCAGTACCATTGCCCAAGAAGGAGATGTATAAGGAAGCAGAGGAGAAGAAGGAAGAGGAAGAATAGTAAAAGGAAGAATAAAGGGAGAAGGAAGAGGAAAAAGATGGTGGAAAAATAGAAGGAAGAGGAAGGAAAGAGAAAGTGGAGGAAGAGGGGGAAAAGGAAGAGGAAATAAAGAGAAAGAAGGAGGAAAGAGTAAAGAACTTTGACTCTAGGCAATGAGGGAAAGCTATATGTCAAATAAAAACTTAAGCATTTATAGGGAAGTTGAGATCTCATCCACATAATACTAATGGTCTAATTTTCCTATAGGAAAATGAAGTTTCAAAATAATTATCCATGCAATATTTTTAGTGGACTAACTTCCTTTGACTCACTAACTTGAGTTTCTTTTTTTCAATCAGCATACAATTCTGCTTGCCTGCAATTAGTAAGTTAATTATAGAGAATTTGCTACACATTAGACCAAGACTAACAGGACTCCAATTGAGCAGTACTGCTAGCTATTATCTTGATTGTTGGCATATACATAAGGCAAAAAAAAACAAACCCTGCTTACTTGCTAGCATTTAATGTCAGTCTTTTGCCAATTCAGATTACTCACTTCACACATGTTATTTATATTTGTTAGATAGTGTTCACAGGACTTGGGGGAGAAATATGTATAGTTACTGTATTTAGAATCTTACTGCTCTTTTGAGACACTTATTTTAGAAAATTGTTCTTACATATGTAGCTTGAATCTCATTAAAATTATCGGTTGACTTCCAATAAACCATCCACCAAGAGTGGAAGCAGATTTGTTTATAATGCTATGCTAGGGAAGGGTCATTTAGCAGCTCTGCCTCCTAAATAAGATACAGTCCTTCAGGACATACACTCACTCGCTGGCCAGGGAAATGACCCAAGTTTTTCTCTGGAAAATTCATGCTCTCTTCCATGTCAAATTTTGGTCATTCCCTCCCAATGCCCTTCTCTTTTTTACCAATGGAATCCACATGAATTTTTTTTCACGATGTTGCATAACTGCCACTTTGCTTCTAAACGATGCCTTAAATCCTGGCCCAACTTTCTTATTGTACTTATAAAGTGTGTTCATCTTCAAAGCAATTTACAATGGTTTTGTTTTTCCTTTCAATCCAATTCAAGAGCTCTATCAGGGCCAACTTCATGAATGTGTCTTGTATCCATCCACCGGCCCCAAATTAGAAAGGATTCATGCTTGATTTAATGATCTCCTGCATTGTCTTTAAATTCTTCATTTTGGAACCTTATTTTTACTTTGTATTTGGCTCCACAAATTATATATCTGGTTTTCAGTTCCATTATAATATAGATAGGTATCTAGATAGATAGATAGTATATCTGGATAGATATCTGGATTATATATGCATATATCTATATCATATATCGATACATATACACATACATGCCTGATCTTTCTTTTTTTCTTTTTTGTTAGTCATGGGACTTGAACTCAGGTCTTACATGCTATCCCTGAGCTCCTTTAACTCAATGCTAATGCCCTATCACTTGGAGTCTCAGTGCCACTTCCAGTGAAAGTATTATTTCCATTTAATCTCTGGAGTTAATGTTCTATAATATTTTGACAATACGTCTGGGGCCAAAATGCTGATTCTCATTCTGAGCAACATTTTTCTCACTGTGACAGAAAAATAGTAGTGGACAGTTACTATCGGGATAATTCATGTGACCAGATTTGCACCAAGCAGGAGACCAGAGTGTGCAACTGGCAGGTGTGTCCCATCAACTGCCTCCTGGGAGACTATGGGCCATGGTCAGACTGTGACCCCTGTGTTGGAAAGCAGGTATGTGACACAGGAACACACCCAAGATATCTCAATTGCAATCAAGTTCTCTGATTCTCTGAATGGCCAGCCATTTCTGCCAATAAACTATCTCAGTTGTCTCTGAGGGAAATTTTCATTTAGTAATTTTCTTAGGGAGAGGGGGAGGAGAGGATACTCATTTTTACACACTTTACTGTCATATGAACACTAAAAGGAATTTTAGTATTAGATATGCTTACCATATTCCAGTTCTACTGCCTGTGTCCTGTGATAATGCTGAGTATAAAACTATCTACCTTAAAAGTGGAGATTTCAATCTGATGCTTAAAACTATACTATAAAATTAAAGGATCTATAAAATTAAGGAAATAAATCAAAAGCCTGACTCCTTGCCCTGCCTCTGAGTTCCTTTTCTTATGGGAAAGTCCTTCAGTTTGTTTATTGTTCACAGCTGTAATATTTACCCACCTCTTACATCTGTAACAACATTGACCATGGAGATTATCCCAGCCAGGGTAGTGTGTTCCAAGTATTCACATATTAGAGAAAAGAAAATGAAACTTGTGTGCAGAGCACCCACTCTCTGTACTTTATCACTTTATTGAAGCTTCGCCTCATACTTGGTGCTTCTACTCATGTAATAAATATGGAAGTTGTAGCTCATTAGGGGCTAAATATTTTCTCCAAAAGTATGCCACTAATTAATAAAGTATTTGCATTCTATCATGAATGTTTTTGGCTTGCAAGTCAGTACTTGTTAGGCTGGCATGATTTCTATCTTTCCTGGATGCTTTCATTTTACTGTTTTACTATCTTTCTGAATGTGTAGAATATGTCAACTTTGGTTTCCATGGTGACATCCTTATGCAAAAAAAAAATCTTAAAAATCTTTTTTTCATTTATCTCTTCCCACTGTCTTGGAAATATAAAAGAGCTATCATTATTGCCTAGAAGCATTTGCTGCACTCAGGAGACTCTGGGTAAACATTTGTGCATTTCACATTAATGTACTTACATTACCTATATCATGTACTTACAATACCATACATACCATGCCACGAATTAGAAGAAACCCTACTTTGTCCCACTGCCTTGTTTTACAGGTTGGGAAATTTAGGACTGGGAAGTTGATGGCTTTTCACAATAATGATATGGGAAAAAATGTTAGTACAGTTAGGAAACATCACCCTGGTTTTTCTTAGCTTGAATTTTGACCTTGACCCTGCCTTAAAGTGACTCGTCTTTCTCTCCTTCCCTTCCAGTCTAAGACGAGATCTCTCTTGCGCCCTAGTCAGTTTGGAGGACAACCATGTACCGAGCCCCTGGCAACCTTTCAACCATGCATCCCAACCAAGCTCTGCAACATTGAAGAGACTGATTGCAAGAACAAATTTCGTTGTAACAGTGGTAAAGTACTTCTGTAAAATGTTCAGTCTCCACAGAAAAACAAAGATTCAATCAAAGCTATTCCAGCTGAGTACCAGTGAAACCTGTGATAGAAAAACCCCACCCATTTTAAGCACCAGAGACAGTTCTGTTATGCTACAAATTACCAAGGCATTTATGTGTGAAATTATAGTTCTCCAGATATAATCACCTTGACCACTTACCTGATTCATTTGCTCATTAAGTAATGGTATTTAAGTCCTCTGCCCCCCTCCTCGACATTGTTCTGAAGTCGAGAGAAAAGGGAGAAGGATGGGGAAGAATAAATGTTGGCAGATATTTTTAATCATGTATTAATAAGTGCAAATATACAATGAGGCTTCTTGAAGTGATAGACTGAAAAGACTCTTAATACATTTATTAAGATAATCCTATTGAGATACTGTGTCAGAGGGATTACTAGGAAAGATATGGCTTTTTAAAATTGTATCCACAGGTAATTCTGAAGACAAGATCAAAAATTTAACTGCTTGCAATACCTTCAAGTCTAATACTCAGACTTGTAAAATCTGAATTTAAGTACCATAAGAATATAATCAACTTAGATAAATTAATTGTATAAGTCCTCCTATTGATTAATAACTCTCCAATGCTTTGCATTTTGAAAAATTTAGTTCCAATTTCTGCAATTTTCACAAAGATACCGATGGAAAATGTTTAGCTTTTGTAAGTTGTGTAGTCTGTCTCCCTGGTCCTGAACTCTAGCGCAATACCACTGAAGCTGCCCTAGACAGTATACAGACAAAAGAATATGGAAATAATTTGATAAAACTTTCTTTACAAAAGAGGTATAGGTCAGTTAGGCACAAGAGCCATACATAGTTCTCTAACCTTCTATCTAAATAGTCAACTTGAAGTTACAATAAAAATAAGTTCCAGATGATAAATTCATTTATTATTTATTCATAAATAAATTCCATTTCTGCCTACCCTGAGATCTTGAAAAGTGAAGTATTTATATTTAATGAGTAGTAAATTTCCTAAGAAACTAGCGTTAAAATTAAAGTTTCTTCCTTTTATGTTCTGGTTCTTGACCTCAATTTCTCAACTTTTCTTGAATGTCAGGGTTTTCTCTCTGCCTACCCCAGTTCTGGAAAATGGGAGTAGGATCTTGGTAGGTAGTTTGTGCATTGTGTATTGATGAAAGAGGTCATGTCACAAAAAGAAAAAAATATGAGCAAAACGTTGGTGATAGTGTCTGAAGGTAATACATACATAGAAATATGTGATGTATGTAAAACTATTACAATTAACATGTAAGATTAAAATGCAATTATTTAAAGCTTTAAAAGGTGGTTTTTACAGCACATAATTAGGAATGATGTTCGATTCTGTCGAAAATAAGCCTGTGAAATTATTTACAAAAGATACTTACAGAGGTTAAAAATGTTTAAAAACTTTGGATTCAATCTTGGCTTGCCAGTAGATAATGACTGATTTCAGAAAAGCCATCACTGTCATCACAGCTTGATTTCATTTTATCAGCAATATATCAATAGTCATTGATTTTTTTTTGCCAGTCCTGGGCCTTGAACTCAGGGCTTAATCATTGTTCTTGGGCTTTCTCAAGGCTAATGCTCTATCACTTGAGCCACAGCACCACTTTCAGCTTTTTTTCTGTGTATGTGGTAGAGAGGAATTGAACCTGAGTCTTCCTGCATGCTAGGCAAGTAATCTACTTGTAGGCCAAACTCCCGGCCCCAATCGTTGATTTTGTAATTGAATGATTACCATGAATTGGTAATAGTCTCTAAGCAGTGCAACCCTGAGCTCCCTGCTGCACAGATAACTTCACCATGAACCCCAGATATCCCTGTAACAAGTCATGGACTGATAAATTCCTGGCTGACACGTGATGATTGAGTTATTACACAGCATTTTGGTTGTTAAATATTCCATCACATGCCATATTAGGACTGTACTCTGCAAAGCAATCACTGATGCCACAGAGAATGGGAATGAAATTGGTTGGATTTTTTTTTCCACCAGACTCAGGATGACAGTTTGCACTCATCTAACACAGAAAAAGAACTAATAGTACTAAAAAGACTCCCCTCGTTAATATCCTTCCTCATCATCACTATTCAGCCTCTCTAGAAGTTCCCAAGATATTCAATGTACTCATAGAGTTTTTAGAACTAGTAACAAGGCTAACTCCAAGGCGTTATGCCAACTTACTTTAAACCTCGGAGACTATAAGAATCTGTGTCTGGTTAAAAAAAAAAATCATACCACTGCAGTAACACATGTAAGTTTAAGTAGGCAAAAAAATGTGTAATTTCTAAATAATGACATAGCTTAGAGAATATTCATAGAGAGTGAAAGAAAAAATATATACATATAGGAAATATATATACATATGTGAAATATATGTATACATTGTTCATGGTTTCAGTTAGTTGCAGTTAACCATATTCACAAAATATCAGATGAAAAATTCCTGAAATAAAAAAAATTTATAAGTTTTAAATTGCATGTTAGGTTGGAATGATGAAATCTCACATCCTCCCTCCCTTCTTACCCAGAGATTGAATCACCCATTTATCTAGCACGTTCACTATGTGTACCTTACCTGCCGGTTAGTCTCAGTAATCAGATTTCCTGTCATGCTGTGTCAGAGCTTGCATTTATATAACCTTTACTTTCTTTACTGGTGGCCACAAAGCACAATTTCCAAGAAATTGCAAAGAGGGCAAAATAAATCTGTACTAGTTTTGCTGCCCAAATTGCAAAAGGTGGACCACTGTGTGTGAATGGTGCTTAATGAAGCCAGGAAATGCATTAAGTTACAAGGCTGGTAAAGTTTCAGCTGGGGTTCTTGAAATCTAGTCTTCATTGAGTAGGAAGAACTAATGTATATGTGCAGGCTGACACCTGCAAATCTTGCAGTATGCAAACTATCCTTAATTTCCCAATCCCTGCTTTGATATAAGATTTATTTATGAGCTTACACTATAATGCATTTTCCTCTTTGCTCTTCCATTGGGTTTTAGTGGCTATGCCCTGTCATACTGGTCATCTATTCCTAAACATCACACAAGATATGTCCTCTTCCTCTTATACCTATGCCTTCTAAAAGTACCCTTTCAATATCTTCCAGGACCAAACAGACTTTATCTTTTTTCTTTTTCTTTTTTTTTTAAGTCATGGGGCTTGAACTCAGGGCCGAGGCAATGTTCTAGGACAATTTTGCTCAAAGTTATTGTTCTGCCACTTGAGCCACAGTGCCACTTCTGCCTTATTCTGTGTATGTACTACTGAGGAATCGAACCTAGGGCTTTGAGTAGGATAGGTGAGCACTCTATCACTAAGCTAAGCTCCTAGCCCCAGACAGAATTTCTTATACCCTTATAAAACTGATAATCTACTCAAAAACTTTGGCTTGTAAGAATGATATCCAGAAAAAGTGTCCCAATCTCTACGACTCTTGAAAACCATATTTTTCTTAAACTTATAGGTGCCATTTTCAGAAATCTAAAAGTGCTATAAGTTCACTGTAAATTAAAGTATCTTCTACTTCAAGTTAAATTGTACAATCTGTCTACTCTTTAAAATAAGACTAAAGGATATATACTGTTTTAAAATGAGACTATCTTCCATTCTACATCTTGAGATTCACTGAAATTCAATTCCATCTACATTTTAATTTTGCATGAGACTATATATACTTATAATAATAGTCTGCACATAATGCAACATCTTGAATAATCAAGGGAAGATAATTGTTATCATTGTACTCTACTTTGTAAGTGGAAACATTTAACCAGAAGACTTGCAATGAAATCTTTGAGGAGGTCACCCTGTGTTTATAACATATTAATTTAGCAGAACACCCTATTTCCTCCAAGTATTTTAGTCAAAACAGTAATACATAGATTCTGGTCACTACCTAAACTAGTCAATAACAGAATCTTGCATAACTCATTTAGCTACCTTTGGTGAATGTGTATAATGGCATAGTTACTGGCATTCTTGAACATAAGCAAAAAGCTGTGGGTATGTCAGTCCTGTATCCAAGACAGCTAGTTTATACAATACAGAGTTACACATTGAATTCAAAGATCCTTATTAAATTCAGCAAGGAAAAAGAGAGTCAGATGCACATGGAGTTCGTATCATTTTCCCAATGTATTTATTTAATTTGTTATTTCAGAAGTAAACTTGTCCAAAAAAATCAGATATGATAAGTTATATGTACTAAAATAATCATGTACAGTAATTACATAGAGGAAAACAGTGGGCATATTTAATTAAATAGTCTATATATAGTAATGAAATAATTATTTATACAAAATATATAGGCCCTAATTTGTGTAATTAGATTTTCATAAACTTACACAACCATAGAGAAAATTTCTATGCATCCTTTCTTCTTCATTACCTTATTCATATTCTTGAACATGATCTTAATTAATCTCAGGTCATAACCCTTATGTCTGGTTTCTTTGCTCACTATAAAACATTAGAGATTCAACTGTCTTATTTGCAAATGTATTTGCATGTGTAGAGTACATGCATAAAAATTTATAGTGTTTTTAATAAAAAAAACTATAACTGAGATTCTGCCATCTGAATCAAAATAAAATTCTGAACCACTATTAACTTTTTTGCAAAAAAGCAAAATCACTATTAAGGTGATACCAGAATTGCTTCTCTTCATATAAACAGGGACCTGAGGAGCAATGAAATAACTTTATGGCAACTCTGATTATTTTCAAACTTAAGGAAAATAACAGATTATCACTCCATTTCTCTAAATTCCTATTGCTATACAAGTATTGTAACTTTGCTCTCAATGTTCCCTTAAAATGTAAAGCATGTGTTGTGTAATGAGTACTGTCTTAAATATCAACAGGTTGCAATGTGATGTGCTTTTTTCCACCAGGGCGTTGCATTCCAAGTAGGCTAGAATGCAATGGAGAAAATGACTGTGGAGATAACTCAGATGAAAAGGATTGTGGGAGAGCCAAGACAGTGTGCCCCCGGCAATATATACCCATCCCTAGTGTACAGTTGATGGGTGCTGGGTATGTAACTATTATGATTATCATTATTATTGTCATTAATCAGTCATGGGCTTGAATTCAGCGCCTTCGACACTATCCATGAACTTTTTTGCTCAAGACTAGCATTCCATCAGTTTTGAGCTACAGCTTCACTTCCAGTTTTCTAGTGGAGTTAAAAGTTTCATGCTACAAAAAAAAAGTTTCATGGACTTTTGTGCCCGGGCTGACATCAAACCATGATCCTCAGACCTCAGCCCCTTGAGTAGCTAGGATTGCAGGGGGAGCCACCAGTGCCCAATATGCATCAGAGCAGTCAATCTATCTATCTTCCTGACTTCTTTGTATATGCACCAGCCCTCTTCTAATGTATGATTGCCATGTCTAGGCAATGTATGGCTATAATTCTACTCAACAAGAATAAAAATATTTTTCTATTTCCACAGATAGTTGGTGCCAGGCAACTGTGATATGTCTTTCATAATGATTTCTTATTTTAATTCTTACACTGCCCTTTGAAAGCTCTGGAATGGATATGGGTAGATTTGTGCAAAGCAGCTAAGGAGGCAGGTATCAGTCTGGGTTTCTGGGACTATGATTGGAATGGACTACCTGCTCAGATATTCCAGAAGAAAATTGGCAGACTGGATATGGCAAGGCCAATAGGGATGTTGACTGTCAAAAGCCCAAAGAAGGTTAACAAATCTACTTGAGTTAATAAAGAACCCAGAATCAATTCTGATAGATACAACCAAAAAGAGGGGTGAGTGGGGTTTGGAGAGGTGAGAGAGAATTAGGCAGTGGGGAGGCACTGGCCAAGATGTATTTTACTCACAGACCAATGGGTTAAATAGAAACCTTTTGTACAGCTACTTAAAGATGACAAAAATTTTAAAGACAAACATAAAGGAATTAAGGAAACAGAAAATAACAAGTAGTTACAAACACTCAGGAGGCAGAGATTTGAGAATTGTGGTTCTAAGCCAATCCTGGACAGGAAAGTTTGTGAGATTCTTATTTGCAATTAACCACCAAAAAACTAGAAGTAGAGCTGTGACTTTGTAGTGGTAGAGTGCTAGATTTGAACAGAACAGTTACAGTACCCAAGCCCTAAAGCCCTATGACTGGTACACACACACACACACACACACACACACACACACACACACACACACACACACAAGAGATAAGTGAATAGAACCAGCCATCTCCTCTTATGGCCTATACTATAGGGGTAGGACTTTTAAGGTCTAGGTGCAGAAAGTCTGACTTATATTACCATATAGAAACTGAGGATCTTGACTGCAGAAAGTTTTAAGTATGCTGCCCAAGTCTACCAAGTTCCAGAGGCAAAATCAGGATTTAAACCCAGACTTCAAAACCCTGGTTTCCTCCATTACTTGATGCTAAGTAAATTTAAGACAATACCATGTTAGTGATAATAAAGTGTGGGAAGATACTTCATTATATCATGGATCCCTGTGTTTTACTAATTCTCAGAAATTGCAATGTCCGTGTTCTAGAAATATCCAGTCAGGAAGGCACTGGGAATTCATCAAGGAGTTCTAAAGTCATTTGAAAAAGCTTAAGAGACTAGGGAATGGATAGCTTACAAAATGTGAGAAGTCAAGGAAAACAGAATTAAGCCTTAGCCTGAAACATAAAAAATAAGTAAAGATAATCTTCTGTGTCCTCTGATTCCTACGGAGAAGAATCCACTCTTCATCCTCTGACCACACGTACACAGTTTTCTATCAGTTTCTGTTGCTTCATGTTGGACTGTTATGAATTTTAAGTATTCATTGCCAGAGTTGCGTAAAATGAACTCTTGGTGCCTAGAAGAGAAGCATCCACAACTGTGACTGCAAGGTCATTTTCATTTAGAATAAAAACCAATAAATTCAATACAGTCCATTGAACCAAATGGACCATAAATAGAAAACAAACAAGTAATGTAAATGGAGCTGAGCTCCAAACCTAACCCTCACTCATGACATCAGAGTCCACTTATTTAGTATCGATAGGCTTCCATTTCCATGCTTATATGCAACACAAGTAAAAACTGATTCTAGGTTCTGTCTTAGGAATTTCTAGCCAGGTGCTTGTGGCTCACACCTGAAATCCTAGCTATTCAGGAGACAAAGATCTAAAGATCGCAATTCAAAGTCAACCCAACTAGGAAAGGCCTTGAGACTCTTACCTCCAATTAACCACCAGAAAACCAGAAGTGCTGCTGTGGCTCAAAGTGTTAGCTCAGGGAGAGTGCCCAGACTCTGACTTCAAGCCACATGGTTGACAAAAGAAAAAATAAATCTAATTATTGCTGCTTTCAACAAGAGTACTTCAACAGCCTGTGTTATTTTTAATTTTTAAAATTTTAGTGTAAAGGTGATGTACAGAGAGGGTCCAGTTATGTAAGTCAGGTACTGAGTACACTTTTTGAACAGTGTCATCCTCTCCCTCATTATCTCAACATCCTATTTTTTTTCAATCAGTGTGCAGAAATTCTTTCCATTCCATCCCACCCCACTCCCACCCACAGGAAGAAAATCTCAGTCCTAAACTCCCACTGATAATCCCATTTTCTAATTGATGGAGGATGACAACTCAAACTCACTGCCTGTCTTCTTTGTCTACACTCTAGCACGCCAGAGGGGAAGGATCGCACGCTTTGTGTACTTTGGCAGGAGAACTACATGTCCCAAAGATTCTCAGAAATGAGCAAAAGCTGCTGGCTCAGGGACAGCCAATCCTCTGTGGGTCTCTCCAGGATCACTTCAAGAGTTGTTTCTTTCTAATCTGCTGATCTTAGAATCTCTGTTACCCTCTATATTCCTACTCCCAAAAGAGAGCTTCCTAGATGGCCAACCCATTTAATAGTTTTCTCCCCAAGAAAAAATTCAGACATACTAAAATTCCTACATTACCAACACCAGTCATGAGCTCTTTTTAAATCTGAAACAAAAATCAGACACTAAAAACATACTGTTGGTTTTTTTAAAATCAGGCTCTGCCAAAGTATACACATGGACACACAAAAACATTTTGTGTGCATATGTATTTTAGTTTTTTTAATAAATCAGTGGCAGAACAATTGTATAGCACCTACAAATCTGCATGTTCATTTTGTAGCAAAGAGAAAAGGAAAAAGAAAGAATGTTACAAACTATGACACAGAAAGAAAAAATATAAAGTCAAAATACTAAATATCAATGTCTTTGAAGCATGTAAATACTTAATATCAACCTAAACATGTCAGAGGAGAGGGGAAAGGAGAGAAAGCAACTAAAACCTGTCATGTAGTTGGCTTACCTTCTAAGAAATTCACCAGCCTACTCTGATAGAACCATCTTCATAAAAATCCCATTTTTACCCTCAGCAAGTAGCTTCTACCTTCATAGGAAAACTTGGACAATTTTCTCAAGTCCTTTCTTATTTGTGACATGTACAGGTAATATTGTATAGCACTTACTAGTGCTTAACTTACATGACTAATTAGTAAAAGCAATACGATTATAAATACCATTAAAATATGTGTATTACTATTTCACAAATAGCTCTTCATCAAGAGCCCCACACTATGCCATATTGAAGGCAGAATAGCCAGAATGGCAGTTATTCTGGACCCAGAATAGCAGTTATTTTTTTGCCAGTTTTGGGCCTGAACTCAGAGCCTGAACACTGTTCCTGGGTTTTCTCAAGGCTAGAGCTCTACCATTTGAGCCATAGCATCACTTCCAGCTTTTTCCTGTGTATGTGGTACCAAGGAATCAAACCCGGGTCTTCGCATGCTAGGCAAGCACTTTACCACTAGGCCAAACTCTCATCCCCAGAATAGCAGTTATTTTTATATTTTTATATTTTATATTTATATTTTTATATTAATTGATTTCATGATCTGCTTACAAAGCCAATTTGTACTGGCTTTGATTGAGAGAGCGAAATAGAACCTTAGAAAGCCAGGAGGGCAAAGTTTGGCTTTCAGGGACTAGAAAAAATAAATGACTTTTCTTTCAAGTCATTTGTCAAGCGTAACAAATGTCTAGGGGGAAAAAAAGAATTTCTTTGGTATAAAAAAGACAAATTTTCAAGATTGCCCTACATCTATTGAGTTCTTGACAACTGTTTTCTTTTGAGGTTTCATTTTCTAGCTGGAGAACCCAGAGGAGAAGTCCTTGATAACTCTTTCACTGGAGGAATATGTAAAACTGTCAAGAGCAGTCGAGCAAGTAATCCATACCGCATGCCAGCCAACCTGGAGAGTGTCAGCTTTGAGGTATGACAGCCTAGACAGCTTAGCGTGATGTCAGTTCCCACCAACAGTGATTATAGGCTAAATTTCCACTTGAAAATTAGTAATGAGTGACAGGATAAAACTGAATGGTAATAAACTATTTTAATCATCTACTATGCATTTGAATTAATCTGTACATAACCCAATGTACATAACCCAATTGAAGTCTGGATATTTTTATTTGAAAAAAAATTTTTAAGATGGTAGTTTGCCCAAATCAAGTGAACTAGTAAGAGGTGAAATAGAAGCTGGGCATCAATGCTCATGCCTATAATCCTACTTAGGAAACTGAGATCTAAGAATCAAGGTTCAAAGCCAGCCAGGGCAGGAATAACTGTAAGACTCTTATCACCAATAAATTCCTCAGAAAAATCTAAAAGTGGCACTCTGGCTCAAGTGGTAGAATGTTAACCTTGAGCACATAAAGGCTTGGGGACAGTGCCCAACCCCCGAGTTCAAGTCCCAGAGCCAGCAAAGATAAAATAAAGAAGTGAAATAAAGATTTTAAGTTAGCCGAATGTGGTGGCTCATGTCTGTAATCCTAGCTACTCAGGAGGCTGAGATCTGAGGATCAGGGTTCAAAGCCAGCCAGGGAATTAAAGACTATGAGACTAAGTTTTCCACCAGAAAACTGGAAGTGATGCTGTAGCTCCAAAGGTAGGGCGGTGGGCTTGAGCTGAAGGGCTCAGGGATGGCACCCAGGCCCAGAATTCAAGCCTCACAACCAAAAAAAAAAAAAAAAGATTTTTAAGTTCAAGTTTCCCTGTTTCAACTTCATCCTTTCTTCATGAAAGTACAGATCTAACATATCTCCATGCAGATACATGGCTCAAATTGTTCAAAATGAGTTGAATATAATCAGGTCATTTTACTTTCTTCCTTATTTCATAAGTTGATTTTACTTTTTTAAATAGAATGCACAGCATTCTTCCAACTCTTAAGCACTATCCCAGTGCCTTATGCATAAGCGCTCCATACTTTATGCACTAAAGTTGAGCAATCCATTTCTTTTCGATTGTGATAAGAGGGCAATAAATACATGGTTTTAATGGTAAGACACATTGAAAACCATCTTTTTCACACTAACAGATTTAGTGAATGTCTTTTGGGTCCATTTGCCACATTCTGATGCCTGTGAGGGAAAAATGATGACACTATCTTCAAGATAAACAGTGTTGAATAAGGTTGAAAGACAGAAATAACCTTCTAAAAATACTTTGTCAAAAGGTACTTTGAAGATGCTAATCAAGTAGTTCACAGATCTAATCTCTCAGCAAGAATCTGTTCCATAATATTTTTCACATAAAAAAGTAGATACCGTTAATGAGCTCAGAACAAATTTGGGTTAGCTAACATTATATCATATTTTAGAGTTTTCAAAGTCCTTTTTTTTATAGTATGGGACTTGATTTCCCAAAACAACTTCCCCACAAAAGCTGCCAAAAGTTTTTATTGTCTTTGTAAATCATATTCATCTTAGTAATAAAAGATCTTGGGGGCTGGTATGTAGCTCAGTGGCAAAAGCACTTGTCTAACAAGTGCAACATCCTGTGTTCAATACCCAGAACCAAAAAGAAAAGACAAAAAATAAAAGGTCTTGGTTCATTGAAGGTAAACAACTTTCTCACAGTGATACCACAATTAAATGGTACAAAAGAACTCGAATTGCTAGCTCTTGGCTTCTGTGGTCCAGAGTTACCTATGCCTACAAAGACATTGATAATAAGATTAAGGAAGACATTAACAACTGCCATTTAAATTACACCTGTGAGATTCACAGATCATATGATGATTCCAGCTTTCCCAGCTCATCTAAGCCAATTTTAGATTTCCAAATGTTTTGTGACCTGATTGTGAATGATAGTCCTTATTAAATATTAAACTTATACTCATATAACTAAGTGATAAGTTCAAAAAGACAGATATGATTACACCAATTTTATTGTCTCAGTCTAGAGGTTGTCTCCATGCCTTCTGCTTTGTGAAAATCCAATTTGCTATTGGGCTTTCTCCTCTCCTCTGAATTCAAGGCATCACAGAAGTAACTTGGAATCAGCAACACTATGACTACATACACCATGGAAAAATTAGTTGCTACAGTAAATGATGAGTTTTTATCCCAATGGGAGAGCTGGCTGATAAAATTCACCAATAGGCAACTGGGCCACCAGCAAAACTTGATAACTTAAGCCTGGAAGACCAGTAGCATGGGGAACATAGCCAAAAGTCCTCATTTAGGCCAAAATAAACTGAATTATTAGTGTAGCTCTATATGTTGCCCAACATAGAGAAGTAACATGAGTTAATTTGACTATATATCATTGTTTTGAAAAGTATTCAAGTGATGGGAAAATCCTGGTGATATTTTTTAACTTTTTGGAAATTATCTTACCGAAATGGCTACAATCACCCCGCTTATTTTTTACTTTCTTAATGCCTTCATCAGGAATCTGTACAAATCTATGCTAGACCTTCTCAGAAACAGTAAAATAGGAAAAGGTCAGTAGAGAATCTGACTTCCATTCTGTGGGGTTAAATTTATGCCTCTCCGAGATCACCATATGCTAACTGTTGGGCTCTGTAATGGATTCATGTTCCCCGTTCTGTTCCCAGAGTTTCTCCTCTGTCTCAGGAATCTTCTCTTTTATTTGACTGGCTAGTCACTCAGCATTTCCTGTCACTGGAAAACTGCAGAGTATAGTTACCATGGCATCTTCCCAACACAGTGATCATCTCTAAGTTTCTTATAAAATTCACAATACCAGGTTCTGTCTCTAACCCTGACAACAAAGAACAGTCAGTGCCTCCAAGTCCTCTTCATTATCCATGTTTCTCAATTACTTTTCTATCTTTTCCTACAAATACATCATCTCTCTTTGAACACAAAAATAAAGGTGTGAAAATATGTAAATTAAGCCAAGAATGGTCCAGCACACCAGGCCCACAGACAGGATAGGGCTCAATTCGAATCACCACTCCAATAGTTAGTGTTACCTAACAATACCCTCATATCCAGTTAACTTCTCTTCCAGGATTAAGCTGAGGAAATGGGATTAAGAGCACTGACTGTTATTGTGTATATAACACTAAAAGATCCCATTTTCCTCCTTTCAAATATTACCCTGGATTCCTGCATTTCTTTTTTATAATATATTTTTATTGTAATTAATAGAAGGGTTACATTATATTCACCAGATAGAAGATACATTACTTAAACATTGCTACCCCTTCTTATTCCTGCATTTTTTTTTGCCAGTCCTGGGCTTGAGCTCAGGGCCTGAGCAATGTCCTTGGACTTTCTCAAGGCTAAAGCTCTACCACTTGAGCCTTAGCACCACTTCTGGCTTTTTTTTCTATGTATGTGCTACGGAGGAATCCAACCTGGGCCTTCGTGCATGCTAGGCAAGCACTCTACCAAACTCCTGGCCCTCATTCCTGCATTTTTTTACAGTGCATCATTCCCTCTATCCTCTCACCATCTCTTTCTCAATCTCTCTCCTACATGTATATAATCAAAAGCTCTTTTGATTTACTTCCTCAGTATCTTGCAACACAATCTTTTCTGAAACATAAATGTATTATTAGATACGATTTTGTTCATTCTTTAATATTTACTAATAACTTACATGAAAAAACTATGCCCTTAAAAATAAATCTCTCTACATGCAATATGTAAAATGGATGTATATATACTCACATCTACATACATACACATATTGTGTGTGTGTGTGTGTGTGTGTGTGTGTGTGTAAATAACCTGACTTATTGCTCTATTATTAGCTAAAAGGCTGGCTCTGTGAACTTTTATTTTCTGTAGTACTTGAATTTGAACTAAAGGCCTACTGAATGCTATGCAAGTGTTCTGCCACTTGAGCCATATCCCTAGACTTTTACACTTCAATTTATTTTTCAGAAGGGATCTTGCACTTTTTCCAGGGATGGCCTCAGACATAATCCTCTTAACCTCATATTCTCAGGTCTCTGAGATGACACAGTGTTCCACCATGTACAACTGTTAGATCAGACCTTTCAATCTTTTTACTAGAGTGGGCCTTGAACTGAGATACTGCTATCTCCACCTATCCAACATCGAGAATTAAGGGCATACATCACCATTTCCAGGTATTTTTAATGGACATTTTAAATGCTAACAAGATACAGTTGCAGGATCTCAAAATAACCCTGAAGTTTTAACTATATTTTGTTATGGAGTAACAATTTCACAACTGGGTTATTTTGCATTCTTTTCTGGGATAATGATGCAATTTATCTAATAGTGACATATGATTGTTTCTCAGTGTGTTTTAGCATTAAGTATTTTTAAATAAATTATTTTCTATTGCAATTCAGACAAGATAACAAAGTACTTACCAATTCTGCCTTTTTAAAAAAGACATCACGTGTTTTCTTCTTGGCAGTATAACCTTGACAGAGGTTTTTAGCTCCTTCTTGGAATATCTTCCCCTGAAGTTTCAGCTCATAGGAATTCAGCAGCTTCATCTTTCCAGATCAACTCAATAAAGACAATCGCCCACCAGGCAGAACCAATAGGTTGTGCTTTACCTCAGAGACACAGCCAGTAGCATAGTGAACTGAATGGACTCAGTAAGACAAAAAGGGCAGAAATAAGCAGAATCAGACAGAACCTCAGTTTCCCTTTTCTCTAGGTATTAGTTTGCTGAAAATCCTTTAAACCAGATTACATACTGTATAAAATCACAATCTAAAAAATAGCCCCCAGAGGGTGAATGAACAAACATATCAGTGATATTCACTAGACACTATGTTGAAAATTAACTATACAACTTATGGGAAATATCACAAATAACATTATTTTAATAAGTTAAACCATTTGTATGAGTATAGGTGATAGAAAATAATAAATGATGGATCAGCAAGAAAAAACAGGAGAAAATGAGGCAAGGAATCACTGTTCAAAAAGAAATACACTTATTACCTGACTTATGTAACTTTAACCCCTCTGCACATCACCTTTACAATAATAATTTTTAAATAGCCTCAAATGTTCAACATCCCTTTAAGTTTCAGTGAGATACACTGTTTCTAGCAGTAAGACACTATGCTTACTCTACCATATGAGCCACACTCCCAGCCATACTTTTTTTAATTGTAAAATGTGCTTTAATATCTGCATTCAGATAAGATGCACTGAGATACAAGTGTAAACTTTCAGAACATAAAAGCACATTTGTACAGATTTTCCCAACAGCTTATTCCCTTTTTTAAAAAAATGAATTTAAAGTTAGCTTATCTTCAGTGTAAAAACTTGGAGGCATAAACAAACTTAAGATTATGTACAGTAAGTTATTATTGTACAATTTCAAACTTCCAAAAATACCCAGCAAAAATTGCAAGAGGGTCTTACAACTGTTTATACCCAGGCTGGCCTAAAACCATGAGGCTCTTAGCCTCTAAAGCAGCTAGCATTACAGGTGTTACAGGGCCTGGCTTGGATATGACTTTTTTCTTTCTTTCTTTCTTGTAGATTTTTTTAGAAAAGAAAACTCTCTTGAAATTGTCTTTCTGCCCTTATATTATCTATGAAATCCCAGTGAGAGTATAACACTTACCATATTGAATTAAAAGCTGATGGCTAATATTTTCTTTAAATAAATTATTAATTCCTTAAATATAAGACATAAATTCATCCCTTTTTCTCCAGAAAAAAATATATATATTCAATAAATAGCTATTGGCCTCTTAAGTGAATAAATAATTACCATACTTGTTATTCACAACTAACTCTGGTATTTCCTAAGTTTTATTCTATATGACACTTTCACAGGTAAAAATGGAAGAAGACGACTTGAAAACAGATTTCTATGAGGATTTAATTAATCTTGAAAAGAATGAAGATAAAAAAACATTTTCATCAAATATAGGGAAGGGCTCTTTCTGGGTGCCAATTTTTTATTCCTCAAAAAAAAATGAAAACAGCAATCGCAACTCAGCCTTCAAACAAGCCATTCAAGCCTCCCACAAAAAGGTAACAAAACTGGTCCACAATCTGTTTATTCTTTTTTGAAAGTTAATACTAATGGAAGCAACTGAGCAACAAGGAGAAGAGAGTTTGGAGACCATGTCAGTGAAATTTTAACTCATACTTGAATAGATTTACTGTCTTTCAGTTAAATTCACTTCAACAGTTAGAGCAACATCCGTAACATATATAATGAATGATACAATCTGCGTATTACTGTGCCTTTTTTTAGTTCTTTCTTATTTTATATGAAGTGTTCTTTGTTGTATAGTAGGAGCTGTGTTTTAAGATTCTGTGTGTGTGTGTGTGTGTGTGTGTGTGTGTGTGTGTGTTTGTGGGGGTGGGGGGTGGCGTGCATCAATCGTGAGGTTTGATCTCAGGGCCTGGGCTCTGTCCCTGAGCTTCTTTTGCTCAAGATTAGTACTCTTGGGGCCGGGAGTTTGGCCTAGTGGCAGCGTGCTTGCCTAGCATGCACGAAGATCTGGGTTCAATTCCTCGGTACCACATACATAGAAAAAAGCCGGAAATGGTGCTGAGGCTCAAATGGTAGAGCTCTAGCCTTGAGAAAGTCCAAGGACAGTGCTCAGGCCCTGAGCTCAAGCCCAGGATGGGCAAAAAAAAAAAAAAATTAGTACTCTTACCACTTGAGCCTTAGCTCTACTTAGGTGTTTTTTTTTTTTAATTTGATATTTCAGTGGAGATAAGACTTTCCTGCACAGGATGGCTTCAATCTGTGATCCTCAGATCTCAAGCCTCCTGAGGGCCTAGTGGTAAAATAAGGCTTATTTCAAGTCATTTAAAATGTCACATGACCTATTTTATAATATATGTTAATGTAAAACAGCACAAAGAAGTGTCTTGAGACATTTCCATACATTGTATTATGAAGTACATGTAACAAAACTTTTGTTGTTAGTGGCTGTGAGGTTTGAACTCAGGACCTGGCACTGTCCATGAGCATCTTTGTGTTCAAGGCTAGTGCTCTACCACTTGAGCTACAGCAGCACTTCCCAATTTTAAATGGTTAATTGAAGATGAGAGTTTCCAGGAGACTTTTCTGCCCCGACTAGCTTCAAACATCAATGCTCAGAGATCAGCTTCCTGAGTAGCTAGAATTAAAAACATGAGCCATTAGCACTTACCTTGTAGCAGAACTTTTTTTAATTGTAATGAATAGAGGGGTTGCAGTTACATTTGCCAGATAGTAGGTGCATTAGTTCACATAATGATGCCCCTTCTCGTGTTTTCGTCCCCATTTCCCTCCCCCATTCCTTCCCCTGATTTTGATTTCCCCTTCCCTTTCCTATTCAAATAAACAAGTAAACATATATATATGTATATATATATAATATACCACATAACCAGGTCAGATACTGTAACAACATGAGAATAACCAAGAGGCAAAAAAAGGGATGAGAAATAAAATAACATTGAGAACAGCAATCACACATTATAAGTTCTTGTTTCCATATCCTGGAGGTCCTTTCATTTAGCCTCATCCTATATGGCCTTATGTATCTAGGTTTTGCCCTATTGTAATCTTGTGCTAAAAGAGTCCAGAGTTTGTACTAATTGTTACAAATTAGGGAAACCATTGAGCCTATGTTGCTTTGGGTCTGGCTCACTTCAGTTAATATTCCTTTTTCCAAGTCTTTCCATTTCCTTACAAATGGGGTGGTGTTCTTTCTGATGGCAGCATAGAATTCCATTGTGTATAAATACCACATCTTGTTGATGCAGTCATCTACTGAGGGGCATCTGGGTTGATTCCATATCTTTGCTATGGTAAATAGTGCTGCAATGAACATCGTTATGCTAGTGGATTTAGTCTGTCCTTGTTTCTGGATGAGTGGGTAACTGCCAAATAGTGGAATTGCTGGGTCATGTTTAGTCTTTTGAGGAACCACCATACTGCTTTCCATAGTGGTTGAATGAGCTTACACTCCCACCAACACTGCAGTAGTGATCCCTCCTGGCCACATCCCCTCCAGCATCTGTTGTTAGATTTCTTGATCATGGCCATTTTTACGAGTGAGGTGGAATCACAGAGTTGTTTTGACTTGCATTTCTTTTATGGCCAGAGATGTCGAGCTTGCTTCATGGATCTATAGGCCATTCTTATTTCCTCTTCAGAGAAGACTCTCTGTAAGTCTTTGGCCCATATTTTAATGGGTTGGTTGTTTCTTTGAAGATTAGTTTTGGAGTGATTCAATTTTTTTTAGCTGTTCATATATTTTAGATACAAGGCCTTTGTCTGTTGTATGGTTAGTGAAGATCTTCTTCCATTCTGTGGGCTTTCTACTTAGCTTGCTATCTAAGTCCTTTGCTATACAGAAGCTCTGCAGTTTAATGCAGTCCCATTTGTCCAAACTTTTTAAATTTGTTGTTTTTCTGGGTCCTTATTAAGAAAGTTTTGACCTATGCCAATGAGACCTAGTTTATCTCTAATTTTTTCTTGTATAGTTTTCAGGGTATCTGCTTTTACTTCGAGGTCTTTGATCCATTTGTAATTAATCCTGGTGCAGAGTGAAATAGAAGGATCGAACTTTAGTTTTCTGTAGGTGCTTAACCAGTTCTGCCAGCACCATTTGTAGAAGAGGCTGTCTTCTTCCATTCTATTTTTTTGGTTCCCTTATCAAAGATTAGGTGGCCATAGGTCTGTGGGTAGATTTCTGTGTCTTCAGTTCTATTCTATTGGTCCTCAGGCCTGTTCTTGTACCAAGTTGTTTCAGTTACTACAGCTCTGTGTAGATTGTTTCTTATATTTTCTTAAAGAATGACATTGGGACATTGATGGGTATTCTGTTGAATTTGTACAGAGACCTTGGCAAGATTGCCATTTTCATGTTGTTAATTCTTCCAATCTGGAATATGGGAGGTTTTCCATTTCTTCAGTTCTGCTTTAATTTCCTTTTTCAGGGTTTTAAAGTTTTCATAAAAAACGTTCTTTACATTTTTAGTTAAGTTAATTCCTAAATACTTTATTTTCTTTGAGGCTAATGCAAAAAGAATTGCTTTTCTGATGCTGACTTGATCCTCTTTTTGTTGGCATAAAGGAAGGCAGTTGATTTTTGAGGGTTAATTTTATACCCTGCTACCTTGCCAGTTTTGAATGAGCTCAAGCAGCTTGGGAGTAGAGTCTATAGGGTCCTTTAAATATAGAATCATGTCATCTGCAAAGAGGGAAAGTTTCACTTCCTCTTTCCCTATTTGGATCCCCTTTATGCTTGCTTCTTGCCTTATTGCTCTGGCTAGGAATTCTAATATAAGGAAGAGTGGAGAGGAGTGGGCATCCTTGTCTCATTCCTGATTTTAGAGGAAATTGCTTTAGCTTTTTGCTGTTAAATATAATGCTAGCTGTGGGCTTATTATACACAGCCCTTATTATACTGAGGAATGTTCCATGGATTCCTCGTTTCTCCAGAGCTTTCAGCATAAAGGGGTATTAGATCTTGTCAAATTCCTTTCTCTGCATCTATTGAGATAATGTGATTCTTATCCTGCTTCCTGTTGGTATGATGAATTATATTAATTGACTTGCATATATTGAACCAACTTTGCATCCCTGTGATTAATCCTGTTTGATCATAGTGTATAATTTTTTAATAAAGTGCTGAAGATGGTTGGCCAGTATTTTCTTGAGAAGTTTTGCATCAATATTCATCAAAGAAATGGGTCTATAGTTCTCTTTCTCTGATGAGTCCCTGTCTGGTTTTGGGTGGCTTTGTAGAATGAGTTTGGCAAAGCGCCTTCACCTTCAATTTCATTGAGGAGCTTGAGGAGTATTGGTGTGAGCTCTGCTTTGAAGACCTTATAGAATTCAGCTGTGAATCCATCTGGCCCTGGGCTTTTCTTGGATGAAAGGCCATTTTTATAGGTCTGTTTAGTTGGATTAGCTCTTCTTGGTTCAGTGTGAGTATGTTAATATTGGCTAGATATTCATCCATCTCTTCTAGATTCCCAAATTTGTTGGTATAAATGTTTGAAAAGTATTCCCTTATAATCTTCTGGATCTTGATAATTTCTGTCCTGTTATTTCCATTCTCATCCATGATTTTGTTTATTTAGGTGTGCTTCCTTCTTTTTTGGGTAAGAATTGCTAAGGGTCTGTCAATTTTGTTAATTTTTTCAATGAACCATCTCCTTGTTTTCTTGATTCTTTCTATGTTTTTTTTTTGGACTTCAGTTCATTTAATTCTGCTTTTGATTTTAACAATTTGCTTCTTTCTACTGGAATTGGGATTGATTAGTTGCTCTATTTCCAACAGTGTAAGGTGTGACATTAAATTGTTGGCTTGACATTTTTGCAATTTGTTACTGTAGACACTTGGAGCTATAAATTTTCCTCTGTGTGCTGCCTTTGCTGTGTCCCAATAGAGCTGGTATTTTGTGTGCTCTCTTTTTCTTGAATTCCATAAACTGTTGAATTTCTGTTCTGATCTCCTCAATGACCCATTGGTGATTCAACAATGTGTTGTTCAGCCTCCATGAATTACAGGAGTTTTGTTGGTGGAGATTGGTGTTCAGTTCCAATTTGATGCCCTGTGGGCTGAGAGGATGCAGGGAATAAGTTCAGTATTTCTGAATCTGCACAGGTTTGCTTTATGCCCTAAAATGTGGTCTATTTTAGAAAATGTTCCATGTGCTGTTGAAAACAATTTAAATTCTGTTGTTGCTGGGTGGAAAAATCTGCAGGTGTCTAGTTGGTCTATACACTTGTTCAATTCTGAGGGTCTCTGTTGAGTTTTTGCCTGGTTGATCTATCTGTAGGTGTCAGTGGTGTATTAAAGTCACTAACAATCACTGTGTTTGGATCTATGTGTTGTTTTAGTGTAGGTAAAGTTTGCTTGATGAAGCTGGTTGTTTGGGCATTAAGTGTGGGGATATTTAGTATGAGTATATCCTCCCAGAGGAGAGATCCCTTTAGTAGTATGTAATATAACCTTCTTTGTCTTTCTCACTAGTTGTAGTTTGAAGTCTATTTTATCTGATATGAGGATGGCAACTCCAACCTGTAGCTAATTTTTTATATTTTTTATTGTAATTAATAAAAGGGTTACATGATATTTGCCAGATACAAGGTGCATTAATTCACATACATTGATACCCTTTCACATGTCTTGGTACCCTTTACCCTCTCCCCACCCCCCATCAGGTTTTCCCCCCTTCCCTATCCAATTTCAAATAACCAAATAAAAATAAATTCAATATATCAGATAACAAAGTGAGGTACTGTAACAATATGAGATAACCAAGGGACAGCAAAGGAGATGAGAGATAACATAGTATATTAAGTACAACAATCATTCATTATGTGGCTTTTGTTTCAATATCCTGGAGGTCCTTTCAATTAGCTTCATACTATATGGCCTTATGTATCAAGGTTTTGCTCTATTGCAGATCTCTGCTAGTAGAGCCCAAGGTTTCTACTGATTATGACAAATGAGGGAAACCATTGAGCCTAAGTTCCTTTGAGTCTGGCTTACTTCACTTAATATGATTTTTTCTAAGTCTTTCCATTTCCTAACAAATGGGTCGATGTCGTTTCTAATTTTTTATGTAGTATGACAGTCTCAGACTTTTGCCCAAGAAATTTGGCCAACTTACAGTTAATATAATCAATGAAAACACTTGATCATAATATTTTAGTGTTTCATTTTTCTTACATCATTGTGATTGAACATACTTCATCATTCTGCTCCCTTTTGCTGTTTCCATCTCACTTCTGTCTCTAGTTTTCTCTTTTGGAAGTACTAGGGTACTTGTTTGTAACTAAAAACATAATTGAAGCTATGTTTATTTACCACACAAAGAACATCTCTAGCATCCCAAAATATGTTTCAGTTACCAACTCCACACATCCATCCCTGTTCCTTGCTTGTGAAAAAAATGTCTTCCTTATTCATAGGCTGTCAGCAACAGCTTTAGTGAGATGATACAAACAAGCCCTAGGAATTGTTTGAATTTTTCCATTTTATGTGTTAGTTTGTCTTTTATTCTAACTTTTATATTCTTTTACACAGATATTTTTGCCATCCTTTTAAACCTTATGAAATTATCATATAAGTAAAACCAGTATCATGACTATATTTAATCAGATATGAGTAGAGTAGGAAATTTTATTCAGTAAAGAAAATATTCCAGCAATTTCTCTTTAGTCTTTGAGATAGTGAAAACAATGTACCATAAACTTGAAAATTAATCAGAGCCCTTCTGTTGACCTCATTGTTTTATTTATTTTTTCAACCCCAGATCTCAATAGACCTTTCTCAGGTAGATTATAAATGGTGTGGGAACCTGACGCAATGTAATTTCCTTATCTAAAACAACCATTGTAACAGTATTAAATACTGTTCCTGTACTGAGCTGAACTTGTGTTTCCTATGATTTCATATTTAAAAAAAACTGAGAGTAGAGCATTTCAGAGCAGGAACTTCAGATATTCAGGAAGTACATATGCCTCTCAATAAAAGTAGAAAGATACTCCATCTTTTAAAATCTATGTCTCTATGACAAAATTCAAGTGTTAAAGTTAAAAACAGTTGGACACTTACTACAATTTAAACTTCACAAAGACACAAAGTTTTTTTAACCTTGTTTGTTTCTATATCCATAGCATCTGATATAATTGAGCAGTAAATGAATAGATGGCAAGAAAGAAGGGTAGGAGAGGAAAAGAATGTATACCATTACCCCTGTTAGTCCTTATATATGTTTGTGTTGCTGTTTGTGTTTTCATTCTGATTTTACATTGGTAGTCATTTGGTATCATTACATATAGGAAAATGGTTGTTTCATAGTAATAATTAAAATAAAATTATTTTTGCTCACATATTCTCATCCATCTCATTTTGTTACTCCTATTCAAACATTACAATTAGTAAAAGTTGAGAAATCAGAAAAAAAATAAAATTGAAAATGAGAGTAAATAGATATACTCATAATCCTAAGAGCTATACCGTAGAATATGAAGTAAGATTTTTTAAGCATAGCATCACACTTGAAATTCTAAGTTAAGTACACATAACAAGGAATGAAGCAAATAAATTTTCAAAAAAATGAAATCAATCTCAAATTTCTGTGTATGCATACAAAAGAGGCTATAAATAGTTTTTAGTTTTAGCCCTGAATGTTTTGGAACTGTAGCTTGTTGGCACACACTGAAGGAATATGAAATGTCTTCCAACTTATATGAATATATGGCTCACATATCATCAGACAACTAAAGCCTAAGAGAACTTAATGGCTTTTTTTTCAGTTAGTGACAAAACTACAATTTGAAGTTCAGTTACCAAATTGCCAGTTGACTATTTACATATCCATTCCTTTCAATAATTAGCATTATCAAGGTATTTGACATAAAAACTTAGTGGGTATAGCCATGATTGAAAATTAAGAGAGAAAAACTGACTTTTCTGATGACTGACCTCATTTTTAGTAGAGGGAATAATCAGCTACACAGTTTATATTATTGATCTAAGTAATCTCTTTGTTCAACACTTTCAAAAGCCCAGAAAAATGGTCCAAGAATACAAGAAGGAAAATTATGATTTCCTATGTGAGGATAGATAATGAAGATTTTAAAAATGTATGGTGGGAATGAAGTGAATGATAAATCCATGGCATCTGAAGGCTAGATTCCTCAAGTTTTCATTATGTTTAATTCTCTCTCTCTTTGTCTTTCTCTCCCTCTCTGTCTCTGTCTGTTGTCTGTGTCTGTGCCTTGGACATTCTCTCTCCCTCTCTCTCTCTCTCTCTCTCTCTCTCTCTCTCTCTCTCTCTCTCTCTCTCTCTCTCTCTCTCTCTCTTTCTCTCTCTCCCTCTTTCATTTAGGTATCAAGCTTTATTAGAGTCCATAAAGTGATAAAAGTCTTAAACTTCACAATGAAAGCTTCGGATCTGCAGCTTTCTGATGTCTTTTTGAAAGCACTTAACCAGCTGCCGTTAGAGTACAACTCTGCATTGTACAACAGAATTTTTGATGACTTTGGAACTCACTACTTTACCTCTGGCTCCCTGGGTGGTGTGTATGACCTTCTCTACCAGTTTAGCAATGAGGAGCTAAAGAACTCAGGTATGCTTTCTTTCACCTTCACTTTTGTTTTTCAATTAGAATGATAGTATGCAATCTCTTATTTCTCCTATACCAATATTTTTAATTATCCTTTTTTAACTTATTTACAACTATTTTCTTGCCAAAATAAGGTGGAGATGAACCAAAGTTTCAAATAATTGAAATAACAATAAATATTTAGAATGATAACTTATGTGGTGGTGCATAATATTTGACAGTAAGTTTCCTAATACTAAATCTATCCAATAGACTCACCTAAAATAAAAGAAAGTACTCATCAATACCTGCAGGAAAATAAAAGTTCTCCTGGAACTAAATTCTAAAATATAATGTATTTTATGGTAGATCAATTACAGTCATTTTCTTCTACGGGTTTTAGATTATATTATTGCATTTATTTTTTTTCTTTTTTCATATATTTTATTGTTATTAATAGAAGGGTTACATTATATGCGCCAGATAGAAGGTGCATTAATTCACATACATTGGATACCCTTTCTCATGTCTTGGTCCCCATTTCCCTCCCACCCCTCATCTTGTTTTCCCCTCTTCCCTATCCAATTTCAAATAACCAAATACAAATATATCCAATATATCAGATAACAAAGTGAGATACTGTAACAATATGAGATAACCAAGGACAGCAAAAGAGATGAGAAATAACATAGTATATTAAGGACAACAATCACTCATTATATAGCTTTTGTTTTTATCTCCTAGAGGTCCTTTCATTTAGCGTCATACTATATGGCCTTATGTATCTAGGTTTTGCTCTATTGCAGATCTCTGCTAGTAGAGCACAAGGATTCTACTGATTATGACAAATGAGTGAAATCATTGAGCCTATGTTCCTTTGAGTCTGGCGTACTTCACTTAATATGATTTTTTTTCTAAGTCTTTCCATTTCCTAACAAATGGGGCGATGTCATTCTTTCTGACAGCAGCATAGAATTCCATTGTGTACAAGTACCACATCTTGTTGATCCACTCATCAACTGAGGGACATCTGGGTTGGTTCCATATCTTTGCTATGGTAAATAATGCTGCAATGAACATAACTGTGCTAGTGGATTTAGTATGTCCTTGTTTCTGAACAATTGGGTAAATGCCAAGTAGTGGAATTGCTGGTTCATAGGGGAGCTCTGTGTTTAGTCTTTTGAGGAACTGCCATACTGCTTTCCATTGTGGTTGAACAAGTTTGCACTCCCACCAACAGTATAGTAGGGATCTCTCCTGACCACATCCCCTCCAGCATCTGTTGTTATTCGTTTTCCTGATCCTGGCCATTCTAACTGGAGTGAGGTAGAATCTTAGAGTTGTTTTGATTTGCATTTCTTTTATGACCAGAGATGTTGAGCATTTCTTCATGTGTCTATAGGCCATTTTTATTTCTTCTTCAGAGAAGACCCTTTAAATCTTTGGCCCATCTTTTAATGGGGTGGTTGTTTCTTTGGAGATTAGTTTTGAAGTGATTCAATTTTTTGAGCTGTTGATATATTTTAGATATGAGGCCTTTGTCCGTTGTATGGTTAGTGAAGTGAAAATCAAAGACATAAGATGAATGTATACTTAAGAGACTTGACAAGAGTCTCTGCCTATGTGGGCCATGTATGCTCTACTGTTGAAAATCAAAACCAAGTGCAAAGCATTGTTACCTGAGAAAAGGTTATAATGTTGCATTTTGAGGTATACAGCAAATATTTTTCTGCTTATACATAAAAAGATGAACTGGGCACCCTGGCTTTTTACTATTTGGAATTGCCAATATTATCATAATTTAGACATGTTTGGATAAATTTGTTTAGACTCTTGTGTATAATGATTCAGGGTCCTTCTAATTTGTTCCTTGAGAACAAAATTAGTAAATGATATAGTAGTAACAGGAACCACACTTACACATGTACCTAAAGAAATTAAATCAATTGCTCTATTACTCATTAAACCATTTTACAAAAAGAAACTAGACATATATTTAAGGCACAATTGCAGACCATCCCTGGGTTCAAGAGAATTTCAGTCTCTATGTTCTATTTCTTATGTAAAAATGTTACTATTTTAATATGGCTGCCCTGAGAACTTCCAAATTTTAAGAAACCCTTGAGAAAAAAATACATTCAAAGGGATGTTAAGCAAAAAGATTTTTTAACCTGGTCAGTTTTCTAAGAGATTTATGCTGTGACAGGCTGTCTATACTGTTTCATGTTTCATTTTATTTTTCCTTCTCATTGGAGCAATGCATGAACAATGAATTGATGTCTTCTGCCAGTGAAAATAGCGTCACCACTAATGCTGACCAGAAATGGTTGGGAGACAACCCTGGCCCTTGAGTTTCGTCCCGTCCTTCAGATGAAAGTATTCTGCTTACTGCTGCTATAGCCCGGACAATAGTTTAGTATCCAATGAGCATACTCATCACGCATTCAGGAAAAATCCTCTAAATGCTTAGGAATCAGATTGAAGAAAAATGCTTCTTAAGTCAACCAATATTTCAGTAGCTGGAGCCCTGCAACCCAAATGAAGAATGACAGACTATATACCTGCCCATTATTACAATCTCCTCTTCTATCTCCTTTTTCTTTAAATTCTTTTGGTTCGAAAATCATCTTCTGCTCTTAACTTGGGGTGAAAAATTATTCACTCAGCTGCCAATCTTTTACTAGATAAGAAACTGAAAATAGAGGGGGAGGGAAATGGGGACCAAGACATGTGAAAGGGTATCAATGTATGGGAATTAATGCACCATCTATCTGGCAAATACCATGTAACCCTTCTATTAATTACAATAAAAAATATATGAAAAAAAGAAACTGAAAATAAACACCCCATAAATATACACATATGAGATCAAGAGAATTTCAGCCATATATATATATACATGTATATATGTATATGTATACATATATACACATATATATGTATACAATCACTGAATATACATGAAGCTGGAAATAGATACCCATATATATCCATATACATACACTGAATATAGATACTTTAATATGCTCCCAGACTCTACATTGCTTCTATGTGTACATATACATAATATATTTTAAATATTCAGTGACTTTGTTGTTAATATTCATATCAGGATGGTCAATAAAATATATACATAATTATATATATATGTATAACTACATATATACATCCTTGAGTCACAATGATAATATGTCTGTATAATTTTTTTTCCCAGTCCTCGGCTTGAGCTCAGGGATCAAGTCCTTGGACTTTGTCAAGGCTAGAGCTCTTCTACTTGAGCCTCAGCACCATTTCTGGCATTTTTCTATGTATGTGGTACCAAGGAATTGAACCTTGGTCTTCGTGCATGCTAGACAAGCACTCTACCACTAGGCCAAACTCCCGGTCCTTCGCTATATAATTTTAATTGTGGTTAAAATCCAGCACTCATACAGAAACAAATGAGTTTTTTGTAACTATATTTGTGCTATCTTTAAGTAGTTGTAGAAAAGAGTCACAATTCAAAATGTCAATTTACACATAAAATAAATACATCTTGATCAATATCATACCTTTCATTATTCTCTCCATCCCTCCTCAATCTTCCTAGTTTCATAGGCTACGCATTGAATATTATGACTGATTTCTCTCCTCCACCCCAGACTTTCTCTTTATTCACCTAAATTCCTCCTTCTGACTTCTCCTTATAAACATACCTGAAACTTTAGCTTCCTAGTATTCATTCTGTAAGCTATTCAAATTACATCATTTGAATTCTCCCCTGAACATACCATACATCAGTTAATATTTGTGTTCATGTGCATATGACCCTTATATATTTACATATGTATTATAAACAATGAGATGGAATTCTCCAATACGTAAACTTGCCTGCTCTTGCACACTCTCTAGATGAACATATATTTTCCTTTCCTCTTTTCTGACTTTGTATTTCTTCTTTTTCACATAAAATTAGAGAATAGATTTCTTTTTCATTTATATTTATTATATTTATATATCTTAAGAAATAAGAATTAAACTCCTGTTATTAATTTTGGGAGAAAATTACTTGATTATTTCAGAGTACTATTTCTCCTTCAAAAAGAATAAAATTAAATTGTTTTTTTGCTTACATTCCTTGATTTATCCCTCTATTGTTCAGTGTCTCACAGTCATATTAAAGCCATGACTAAACACTAACATTACTTCAGTATGCAAAGTGAAAAGTGTTACAGAGAAATGGTGAAGATAATAGCCAACTGAAATAAAGGATTCAAGACAATCCAACTTAATTGTTTTAAAATGATTACTTAATTGCTCAATTTTAAATACTCATTTTGTTAATAGAACCCCTGCTCCTCATCTGAGGTAAAGAATTATTCACCCCACTATCTATCAGCATGGCATTTTGAGTAACACTGTTAACTTACTCAGGCAGAAGAGATCAGGATGCCACCAAAATACTGATCTCTGTACTACAAGCAGAGGAGCATGAAGCTGAGAGAGAGCAGGTAGCACAGCGTTAAATATCCTAACTACCTCTTGAGTAGTTAGGATTACAGAGGTGAGCAACCAGCACCCAGCAAAGCCCTGATATTTTAATCAGTGTCCAATACCATAAAAGACATTCATCTTTCTGTCTTTAATGATTCCCTGACAGTCTTCAAAGTTTGTGTTTAAGTTTGACTTGAGTAAATTTACTGTATTACAGTTAGCAACTGTTCACATAAAATTGAACTTTCACCTACACATAATAAAAAAACCAGAAAAGAGTAAGAAAACCATATTGATAGATGTATTGAATTCTTAGCGTTCCTAAAAATCTGATTTATCCACTAATAACAAAATGTTTCCAGCAGGAAAACAAACCACATATGCTAAGCTCGACTGAAATAGCCATCATTTTTGTTAAAATCAAAGACACAAGGTAAACAAGAGGACTTCAAACCAGTGGATATTTTTTTACTCCTGCCTAATAAACTAATAATCGATCTTATCAAATATGTCAAACTGTCAAGGAAAGAAAAATAGGAGACAGACATAATTTCCTTTTGCCAGCCTCATCTCTCAGCCATCTGAACCTTCAGTTCCACTACAGCACCATCTCCATCAGTGTCTCAAGCTCTGAAACACTCTACCCTGCCCATTGTCACTTGAAAAACCTAAGAATCAGTATTTCATATGTTACTTCACTTTAAGACGCTTAAAAGCTGCAGTTGATGTACTTGTATTTTTTGCAGGACAGCTTTCAAGTAAGTATCTAAGACCTGGACTCTAATCTTGATGTTTCTAGCAGTGAGTCAGGTCACTTACAGAACTATTTATAAAAAGGAAATAGTGATTCTCCTCAAATAATAGCACCTACAAATACCCTAGATCCATTCCCCTGCATTGTGGCCCACTCAGCATAGTTCTTTGAGGTCACCAAGAATGATTATAGGCATTAGAGTGGGAGTGATTCAGATGGCAAAAGCTTCCGCAAACAATGCTGGGATTTGGGATTCCTAAGTAGTCAGTCAGTTATTCTAATCAGGTGATTGTGCCACGGTGTAGGAGGTGATGTAGAGGAATTAGAGTTGCATATGTAAAGCAATGAGTACATTTATTCACCAATGATCTTACCCTCTCCCTCATTTTTCTCCCACTTTCCCTCCTCCTGAACACCCCCCCACAGGTTGTAAAGTTCATTTCCAACATAATGTCTTGTGAATATTGTTATTGCAATGGTTTGCCCTTTGTCCTTTGTCTCAACACTTTGTTGTTCCTCTTACCTTTCCCAAGTCAGATAAACAAATAAACAAGGCACGGGGTATCAAAATCAAATCCAGTAACAATAGGGGATAGACCAAAGGAAAAAAGATGAAAGAAAAAAAAGAAATAACTTCACACACTGCATTAAAAATAACAAGGAAAAGTTTCTTATTTCCATATCTTAAAGTTCATTAGTATCATCTTATATGGTCATATGTACATATTCAGCCATTGCAAGCTTCTGTTGGACTATCCTAGGCATATACTGTTTATCAAAAATGGGGGAAACCATGGTTTTGTTGATCCATTCTATGGTTTTTTTGGACTCCAATTCACTTAATTCTAATTCAATTTTAATTATTTGCTTCTTTCTACTGGAATGTGGTTTGGCTTGTTACTCTTTTTCAAGAAACTTAATGTGCATCTTTAAATTGTTGGTTTGAGATTTCTCCAATTTGTTGATGTAGGCACTCCAAATTATATATTTTCCTCTGACTACTACCTTTGCTGTTTCCCAGAGGAGCTGGTATTTTGTGTGCTTATTTTTGTTAAATATCATAAATGTTTAAATCTCCATTCTAATCTCTTCTGTGACCCACTGGTGATTCAACCATGTTTTTTTTGAGTTACAGGATTTTCTAGAAAGACTTTTGGTGTTGACCTCTAATGTTATTCCATTGTAGTCTGAGGTAATACAGGGAATCATTTCAATACTTCTGAATTTTCACAGATTTGGTGAACCACTGTGGCCTCCTAGGTACTTTTTAGGGTCAGCTAGAAAGAGGAGACCACGGGGACTCACACACAGTACCAGACCATTTCAGGGGCTCTGAAGGGTTGACTCTGGAAATGAGGCTCTCTATGAAGACTGAAGAAAACAGACATTGATACAGCTCCAAAAGTGATCAGAACCTTCTCTGAAATGTTGGTTGTATGCTCTCTAAGGGTTTGTTTGTATTTCACATGCTAGGTTTAACTGAGGAAGAAACCAAACACTGTGTCCGGATCGAAACAAAAAAACGGTATTTTTTGTTTAAAAAAACAGAAGTAAAGAACCAGTGCACGACCAACCGTCTGTCAGAAAAGTACGAAGGTAATTGTCTCTCTCAACAACCTGCCCCGTGTGTTTTGTAGCCACTAGTAATTTAAGTGCCATAGTGCACACAATTGTGGTATTTTTAGCTGTTCATTATTTTCATTTCTTTCTTCATAACCTTGTGTGCTCGAAGGAGAAGGTACAAATAAAATATCATTAGCATTCCTTTAAAGTAGGAATGGCTAATATTTTTCTTTATCTTTTTCTTAGGCTGTTCAATTAAATAAATGATGCATTCATTTATCCCATGGGTAGAGCTCAATAGCAGAACTCAGGGAGTAAATTTGGGTATAAAGTAGACATTCTCATTAAGAAACTTACAAAGCAAGGATGTGAATAAACAACTATTGCCAATACAATCTGAAAAGGGTTTGAGAGAGGATTTCTTTCAAGGTAGCTGTGAAAATGTGATGGGCAGACAATAATCCTGAGATCAAAATGCATCTGCTTTTGTGAAGAGAACTTCTTGAATATCTATGAGCCTCAACATTTCTTGTGTCCTTTCCCAGCATAAGCCAAAGCCTTTCTTTCACAGCCTAAATAGGATTGGTGTTAATATTAAATGAGATGATTTCTACAGTAAGACTAGTATAATATCCAGTCACTTTTGGTTCTCTTTGTTCTCCTTCTCCTTTCCTGATATTGTTGGATGGCATTGTTCAGGTAGGTCAACCAAGTCAGTAACCTGGATACTGTCATTGATTTTATCTTCTTTCTAGCCTCCATTTCTACCAAGTGATAACAAACCTCTTCACCTCCCAAACACCTCTCCAAGTAGTCTCCTCTTTCTTGCCATAGGCACAACCTCCTCTTATTATGTCCAGCCTCAACTATCAGAGAAACTTCCTAACTGGCCTCCTTGCTTATTGTTTCACCTTCTTCCAGCTTATTCTGAATTTCTATTTCTGTAATACAAGTTTCCCATATGACATATCCTATTCATAAAACCCTTGTGCTTTAAACATGCTATGGTTCCGGGAGGCTTGAAAGGATAAGGATCTCCCTCTT
Organism: Megascapheus bottae; assembly: GCF_031878675.1. Classification (NCBI taxonomy): domain Eukaryota; kingdom Metazoa; phylum Chordata; class Mammalia; order Rodentia; family Geomyidae; genus Megascapheus; species Megascapheus bottae. Next base: position 61,824,582 of record NC_143512.1, read on the forward strand.
TTCTCTTTATAGATACCCATTTTTCCAGTCTCCTAAACAAGTCTTTCTCACTCCTGTGCTTCATGACTATGAATAACTGCATTTTGTAAAATTCTCTTATTTCCTTACTTTGCTTGACCCTAGAAAGGGAAGTAGGAATCAAAAACCTCCATGTTTTTAAACATCCTCACGAGGAAGGAGGATAAGGAACAAATAATAATGTATTTACTTTAATAATAAATCGTGTAAAACATTATCAGAGCATATACAGAGTCTGTATACAATTATCTGTGTTAAGTGTAAGAAAAAAGTTGATTGAGAACCATATCCTTATTATAGCAAAAGAAGAAAAAGAGGGCAAGAAGGAATATAGCTTGTGAAGCAAAGGATTCAATAAAAATAAATCAAGGAATGGCACAGATTCTACACTGATTTATTACTGACTGTCAGTCAGTATATGACAGACTAGCAGAATCTAACTTCCATAATCTCTATCCCCTCTTTTTCTTGGGCTTTCTTCCTGGAGAGAATATTTTACCTATTCTAACTATTCAGCATTATCTTTTGAATTGCCTAATAGTAGATCCATGTCTATCTCTTCCTGACATTCCAAAATAAACACTAAAGTATAAGCTAGTAACTAACCATTTTTACTTAAATAGCTCACCATTTCCTAGTTCTCAGATAATATTCCCAGTAATTAAATTTGCCCTTGGTTAGTAGGAATTGTTTTGAAATTTGTGTGAAAAGTTTGTAGTATACCTCAACATCAACTATCATTACCCCAAAAGAAAATACTTTGCCGATTCTTTTAAGATTTTATTAACATAGATTTTTACTTCATATTTCAAATGTCATGCTTAACAAACAAGTATTCAAGAAGGGAATCTATATACAATCCCTGGCACATAGATTTTAAAACATAATCAAAATTAAGCTGAGGGTTTATATGTCATAGATACATATCAATCCATATAATATAATATTATGTCAATAGAGTATATATCCCATCATATGTTTTTACGTTTATGTAGTTATGTTTTACTAAAAAGTTTAATTTTTCCCTCATATTAAATGAATTCTTTCTTCTCGTCTGCAATCAGTTTCTAATATGGTGGTCAATTGATTTGATTTCAGAAACAATGTAGCTTGTGTCATCCCTGGGGCCCAAAATTTCGGCTTATATAAACGAAAAGTTGGGCAATGGGCAAATAGCAAAAAGCAAAGTAGTATTTGCCTTTACCTAACTATATATTCTAAGACAAATTGCTTTCAGCCTCAATATCTGCATTGAAATTCACATATATTTCTCAGAGTTGTAGTAAGAATTTTGTAAGATAACGGGTATCCGGTGGCCAGCCTGTGCCACAGGCTTAGCCAATGTCGTACACACCATCACCAGCATTTCAATTACCAAACTTCCAATCGAAATGAGTTCTTTCACAGCTTGCTGGTGGGACTATATGATCGAAACACCTACCTCTTTCTCCCTCTCTCCCTCACCTAGGCAAATAGGCTTCTCTTTAAATTATGAATTTTCAGTAAAATTATGTTTCTTGAAACATCTTTCAGGTTCATTCTTGCAGGGAGCCGAGAAATCCATATCACTGATTCAAGGAGGCAGGAGTGAGTATGCAGCTGCTTTGGCATGGGAGAAAGGAAACTCTGGTCCAGAGCAGAAAGTATTTTCTGAGTGGTTGGAATCAGTGAAGGAAAACCCCGCTGTCATTGACTTTGAGGTAAAATTAGGAAGTAAGGAAGCATTCGTTCTTTAGCAGCCCAAATTGCATTTCATATAGTTCCTTTTCCATTTTCTCCTCTGCTGATAAAAGAAATGCCTTTCTTTAATATGTATGCCCAATGTACCTTCTTAAAAATCTTAAATGAACATCTATTGCATTTGCTATTCAAACAACCATTTTAATGCAGCATATAGAATTCCTAGCATGCATGTATACCTATCTGGAGAGGTAATTTAATGAGTAAATCAGTTCAGATTTGCTGCGAGTCCTGCTCTCTGTTCCATAAATGCATTTACTCTCTGTGTTTTCCTTGTAATTCTTTATTTGATAAACATTTCCAAATCTTCATTTACAATTCTGTTGCATAAAAGGAATTTCCAGATCCATTTGCTTTCCTTTTCCTATCACCATTGATTCAATTGACCAGTTTTGAATTTGGTGTGATTACATTCAAAAGGTAATTTTGTTATTTATTAAATACTTTGTCCACATATCAGTTACATACAATTTAGATTCATGTTTACATATAACATAGTTATGACACAGAAGTGTTCCAAAGAGGCTATTTCAATTATTTCAATTAAATGAAGATAAAGGCATTCAGTCAGAACCATTCACATGAGTTACCTGTATTATGACATGAAAATGACACCTGGATGCCAATCTGAGCATTTTTAAATCATACACTACAGAGACTGGCTATTTCTTTGGGATTTAAAAAAATAAAACCCCCTTTGTTCTTTGTAGTTCCATTATTTCTTACTGTAATTCCATTCATGCAACTAGCAAACTTACTTCCCCTTTTTTCCCACCATATATTTCATATATTTTCTTTTGTTTTGCCAGTCCTGGGCTTGAGCTCAGGACCTGAGCACTGTCCTTGGACTTTCTCAAGGCTAAAGCTCTACCACTTGAGCCTTAGCACCACTTCTGGCTTTTTTCTATGTATGTGGTACCAAGGAATTGAACCTGGGTCTTCGTGCATGCTAGGCAAGCACTCTACTACTAGGCCAAACTCCCGGCCCCCCACCATATATTTTCTTATCTGACTCTACCAAACATTAATATTATCCCATGGCATGGGAGCAGGGGTTGTCTGCATCCTCTAGATTTTTCTTCCCTGACTAAACATTATAGTTTACCAAAACATTAATGAACTTTAATAACTCCTGGCCAACTATCTCAGCATTTTGATATGCGCATTTGATGTTTGACAACTAACATGATGCAAGTCCAAGAAAACAACACCCGGAATAAAACAGTTCAATGAGAGAGTAAGTTCTTCTTACCAAAGAGAAAGTAAGTTCCACACATATTAACTGCCCTTGGGTACAAAAACTTTTCTCCTGCTCAACAGGCTGCTAGACAAGATTCTACAATAATCCCTTTGAAATGTGGTACTTTCCAAGGCATATCTTTCATTCTATGATGTTGGCAGTGATAGCACCATATTGCCAATGCGACTGTGACTGAGCTTCCTTTCTCTCATCTGCCCTTAGCTTGCCCCCATCATGGACCTGGTGAGAAACATCCCCTGTGCAGTGACCAAGCGGAATAACCTAAGGAAAGCTTTTCGAGAATACGCAGCCAAGTTTGACCCTTGTCAGTGTGCTCCATGCCCTAACAATGGCCGTGCCATGCTCTCTGGGACTGAGTGTGTGTGTGTGTGCAAGAGTGGTACCTATGGTGAGAACTGTGAGAAGCTCTCTCCAGACTACAAATCCAGTGAGTATCAGTGGTAGATTGTGAAGCAGACAATTATTCTCTCTCCATTTAAATAAAACAATGCTTAAGGCAACTGCTGCCTTGGGCAAACTCACAAGGAACCTTGAAAGCTGTATGTTTTAGGACTAGGAATAGGGCTCAAAATTGATAGTGTTTGCCTAGAAAACACCTGGTTCTGCACACTCATAAAAAGATAGAAATCCAAATAACCTCGGTGTTAGTTCAACTTGCAACGTACCAGTTACATGGTGACTTTGGCAAAGATATCTAACTTCACCCTGGTATAGTCTGCTCATCCATAAAGCAAGCTTGATACTAGTATTGACCCAATTTTAAATGTGTTCAGTTGTTCATATGTTTTTATGATCCACAAATAAAGAACACACAGAACAATGCCCACAACCTTAAATAATGTATATTATCAAATAAATATATGATGGTGTAATCACAAAATGTGTATGTATTATAATATGTAAGGAGGATGGTTTGGTAGGGAAAATCAAATCATTACTAAAGTTATCATATTAAGTCAGGTGATATTCATAATTGCCTCCAATTCTCCTTAGAAGAAGATGGAATATGGGAGAGAGATCTGTGTTCTACAGACTTTCAAAATGCAATTAATGTATAGTCTATATAAAAGATAGTGTATTTGTATGTTTGTGGGTACATACAAATGCAAATAATGTGTGCATACACAAATATATATAGATATAATATCTAAATCTATACTGATCTCTCTATCTCTATCTGTATTTCCTGATAGTGAAAAATGGCACATGTGGCTATTTTTATTCAGCCCAGGAAAACTGGAAAAAGAAACCAGATATGTAGCAAACTTCTTACACAAGTAATTTCTTTGAGTCTTCCCTATAGCCCTATAGTATTTCACAAAGCAGCTGACACAATGAAAGTCAAGGGAACTACATTGTACTGGCATTGAGCCCCAGTTTCCTCAGGCATATCATGAACTGTGGGTAACACTTTCTCTGTTCCAGGTGCAGTAGATGGGAACTGGGGCTGCTGGTCTTCCTGGAGTGCATGCAATGCTGCTTATAAAAGAATAAGAACCCGAGAATGCAATAACCCTGCCCCCCAACAAGGAGGGAGACATTGTGAGGGCCAGGAGAGGCAAGAGGAGGACTGCACGTTTTCAATAATGGAAAATACGTAAGGCTGGGTGTGAGGGAAAAATGGGTCATTCCTCCCACAGCTTAGAGGGTTTATCTATTTATCAACTGACTGCTACATAAAACAAATTATCCTATTGCTAAAGAAATCATCATAAATTTACATATGCCCAAACTGCATGTTAGTGAAGCATTGAATTTCCTGCTACACTTACTTAAGTAATGCCTCATCTTAGGCATGGAAATACACATATATACTTATATATGTGTACATATATATTTATCTTTCCCTTTTAGTGGGCAGCCATGCATCAGTGATGATGAAGAAATGAAAGAAGTAGATCTTCCTGAGACAGAAACAGATTCAGGATGTCCTCAGCCAGTTCTTCCAGAAAATGCATTTATCCGGGTAAGCATCCTGACCTTCACTTATGATTTGAAGTTCAAAAAGAAAAAGAATAGCTTGAATTTGATTAGTGAAAAAAAGAATGTGGAAAATGGGGAATTTTTCATTCGATATATTGTTCTTCAATTTTGATCATTATTAATTGGTTACAAAAGTACAAAGTAATATCTATAAATACTTAAGCAAATGTTTTGTAATTCTCTGGGCATGTCTTTATGATTGGTAGATGGTCACTTGTGTTCTTTTTACCAAGCAAGCTTACAAGACTGGTATGTTTGTATGGATGAAGAACAGAATTTCAGAATAATAAAGGTTTGGTAAACATACAAGAATCTGCATGTAAGATATGCCTATTCATCTCTGCGTCTCTGTATATTAATGCCATTCTCTAAGGCATGTTCTCAAAGAGCAAAACCAGACATGGACACAGTCATAAGAGGTGTTGAGTTAGCATTTGTATTATTAGGTCAGAAATTTGTGAAACACTGAAGCCGTTCAATATTCTTGTGCTACTCCTTAAATTTCTTCGAAACTATAATATATTTCTATGCTTTTTTTGAAAATTGAGTATTTACTGTCAGACCGCCCTATGGCTTTAAATATGCGTCTCTCAAGAGGAATATAATGTTACAAATTGATCACCGAGGCATGCTCTTTACCCATTCTTATCCATTTCATATTTCTTACACTTGCTAAGACCATAAATCTATCTAATATTTATGATGAAAGATCAGTGCCACTCCGTTCCCAAGACTAGCACATAGCTATCCATAAACCCCAGTATAAGCTAATATGTTTTTCCTATTCATTCATCTTCTGTCAACATTAAAATGCCATAAATGAAGGCTTTCAGGGAGGTAATATTTTAGAAGGAGGTAATTTTATTTAATCTTTATTCCAGTGCTGGGATTCTCAAGGGCATTTGAAAGCACAGAGTACAGGCTTCTGATCCCACAGTTTCTGAAATCCCCCAAACATCCATACCTAACAAGTTTCCAAACAGAACTGATGGCACTAGTTCTACCATCACCCAATGTCAAGTAAACTTTTGTCTACAACAGGGATGGGGAGTCAGAAACAATTCCATAAAGGCCAAATCCACTCTGCTCTACTTTTAAAAAATAATAATAATTGTGTTTCGGGGCTACTTTCACATAATAATCACAGGAGTAAATGATTATGACAGATCCTTTATGATCGTGTAGCTTACTATTCAGTGTTTGCTTTTTTAGAAAAGATTTGCTGATTTCTACCTTTAAAAAATAGTACAGCTAGAAATAAGAGAAGAAAAAAGTAGGAGAGAGCTTGAATAATGGCATTAATCTATTCGTGAAAATAGAGCCTCTCAATCTAATCATCTTTTAGTACAATCACAATGTCAATTCAATTTTGTTTTTTGTTGTTGATTTTTTATTTATGTTTTTAAATTGTATTTTATTGTCAGAGTGATATATAGAGGGGTACTGCTACATTTGTCCAGTCATAGCTATGTTGCTTCTTGAACATTGATACCCCTTCCCATGCTGTTTTCCCAATTTCTCTCTCCTTATCCCTTCCCAATCATCTTGTTTTTTTCATTTCCCTTCCGTATTTCAAATAAACAAATAAACATATATACAATATACCTGATACCAAAGTCAGATACAGAAACATGAGTAGATAAACTATAAGGGGGAAAAAGGAAAGAAATAACTTCAAATAGTACATTAAGAACAACAATCACCTCTGTTTCCACAACCTGGAGATCATTTTGCTTAGCCTAATCCTATATGGCCCTATGTACATAGCTTTTGAGCTATTGTGATCCACTGCTAGGAAAATCCTTGATGTGTGCCAATGATTACAAATGAGGGAAACCATAGAGTCTATGTTTCTTTGGGTCTGGTTTAGTTCACTTAATATGATTTTTCCAAGTCTTTCCATTTCCTTATGAATGGGGTGATGTCATTCTTTCTGATGACAGCATAGAATTCCATAGTTTATAAATACTACATCTTCTTGATTCATTCATCTACTGAGGGGAGATCTGGATTGATTCCATATCTTAGCTATAGTAAATCATGCTACAATGAACATGATCATGCTAGTAGCTTTAGTATGCTCTTGTTTATGTGCATTTGTGTAAATGCCCCAGGAGTGGAATTTCTAGGTCATGGGGAAGCTCTATGTTTAGTCTTATGAGGAATCACTGTACTGGTTCCAGAGTGGTTGAATGAGTTTACGCTCCCACCAACAGTGTAGTAGTGAGCCCTCCTGGCCACGTCCCAGCCAGCATCTCTTGTTATTGGATTTCTTGTCCATGGCCATTCTAACTGGAAAGAGGTAGAATCTCCAAGCTGTTTTAATTTGCATTTCTTTTTTTATTATTTTTTTGCCAGTACTGGGCCTTGAACTCAGGGCCTGTGCACTGTCCTTGGGCTTTCTCAAGAGCTCTACCATTTGAGCCACAGCATCACTTCTGGCTTTTTTTTCTATGTATATTGTACTGAAGAATCAAACTCAGGTCTTTGTCCATGCTTGCCAAGCACTTTACCACTAGACCAAACTCCCGCCCCTGATTTACATTTCTTTTATGGCCAGAGATGTGGAGCATTTCTTCATGTGTCTATTGACCATTCTTATTTTCTCTTCAGAAAAGTCTCTCTTTAGCCCATCTTTTATTGGGATAGTTGTATCTTTGAGTATTTGTTTTTGAGAGATTCAATTTTTTGCGCTGTAGGTATATTTTAGATATGAGGCCCTTGTCTTTTGTATGGCTAGTGATCTTCTCCCACTCTGTTGACTTGCAATTTAGCTTGCTAGCTATGACCTTTGCCAGACAGAAGCTCTGCAGTTTAATGCAGTACCATTTGTCCAAAATTTCTTTGTTATGTTTCTGGCCCTTTATTACAAAAAGTTTTAGTGGCACTATGCCTGAAGAGCTCAAGGACAGTAACCAGGCACAGAGTTCAAGCCCCACAACTGCCAAAAAAAAATTTAAAAAATAAGAAATTTTTGATCTGTGTCAAGGAGCACTAATATATCTATTTCTTCCTGTAAAGTTTTCAGGATATATGCTTTTACCTCCAGTTCTTTGATCCATCTGGAGTTGTTCTGGTGCAGGCTGAAATATAAGGATTTAACTTTAGTTTTCTATGGGTGTTTAATCAATTCTACCAGTACAATTTGCTGTCTTTCCTCCAGCCTATTTTTTTCTCTCTTATTGAAAACTAGGTGGCCATAGGTCTATGGGTTGATTTCTGGATCTTCAGTTCTATTCTATTGGTCCTCAGGCCTGTTCTTGTGCCAGTACCAAGCTGTTTTGATTATTGTAGCTCTGTAATAGAGTCTGAAGTTTGGTATTGATATTCTTCCAGTGCTATTATTTCTGCTAAAGATTGTCTTTTATTATTCCATATGAATTTTTTGGATTGCCTCCTCTATTTCATTAAAGAATGACATTGGGATATTGATAGGTATTACATTTAATTTGTATATATCCCTTGGAAGGATTGTCACTTTTCTTTTTCTTTTTTTTTTTATGCCAGTCCTGGGCTTGAGCTCAGGGCCTGAGCACCGTCCTTGGCCTTCCCAAGGCTAGACCGCTACCACTTGAGCCTCAGCATCACTTCCACTTTTTCCTATGTATGTGGTACGAAGGAATCGAACCCGGGTCTTTGTGCATGCTAGGCAAGCACTCTACCACTAGGCCAAACTCTGGGCCCCAGGATTGCCACTTTTATGATGTCAATTCTTCCAATCCAAGAGCATGGGAGGATTTTCCACTTCCTCAGTTCTGCTTTAATTTCTTTTTCAGGGTTTTAAAGTTTTTGTCATAGAAGTCCTTTACTTCCTTGGTTAATTTGTATTTTTGAGGCTATTACATAAGGAGTTGCTTTCCTGATTTTAGCCTCACTCTTCTTAATGCCAATTCAACACCGATTTTTGACAAGACACTTAAACCATTGCAACACTTTTCTATCTCTTAAATAAATTCACTCATTTTTTAATTAAAGGCCACATCTCTGTCAAAAGGTTTTATCTTAAATTTTCCTAATGTGGACTTTCTTGGATTTTTAGTGTTAAAAGTTTCTTTGATGGATTCGAACAGAAGCACATATACCTGTCAGTGAGGCATTTATACTATGATACACAAAGTCACAATGATGAGGACACAATTCCTGTCCCATAGGCAAGTGGCGATGACTTTAGATAGAGATCCCTTGTTTAGGTCGTCTAGAAGATTAGCTAGTCTGACCTTGCTGATTGCAACACACACTGTAGCTTCGTAAGTGAGATAAAGAAAAGGTTTAAGACATTAAAAACACATTAAAAACTATACTCCCCAGCACTCCATTTTCTTATGATTAGAGACATGCCAGAAATAACCAATCACAGAACAACTTCTTGTACCCAGGAAACCTTCCAGAAGACAAACTGAATCGTGTGGACTAGTAATAACAAAAGTTAATATTCTCAGCTTCAGTTCTCAGAGAATAACTTCTTTGCCAAGTCTTGGTTCTCTTCTCCCTGTTGACAAAGAAAACAAGCATTGTATTATATTATATTGCTAGCTCCCCTTCGTAAAGATTTGTGAAAGAGAGATCTGGTTGTGGTGCTGCACTCCAGTGTCAGGGACCAGGCGGAGGAATGTGATAGACACTAGATAAATGGAGAATTGTACAAGTTTCTCTAGGGAACTGCTAGTTCTGAAGCTGGACAGGCCATGTGGTTTGCACAGACGTGTGCTTGAGCTGAATCTTAATGGAAAAGTAAAGAGAAGGTGTGAAGGATAGAGGAAACAACTAAGTGAAGAAAATCAAGTCCCAAAAGAGAATATTAGATTCAAAGAATGATGGATAGCTTGTATCACTAGAACACACTCCTCAAATGAAAAGATGGGCTTCCAAGGAGAAAAGAGAACGTAAAAGGAGCCAAACTAACATTTCAAACTAAAAGACAGAAAATTTTAATCTTGAAAATTTTAATAATGCCCCTAAAAATGTAGTTGTAATTCATTATCCACTACCGAGAGAAATGCATAATAATCAAGTCTGGCAGAAAATAAGCATCATTTTCAATGACTTATAGGGAAATAATCACAATAACAATGGTATGCGTTTACTGTATAGGTAGGATATGTTATTCAGTTTACAGTCACATGACAGAAATGACACGATTTGTCTATTCTAGCACTAGTAAGATGTTCCATATATAACAACCAGCAAGATGTTCAGTAAAAAGTACACAAGCAAGCTTAGGCTATAAGATTCTTTTTTATAAATAATTTTTATTGTGATTAATAGAAGGGTTACATTATATTCACCAGATAGAAGGAGCATATCTTCACAAACATTGATACCCTTTCTCATGACATGGTCCCCATTTCTCTCCCACCCTCCCCCTGCTTATCTTGATTCCCCCCTTACCTATCCAATCTCAAATAACCAATTAAGCACATATAAAATATATCAGATAACAAGGTGAAAAATTGTAACAATATGAGATAACCAAGGGATGTCAAAAGAGATGAGAGATAATATATTAAAGACAGCAGTCGCTCATTATATGGCTTTTGTTTCCTTATCCTGGAGGTCCTTACATTTTGTGTCATACTGTTTGGCCTAATGGCTCTAGATTTTGCTCTATTGTAAATCTCTGCTGGGGGAGATCCCAAGGTTTCTACTGATTATGACAAATGAGGGAGACAATTGGGCCTATGTTCCTTTGAGTCTGGCTTACTTCACTTAATATGATTTTTTCTAACTCTTTCCATTTCCTTACAAATGAGGCAATGTCATTCTTTCTGACAGCAGCATAGAATTCCATTTTGTATAAATACCACATCTTGTTGATCCACTCATCAACTGAGGGGCATCTGAGTTGGTTCAATATCTTTGCTACGGTAAAGAGTGCTGTAATGAATTCATTGTACTAGTGAATTTAGTATGTCCTTGTTTCTGGACTTGGAGAAAACTGTAGCTGAGTAGGTACAGGAGTGATGGAATGTACAATCCTGGATGACCTGGAGATAATTAGAAGTCATTGCTCATTACAGTAATTCATTCTCTGCGGTCTGTCTTAATTCTAGAATGAGAAGAAGCTCTACTCTGTTGGAGAAGAAATAGAAATTTCATGCCTTACTGGATTCAAAGCTGTTGGATACCAGTACTTCACCTGCTTACTAGACAGAACCTGGAGGCGAGGAGATGTAGAATGCCAACGTGAGCATGTGTCCACTATAAATAGAGAACAAATAATCACACCCTCACATCAATATGTTCACCTATTTCTTAGTCACTACAGCAAAAAGGTTTAGCCAGTTTTTTTGGTTTAGCCAGATTTTCTAAAATGAGAAATCCCTCTGCATGACAAGACTCCCGCCCCAGCACCTTTTCCTCTTCCACACAGTACTGTGAAGCATGCTCTTATGGAAAAAAAATCCAGAAAGCCAGTACCTAGCCACAGACATCTGACTTGTCTGACATACAAATCAGTGCAATTTGATGAGATCCAAGAAGATGATACTAAGTCTCTTTATAGAACAGAAGTGGGATTTTCTGTGAGATGCAGTTTTCCTCAGGGCATTTGATTTTCTTTCTCTTTTTTTCCTTTTTTTGTTGGTTGCAGGGCTTGAACTCTGGGCCTGTGTGTCGTCTCTGAGCACTTCAGCTCAAGGCTACCACCCAACCCGTTGAGCCACAGCTCCACTTCCCATTTTCTAGTGGTTAATTGGCAATAAGAGTCTCGTGGTCTTTAATATCCAGGCTTGCTTGGAACCTTGATTTTCAGATCTCAGCTTTCTGAGTAGCTAGTATTGCAGGCGTGAGCCACCTTGTCTAGCTGGGCATTTGATTTTTGGAGCATGTTCACTTCCTTTGCTGAGAAGCAGTGAATGAGCTGGTAGACTCTTCACATTCACATACTCATGTTGCAATAGAACAAAGAGAGAGAGAGAGGAGAGAGAGAGAGAAAAGAGAGGGTGGGGGATTTCAAACAAAGCTCAAATAGAGACACCTAAGATTCAATTCAGAGGTACCTAGATGCCCAGTGACACCAGTATAATTCAAATGTCCTGTTTCTTGGTCACTCACAATATGGTTGTTTGCTTTTGGGAAAACACAAAAGAGGAAAGAAATTATCTCTCCAAAGGTAATGATTCCAAAAATATAACAGAAGTTTCCCAAGCAGGTTCTTTAGCTAGGGAAGCTCAGATATCAAAACTAAAAGGAGTTTTTTTCAGTGGGTCTGTGGTCAAAGGAATGAGAATTACACTGACTGGTCAGGGTCCTCTCTATGGAGAGAGAGAGACTACTTCCAGCCTCAGAAGCTACCACAGACAAGTTTACCAAAATTAACAGCTTCTAAAGGCTGATTGGTTAGCAAACCCAGTTACATATATGCTTCTATTGATTGGATGCTTCCACCTGGCCTATCCTGACCTTGTTACTGGGCCTTGTTATTGAAAACTGACTGTTTTTGGAACTGTTTTGTAAGTAATGTTTAGTCTCTTCATGGTCAAGTCAGTTTGAACTTAAATAACAAGTTTTGTTTTGGTTTTCTTCTTTAGGCAAGGTCAGTTTGTACTGACATAACAGAATGGCTGTTCAAATAAGACGGAGTTACTCAGGCTAAGATGGAGTAAGGCTAAAAACTGGTCCCTACATCTCTTAGATTTTTCTAATCAAAAGAAGTACCAAGAGTATACATAGGCCAAAAAACATCTCATTAACAAACCTCTTGGATCACATCAAATCTGTCTCTGTTTGTTGTGTGCTCTGCTTCACTGAACACCTGAAGAATTGACATGTTGCTTTTACCCCACACACACCCCAGGGACAGAGTGCCTCAAGCCAGTTCTTCAAGAAGCTCTGAAGCTCACACCTTTTCAAAGAGTATACAGACGGGGTGAATCCATTGAACTAACCTGCCCCCATGGCTTCTCTGTGGCTGGGCCATCGAGGTACATGTGCCAGGGAGATTCCTGGACACCACCCATTCCAAACTCACTGACCTGTGAGAAAGGTGAGGATTTTAGTATGGTTCAAGTTCTCCCCAATAGCTGCCAATTCCTCCACTCTTTTGGAGACAGAAGGCTGAAGAAGCTCCTTGAAGGAGAAGTTAAATTTCACTCTGGATAGAGATGATGAGGAGCGATTAGTAAAACAGAGGCCTTCAAGTTCTAGAGGGTAAGTTTAACTTTGTTTTTCAATAAAAAAGAAAACCTCAGTATTTAAAGAAGGAAAAGATTTCATGTTGAACAAGATCAGAATTGATGGCTAACTTCTGAAATAGGGTCCATGTGCAGACCCATCTAAAGCAGCAAACACATTAATAGTTGTCTTGTGATTACCTAAAATAGAAATATTATGATGTTCTTTGAGTAAAGTTGGTTCCATACATTATCTTCATTTTGCAAGCTCAGATTCTCTGAATCACAGTTTTAACTCAGTATGATGCACATATTTTATTTATTTTTTTAGTTTTTTTCATATATTTTTATTGTTATTAATAGAAGGGTTACATGATATTTGCCAGATAGATGGTGTATTGATTCCCATACATTAATACCCTTTCACATGTCTTGGTCCCCATTACCCTCCCCCCCACCCCCACCCCTCATCTTGTTTTCCCCCCTTTCCTATCCAATTTCAAATAACCAAATACAAATATATCCGATATATCAGGTAACAAAGTGAGATAGCAGTGTTGCTTTGTGCCAAAAATATGGAGTCTCTCTAGCCAGTATTGAGATATATTTTTAAAATGAAAAGAAACATAATTGTATTTAAAAAGAAGGAAAGATTAAAAAGGGGGTAGAAAAAAAGAAGGGAAAGGAAGGGAAGGAAACAGGAAGGGAAGGCAAAGACAATCCCATACCAATGTCAATCTCAATAACCATGATCTAATCTGAACTACAAGTTTATGAAAGGTATAAGCCAAATTTCAACCAAGGTTCATTAGGAAATGAAAATAGCTACCAAGAAAAAAAAACAAATATTTTCAGTCCTTAGCATGGACTTTAACATATATTAGCCTCTTTCCTTCCCTTACTAAATCCTACACCTCATAGGCTAAAGAGAAACTTTGATTCGAATTTTCCATTCTGCCATGTGATTTGTTGAATATCTAAATATGTCTGCTTACTTCTTCCCATGACAACTAATTTGCCCCTGAAGGCCATTCTGACCTTGTAGATGCTCAATAAGTCAGATCTGGAGCAAGGAAATTTATTTCATCTTATGAATTCCAGTTATGAATTCAATTCTAGTCCAACATAACCAATCTGAAAGTTCTTGGGTATGCTTCCGTTTTCTCTGCATGTATAATATACCCTGTGAGGCATTTCCTTCTTTTAACCCTTTTCCTCACATGCACATTATCTTCTTCCTCATCTTAGTCTCAGTATCATTTCCTTGGATTGTTCCTTACTTTTCCTACTTAGCTTTTATGGTAGTGTATATAAACCATACTTCATTTGCTTTCTTCATAATATTTTCTTCAACCTTTTCTTATAAATTCATTATTAGATTACTTGGTTAATGAATGTTTTCCATTATCTCAAGAGTATCAAATGTACCCACCTCTCTTCACCTCTGACTTTGGAATTTTCAGCCTGCTTACGTGGGTTTCTATAATCTTCCACCTTCTTTATTTTCATAAAAAATGGACCATGGCTGGTTCTTTCCCTGTCTTTCTCTCCATGCCTTGCTCTTTTCTGTCTCCTTCCTTTATTCCCTCTCTCCTTTTCTTTCTCCATTCCTCAGTTATTTTTCCCTTCCTTTTCTCCCATAATATCCTAATGTTTAGGAGTTTTTCAGGGTATATAGCTACTTTGAGGAGCTGAATTTCTCCATTGACTCTTCTTATTAGAAACTCTTTCAACCGATTATTCCTCAAATCCTATTTAACATTATCATAGTTACAGTCACTACTAGATCTAATGTGTGTAATTTTCATCTTCATTTTCTTTGACCTTTTAGCAGCTCTGAACAGCGTTGCCCTTCGAGTCATACATTCTTTCCCAGGCTTCCTTTTTCTTCTTTAGCTCCAACGTCTTTGACTGTAGCTTTCTGATTGGGGAATCCTTTTGCCTATGTTAGGATTTATAATGGTGGAAACTTTTTTGTCAATCATGGGGTTTGAACTCAGGGCTTAGGTGCTGTCCCTCCAGCTCTTTCTGCTCAAAGCTAGAGCTCTACCTCATTAAACCACCGCTCTACTTCCAGTTTTTGAGTGATTGAGACAAGAGTTTTATGGGGACTTCTCTACCCAGTCTGGCTTCTAATCATGATTTTCATATCTCAGCCTCCTGAGTAGCTAGGATTATAGGCCTGAACCACCATGGAATTCTTAAGATCAGATCTACCTTACACTCTGAGTGGAAAATCCTACTTGTATCCAAAGCTTCAATGAGTTCCTCTGGGACTGAATGGATTTAAATCTTTAGCACAGACTTCTAGACCAAGCTCTAAACATGAATCTCCAGGCTCTTCTATGTCTGTCCAGTTTGGATAGCTTAAGGATAACATCTATACACTCTCAATCCATATGGAAAACTCTTGATGCCTCATTTTTTCCTTCCTAAATCCAAGCACTTTCTAATATTTTCTATGACAAGGAATAGTAGTTCTCTTATGCCAATCAAAAAACTAACAATTATGTAACTTACTTCATTATATAATATTATTGCTTTTAATCTGCTATATGTGTATGACTCAGGTGTCTTCTATCTTTCCTTTTACACCTTGGTCCAGATTACCATTCCCTTTTCATATGAGCTGGTATAATAACCCCACAAATTGTCTGTCATATCCCTCTTGACCTTTTTACTTATTCTCTACACACTAATCAGCCTTCATTTCTTTTTCAAAATGCAGACCTGGTTTACTCACACTACTCTCTGTTTAAGACCCATCAAAGACCGTCCACTGATTGGAAAATGAAAGGAGAAAGACTTTTCAGCATCACCTATTGTGTGTCTACTTTCCAGGTTGAATTTTGCTATTTATTTTGTTTTTCTGCATTTCAACCCCACTGGGTTTCTTTCTGTTCCAGAAAAGTCACATACTGCCTCCCTTCTGAGCAATTTCATACCCGATGTTCTGTTTCAAACAACATCTGCCTTTCCTCCATCTTACCATTTCTGACTTTTCTACCTACATCAATTTTCTTGATTATATGCTTTCTCTTTAATAGCACTAATCATGGCAGCAATTCTATATGTATTACTGTGTTTATTTGATCAATGTCAGTCTGCCTTCACCAGATATAGGTCATATTTTGCTCAATCTACTATGTCCAGAACCTAACCAATGTGCTGGGAAATATCATAAATAGGTTTGATAAATATTTGAAAAACAAATGAATAAAAAGTTCCCTAATTTCACTTTCCTTAGTTCTCTGGATTTCACCCAAATTTTAATTTGAAAAATGACAACAAGGACATTTCGGATGAAAAATTTCATAACAATGTATTTGGAGAAAGTAAAATAAATGATCTAACTCTAGGAGATAAATGAAAACCCTTTACCATTGCCTTTCACTCGAGTCTAAGCTTGACAGTGGAAATACATGCAGTGCATTGTTCCTTGTCTCTGATCTTTTTTTGTTTCAGATATTCTGAAAAAATTAAACAGCCACTGTCAGCCTGGACAAAAACAAGTGGGATCTGAATGCACATGTATGTCTCCAGAAGAAGACTGTAGGTATGAGATCCTGTTTGCAAATTAGGAAAATCCAGTCTAATGTAACCACCTTCTTAAAGCACAAATATTAAATATATTAATTTTCACTTAACTGATAACCCTGTTCCTTGCTGAATTTCACCTTCTTTGCTGAGTAGCTAGATTTTTAAATGATCTCTGCCTTGTCCCTAAGCTTGCCCTTAGTTAAATGTCAGCATTTTACTTTAAAGAACTTGAAAATTTTCAAGCTCATCTATATCAAAAGCCTTCCTGTAAGGAAAAGTTACAACTCCAGTAGCTTATGGTAAAGTAATCTGAGCGGAAATTTTACACACACACACACATACCACCACCACCGTCATCATCACATGGATAATTCGTTCATACTAGAGAAGAAAACCTAGGGAAGAAAATTAGCATGTTCTCTCGTGAGTTCCATAAGTGGTCAGCTAGCTTCTTTGTTGGAATACTTGCCTTTGTATTGCTGAATTTAAAGTAGATTCAAAGTAGTAATGAGCCTTTATTTCATGATCTAAGACTGCTCTGCTAAAGAAGGAATACCACATTCTCTCTTCTTCAGTTTCCATAGAAGATACACTGCTTGCTTCCACCTTATTGGTTTTCTTTTACACCCTCACTGCAAGTCTGAGGATGCAGTTTTCTGACTAGAGCCAAAGCCATTCTGAAAACTGGAGTTAGATGACTGAAGAGTGAAAGTGTGGATGTTGGGAAGAAGCTGAAAGTGTGGATGTTAGGAAGAAGCTAATAGCCAACAACTTTGACTACTTCATTTTTTCTAATGACTAAGAAATGTTTGCAGAGAATCGATTTATGTCTTTTTTGATGGCATGACAAATATCTTTTTCTGTATAATTCCACCTACATAGTTGAGCCCAAAGGAGACTCTGCTCTGTCTGCCTTCCTCAACACTCATTTCAAATGGTGCCCCAAGTAGCTTCTTATTGCTGGAATCTCCCCAACTACAGATGGCTTTCTGGGGATTTTATATTTTCTACTGTTCACTTAACAGGGGAGGTTTCTATCTACATAATAGGAAATCTTGAGAACCCAAGACTCTACTAAAACTCTTCATTGTAACGCTATGTACCTCACATTTCTTTTTATGATATTGACTGAACATAGAAAGTAGGCACTTTTGCCTAGTATTAGCTCTATTTACTGAAAACAATCCTGTGCATTAGACATAGAGGACCTTTCAAAGTTGTTTTTGCAGTCCTGAGGTTTGAACTCAGGACTTCACACCTGTTAGGCACTCTTCCATTTGAACCATACATCCAGTGATATTTTTTCTTTCATATATTTTTGTTGTAATTAATAGAAGGGTTACATTATATTCACCAGGTAGAAGGTGCATTACTTCACAAACATTGATACCCTTTCTCATGTCTTGGTCCCCTTTTCCCTCCCCCCATCCCTGCCCCTCCAGTGCATTTTACTGATTTGTTTTAGAATGGGATTTGACCTTTTGCTCAAACCAGTCTGGACTAAAATTCTTCTATTCATGCTCCCCACCCCCCCAATAACTAGGATGACAGAGTGATACCCCTCTAGCCTGGCATTTCTGTTAAGATGAGATTTTTGAGAACTTTTAGCTTGGGCTGGATTTAAATCATATGTCTTTCAAATCTCAGCTCCTTACATGTCTGGGATGACAGAGCATGCCACTGCTTCCAGGTATTGTTTGAGTGCAGGGTTTTGAGAACTTTGTGCCTCAGTTGCTCATGAACCTCTGATCTTGACCTCACAAGCAGCTAGGACTACAGATGTGAGCTACCAGTTATAGGCCCTCAAGGCCCATTCACTTAATCGCAGTACACTTAATCACTGTTCTGGAACAGTATATAATACTATAGCTTATATGATACTCATAACTAACACCAAGTTATAATGTGTTTTTAGAGTTAGAGGATGTATAGAAGATTTGGGGCTAAATTGACCCAGGCAAGCATCAAACTTTAGTCAAGACCTGAACTGAATGTTGACGTGCAGAGAAGAATGCTAGAATGCTGAGTGAGCAGAACTTGGATGCCAAGAGGGAAACATAATCTTATTAGCTTAGAAATTGATCAATACAGTTGGGCACTGGTGGCTCACATCAGTAATCTTAGCTACTCAGGAGACTGAGACCTGAGGATTGAGGATTAAAGCTAGCCTGGACAGGAAAGTCTGTGAGACTCCTAACGCCATCTAACCACCAGAAAACTAAAAATGGTGCTGTGGCACAAAGTGGTACAATTCTAGTCTTGAGCAAAAGGAATTCAGGGACAGTGCTCAGGGCACCGAGTTCAAGCCCCCCCCAAAAAAGACAAATACAACACAGAGTTGGGCACATGACTCAAGCAATAAAGCTCTTGCAAGCAATCAAAGGTCTGAATTCAAACACTATGGCTAAGAGAAGAAATAACTTTCAACTGATACAAATGTCAGGTGATAAAGGAGGAAGATAGGAAAAATAATGGAAGAAAAGTTAATGGCAATCTCATTTTGATCTTTCAATTCTTCGGGCTTAAATTTGAAATCACTTAAGATTGTAAATTAGACTAATCTTAGGCAGCATATGAACTGAGAGGTGAGAAACTGGGTAAAAAATAAATTTAAGTGGGAAAACAGAGAGTGGTGAGTTGACATGCCAAGTTTACTATGTCACATGTGATTTCCTGGTTCTCAGGTGTAACGTCTTGCTTTTCTTCCTTGTATAGCCATTATTCAGAAGATCTCTGTGTCTTTGATTTGAGCTCCAACCATTATTTTACTTCACCTGCTTGCAACTTTTTGGCCAAGAGATGCTTAAATAATGAGCACCTCCATTTTCTACATATTGGTTCCTGCCAAGATGGTCCACAGTTACAGTGGGGTCTTGAAAGGACAAAACTCGCATCCAACAGCACAAAAAAAGAATTGTGTGGCTTTGATACATGCTATGACTGGGAAAAATGTTCAGGTAAGTAACAGTGGGGACCATGTACTAGAAATGTTGTTACTAAAAATTCAGTTAGATTGGATTAAATGGTAAATTTTTGTATTTAGATATCATTTATTGTGTATGCCAGTCCTGGGACTTGAACTCAGAGCCTGGTTATTGTCCCTGAATTTTCTTGTTCAAGGTTAGTGATCTACCACTTGAGATACAGCTGCACTCCACCATTTTTAGTGGCTAATTGGAAATAAGGATCTTGCAGATTTTTCTGCCCAGGCTGGCTTTGAACCATGATCCTCATACCTCAGCTTCCTGGATAACTAGGATTACAGGCCTGAGATGACAACATCCATGGTATGCATGCTCATTATTTAAGATTTCTTTTTTAAGCCTCACACAATGGCTCCGGCCAGTAATCCTAACTACTACAGAGGTGGAGAGATCAAGGGATTTCAGTTCCAGGCCAACTCAGACAGATAAAGTTCTTAAGACTATTTCAACCAATGTTTGAGCCTGGTTATGACCTCCCCAGCCACAGAGCGACGGGGCTCAATGTCATGAGACTTTCATCCATAGTGCCACTGGGAACACAACAACAAAACAAAGATACCTGTCCATTGTAAACGTTGTAATTCAAACATGCCTAACCTTCCCTGGTGCTTGTGTCCCCTAGGACCATCAGAGCGTTCCAGAGTGTTTCACATGAATACCAATTGACAGAGCATCTTTCTGACATTACTAAGTCCATTTCCAGAACGTAGAACCAGTCAGGTATTATTCAAGCAGAAGCCTTACACATAAACCAGGCCCCACATGCACTGGCATTATGTCTTCCTTGTAGAGTAGTCCCCAGCCCTCAACTGCTTCTTTTTTCTACCCTTGGGAGTTCAAACAGATGCTCCAAAGATCTCCCTGGCCCATCCTACAGTGGTATTTCTGGCCCAGAGACAGATTCTTATTCCCAGAAAAAAGCCCAGTGAGTGGACTGCTCCCACAGGTTGTACAGACAACCACCACCACCACAAAAATTTCCTTGGGGCCTCACATGTTTCAGAGGTCTACCTGAATATAATAGAAAATAATATAGGATTATATTCTAATATTTTACAGATCAACAGTGATCACTTATGACATAAAGTTATTTCCAATATATGATTTACTTCATATTTAGTTGTTGGTTAAGTCCATAAAATTTCCCCTGAACATTTGCTGTTATAAACAATGATTTGATAGATAAGTCAATCATGTAACTCTATCATCTAAGATTATTTCCCTAGGATATATCCTAGAAGATAGAATTTCTAGGATATATCCTAAGGAAATATTTTAAGTACAAAGTTTTTGCTGACAGACTGTGTCAACCTACTTTGTAGAAATGCTTTTATCATAATATGCTCTAATCTGTAACATGTTAGATTCTTCCCTCTCACACCGTCACTAAGCATTCCAGTTGTCACTCTTTAAATATCTGTCAATTTAACACTTCAAAAGTGGCATTAAATTTTCCTTCTCATAAGTGTCTTTATGTTGTCACTACATTCATGAGTTGCTTGAAAGCATGAACTTCACCAATTCTTTGTTCTAGAATGGAGTCTGACCTTGACATAACCAAAGTAAGCTTTATGTTATACACAAGGATAATATTTAACAGAAATGGAATAAGCAGCTAAATTTCCCTTGCATCACACTTCTAAAAAATGAATCTTACATGCAGACATGAAATATGCAGTGGAAAACGTATGGTACTCTTTTCATCTAACTTCTGCCGAAACTACCTCATGTCTACAAGATGAAAAACAGGAACTTTATTGTTCCTCTTGGATCTTCTTCCAGCGTCTGGCCAATATTCTTCAGTACAGTCCTGAGAAGAAGAAAGCTTTTGCTAAACTCAGGTCCTCCCTGATCCACTTAAACCTAATTATCAAGACTCAGCTCCTTTGGCAGGCCACACTACCAGACCAAGACAGAAGGTAGATATGTCAGACTGATACAGAAGAGAAATGGCTGCCTCAGGGAGCCTCTTATTATTGATCATCAAATGTTATATCTGAATTCTAAAAATATCTACTGCCAACCAACAAGAAGGATTTCATTGAACAAATATCCATTTATCCATTTAAGCAGCTGATTTGTGAAGTCACTGGCAGGATGAGAGGCTGAAGACAAACTGTTAGCAATAGTTGAAGGAGATCCATTAAACACTGGCTGCATGAATAACCTTAATGCAAGACAGCATAATAAAGGCTGTAAGAGAAAGAGAAATATCTCCATGCCGTTATTTAATAAGCAGATGAGTGTGAGAGCTGAGTCTTGAAGGATAAATTAGTGGAGTGTGTCGGGGTCCTTCATCCCCGGTCCCTCTCAACTAGTAGGAGGGATGGGGAAAAACAAGTCCCGACCAGGATGAGCCACAAGAGGAGAGGGCTCACTGTCCTCCCGCACTCAGCCTTCCTTCCCTGGAGCACGAACAGAGACACCACGCAGCTTCCTCAAGGCAGGAAAAGCTCTCTCTCTCCGAAAAGACCCTTCCTGAGGAAGCCCCTCCTCTAATATACCCTCACTCTAGGCCCCAGCAGAGAGTGATAAACAATAACACATTTGTCACCAAAGCGAATCAAGTCTTGCGCCCTGCCTCTTGTGCCTTGCCTTGTCTCAGCAGAAAGTTATTAGACATGCGTTACTCGGCTCCCAACAGGAGTGGTGAGAGGATCCTTTCGATTCTGGCAGTTGGAAAATAATAAAGCTCTAAGTCAGAATCATTCAAAAAAAATGGTGGTTTATAGCCTTTCCAAAATCTGAGAGACTGGATGTCTTTACCAGAGACAGAAAGACCCTTCTTCCAACAATCAATGACTTTTCACAGCTATGATCTTTTCTGACAAGAACATAGAAAGGAAACATATGGGGTTGGCACCAGGGCTTGGGTGGTAGCGTGCCTGCCAACGAGAAAAAGTATCAAATACCTAGCTTGTGTACCTTTCTTGACCAAAGGAATGCATACTTTGTCATAATGTTTCTAACCAGGAGCAAGAGGCTTTGCATATGAGTATCTCCTTGCTTCCTTGATATTTTTTCCCATGATTGAAACATTGGAAAGAACTGACATTTGCTTAAGCTATTTACATTGGTATTAATGGACACAAATTTTCTGGCAATATTAATTATCCCAGATCCATCAAATACATTTCTTCTTGTATACATTCACTCAAAATTTTTTAGTTAACTAGTAAGAGCTGAGTAGAGCATGTGTGTGGATGAACCATAATTAATATTACCAAATACACTTCTCGGAGAAAAAAAAACATTTGAAAACATAACACGAAAATATAAGAATGTTATATGTGATACTGGGAAGTGTATAGTAAAACAGGTTAAAGAACAAATGCTTTGTTAGATGAGTAAAAATTGAACATTTTAACACATTTTGAAAATGAGTATTTTTTCAGTGTTGTTTGAATATTCAAAAGGGGTTAATTTTCTTGGAATGGAGAAAATTAAAAAGATGTTAGAAAGAGGTCTGATTGTGAAAGATCCTGAATTTTAACTACAATCTGCACATATGTAAGAAAGTATCTCGTTCATTAAAATTTTCTTAAGCCAGGTAGGCTCAAGGGTAGAGCAATAGCCTTGAGCTGAAGAGCTCAGGGACAGTCCCCAGGCCGAGTTCAAGCACTATGACCCACCAAAAAAAAATGTCTTTAGTTGGCTCAAAAATCAGACTGCACTGAAAAATTAATCAATTTAACTGCTTACTAAAAATACATATTACAAGTATAACCCAGTAATATTCTACAAATAAATGGAGAACTATGCTCCTTGTAGTAGTGTAGAAGTATGTTACAGAGCTCAGGCTGTGGGTGATTGACTATAAAAGCCTGGTTGGTTGTGGGTTGGGGTAGTTAAACTTCTGGACCTTGCTGGCTTTGTAGTTGTCCAAGCCTCTCCGTTGACTCTGAGAGTCTTTTGTTCCACTGACTGCTCTAGTGTTTTTGTTCATTATCACTCACAACCTAGCCATTCTTAGGAACTAAGTAAAGCCAAACCCTACGACATTGTAATGTTTTACACTGTCTCTCTCCATTTCTCATTGCAGAATCCACTTCCCGATGTATCTGTTTGTTGCCTCCTCAGTGCATCAAGGGAGGAAACCAACTCTATTGTGTCAAAATAGGATCTTTGACACGTGAGAAAACGATGAACATCTGTGAAGTGGGAGCTGTGCAGTGTGCAAACAGGAAGGTGGAAATACTACACCCTGGGAGGTGTTTGGTCTAACTGCTACCAACACACAGACGTACTGTGCAAAAACAGTGCAAAAACAATCTGTACAGAACCTTCTTAGGCAAAGAACAAAATTTTTAGAGATTACAAATTCTCAGACAGAAATTCTTTTGTGCTAGTTTTGTATCTCTATTCTGCCCACAATTTTCCTGTATACCATCACTTAACAAGTTTCATATGGCCCTATACACTACCTTTGAGTCATGACTTTTGCACGCATCTAGAAAATTCTCTTGTTCACACTACATGAAGAAAATGGAAATTCTGAGGATCTAATTAAAAATATGAGCAAAACAATACATTGTTTATTTAATGTACCAACAACACAAAATCTATAAAAGCCATGAAACATTCTGGAAATCCAAACCTCATGTATTCATTAAACAAACAATTTACAGTGTCAAATACTACCGTGTCTTTTGAAATCAGTCATAACTAAACCAGGCAGAACATCTTGCTTCTATTAAGACCACATTTCTATGGGAGCAAACACACAAAAACTACACCAATCATGCAACATATGTAGTATGCTTGATGTTGATCATTTAGTAAGCCATACAAATTAGATATCTGTTTCTTAGAGAAGCCAGAGGGGACCAGAAATGAGTCTGTATTTCTAACAACTTTCTAGGTAGCATTTGTAATGTCTACCACTGAAACACATTTTGAAAACACCTAATTTAGAGAAGGAAGTGTCATTAGACAGCTAAATTTCATTCAGGAATTAAGCTCATAAACATGGCCAGCCAACCTTCAAACAGGTGTGTACAACACACTCCCTTTCCTTCTACAACCCTCTGAAACTTCTGACCTTGTAAGAGGAAGTGATGACCCATATCAACTGTGGACTTAAATGTTTACTGCAGGTCCTCTTAGATCTCATTTCTCATAAAATGTTGGCAAATCAAAAATATCTTGTACGATCAATGGAGAATGAAGAAAATAATGAAGAAGGAATCCCCTGAAAACAGAATATCTGTTTTCCTGGAAAAATAGAAAGCCAGTGGGACACCTTATCCTCAGAATTCAGTCATCTATACTTTCCCTAGATATGCCACCCCTTTTCATTGTGCAAGTAACATAGGGCACTGTTACAAGCTTCCAAATTAGGTTAGAGGAAAGAACCTCTAAATAGTCCCATATCCTAAGGAGGGCCAGTTACATCTGAGTCTGACTGGATTCTACACAAACTCTCACAGCTCTAAAGTAGTATGGAAAGGAGGGCAGACTTGGACTCTGTAGGCATGCACACACAGTGTTTACGATAAGAGTTCTGGGGTTTTTTTTCCTTTTGAGGATAAATGAAGATGTTGAAAATATTTCCTGAAGCTAGATGACCGAAGTCCCATAGAAATGTATTTGTGGGGTACAGGGGCACATGGAATAAGAATATGCTACCCTGGCTGAATAGATGCTACAGTGCTGCAGAATCTTAGGGTTACTACTGGAGAGGGTGTTCATGAATGGATCCTGGAGGTGCAGATCCACGCGGGAGCATTTCTCCCTTCCAGGAACTGAGAATAGTTCCTGCCTAGTGCTTGAAAGGAAGATGCTTCCAGAAGAGACCTGTACCACTGGCATGGTAAGAAAGGAGAACGATGCAGCTTTTTTCAGAGGTGAAGCCCACAGCTGGGAGTGTCGCCTAGATTGTTTGCCTAGCATACATAAAGCCCTGGGTTCAAGTCCTCAGTACCATGTACACAGAAAAGGCCTGAAGTGGCTCTGTGGCTCAAATAGCAGAGCACTAGCCTAGAGCGAAAGTGTTCAAGGACAGTGGCCAGGTCCTGAGTTCAAGTCCCAAGACTGCCCCTTCCCCCAAAAAAAGGATAAGATGCGAATCACAGGGAAGGAATAAACTTACAGGTAAACCCATAATTCCACACTAAAGAACAGGAAAGACTGGCTGCAAGTGAAGGAATCACACAAGATAAAACTCAGATGTAAAATCCACGAATTAAACTGAATCAACTTTTAAAATCAGAAAGTGATCAGAAATCTATGTGATCTTTCACAAACCTAGTTGAGAGGAGAGAGAACAAAATGGATTTGCCAGAATATACAGAAAACTGGAACTGTGAGAACAAAGTATCACATTTCTGTTGGCTTGGAACAATATAAATTGTTTTGTCTAGTTTAGAGAAACCAGAACTCTGAAATAAAGGTGTTTATGAGAGCTACAGAAAGCTCACAGGCAATACTGTTTGATATTTGCCTCTCCCCGCTCCCAGGGGTTACCATCAATCTCTCGTATTCTTTGACTTATAGTTCTATTCCTTACTTTCTACCTCCATTATCACATCAAATTTCACTTGTCAATGTTGCAAAAAATCCCATTGTCTATCTGGGACACTATTCATGTTGCCTAGGACCATTCTAATAACCCTGTCTCATCTTGATTATATTTGCAAAGCCTTTGGTTTTAGATAAAGTGATATTCCCAGGTGTAAAATTTTCACCCCACCTTTTGGGTGGACATGATGGGGGAAAAAGGTATTTCCAGTTATTCCAGCAATTGCATTCCTTTGTTTGATTAAAATCACTCATATTTGCTTTAAAGTATTTTATTCTTTTACTTCTTTTACAGTCTTCCTTTTTTAATGGTGATTAGTTGGTCTTTTTGCCATCTCAGTTACCTTTGTTTCAAAGAATTTTTTAAGTGCACTAATCCATTAAAGTTTGCATTAGGCTGATTTGCATACCATTTATCAGTTGAATTTTTCACACTCTAGTATTAATATTAATGTAGCAATTTAGTATAATAGGTGTTAGAAGCTAGTGGTAAAATTATCATCATGAAGCAGAGAGCAAAACTGGAACATATTAAATATCTGGAGTTTAGACCTAGAATCCCCCAACTCTGTCCTACAAGATTAAATACATTCTAGATCAAAGGTAAAATCTTTATCCTCTGAGATTATTAGAGATGTATACTAAGCATTTATTTTTGTAGAAGTAACTGTAAATCAGTTCAGGTTTTGCTAAATATACATTTTAATTCTGTTGATTCTCCAACTATATGATTGCATAGGTTATTTATTTCAGAAGTGCTGGAAGAACCACAAGTATGATTCTCAGACTAGGATAATCCAGTACTCTGGTAGGATGATATAAGAGTTTAATTAAAGATGTCCTCTTCATAGCAATCTTCAGTAAAGATCATTGCATTTTGGAATATGTTAGATTTTTTCCCTCCTTCTACAAACCCTTTGATTTACAAGTGGCTAAGCTTCTCTATTGTTTCCAAGAGAGCACCCGCAACTACATGTACACCACATGGCTCCCTAAATTCTGATTCTCAGTCACACAAATCTGATTGGTCACAAGGTTTCTGGTGGGAACTAGATGCCAACATGCCTGGAAGCTTGAGTCGTTGGATGCCAGTGATAGGTTTTCTGTAAGGTCACCTTCATTCATTTAGAATACAGTGAGAGTGGAATCAGTGATGCATCCTGCTTCTAAGCGAACAAATGGCCTGCAAAATGATAGTTATATTCAGCCTGTTTTATGAATGTGACACAGGCCACTGCTGCCCTATTTATCTTCTTGACAAGTTCTGCTGCACAGCTTCAGTTCCACATGTCTAGTGTCAGTTAGTGGAGGTGGATGTCACCAATCAAGGGACTCAGGGGACAGATGGTACATTGAAAGTCACAATTGCAGAGAGTTATATAAAGATATTTATCACTATATGATTTATAATGGCAAACAATGACAGACCTTAAATATCCAATACTAAATTATTCCCCCCCTCTGGTAATGGGAATGTATGAGGTCATTGACAAACATATTTTTTAAGATTTTAGAAGACGTAGTAAAGTTTAAAAAGCAGACTTCAAAACTATACATGTTCACTGCTATGCAAGTTGTATGTCTATAAGTGCCTTTAGAAACAATATTGCTAAAATGCACAGTAACTTTTCTTTTATATTTTTCTATGTTGTCTATAGAAATATATAGAAAATATGAGTGCAATTTTAAAAGATTATTTTTAAGTTTTCGTTATGGAGTTATACAAAGGAGTTTAAATTCAACAGATCCGTTCTCTAATCAGGACATGTTTTTTTAATAATAGGGCACAAAAAAATAATTATTTTTTCAGTTCTAGGTAAATGAGACAAGATAATTAATCGTGCTATGTGCACATTCTGATGGTTTATATAATAAAGAACATCCTAATCTGGATTTGCTCACATTAAGGAGATTCGGTAGATTTCAGTCAAATGCATACATCATTTATCAATTTATAATCATTTACTGAATACCTACTAAGTCACAGCAGTTTGATTTACAAACTCTTGATTTACAAAATTTATTGAGGTGCTCATCATATAACTAAGAGATTATAAGATTTGCTTAATTCAGTTATGCAAAGTAGAAAGCAACGAATGGCTATTTAAAAAATACAGTTAGAGGACTGGGAATAGTAGCGCATGCTTTGAAACCTAGCTACTGAAGAAAAAGAACTATGCCTTAATGCAAGACCCTATCTGAATTATAAACTAAAGATCATAATCAATAGGGGTATATCTCAAGTGATAGAACACATGCCTAATAAATGCAAGGCCCTCAATTCAATTCCAAATACTACAAAAAGAAAAAAAAGGAAGAAAAGAGATAATGAAAGTGGAGATGTTGGAAGAACAAAGAAAACTTGATTGTAAACACATTCGATTTAACTTACTAGTGTAATGTCTTTTTTTTCCCCCCATTTCCCTCCCCCACCCCCAACCCCACTCCCATCCCTCATCTTGTTTCCCCCCTTCCCTATCCTATTTCAAATAACCAAATAAGCATATGTACAATATATCAGATAACAAGGTAAAATACTGTGACAATATGAGATAACCAAGGGACAGCAAAAGAGATGAGAGATAATATAGTAGATTAAGGACAACATCACATATAATATGGCTATTGTTTCTATATCCTCGAGGTCCTTTAATTTAGCGTCATCCTATATGGCCTTATGTATCTAGGTTTTGGTCTATTGTAAATCTCTGCTAGGAGAGCCCAAGGTTAGTGCAATGTCTTAAAGGAATTTTTTTTTGCCAGTCCTGGGCCTTGATCTCAGGGCTAGAGCTCTACCACTTTAGCCACAGCACCACTTCTGACTTTTTTCTATGTATGTGGTACAGAGGAATCGAACCTGGGTCTTCATGCATGCTAGGCAAGCACTCTACCACTAGGCCAAACTACTAGACCATTAAAAAAATTTTAATTACCTTTAAGTAGTTGTACCAAATGGTTTTATTTCAGCAGGCCAGTTTGTGAGTACAATATATCTCGGTCAATGTCATCCTTTCTATCATTTTCTCCATCTTTCCCAACTTGATTCTCACCTTACATTTCAAATGTTCACACTGAATAGAAATAATTTCTTCATGTGATAAGAGGCAAAACATCAGCTAGCTCTGTTTGTTTTGAGGTTTGGATGGAGTTTTAAAAAATGTGAATTCAATGGATTGGTGTTTATTACTTTTAACAACAGTAGAGAGGGTAGCTACACTTCATATAACACAATTTCATTATTGCCAGTTTTGCCACCAAAGTCCTGGCTTACTATAAGTGTTTACAGGGAGAAAAATTGCTCTAATATTCAGAAACCATGTCAAGCTAAGCTGACCAAATGTGTTTGTTCACTGTGCTCCTGAAAAAAACAACCACTTTGATCAATAATCATAATAACACATTTAAGTTCTACTATAAGGCATCATTCAAGCCAAATAGAGAGGTGACCCAATATTTAATACTGAAATTTCCCCCAAACAAGTTCTTAACAGTCTATGATGCTAATGATGCTAATACACCCATGAACAGAAAATGAGGGAGAAATGAAATTTGGGGGTTGGAAATTGACCCTCAAGGATTGTTCAGTATTACCACCACACCTGCAGTAGACATAAAGATAGTGGGGTTAAAAAAGTCTCCATGTTACTGAAACAAGACCCAGAACATTAGAATGAAACAAAAATTACAGTTCAGGAGTTGGGACCAGCTGTCATGAACCCCTACTTGTATAGCAGTAAATTCTAGAGCAAGACCCTAAGCAAAGCACTTGCATTTATTACAACTGAATGCTGATTTCAGAGTATGTCTCCAACTGTCACAATGCAGTGATATAGACTGGTCATCTCTGAATTCGTTTTAAGTGTTGATGGATCTCATCTTCCAAGAACCCCAGTAGAGCCATACTGCTTAGTTCCCATGGGGTTTCCATGCCATGCAAGTACTCTAAACCAATGGAAATATAAGCAGAAGTATATGTGTGGCCTCCAGACCAGTCACGTGATCTGTGCATGATGATTTACCCAGAGTTTTCCATCCCTGGGGCACACTAATATTGTGCCCTAGTATGAGCAAAGCCCCAAATTTCTGTTGAGCTTCAGTAACTACGTAGAATGTGGGGGAAGGGGGGTGAGTAAGCTTTTAAACCACTGAAATTTGGAGTGTTTTGTTATATCATTGCATAACTGTGAATGTAACAAATGACATGAGACCATTAGGAGATAATCTCATTCATATACCCAAACTGCATACAAGAACATTTTTTTAATTTTCTTTGAGCATTACTGAGTAAACGGATATTGCTACTGCTTTGTTCATGACATATAATCATTTGCATACGGAAAATAGAGAAACAAATTTAAATTGGAAGAAATGAGTGATTATGCCTAGTTTTTAAATACATTCTAAATTGTACCCTTCACTTCAGAAAGGAATTGATTAGGGATATTAAAGTTATAATGACAAAATAGATTTCTGTGTATAAAATTTATCTGCAAGCACTGAGAAGAGAGATAAATGGAAAAAATGATGAACATTTTACCAAGAAACTGCTATATTTGAATGGTTTGATAGAATCTTGAAAATGTTTATTGTCAAAAGCATTTCAAAATTAATTCAAAAGGATGAGTGAGAATGTTGAAAGGGGTGATAATCATCGAGGAATTGTATTCATGAACTGCTTTGTGAAATGACAACCCCTTTGTCCAACGATTTAATGATAATAAAATAAAAATAATTAATCCAATATGCTTTATATTTCTTGATTACCAAATTATTCTCATTATATTTAACACCGAGTTTCTCAAGACTGTACTCTAGTTCCTAATGCTCTGATGTGCTTAAAATCTAAGTCACATATTGTGACAGGCACTTATTTAGTTCCTCATCTTTCCAAAACTACTCATATTCCCTTGTAAAAGTCCTAAATTCAACCAAGAATTAATCCTAGTTGTTTAACCACTGGGTCAGTAAAAATTTCATTCCCCTTTCCATGTGTGTCTGATGCAAGTCTTCTTAACAAGAAAGATGGGACATTTTCTGGATGACTTTTGGGAAGATTTTCCTTATTCTTCAAATGGTCCTAAGAAGCAATGAGCTCTTCTGATGCTGCCTTATCTCTGTGTTACAGGTATTTTGGGCTACTGTGACATTTTTATGGCCTAGACAAAACATAGTAGAAGATTCCAGAAGAATCATTGGATGGATTGGACTTTTCATGATGTTGTGGAGCTACTGAACTAATCAACTCTGGCTTTCCAGAGTCTAATCATATTGCTATAAAATAATAAATATTCTCTAGTGTTTAGGCCATTTGAAGTTGAAATCTCTGCAGCTTGTAGCGAAAGTATTCTGATTCACAAATGATTATGTTTCTGAGACTTGTACTTTCGTAATGTTGACAGGAAAATAGCATAAATGTCGCAGTTAAAATGGCTATAACACTATTACTATTATAAAACGTAGATAATTTCCTGTGGTGAGCTCCTCGACCAGCGAGGAAGAACGACCACCACTCGAGGATTCTTCTCAAATCATACTTTAATGGAGAGCCTTTTGGTTGAAGGGAGAGCAGGAAGCGAAAAGGGCTGGGCAGGGAAATGCAGCTGCTTATATACATTCAAGGAACAAGGGGCTCTCTACCATTGGCTACTCTGTTGCTAAGGCCGTTTTGAGACTCGGGATTGGTCACGCCCTATTTCGTCATGCGCAGACTGAAGAGCAACTTGATACTTAGTAACGAGTAAAGGCCTCGCACTCACATACCAAATAAGTTACAAGGAGCGAGGCAGGAAACAGGTGCCATCCGGCTCCCCACATCTCCCCCTTTCTTGTTTTGTTGCAGCAAGTCAACATACCTGTTGTGAAGAGAGTAGAGGTGCTGTCCTCCAAAGTAAAACTTGAGGTCCCATTCTAGAGGAGTGACCCAGGCGGCCAACCCTGGATCCCTCCCCTCCAGGCCCTCTATCCCCTTTGTGGAGATGGGCTAGGGGCGCAGACCCATATGCTGACGCACATGCTCTCCCTAACCTGTTAGGGTCAGGAGTGGTACTTTGTCCAACATTTCACAACTCTTGGCTGCCTGTACTCCTATTCCTCGTGCAATAGACTAAGGTCTCGAGGGTGCAAAGGCAGTACAGGACACCTTTTAGTTGGTTTTTAAAGCTGCAAGCCAAATTTTGGGGAGAGTGTCCTTGCTACAAGGCAGTGAGTGCATGAGCAATTAGTACTCTATCCCTTCTATTGCGAGATCTCATGCGACAGAGCAACCAGAGGCAAAAATACAGAGCCCACAACAGGCTGCAACAAACACTCCCAGTCCAGCCCACTCCTTTACAAACGACAGGGAATTTTTTTTACCCAGTCCAAAACTTGTTCTGCTGTTATTGTGATCCTGGTCCTATCAACTAACATAATTTCTGATCTTAATTGAGTGGTTAGATTTTCAAACTAATCAGTCCATTGTCCTAGAAGCATTAGTCACGGGCATTGGTAATGGAAAGGTCTTCATCAGCGCCCACAAAATCCTCTCCTGGGCCATCACTGGATCTGCTAGTATTGCCACCAACATGAGAATAATCTTCATCGTCAGGGCCTTTCTCGGGTTCTCCTTCCACCTTTCGCGTCAATCGCAATGGGACCCAAAGCGGTGTTTCCTGCTCCTGTGGAAAAACACAAACAGCTCCCCTGGATCTCCTTACTACGGGATCCGGTCCGCACCAATTATTTGTAATAACATCCTTCCATTTAACCATCTCAGTTATAATTTTAGGGTTTTGGGCAGCATGTCTATCTGCTGCTGACTTATCATCACTATTTAAAATTAAAAAATTTACTTTGGTGAGGCTGCCAGTGACCTGGCCTTTGTTTGGGATTGCCCTCCAGGACTTGTAAAAAACCTCATTTATTTGCTTATAAACATCCCAGGGGAAATTTGTCTGATCAGCAGCCCATTGTCCTTGCCCTAGGAGCATGTCCACAGTCCACTCGGGCCGCCCTTCTTGTACATTTACTCTATATTGAGCCTGAGCTCTGTCCATAACTATAGACCTGAACTCAAGGAACTGTCCATAATCGAGGCATGTCCGCGCGACCTCATACCAATCATTAGGTGTCATAGCATTAACAGTTAGTCTTCTAAGCAAGGCAGTGGTATAATTGGCCGCAACTCCATAATTACGTACTGCCTCCATCAAATCCTTTAACTGTTTATAGGAGACTGGTTCAAAGGTCCTTTCCTGGGTAACTAGGCTCTCAAAAACTGGGAACGCAGCCGCCAGGCGGAACCACGTGCTTCCTTTTATGAAATGACTTTTTCCCGCCGCCACAGGATAAGGCGGGGGCGCAGAGGGCATGGCTCTCTCTTGCTCATTTCCTTTAGACACTCCGGCCAGAAGAGGTCGTTGAACTCCATACCTATCCTCCTTATACCTAGCAGCCGCCTCCTCCAAGCCTTTTCCCTCTTTCGGGTCCTGTTCCTCATCTGAATTGTTAGTCACTTCCTCATCTGAGTTGCTTAACTCCTCATTTGAATCGTTTAGCTCCTCATCTCTAGACTCCCTTATTTGTAAATGTTGAAACCTGCCCGGGTCAGGGTAAGACTGCCCTGGGGGCGGCTCCATTGTTCTTATGCCTTGGTCCTCCTTATCTCCCTCCTGCCCGGTATCTTGAAAGGGTGCGTCCACCCTCTGTTCTTTGACATAAAATCTCCCTTTTTTATTTTCTTTCCCTTTTCTCTTTGGCCTACCTTTTTCCTCCCCATTTGATTCTGCCTCGGAGAGACTATCCTGGTGCTTCCTCAATGTCCTACTGGCTCTCTTAATCTGTGAGCTGCCGCAACGCAGACAAATGCAATAAAAACACACCAGCAGCACACACAAAGGAAGGACAACAGCAAGCACCCAGAATTGTACCCAAAGAAACAGCATGCCTGGGGATCTCAGCTGATCAGGCTGATTCTTACCGACGTCTCCTCTCCGTATGTTGAGTTCTGAATCCTCCTCGGCCTTTTCGCTTGTCGCCCTGTCTTCCCAAGGTCCCGGGTTTCGGCACCAGTTGCGGTGAGCTCCTCGACCAGCGAGGAAGAACGACCACCACTCGAGGATTCTTCTCAAATCATACTTTAATGGAGAGCCTTTTGGTTGAAGGGAGAGCAGGAAGCGAAAAGGGCTGGGCAGGGAAATGCAGCTGCTTATATACATTCAAGGAACAAGGGGCTCTCTACCATTGGCTACTCTGTTGCTAAGGCCGTTTTGAGACTCGGGATTGGTCACGCCCTATTTCGTCATGCGCAGACTGAAGAGCAACTTGATACTTAGTAACGAGTAAAGGCCTCGCACTCACATACCAAATAAGTTACAAGGAGCTAGGCAGGAAACAGGTGCCATCCGGCTCCCCACAATTTCCTTACTTTGCTAAAGATGTTATCTCTATGTAACAAGGAGGAGGTGAATAATCAAAAACTGAAACTTGTAGGTCAAAAATATCAATTTGTAATGACTCTATTATTTCTTAGAAAGCCAGTCACCTCCAAAGCTTTTCAAACAGCTAATAATTAGTTGTAGGCTAACTAAGCACTCAACAGCATGTTTTATGCTTTAAGGAAGAAAACCTAAAGTGCACCACTACTAGGTAACAAATTCATCATATAATTGTGTTTATCCCTCCCCACA
Source organism: Megascapheus bottae (assembly GCF_031878675.1). Classification (NCBI taxonomy): domain Eukaryota; kingdom Metazoa; phylum Chordata; class Mammalia; order Rodentia; family Geomyidae; genus Megascapheus; species Megascapheus bottae. The sequence continues at coordinate 61,859,404 of NC_143512.1, forward strand.
AACTTTAACAGAAAAAAAGTGGTTTTGCTCTCATATGTGCCCTATAAAATGTGCATATATATATATATACATATGTAGAGAGATTACATAAGTAGAGTGTGTGTATATGTATGCACACACTAAGATAGGTATGTATGTATAAACATACAGAAAAGAGAAGTTACAGATAGTATAGTGGATTCTATGAATTTTTTCTTGAGAATATTCATTTAGAAAATGCATTTGCATAATTTAAGAAAGCACCAGAGCTGGGGACCAAAGGCTTTCATTCATGAACTTTTGGGAGACACTTAACGTCCTGAACTTAGTAATCAGCAAAATTCTGTGCACAGTTTGAAGTGTATATTATTTCTCAAGTCCCACTCCAGATCTAGAGAAACAGAATCTCTAGAATTTGAATATGGTATACACATGACAAAATCCCACCTAAGAGAATTTCCAGATCTGAGCTGAGGCTAGCATAGTGTGTCAACAATAATACTGTCTGTCTTCCTGCTCTGAATCCTTCAGAGCAGACCAGATTTTATTGCTTCTCCATTCTCGTAGATCTAGTTTAATGTTCCCAAACCCATTCCCAGGTTGGTACTACTATAATCACATCATATGCCTGCTAGTGCTTTTTTTCTAAATATTTACTCCTTTATCCATCATATCCAACTATGTCTATTAGCTTGGCCAGCTACATTGGTCAACTTTATTTTTATCTTTAACCTTATGAATAATTGAAATCCATATTTACTTGTAAAGTGATCTGTTTCCATCCTGTCCATGGTTTATTGTTTTAAAATACTAAAGAACAAAGGGAACTAGGACAAGGAAAATGTAGAATAATAAGCAGAATAAGGGCTATGACAGATGGGGATGTCGTGTTATCATGTTAAGGGATGAGCAGTTTAAAATATAAGTTATTATGCCAGGATAGCACCAATATAATTTGTACACAATCACCCCAAGTGGTGCTACTTAAAGTGACTGTGTGTATTATTTATTGTGGTTGCTAACAAAATTATGTACTATTAACAGAATATACATCAACAAGCCACCATCTCTTTCTATAATTCCTGACTGCAACAACAAAATTGCATTAAGCCATGCAGTAAAATTTCATTTCAAAGTTGATGTATATTTTGTTACTGCCCCTTGTCACCTGGAAATCACCAGAAATCCGTTTTCCGCAAACACTTTACCTATACCTGACTTAGAGTAGTAGGAAACCAATGCTATGATTGATAATATAGAAAACATTTATTATGATAGACATAGACACAAATTGGCAGGCTAAAACCTGGCTATAGCCCTATGCAATAACAGCTGAGGAAACCAAATCAAACAGAAATAAGGATATCCATATTCTTATTAAAGTCCAATCTCCTAGTACCAAATCTCTTAGCACTAAAGCAAGTAATTCTTATTTTAACAAGACCTCCAGATTGTCATATCTATAAAAGGAATCATTGAATATGTTACAACAAAGGATAAGAACATTTTAAATTTAGATTAGAAAACGTACCCTTCAGTTAATAGGAAAGCCAGCTTGAGACAAGAAAGCTTGGAAATACTGAGACCTATTAGAGAATTCTTAAATTTAAGAAGAAAAGGGTGGGAGAGTTTTCTCGCTAATGCAAGTGAAATCAAAAGGAAAGGGCATACATCAGTGAGGAGCTGAATACAGAATTTGGTTGAATAATGTGCTCGTCATTGCACTGAGTGCATATACACACACACGTACACACACACACACATGTATACACACAACACATACATAATACAATATATGTATGTATATTAAACCTTGACAATGACTAAATTCCTTATGGGCAGTTCTATATATTAACCGAGGCCCACTTTTAAGAAGGAAAAATCACATTATCCAATCATGCAAAAACATTTCTGAGTGATATGGAGTTCATGGAAAAACTTCAGGATAACAGATGTTATACCCAAAGAATTAAAACAATAGTTGATCAGCAAGTCTTGAAAAGAACAGAATTGAGGCAAAAACAGAGAAGGTAGTAGTGAGAGCTGATAGGTGAGCTCTTTAGTTCTTCCCTATTGGGACAAATCGGCTTCAATCATTTTGACTTTTTGAGTCAGTCTGCTTTTACCTCCAAGCCTTGTGAGATTCTAAGTGATATCATCTGGCCTCTCAACTAGTTCTTGGCTAGGGGAGAGAGATTTTACTGAGATATTGGGTGAATTTGACTTCTGCTATCATATGACTCAGTCATTAATATAATATACTGATAACGAAAGGTCAGTTTTCTAAATTTTGTTTTCATCTGTACTAAGTAGTTGCCATTCAATAAAAGAGAGGATGAATACCATGCATCTTGATCAGTGTCACCTTTTTCATCATTCTCCTCCATCCTCCCCAATGCCACCCTTCCCTCAATATTTTTAGCTTTATAAAACTCTGAGTTTAAGTCAGACAGTTTTAAAAAAAACACATATATTTAGCCAGTTGCCCGTAGTTCCCAGCTGTCATCCTCGCTACTCTGGAGGTTGAGATTTGAGGATCATGATTTGAAGCTGGACAAGACAATGTATAAGATTCTTCTCTCCAATTAACCACCAAAAGCCAAAACTGGAGCTGCGGTTCAAATGGCAGAGCACTAGCCTTGATTGAAAAATCTAAAGCCAGTGCCCTGCATTCAACCCCAGTAGAGCACATACACAAACACACACACACTTAAGGTACAGAAGGGGTATACAAATAATATGGCCGGAAGGATACAACAGGTCAGAGAAAGAGTCTTTGTGAGAGTTGTTGAAGATCTGTGGCTGGCACTTACTGACCACAGGCTAGAGTCTACACATTAAGACTGCATAAGTCCTAATGCACTGCGGGGAAATGGAGGAGCCAGTGGGATCACTTGATTGTATTTCTAGGATGCAGTGATACCAATGAGACTTGCAGGGCCTCAGGCACATGACCATATTCTCCCTCTAAGCATGGACTGAATATCAGTAGTTGTCACTATTGTCACTCTTCTAGAATTTTTAAATGTATCTACTGCTATCATAAAGGTGATGAGCAGAGGGGTTAGAGTTCCATGAGTTATATAAACAGTACATTTCTTTTTTAACACTGCCATCCCTTCCCTCACTCTCTCCCAGTTCTTCCCTCTCATCCCCACTCACAAGTTGTCTAATTCATAATCAACATAATGTCTAGTGAGTATCACTGCTACATGTGCTTACCCGCGCCCCTCCATTTCTGTGCCTACACACCTTCCTTGCCCTACCAAATGGTGCTGGAAAATTGGCTATGCACAGGCAGAAAACTGAAGCTAGATCCTTATATCATCTTGCAAAAAATCATTTCACAATGGATGAAAGACCTAAATATAAAGCCAGAAACCTTGCAAATGTTACAGGAAAGAGTAGGGGAAATAACAGGGCTTCTCGGCTCATGTTGAAACTTCACAAACAAAGATCCAGAATCACATCTAATCAAAGAAATACTGAATAAATGAGATTGCTGTCCAAAAACAAGGACAGGCTAAATCCACTAGCACAGTGATGTTCATTGCAGCACTATTTACCATAGCAAAGATATGGAACCAACCCAGATGTCCCTCACTTGATGAGTGGATCAACAAGATGTGGTATTTTTACACATGGAATTCTATGCTGCTGTCAGAAAGAATGACATCACCCCATTTGTAAGGAAATGAAAAGATTTTGAAAAAATCATATTAAGTGAAGTAAGCCAGACTCAAAGGAACATAGGCCCAATAGTCTCCCTCATTTGTCATAATCAGTAGAAACCTTGGGCTCTCCTAGCAGAGATTTACAATAGAACAAAATCTAGAGATATAAGGCCATACAGTATGACACTAAATGTAAGGACGTCCAGGATAAGGAAACAAAAGCCATATAATGAGTGGTTGTTGTCCTTAATGTACTATATTATCTCTCATCTCTTTTGCCATCCCTTGATTATCTCATATTGTTACAATATTTCTCCTTGTTATCTGCTATATTTTATATGTGCTTAATTGGTTATTTGAAATTGGATAGGGAAGGGGGGAATCAAGATGAGCAGGGGGAGGGTGGGAGGGAAATGGGGACCATGTCATGAGAAAGGGTATCAGTGTTTGTGAAGTAATGCACCTTCTATCTGGTGAATATAATGTAACCCTTCTATTACTCACAATAAAAATTGAAAAAAATAAATGAGATTGCATCAAACTTTTCTGCATGGTAAAGAATATAGCTAACATGATAAATAGAAAGCCTACAGAATGAGAGATTTTTACAGCTATTCATCAGACAAGGGCCTCACATCTAAAATATACTTAGTGCAAAAAATTAAATCCCTCAAAATTAAACCCTCAAAGAAACAACAACCCAATTAGTACATGAGCTAACAATTTAAAGAGTAACTTCTCTGAGAGAAAATGTAGCTAGTAAAATTTGTAGATTTGGAGGGGAAATGTATATCAGAAACTACAAATACTTTCTCCACATTGCTGAGGTTAATGAGAACAAAGCTAATTTAAAACAACCACGGATTAAAGCTTTCCCATCTATTTGTTCCTCGGTGATTTTTTTAGTAGAGCCTATTTCTTTTAATAGTCGAAACACTATACTTTAGAATATATTTTAACAATTGTTTTATAAAAGATTTGAGTCTAAAATTTATGCAAGATCATAATTGTTCATTTTTCTCCATATGCTTACTTTTCTTTCCTTTGATAATTAGCATCATAGAAAATAGGTGACACATATAGAGATATAGAAATGAGAAGAGCTAATGGTGTGATCAATATGGGGGGAAAATAATGATTCAATATGTACGTAGGTTATGTAGATTTTTTTTCTGCCAGTCCTGGGCTTGCACTCAGGGCCTGACCATTGTCCTTGGGCTTTCTCAAGGCAAGAGCTCTTCTACTTGAGCCAAAGCATCACTTCCAGCTTTTTTAGATATGTGGTACCGAGGACTCAAACACAGGTCTACATGCATGATAGGTAAGTATTTTACAACTAAGCCAAACTCCCAGCCTGATTATGTAGATTTTATATACCCATAGGATCACATTTTACATATTTATCTGCAAACTCCCCATGTGAATAATAGATCTTTAAAAAGTCTAGTTATTCTAATTCATATTTTTATTCTAGTTACTATGCTTCTGAATAGAAATTGTTCCGTGACTTCATTTTTTACTTAAAAATATGTTTGATATCTTTATGAAGGGATACATAAAGTGGATGTTTTCCTTTGTAAGTTATGAGATGATTAGATATTAAAATCCCATCTTTAGTATTGAGCATCATCAAGCATAACTTTTACACTCATCTACAAGTACTTCTTTTTTTTTTTCAAGTTTCAAAAACAGGTTTCTTCATGATCTCCCTGCAGTATGCCCATGGGGACCACCCAACCAGGGATCCCAAGTCTTTCATCAATTCTTAATAATTTGTATATTTATGCTATTGAGATAAAAGATTGTTTTTTCTAGAAACAGTGGTTTTCCTTTAACAACCTTTTTTTGGAAAAGATGCCCAGGTTTAAAGCAAAGGCCTCCAAGGTAAGTAAGAGTCGGCCGACCACCCTGTATGTCTGTCTAAAAAGTTTAAGGCCAGGCATGCCATCAAAAGTTTAGGAGTCTCTTAAAAGTCTCTGCTTCTCTGTCTTGTTCGTGTTACATATTTTTCCTTGGGTATTTTTCCTTGTCCAGTTTTGTCTTTAAAATTGATACCAGTTCTAAATATGGATCCTTATGGTTTTTCTGTGTGTACTCAAGCACACATCCTTATCTACAAGTACTTCTAAGCATTAATTTTTTATGAGAGAATTGAATAAAAATATGTGCAAAATTATGTATGTGTGTATGTGTGTGTAGGTATGATAAATAACTTATGAAAAGATTTCAACATTATTTATCCCAAGGGAATTGCAAATTAAAACAATGAAGCTCTACTATATTCCTTCTAGAGCAGCTAAGATCCAAAACACTGATACCAAAATATTGGCAAGGATGTGAAGAATCAAGAAATCTTGTTCATTATGGGTTGGGATACAAAATGACAAAGTCATTTGGAAGACAAATGGATAGTTTTTCCAATATCCATCAGAAAGGATGACATTGTACCATTCATAAGGAAATGGAAAGATTTAGGAAAAAATATTAATCAAAGTAAGCCAGACCCAAAAACCATAGACTGCATGCTTTCCTTCATTTGTGGTAACTAGAACGTCTCTATAAAATCTACAAGTAAACACACTGGTTCATAAAAGAAGACTAAGAAAAGGGGAAAAATACACTGGAATATGATATATAAGTCTCTAGGCATTCACACAGTGTGAGAACAAAGAAGGATATTCTTTTTTTTACCCAAACAAAGCAATTTATGTTTGCAATTCAGTATATCATTAACTACTTACTCTACACATTAACCTAATGGAAGGAAATTAATGAATTCTGCCATGAACCCTCCCCCCAGTTTAAAATTTCTTTGTTATTTGTACCTGTTCAATTTAAACTATAAATGAATAGCTAAACAGTAAAGTTGGAGCTTCCATGTTTCCAGATGGTTATCATTATTCTTTTAAACCTAAAACTTTCCTTACAAATTTGTATAAATGCCATCTCTACATTTCCTGATGCTTTTTTAAGCCATGTCATTTCCATTCATAATATCAGATATCCTGGCTTTAAAATGTGTGACAAATAACTTGTTCTTTTTCCAATTATTTTCAGTATGATCAAAGGCAGCACTGAATATGTAATATGTACCTAAATATTACCAAATAAAAGTACTAAAATATAAGTTTTGGTAAACTTATAGTTTAAACACATTGCAACATCTGATCTTTGGAGAAGTAGTAATTAGAACATGCCTTTCATAAATTGGATTTGTAGCTGATAGTTTTGTTTTGTGGTTTGAGAGTAGACCAAATGTGTTTTCTAGTATCCAGAATACCAGAAAATCTGATGTACTTGTTTAAGAATTAAAACAATATCTGAGGGCCGGGAGTTTGGCCTAGTGGATAAAGTGCTTGCCTAGCATGCACAAAGGCCTAGATTCAATTCCTTGGTACCACATACATACAAAAACGCCAGAAGTGGTGCTGAGGCTCAAGTGATAGAGCGTTAGCCTTGATAAAGTCCAAAGACAGCGCTCAGGCCCTGAGCTCAAGCCCAGGACTGGCAAAAAAAAAAAAAAAAAAAAAAAAAAACAGTATCTGAGAAGAGCAGAAAGTTAAGTCACTAACGACCAGAAACATATTTATCTTTCCTCCTTGTGTCTTTAACCCAATCTCTCTGTGCTACACTCTAGAAAGAAAAGCCCCCTTCATTATTTCCCAAGTATTCTCATAACTACCCAATTGCTGTGTTCCTTCTTACTCTGGAATTGACTCCCTTTTCTCTCTATATTTTGTAATCAAAGGAGGGTATTCTTAGGAGGGGATCACAGAGACTTAATAGCTATGTTCATCTAACCATATAAAAGAATATTTCAGGAAATGAACTCCAGAAAGAGGAAAGAAGAGCTTTTATTTTTCCTTTGTTGTTGCTTTTGTTTTCATTTCCTTTTGTTTCATTTGCTCCTTCAGCTGTCTTTGGGACAGTAAGCCTGAGCACAGAAAGGGTGGGACAAAGGGTGATCAAGCACAACAGTGTACTCACTAGACCCTAAGCTGAAAATCATCTGTACAACTTGTGCGAGAGGATGGGATGAAAAACTGGGAAAGACATCAACCACTCTGGAAAGCATTACGGCAGTTCATCAAAAGACTAAACATAGAACTCCCCTATGATCCAGCAATTCCACTACTTGGCATTTACCCAATTGTCCAGAAATAAAGACACCAAATCCACTAGCACAACGATGTTCATTGCAGCACTATTTACCATAGCTAAAATAGGGAACCAACCCAGATGCCCCTCAGTAGTTAAGTGGATCAAGAAGATGTGGTATTTGTACACAATGGAATTCTATGCTGCTGTCAGAAAGAATGACATCGCTCCATTAGTAAGGAAATGGAAATATTTGGAAAAAATCTTATTAAGTAAAGTAAGTCAGACCCAAAGGAACATAGGCTCAATGGTTTCCCTCATTTTTAATAATTACTACACATCTACGCTCTCTTAGCAGAGGATTACAATAGCTCAAAACCTAGGTACATAAAGTCATGTAGGATGAGACTAAAACAAATGAACTCTAGAATATGGAAACCAGCTTTATCTTGTGTTATTGTTGTTCTCAATGTACTATGTTATTTCTCTTCTCTTTTTTGGCATTATGGTTAATCTCATATTGTTACTGTATCTGACTTTGTTGCCTGGTATATTGTATATACGTTTATTTGTTTATTTGAAATAGGGAATGGAAGGGGGTAAACAAGATGACTGAGAGGGGCTGGGGAAGGAAATGGGAACAAAAACATGAGAAGGGGTATCAATGTGCAAGAAGTAAATGCACCTATGACTTGATGAACATAATTGAAATCCCTCTATACATTATCCTGACAATAAAATAAATAAATACATAAATATATAAATAAACTGGGAGAGAGAGAGAGTACATTTCAAAAAGAAATGAACTCCTTATCTGGCTTATACAACCATAGCCCCTGTGGACATCACTTTTACAAGAACAATAAATTAATTTAAAATCAAATTATATAGTTAAATAAAGCATAGGGGAGTTTTAAGCTATGTTGCACTAGACTGTGAAAGCAGACATATAACATTTGTCAAAATCGAAAGAACTATGAAACTTAAAAGTGAATTCTAAAATCAACTGTATGCCTTGATTATGCAGTGAACCATGTTAGTCCAAGTTAGTAATAAGGAAAACTGGAAGAAGAGATGAATGAGAATGATTTATGTGAACTCAAATTCTACATAAACTCACGACTATTCTAAAACTAGTCTTCTATTTTCAAATTCATGTAGGCCACTTTTAATTGGTACTGCAAAATTGCCCTTCAGTTTAAGTTTTAATTTGCAATTGAGAATTTTAAAATGTCCATTTTCTACTGCACACAATACTGCATGCTATCACTTCTTCATCTTGGTCAGCATAACAGAGCAAAGACATCAACTCCTGTTTGGCTTGCATTCTTTTCTCAGAAGAACATTTAATGTTCTGGTCCCATAAACTTTTATTTTTCTAATTACATGCTATTAGAGAATAATAAATATAACTAATTCTGTTTTGTGGAAGTAACAATGAATAGTTGCCCTCAATTTTCCATCTCCAGCAAATGCTTACCAACATTGCAGTCAATGATAATACAAAGATTAAAGGATTTAAATGTTTTTACAATTTAGCTATAGAAAACAGTGGGAATTATTTGAGTAGCAAATACTTGGTAAACATAACATTAATAAGGAAATTATGGAGAAAGTGACACTTCAAATGTCTAAAATTGTAAAGTTTCTGTTCCTCAAAATAATATTAGCATGAAAACAAAAAAGGTTTTTTTAAAAAATTGCCCAAATCAGAAGTAAGAAAATTGTCCAAAGCATAGGTTTTTTTTTTCACAAGGCACAGTTTTTGGATTTATCAGGCTGTACTTCACCATTTTCTTTCTTATTAAATTCACAAAATTCCAATGCTACCAATTTATACTTTCAGAAGTTACCTAATACTCTAGAGGAACTGAAGCTTATAATCTAAATAATAAAATTTTAGAAATACAACTATTCTCTTTGTGCAAAACAAAATCCAAAAGGACAACATATACTAACGAAATCTTGAGAACAAATAGCCCAAGAATTTTTAAGTAATAATGACACTAACTGAAATGAAGAAATAATTTAGGAGTACAAGGCAAAAATATTTACTTTAAATTTATAGTTGGAAAGAAAATTAGAAATGGTAGGTTAAAATAATTTAAATCAGTAAGCACAAAGATAAGACAAATACTTGGGGTGGGGAGTTTGGCCTAATAGTAGAATGTTTGACTAGCATGCATGAAGACCCGCGTTCAATTCCTCAGTACCACATACATAGAAAAAAGCCAAAAATGGTACATTGACTCCATTGGTAGCGCTCTAGCCTTGAGAAAGCCCAAGGACAGTGCTCAGGCCCAGAGTTCATAGGACTGACAAATTAAAAAAATAAGACAAATACTTAAATGAATACACATAAGGCAAAATTAGTCAGTTCTTCTAGGAACTCTAAGAACTCCACAATCCAATAGGGAAACTAGAGCAAATCCTTAAAAAGAAATATGGACAGACAAGGAGATACGGCATTGTAATCTCTGTCAGCTGGATAATGGAAATGGGAAGTTCCAGAAGCACAGGAAAAGAGGCAATACTTAGGAAATCATTCTTATAATTTCTGTGGCATTAAACAAAATTGATAGTGAAAAATGCTCATCTGCCATACTCTATGAGAAAATATTATTATACATATAAAATATTATTGTCATTAAAATTATTGTTAATATTGCCCTATGTATAAATATGATTTAATAGACTGGCATTCAGTGCTGCATCTTGTCATCTCGGGCTCACATATTTACAGGCTGATATTAGCTATAAAGTACTGTAACCTATTTCAGATATTAAAGTATCTCCACTACATTTGAATGTGTGCTATCCTTCCATTAGCCCCTAGCAAACTTTTCTAGATGTGCTTCCTTGATATTGGATTTCATGAATATGCAACCTCTGACACTATCAGAGAGTCACAAAACTTTACTCCAAAATGTACCAGCATTCCATCCAATAAGGGATCTGTTATATCACAAAAGGTGCTAAATATCTCCTTTGCACTCATTTTATTTGGTTTCAAAATGGTCATTGATGCTCATGATGCTATGATGACTTATTCAATTATTAATTTATTGTCTAACAATTATTGTTTAAAATATTTTCATTGTGTACAGACTGTGGTGAGCATCCTTGTTTTTGCTTATTTGTGAAATTACTACTAGGTCCCAAGAGGTTGCTTACAGCCAAAGGACTTGACATATATCACCAAATTTTGATAGTACTTTTTGCTACATGGCATTTAACTTACTTAAAGCCTGTAAATCAAAGAAAATACCAAGACAGAAAAGGTTTTTCATGATATGTGAAAGAAATATGTATAGCACATCTACCCATTAGAATCTTCTCCGTATGTGTTCTTTCATTTGATACTCCAACAAATTCTGTAGAAATGGTAGGACCATGCCTAATCCAAATTCAATTAATTAAAAATTGATTTGAATTAAGAATTAACAAGAAGTAGAGGTGTGGTAGAGTACCAGCCTTAAGCAGAAAAGTCAAGTGAGAGCATGAAACCTGAATTCAAGCCTAAATACTGGTACACACACACAAACACACACACACACACACACACACACACACACACACACACACACACACACAAAAGAATTTATATAGTTAAGACTAAAATGAACCTCTGGGTTCAGGTATATTCTCTCTACTTCAGAGCTTCCAGTTTGATAGGATATTGTAAGTATGAATATATATGAATATATGTATATATAATTAATACTGTCCCTTTTCAAATTAATATTTCTCAATACTTGTTCTCATCCTTGTGCTGAACAGACAGAAAGAAGCATCCACTAGGAGTTAGCACTAACTGCCAACATTAATATTATGGCCGTACTACCTTCTATTCCATATGCATAAACACACTCTAGTTTCCATGAGCTCACACAAAATGTCATGGAGTGTTTTCAGTCCCAATATGTGTCATTATATCATTTCCCTTCAGGTTTTAGAAAATAATTAATGCAGTGCTCCATAAATGAAGCACAGGATCAATTCTTTTAATGATCCTAGTAGAGAGTCTGACATATACAATCTCATAGTTACATTTTTCATATTAGGCAGAACTTTCCTTTAGACTTACTCTTCCATTCTGACTCATTAGACAAACTGGCATTCTTTCATAATCAAAGCCTATGCTTTCAATGCTGAAGAAGCATTGAAATTTTTCCTTCCAAAATGCACATATTTTAATTTGACAATCTTGCCATAACAACAAATTTATTTCCATCCAGGTCTGTAATGTCAATTTGGCTTCAAACACATTACCTCATGCGCTGCCAGCAGGAAACATCCCTGTTATTTTAGAATTCAATCTGCTGAAGGCTCAGAGATCACGGCAGTGTGTCTGTAATTCATGTCTATTTTTAGACTTATATGACTTTCACTAGAAATCACAAATCTATCTTAACCCAGCTTAGACTCATATTCTGAAGAAGAAAAAGAAATATTCATGCTGGGAGAGTTTCAAGCTGCATGTCTTGAAAATAACTGAAGAAACTGATCCTGAGAGGGTAGGAAAGCATTCTGAGCTGTTCATCTGCATCTGTGTTGTGGAATTAAGAGTCCCTATAAGTATGTCCTTCAATAGCAGATAAGGAGTTCTGTAAAAAGAGAGATTGTAAAATCAGTAAGATAAATGAACTGCAGCCCCATAAATCAAGACACAATACTTAAGAGAAAAAATGTTGAAGATATTGACAGGTATCAAGTAGGCCGTGTCACCACAAGAAGTAGGTATGGCTCTATCAGACACAGACCATGTTACTAGCCTCACTTTAACAACTGACAAATTGGAGTAAATAAAAAGTGAAGAGGTGACACCAGGCTTGTTCAAGTCCAAAGCTGTTCATTCCAACCTTGTGTATTTTTATGTGCTTGACGAAAGAGTGTGATTTAGCTATCGGTGATAGATTGCACTAATGGTCATGACTTTTCACTGCCCTTTGACCTGGTGAGATGAGTTATACCTCATCTCAGCTCAGCTCAACCATATGACTTGGTTGGACCAATAGGATCTCAATATACATAAAGTAGTCAGGGGCTGGATAAACATTTGTATCCTTGCGTTTGGCCTTCTATAACATCAACAGCACTATTAGGAAGACTCTACGATCTATGGAGTCATGGATGAGAAACACATGACCCACACAGCCTGAATCAGATGAATATAACCAAGACAGCCAGTGACATCCAGCTACATCCTGCTTCATTACAACTCCATCAGTCAACCTACACAATAATTCTGTCAGCATAGCTAACTGACTAAACGCCTATGCCCACTCAACTTGGCACAAAAAATTATATTGAGATTTTTTAATCTTTAAAAGCCTACAAAAGAGTAAATATTGATTTTCTACAAAATGGATGAACAAGGAAGGGAAAACTCAGAGTTCTTGAAATATTAAAACGATGTACATAAAAAATAGTGTAAAACAATAATGTAAAAAATTCAACCCATGAGAGCCGGGAGTTTGGCCTAGTGGTAGAGTGCTTGGCTAGCATGCACGAAGACCCAGGTTCAATTCCTCCATACCACATACATAGAAAAAGCCAGAAGTGGTGCTGTGGCTCAAGTGGTAGAGTGCTAGCCTTGAGGAAGGCCCAAGGGCAGTGCTCAGACCCTGACTGGAAAAAAATTTCATCCTATGAAGACTATATTTTAAAACAATGGATACAAAGTTCTGTGGTTAAATGTCTCAGTGGCAGAGCACTTGCATAGTTAAGTTCCATATTCCATCCCTAAAAGAAATCTTAAAAAAAAAAACCTAAACAACAGATACAGAAACTTGACAAACATGTATGCTTTATCATTACAATTATATTGACTCTGCTTCCTCCAAAGAACTTACTTAATTCTCAGTTTTGTAAGTTAGTGACAATGTTAGAATCAGCCCACGTATCAGTTATCAGAACCTCAGCAATCAGAACATCTTGTTAACCTACGACTGCCCTTGTACAAACACTCAGTGCTGGCTTCTAGCTCATGTGTTGCTCTGCCTCAGTTGTCTGTGGTTCACTTTTTAGTATATTTTTTAGTATATCTCTCTGACTGAATATCAGATTTTCACCACACTTTGAGATCCAGCTCCAATGTCCTCTCTTTAATAAAGATTGCTATCTAATGTTCTCTCTTCTATCATGACTTACTACTCACCAAAAATAACCTCTATCCAACAGTTCTCCTTTGGCAATTTATCTGCACTATTTTTAAATAGCATAACACTCTCCAGTTGAATTTTGAGGTACTTTTTTGTGCATTGTGATCTCTCTTCTATATCACAGATCAAATACTGAATGTCTTTCAAAAACCAAATGATAGTTAAGATCAAAGAGCACAGACAGAGGGTAATCTTAAATGATGTTTCAGCCAAATGAAAGAGCATTTCTATCTGAAAGGAGAAAGCTAAAGTCAGGACTATCTAACTTTTCTCAAAAGGTGAATATTAGAATTGAAGAATATTAGATTTGGTGAGCATTAGAACTGAAAAATCTTGAATCCCTAAGATATAAGAGCACACATTTTATGTAATATTTATGAATTCTAAGTCAAATTTTTATTTTAAATTATTGTAGTAGATTTCTTCATCTCATCCATGTGATAGACTTACATGTCCACTCCGTTGGGACAGAGTATAATTCTCTACTTTATTAAGAAAGGGTGAGCTGGATGCTGGTGACTCATACCTGTAACCCTAGTTACTCAGGAAGAGAAAGGAGAGAGAGAGAGAGGCAGACAGACAGAGAGGGGGGGGAAGGGGGGGAGAGAGGGAGAGAGAGAAAATGAGAGAAAGAGAGAAAGAAAGAAAGAGACAGAGAGAGGAAGGAAGGAAGGAAGGAAGGAAGGAAGGAAGGAAGGAAGGAAGGAAGGAAGGAAGGAAGGAAGGAAGGAAGGAAGGAAAGAAAAGAAAAGAAAAAAGGAAAGAAAGATGAATGATAACCTCTAGCACCAAATGACAGACACATTAAGCAGGTCTGGAACCTACATGATCAAGAAAAAATATAAAGGTTCATTGTATGCCAGGGAGATTTCAATAACTGTATTTTAAACAAAATTATTACATCTGAGCCTTTTGCTATACTTTTTAATAATAAAGCAATAAAACCATCTGGTAGCCATGTTTGGCTGGCAGGGCTCTAACTTTCAGTCATTATCACTTGGAGAAGTAGATTCACCATCCAATGAGTCTGAGTTAGTAAGACAGCACAGTCATGCAACAGGTTACATGGAAAGGTTATTACTTAGAGAGCAAAACACTACAAAAACTTAGAATCCATTGTGAAACCTCCAAGATTCAAAAAGCTGGTTGGGGCAGTTGAATTTTCAACTGCACGTGATTCACATGCCCTACAGATAAGGGGCCCTGGAAAGTTGGGGGCGGTGTTTGCTTGCTTGCTTGCTTTTTTGCCAGTCCTGGGGCTTGAACTCAGGGCCTGAATGCTGCTCCTGAGCTTTTGCTCACAGCTAGCACTCTACCACTTGAGCCAGCATCATTGCTGGCTTTATTTATTTATTCATTTATTTATTTATTTTGCCAGTCCTGGGCTTCAATTCAGAGCCTGATCACTGTCCTTGGGTTTTCTCAAGGCTAGAGCTCTACCACTTGAACCACAGCACCACTTCTGGCATTTTTCTGTGCATGTGGTACCAAGGAATCGGACCTGGGTGCATGTTAGGCAAGCACTCTACCACTAGGCCAAAGTTCCAGCACCGGCTTTCTTTTTCTTTTCTTTTTCTTTTTTTGAGTAGTTTATTGGAGATAATAGTTTCACAGCTTTTCCAACTGTAATCTTCAGATCTCAGCCTCCTGAATAGCCAGAATTATAGGTGTGAGCCACCAGCACCCAGCCTCGAAAGTGTCTTGACTGGAGAAAGACAATACACTGGAAACACCACACCCTGGACTATTCCAACCAGTCTTCTCTGCCCCAGGATGTTTCATTTTCACATATTCTTCTATTATTCTTGAGAGCTGCAATCAGAAAAGAATTATGAGAGAGCTGAATTGCTTTACAGACATCAGAGCAGTCTCCTGCATAAAAGGCTCTCACAGTGACTGTATTTCCATTTAATTCCTTTTCCCCATCATCCATCAGAGTAAAAATTAATTTTTACTTGATAATAACTTATCTAATGTCAAATTTCAATTTTATTGAAGATGGAAACTTCTTAGTCAGAGCTCTTATGGATAGGTCATTCTAAAATGGGTAAATTATCATAAAAATAACTTAACTTTCTGGACAGTATTCCACACATAAACCCTGCTGAAGTAGATAGTACCTTGAAAATGGTCTTCTACCTTGGTTTAACTCTGTTGAATATTTTAAGATGAACAAAAGCAATTTCTCCTTCAGCAGCAAGATGATAATTTAAAGTTGCATGCCTCTCTAAAGTTAAATAATTTAAAATATCACATATTAAAAAAAGCTTATTTCTCTTTGGAGGTTTTGTTTTGCTGTCCTTGTTGGTACATAAACAACTATATCAGAAGTGAAGTTTCTTCAATGTGTCTCTACTGTTCCTAGATGAGTCTCATACTTTCATGTCAAAAATGACTCAATATAATTCCCATACTCCAGAACACATAATATAAATAAACATAAGTATGTATAAGTGAAGTAAGGAAAGAAGTGCATGTAAGTAAACATATTTCTATGTGCACTTTTTACTTCCTTACTTCCACCAAATAAATTTTGAAGGAACATATTTTAAAAAAAAATTGAAACCATGTATTTTCTCCACTAGAAACATCGAAAAGATTTAATCTAGTCTTTTTCTTGCTTTACCACAGAGTGATATTGGGTAAATGTAATTTGAAAAGTTTCACAATGAGTTACACTAAGCCAAATGAACTGTAGTTATTCTTTAAGTGG
Source organism: Megascapheus bottae (assembly GCF_031878675.1). NCBI lineage: Eukaryota > Metazoa > Chordata > Mammalia > Rodentia > Geomyidae > Megascapheus > Megascapheus bottae. The sequence goes on from NC_143512.1 coordinate 61,876,032, forward strand.
CTGTGGAGTACCTATTGGTCAAATGGTAACCTTGCCCCCAGGCATTTTGCTAGACAAAAAAAAACAACACAAAAATACACAGACAAAAATCTGGTCCTGTGTCCATAACATTAACAGACATAATAAAAACACAGAAGCATGATCATGAATGGAAGTAGGTGCAATGAAGTTAGTAAAGTGTGCCTGACAGTCCACTGGGGTGTGGAAATAAGTAGACTTTAGAGAACACACAGGTCCATGTGCATGCCCACATACCCACACACATCCATACACACACACACACACACACACACACACACACACACACACACACACACAATCCCTGCACATTTTCTTGTTCTTAGGCTAAGGCATTTCAAACATTCATACTGCAAAGAAAAGTAATATAGTAGAGCCTCCTGGACCAACAGAGTTAAGCTTCTTAGGAGCAATATATTGACATTGCAATTAATTTTTACTATGATCTAGTTTTGTATACCAAAAAACATAGTTAAGCTGGACACTGGTGGCTCACGCCTGTTACCCTACCTACTCAGGAGACTGAGATCTGAGAATTGAAATTCAAAGCCAGCCCAGGCACTGAAGTCCTTGAGATTCTTATCTCCAATTAACCACCAGAAAATCTGAAGTGGCACTGTGGTAGAGTGCTAGCATTGAACCGAAGAACTTAGTGACAGTGCAATGTTATTTCAACTGCATCTGTGTGCAGTAGGGATGTCAGCATCAGGTGTGGCCTTAGTCTCAGGTTCATCTCCAAGATCAACTATACATTTGTTTAGGAGTCAGGGAAGGGGAGACAGGAACTGCAGCAAGGGCAGTTCTAAGAGGGAAGGTGAGTGCTTTCAGGTTAACTCATTTTGCATCAGTACCTGTCAACATTTTTGTCTCACTCACATTGAGTGCCACTCAGTAGTTCCTGCCTCCTGAGCCACTTATGCAATCTCCCCACATCCATGGCACCAGATGCTCCAGCAAGGCATTCAATCTGAACTCACCTTATCTTTTAAGCACCTCCTCCACTTCGTCAGCAAATAACAAAATTTATAACTGGTGAAGATTCCATCTTCACACAGAGAGAGGGGGGAGGACCTACTGGCTTCAATGAGAGAAGTATGGAAGGGGATTATTCCTCAAGTCCAAAGGCCAGGGATAAATTGCCAGGCCTGAGGGAGCCCTGTTCGCCTCCTCAGTAAATATAATTTGAAATGACTGATTTCCCTGGCTGTGTGGGTTTTGATGAAATAAAATATACGAAAGCTATTTGAAGATGTGGAAATATACAAAATGTCAAAAAGCATGAGAATCCTTTCCCTGGACACAGCGGTCCAGGGGATGTTTTTAAAGACCCTGAAAACATTGACTTTTCCTTCTCCCACATTATGGTTCCTAGTGTTTACAATGATTTCTTTATTTTGGACCACAAGTCTCTCTGTTAGTAAACTTGGACTCCATAGAGAAAAATCAAATGGATTGAACTACTACCTGTGTTTAAAGGGGTGGACTAAGGAAAGATTGTCCCTATGGGAAATGAGAAACAAGTACTATAAAGAAACTTCTCATTAACCACTAGACTCATACAAACACTCGGGACCCAGTGTGGAGGTGATGACAAATCAGCTCTCTTTCCACGTCCATGTTGAGATGTTCCATGAGTGTTCATTGCCTTCTTTGCAGCATATGGATAGCAATGCTCAGATTAAGGAAGATTATGTGGGAGGATTAGCTATCAAAATAATGTAATGCACTAAGATAATGTCTCGAGTACAGAGTACTCGCCATATATTTATATGGCTTCCTGAAGAAGTTTTTAGTATGAAATTTTTGTTAGGGGTGCAGAAGAAAATTGGCAGAGACAAATTCTGTCCACAGTGGCATTGTTACTCTCTTCATTTGGGGAAATTCAAAGCCCAGATTGAATGCAGTTCATATAGTCAAAGGCAAATACAGAACAGCCAGTGTGCCAAGTGCTGGTGGCTCACATCTATAATTCTAGATACCAAGGAGGCTGAGATCTGAGAAGCAAGGTTCAAAGATAACCTGAGCAGGAAAATCCATGAGACTCTTATCTGCAATTAACCATCAAAAATTGGAAGTGAAGCCATGGTTTAAGTGGTAAAGTGCCAGTATTAAGAGAAAAATTCAAGGGACCAAAGTTAAGGCCCTGAGTTCAAGCCCTAGTACACACACACACACACACACACACACACACACACACACACACGCACACACACACACACACACACACAGAGTGTGTGAGACTAAGAATTGTGTGCCCAAAGCTCAGACGTAGATAAGGCTTACAGACATGAAAGAACACAAACTTTCAGGGTTGTGCTTGACTGTAAACTGAGATAAAGAAAAGCCAACAACACAGAAGATTCAATGATAAAGAAAAAAAAACTTAACCATAAATGGCCTCCAACCTCTTTACAAATGAGAATTACTTATGAGGGAAAAGCTAAACGAAGCAAAATTAGGCAAGGTTAGTGAGAATAAAATGCCAGCATCTACTTGTATTAATGAAGATCAGAGTTTCAATCCCAGTTCATTTATATTTCCATGTGCTCAGCCAAATTGTAGATGTGATCCTGAATCCATCCTTAATATTTAAGAAGTTCTCAGGAGACACAGAACAAATGCTTCAGAAAAAAAAACATTCTTATTTGAAAAGAAGGAGGAAAGTGAATGCTGACAATGAATTTGTTAACTCTGAAAATGTGTGAGGAACACTACAAGGGCTGAGAATCTGAACCTTACAACCATTAGGAGTGCCAAAAACAGCATAATTTTTTATTTCAGCTGAACACTTAGTAAAAATCTCTTATAGCCCTAGAGTCAAGAGAGGGGACCATATGGAGGATATGTACAGGAAGAATAATTCATGGAGTAATTGAGTATCCATCAGCAGATAGCTACTTCAACCTCAAAAAAGGAGGAATAATTTAGGACATTCTTTACACATTTCAACTCCTGCTCAATTTTCCTTGCTTCTATCCATTGCATCCTAAAAGTTTTCAAATTTTATTATAGGCTGCCTTAAACCAGGCACAGGTATATAGCTCACTGGTAGACTACTTGTCCACCGTATACATATAACATCAAGTCAACTCCACAAAACAAAATAAGGCAACCTTTCTGAAGCCAATGGAGTAGAATCACCAAAACTCTCCCTAACATCCAATTGAACAGTCCTGCAATTTAAAACCCTGACTGCATCTTTTTGCTTTGACTGAATAAATGTTTTGATATAGGGACCGGGAGGTTGGCCTAGTGGTAGAGTGTTTGCCTAGCATGCACGAAGACCCGGGTTCGATTCCTCAGTACCACATACATAGAAAAAAGCCAGAAATAGTGCTGAGGCTCAAGTGGTAGAGCTCTAGCCTTGAGAAAGTCCAAGGACAGTGCTCAGGCCCTGAGCCCAAGCCCAGGACTGACAAAAAATGTTTTGATATATATATATATGAAATATATCTGTACATCCACTAATATGCCTTTTTGTGGTCAAGAATACTGTTTCCTAAACTTACCATACATCTAAAGCTAGAACTAAACTGTATAAACCTCTGAAAGGCAAGAATAACTTAATTATAGTTATCCTATTAGCCAGTTTCTAAATTTTGGTTATATATATATCTGTATCTATCTATATATATATATATCGTGCAATGTTAATTATTACTTTAGATATAAAAACATTTATGATCCCAAGTGACAAGTCCTATAAAATTCAAAGTTTAGGAAAATATATAACCAAATTGGTATGTCCTCAACTAAAATTGTTAATAGTCTGTTTGGCATTACAATTGAATGTTCCTATGTTTATTGTGACTGTCATGTTAAACCACAGATAATCAGATGGACCTAAACACTGCGTCCTCCAACAGGGCCACTGATGATTAAAAGAACTGCACATTAGTCATCTCAAGAGCATATCTATAACAGTACAAACTTCAACTGAAATTTGTCATGTAATATTCTATAATTTAACAAAAACGACTTATGGATATGCTATGAGGCAAAATTTTAATGTATTTTAAAGAATAGCAGAAAAAGCTTGATTAATTGTAAAGAAGGCAATATAAAACATAAGCCAGCCTCACCCACCTATACAAGATTCTGCCTGTCCTATACTCTGTGCCAGAAGAGCCCCAAGGTGAGCTAAAATTAACCTATTAAAAGTTCTTTTTCAAAGGACAATTGTTCTGTCATAGAAATTTCTGTGCTTACAGAATGAAAGGAGAGCTTAAGTACAGAATCAAGGGTTTTAAAAGGAAATGAAGTTTGAGCACTACCAAGATGGTGACAAGTTTGACAATGACTCATCATAATGCATTAACTTAGTAAAATCACTGCCCAGAAGGAGCTGAAGCACAAACACAGACACATTGTGAACTCTATGTCTTCCTCTTTTCCAGGAAAAATCATAAATATTCAACTCCTCTCTTAGAAAAGGAGTATTTAAACCCTTCCCCACAACGCTATCACAGCCACCAGAATGTTCAGGAAGTCTCCAGAGCTAACTCACCAACTGGGAAGTTTGTTCACTTTAGCTAACATTTCTCTACCTTTCCTTCCCAATCTTGGCAGCCACCATTTCTTAATGTTTTGTTATTATCTTTAAGTAGTTACAAAGGGGTTTCAATGAAATGTCAATTTATGAGCACAAGGACATCCAGACCCTTAAGTTACCTGATACCAAACACCATTTTAAGACATTTTTCTAATTACCATGTAATGTCTGTAAATATTTGTAAGCACAGTAAATAATTTTAATACATGTGTACAATGTGTAAAAGAAGAAATCAGGTCAAATTAATATTTAGGCTCATTTCTCTATAGCCTTGGGGGCTTCTCTCTTGTAAGTTCTTCATAAAATATGTAAGAGGATATTATAAACTATGTCATTGGACCTAGTAGATTTATAACTGGTGAAGTGGTTGAATTGATCATTGAAAAATCTCCTCAAAGACAATGTCCCTGCAGACTAGCCTGTTGCCTAAGCCCATAGGGTCCAGCATGGCGTCTGGGTTGGCGAGTTTTATAATGTAGCCTGAGTCAGCTCGTACACACCTGGTTTTGAGTCTACTGACACAGGCCTAAGTCCTGGATCTTCAGGACCATCAATACCTGTCCTGAGGAATCAAACTGGGTAAGATATGGAGCCTGAGTATACTGGGACAGGTCTGTGTCTTAAATCTCACATACTTGATTCTGCAGATTCTATCCTGGCAGTGGAATTAAAATGGAGCCCAAATTCAGAAAGGTGACCAGGAGTCTAGGGCCACTGATGGCTGGTTTGATATTGGGACAGTGCTACAGACTTGACTACAAATACTGGCCTAGAACTTGAGACGCTGATTGTCAGCATGGTACTGGTCCATTGTGGTAGATGTGATGTTGGGACCTACAGCAGAGTGTGATGTTTAATTCACTTTCCTTTTCCCAAGCAAAGGGCATCTCTCTACCTGCAATGCACTGGTCAAGCTTAGAGGAACAGTCAAGTAAATTATAAGAAATTTTCTATTCTATTTACTGTTTTCCTTATTTTTTTATGCTGTACACACATACAGTTATCACCCACCTGAATTCCTTAGCTCTTGTGAACAGATTTTCCCATGTGGATAGTTTTTCAAGGTGGTGTTTCTACAAGATGACCACTGGCCGGCTATATGCTGCCATCTTCCTGACGTGACTTAGCTGCATTTTTTAAATTGAATTAAAAATATCCACACATGTGACTGTGACCCCACTATACATTACAATAAAAACCCACTCAAATATAAATTGGCAGCTTAGATTAAAAAACAATATGTGAGTTCATTTGTGCATAGAAATGTAGAAGCCACATTATTTTTCCATATATTTTGTTGTAATTAATAGAAGAGTTACATTATATTCACCAGATAAAAGGTGTATTATTTCACATACATTGATACCCTTTCTCATGTCTTGGTCCCCATTTTCCTCCCTCCACCCCCTCCCCTCATCTTGTTTTCCCCCCTTCCCTATCCGATTTCAAATAACCAAATACACATATAGCCAAATATCAGATAAAAAGGTGAAATATTGTAACAATATGAGCTAACCAAAGGACAGCAAAAGAGATGAGAGATAACATAATACACTGAGGACAACAATCACTCATTATATGGCTTTTGTCTCTGCATCCTGGAGGTCCTTTCAGTTAGCGTCATAATATATGGCCTTATGTATCTAGGATTTGTTCTATAGAAACCACATTATTGAACGAACTATTAAGAGATTATTTTGACTTTTTTGTTGAGAAAATAGAAACCAATGAAATTGTACAATGTTTCTGGGAATGTTTTCATATTTTTAAGTAATGCCAAATAGAAGAGAAAATAGAGTTCTACTAAAAAGTACAAAATGTTGGCCAAAGATAGGATTTCCAAAGCCAAAGACATGGCTCCTAGGCTGGACATCTTAGTAAATTCAGCTGGACAATATATGTGTATGAAAGTTACTAGAGTCTCTTTCCTGGAAGTTTCTCAGCAGAGATTGGTGACCTTCTAAAAATGAGAGGCTAGGGGAAGAAAAGGAAATGTACAGTAGAAAAGCTTCCCTCATCCCACCATCCAGTATCTTCTCCAGCTGTATGCGTCTCATCACTGCACATGTCACAGGTAAAGCAGCGACATTATCTGTCAGTAGAAATGATTCAGACAAGCTTGGCCATCTTCCTTCAGCAGAAAGAGGTGTTATCACAAACAGGAACAGAGTTCTTTAAGAGAATCTGCTATTTAGTGAATTAAATAGAACTAAATTTAAGTGTCTTTATATTAGTCACTGAAAAAAAATTAGAAGTGACATTGGCTGATAAGCAAAGAAAATATTTAAGTGCCAGCTTCAGAACCACAAATCTGTCTAGATAACTTATGAAAGCAATGCTTTGCCAATTCATAGTACAAAGATTACATACATGCATAATTTAGGTACTCTGTAACAGTACAGAGATTTTATGTACATTGTAAGTTTGTTGTGTATTATAATATGTACATTATAAAATTCATCTTTACAAGGAAGTGTTGGTGGGTGACCTTAAAAGTGCTGATGTGTTTAATCTTACTTTCTGTTTTTGTCCACACTCTTTCTCACTATGGTGTTGTATTCTACCAAAAAGTACTAATAAATTCCAAACTGCAGAAATGAATTAGACTTTACTGGTTGTTTAAATAGGAGATGGGAAAGGATTTTACCTCATTCTCCAGACTAGAATCAAGTTTAATGTCCAACTTCACATCTATATATTAAGAATATCTAAAAAGTGAAAATAAAATAAGAATTTAAGAGACATCTAATTTTACTGAGTGAGATTTAACTTACACTTTCCAAACTTCTTTTCAAATCTACTTTAAAAGAATAAACATATAATAAATATATATATATGTTTTAAAAATATCTGAAAGATAGAATTATGTCATGAGGAAACTGGGCTCAGATTGACTTCAATTCTACATTTTTCTCCTAAGATGTTCCTATCATTGTTTTTGACAGTTTATACAAAGGCAGGAATTTTTATTTCATTTTAAGTAGTTGTACAGAAGAGTTGCCATTCAACAAAATAGTATATGATATAACTCTTGATAGATGTCATTTTCAACTACCCACCACAAAAATTTCCCCATTTCACTGTATTTTCCCCCACCTGTCTCTATTTTTTTCAAGCAACTCAGTTCTCACTTCACACAATCCTCAAATAGAAAAACAAAGTTTGTAGCTAACCCACCCCAGCTTCCCAAGACATACTCAAGATTATTCATTATTCACTCAGCCAATCCCAACATAATCTTGCTGAAACACCTGCTTAAATCAACTAACCTAAGTATATCGTCTCTTACGCCTCATCATACAAAACAAAGAACATGTATTATTATCAATTTTATCATATCAGAAATGTGTGCCATCAAGCCAGGTGCACCGTTCATGCCTGTAATCTTAGATATTCAGGAGGCTGAGACCTGAAGATCAAGGTTCAAAGCCAACCAGAGCATAAAAGGACCTCTTATGTCCAAATAACCACTAGAAAATGAGAAGTGGAACTTGGCTCAAGAGTAGGGTGGTAGCTTTGAGATGTAGAGCTCAGGGTCAATGACCAGGCCCAGGAGTAAGGTGGTAGCCTTTAGTTAAAGAGCTTAGAGACAAGCACCCAGGCCGAGCTCAAGCCCCATGACCCACAAAAAGAAAGGAAGAAAGGAAGAAAGGAAGGAAGGAAGGAAGGAAGGAAGGAAGGAAGGAAGGAAGGAAGGAAGGAAGGAAGACAGACAGACAGACAGACAGAAAGAAAGAAAGAAAGAAAGAAAGAAAGAAAGAAAGAAAGAAAGGAGGGAAGGAAGGAAGGAAGGAAGGAAGGAAGGAAGGAAGGAAGGAAGGAAGGAAGGAAGGAAGGAAGGAAGGAAGGAAGGAAAGAAAGAAAGAAAGAAAGAAAGAAAAAAAGAAAGAAAGAAAGAAAGAGAGAAATGTATGTCATCAACATATGTGAACATAAAAATGGACACATATATGTGTGTATAAAAAGCTACTACAGCCTAAATGAAGGTTGAAAATGAATGGTTTGGAGGCCTGCTGAATTAAATAATTCAAGATGAATTAAGGAACAAATTAAAACAATGCTATGAAATATAGAATTTCTATTATATCCTAAAGCAATTTTACAATCAAGACTGTACTCTAATGAGATGTTTCTAATTCACCACATGTCAGAAATTGGTTGCCACAAGTTCACTGGTCATAGTTCCAGACTGAAGCATGTTAAATGTTGGGAATGTGGTAGGATTATTATTTGGACAGACATTCTGCCGAAACTACTTTAGTAATTTCTAATGGCCTTCTTATTCTCTCATTCCTCTATTAAAAGAAATAGAGATTCTCTTTAGGAAGATGTGAGTGCAAGGCCCTTGCTGTTTTCTATAAACTGAGAATATAAAATCTCACAAATATATATATACATTTATATATATACTTTTTCCTTCATGGAATACAACCATGAGATCTGGGTTTATAGCAAACATCTTGAAGCATATGTTGAACATAGGAAAGCAACAGAAAAAGACAAAGCTATGCATATATGAACATAACATACCATAAGGAAATCCACTAGAAACTACTTTAAAATGGGGGCTGCAGTTAAGGAAAAGTATGTTTAAGCCAATGTTGAGTGTTTTCTTGCGTTTATTTTGTCTGGTTGATTTTATTTGGGGAGTTCATTTGGTTTTATTTTGTTCTGAAAGGAAAAATAATCCTTGCTGGAGACTACTATTCTAGAAATCAAATGGGTGGTAGCATATCACAGGACAATAACATGACAGATAAATAAAAGCACATTGAATAAAGGCAATTTGGTTTCACAATTTTAACCCTGCTGCTCAGGAGATTGGAGTCAAGAGAATCACTGTTCAAAGCCCTCCCTCCCAAGAAAATTATGAGACCTCATTTCCACCAATAAAAAGTTTGAATGTGTTACTATGTTCTTATCATTGCAACTGTGTGAGAATTATATTGACTAGCTCTTTATTATAATGTAACAAATCTAAACCTTCTGGGTCTAAGGTAAAAGCTGGTAAAAGACAGTCAAAATGACAAAACATTGCTGAGATAAAGAAAAAAATCTTTAAAACTGTAAGATCATCACTACAACACTGTTAGTGGGAGTGTAACCTCATTCACCCTCTATGGAAAGCAGAATGGAGTTTCCTTAAAAGTCTGAACATAGAGCTCCCCTATGATCCAGCAATTCCACTACTTGGCATTTACACAGTCGTCCAGAAACATGGACAAACTATCCACCAGCACAACGATGTTCATTGTAGCACTATTTACCAGAGCAAAGATATGGAACCAATCCAGATGCCCCTCAGTTGATGAGTGGATCAACAAGATGTGGTATTTATACACAATGGAATTCTATGAGGCCATCAGAAAGAACAACATCACCCCATTAGCAAGGAAATGGAAAGACTTAGAAAAAATCATATTAAGTGAAGTAAGCCAGACTCAAAGAACATAGGCTCAATGGTTTCCCTCATTTGTCATAATTAGTACAAACCTTGGACTCTCTTAGCAGAGATATGCAATAGAGCAAAACCTAGATACATAGGCCATATAAGATGAGTCTAAATGAAAGGACCTCCAGGATATGGAAATAAGAACCATATAATGAGTGATCATTTTTCTTAATGTACTATGTTATTTCTCATCTCTTTTTGTTGTGCCTTTGTTATTCTCATATTGTTATGGTATCTTACCTTGTTATCTGGTTATTGTATATATGTTTATTTGTTTATTTGAAATAGGGTAAGGAAGGGGGGAAAACAAAATGAGGGGAGGGGATGGAGGGAGGGAAATGGGGACCAAGACATGAGAAGGGATATCAGTGTTTGTGTATAATGCACCTTCTATCTGGTGAATATAATGTAACCCTTCTGTTAACTACAATAAAAATAAATAAATAAATAATAATGATAAATTTACAAAACTTTGAAAAGCTGCAATTTTTTCATATATTTTATTGTAATTAATAGAACGGTTACATTATGTTTGCCAGATAGAGGGTACATTCATTCACACATATTGATACCCTTTCTCATGTCTTGGTCCCCATTTCCCTCCCCCCACCCCCACCCCTCATCTTGTTTTCCCCCCTTCCCTATCCAATGTCAAATAACCAAATACAAATATATCCAATATATCAGATAACAAAGTAAGATACTGTAACAATATGAGATAATCAAGAGATAGCAAAAGAGATGAGAGATAACATTGTACATTAAGGACAACAATCACTCATTATATGGCTTTTGTTTCAATATCCTAGAGGTCCTTTCATTTAGCGTCATACTATATGGCCTTATGTATCTAAGTTTTGCTCTATTGCAAATCTCTGCTAGGAGAGCCCAAGGTTTCTACTGATTATGACAAATGAGGGAAACCATTGAGCCTTTGTTCCTTTGAGTCTGGCTTACTTCACTTAATATGATGTTTTCTAAGTCTTTCCATTTCCTAACAAATGGGGCAATGTCATTCTTTCTGACAGCAGCATAGAACTACATTGTGTATGAATAGCACATCTAGTTGATCCACTCCTCAACTGAGGGGCATCTGGGTTGGTTCCATATCTTTGCTATGGTAAATAGTGCTGCAATGAACATTGTTGTGCTAGTGGATTTAGTCTGTCCTTGTTTCTGGACAATTGGGTAAATGCCAAGTAGTGGAATTGCTGGGTCATAGGGGAGCTCTATGTTTAGTCTTTTGAGGAACTGCCATACTGCTTTCCATAGTGGTTGAACAAGTTTGCACTCCCACCAGCAGTGTTGTAGTGATCCCTCCTGGCCACATCCCCTCCAACATCTGGTGTTACTAGTTTTCTTGATCTTGGCCATTCTAACTGGAGTGAGGTGGAATCTTAGAGTTGTTTTGATTTGCATTTCTTTTATGACCAGAGATATTGAGCATTTCTCCATGTGTCTATAGGCCATTTTTGTTTCTTCTTCAGAGAAGACTCTCTTTAAGTCTTTGACCCATCTTTTAATGGGATGGTTGTTTCTTTGGAGATTAGTTTTGGGGTTTTGAGCTGTTGATATATTTTAGATATGAGGCCTTTATCCATTGTGTGGTTGGTGAAGATCTCCCATTCTGTAGGCTTCCTAATTAAATTTCTAGCTATGTCCTTTGCCATACAAAAGCTCTGCAGTTTAATGCAGTCCCACTTATCCAGCTTTTCTCTGATTTGTTGTGATTCTTGGTCCTTATTAAGAAAGTTTCTCCTATTCCTTCTTTAAAGTTTTCAGTGTGTTGGCTTTTACCTCGAGGTCTTTGATCCATTTGGAGTTAATTTTAGTGCAGGGTGACAAAGAAGGATCCAACTTTAGTTTTCTACAAGTGCTTATCCAGTTCTGCTAGCACCACTTGTTGAAGAGGCTGTCCTTCTTCCATTCTATTTTTTTGGCTCCCTTGTCTAAGATTAGGTGGCCATAGGTCTGTGGTTTAATATCTGGGTCCTCAGTTCTATTCCATTGGTCTTCAGGCCTGTTCTTGTGCCAGTACCAAGCTGTTTTGATTATTATAGGTCTGTAATAGAGTCTAAAGTTTGGTATTGAAATTACTCTTTCGCTGTTCTTTCTGCTAAGAAGTGTTTTTGCTATACGGGGTCTTTTATTATTCCATATGAAATTTTGGATTACCTCTTCTATTTCTTTAAAGAATGACATTGGGATATTGATGGGCATTGCGTTGAATTTGTAGATAGCCCTTGGCAAGATTGTCATTTTCACAATGTTGATTCTTCCAATCCAGGAGCATGGGAGGTTTTTCCATTTCCTCAGTTCTGCTTTAATTTCATTTTTCAGGGTTTTAAAGTTTTCATCAAAAAGCTCCTTTACATTCTTGGTTAAGCTAATTCCTAGGTACTTTATTTTCTTTGAGGCTATTGTGAAAGGAGTTGCTTTCCTGATTTTTGCCTCATTCCTCTCACTGTTGGCGTATAGGAAGGCGGTTGATTTTTGAGGGTTAATTTTATACCCAGCTACCCTTCCAAAGTTTTGAATCAGCTCAAGGAGCTTGGGAGTGGAGTCTATAGGGTTCTTTAAATACAGAATCATGTTATCTGCAAAGAGGGAAAGTGTCACTTCCTCTTTCCCTATTTGGATCCCCTTTATACTTGCTTCTTGCTTTATTGCACTGGCTCAGAATTCTAAAACTATGTTAAAGAGGAGTGGAAAGAGTGGGCATCCTTGTCTCATTCCTGATTTTAGAGGGAATGACTTTAGCTTTTCGCCATTAAGTATAATACTAGCTGTGGGTTTGTCATACACAGCCCTTATTATACTGAGGAATGTTCCATGGATTCCTAGTTTCTCCAGAGCTTTTAACATAAAGGGGTGTTGGATCTTGTCAAATGCCTTTTCTGCATCTATTGAGACAATCATGTGATTTTTGTCCTTGCTCCTGTTGATGTGTTGAATTATATTAATTGATTTGCGTATGTTGAACCAGGAAATTTTTAAGATATCAATTCTTTTCCTGTTTATCTATAAACTCAATGCAATCCCAATAAAAAAAAACTTGATTTTTTCCTCTAGAAAAATAGTCAGTTGGTTATAAAATGGATGTGAAATGAAAAGAACACATAAAAACCAGAACAACCATAAAAGAACAAAGTTGCATGAGTTACACTAAGTTATTTCAAGGCATATAAAATGATAGTAATAGAAACTTCAATGCTATTTTAAAGATAGAAACAGAGCAACATGAAAAAATAGAGTCCTGAAATAGATCTAAGACATATGGTCAATTGATTTTTTTATACCAGTCTAAAGACAATTCAATGAAGATGGGAACATCTTTTCAGCAAATAATTCTGATACAATCAGACAGCCATATGAGAAGAATCTCAACCCATGTTATATAAAAAACAAAAGATATGAGGTAGTACTATAAATATAAATGTAAAGTTTAAAAGGTTAAAACTTGTAAAAGAAAATAGAAAACAACACAAAATTTGATGAGACAAGAATTTCTTTGAGTTGATCTTGAAGGAATAAATCAGAATTTACAAAAAATTAAGTTCATCTACTCTTTAGGACACATTAAGAAAATAAAAGGACAAACTATAAATGAGCAAAAATATGTATAAATCACCTATCTAAGTATTTCTATCTATATTACATAAGGAATTGTCATAGCAACCTTTCCACGCTTTATTTTTGCTCTTTTATCATAAGTGGCCATCCTTGTGTTCAGCCTCACTGATGGTTCATTTGTTACATCAATGGACTGGCTGCTTCCTAAGGACTTAGAGCTTCAGACATGCTTCCTTATTTATTGTCCAAAAGCATTTGTGTATGTGGTGTGTGTGGATGTGTGTGTGTGTGTGTGTGTGTGTGTGTGTGTGTGTGTGTGTGTGTGTGTGTACGCTGGTTCTAGTTAGTATTCTTGAGCTTCTTTTGCTCAAGGCTAGTGTGCTGCCACTTGAGCCATAGTTCCACTCCTCACTTTTTAGTAGTTGTTATTGGAGATAAGAGTCTTATGGAGACTTTCCTGCCCTCGTTGGCTTTGAAAGGCAATCCTCAGATATTAGCCTCCTAAGGAGCTAAGATCACAGGCATAGCCACAGGAGCCCCCCCTAATAAAAATGGAATTGCTTTGAAACACAAGAAGGAGACATTGCAAAACAAGAAAGGAAAAACAGAAAGCAAGAGAGAATGTAAGGGAAAGAAGTGAAGGAGTAAAAAGAAAGGAAAGCAGGGAGATGGGAGAACACTAGAAATGAAGGAATATTTTCCTCCTCTGGAAATACAGCAGATCTGTTCTTTTGTATGCTAAATGGGAAGGAATTGTTTGTCTCAAAAACTTACTTAAGCAGAAAGTGTCTAATTTCACTGTTAGTGATGCTACAATCTAACACTTCATACGAAGAATAAAAGGATTGATGTCAAAGTAATTGCTATCTACAGAAAGAATTAAATTCTTAAAACATAAAATCTAAATTCCTGTGGTATTTCCATATTTGTTCCAATCTATTTTCCCATGACTTCTCCTATTAACTTTTTTTTTGCCAGTCCTGGGCTTGGGCTCAGGGCTTGAGCACTGTCCCTGGACTTTCTCAAGGCTAGAGCTCAACCACTTGAGCCTCAGCACCACTTGCGGCTTTTTTCTGTGTATGTGGTACCAAGGAATCGAACCCGGGTCTTCGTGCATGCTAGGCAACCACTCTACCACTAGGCCAAACTCCTGGCTTCTCCCATTAACTTTAATGCCTTGCTCATATTCTTGCCTGAGAGGACACATTACTACTCGATTTGGATAATTATCATTTGACAATGATATTTTAAAAGATAATAATTCTCACATTCCTCAAGTAGGTACTCTAGTTTCTGAGCAGGATGAATTTAGGCTCCACCAAAAATAAATAGCTAGAAATAATGATGAATTAGTTATCACATAATACCCTATTAGCTTCGAAAATTACACTTTTGCATGTTTCTAGGCCCCCAAAAGACTTAAACCTGAATTGTGTTGCCTAAGATAAAAAGAAAGACAAGCCAGGCATTAGTGGCTCACACCTGTAATCCTAGCTACTCAGGAGGCTGAAACCTGAGGATCATGGTTTCAAAGCCGGCTGATTCAGAAAAGTTCCAATGAAGCTTTTATTTCCAATTAACCACTCAAAAACCTGAAGTGGAGCTGTGGCTCGAAGTGATAAATAAGAAGGTGAAGTACAATAAAATGATGGCAAATTAGGTTTGTTTTGTTTTACTTTGAGCTTTGAGGATTGGGGTATTTAAATACATTTGAATTTGCTTTCTTTGAAAGGATTTTAGTGAAAGGGTATGTTTTTGTGGTCCTAAAGAGTTAAGTACAAAATGAATATATATTGAACTTCCTTGATTTGTATAAAATTGATGAAATCTTCATGCACAGAGATGTAGAAGAATCATGGATTCACAAAACTATATACAATTACCTAGATAGTTAGATTTCTCATTGCTAACTTTACTGTACACCGTTCTTTAAGGTTTTAAGAGCAAATTATTTCTAACCTCTGTTTTTTTCC
The DNA here is from genome assembly GCF_031878675.1 of Megascapheus bottae. Taxonomy (NCBI): domain Eukaryota; kingdom Metazoa; phylum Chordata; class Mammalia; order Rodentia; family Geomyidae; genus Megascapheus; species Megascapheus bottae. The sequence goes on from NC_143512.1 coordinate 61,891,600, forward strand.
TTATCAGTCATTATAAGTTTTGAGCTGCCACTAAAGACCCTATCACCTCTCTGACTTACCAAATCTCATTTCATATTGCGATTGTAAGTTGGAGTATTACAGAAAAACAGCTATAATTCTTGCCAACCAGAATTAACTGCTACATTTTCACTTATCCATGCATGGGTTATTGGGCTGGGGTCTGGACCAGAAAGTTTCAGACCAAGAATCACTAGAGATAATCATTAAAATACAGATTTTGCTAGCCTAATTCTAGTTTATCCGGATCTGCGAGTAAACTCTGTGAAGGAGAAAGAACACCAGGTAAGTCCAGTGACAAAGTGTTTTGAGGAAGCTCTAGGGGACAAAGTCATGCTGACATGGGAAGCTGAAACCATTCTTCATGTCAATCTGCTGAGAACCAGAATAACTGTCTCTGAGAAAGATGAGAATTTTCCAGTTTGGGTGTAAGACTTGACCTCTATGTGTGAAATAAGCTTGCTTAATTAAGAAAGCCAAGCATGGTGGCTCATGCCTGAATCCTAGCTACCCAGAAGGCTGAGATCTGAGGATCAAGGTTCAAAACCAGCCTCGGCACAAAAGACTTGTGAGACTTCTTATCACCAATTAACCTCTAGAAAACGGGAAGTGGGGATTGGTACAAGGGTAGGGAAGTAGCCTTGAGCTGAAGAGCTCAGGGACAAAGCCCAGGCTCAAGGGTAGGGTGGTAGTATTGAGCTATTCAATACTAAAAAAAGAAAAGCCAGAGAAAAAGCAAGTTAAATTTTTGATAAAACTTTTCTCTTTGGTAGCTTTCACTTCCAGCATATAGATTGTTAGTACCCCTCCCTTCTCTATTTTTCATCTCCTGTGTACCAGGTCATAACCAACCAGATTTAGGATTAAGGGTCATCAAGAGAAGATTAAGGTCTATATGCTAGTAAAAATTGAAGGCATTATGTCTACAAAAGTTCTGCAAAAGTGATTTGAAGACAAATAGTAATAACAGAGTTGAAGAAAAAGCCTAATCCTGGGGTAAAGCTGAGGTCCTGTAAGTCAGTAATATAGTAGTGGGGAGGGAGGCAGAGAAAGCTTGGCTTTGCTACTGTGTCAGTTGGTCATTCTATGCAACTGCCCCTGGTGGACATTCCAGTCCGCTGAGCATGCCCAGTTTGTGTGACTGACTTTCACCAAATAGAACAATCAGCAAGATCACCTAAAGGCTTTACCAACATCAGGCCAGCAAAGTGACTCCTGAAACCATTCCTAAATTTGTGATCAATGGACCCAAATTTGGGGAGAGGAATTCCTCTGATCTACAAAAACAGTTTGAGTCCTAGTTTCTAATTCCTTCCTCTTCAAGTACATCCAAGGAACAATATTCGGTGAGATGCAGCCATTTTGTTGGTCAGCAGCAGCTCAGAAGCAAGAAAATGTCATAGCAGAAGAATTCAAGATCATCATCCTCAACGGTAAACCCATCACCAAAAGCTCCCCGTCACCAGGCCTGTCTGCTGGAGGAGGGACATTCATTTAGGGAATCTTATGTGAACCTTATATGAAGAACTTGCCAACTTGCTTTGTTGATTTTTTTAGCCTTACTATTTCTGATACTTAGGTGCTGTCTCTTAGAAAGCCTAAAACAGCCAGGATATAACTAAGGCACAGCATGGAGGAAGCCACGGGTAAGTATCACTAAATCATTGAGAGCTAGGACTCTGCGGTGTGTTTTGTGACTATTACACTTCTTTTTTTTTGCAGGGTGGGAGGAGTGGTTATGTGTTATTGTGAAAGGTGAAAGTTTATATACCTCGATAATGTTGTGAAGCATTTTACTAAAGGAAAAAATTATTTCTCTCTTTACTTCAAAATAATGAAGTCAGGCTCATGGTGAAAGACCAGTGAGAAACACAGCTGTGCTTTATCTGCTTTAAAAATGTAGCCAGACAGAGAGAGAGAGAGAGAGAGAGAGAGAGAGAGAGAGAGAGAGAGAGAGAGAGAGAGAGAGAGAGAGAGAGAGAGAGAGAGAGAGATAGAGAGAGAGAGAGAGGAGACTAAATAGCAAAGAGAAGCAATTACTTGTTTAATGTTAAAATCATCCTTTGAGATTATTTTCCCCCAGTTTTCAAGTATGGCTGCCTTTTGAATCTATTTGAGTTACAGATTCACAGGACATTTTCATCTCCAAAAGCATAATATCCTATCTGCCATTGGCCTGAAATTGCTCATATTTTGACTCTGATTTTGTTGCTGCTGCTACTGCTGTTATTTCCTAGAGTATTTTCTCAGGAACATACATTTCTAGAAAGTGAAAGTTAAAGAACTGAGGTTTCTATCAGCACAAAGCAAGGTTTCGTGTCCACAGGACCATAGGACCTGGCAGACAAAAACACAGATAGAGGATAAGAGAAGGAAAGGCTGAGTAAAGGGAAAAATAAGAGAGATGTTTAAATATGGAAAAGTTAGGCAACTCCAACTAACCAGCAAAAAGCAAGTAGTAAGGCACCAGCCAGGAACAAAAAAAAAATTCAAGCAAGAGAGAATGAGGCCCAGGACTGGAACCTCCTTCTCCCCCCCCAAAAAAAGGGGGGTTATAGGTTGAGAAGAGCTGCAAATATAGGATATATAGCAGCAGTACTCAAGACAGGGGTAAGGGGTTTATTCATTGACCCTTAGAGCCTGGCTTGAGACGATATAAGATGATGTACACTTGACTAGAGAGATAAATAGGAACCCCGAATCCTAGGTTTTGAAATAATTACTAAGCATCTGGTCAGTTTCAAGTATATTAGAGATTGAAATGTGAATAGCACAGAATTTCTATAATCAAAGAACAAGCAAACAAGGGAGAAAGGATGAAGAATGGAAGTAGGGAGCAAATGAAATGTCTTTGATTATTGCAAAATAAACAAGAGAGTATATCAACATATATTTCAATTTTTTGTGCTTTATAGAGCTATTTGGAGATATTAACCTCACTCTTGGGATGCTGAACAAGGAAGATAATAATAAGGTAAGGAAAATAAGGACAGGCACCCTTACCATTCACCATTTCTAGTTCAGTTGTTGCAATATGCCTTGTGTTTCTAGGGTAGTGTTAGACTTTTTCAGAAAATTCGGTTGTAATGGAAGTGAAGCAATACTATCAACACTCCAATAATCAGCTTGCAAATGATGCAATGTTCATAATCTTCTACAGACAGAAGTGGGAAAAAAGATGTCAGACTAACATTTGAGTTAGACCGTCCTCTTTTATAATTTAAGGGCTCCTTGCAAAACTCCCATACTTACCTGTGCTATTTTGCAACTATAAAAATTCCTCTGATATTTGCAATTGAGCAAAATCTTGATACATAAGGACATATAATGTGAAGCTAATTGAAAGGACCTCCAGGATAGTGAAACAAAGGCCATATAATGAATGATTGTTGTCCTTAATGTACTATGTTGTCTCTCATCTCCTTTGCTGTCCCTTGGTTATCTAATATTGGTATAGTATCTCACTTTGTTATCTGATATATTGAATTTATTTGTATTTGGATATTTGAAATTTGATAGGGAAGGGGGGAAAACCAAGACGGGAGGGGGGGTGTGGGGGGGAGGGAAACAGGTACCAAGACATGTGAAAGGGTATCAATGTATGTGAATTAATGCACCTTCTATCTGGCAAATATCATGTAACCCTTTTACTAATTACAATTAAAAAAATACCAAAAAAAAAATACAAAAAAAATTCCTCTGGGAATCAAAGGCTTTTTAGAGGGCACAGCCAAATAATAAAAACTACATTTGATTGCACATTTAGGTAAAAGTGGCATGCTAGGTATTTTCTACACTATGGTGTAGTATATGCATTATGTGATATTCATCCCTCATAACTTTTTATTTTTTTTTCATTTTTTTCCAGTCATGGGTCTTAAACTCTGAGCCTGGGCATTGTCCCTGAGCTCTTCAGCTCAAGGCTACTACCCTATCCTTTGAGCCACAGCACCACTTCCCGTTTTCTAGTGGTTAACTGGAGATAAGAGTCTCAGGTCCTTTTGTGCCCAGGCTGGCTTTGAACCTGAATGCTCAGATCTCAGCCTCCTGAGTAGCTAGGATTATAGGTATGAGTCACCATGCCCAGCTGAGACAGTTATTTCTATTTCCAATTTACAGCTGAGAAAAACAGAAGCAGATCTTGTATGATTTTCCCAAATAAAAATAGCAGTTCTCTGTCCAAACACAAGCCCATTTAAATCCACCTAAATACCTAAATGCTTCTAATGAATATTCAGTTTCCTCACTGGAAAGGATAATGTCTCTAGCTCTTAACTCAGCCATTCTCAACCTTGATTGCATATTAGAATATCTTAGAAAGTTTGCGGGGGAAATGCTAACACCCAGGCCCCGGTACTACAAGTTATTTATTGGGATAACCTGTGAAAAGACTAGATCTTTGAAGCTTATAGAAATAATCCTAACATATAGGCATAGTTGATAACCATTATACAAATCTCTTAATAGAAACTAATTTTTCAATACAGTTATCTTTTTCCAAATGTTTGGAAGTACTTGTAAAATGACAGAGGTTTTCTTCCAGTCCTGGGGCTTGGACCCAGGGTCTGAACACTGTCCTTGGGCTCTCTCAAGGCTAAAGCTCTACCACTTGAGCCACAGCACCACTTCCAGATTTTTCTATGTATGTGGTACCAAGGAATCAAACCTGGGTCTTAATGCATGCTAGGCAAGCACTTTACCACTAGGCCAAACTCCTGGCCCTGGGAAATGATTTCTTAACCCCATAAGTACTTAAGGAGAATTTCTAAGTGGTGCTTTCTGCAACCACTTCCTAAATGCTACGAATGGGGATAGGGTTAAGCCACTGGAGCTACAGCTCTGTCCAAAAAGTGATTCACAAATGTGTCACAGCACAGGCATGAATGAAACAAGAGACTGTGTAACTCCCTCTTAAGATCCAGGTTCAGAGCTCTGCAAGGGTGGGTCATACCTGTAACGCTAGCTACTTAGGTGGCTAAGATCTAAGGACTGCAGATCACAGCAAGCCCAGGCATGAAAGTCCATGAGACTCTTACCTCCAATTAACCACCAGAAAACCAAAAGTGGCACTGTGGATCAACATAGTAGAATGATAGCTTTGAGCTGAAGAGCTTAAGGACAGTGCCTAGGCCCAGAGTTCAAGCTCGAGGACTGATAGGATGTGGAGACAATAAGGCTTATCTTTGTGATTGGTGTTCTTAATGTATTATGTGAAACTATTTCTTTTCTTTTCCCCTTATGGTTTAATCTCATGTTGTTAGTGTATCAGAATGTGGTGTCTGATATATTGTATATGCGTTGTTTATTTTTTTAAAAAGGGAAGTTAACGGAAAAACAAGATGAGTGAGAGGCAGGGAAGGAATGAGGGAGAAAAATATGGGAGGGGGTAGCAGTGTGCAAGAAGTAATGTATCCACTACCTGATGACTGAGATATATCACCCCGACAATAAAAATTAAAAAATTAAAAATCCAGGTTTATAATCTAGCAGCCTTTTTGGCATTGCAGTATGCTGACAGTACCAGACTCACTGCTTGGTGGCAAGAGCAGCAGTTAGGGTAACGGACATTCGGTACCCCTGGGATTACAACAGTGATTGCCAACAGGCTGATGATGTCAAGTACCTTGTCCCTGCCTTCCATTAGGTCAAGACACGGAAATGCAGCAAGTTCGCACTGGACACTAGGCAATTTGTGGGTGGGGACAGGAGGGAGCAACTGACTTTGAGGACAGGGAAGGGGTGACACTGTCCGAAAGGAAATGATTTCTTTCCCTGACTTAACTGTAACCCCTCTGTGTAGCACCTTTACAATAACCAAAATTTAGCAATAGTTTTAAGTACAGTCAGTCAACGTAGCTTCTAAACTAGATGTCAGTGACTCATGGCTGTAATCCTAGCTATTCAGGAGACCTGAGGGTTATGGTTCAAAACCAGATTGGGCAGGAAAGTCCATGAGACACTTAGCTCCACTTTTCCAAAAAGCCAGAAGTAGAAGCCTTAGGTGGAAAAGCACTAAACTTTTTCAGAGAAAATTAAAAAGCTCAAGGATGACACCCAGTAATAGGTTCAAACTCCAGGACTAGTGCAACAATAACTACGTATTAAAATTAATTTATGTCCATATATATTCTAAAATCAGTCAAGGTCTATCAGTCCTTGACTCCTAAAGGTGCCTGTTATGTTCAGAAAGTCTGACATAAGCTATATAAAAATCCACTGTGTGGTAAAAGTATACTGCTTATTTTAGCGATGGTATTTATTTGTACTTCATCTGACTCCTTTATTTTTACAGCCCAAATACCTTTGTATATTCTTCTGTGTTCACAGGAAGACATTTACATGCATCTTACTTCTGTTGTTCAGAATGCTGACATCTTGGACGATGCGATTGTCCAGCGGTTAATTTATTATACTTCTAGGGACATGAGAGATGACAATGTAAGTTTGGTTCTTGCTGGTGGCTTAGTCAGGATCAGGCCTAGAAACAGGGTCTCTAAGTGAACCAGCTACCTCTGTATGATGCAGGAAAGCTGTTCCCGCAGAGCTTGTAAGACCATAAATGACTATCCACTTCTCAAGGCCACTTAGACATTGTTACAGAGTCTGTTGTTTCGTTCTCCACTGCTGTGGAAACTTGAGGCAAATGTTGGAAAGATTTTCAGGTAATGTTATCCAACTTCCTTTTAGAGGAAGCATGTTATCCTTAGATATTTTTCCAAAGGTAGCACCACTACATACTGACAGAATGAGAAACTAGAATCCAGGTTTCTTGGCTCCCAAATCCTTTCCTGGCTTTTTATCTGTCTGCTTTGTGTTGGAATGTCAGGTCTTTCCCAAATATCAACTCAGAAATTCATTACACTCTGTAAAACAAACTATTTCTTACTCTGAGGAGTAGGTTTCTTTAGCACATAGTCCTGATCATTTTACTTTTCTTGGCAGCAACACTGACCAAAGCACTATATAGCTCACTAACAACAAAAGCAGAAGCCCTCCCAACATTTCCAGTACCAAAGATAATTTGACTAGGATAACAAAAAGTCATACCATTAACTTATGACCCACTTCTTTTTCATATTACCTGTTTCCTGTTAACCATAGTAAATTGTGTCATTTAATCATGAATATTATGCTTATTGTATCCTATCAGTTAGCAAGAATACATCAAATGAAATGGGAGCAGTGGCCCATGCCTGTAATTCTAGCATTTGTGAGGCTGAAGCAAGAAGAAAGGGAAGAAAGGGAAGGAAGGAGGGAGAAAAGAAGAGGAGAATGCTTTTGTTTGACCACCTTAAATTCATAATAACTCCATTTAAATTATTTTCTAAAGCCAACCCCTACCACTAATACCTGGCAAGTTTCTTACCATGGATTTATAATAGCTTGTTCTCCTTCTATCCTAAGTCTAAGCAAACTTACAAAAGGAGACAATTTCCATCTCTGTACACTCACTCTGCTCCTGCTTGTTTTTCTCCTCCTCCTCAGATCCTCAGAGAAATCAGAATGCTAGCTGGTGAGGTGCTGGTGTCTCTGGCTGCACATGATTTCAACTCTGTGATGTACGAAGTACAAAGTAACTTCCGGATTCTAGAGCTACCAAATGAATTTGTTGTGCTTGCCCTGGCTGAACTGGCAACCAGCTATGGTATAAAGGGAAAATAGTCTCCATATTTTGTCTAGGAAACAACCGTCCCTGGTTCATTGTCTAAAAGCCAAATGAGAGCAAATTGCCAGAGGGAGAGTGTCTCTACCTTTTGTTGTAGTGAACGCTGTTGACAGAAGGGAAGGGCTAGCTGTTCCTAAGACAGGGACTCTCCCATCCTCACCTTCCTCTCCATCGAGCTTTGTGTTTACAGAAGCTCCTCTCTCATAAGACATGTTCTGCAAGCCACTGACCATTTGCAGGGGTTAAAGATTTCCCGCCATTTCTGTCTACACTGCTTTAAGAGATATTATTATTGAGACCATTGTACTGACAGGTCATGGGGATTGCAGGCAAGTGGGATGGGAACCATGGAAGCTCAGGAGTGTCTGAATAAGCTATTGTCACTAAGCCACAGCTACAGGTGGTTGTCTCGGTAGAACCTCCTTTCAAACCTGGCACTCTGTGGACTTTGTGTAGGGGCAGAGGGGATAAATGGAGACACCTTCCTCCGAACTTCACACCCCTCCCCTGCTAGCCCTGCCATGCTTGTTATGGAAGCTAGGAGTCTGGACATGCTTCTCCCATTTGGGAGATGGATCTATGTCTCTCCCCTGTCACATCTGCAGTGTCCCAGAGCATTCCTTTCATGATGATGACCCTGCTCACCATGCAAACCATGCTCAGGCTGGCTGAGGACGAACAGATGAAGCAAACGTTCTGCATTGGTGAGTGCTGCTGTCATGGTCTCTTCAGACCAGACCACAAACTACCCGACAAATTGAACCAATGGGTCATTTCTTCCTTTGCTCCAAAAGCACAACCCCAGGAATTCACTTCCTCTAGCTAGGCCCCACCTGCTGAAGTTTCCATCCCCTCCCAGAATAGTGCTGCCAATTGGAGACCAAGCATTCAATACATGAGCCACTGGGTAATAATTTGCATTTGAACCATATCAGTTATCTAAATACTCTGCCCCTAATGAAGTATTATATAGTTTATTACTCATCCATCCATTCACCCATCATCTAGCCACCCTGTTCTAAATGTGATCAATCAGCAGGTAGTAGATGATGTATTGATTAGAATGCCATGGACTGAAATGATGCCATCCCTTCTTTAGTGCTGTCTAGAGTCTACACACATATCAAATCATGAAAAAATGTAGCCAGAAGGAGGAATTCTGGAAGGAATCTTAATGAACCAATAACTGGTTGGCTTCAGCTACTGTGCTGAGGGTCTTTTCCAGAGTACTCCGCACAAGAATTATTCTCCATGGGATTTAACCATGTTTTTTTTCATCTATTCAAATGTATAACAGGACAAAGAAAGATTTATTTATTGATATGTTTGATGAAAATATATGTCAATCCGTTGCCCAAGTGTTTTTCATAGGCTAAAAATGATTCTTTTAATGACAGAAATAAACACAGAGAACACAAATCAGTTGTAAATATGCTACGGAATCATTAGAAAGTAGACCTTTCCATGGGCAGACACCATTCAGGTCTAGAACTGAGATGTCCCAGTGATAAGAACACACATGTTTACTTCTACACCCCAACTTCTACCATTATTTTCAGCTCTTTGCTGCATATTTTTCTACACAGATGTAGTTCATTTTCCATTTTGTATTCCATTAAGTGTTTACCCTCATTACAATTAATTTTTCCACTCTATTAATTAATTAGACTGTTTTGGGGGCTATTATCAAAAATTAAGAGTAAAGGAAAAGAAAAGGAGGGAAAAACATGAAAATTTGTACAATATTTTGAAGTCCACACACATGCATACCTAATGCTTGTACACAGAAGACTTGACATTTTGGATTATATGGAATGTATTTTCACTGTGCCAAAGAGTGCCAAAGAGTTGTATTTCACAACAATCCCAACAAACAGCAATAAGAGAGAATAAGTTGCATCTTAGTCCTATCAATACTTAGCAGTGGCTGTATCAATTATTATCAATTCTAAATGGCATGGAGTAGTAGCTTCTAATGGCTTTTAGCCTAACATGTTTAGTTATGTTAGTATGTTTATTTAGTGAAAAGAAAAATAGAAAAAATGTACCAAAAAAAGAAACTTCCACATTGGCTAATCATAATGTTCTCAAATTATCTAATAGTTTCACATCTTTATATTTTTCTCATTCTGTGGTTGAATTTATCTTTGTAATGCAGCCCTTGAGAAGTTCAGCAAAGCCATTTACAAGTATGTCAACCACTGGAAAGATTTCCCCTATCCCAAGTTGGATGCGAACCGACTGTCTGACAAAATTTTCATGCTGTTTCGGTACATAATGGAGAAGTGGGCCCCCGGGGCCTCGCTCGAGCACGTGAGTGGGCATCCTCTTTAGTCTACAATTAAATCGCAATGTTTCTGTCTCTCCTCTGTGATCTGTGAAAGGCTTAGCACTGCACTGCCTCCTCAAGATCTGTTTCTTTTCTGTACTTTTAAGCTATTAAGGTATTCTCCTAACATTCTGAAGTGGTTAAATTCTTAGCAAGCATGGAATCTTTTGAAGTTCTTTTTTTGTGACATGATAATAAGCAAGGTTTTTTTTTGGTTTGTTTTATTTTGTTTTGTTTTGACACTGTAGGTTGAGCATCTTTTAGAAGACAGCAAATCTTTTCATTTTTCCCTCCATCTTAAAGCAATATTTATTCATTCTTTCATCTAATATTTATTGACTCCCCCTTATTGTATCAGATACCAGAGACTTAACAAGCTCCACACTCAGGCCACTGATATTTCAAGGTGTAGCAAGAACTAAGAAGTAAAACAGAAAGTTCACTATCTCATGTCTTATATGTCATAACCCATATTTGAGGCAAGTAGCAAAAGCAATCCTGATGTCTATGAACACCACAATTAAATAAAATTAATAGAGACAATATGTACTAGGCTGTGTCAAAATAGAGTGATGTCTCACAGGGAATGGATTACAAAGAGCATTCACACACTTAATCCAATCTTTATCTTAACAGCTATAATCTTGTAAAAGTAAGCTAAATTTCCTCCTAATTGCTATAAAATGTGTAATACTGAGCTCCATTTTCAGTTGTTTTTCTTGTACATGTTAAGCTTTTAAAGCTCTTTCTGTAATTCAGATATGGTGAGATCTTTAGCCAATGTGAAATTTATAGAATACCCTATAGAAGCTTTTTCTTCAAAACAAAAATCCAGTGCACCCATTGAATGGCTCCTCTCCTTGCCTCCCATAGGGAGGGTCAGCCAATGGGAGAAGGTCTGGAAGTTGGAGGGGAGTAAGGAGAGGAGAGTACTTAATCCCTGGTGAGCTCCCAAAATTCTACAGCACTGCATCTGAGCCTGCAGTCCTGGAAGCTTGCACACCACAGAGCATGGATTTCCTAAAAAGGAAACCCCACTCACTGCAGCATAGGCTTGAGCATGTTTGAAAGGAGAGAGAGAGAGAAAGAGGGAGAGAGAGAGAGAGAGAGAGAGAGAGAGAGAGAGAGAGAGAGAGAGAGAGAGAGAGAGAGAGAGAGAGAGAGAGAGAGAGAGGATGCATGAAACCCAAAAGATGCTCTTGGCCACATAAGGATTGTTCCACAGAATTTGGGCAGTTCTTTTGTGAGGAATGAGACATGCAGGCCTTATTTTCATTCTGCTAGCACTCCAGCACTTGAGCCAGTCCAGCTCTTTGTTACTGATTTTTCAGTATGGACTCTTGTGGACTTTTCTGCCCAAGCTGGTTTCCAATCATGGTCCTGTGGATCTCAGCCTCCTGAGTAGCTAGGAATACAGGCGTGAACCGCTGGCACCAGCAACCTAAACATTGTTTAATGGTTTTACAGAAGCTCTTCTTGTGTGAAAGCAGGGAGTAACATTTTGTTTGAGGGGGAGTGGATAGGAAGGGTCCTAAAATAACTGGTACCCTAAGAAACACTTATTAGGCACAATAAAATATGAGCAATGGCATTGGTTTGCTGTCTCTACAGACTTTGGCTATAGTTAAGGCCCATGGTCCGACAGTCAGCCTGTTACTGCACAGAGAAGACTTCCATGAATATGCGCTGAGCCAGGTGCCATGGCTCCTGAACCAGTACAAAGACACAGAGACTGACTTTCATGTCACACAGGTAAGCGTCATGGCTTCCCAGAAAAGGGATGAAAATAATCCATCCCAAATCTTCTACAGATACTAAAGCTCAAAATGCCCATGGAACTTCAGTAACTGTTGGGGCGACTCCGCGTAAAATACCTCTTGGGACACAGAGGACAGAGAGAGGCTGTCTCAGCCTGAGGTGGAAACTCCAGAAAGGGGTGGAAGGTTGGTTATTCCAAGTAGTTTGAGCACTGAATAGAGGAAGCCAGAATTGCTGAAGAAAACCCATAACCTACCAGCGGAACAGGGGGTGGGTTTGTTCTCACACGGTGTAATTATTGGCTTTCCTGTCCTGTACTCTGCATTCCTGGCAGCCTCCACCTAACCTGTCACTGTCACCTTCCATTTCAGAGTCTAACACAGATTTTGATGGCAGCATCCTTTTATGACATTGTCCTTTCCAAAAACCTGAGACAGTCCATCTTTATCCATTTACTCCACCAGGTAAGATCAGGCATTCGAATCAGAATGTTTGATTAAAAACAAACTGTTTTTAACCTATCATCTGATTTCTTTTGCCCCTATCTTCAGATCTGTCTAGTTCCAGCACCTCCAATAAAGGAAAATGAAGTGGAAGCATCAAGCTGCTTCGTCATTTTAGGTAGGATCAGCACTCAGTGAGTGTTAGTAAAAATGCCTCCAGGTGACAAAGAGGTAAAGGGTAGGCACAATGTCACTTTAGTTATTTCCACAGGCAGCAGGCAGTGTTCTGTGCCCACCCTTCTCACCACCAGGTACAGCATGGGCAGAGGGACCAATCCATCATTCTGGCTCCCCACAAGTTAGGAAGGGGAGAAGGGCTGGAGGTGTTAAATCAGGAGATTCCCAGCAAAACCAGGATGAGTGGTGACCTGGGATAAGAGATTACTTTTTCCTTGGTATTTGCAATTACAAAACATAGTATCAAATCTGAAGGTGTCTTGCATATCTCCTTGTATCCAAGAATCCTTAGTTCACTCTCTTTTGCCTTGTTCTCTCTTCTTTGTTCCATTTTCTCTCTCCTTACCTCACTCGCCCTCCTTTTCTCTTTCTTTTTCTCTTTCCCTCTCCATGAACCCTCTCTTCTCTCACCCCTTCTGTTCTCTCTGTATATCCCTCTCTTCCCTACTCTCTCCTTCTCATCCTTCCTCCTTTCTTTTTCTCTCTCCCTCTTCTTTTACTCCCATTTTCTCTCCCTTAGTCTCTGACCCTCCTACCTTTTCTTCCCTCTTTCCTCTCTCTTCCCTCTCATTCATTCTCTCTCTCCGTCCTCTCCCTTTATTCTCACTTTTACACTGAAGATCAAGCGCATCATAAATGTTTCAATTCTTCCCTTTTGCTGGTGGAATACCTGGCTACTGGCTGTAAAGGTGATACCTCCAAAAACATCTCTTCTATCTCACCACATGCCTTTCTGCTGTTTTACTTCTCTCTTCAGTAGCCCCTCTGTCACTGTACTTCTTCCTTCTACTCAGCCTAATCAACTGGTTCACCTTTTCTTTTGACAATTTCTGAAACAAATGACTCTCCTCCAGCTGGAAATGTCCTTGTATTCTGCAGCCCTCTAGCTTTACAGCTAGTGAAGCCTCCCTCCAATCTGTCTTCTCATGACACTTTGCCATGTACCCTCCTGTCTCTTCTCCTTTTCTTATAAGAATCCCAGTCACTCAGAACTAGACCCTAATTTCCAAATAAGGTCACATTCCCAGTATGAATAAAAATGACCCTAGGTATTGAATGCTTTCTCAGCAACCAAACTGCTTGAGCAGCATAAAATCAAATTACCAACTGAACAAGAGACATTGCCAATCCTTGTCATGAAATTCTATCCCTACATACAAATATCATGATATGTCTACATATGAACATGGCAGGGAGAAAGTCACTGTTTGAATAATTTACATACACTCAGGAAATAAAGTTTAATCAAAAAGAAAATTGTTAAACCCTGGTATTTCTCTGCTTGCAGCCCATTCCAGTCCTGCAGAACTGCTTGAATTTTTCGATGAGCAAATCAGAAGCAGTAATGAGATTGTTCGAGTGGGAATCTTAACTTTGTTAAGATTGGCCATCAATGCTGAGGGTATGTATTACAGACAAAGGCAGAGCAGCTTGTTTTATCCCAAGAAGCAAATAAGTCTACATGTTCTCTGCTTCTACTTCTTTTGTTCATTTCTGTAACATCACCTGTAAGTGAACTGTCTTTGTGACGTTCTCAATCTATTATTCTTCCCCCCCGACAGAAACCACCGTTTATTCACCAAAATTTTATTCAGCTACCCAATCTATTATGATTAAACAGATATTTCTACTAACCCTCTTTCTTTCATATGTATGGATATATCTCATTGAGCAGAGTAGTTTGATTTTTGAAATCAAATTTAGAGTTTGGGTGTAGTAAGTGATTCTCTACAGATTAGTACATTTAGAAAACAATGGAATTTAATGAGTCATTTCCCATTACTTGCAATTACTATACATTTTCACAACATTGAGTGTGTTTTTAAATTAATAGCTTCTTTAGTTATAACTATCCATATTACTTTTATTTTGACATAGTGTATTATAAAACTGATAATGTCTTGGATTCTATAAAATGTCAGAATTTAGTTTGTGTAGCATAGTGCAGTACAGTTTTTTTTAACCCAGTTAGCAGAATTATTTATCAAAGGGTCAACAGATAGAAATACAATGTAGTCTCACAAAGTTTAGAGCTAATTCATTGTATATGATATTGTGAACCCATGAATAATCTAAAATTTTTAGCAAGAGGAAACCAATGTTATAGGAAACAAAGCAATGAACATGGTTACAAATTAGAAAAGAAAATGGCAAAGGGAAAGTGAACCATGTAAGATTCTAAACCAGTTTATTTTTCAATTACATACCTTACTGCTAAAGGCCCTTGTTAATCTTCAAACAGTAGACCTCTGACCTCAAAATTTCTCCTTTTGTCTTTCAGAACCCAGATTGAGGGATTATGTCACTTCCATTGAAAGAACAGTTAAACTTGTCATGGGTGACCCCAGTATAAAAGTAAGAAAATTAATAGGAACTTGTATTTGGTCAGTGATGGTTTTAGGAATGAAGAATGATTGAAGAGATTATTCCCTTCAGGCACTCCCATGATACCAAATAATAGGGTTTGATGACCAATGCCATTTTTAAACAACTCAATCCTAAGAAGATAAGCTAAATAAAAATTCCAAAAATTCCACACAATTCAAAGGCTTGAGTGCTTCTCAGGAAAAATACATTCACCCACACAGCCCTCTGCCAATATTCTTCAAAGGGTTTGCAAAATTATCTTTCAGTTAGAAAATGTGTCTTAAGCCCCAAAGTAATAACCCCCGAGTCTTGTTCTTAACATAAATACTTTATTTCTATGAGAGCATCATGGGATACTTATGCACTTGTAGTCCAGCCTTGGTACCCATGGGTATGTGTTTCCAAAGAGACTACTGCAGAGGAAAAGTCTTAGGAGCTGAAGATGTGTATAGGAGAGTACTCTAAAGTTCCATTCTGCAGTTCATACAGTGACATAACTTGACAATGATGTGGGACTGACTGACAGTTTCTCTGAGCTGTGTACTATGTACTCACGAATTTTAAAATTTTGTTTCTGATATTTTTTAGTTATTGCATATGTGTGTGTTTACCATACTTGGTCAAAATTACCTGTAACGAATCCATAAGTCAGATTTGCTGTAGTAGATTTTCCTCTTTCCTTTCTGCTTTTTTCTTTTTTCTTTGCCAACCCTGGGGCTTGAACCTCTGGACCTGGGAACCCTTCCTAAGCTGTTGTGCTCCAGACTGGTGCTCTCTCATTTGAGCCACCTTTCTACATCTTAGATTTTTCATTTCTCGGAGTTTAATTAGAGCATTCTATGTTAGAAAATATAGGGGAAAAGTCTTTTAAAAATCAGCAGACCTTGCAATTTTTTTTAATGAAACACATACCTGGTTCAAAACAAACCTCTGATGAGAAAAAATTCACATGAAACAATTGCATGGAGGTAAGAAACAAGACTTTCAGGGAAGGAGAAAGGGGCCAGCAGTAATTGGGAAGAAGTAGTTAGTAATTAGTAGATTGTGTACATATGAGAAAAATGTCATGAACCAACCCATTCAAAATACAGGAAAAAATGTAAAGCAGTACATACTCTATAAAAACTCTTCTTGGGAGAAAATGTCAAACATTACAAAATTAAAACAAATGGAATGATACACATTTAAGATAGATAGATTTAACCTTTGAGCATTATCCAACATATCATGCATGAAATTACATGTTACCTCACTAATATGTATAGCCTTTTTTTACACTTTTATTATCTTTTATTAGTTTTATAAGTTGGTGACATTATTACACATGCATAAAATGTACCCCAAACTCATCCCTCATCCCTGTCCATCCCCTCTTCCTTTCTTTTAAAAATTATTTCAGCAAGTTTCATTGTTTTCTTTTTCTCTTTTCATGCATGCATATAAATTACTTCATGTTGGCCCTTTCATTCTCTAGTTTTTAGTAATAAATTTGAAATAAAATGTAAAATATATCTTTGTAAGCCGCATGCTAGAACTTATGCCTGTAATCCTAGTTACTCATGAGGCTGAGATCAGAAGATTATGGTTCTATGCTAGCTCAGGTAGAAAAGTCCATGAGACACTTACCTCTAACTAACCAGCAAAATGCCAGAAGTTAAGGTGTGGCTCTGGGGGGTAGAGAATCAGCTTCAGTAAAAAAAAGCTAGCAAAAGCACAAGGCCCTGAGTTCAAGCCCCTAGTACCATATATACATATATGTATATAACATATATATGTTAATTTGTGATAATTATGTATATATGTATGTAGAGAGGGTGAGAAAAATATTTTTATATATTTATAAATAGCTATATATGCAGATGTATTTATAGATACAGATATCTTCATCTGATAATACAGACATGTACACTACAGATATTTATAGGTATACAGATATAATTATAGGTATAAATATAGAGAGCTCCTGAATATATACATATAACAAAAAATATAAATAATAAATTTGAATTTATATGCAAATTTAGGTTTTAATGCTTTGGGCACCAAATATTCATTTTATTTATAATAAAAGGAGATATTTTGACATATCATATAGGTAGTATTTGGGGTATGGTCAAAAACTTACATTGAGATTTGTCAGGATTATCACATTCCATATGATTTTTCTGTGCAGTGATTTTTTCCATATATTTTTATTGTAATTAATAAAAGGGTTATATTGTATTCACCAGATAGGTGGTGCATTACTTCACAAACATTGATAACCTTTCTCATGTCTTGGTCCCCATTTCCCTGCCCCACCCTCGTCACTCATTTTACCCCCTTCCCTATCCTATTTCAAATAACCAAATACGCATATATATACTACATCAGATAACAAGGTGAAATACTGTAACAATATGAGATAACCAAGGGATAGCAAAAGAGATGAGAGATAACATAGTACATCAAGAACAACAATCATGCATTATAGGGCTTTTGTATCTATATCCTGGAGGTCCTTTCATATAGCATCATACTAAATGGCCTTATGAGAGCCCAAGGTTTCTACTGATTATGACAAATGAGGGAAACCACTGAGCCTATGTTCCTTTGAGTCTGGCTTACTTCATTTAATATGATTTTTTCCAAGTCTTTCCATTTCCTTGCTAATGGGGAGATGTTGTTCTTTCTGACAGCAGCATAGAATTCCATTGTGTATAAATACCACACCTTGTTGATCCACTCATCAACTGAGGGGCATCTGGGTTGGTTCCATATCTTTGCTATGGTAAATAGTGTTGTGCAGTGATTTTTTTAAAGAAAGAAAAAGTAGATAAAAGACTTTTAACAGGCTTTTGTTTCATCTCCAGTAACTGTATTTAAAATAACAATAGATTTATAGAGATGATAGATAGATAGACCAATACATATGTATATATTGGTATTTGCACATGTATATATATTATATGTGTGTCTATATGATATATGATACATGTATATATTATGTGTATATTTTATATTGCACATTCATGTATGTGGGGGAGGGGTAATCCAGTAACTGAAGAAGCCAACAGAAAAATTTGAATAAGAATTGAGAATAAATAGGGTGGCTCACACCTAAAGCAAGACAGTGTTCTAGTCCAAAGTTACCAACATTTTATAATATATAATAGTAGAAGATTTGTCTTTGGAGTTGAGGAGAACTATTTTAGAGAAAGAGAGCATTTCCCATGATTTTTCTTGGTTACTTCCTAATTCACTTATTTATTATAAGATTATTCACTTTATACTTCTTGTAAAAGCTCCCATCTATGCATCATCTATGAAAGCTATAGGCTAAGAAAGAATAAATTTCCATTCTGCTAAACACACTAAACTGTTGCAATTTCATTGGTCTTGCATCAGGTAAGGTATTCTACACTTCTCCTCATCCAAACCATGTGTGAAAAGTGCTACATTGAAGCCCGGGAAGGATGGCCCTTGATTGATTATATCTTCTCCCAGTTTGCAGTATCCTACAAGAAAATGGTATGAATCCATTATGTCTTTGCTTTTTTACAGAATGTGTAGCTGACTCATTATCACTTCTAAAACTGACCAGGCTCCAGTAACTAACTGATTTCAAATTTATGTTTCAGTTTTATTGCTGTTAATGATAATTTTTTTCTCAGCCCTCCAAGTCCCTTCTCACTAATATCACTTCTAATTGGAGAAAACTGTCATCAAGCATTAGCTTGTGATTATTGTAAGTTAGAGACACCAAGAGACGTGGATAACTACTGCTCTAATATCTACATCTCTCTGTGCTGCTGAAGCAAAATGGTTTTGACCTAGCAAACTGGAAGCTTGAAGAACAAGGAGGAGGAGGAGGAGGAGGAGGAGGAGGAGGAGGAGGAGGACGAGGAAGAGGAGGAGGAAGGAGGAGGAAGAGGAGGAGGAAGGAGGAGGAAGAGGAGGAGGAGGAAGAGGAGGAGGAAGAAGAAAGAAGGAGGAGGAAAGGGGAAGAGGAGGAGGAGGAGGAGAAGAAGAAGAAGAAGAAGAAGAAGAAGAAGAAGAAGAAGAAGAAGAAGAGGAAAAGAAGAAGAAGAAGAAGAAGAAGAAGAAGAAGAAGAAGAAGAAGAAGAAGAAGAAGAAGAAGAAGAAGAAGAAGAAAGAAGAAACAGAAGCAGAAGAAGAAGGAGGAGAAGAAGGAAAGATAGAAGGAGAGGGAGAAGGAGGAGGAGAAGAAGAACATGAGAAATGAAAAGAAGAGACATGACAGCTAAAAAAATGGAGAAATAAAAGGTCACTGCAGAAAAAAGGGAGGACATAGGTCACACGTCCAGTCCTGTCTACCACTGGGAGAGAAAGCCAGCGCTGCCGCACTGGATGCTGTTGCTGTTACCTCAGTCAGTTTTCTCTTCTGAGTGAAACTGTGAATTGAGCCCTCAAAAGAAGACTACTTATGAAGGATACTCCCCAAAATCTGGGTGCCAGTTGCTCACACCTGTAATCATAGCTACTCAAGAGGCCTAGATCTGAGGATTGTGGTTCAAAGCCAACCCAAGCAGGAAAATCCAAAAGACTCCTATCTCCAATTAACTACTACAAAAGCAGAAGTAGTGCTGTGGCTCAAAGTAGTAGAGTGCTGTAAACCCTCCAGACATCATCTTTACAATAAAATTTAAATTAAAAAATAAATAAAACAACTGTGCAAATTGAAAAGAAAACCATAAAACACTAAAGAAACAAGACACTAAAATACTGAAAGAATCCACAGCCTTAAAAAACAAAAGAATCCTCATGCTCATGAATTGGCAGAATTAATCTTGTAAAACATAGCACCATTACAAAAAGCAATCTACAGATTCAACCTAATCTCCAGCGCCATTTTTCTTTTTTTTTCTTTTTTTTTATTGTAATTAGTAAAAGGGTTACATGATATTTGCCAGATAGAAGGTGCATTAATTCACATACATTGATACCCTTTCACATGTCTTGGTACCTGTTTCCCTCCCCCCCACACCCCCCTCCCGTCTTGGTTTTCCCCCCTTCCCTATCAAATTTCAAATATCCAAATACAAATAAATTCAATATATCAGATAACAAAGTGAGATACTATACCAATATGAGATAACCAAGGGACAGCAAAGGAGATGAGAGACAACATAGTACATTAAGGACAACAATCATTCATTATATGGCTTTTGTTTCAACATCCTGGAGGTCCTTTCAATTAGCTTCACATTATATGGCCTTATGTATCAAGATTTTGCTCTATTGCAGATCTCTGTTAGTAGAGCCCAAGGTTTCTACTGATTATGACAAATGAGGGAAACCATTGAGCCTAAGTTCCTTTGAGTCTGTCTTACTTCACTTAATATGATTTTTTCTAAGTCTTTCCATTTCCTAACAAATGGGGCAATGTCATTCTTTCTGACAGCAGCATAGAATTCCATTGTGTACAAATACCACAACTTGTTGATCCACTCAGCAACTGAGGGACATCTAGGTTGGTTCCATATCTTTGCTATGGTGAATAGTGCTGCAATGAACATTATTGTGCTAGTGGATTTAGTATGTCCTTGTTTCTGGATGGTTGGGTAAATGCCAAGTAGTGGAATTGCTGGGTCATAGGGGAGTTCTATGTTTAGCCTTTTGAGGCACTGCCACACTGCTTTCCATAGTGGTTGAACGAGTTTGCACTCCCACCAACAGTGTAGTAGTGATCCCTCCTGGCCACATCCCCTCCAGCATCTGTTGTTATTTGTTTTCCTGATCCTGGCCATTCTAACTAGAGTGAGATGGAATCTTAGAGTTGTTTTGATTTGCATTTCTTTTATGACCAGAGATGTTGAGCATTTCTTCATGTGTCTATAGGCCATTTTTGTTTCTTCTTCAGAGAAGACTCTCTTTAAGTCTTTGGCCCATTTTTTAATGGGATGGTTGATACTTTGGAGGTTTGTTTTGGAGTGATTCAATTTTTGGAGTTGTTGATATATTTTAGATATGAGGCCTTTGTCTGTTGTTTGGTTGGTGAAGATCTTCTCCCACTCTGTAGGCTTCCTGATTAGTTTACTAGCTATGTCCTTTGCCACACAAAAGCTGTGCAGTTTAATGCAGTCCCACTTATCCAGCCTTTCTCTGATTTGTTGTGTTTCTTGGTCCTTATTAAGAAAGTTTCGACCTGTGCCAAGGAGGCCTAGTGTATCTCCTATTCCTTCCTGTAAAGTTTTCAGTGTGTCAGCTTTTACCTCCAGGTCTTTGATCCATTTGGAGTTAATTCTAGTGCAAGGTGACAAAGAAGGATCCAACTTTAGTTTTCTGCAGATGCTTAACCAGTTCTGCCAGCACAACTTGTTGAAGAGGCTGTCTTTCTTCCATTCTATTTTTTTGGCTCCCTTGTCAAAGATTAGGTGGCCATAGGTCTGTGGTTTAATATCTGGGTCCTCAGTTCTATTCCATTGGTCTTCAGGCCTGTTCCTGTGCCAGTACCAAGCTGTTTTGAGAATTATAGCTCTGTAATAGAGTCTAAAGTTTGGAATTGAAATTCCTCCAGTGTCCAGCGCCATTTTTCACAGAAATAGGAAAGTCATCCTGTAAGATGTAGTGGCTGACACTTCCCAAATTGGGAGGCAAAGATCAGAAAGGACTGCACTTTGAGGCCAGCAGCCCAGGCAAAATGTTAATGAGGTCCCATTTTAACGAGCAAGTGGGTGACGATGGTACATGCCACCAGCTCTATTGGAGTTGGACAGATAGTCGAAGAATCCCCAAATCACTTTCAAAACAAATATATTTTCTATGTCTCACTGAAGTGGTACTGTGCTAGCTTGGCAAATGCAAGGCCCAGAGTACAAACCACAGTGCCAACAAAAAATAATCCTAAAATTTCTATGTAAGCCCAAATGACCACAATTAGCCAAAGCAAACTTGAGGGGGGAAAGGAAGAATGTTGCAGCTGTCATCATAGCTGATTTTCAGAGCAATAGCAACAAAAACAGCATCCTTCTGACACAAAAACACACAGGTAATAGAATAGAGAAGCCAGCAATAAGCAGACTGCATTCATCTGATTCTCAGCAAAGGTGTCAAAACTATGCACTAGAGGAAAAAATAGTCTCTCCAACAAATGGTGCTAGGAAAACTGGATATTTATAGGACAAAGCTGAAACTAAGTCCCTGTGACTCATTTTGTTCAAAAGTCAAAACATAATGGATCAAAGATCTGAAACCTCATAACTTCTTGAGTAAAACATACAGAAAAGATTTCACAAGATGGGACTAGGCATAGACTTTGTGAATAGGACGCCAGTTACTCAGGAAATAAGAGCAAGAATTGACAAATGGGATTGTATCAGATTTAAAAGCTTCTGCACCGCAAAATGAAACAATTATTAAGGGGAAAGACAGAATGGGACAAAATATTTTGCAGCTATTTATCTGGCACGAGATAAATATCCAGAATATATAAGGAACTTCAGAAATTAAAAGAATAAGTATGGCCTGGAGTTTGGCCTAGTGGTTAAAGTGCTTGCCTAGCATGCACGAAGACCCGGGTTCGATTCCTCGGTACTACATACATACAAAAAAGCCGGAAGTGGTGCTGAGGCTCAAGTGGTAGAGCTCTAGCCTTGAGAAAGTCCAAGGACAGTGCTCAGTCCCGGAGCTCAAACCCAGGAGTGGCAAAAAAAAAAAAAAAAGAATAAGTAATTCAATCAATAAACAGGAAAGTGAATTGAACAAGTTGTCCTCAAAAGAAGTGGGGGAGAGAAATGGGAACACAAACGTGAGAAGGGTAAAACACCTACTACCTGGCGAATGCAACTGTAGCCAGTCTATACATTACCCCAACAATAAAAAATAAAATAAAATAAAGAAGTACAAATGGTGAATAAATGGGTGAATATTCACAGTGCAGCATCTCTACTCATCGAAGAAATGCAAATCAAACCTACACTGGAATCCTATCTCATCTGAGTCAGAATGAGTATCGCCAAGAAACAAGCCCTGGAGCCCCACTGGCGGCCCTGGAAAGCCATCTTTGCATTGCTCCAGGGTCCTGCTCCCGCATCCCCTTCCTCCTCCACCGCCGGAGTCCTCCAAGTCTGGCTTTCTTTTTCCCTGGCTGCACCGGATCACCGGCTTGCCCCTGCCATGTCAGA
The DNA here is from genome assembly GCF_031878675.1 of Megascapheus bottae. Lineage (NCBI taxonomy): Eukaryota > Metazoa > Chordata > Mammalia > Rodentia > Geomyidae > Megascapheus > Megascapheus bottae. Next base: position 61,914,544 of record NC_143512.1, read on the forward strand.
CGAGGCTGTGGTCACCAGCTCCGAGATCACCACCGAGGACTTGAAGGACAAGGAGGAAGTTGTGGAGGAGGCAGGGGGGGATGGAAGAGATGCCCCTGCCAATGGGAATGCTAAGGAGGAAAATGGGGCGCAGGAAGCTGATAATGAGGTAGATGCAGAAGAAGAGGAGGGGGAAGAGGAGGAGGAAGAGGAGGAGGCAGAAGGGGATGGTGAGGAGGAGAATGGAGATGGAGATGTGGAGGGCAGAGGAAGCTCCAGGCACAATGGGCAGCTGGAGGTGATGAGGATGAGGGCGTCGATACCAAGAAGCAGAAGACTGATGAGGAGGAGGACTGGGCAGCCAAAAAGGAAAAGGTAACTAAAAAGGCCACCGTGACCTATGCACCGTCCACTTCGCGTCTCGGAATCTAAACGTGGTCACCTTGGAGTGGAGAGGCCAGCCGCCCTCTGCGGGCAGCGTCGCCATGCTCTCCCCCACCCCACCACAACCACCAGGAGAATGTGCAGCAAGGGAGGACAATACCAAAACATCCAAGGCCCTGCTTTCTTTCTTAAAAGTACTTTAAAAAATTTGTTTGTATTTTATTTCCATTTTATATTTTTGTACATATGGTTGGGGTCAGTCATTCTTAATAATCTCAGATGACCAATCCAGCCTTCAGAGCATTCTGTCCTACTTCTGTCTACTTGTGGTGTGGCCATGTTCATTAGAATCTCAAAGGAGGAAAGAAACCTTATAAAAAGAGCAAAAAGTACAACCAAAAAAAATCAATCTTATTCTGAGCATTCCAGTAGCTTTTTTGTGTGTATGTACTTAGATGTACTATAAAGTAGTCAGTTTGTATGAGATGGTTAAAAAGACCAAAGACAGGGCCGGGAGTTTGGCCTAGTGGTAGAGTGCTTGCCTAGCATGCATGAAGACCAGGGTTGGATTTCTTGGTACCACATACATAATGAAGAGCTGGAAGTGGTGCTGAGGCTCAAGTGGAGCTCTAACCTTGAAGAAATCCAAGGACAGTGCTCAGTCCCTGAGCTGAAGCCCAGGACTGGCAAAAAAAAAAGAAAAAAAGAATATTAAAAGGCCAAAGATAAAAAGGGTTTTTTTTTCCTTTTTTTGTGTATGAAGTTGCTGTTTATTATTTTTTGGCCTGTTTGATGTATGTGTAAAACAGTGCTGTCCAACAATAAACCAGAATTTTATTTTGTTTAGTTGTTAAAAAAAAGAAAACAAATATTGGAAAAAATGTGAAGAAAACAGAACCCTGATACACTATTGGTGAGAGTGTGAATTAGTTCAACACCTATGGGAATTTGTATGATGACACCTCAATATATCTACAGATATATACATATATAGATATATACATATATAGAGTTTCTCTATTACCCTTCTATATTACTCCTGGGAACATATATCTGAAGGAATCAAAGTCAGCACACACACACACACACACACACACACATATATATACACACACATGTATACTTATACATGTATATCCACACTCATATTTATTCATACCCTATTCACAATACTCAAGTGATGGAATTTACCTAATGTGTCAGTTCATGGATGAATGGGTAAAGAAATCATGGCATGCATACACAATGGAGTTTCCAGCTATGAAGAAGAGTGAAATCATGTTATTTTCAGGAAGAGGGATAGAACCAGCATTCATCTTATTAATGAAAAGAAGTCAGACTCAAAAATGCAAACCATGCATATGCTCTCTCACATGCCGAATCTAGATTTATTTTTAATGACATGAAAGTAGATGCAGAAGTATTTGAGAAAAGGAAAAAGACTAAATGAAATGAAAGGACACCAGAGTGAGTAATGGGGTTGGGTAGGATCAAAGCACATTGTATATGTGGATGAGAAGATCATAATAAGACTCATGATTTTCTATGATTCATGAACAGTGATTTTTAAACGGGAAGTGTGAGGACGTAGGTGGTGTATAAGCAGCACTCATTTATCACTATTTGGGAGGCTGGGAATCCTAAGATGGAGAGTCTCGTGAAGGCCCGCCTCCTCATCAATGATACTGTGTCCTCCAGTGGCTGAGAGCTAATTCTGTGGTCTCTAGCTTATGAGGGCTCTGCCTTCGCCCTGTGAACTAATCACACAGGCCACTGTTATTCTCAAAGTAAGGAGGAATCGAATTTTGTAACTTAGTGCAGACACAAGCTATTTGGCTTATAGCAACCAACTATATGTATGTATATACAGATATAAATCTATAGATCTATAAATATATATGTATACATATATATCACATATATTTAAGTTGTTGCCAATCTTAGGAAGGGAGTCACATTGAAATTACTACCCGCTCCGATAGAAAGTAGTGCTTTGAATAGACATTTCCTAAGAAAATGACAAAGATCTAAAAGGAAAGAGAGGAAAGTCCTGGGAAGGGAAAGCTCCTCACATTTGCTTTGGTATATTGGCCAGGTGTGTACTTCCAGCTCATTCCTCCAGGGGGCCCTCTCAAATAGGATTAGAGGTTGGAGACCAAGATCACTGGCTCTTAGGGCCCCTTAAGTTGAGGTATGATGTCCTCCCCTCCAGAAAACACAGCCAAAGAGGGTTAGAGGGACCAGACCTACTGGGAGAGATTGCTATTGCTTGTTGGATCTTTCTTAAAGGAGAAACCAGTGAAGCCAGTGGATGAGAAGGGAGAGAAATGTATTCAAGAAACAAGCCTTAAGGTCTTAAAATCCCTGGACCCACTGGTCATTGGAATGCCTCAGGTAAGGAGTCTCTTTCCCCTTTTATCCTTTTAGACCCCTTGAACTTGGAGATCTAAGAGCTGTCTCAGCTTTTTCACTCTAAGCTGATAACTTACCACTTGAGCCACAGATCCATCTCCAGGCCTTTTGGGTGGTTAAGTGGAGATAAGAGTCTCAAGGACTTTCCTGCCTGGGCTGGCATCTAACTGTTATTGTCAGATCTCAGTCTTGTGAGTAGCTAGAATTATATGAGCCACAGCATCCAACAGTTTTATTTTTGCTTTTGTTTTATTTGAGACAGTATCTTGCTTTAGATCCCAGGCATGCCTCAAACTTGGGTTCCTCCTGCTTCAGCCTACTGAGTGCTGGGAATAGAAATAAATGACAGTCAATAGGCCTGGCTATTTTTCCATATATTTTAATGTAATTAATAGAAGGGTTACCTTATATTCACCAGATAGAAGGTGCATTGCTTCATAAACATTGATAACCTTTCTCATGTCTTGGTCCCCATTATCCCTCTCCCGACCCCTGCCCCTCATCTTGTTTTTCCCCCTTCCCTATCTGATTTCAAATAACCAAATACCCATATATACAATATATCAGATAACAAGGTGAAATACTGTAACAATATGGGATAACCAAGGGACAGCAAAAGAGATGAGACATAACATAGTACATTAAGGACAACAATCACACATTATATTATAGGCTTTTTTTCTCTGACTCAGAGGTGTATTGTGATATTGAGTACTGGGTACATAGTGGTTTCTCATATTTAGTTATTAAGCAATTAACTTATTAACTGAGCAATTAACATAAACTTTTGATATGTATGCAGTACATGACAATTTGTAAATTCTTTCTCTTCTTTTCCCACATCTGGAAATATTAAATAGTGCATACAGTTCTAACAAAATGTCAGACCTTCCCTATTTATCTGAAAGGTGTTAAAAAAAAACCATATTCAGGTCTCTTGGAGACCTAGTTAATGTGCACCTTAAAAAGAGAAACTTTGGGCCGGGCTCATGCCTGTAATCCTGGCTTGCTCAGGAGGCTGAGATCTGAGAGTCGCTGTTCAAAACCAGCCTGAGTAGAAAAATAGACTTTTATCTACAATTTATAAAACCAGAAAACCAGAAATGGAGCTGTGGCTCAAAATGGTAGAGCACTAGCCTTGAGCACAAAAGCTGAGGACATTGGTCAGGTCTTGTCTTCAAGATCAATGACCAAAAAAAAGGGTGGGGTGGGGTGGGGAGAACACTAAAGTCTCCCATAGCCTGAGAAAGGGTTTCAGTTTATGAAAGTACCCAGCGGAATACCTGGAAGAGCCAGGATAGACAGACTGCTCAATTTTAGTATTTCAGAAATTTCATGTAAGGTAGATTATAGTTCCTTAGTTATTTGGAATATCTATTTTAAATACAGGATTCCAGGCCACATACTGCACAGGAGACTCTTGAATCTGCATTCAAATAAATGTCAGTATTGTTGATGGATAGTCAACGATAGTCTTCTGATCCAAAAATCAATGGTAGTGCTATGGAAGAGGAGGAGTCTAGACTATAAAGGGCATGTCAAACTCCTACACTGAGGCTGATGAGTCAATGAAAGTCTTCTGTAAGCAAGCGCCAAGCCCTGAAAATGATGATGTCGAAGTTCAGTGGATCTGTTATGTCAGATCTGATGCAACGCCTGGGTCATAATAATAGGAATGAAACATTGAAGGGCATGAGATATCCTGCCCTTCAACCGACAGCTAGGAGGTTAAGGGACAAGTGACAAGGGGGAAGACTTCTAGCTGATAACAAGGTTTCCACTAGGACACGTTAAGAAATGACAGATGCTGTAGACCAAGCCCAAAGATCAGAACCTGCAGCAAAGGACATAAGAGTAACTCGTTCACTCTCCTTTCCCAGTCACCGCTCACCCTCCTCCCCAGTCACCATCCATCCTCCTCCTCAGTTATCATTCACCCTCCTCTCCAGTCACCATTCATCCTCCTCCCCAGTCACCATCCATCATCCTCCTCAGTTATCGTTCACCCTCCTCCCCAGTCACCATTCACCCTCCTCCCTAGTTACCATCCATCCTCCTCCCCAGCCACCACTCATCTCCTCCCCAGTCACCATCCACCCCCCTCCTCCAGTCATTCCCCCCTGGGACATTCCCACTCCACCCTTGGAGTTGAAGGGAATATGTGAGGCATTTTTCACAATGCCAAGAGGAGTAGCGACACTAGTTCCATAGCCTTCACTAAGTGCTTGGAACAATTGTCTTGTTTCAAATGCCAGACAACACCATAGACACTGACCAATATTCACTAGAACCAGCACCTAAACATAAATACAGTGGTCAGAGATGTTATTTAATGATTTCATTTGGGCTTGACCCACAGCATGAATAAAAAATTTCTAAATCAGAGGAAAGGATTAGAGAAATAATGTTTTCCACAGGTGCTATGGCCAAGAATCCTAACTTTTGTAGTACCTGTCCAATACACGGGAACTCTGGAGCACCTGTTTAATATCATCAGAATTCTGGTTATGGCAGAGGAAAGAAAGAAGCATGATATCAAGCAGTCAACAGCACTTGTCATCTCTACGGGAGCCGGTTTGTACATTCACCATCAAAATTAAGCTTTTCTGTTGCAAGATACTTCTTTCCAGAAAGTTTACCCATCCTGTGCTCTTAACCCAGCCTCAATCTCAATGTTTCTAGCTGCCACAGTGATGACGAAAATTGCTTTCTTTTCTAGTGAATCTTCCTTCACCACATCAGCTTCTGGCAAGACTTCTGGTGAGTATTCACAAAGTACCATGGGAAGATAACTCCAAGCTGGTGTGAATAATTCAGTTGAAAATAAAATGCTAATAAAATTGCATGTTGACTTCAAACCAAAAGAAACACTAAAATGGAATGATAAACTTTCTGTCGCACTAATGACACTCATGAATATTTATTAATGGCAAGATCTGCTCCGTTCTCTGAAATGCTTGTTAAACTTTATGATTTTGAAATAAGCCTGAACTGAATCTCATCCAGAAGTAACATCAAACAAATTATACATCTAAAACAATGTGGAATTCATTTACTTAACAAACATTTCTAAGTACAGTTTTTTCCCAGTTATTTTTCATTGGTGGGTTTCCATATATTTCTTTACAGGGGATAAAAAGAAGAAACATTGGCTAAGCATTGATTTTTTTCTGTACTAGAATAGCCAAACAGTATGATGATTTATTTAAAGGTTATCCAATTAGGATTCAAGTGAAATGTGGGACTTCTCTTTTTCCATTATTTCTGAAAGAGACAGAGACAGGAGGAGGGAAAGGTGGTAAACCATTTAAATACTTCTAAAACTGGTGGTAAGAATTCTATTCTTTCATTCTTCAGGTGATATCTATGCTTGCTAGTTTAGGGCAATTATGTGGTGCTGGTGCCATAGGACTTTTGAAGATAGTCCCTGGAATCATTCATCCAAAGTTGATAGACCTGTGGAAAACACGCCTACCTGAGCTCCTGCAGCCTCTAGAAGGTACAAGGGCAGTGGGGTTAGAATATTATCAAAGAAAGCGAGAACATGGAGAGATGATGTACCATTTCTCAGTGTAAATCCATAAGGCAAAATTTCTCATCTTAATTAAAATGATAAACTTGCTATGTAGGGTAAACAAATACATCTTTTTTTTTTCTTGACTATCCTCTGTCAATCTACTGACATTCATACTATGAGGAGATCAAATTCCAGCTTTTCAGGAATGTCCATTTTTGCTTTGGACTTGTCCTTAGAGCAACTGAGTTTATGTATTTCAAAATGTCCATTAGCCATATTACAATATCAAAATATATCATTTGTTTAGTAATTACTTTGAAATTTAAAAGACAATAGATTATGTCACAGACTGAAGAGCCTCTCTCCACTTAACAATCACTTTTAAATTGCCAGTGCAATAAATTTCACCTGAATTGTCTAAGAAAAAAAAGCATCCACTAGAAGACTGATAAGGCAATTTTTGAATCTTGGCTTATTTTTCAATTACTGTATCAATTTTCATTTCTAGGAAAGGATGTCAGCATTGTGCTATGGGAAACGATGCTGCTTCAGGTAAGAGTCCCTCCTAGAAAATTGTTGAAGATAGATGGCAAAACTACTGAAAGTCATTCCTCTTAACAGCTACACTAGTAAAAGAAATCCATTACAAAGGGCAGTGCACATCTTTACCAAAGCAAATGACTAAATTGCTAGAAATGATTTCTTCAGGCTAATGCATCGTAAATTACCATAATGTGAACAATGATCTTTAGTTTTCACCTCATTGGGAGTTAACGATAGTGTGGAAGATTTTTCACTCACTATTCTTTCTTAAGTAAAGATGTTTTTTCCTTTACTTGCCAACTGAATTCTTTCGCAATTCACCATCAAGTTCATATATGTAAATTCTACTTGTATGGCCCTTAATGCAATTCTATTTCTTCCTCTATATGTTTCTGTCTTTTTTCTGATTTCTAAAAATGAAAGCCCCTGGGCATTCCTTTTCCAGAAAAAGAATCTCCTCTCTCAGCCATAAACTTTTGGGGCCTTTTATAAGTAACTAGGACCACAGGCAATGCCAAATGTGAGAACTAGCAAGCTGCTGACAGAATTGAACAGGAGATTTCCATTTCAGGAGCCTACAAGAGGTCAAGTAGCTTATGGAAAGAGAGATGTAGTATAGCAGGTTTTCAATTCATAACCAGTCTTTGTAGGAATTCTTGAAACTTACACATCCCAGTGACCTCTCCATAGAACCTCCTCCACCTCCTTTCAAGACTTCTTCCAGAACTAGAGCTTCCGGGATGGTACCTGAGAACATTCTTTTGATGTATTAATTGTACAAAGTAATTTCATGTGTATAATGTACTTTGATACTATTCAACCCCCCATTGTTCTTTTGGGCATCCCTTCCCCTACTTTGGATACCTTTTCTCTTCCTAAATTGTGCCCATACTATTTCTTACAACTTTGGTCATTTAACAAAAGTTTACGAATACAATGCATCTTAATCAATGTAACCCTTTTCACCATTTGCAGATTACACATATGAGAAAAATATGTGATATTTGTTTTACTGAGTTTGACATATTTGCCTTAACATGATGGTCTCCAGTTCCATTCATTTTTCTGAAACTTAAATAATTTTGTTATGCCTTATAGGTACATGATAGTCCATTATATAATATGTCCCCTATTTTATCTTAATGTGACATATGTATATATATACCCTCTTTGTATCCATTTATTTGTTGATGGGGGCTCAGGCTGATTCAGTCACTGGGCTGTTCCCAGCAGTACATTTATAAACATGGATATGCAGGGATGTCTACAGAATATTGACTGTAATCCCTTCATATGTATATACCCAGACATGATATGGAAAACCCATATCATACTTTCTATGCTTAGATTTTGAGGCGCTGTCACGACGTTATCCATAGCCACTGTACTAGCAGTATATAAAGTCTCTCTTTGTCCCTGCCTTCACTGACATTAGCTGATTCTTATGATGTTTTTATGACTCTCATTCTCACTTGTGTAAAATGAAATCACAGTGTAGTTTTTATTTGCATTTGCCCAAGTGCTAAAGATATTGAAAGGTTTTGGTTTTTATCACATATTTTTATCGTAATTAATAGAAGGGTTACCTTATATTCACCAGATAGAAGGTGAATTACTTCACAAACATTGATACCCTTTCTCATGTCTTGCTCCCCATTTCTCCCCCCCACCCCTGCCTCTCATCTTGTTTCCCCCCCCTTCCCTATCCGATTTCAAATAACCAAATAAACATGTGCAATATATCAGCTAAGATGTTAAAATGTTTTATGTATTTATTGGCAATTTTTTAATTTGGAGGGGTGGATTATCTGTTCAAGCCAAGTACCAGTGACACAGGAGGCTGAGACATTGAGGTTCAAAGCCAGCCTAGGCAGAATAGTCTGAGAAACTCAATCTTCAATTAACCAGCAAAATGTTGGAAGGGTGGCTTAAATACTAGCAAGCCAACCATGAGCTGAAAGCATAGGTAGGCCCTGAGCTCAAGCCCCAGCACAAACACAATAAAATGTTTTGTTCAATTAATGATTGGAAAATGTATTCTTTTACTGTTAATTCTTTTCATTGTATGTATATTATGAATATTATCTATTTGGGTGAATAGCAACAATGATTTCCTCCTACTAGCTATCTCTTTGGTGTGATAATTTTTTACTCTGTGGTACAAAAGCTTTTAATTTACTGCAATATTGGTTATAAATTCTTTCTCTTATTTCCTACATTTTTGAGATATATTCAGAACTTCATTACCAATTGCTGCAACTCAAAGTGTTTTCCCAATATTTTCTCTAGTAGTTTCAAAGTTTCACGTCTTATATAAAAGTCTTTGGTCCATTTTGAATATTTTAAAAGGGTGAGATCTGGGGACAGTCTTTCATATGTGGCTATTTCAACAATATTTGTTGAAGTAACTATTTTTTCTCCTATATAAGTTGTTGACACCTTTGTCAAGAATTAGAAAGCTATAGCTGTCTAGATTAATTCCTGGTCCTCTTCTCCATTCGATTACTTCACTTGTGCATTTTAATGCTGAAGCTGTGCTGTTTTTGTTATCATCTCTTTGTAGTATCATTTAAAACCAGGTACAATCAAGTACTAAAAGACCTCCAAAATTACTATTTTAATCAGGATTCATTGACATTTTGTGATCCATTTGAATGTTGGGATTTCTTTTCTATTTCTGTGAACCATGTCATCCAACTTTTTATGGTGATTGCATTGAATCTGTAGACTCATTATTGTGACATGGCCATTTTTGGAATATTAATTCTGCTAAAGTCCATGAATAAAAGATCTCTTTCTATCTTGTAATGTTTTCAGTTTTTTTTCTTCACAGTGTTATAGTTTTTATTGGAAAGTTCTTTCATGTCCTTGGTTCTTCATGGGTATTTTTGAAGTGGTGGCGAATGAGGTTGTTCCAATTTCTTCCTCAGCGAGTTAGTATTAGTATATTAAAAAGATGCAGATCAGAACTGTCATGATGTAAAGGCTCTCAGCAATTGTAACCTATAGGATCTGAATATGACTATTCTTCTCATTTGGACCTCAATTCTAAGACCCACCTCTCCGTTCATGCTTCTCTTAGGTTCCCTACCTTCTGTGAAAATGTCTTCCCTATTTCCTCATGCTACCACTACGGAATAATAGTCTTCACTAGGAAGGAATTTCCTTCTGTAGCAGGAAACCTTCGGAATATTACATTTCTTCTCAGTCATGACTATACAAAGTATGCTTTGTTTTTCAAAAAAAAACTGTATGCAGATATCTTCTCGTACCATTCCAACAGTGTTTAATTGCTTCTCTCTAAGAGGCCGTCTGGGTTAGCGCTCCTAATAAATATTCACAAATTTTTTCACTGGCTTTGATATCTAGTACCTTTTCTAAAAACATCAGATGGGAAAAATAGAGTAAAATATATTTTTCACTGGAATGGATTTTGTCTTTCCTAGAGACAAAATAATCTTTTTCCATATTGCTAACTAAAACAGGACAGGAATTCTCAAGAAAACTCATCATATTCCTGCCTCAAAACCAGAAATACTCAATTACAACTGTGGAAGTTGACAGAAATGCACCTGTTCACCTAACTAATTCTACAAGACTTTTTCTAACTCTATCAACACTTGAGAAAATGTTAACCTCACTTTATATTTCAAAATGTATTTGTTTTTATTTTAAGTGTTTCAGCAGTTATTAAGAGGAAAAATTAAGTTATGAACATGAGTTAGTTTCACATTCTTTTTATGTTATTTTAATGAGCATTCAGAAAACATTCCTTTTAATAAATACAGAGGAAAAGTTCCAATGAAGTTGCTTATTTTATGAAAATAGGAATAATCCCATTTAATATACATTTATACTTTTAAAAGATAAAGCAACCACAGAATAACAAAAAACAACTTATCAACTATGCATGTGTGTATTCCACTTCCTCTCACAGTTGCTTAAAGAATCGTTGTGGAAAATCAATGACATGGCCTGGACCATTCAACTGAGTCAGGATTTCAGCCAGCAAATGGACAGTTACAGCAATACCTCTATGGAAAAGGTTGGTTCTGTTCAGCTCAGAAACCATAGGATCTACCTAGGTTCGAAAATGGTTGTTCACACTCCATCTTATCTATATTGCAACCAAAAGGAATAGGAAATCGGTATTTAAAAAAAAAAAGAAAAGAAAAAAGAAGCTCTCAGGATGCTGAGGATAATGGCTCAAAGGCAACCCAAGCAGATCAACACATATGACTCTTATCTCCAATTAACAAAAGGCTGGAAGTGGAGCTGTGTCTCAAGTGGTAGGAGACCAATCAGCCTTGAGAAAAAAGCTAAAGGACAGCACTTGGGCCCGAGTTCAAGCTACAATACCCGCATACACACACACACACACACACACACACACACACACACACACACACACACACACACACACATCTCCTTTTAAGGTCACTTACTGAAAAGTGAACACTACTACATCCTCTCACAAATGTGCTTACATGTTTAGCCACACCTAACTTCAAGGAACACTGTTGCAAGTGCCACATGACCCTTCTAGAGAGATTCTGTTGTAGAAGAGGAACAGGAATGGATATTGTCTGCCATATGTATCTTAGCTTCCATTGTACCAGTCTTGTAAATCCGCCTGTCAGTAATGAGCTAGTTCTTCCATTCCACTATGTGTAAGTGACCTCTTCATAGCCTTCTGCCCCATAGCTTTCTGTTTTTAAAATTGGGTTTGGATCCTGTGTCTTCTACTGACTCCAATAGTTTTCTCAGGAAAAATAGTGATTCTCTGTGGCTCCTCAGCATACTCATCTGTAGGACAGAAGCAACACTCATCTTTAAGGATTTTACCCTTATGAAGGTTCAACACTACAAAATACAGAGAAAGTTAGTGAAATGCCTGGCATAAGGCATGAATTCAGTGTAAATATAGTTTTGATCCTGGTCACTATTACATTCATGTCATCCATAACTTAATTTCCTTATAAAAACATTTCTTAACTTTTATTGGTTCCATTGCTGTTTTCCCCCACAAGGTCATTTTATTATTAATCTTCAACTCTCCCATCCAATCTTTGATATTCCCCTCACTGATTGACTCTGACTTTAATTTGGTGTGGAATACTGATTCTCCAAACTGGCCTGCCAACCCTGAAGACACACATTAAAAGATTTCATAAGCAGAGTCTCATCATTGCACAAACTTGCCCTTTGCACTTTATGTCATAACATTGACCCAACAGCTCCGAGACTCATTGATTGCTCCAGGATTATGGGAATATGGATAAGCAGAGTAGTTTCAAGCAGTGAGCAGCCTGGATGTTTCTTTACCTTCACAAACAAAAAACAAATGAAGAGTATGCCAGTTGGCTTTCACTGGCCATCAAGTTATACTTAGTGAACTGAAATAGTAGAAACTCATTTAATTCACAATTTTATATGTTGACACTTAGCTAGGTGGAGCTCAGCTGGACAGTCTTCTCAGTTCAGCTAAACCCACCATTATATACTAGAGGTTGGCTTACACAGGACAGACTTGATTGGGATGGCTTTATGTCTGTGGTCTCACTCTCACAAAGGCTGAGACTTACCCTCGTGTGATGGCAAGAAAATATGCAAGGTCTCTTGAAGTATACCTTCAGTAGTGACACATGATCATTTTGATCACATTGTGCCTTCCGCACTGAATCACAAAGGCCATTCCAAGAACTAGGAAAGAGTTGCAATGCCTCACAGTAAGCAGGCATGATAGAGGAAGAAGAGAAACAGGGTTGATTTTTCACTCCACCTCTGCATTTTCTCCAGGTATATTCCTGTTTTCCTGGATTCTGCACGAAATCCCAATCAGGAATATAATACACACAGAGAACAAAACTCAGCAAAGCAACATTAGAGAAGCAGATCTGGGAGGCTCTGAGACTCACCTCATAGACATAAGTCCTCTTCTTGGCGTCAATATTTTCTACAGCCCACAACTTTCTGAGACTCTTTTGCATCTTGAACTTTTCCCCCAAGAGGGAGTTACATACATGCTTCACAGATTAGTATTTGCTTCAATGCTGTGCACAGTTTTTCTCACTGTAATTCCATTATCATAGGAAACCTTTTCCTCAGACACCAAGTGCTGGCCTAGACAGAGTCCCAATCTAATCAAGGCTCTGCCCACTCTCATAGTTGAAATTACAGAATCATTCCATCCTGTTACTAACCTCTGAATCCAAGCCACTCTGCTCAGTTTCTCCTGGATGTGTTTGCTTAATTTCAGCCATTTTTTCAAGTCTCTCTGCTTGTTCCACAGACTACCTTCTAATCAGTGATAACCACTCAGTAGCTGTGAGCCACACAGAGGCCTGGAAGCCAACTGTTCCCCTGTATAAGACAAGATGGAGACTGTAAATAAAGTTATGCTCATTGCATAGCTAGTATTGATTTGAATCTCAGAACCCAAACTTAAGCATCTTCAAACTAACCCTGTCTTCATTAATATGGTTATTCAATTAGCACTTTTTATTCTTTTCCTTTTGTTATTTTTTCATATATTTTCATTATAGTTAATAGAAGGGTTACATTATATTCGCCAGATAGAAGGTGCATTACTTCACATACATTGAAACCCTTTCTCATGTCTCGGTCCCCATTTCCCTCCCTCCACCCCTGCCCCTCATCTTGTTTTCCCCCTTCCCTATCCTATTTCAAATAACCAAATAAGCATATATACACTATATCAGATAACAAGGTGAAATACTGTAACAATATGAGATAACCAAGGGACCGCAAAAGAGATGAGAGATAACATAGTACATTAAGGACAACAATCACTCATTATAGTGCTTTTGTTTCTATATCCTGGAGATCCTTTCATTCATATGTCCTTATGTATCAAGGTTTTGTTCTATTATAAATCTCTGCTAGGAGAGCCCACGGTTCCTACTGATTATGACAAATGAGGGAAACTGTTGAACCTATGTTCCTTTGAGTCTGGCTTACTTCACTTAATATGATTTTTTTAAGTCTTTCCTCAATGAGCATTTGTACAGCACATATTAGCTACCCCAAACTGTAAACTAGAGGTAATATATAAGGGCCTTCAGCTTACCAGGAGTTGAAATTCTAAACATAAAGCCAAACAAGTAAAATGGGCCATTGCAGTAAGGCGTGAAAGGCATTGTGCTGGTGAGGCTGGAGATGGGAAGCAGGGCTGAGGAGCATGGATGGAGGGCAGAGCCTGGGCCCTGAGCCCCTTCCCAGAAGAGATGAGGTGCAAATGCACAGGACTATCATTCAATCAGCTACAAGTCAAAGCCACTATGTTTCCTCCAGACCACTGCTTTAACTCCTTCCACTAAAATCCAATCAGTAAATCCCTTGCTGTTCAACTTCTGTGTTCCAGAAATTCCTATGGAAAGCCTTGGGAACCACGTTAGCCTCCTGCCAAGATACAGACTTTGTAAGCTCACAAATTAAGGAATTTCTGGTTTCTCCCAGCCAGCTAGGTGACCAAAGACAGGTGAGAACCCCTGCCCTCGATTCCTATTTAGATAACAACCATTCATCCTAATGACAAAACATGTGACAGGTGTGATGATAATGTCCCACTTATGTCCAGAGTTATGTATTAATGTACCCATGATACTCCTAAAGAGTTTCTTTAAAAGAATCAGGCTTTGCTGTTTAAATTTCGATGCTCACTTTTTATGCAAGTCTCTGGAATATGGATTTCAAACTTCCTTACTTCACAAGGACATCTTTTTTATATTTTGGTGCATGACTTAGAACGTGACCACTACCATCAAAATCACTGAATTTATAAGCTGACAGAAACAAGGCCCTGGCATTCAGTCTAAGGGATCTACCTGGAGTGATATGAGGACATACATACTCATTCCTTAACTAGCCTTCACTAGCCTCAATAGTGCGGTCTACATCTCTCCTCTGAGTGGGTTAGAGTTCTTTCTTCCACATTACACAGGAGAAGCCACTGGATGTCATTGAACTTTGAAGCCTGCTTCTCTGTTGCTATCATTTCTTTCCTTCTCCTCAGATAGGACCATCTATTGCTCTTGTTAAACTTTTAGTTCTGCTGTAGACTGTGAGACAGTTACACTTGCACCATAGCGTGCTTGCTTCCTTTAATGGAAGTTCTTGGGTGTCCTACAATCCCAGATAGTCCAGTGGCTCCTCTGCTTAGTCATTTTAAGCTTCTGCTATTTGATGTCCCCCTGCTTGTGTTCCCATCATGGACTGCCAATATGCATATTACAAACATTGCCCATCCCTCACCTCCATTTTTCTGCTTTTCTCATCACCCTCTGGCATGTGATTTATTGACAAACATACTGATGTTTGTTTCTCCTTGTTTCACTTTCCTATCGTTCTGGTAGTAGTTCCCTTGGCAGCATGCCTCAACGTGGCAGAGTGGTGTTCTCCACTGTGTCCTCAACACCCAGCAGAACACCTGACACACAGTAGCTATTCCCTATGTACTTGCCCAATGAATGTGTGAATGAATGAATGTATGGAGCGTAAATTGAATGAAATGTAAAACTCACAGCCTTATTCCTTCTCTGACTTCAGGGAGCAGCATCTGTTTTAGGATACTGTGCGGAGAACCACCTGGACATAGTCCTAAAAGTACTTAAAACATTCCAAGATGAGGAAAAGTTTTTTATTAATCGATGTAAGGTAAAAAAAATAATCTTCTGTAAAGCTCTTGGTCACTAAAACTGCAAGTGATAACAGTTTCTTCCAGGAGTACTCTATTTGCATATTTCTTTTCTTTGCCACTCCTGGGGCTTGAACTCAGGGCCTGAGCACTGTGCTTGGACTGTCTCAAGGCTAGTGCTGTACCACTTGAGCCACAGCACCACTTCCAGCTTTTTCTACGTATGTGGGGTGCTGGGGAATTGAACCCGGGTCTTAATGCATGCTAGGCAAGCACTCTACCACTAGTTCAAACTCTAGCCCCCTGCACATTTCTTTTTAAAAAGAAAATTATCCACATAACTGGACAAAGGACAATTATGTGATCTTACAGCATGTATGCAAGGACAAGTTCACCTCATTTATGTCACTCTTTTCTTATTCCTACATTGGTCCCCAGGACTACATTCCAGGTCAGACCTCTTTAAACTCAGGTCCCATAGGCCCCGCAGAGAGATCCCAGGCCCACTCCACTTCTGTTTCCAGTGCTGACCTGGAAGCGTCTAATGAGCTCTGTGTATGCCTGCATCTGTCCTGCCACCAACTGTTCAGGCCTCACTTAGGGCTGTGATTAAATGTACTCAGCTTCCCCCGTGGGAGGGAGGAATCCGATGAGCAAATCATTAGCGAACCTATCTTCAACTCTGTACTTGTTCTCTCTACTTAAGTCAGACAGTCCCATGATAGTCCTGGCTGTCTGCAATTGTGTGAGCCAAAGTATGCCAAAGTTACACTCCTTCTCATCATTCCCAATCCAGTTTCTTAGCTCCTGTAGTGATCCATAGACTGGGGACGGAGGAAGGGGGATATGAGAATAAAAGAAACTCCTTAAATCCTATTTTTATCTCTCCCTTTCGTGTTATTCAGGGTATTTTTTCTGGGAAAAGAACCCTGACCAAGATTGACCTCATAGCGATCTATGGAGCCGTGGCCCTCCATGCCCCCAAGCTACAACTTCTCACCAGGCTTGACCATGACATCATGACCCAAATCCTGTTTCTGTATAGCCAGTGTTCTCAGGTAACACTTGCCACAGGGCTGCCTGGGATCCCAGGTTGGGTAACAGATCTTACAGAGGCTCAGCTTGAGGAAATCATTAGAACCTTAAAGCTAAGAGAAGAGAAAGAAAGGTGGGAGAGAGGGAGGGAGGGAGGGAGGGAGGGAGGGAGGGAGGGAGGGGAAAAAGAAAAAGAAAGAAAACAGAAAGAATGAAAGAAAGAAAAGGGACAGAAGAAAATAAAAGATCTGAGATGAGAACACAAACAAAAAATTATTAAGAAGAGTCAGGTATTTTGTTTTTCTCTCCTAAGTCCTTGTGCAGGTCATGTCATATATTTTCCCAATGCCTCCCCAGACCAATTCTATCCATGGTGATCCAGACTTATTTGACATTAAATATAGTTACTCCTGTACTACTTTGAGCAGCTGGCTTATTACTTCCCTATAGTAGTCCCAGAAGTGTTACCCAAAGCTAACAGGTTAAACAACTTGTTATATGATAATATGTATAAACCACTCAGAGCAGTCAATAGCAAGAACACTATGTGTATTTTAAGTGAATACATTATGTCATGCATCATACTTCTCAATCCACCTGTGTACTATTTTCCCTCCACATTCACCCCCAGACACCATGAATGTCCTCAGACCTTTCAAACATGCTAAGAATGCACTATCCCCAACTCACCCCTTCAGTTCTGCTTCATTCCCTTAACACATTTGGTGGTTTCTGTAAATAAACTATTTCATGCTTCCAGTTAATTCAAAGCCATTTCCGTGATAACTGTCAGACTGGCTTACTAAGAGTCACCAGGGATGAAATTTAAATACAGCTTCCTAGAGTAGAGGGAGGACCAGTAAGTAGATCTCAGGAAAAGTAGAAATGGTGGCAAAGTGTCAGTGATTCTTATCTGCAGTCAGGTGTGAGGAACCATTCCTGCTTAGAGACATATCTTCTTTTCTTCAGCACCTCTGTGCTAGGATCTGTACCTTAGACTCTTTGTCTACTGCTTTGTGTCTTCTGTGTCTCCACAAGCCATGTTCTTTTGTTCACCTGCTTACTTGCTTTTTACCAAGTCTGCGTCTTGAACTCAGGGCCTGAGCACTGTCCTTAGGCTTTCTCAAGGCTAGTGCTCTACCACTTGAGCCACAGAACCACTTCTGGCTTTTTCTGTGTATGTGGTATCGAGGAATTAAACCCAGTGCTAGACAAGCACTCTGCCACTAGGCCAGCTCCTAGCCCACAATCCATGTTTTTAATCCATAAATGCCATTCATTAGTATTTATTCATATGTGTATGTGAGAAGAGTATGATGGGGAGGAGTCCATGAAATCATAGATGTCAGCATTCACTAATGGAAGGATCCTCAAGCCTTCATTTCAGGGGAATTGCCTTACATAGCCTGTTAGAAATAGAGAGGCCTATAAAAGAAATACAAATCAAAATGACTCTTAAGATTCCACCTCACTCCAGTTAGAATGGCCATGATCAAGAAGTCTAATAACAACAGATGCTGGAGGGGATGCAGCCAGGAGGGATCACTACTATACTGCTGGTGGGATTGTAAACTCATTCAACCACTATGGAAAGCAGTATGGCAGTTCCTCAAAAGACTAAACATAGAGCTCCCCTATGACCAAGCAATTCCACTACTTGGCATTTACCCAATTGTCCAGAAACAAAGACATACTAAATCTACTAGCACAATGATGTTCATTGCAGCACTATTTACCATAGCAAAGATATGGAACCAACCCAGTTGCCCCTCAGTTGATAAATGGATCAACAAGATGTGGTATTTATACACAATGGAATGCTATGCTGCTGTCAGAAAGAATGACATTGCCTCATTTGTAGGAAATGGAAAGACTTAGAAAAAAATCATATTAAGTGAAGTAAGCCAGACTCAAAGGAACATAGGCTCAACAGTTTCCCTCATTTGTCATAATCAGTAGAAACCTTGGGCTCTCCTAGCAGAGATTTGTAATAGAACAAAACCTAGATACATAAGGCCATATAAATGAAAGGATCTCCAGGATATAGAAACAAAAGCCCTATAATGAGTGATTGTTGTCCCTAATGTACTATGTTATCTCTCATCTCTTTTGCTATCCCTTGGTTATCTCATATTGTTATAGTATTTCACCTTGTTATCTGATATAGTATATATATGCTTATTTGGTTATTTGAAATAGGATAGGGAAGGGGGAAAATAAGATGAGAGGCAGGGGTGGAGGGAGGGAAATGGGGACCAAGACATGAGAAAGGGTATCAATGTTTGTGAGTTAATGCACTTCTGTCTGGTGAATATAATGTAACCCTTCTATTAATTATAATAAAAAATATATGTAAAAAAGAAAGAAATAGAGAAGCCTAGGAACTCACAGGTTTAGAGTCAAAGCCCCAGCTGCAAGTGTCCCAATGGACCAGATTCATCCTTCCATCCCAGAGGCCAAGAAAAGACACAGTAGTGGTAGAGGGCTATGTAGCAAAGAACAGACAAAGGAGTTTTCCATGAATGTCAATCTGCCTTCAAGGGAGGGCAAGGCCTTTGAAAGATCATAGGAGGGGAAATCAAGGAGATGGTTGGGAAGACTACAGCTAACAGAATACCTTTAAGGCCTTGAAGGAATCTGGAGGAGTTGTTCTCACATTCACCATTTGAGAAGTCAATCAGGCTCCCGTGAGGCGATTACTCCTGCTTTGGGGTGTGATCTCAAATCCATGGGCAATCACTCACATGTTAGGGGGATATCTCACGACAGGGTGATCTGTCACACATGGTTCACTGTTATCAGAGGATAACAGTCAGAAGGATCACCTCATCATTTCTGGAATCCAAGGTAGTACTAGAAGAGCAAGAATTAGGAGGGGAAAAAGAATTTAGGCAGGAAAAAATAGTCAAAAAGGACAAAGTAGAATTGGTTAGGCCAATGAGCAGGGCCTCCTTCTCTGCAGAGCTGACTCCGCTGCGCACAAATCTGTTGAGTCATCATGAGAACTAGATATAAAATTTTCAATCTTTTACATTACATTAATGTTCATCAATTTCTGAGGATAACTATTAGGAAAATAGAGGGAAAGGAGAGATCAAGATAATAGCATATATTTTTAGGACAGTACATTCTTCTGTCACACAAGATGTGGCACAGGTAATATAAGAACATGTCTAGGAAGTATGTGGAAAATGGACTTGAATCACAACACTCAAAACCTCTGCCAGAGACACATTTTAAAAAACCTTATTTGTAAACAATAAAGCCGAGTATGCTGGCATACACCTGTAAACCCATTTTTCAGGAGTCTAAGGCAAGAGAACTGAGACTTAAAAGCCGGCTTGGGTTACATAGAAAGGTTTTGTATAAAATAAGTACATAAAGTGAAAACATAAAATCCAAAAACTATAAAATTAAAATAGTCAAAATCAGTTACAAATATTGAAGATTAAAAAAAAAACCCTAGGGAGATTTCACAGCAAACAAAGGTAGCCCCTCTCCACTGGCTTTGGGTAATCCTGAGCAGCTCAGTTCAACTGCATGTCTTTCCTCTTGTGGAGGACATTGTACACAAACAGATGTGCAGTGGGCATTGACTAAATCGTATCACTCTGCTTATATTTAATATATCACTTTACTTTTTAACACAAGCATCGTCGCAAATCTCACCCATCGTGTGAAGCTGCCCTGCCAGATTTGTCAGTTTTACAACTTTTCATTGCCCTCTCCTTTCCTCCAAGAGCATTTTCCCCTTTTAATTCCAAACTAACTACCTCTTTAACCTGATTGCCAACCTAGAAAACCCAAAAGTTTGGTGGTGTCATCCTGCTTTCTATAGTTTGCTCATGACATACCAGACAGCAAGATACACTCTCACTTTAAAACTGGGAAAGAAAATGGCCTGCATACCTGCCTGGGTAAAACTCCACTCCAGGCAATCCTTCAGGCTAAGGGGTAAAACATCAGGGGCTGTGGGTGTCTCTGACTGCTACTCACTGAGTATCTGCTTTGCTTTGAATTTTTCAGGTTCTGGGCATGTCTGTGATAAATAAGGTATGTGATGATAGATGATGCTAAAGTAGATAGATGAATGAATAGATAGATAGATAGATAGATAGATAGATAGATAGACAGACAGATAGATGCTAGGAGGATAGATGAGAGATAAATCACCTTGACAATGAAATTCAATTAAAATAATAGATAATAGATAGATTGATGATAAATAAACAGACATATTCTAACATTTGGGCCACACCCCCGACCCTAGCAAAAAAAATTTCCTAGCAAAAAATTTTAGCAAAATAAGGTAACTATGTAAAGACAGATACTAGATAGATAGATAGATAGACAGACAGACAGACAGACAAAGAGACAGACAGATAGATAGATAGATGATAGATAAAAATAGATACACAGAAAATAGAAAATTGCATTCCACTGAGCAATATAGACATATTAAACATTTATTTTAGTTATACATTGGATATTTCTGTACAAATCCTAGAAGAAACTGTGAACTGTTTTCTATTATGGCTTATGGTTTTTAAAAGTTTGAAAAGTCCCATCCCCTTAGAGAAACTTCAGTAATTAAGGGAAATAGAAATGGATGACCTTCATTTCTCAATTTCCCTGCAACTTTAGATCCTAGGCTAGGATAGAGATGGCAAAGGGAGCAAAGATTCCTACTCCTGTTTGGGTGCATGTTTCAACCTTAGGTGACACATTTAAAGACTCAGCTGTGGTGCCTAAGAGCTTGGCTTGCACTGTGACTCATTTTGCTTTAGGACATGGACCTGCAAATGAGTTTCACAAGAAGCATCACTGAGATCGGCATTGCCGTACAAGATGCTGAGGATCACAAGTTCCAGTTTTCCCACAAGGAGATGCTGATGGATCACATGCTGGTGAGTGTGCAGAGGAGGAAAGGGCAAGGGCCTGAACATTCCAACTTTAACTCGGTAGAACTCAGCAGTTCCATATAACAGATTTCTGCCTCCCTTCTGACCCAGGTATACCAGGGCTCAGGAAGCTCGGAGGCATGTCTGCGAATTCCACTGAGGCTTCCTGAAACTGTTTACTTGCTTGTTTGTGTTGCAGAACCTGATAAAGGATGAGCCTCTGGATTCCTTAGCTAGCCCCGTTCGATGGAAAGTCTTAATTGCCATCAGATATTTGAGGTACAGAGAATCTGGAGCGTGCATGCGTGCGTGCGTGCATGTGTGTGTGTGTGTGTGTGTGTGTGTGTGTGTGTGTGTGTGTGTAAACAAAAAGACTTTCCATCCCTACTCCCCTGCTCTTCCCCCTCCCCCAGCCACTGACATAGCTGCTAGCATGGACTTCAATGCATCCTCTTATATATACATATTTCACAGATGGAGTCAAAGAGCTGACACGTTGGGACCGGGAGTTTGGCTTAGTGGTAGAGTGCTTGCCTTGCATGCATGAAGACCCGGGTTCGATTCTTCAGTACCACATACATAGAGAAAGAAAAAAAAACCAGAAATGGTGCTGTGGCTCAAGTGGTAGAGCCCTAGCCTTTAGAAAGCCCAAGGACAGTGCCCAGACCCAGGACTGGCAAAAAAAGAAAAAAGAGTTGACACCTTGGCTGAGAGTTGATCATGTGATGGCTGATGGGGACAAGGAACTAGTCAGAGAATCCAGCTCTACTGAGAAGAGGAGACTGAAATTTCTATACAAAAACGTATTTCTCCTCCTAGAGGGTGGCCTTCAGACAAATTTTAAGTTGCTTCCTACTGTGCAGGAGCTCTCAGGCTGCTAGGTTCCTCGGCATGCTGTGTGCTCCCACATGATCAGCTGCTCCGTGAGCAGCATGTCTTTCATCTTCAACTGCTTATGTTTAATTGTGACACAAACAACATAAATTTTACCCTCTTGGTCATTGTCACTTGTATACCTGGGTAGCACTAAGGACAACCACATGATTCGCAGTATTATGTAAGGAAATTCCAGAAGTCTTCTAATCGTGTGTGATTGAAGCGGCATAACCATTGAGCAATGACTCTTCATCATTCTCTGCTCCTCACAGACGCTAGAAACCACTATTTCATTTTCTCTCTAATGTAGATAAGCTCATATGAGTGAGATCATACAGTATTTGTCTGTGTGTGGCTAAATTTTCACTTAGCATCATGTCCTTAAGATTCATCCAAAGTGTAGCATCACAGATCAAAATTCTATGATTTTAATATTTCATTTGATGCACATTTCATTATCCACTCATCTGTTGGTGAATGTAGGCTTGTTTCTGGGTCTTCAGTTCTATTGCTTCTCAGGCTTGTTCTGGTGCCAGTACCAAGCTGTTTTTATTACTATGGCTTTGTAATAGAATTTAAAGTGTGTTATTGATCTCCTTCCAGCATTGTTCTTCCTGCTAAAGATTGTTCTTGCTACTTGGGATCTTCTATTATTCCATCTGAATGTTTGGATTGTTTCTTCTATTTCATTAAAGAATGATGTAGGAATATCTAAAATAGATATCTACAGCTATGTTAAGTTTTGTTCTGATCCCCATGATGTTTGTATAAATGTGTGAAAGAAGAAAAGATTCTAGCTGGGTACCAATGGCTCACACCTGTAATTATAGCTACTCCGGGGATTGACATCTGAGCATCATGTTTCAAAGCCAGCTTGGACAGGAAAGTTCGTGAAACTCTTAGCTCTACTTAGCCACAAGAAAACTGAAAATGATGCTGTAACTCAAAACAGTAGCACTCTAGTCTTAAGCTAAAGAGGCTCAGGAGCAGCAACCAGGCCAGTTTAGATTCCAGGACTCTCCCCTCCCCCACAAAAAAAGAGTCATTGATGAACTCACAAGAATCTAAGAACCAGTCCTACCTGTGGCAGCACATAGAAGGCAAAAGAACGTATTTGACTGATAAAACATACTCTCTAAAGCTTAGACTCTAATTAAAGACCTCTCCTCTCTCTTTCTCTCACACATGATAGAGAAAACAATAATGTTATCACGGACCACATAATGCAGTAGTAAATAATGAAAAATGAGTGATTGTTCATTCATCTAAAAAATTAGTACTGACATATATTGAAAATGATCACCAAGGCGTGACTTTGTTTCCCTTGTCTCCTGTACTTGTCACCACCTCCCTCAACATTCGAGCCTTTCAGAAAATTCAACAGACTTTTCCCATAGTGAGAGCCAATTCACAGATCTTGACCCTTCTAATGAGTTTCTGTGTTAAAACATAATAACCGTTTCTCCGTATGGTTCTCCTTTCAGCAAACTGAAACCTCGGCTCTCATTAAAGGGCCATCTTAATATCCTTGAAGAGAATATCCGACGACTCTTGCCACTTCCCCCTCTGGAAAAGCTCAGAAGTGAGGGTGAGACGGACAAGGACAAGGAACACATTAACGTATGTGGCAGTGAGGACCAAGTAGAATGGAAAGCTGCAGTGGGGACTTTCCCTCTGTAGCCCAAGGCTCACACACACACACATCTGCTTTCAGTTTCTGTACGAAAAATCCATGGATGCTCTAGGTAAACTTCTGAGGACCATGATATGGGATAATGAAGATGCAGACGATTGTGAAGAAATGTTTAATGTGAGTAGATTCACCATGCCTCACTCATCTTCCCACACTGCACTACCTCCACCAGCTTGCCACACCAGCCTTACTCCACCTTCTTCACAGAAAGACAGCCAGCCTGACCTCCTACCTCAGCATGTAACACCACTCCTCTAAAACACCACGCACAATAGCAAGGTGCATAAGACCATATAAAATAATATTATCAAAATGAACTCCAGGAAATGGAAACAAAGTGTTAGGGGTTTTTTTTCTTTATTGCTATTTTTCTTTTCCTTTTGTTTTTTTTTGTTCATTTATATTTCTTTGGGAAGGTAAGGGTATCACAGAAGTGTGAGACAAAAGGTGAACAAATGAAGCCATGACACCACGTTGAAAACTAACTATACAACTTGGGACGAGGACACAAGGGGAAAACTGGGAGAGCGTGTGGGAAGGAGTGAGATTGTTCAAAAAGAGATGTGCTATTTATATAAGTGTAACCCCTCTGTACATCACCTTCATAATAACAATAAATAATCTTTTTAATTGTGTGGAGAGAGAGATCCAGTTACCGAAGAGGCAGAGAGAGGAAAAGGGAGCAGAGGCGAAGGGAGGAACTCATAAGGAGACTAAAGAGTATGATGACTACTAAGCACAAGAATTTCATTCTCTGACCAACAGCTTCTCCGAATGTGGCTTGTTTCACCCAAGGAGTGGGAAAGAGAAAGAGCCTTCCAGATTATTGCCAAAGTACTGACAAATGATATTACTGTAAGTAATCTGGAAATGCATACATCCAGTTGTGTGTGAGCCACAGGGTTTGGGACCCCTCCAGAATTTCAGTCCCCCCCTACATGATAAAACTCGGGCTCCAGATGAAGGGGCTTCCAGGGAACCTTGTGGGTAGTATCTCATATTCCAGAGTGTGGCGGCTGCCATGCTACAATTAGGCTCCCTAGCTTCTTGGCCTGTTGCTCATTTTTTCACTTCCCTTAAGAAATCAGGCATCTTTAGAGGGGTTTCTGTGATTCAACTACATGTTGAGGGAACATGTCTCAGGACATGTAGGGGGAACATGGGACTTGAGATCAGGATGGGGAAGAGTCGGAGGGCCTTATCAAGCGTCCTCACCACCTGAACCTCTCCTTTATCCTGCAGGCACCACAGAACTTCAAAATCGGCTCACTCCTTGGGCTTCTGGTCCCTCACTCCTGCGATTCTCTGCCCAGCATCCGTCAAGCTGCTACCAGCTCAACCATTGGTCTGTTTTGTGTAAAAGGTGAGCGGAGAGAAGGGAACCCACAAGTGAAGGGTTCTCTTCCTATGAAGAGAAAAAAAGTCAAGATGCACCCACTTTTTATCCTTTGTTAGCAAAGCTAGTTGTACAAAGGGATTTCACTGTGATCATACATACATTCACATAATGTAGACTAATCAAATTCACTTCATCCCAGCTACATTTCTTTCTTAACCTCCCTCCTATACCCTTTCTTTCTTCTATAGTTATTTTGAGATATTCTCTTGCTTTTAGCCCAGGCTAGCCTGAACTGAAATCCTGTTTATATTTCCCACCGAACTGGGATAAGAGACATGTGCCACTGAATCCAGCTATTGGATAAAATGGGGTTTCACACACTTTTTGCCTGGGTTCACTTCAAACCATGATTCTCCTCATATCCACCAGCTGAGTAGCTCAGATTACCAGCATGAGCCACTGAACAAGTCAAACCTCTTGATTATTTATGATGGCACCAGGATTTAAGGTCAAGGCTCATACATGCTATGCAGATGTTCAACCCAATGAGCCACATTTCTAGCATTTTTCTTGGTGTTGTTTTGTTTTGAAATCTTAGCTCCTGTCCACGTTTGCATCTTGAGTTTACCATCTTATCGGGGTGACAAGGCCATGTAACCAGACCCAGCTTCTTTCATTGAGAAGAGTCTTTTCTATCCATATTGTCTTGGACATATGGTCTTTCTCTTCTCAACCACCCATGTAGCTAGGATATTAGGCATGAGCCCCTGACACATGATAAATATTTCAGTCTTTTTATAATTCCGAGAGTCATCAGGAAAATAAAGGAAGAAATCAAAACATTCCTAGGATTGAAGAAAAATTAAAACAGCTTAGTAGAACATTTGCAAAACTTCAAATACATAGCCAAGAGAGAAGTTTGCAACTATTAATTCATCAATAAGAAATCAGCAAGAATCCAGGTGCCAATGATTCATACCTATAATCTTAGCTATTCAGGAGGCTGAAATCTAAGCATCACAGCTTGGCTCAAAGCCAGCTCAGGCAATAAAAATTATGGGACCCTTATGTCCAAAAAAGAAACTACCAATTTTTTAATAGAAATAGGGGTGTGTCTCAAGTGAACTAGCCTTGAGCAAAAAAACTCAGGGGCAGAATACAGGGCCTGAGTTTAAGCCTCAAAACCACCACAAGAAAGGAAGGAAGAAAGAAAAAGAAAGGGCTGGGGGGGGGGAAGAAGGGAGGAGGGAGGAAGGGAGGGAAGGAGGAAAGAAATCTGAGAGGAGCTCCCAAATAAATAACGTACTGACACCTCAACCTCTTAGCAAAACAAGAACAAGTCAAATCCAAGCTATAGATAAAAAGAAACAATAAAGATAAAGACTGGGACAAAAATTAACAAAATAGAGACTTAGAAACAGTACAATGAGGCTAAAAATGTTGATTCTTTAAATACATAAACAACATTGAAAGCCCTTAGCTAAACTCACCAAAAGAACAAAGGAAAAACAAGAAAAAAAGAACAAGAGAAACCCTCAAATTAATGAAATGAGATATGAGAAAGTATAACATACCAGAAATCAATGAAGTTTAGAGGATCATTAAGAAATATTTTTAAATACTGCAAATAAATTAGAAAAATCTAAATGATATGATCAAATTTCTAGATGTATATAACCTACCTAACCACATGTATAATAAGCAATGAAATTGAAGCCATGTGTTCAAGGGCTTTTATCATATAGGAATATTGAATTTTATCACAGTCTTATTCTGTATAAATTTAGAGAATCACGTGATGTTTGTCATTGATTCTGTTTATACACTGGATTACCTTTATTTGTATATATTGGATCATCCTTAAATGCCTAAAATAAAACCAACTAAAATAAAATCTATCTGCAGGTATTTTATTGAATATTTTTGTATCTATACTTATTAACAAAATTAGTCTACAATTTTTCTCTCTTTTTTGTTATGTCCTAAATACCCTTTTGTTGTCAGGATAATATTAGCTTTGTAGAATGAGTTTTATACCATGTCTTCCCTTTTACTTCATGAAATACTTTGAAGCACATTTGTTAGTTGCTCTTTAAAGGTGTGATAAAATTCATCAATACATCCATCTGGTCCTTGGCTTTTTCTTGATGCCATAGATGCAAAAATCCTCAAGGCACCAGAAGTGGTACAACTTCTTATGTTCATAGATTAGCATATTGTGAGAATGTCTATACTATCAAAAACAATCTAAGATTTAGTGCCATCCTTAACCAAAATTCTAATGTCATTCTTCATAAAAGTAGAAACAAACTAGTTCCAAAATCATACAGTAGTATAAAAACACCCAAAAAGCCAAAGCAATTCTAAACAAGAACTGTGCTGGAAATATCACAATGCCTAACTTCGAATTATACTACAGAGCCACAGTAACAAGAGCAGACACAGATTTCAATGGAATCAAATAGAATCATATCCAGAAGTAAACCTACAAGACTGAGTCATTTGATTTTAGACAAAGACACCAAATGCGTACACAAAATAAGAGAGCCACTTTAACAAATGGTATTGGAAACATTGTATATGCACATGTAAAAGACTGAAGATGTGACCTCCAGGATATGGAAACAAGAGCCATATAATGTGATACTGTTGTTCATAATGTACTATGTCATTTCTTATCTCTTTTGTTGTCCCCTGGTTATTTTCATATTGTTATAGTATCTTACCTTATTATCTGGTATATTGTATATATGTTTATTTGTTTATTTGAAGGATAGGGAAGGGGGGAAATGGGGACCAAAACATGAGAAGGGGTATCAATGTTTGTGAAGTAATGCACTTTCTATCTGGTGAATATAATGTAACCCTTCCATTAATTACAATAAAAAGAAGAAAAAAGACTGAATATAGACCTCTGCCTCTCACCCCATATTTAAAATGGATTATAGAACTAAATGTAAGGCCTGAAACTTTGAAATCACTGGAGAATATCTGAATAGGACTCCAACCACTTGATAAATAATAGCAAGACGTGATAAATTATTTTATAATACAGAGAGCTAAATATAGACATAGATATAGATAGATACACATACAAATATGTAAATATGTTTATACAAGCACTTGGATAAATGAAAGCAGTATAGCTGGGCTCTAAGCCAAGGTGACTGACTCTTAAATCCACTTATTTTCTACTGGGCTAGGCTTCATTACAATGAATGGCTCAAAAGAGAGTTTCCAGGATTAATGATCATTCAAATTACAAGCAGAAAGTAATTATTGTTTAAGTCTATATTTATAAATTGATATCAACAATCACTAGTTCAGTTGTTCATGATCTTTTTTTGCTAGAATTATTTCTGTTAATTTTCCCCAAAATAATTCCGCAATGAATGGAACTCCAAAAGAAATAGCACTGTAGCAAAGAGGGTAGAGCCAAGACATTCACTCCAGAACAAGGTGCAAGTTCCAATTACTCTGTGTTTACTTGTTCTGTGACCTTGAGCAAATGACTTTATGTATCCCTATCTTGGTTTTCCCATATGCCCAACCCATGGTTCTTTTACCTCAGATGATCTTTATAACTGATGACTATACCTTTACAGGCAGAGCACTGCACATAGAAACCACATTGCATTCATCATCTCATCAGCAGACCTCTCTTGGATTTATTTAAAAGGCAGGGGTCTGGGAGTTTAGCCTAGTGGTAGAGTGCTTGCCTAGCATGCACCAAGACCCATGTTCGATTCCTCGGTACCCCATATATAGAAAAAAGGCCAGAAGTGGTGCTGTGGTTCCAGTGGTAGAGTTCTAGCCTTGAGAAAGCCTAAGGACAGGCCCTGAGCTCAAGACCCAGGACTGGCAAAAAATAATAAATAAATAAATAAATAAATAAATAAATAAATAAATAAATAAATGGCATCTAGCAGCTACTGTATCTCTATATTAAAACACAGCAGGAGGGTGACTGCGTTTGAGTCCTTGAACTCTCATGTGTTTGTTCCTTTGTTGATTTTAGGCATTCACCTGGAAATGGAAAGACTTCAGGGTTTACAGGAAGGACTGGCATGTGATGATGCACAGGTCCAAATCAAGATTGCCTCCAAAATAGCAAAGGTAAGAAAGATGTAAGACTATCCAAGAGGGATAAAGACCCTTCTGGGTCAATTTCCAAGTGAATGTTTTATTTACTCCCAATTAGGATAGAAAAAAAGGCAACACTTTAGATAGCTAAGCCAAATGAAAGACCTTTTTCCCTGTCATTCATTAATTTTGGTTACATGTTCCTCAGCAACACCTGCTACTAATCATAGCATCTGGGGGGAAACAGTAAATTCTGTGGTCTTTCCCTTACTGTAGTATACAGTGGGTGAAATGAACTGAACCAGGCTTTGAAAACAAGATATGGATTCTATGTGCCCTGCCTGATATTTAGTCTAAACTGTGAAACAAAAACAAATAGACACATAGCTTACACTGAGTTGCTTAAACTGAACCAGTCATTCATTAACCTACTATCTCCTGAGCCTTTAGCACATGCTATGCTCTGTTCTAGACTCTATAGAAAGCGGGAGACAAATGCCCTGCTTTCACTATATCCTAGTAGTAGAAAAAAATAAATCCAAGTAAGGGAGAAATGGGGAGAGTGATCCTCTAGAAAGAAATTATGGCAGAACCGTGGCAATATTTGGAAAAGAAAACTCCAAGTAGAGGAGAAATGGCAGACTTTCAGAGGCCCTGAGATAAAGTATGTAGAGAAATCTAAAAGATAGCTAAGAGCTGTTTCAAAGGCTTTCCAAGCCTTATTATAGATATTTTTTATCCCAGTTGAAACCAAAAGCCAACAGAGGTCTTTTAGCAGAAGAGCCATACAATTATGTAGACTTCACATATTTATATGTGTGGAAGTGTTCCACAGTTGTCAATAAAGACCCAATAAAATCAGTACATCATGACAACATGTAAGTACAAACAGAAGTGAACTACCATGAGGACAGAAAGCAGTTCTGGATTTGCAATGACCTCGGTGGGCTAGCAATGGTTCTGGAAGGAGATTAGCTTTCTACTTAGGAGTATCACTAACTGCTATGAGAATGCCTGGAATACAAGCTGACAAGAAAAAGCAAAATTAGTGAAGTCAGCTTACAGAAAACTGTAAGAATCCAATAGCAGATGATGTTAGCTTAGACCCAGGAAACCAGGAGAAAGTGAGGATAACTGAGAAGAAAAGCTAGCAAAGCCATAGCATGGAAGGCAGAAGTCTATGACAATTTAGGTATATAATAACTCAAAACAGTGCTTGAATGAGCAACTGTTCATGGAAAAGAGCTTATTTCCTCTCAACAAAATAACATCAGATAATGTAATGCAAGGTTCGGGGTGCGGGGGGTGTCAGTTGTGACTAGTAAGCTCTCATGGTTGCAAAGCATTCCAGTTTAAACAGGGAAAGCCTCAGATAATCTCCAGAACTCATACTGCCCGCCCTCCTTTATTAGCACACTCACACTCTCAGATTCACACATTGCTATCCAACCAAACATTCTGTGTTCATGTGCCTGAAGACCAGAATTGTAACATTGTTTTTTCTACCTTTTATTGACTGTCCTTGGTACTGAGGCATGCACAAGCCTGGCACAGACACTGTCCCTCAGCCACCTGCCTGTTCTGCATTACATTCTAGTACTTGACACATGTGATAGGTTTTCCCAAATTCTCATGGCTGGAGATATTTGTCTGTGATATCTAAAATGTGTGTGAAGATGCTTTTACATATAACAATATTTTCCCTGCGGGGTATGCTATAACTTCTGGTTTTAGAAGAGAACTGTCTTCTCCAGCTTGAGATTCAGTCAGTAAACATGAAATGATCAAAAGGCAACTCCACAGAAATCTTGCCGTGCAAGATGGCCATGCAATGGCTCATCTGCATGATTTTTCCAGTTTCTAGATTCCAGCACAGGTGGACTATTTAGAAAGCTGCTCAGTGGTTTCTTCATATCCCAAGACAAACAGCAGAAGGTTCTCAGGGTCCAGATGCACACAGCGTGGTGGTTAGTAACACGAGTCATTCTGGCTATATTTTCAGATTGTCTGTAAATTCATCCCCAGTGAGGAAATTCCGACGTTCTTGGAAGAAACACTGGATGGTCTGGAAACCCTTACTCCCATGTGCACAAGAGCTTGTGGCATATGGTTGATCGCCACCCTGAAGGAGCATGGAGTTGCTCTGGAAGAGCAGGTGAACACAGCCAGTTGTAAAGTTGAGCAAATGCCAAGTCAGTCTCCACTACTCAGTCTGTCAAGAGCAGACATCCTTGCAGGCAAGAGCTCGCATCCTTGAGAGGCCTCAGCAGAGGCCCAGCTGTGTAATGAAGCTCCACTTGAGTTGACCATAAAACCTTTCAGAACTGTTCACTGTGGTCAGCTCTGAATCAAGGCCCTGGAAAAGTGGGTTGTTAGCACTGGTTTTACCTATGAGATCCAAATAGAGCATTAACTTGTTGTTAGAAGTTCAAAGTCAGCCCGGGCACCAAAGCCCATCAGACTCTTATCTCCAGTTAACCACTAGAAATGGGAAGTGGGGCCGTGGTTCAAGAGGTAGGTTGGTAGCCTTGAACTGAAGAGCTTGGGGACAGTTCCCAAGCCCAGAGTTCGAGCCCCATGACTGACAAAAAAATTAATAATAATAAGCAAGAAACCAATTTTAACTAAGTGACAGCATCTTAAAGAAAAAAAGAAAGAAATCCCTTTGTCCCAGTTTCAATGACCCTTAATTTTAAAGTTCTCTGAAGTGTGGATTTGGAGAAAGGGCATTAGAAAATGTCCCTGTGCTTAATGCTTTACAAACAGTCACTTAAAACTTCAGTGAATATAAACTATGCATTAGACACTGGGCTAGAGGTGGGAAATGAAGGTTGATATGGAATATGGAATGCCTGTGTCTTGCATCAAGATAGGGATCATTTAATAAGGGAAAGACTTCTGATAGAGAATCCAATAGCTGAACTGAGACTCTAGGATGATCTTTTTAAAGGACTTTCTATGATTAAGAAGTGATCACTGCTGGGTGCCTGTGGCTCACGCCAGTAATCCTATCTACTCAGGAGATATGAGGATCACAGTATGAAGCCAGCCCAGGCAGGAAAGTCTGTGAGACTTTTATCTCCAATAAACTGCTCAGAAAAATCTGGAAGTGGTGATGTGAGGCTCAGAGACACTGCCCAGGCCCAGAGTTCAAATCTTAGGACTGGCAAAATAAAATTTTTAAAAAAGAAATAATTGAGGGAAGACATTGTGCATGAGATATCAGATTTAAGTATTTATAAAATAAATAAATAAATTTCCATTAGGAGCAAAGACTCTTAAGCATGAATAAATTGCCTTGTCCACATCACAATCTGAAATGCATAGTATCATCACCTACTCACAAAGAGTAGCACCCAAATTCAGAATAGTGGTATTCTACCCTTTTAGATCTGATTCATCTTTCCTGTCAAATAACCTTTCTTTTGTCACTCCCATTTTCTCTGTGTTCCAGACATCCCCATTTGCCTATTCCAGAGATCTTGTTGACATTTTCTCATATCCATACGCTCATGCTTTTTCTTCTTAGTACTAGAATTTGAATTTATGGCCTCTCATTTGTTTAGTGGGCATTCTATCCCTTAAGGCATTCCCCTAGAATTTGTTGTTGGTGGTGGTGGTGGTAAGGCTTGGACTCTGGGCCTGGGCACTGTCCCTAAGCCCTTCAGCTCAAGGCTACTGCCCTACCCCTGGAGCCACAGCCCCACTTTCCAATTTTCTAGTGGTTAATTGGAGATAAGAGTCACACTGACTTTAGTGCCCAGGCTGACTTTGAACCACAGTCCTCAAATCTCCGCCTCCTGAGAAGCTAGGATTACAGGCATGACCCACCTCTAGAATTTTTTTAGCTGTATGTTTCAGATAGGGTCTGGAATTTTTGCCAGAGAACCAGCCTCAAACTGCTATCCTGTTCTCTACAGTCTCCCCTGTAGCTAGGATCATAAGCACACAGCACCACAGCCAGCTTATGCTTTTCTTACATAGTAGATTTTACTCATTAGAAGAGTTATATCCCTTAATAACATCATCTTGGTCATGTGTTTGAGATTATGTCTGTGGTTTCTGCAATTAAAAGCTAATTTTTGTATAAGAAATCAGTGCTTTAGTGGAAAAACTAAAGAGTTATATATCTGTCCCCTCACACCCAATCTCCCCCACTATCAACATCACCCTTCAGAGGGGGCCATCTGATACTACAGTGCTACTGCATCTATTACTATATGTGGTAATATACTTGAATCCACGTGGATAATGATAACATTGCTTCTCAGAGCCACTTTAAGGTTTGCTCATCCTCACATGGGTGTGTGTTTGTGCATGTGCGATATAGAGACAAAGACAGAGACAGAGAGATCTAACCCAAGTCTTTCTTTACTCTAAGTAAATACTCTCCCACTCAAGAAACTCCCCCCAGCTCCTTTATTTAGTTTCTGTGGCTGACCTCAAGCTTAAGATCCTCTTTCTTCCACTTCCTGAGTGGAGGTGCCCAGCTAAGGTTCACTCTGTGTCCTTCGTTCTTTAGGTCTTTTAAAGTATATAATGACACAGACCCACCATTGTAATATTATGCAGAATAAGTTTTGCTGTCCTAAAAAATACTGTGCTCTGTCAGTTCTCTTTACATGTGTCCTTTCTGACAAAGATGTTCACCTCTACCATTCATAACATTGCTTACCTATCTTTTGAGACTCACACCAAGCCTTCCCTGCAACCTCTTTCTAGATTACCAGTTGTATGTACCACCTAGACTTCATTCCTCTGGGTAGATGAGTGAGGCCCTTTATCCCATCTCTAAGAAAGGGTTGGCTCTTTTTCCTCTTCGGTTTTATCCCCTTCATTGCCTAGCTAACCACTTGGCCTAAGGTGCTCTTTCCCCAAATGCTTGCCAAAGTGCAATGTAGTAGTCTTCTTAAGTAAGAAACCAGCCATGTGTAGAATCAATTGTTGCTTTTAAAACCATTTGCAATTCATCAACCACCCACAATATGCTAATGGTACTTTGCCTGGGTCTTCATGCAGAAAGAAAATGGCAACTTACTGTTTTATTTTGGCTTCTTTTTAGCTACTGGATATTCTGAGCACAATTTACCACCACATGCCAGTCCTCAGACAAAAAGAGGAAAGTTTTCAGTTTATGCTAGAAGCCATCTCCCAGATAGCCAGCTTCCACATGGACGCAGTGGTTATCAATCTCCTACAGAAGCCTCTGCCATATGACAGGTAGATCCTCGTTGGACTCATTCATTCTCTATGAAAGTCCACCAGATGTGGCTTTGGGGAGCATTTATTATTTGAAAACAAAGGTTGAAAACCATCTCACCTGAACCATTCAAAAATTGGTATTTGAAATTTGATAGGGAAGGGGGGAAAACCAAGATGGGTGGGAGGTGTGGGGGGGAGGGTAATGGGTACCAAGACATGTGAAAGGGTATCAATGTATGTGAATTAATGCACCTTCTATCTGGCAAATATCATGTAACCCTTTTACTAATTACAATACAAAAATAATTCATTCTTGTAAAAAAAAAACAAAAATTGGTATTTGAAACCAAAGTAATAATCTTTAAATTGTTTTACTGAACAATAATTATATATACATTAGTTACCACATACCATATACACCATATATTCTGTAGAAATAAGTTAATACTTTTCCTCTTTCTGGTTGTATAGAATGGCAATTTGTAAGTGATTTTCATCTTAATAAACATTTAACAAATCTCAGCAGCCCAGGGGAAGACTGTTAGATTGTTATATAATATATCATTTATATCTCCTAGCATAGTAGCATGTTCCTTGAAATTATGATGATTTTAGTCAGATTGGAAAGCTTACAGGAATTGGGACTTATCTGTCATCTTCTTGTTGTGCTATTCTAGGGACACAAAGACATTATGGAAGACACTGGCTGAAAACCCAGCCTCCAGTGGCAAACTCATACGAGCCTTGATAGACAAACTGCAGATCAGGTTAGAAGATGACATCGCTGGGATAGAAGCAATTTCAGTGAGTTGGACATTTCATCACTTACATGAAACTGTGCTATTAGCAAGCGACCTTGGAGTTCTAGCATTGCTTGTAATCTTCTCTCATGCCCTAACTTTAATCCCATCCCATTTCATAGTAGATGAAACGGGAAGGCATTGTACCTGTGATATATTTACCCGTGATAATATTTGGAAGCAAATTTCTGCTCAGCCTTAAAATCTGTCCATCTGTATTTCAGAACAATCTTCATGGTATCCAAAGCACCATTTTTATCGAGACCCCCCCCCTAATGCCATAAAAGAAAAAAGAAACTCTTGGGACTGCTCAAGAGAAACAACTGGAAGCCAGAGGCTTATAAACTAATATGTTTCCTTTGTGTTTCATGATCAACATAGTCAACTCAGAAAACATCCAGTTGGGCGGAAGGCGGGGGAGGGTTGACCATCAGCCTAGAAGCAGATGACGTCCTGACCTGAAATCCTCTGGACCCCCAGGTGGCCTGTGCTATGCATGAAGTGCTCTCAACCGGAGGCCCAGTCACCAGCTTGTATCCAGAATTGTTCACACTCCTCTTGAAGCTGGTCAGCTGCACGCTGGGCCAGAAGATGCCCATTTCTGCTTTGAGCCACAGGCGGCGCGTCATGCAACCAGGGGAACGACAACAGGCACCAGATCCTTGCAGGTAAATGGTCCAGCTGACAGTCTTCCTAAGATGTCTGATCCCAAACTCCTAAAGTGGGGCAAAAGAGGCCAAGATCTATGCTCTCTGACCCAAAATCAAACACTCATGAGGAAACAATAACTTGTGAGGTCTTAGTCTATATCCCCAGGTCTTGTAGTTACCCTTCCCTGGGCCATTCCCCCAGAACAGCTACCCAAAGAGACCAGTGATGGAACATGATGCCATGCCTTCTTCCTTGAAGGGTCCTCTCATTCCTTTGGCTTCCTTTATTGGTATCTTACTAGGAAGACTATGATTCTGTAATATCAAAGCCATGCAAAGAAGAAAAATAAATAAAAACAAATACCAAATGGTATTAAATCTATACTTCAACAACTGAAATATGTAACATGAAAGAAGGCTGTGTCTCTAAGAGAGTGAAAGTCATTTATTCTCAGTTACACAGTAAGATGCCCATCTTTAATGTCTAAAAGAAAAGCAAAAAGCTATTTGAGAATTAGCAAGTGTAGATTTTCTCCTACATCACATTTCTCTTTCTCTTAACTTTCACATAACATTCTCATTACAATGTCAATTCATAGTGTAACCTCTTTAAAAGACATTTTAAACAGATTTTAGTCAAAATGAATGCTGTTCCTATAATACACCTACCTAGCTTTACTAAAATAACAAAAGTACGAAGCTGCGCCCAAGTGCAAGCATGCTTATATGAATGCATCATCAGAACAGATTCCCAAAAGGAACCAGCCAAGTGCAAGCATGCTTATATGAATGCATCACCAGTACAGATTCCCAAAAGGAACCACATCACACATCCCTGATCCTAAGGATGCTTAGAGTCTGTGAACTAGGGTATTTTTCATCCCATTACTAATAGCTTTTTTTCTTCATGAGGATTGACAAAATCATGTCATTTGAGTATTCCCGTTGATGCCAAGACTGAAGAGCGAGAACAGGGCAGGCATCCCTCATTTTTGTTTTTGTTGTAGTTGCTGTTGTTTGTATAGCATCCCATCCCACCAGTCCAAGGTTAGAGCATATTGTAGAGGGCTGGAGGAATGAACTGGGGAATTCACAATTCCCTCTATGCCTCTGACTTACTGTGATTATGTCTGCTGTCTCCTGTAGGCTTTCAATAGCAACTCTGAAGTGTCTGCAAGCCCAAGCCATGAAAGAAGGTCTTGCGAAGGAATCTGATGAGGGGGATAATTTGTGGACCCTTCTTAGCAATCCTGAGAACCATCACATAGGAGTATGTGCACTCGCCAGGTAAGATGCGAATATAGTATCAAAGAAAAGATAAAGAAATACAAAATAAAAAAGGAAAACACTGGAAGTTACACTAATAAAAACTAAATTTTGTAGTCAAAGAAGGACATAAGGGAAGAAAGAGTAAAGATGGAGAGGGAGATGGTAGTATCAACCAAACTATACTCTGTAAAGAGAGAGAAGCAGAGAGGGGGAGGGAAAGACTTGACCCTGGCATGGTAGCACCGACCTGTTATCCTAACACACAGGAGTTAGCAGCAGGAGGATTGAAAGTTCAAGACCAGCCTGGGCTATATAACAAGACTTTTTTTCAAAAATCAAAATAGAAACAAATTCAAATGACATGTTTTCAACGAACTTCATTGAACTGGATGTCTCGATGAGCTATTATAGATTTTAAATTTTATTAGTTGTGTACCAATCATTCCTGAGATTGCTTCCTGAGAAGGGAGAGGGAGAACCTTTGCCCACATTTGCATTTCCCAGGAGCATGGCTGTCTGGCAGCACGGCGTCATATTGGACATCATGATACACTTACTTCCATCTCTCACCTCCTCCTCGGAGAACTACCGGATCACTGGCACGGCTTTCTTCTCTGAGGCAAGGGAGAGCAGGCATTACAGCATGCTCATGGGGTCCCGTAGGATGCTTGTGTGAGGGATTGGAGTTCAGTGAAAGCTGTAGTCATGGGAAAGGAGCCTTCAAGGACAGCCTTAGTCATAAAGGTGCCAGGCCCTGCCAGAGACACCAAAGCAGGGAGTGGAAGAGGCAGAAAGGCCTACTTCCACCACCTCCTGCCCAACACCTGCAGAAATAGACCTTCCAGGGCAAAGAGGGTAAATGGCCAAGTCTGGGAGTGACAAGGACAGAAGTAAATAAGTCCCTTATCATCTCTTCCAAATCCCACCTTAAGACTATCCCAATCAGTCCAGAGAAGGAGCATCACCAATGCTTTCTGGTTGGTTTGTTTTCTGCCCCCCACTGTTCTATTGACACTAGAAACCTCCTCCTCTTAAGAAGGTGCTCTGGTGCTCATCACCAGATAACCTGAACTGTGGGCTGCTCACGTCCAGAGCTGAGCCACTCCAGGACTTGCGGGGTCACTCCAGGGTGGCCTCTCTCTCTACTTGGCCTTGGGATGTCTGTGGCACCCTCCTGAAGGGAGGCCACTCCCTGGACTGAAGGGGAGGAGTGTGTTGATTGCAGCTCATGAAGGAGCCGGTCCTGTGGAAGCATGGGAATCTGCGAGAGGTTCTCATCTTGATGGATCAGAGTGCCTGGGACACCAACGCTACCCTGAGACAAATGGCCATTCGAGGACTAGGAAACACGGCCTGCGGGGCCCCTCACAAGGTACGGGGACCTCGCAG
Source organism: Megascapheus bottae (assembly GCF_031878675.1). Taxonomy (NCBI): domain Eukaryota; kingdom Metazoa; phylum Chordata; class Mammalia; order Rodentia; family Geomyidae; genus Megascapheus; species Megascapheus bottae. The sequence continues at coordinate 61,953,272 of NC_143512.1, forward strand.
GGAACAGGGCTGGCGTAGGGTGACAAGTTCCGCTTTGTGTTTCTTGGACAGAGCCATTTGCAAACCCACACTTGGCAGTTGTATAGAAATGCAGTGAAAAATCCCAATACATTGACATGTGCGGATGACCCCTGACAGAACATGCCCTCCTCTATCTGGGGGCCTCCTCCCCGTGCTTTGCAGAACAGCGTTGGGGATTGAGGCCGCTTCTTTCTAACCAGGTGAAGAAGCATAAGCAGATCATGTTGGAATCTGTCATCAGAGGTCTCTATCACCTGGCTCGCACTGAAGTCGTCTGTGAAAGCTTGAAGGCTCTCAAAAAGATCATGGAACTGCTCACAGACCGAGATGTGAGCTTCTACTTCAAAGAAATAGTGCTGCAAACAAGAACCTTCTTTGAAGACGTGAGTCTTTCCTCCCCTTTCTTCCCAGAAAGCAAGGGGCATGGGGGGGAATCAAACGAAAAGGAAAAAGAGTTTGGCAGACAATAATCAGTGTCCCATCATTATCCCCTGCCCAGTCAAGAGGTCGCCTGGGAACAGTCTTACACAGCTTTCACAGCTGTTGACTTCCCGCCTCTGTGGCTCTCTGCCAGAAGTGCTCCCTGGCCTGGAAGTTACGAATGATCTAAGTAGAGTGGTAAAGAAGTGTTGGGGGAAAGAAAGCCCCAGGAAAGACTGAAATAACGAGAGAGAGGAATTGGTAGAGATTGCAGAAAAAGGTTGTTAGTGTCTGGTCTAGTCCAGAGACCCAGTGATCAGTCAGTAAGCCTAGGTACCGGAGAGCCATTTCTTCTACAACTTCCGAGAAACTGTATTTTACTATTTATTTTTGACTTTTCTCACTACCATCAATGTAAACGCCCAGTCCATAATGACTTAAATGTAAAGCTGTTTCATTGTGATCAGTTGTCACAGGAAATGGAAGCCTGCTCATTGCTGTCTCTAGTGCATCCTCCATACACATTAGAGCGTTATTAAAACAGTTATTTACCTTCTTGTCTGCAGAATGACAAGTTTTTATTTCATTCAATATTGGCCATAAACTTATTTTTCTGCTCTAAGTATATTATAAGTGACTATCTCCAAATGAGAACTGAAATATGTAAATAGAATCTAATGAAAAATGACCTCTTAACCTAACCTTTTTCTACTAATTTGTTACATTTTTTTAATATTTTTATTTATTCCTCTCTTGTCATTTGTTAACCATGGGATTTTTAGTTTCATATCATAGTATATAATTTTAAAATGTTGCATTTTTGCAAGTTTCTGTTTGTACTGGTCTAAATCTACTCTTTTTTCATATATTTTTATTGTAATTAATTAAAGGGTTACATTATATTCACCAGATAGAAGGTACATTACTTCACACACATTGATACCCTTTCTCATGTCTTGGTCCCCATTTCCCTCCCCCCACCCCTGCCCCTCATCTTGTTTTCCTCCCTTCCCTATCCGACTTCAAATAACCAAATAAGTATATAAACAATATGTCAGATAACCTGGTGAGATACTGTAACAATATGAGATAATCAAGGGACAGCAAAAGAGATGAGAGATAGCATAGTACATTAAGGACAGCAATCACTCATTATAGGGCTTTTGTTTCTATATCCTGGAGGGCCTTCCATTTAGCATCATACTATATGGCCTTATATATCTAGGTTTTGCTCTATTACAATTCTCTGCTAAGAGAGCAGAGAATCCTACTGATTAGGATAAATGAGGGAGACTACTGAGCCTATGTTCCATTGAGTCTGACTTATGTCACTTAATATGATTTTTTCTAAGTCTTTCCATTTCCTTACAAATGAGGCAATGTCGTTCTTTCTGATGGCAGCATAGAATTCCATTGTGTATAAATACCATATCTTGATCCACTCATCAATTGAAGGGCATCTGAGTTGGTTCCATATCTTTGTTATGGTAAATAGTGCTGCAATGAATTCGTTGTACTAGTGAATTTAGTATGTCCTTGTTTCTGGACGATTGGGTAAATGCCAAGTAGTGGAATTGCTGGGTCATAGGGGAGCTCCATCGTTCTGCTGTCTGTACTTTTTTTTAATTATAATTAATAGAAGGGTTACAGTTATATTCACCAGATAGAAGGTGCATTACTTCACATACACTGATACCCCTCTCATGTTTTTGTCCCCATTTCCCTCCCTCCACCCCCTCCCCCATCTTGTTTTCCCCACTCCCCTTCAAATAAATGTATATACAATATACCAGTTAACAAGGCAAGATACTGTAACAATATGAGATAACCAAGGGACAACAAAAGAGATGAGAAATAACATAGTACATTAAGAACAACAATCACGGGGGCCGGGAGTTTGGCCTAGTGGTTAAAGTGCTTGCCTAGCATGCATGAAGACCCGGGTTCGATTCCTCGGTACCACATACATAGAGAAAAAGCTGGAAGTGGTGCTGAGGCTCAAGTGGTAGAGCTCTAGCCTTGAGAAAGTCCAAGGACAGTGCTCAGGCCCTGAGCTCAAGCCCAGGACTGGCAAAAAAAAAAAAAAAAGAACAACAATCACACATTATATGGTTCTTGTTTCCATATCCTGGAGGTCCTTTCATTTAGCCTCACCCTATATGGCTTTATGTATCTAGGTTATGAGCTATTGTAATCCTCTGCTAGGAGAGTCCAAGGTTTGTACTAATTATTACAAATGAGGGAAACCATTGAGCCTATATTCCTTTGGGTCTGGCTTACTTCACTTTATATGATTTTCTCCAAATCTTTCCTTACAAATGGGGTGATGTCATTCTTTCTGATGGAAGCATAGAATTCCATTGTGTATAAATACCACATCTTGTTGATCCAGTCATTTATTGAGGGGCATCTGAGTTGGTTCCATATCTTTGCTATGGTAAACAGTGCTGCAGTGAACATTGTTGTGCTAATGGCTTTAGTATGTCCTTGTTTCTGGACGATTGTAAATCTACCTTTTAAAAACAAACTTATGCTTTGATATTTTTTTCTCTAAATTACCAACATCACTTCTAATTTTCAAGTTGCCCTCCAGAGTACTTACTGAGCCCACACTCAATCAGTGTGTACTGTAAAAATAAACATATTCTCTTTTTTCTCATTACACAGGTAACAAATGGCAATTACCTTTAGCAAAGTACTGACATGTCTCTTACAGACCCTACCTGTTAGGTTTTGGGGTTCTTGCTGAACTAGTAATAATTCTCTTGGATCTGAGTTTCTCGGAAATCATGAATCTACCTAGTTGTTTTATGACTGAGATCGTGTTTCTCGGTGCTGTTGATGAAACATATCTGAATTCTTAATAGTTGTTAGGTTATATCTTTCTTCTCCTAACTGGAGTTGATTCCATCACACCTAAACACAAGTAAACTTCACAAAACTTAGGTCCTGGTAACAACAAGCTATTCTTGCTATTCTTTCTGCAGGAATTATCCTTCTTCAGCTTTACTTCTCTTGGTCCCTATATTTTGTTATAGATTAAACAATCATGAAGTTACCTGTTCTCTGGAGTTTTTTTTTTCTTCTTTCCTTCCTCTCAGAATAGAAAGACCTTGATGAAATTTTCTTGGGTGTGCTGATGGTATGGCCAAACCCACTGCATTTTTCAGGCTGTCTTCCTGAGCAGTCACTTTGTCCTCTGTGAATCCATAAGGACACTGATGGGCACCCTAAAATATTCTGCCAGTTCTTTCTCCTGCTTTTTCATCATGTCTTTCTGTTAATGATGGAAAAAAAAATTGAAAGTCTTCTTTTCTGTTAAGTATGTTCTGCCTGTTAGTACTTTGATTTTTTCTTTTTCCAAAAATAATATTTAACAAATATACTTTTGCATGCCTTCTATAGCTATATTTATTTTAAGAATATGTTTCTAGCCTCCTGCCCATTATGAAAAACCACATCTCTTGTATTCATTTAGCTTTCTTGGTGCTTTCTGAAACAAGGTGTTTTTCTGAAACACCTACATGAGGTTCCTTTTTATGTGTTTTGTTTCTCGAAATAAAAATTCTGTTGCTCAGGATTGCTTTTCCTTTTATCCCTCAGTGTTCATATGCATGCATTAAATCCATTTCTTTTTCTTTTTTTCTTTTTTGCCATCCTGGAGCTTAAACTCAGGGCCTGGGCACTCTCCTTAGACACTTTTGTTCAAGGATAGCGTTCTGTCACTTGAGCTACAGTGCCACTTTTGGCACTGTATATAGTACTGAGGAATTGAACTCATGCTAGGTGAGCACTCTACCACTAGGTTACACTCCCGGCCCTTTAAATTCATTTCCTAGGCCTGAAAACTCCAGTCCATCTTCCTTTGTTGGGACTGTAAACTATAAGTTCAAAGTCCACATGTGAAATGATAGGCTCTACACCATCTTTACTGTTGCTTCATGAAATTGTTCTCTACCATCCTGGACAAAAAGCAAGGAAGTCCTATAACTTCACTGATTCACCTGTAAGATCAGGCATTTTCTGGTGTTTGTTTGTTTGTTTTCCAGTGTTGGGCCTTGAACTCATGGCTTGAGCACTGTCCTTGGACTTTCTCAAAGCTAGAGAAACTTTCTCTACCACTTGAGCCACAGCACCACTTCCAGCTTTTTCTATGCATGTGGTACCGAGGAATCGAACCGAGGTCTTCATGCATGCTAAGCAAGCACTCTACCACTAGGCCAAACTCCCAGCCGATGACCAGGAACTTTTTTATATAAAGATCCATATTCCTGAGTTGCCTGCAATCCCTTTAGAAAATATATGACATTTTAGAGAAGGACTATAAATCGTTGGCAATTCAAAATAGAAATCCTCTAACTCCAGGCAAGTGCGTAAAATACAAAAACAACAGAAATCATCTCTTGCCTTAGGCTACCAGCACCTTTGTTTGTCAGATCACATCAACCATAAAACATCCCCAGCACTTGTCAAAGACAGAACCGTATCTCCAGCTCTAGGGTTATCTAAACCCTAGCCTTGTGGTTTCTCCAACATGTGTGCAGAAAGAATGAGTTTCTTGGGGAGAAAAAAGAAAGAGGAGCAATCTCAGAACACACTCGGGGTGTGAAAAGAATATCATAGTGTCAGGCCCCAAGCTTCCTTTGCTGGAGCAGGGAAAGGCAGGAGAAGCTGGATGGATGCCAAGATGGGTGCTAACAGGGAATGGCCTGTGAGAAGTTGCATTTGTCACAACAGGAGCAAGATGATGTGAGACTGACCGCCATCCTCTTATTTGAGAATCTGGCATCCCTAACAGGAAGAAGGTGGAAACCCTTTTTTGTGGAAGAAATTAAAAAGAGCATGATTTCATTTCTTCTTCATCTCTGGGATCCCAATCCTAAGATTGGAACTGTAAGTGACCCACCACAGGCACCTGTACTGCATCCTCTCTCCTGGGTGAGAAGTGCTGGTAAGCCTGGTCTAGCTGGGCTGGTAGTAGCCACATCTGAAGGTATCCCTCAGAACTGAATCTCAAAACCACTCTTTCAGTTCTGGGCTCTATCTAGCCATCCCTTTTCACCCTTGAACATTGGGGAAAAGCCAAGAATTACTGTTCAGCCATCCAAGCCTTTTAATTTTCATTGCTCAGTTGCCAGTGTTGTTCAATGTTATTCTTTCTGAATGAGGACCCCAGTCTTGCAGGCTGTAATGTAGAAAACTGATTTGCTTTTCATCTAGGCTTGCCGTGATGTCTTGGTCATCTGTATCCCTTTCCTGGGCCTGCAAGAACTCTATGGAGTTTTAGATCATCTCCTGGTTCAGGACCTGCCAAGGGCCAGGGATTTCTATAGGCAATTCTGTGTGAAACTGGTAAGTGTACCACAAATGCACCTCCAGAATGGCAGACAAGAATCTGGACCCATATCCTAAGGGTAAACAGTGTGGTAATGAATGTGACTGTGCCTCTCTGGCTAGAGCCAAGACCGTTATATCTTCCCCTAGTGCCCTTGGTGACTTTCTCAAGTCCTAACTAGGGTCCATTCTCCTAAATTGTTGAAACACGTGTCTATTGACTTTTTCCTGAAGCCCTGGTGCCTTCCAAGTAAGCCCTAACTTACGGTCAATTTATCAGTGGATGGCTATGTGAGAGTTCGTTGGCCTTAAAAGTTCCCTTCCGAAGCACTGTAGGATGCCGAATGCTCTCGGTAATACACATCTGCTTCTAGGCAAAGAAAAACCAGGAAATCCTCTGGATCCTACACACACACACGTTCACCTTCTTCGCAAGCAATTGGGAGGTGATCAGGAGCTCAGCTGTCAAACTCACAGGTGAGCTCACCTCAAAAGTCCCTATCACGTGGTGCTTGCTTGTCTGTGGATTTGTTCTTTGCATGTAGTGTTTGTTTTGACTGAAAGCTACCCCGAGCCAGGTGCTCGTGACTCACAGCTGCAATCCTAGCTACTTGGGAAGTAATGATCCAGGAGGACTGACGTTCTGGATCAGCCCCAGGTGATGAGTTCGCGAGTTCCCCCATCCCAATCAACAGTGCCAGGGGACAGAGCTCATGAGACTCCCATCTCAATCAATAGCTGGATGTAGTGGTTAATGTCAGCCCCTCCAGCTTGGTGGGAAGCTGAGCTTGAGAGGGTTGCAGTTTGATGCTAGCTGGGACAAAACAAAAGAGAGTGATACCCTATCCCAATAGAAAGGCGGGTGTCCCCGCTACAGGGAGAGGAATAAAAAAGAATGTAATCTAGACACACCAGATCAAAAAGCAAAATAACCAAAGCCAAAATAGCATGTTAAAGCTTCAGGCCACGCATATGATGGCCTTTACCTCATTATACTTTGCTAATTCCAGGAATCATATCTCACACGAGTTGGAAACCTGACAGTGCTTTACCCCTGACCCCCAAAAGACCATTTGTGTCCTTTCTCAAGTACACTTTGGATGGGTGACCACTTCCAGGCAAGCCACTCCAGACATAATCAAGGTGCCCCTCACATAGCTTAAGTCTATACCAGGAAAGTTATGTAATTAGCTCATTACAAAACCAGAATATGCACCTTGTGACCAGATGTCCTTTCACATGATCCAACTTCTGCCCTACAGCAAAGTCAGTAACTTTTTTCCTTGTTGGCTTTAGATGCTATCATTCTCAATTTGACCAACCAATATGTGGAGTTATTAGACAGAGAGCAGCTGACCACACGTGAGTACCAGAGTTGCTTTGTGCCCAGAACACTGTCCTTAAAGAAACTATTATTGCCTCCAAGTTGCAGAAAACTCATAAATGGAAGAGCTTTGGTATCCATTCACTATCCAAGAGATATCCAAGGCTCTCTTGATACTGGAATTTTGGTGGAACCTGAAGTAATTCCCATCTCCATCCCTTTCCAGACATGTTACCAACTGATTATAGATTTCTGCTTACATGAGACTGATGATCACAAAGCTAGGATCTTCTCTTCCCTTTCTGTTTTTGTCTTTTCTGTGTATGCTAGAGAATGAACCTTGTACATACACGTTAAGCATGCATTCTAGGACTAATCCACGTCCTTCCACATCTTCTAACCCCTCTTCTTTCAATGCTAAAAGCTTCTTACCTTGTAGTTCTAAATTGACCTTGCATAGCAAAATGTGAGCTTTAGGACCTGAGTCCCACACTGGGTTGACCCTCAGTGTAAGCCTTGTGGTTCGCATAAATTGGGTCTTGGCTTGGATTGCTTCTCCTGGCTGGCTTCTGACTCTCCTTGTTCCCTTCCCTTTGTCTGTCTCTCTATTTCAGGGCTCCAAGCACTTCGACAGGACACTTGCGTCAGTGTCCAGAGAGCTGCTGAAGCTTCCTTACAGACCCTCCTAAGAAGGTGTAGAGAGATAAGCATCCCACTGTAAACCATCAAGAAATAAACTGCTAGGCTTTTTATAAAACTGACTCCTATCTTTATTCCATCAACTCCTAAACTTGCATCTTTTTTTGCCAGTCCTGGTGCCTGAACTCAGGGCCTGAGCACTGTCCTTGGACACTTTTTACCCTAGGCTACTACTCTGCCACTTGAGCCACAGCACCACTTCCAGTCTTTTCTGAGAATATGATACCAAGGAATCGAACCCAGGGCTTTGTGCATGCTAGGCAAGCACTTTGCCATTAGGCTACACCCCAAACTTACATCTTAAGAACAGACATCGGGGCCTAGGATGGGAGTTTGGAAGTGGTATATATTCCTCATTCTCTCCCTGGTGACCTCTATTAGTAAAAAGCAAACCTTATAAATGGACTTTGGATATAAACCTGTATTTTGGCAAGTGACAGCCATATGGCTTTTTACAGGTTTTGCCCCTATCTTGGGAACTTTAAATCCCAGCAGACATCAGCAAGTGACGGAACTTTACACAATTACACTGCCAGTAAGAAAAGGGCTGCTGCTATTTTCCACATGTGACTCTTTCTACTCTTTGTCAGTTTTGAATTACTACCTGCACTATTCTCTTCCTAAAATATAGCCTCGTGATAAACTTTAGCCTGTCCATCATCTCCCAGGCTGTACTTTATGTATCAAGACTCTGATAGATGCTTTTTTGTACTAATCTTATGGCTTCCTTTCCTTTTAAATTAGAATAATGTTTATATAGGTATGTGCACATGACTTGCATGTATGTGTGCATGAGTATGTTAACATTCTTCACTGTGTTTGATCATAATTCCCTATTCTTTCCCATGATTATATAAATGGCAGATTACAATACATAAAGTTTGGTTAATAAACAAAAATCGCCAACACAGAATCTCATAGTCAGATGCTAGCAATGCCATTAAAATGTCCCTATGCAAATTTCTAAAACTTATGTTTCAACCTCTTTGTTCTCAAATCCTTTTATTCCTATAAACCCAGAAAGTCAGAGATTTGGGTCAGAGATTCTGGATCTAGCATCCTTTTACGCATTCATTTAGCAAATACTCTGTCTACAATTTTTTTGCCAGTCCTGGGCTTGAGCACTGTCTTTGGACTTTCTCAAGGCTAGAATTCTACCACTTGTATCTCAGCAACAATTCCAGCTTTTTCCTATGTATGTGGTATGGAGGAATCGAATCCAGGCCTTCATGCATGCTAGGCAAGCACTCTACAATTATGCCAAACTCCCGGCCTCTGTCTACAATTTGTAAGGAGATAATATAGCTGCTGGTACTAAATCAATGAGAAAAATATGGGAAAGCTGTGCCCTGGAGGAGCTTAGGTTCTATGAAATCTGTGTTCAGATTCCTGAGGGTAGAGCTGGCCTCCGGCATGGCACCCATTTCCCCTGCCTCCCGACTTCACACCCAGTCAGCCCCTTCCCTCAATGAAAAGAACTGATTTGCACAATCATCCACAATCCACAATCACTCCCTAAATGATGGAACATTGCTTCCAAGAGAAAATCATATGTGATATTATGTTCTCCTAAATTACTCATGCTTGGGGAAGTAGAGGTCTAAGTTGAATAAGTATTTAAGTGTTCTAAAGAGTACTAATGAGAAGTTTAAGCCAGAACCCCTAAGCTAAGCTATCCTCAAATCTCTGAACCACGAATTTTTTGAAATAATAAATCCTTCATGTGTTAAGCCAGTACACTCTGGGGTAATTTGCTATGCACCAGTAGTTAACTATTACACAGAAGGTCCATGATCTCACTAATCTTGTATGCACATTTTTGTGTATAATTGCATAGGTGTATTTTCTAGGTAATGGCTTCATTAAATTCTTAATGGAATCAAAAACTATTCCCAAGCATAGCATATATGAAATAGAGCAAGAAAAAAAAACAAGGCATATGGGTTTAATTGACCTCCTTTGGCAAGTAAGTTTAAGTCAAATGACTTTTCAAAATAGCAATAAAACTCTCTTCAATGGTAGAAATCTTTTTTTTTCTTTCTACACTGACTGATATGGTAGCCATTAGTCACACATAGTAATTGAATACTTGAAATATAGCTTGCATATCTGCAATTTTAATTAAGTAGCTACATATCACTGGTTATTAGATCTTGCACCAGACAATTTCACAGTGTAGAACAAAAAGTCTTCCTAGAATTTGATTTGAGCCACCTAGGTACATAAGGTCATATAGGATGAGAGTAAATGAAGGGTCTCTAGGATATGGAAACAAGAGCTTTATCTTTTACCTTGTATGATTGTTGTTATGTTATTTTTGCCCTTTGGTTAATATCATATTGTTACTGTATCTGACTTTGTTACCTGGTATATTGTATATATGTTTATTTGTGTATTGAAATTGGAAAGGAAAGGGGAGAAAACAAGATGACTGGGAGGAGGTGGGAGGAGGAAAATGGGGACAAAAACATGAGAAGGGATATCCATGTGTGAGAAGTAATGTGCCTACTAATGGCAAATGTAACTGTAACCCCTCTATAGGTTACCCTGACAATAAAAAATAAAATTAAATAAATAAAAATTTAAATTTAAAAATTAAAAAAAAAAGAATTTGATTTGAGCCATCTCAGAATAATTTGCAATCCTCAACAAGAGTATAAAGGGGATACGGTATTTTTATATGTATCTATATAGCATTGTCCATCTATGTTGCTTTTAGTAATAAAAACTATTGTCATAATTTGACAGAAATTAGATAATATGGCTATGTGAAACACATGGCCACCATACCTTTAGCTATCTAAATAGGGTAGGATTCACCATGCTGTCACATCCTACGTCCTTCACTCACTACAGCTATGAAAACAATTGAACCTCTTAGTACTTCCATTTCCATGTGTAAGAAAATTAGGATAAGTTTCTAGCACGAGATGCTGCTTGGAGGATTAAATGAGTGGCATGCATTATGAGTTCAAAACACTACCAAAGAAACACCTCATACTGGGTAATTTATAAACAACAGAATTGATCACTCGGAGTTCTCGGAACTGATACATCCAACAACAGAGTTCCAGGAGATTGAGACCCTGAGTCAACAATGCAGGTCCCTGCCCCAAGGGTGTGGGTTTAGTGCTGCATCTGACCTCACAGAAGATGCAAACAACGTCCCTTGGGCTTCTTTTATAGAAGTATAAATCCCACTCGTAAGACCCTGATGATCTAATGACAGCTCAGAGGCTCCCCTCTGAAATTCAGCACTTAGGGCCAGGCACGATGGCTCATGCCTGTCATTCTAACTACTCGGGAGGCTGAGATCTGAGGATCGTGATTCAAAGCCAGCCTGAGCACTGAAGTCCGTGAGACTCTTATCTCCAATTAATCACCAGAAAACCAGAAGTGTGGCTGTGGCGCAAGAGGTAGGGTGGTAACCTTGAGCTGAAGAGCTCTGGGACAGCACCCAGACCAAGTTCAAGCCCCATGACCAACAACAACAAAAAGAAAAACCTATCACTTTAGGAGTCATGTTCCAACAGGAGTTTTAAAGAAATACATTCAGATCACAGCACATGTAAAGAATTCATGAGCCTAACACAGAATCATTGTCCAAGCAATATGAATTATATGATATAAATATTAGTAATATTACTTTGTCAGGAGAATTACAAATACAAACATAAGTCAGGTTGGCTATCCCATCCTTGTGTGGCCTTATTTCTGGGCCTGTCAATATCTCTTCCCTTTCTAAGAGGCTAAAGATAAGGCTTCTCATCTAACTCAGGATCAGGATCTCTCAGCTCAATACTCAAGACCCAGGGAGATCCAGAATAAGCTTTCTAACTCAATTATTAATGCACAGAATGAGCCACAATCAATAATTGTGACAGGAGAAGTGTTGCTCAGCTTCCCCTCCCCAATAGTGATTTCCAATAATCCCTCCCTCTTGTCCCTCACAGAAGTGCACCAATCTTCTTTGGTGCCTTGTTTCCCTGTCCTTCTCCCAAAGGCCCTGATTCATCCCAAGAGTGTAAACACAGACAAGTTCCCACCCGTGAAAGATTTCTTGAAGATCTCAAATTTCAAGCAACAAAGAGAGCCCATTGAAGTTCTTCTGCAGAAACTACAGATTCCTTTAAGTCTCGTTCCTGTTGCTTCTATCACTGTTATGCATATGTAACCTTTTCTTAACTCATGTTTGAATACGATGAAAGTTCTGCAATATTGGTGGATTACTTAAAGGGCTAGAACTCTGTGAAGGGCAATGAGATCATGTTGTTTGTCAAGTCAATCATGTTGTTTGTCAACTCAATCATGTTTGTCACTGCCCTCACCCCAACAGAGAGAGCCAGTCCTCTGCTGGTAAATTAAGGATGTTTGGCTTGGCTGACCCTGCTAAGAAGACAATTTTACTGGAAAAGAGGAGAACAAAGATTACAGATGGGAAGAAATAAACTAGCTTCCAGGGAAAGCAGCCAAGGGAATTGCTTAACTAGAATTGACCTTGCAATGCCAAGTGTCAAAGGGTAAAACACACATAAGGGGATTTTTTTTCTCCAAATCTCTGAAGAGACTCGGGAAACTACAGCATGTTTTATTAATTGATTTAGTCCTCAACCCCATTGACAACTTTCAAGTCAGGTACAAGTAGAATTAGAGACAATACTCAATCTGACATGGAAGTAGCCTGGGAGATAATTAGGAGTTCCCAAAGGCGACTTTCTGGCAAGCAATTTTAAGCTGCTTCAGCCTGGAAATTGCCAGCTTTGGGATTTCCTTTCTCATGTTTTTTACTGATATTCCTTATTCTGAGAGAATATGACATGTGGCAGTGTTGGATAAGGAAGGGTCAGTGCAATTCATTACACATGTGGATTTTTCTGTCCATGCATGTGTAAAATCACCAAGTCATGACCTTAAAAATGGCATTTGTTCCTACCTCTACTTTGTCAAATTTCATCACATTACATTCTTGCTTATATTTATTCCCCTTGAGTAAAGTGGATTTTATTCATTGAATTATGTGATTATCCCAAAAAATCTGAAGAATATACTTTTACAAATACATGTGATTCATACTTTTTTTCCCATTTGACAGCCACTTAAAAATATAAAGCGGGGGCTAGGAATGTGGCTTAGTGATGGAGTGCTTACCTAGCATGCATAAATCCCTGGGTTCAATTTCTTAGTACCACTTAATAAGAAAAAAAATGGAAGTAGCACCGTGGCCCAAGTGGTAGGGTGCTAGCAATAAGCAAAAGAAGCTCCTGTGTTTAAGCCTCAGTACTGGCAGGGGAAAAAAAAGATTGGTTTGGGGAAAAAAAGATTGATGAGGAAGGGTGAGAAAGGGAATAACTCTGATGAAGGTACATTGCACCCACATATGGATACGTGTACAAAGACGAAATGTGTTTCAAAATGAAATTTTTGTAGAACTAATGCTAATTATAAAATATGAGGAAAATAAAACATCCCCTCTGCATCACATGCCAGTGAAAGTAACTGTCATTAAGAATCCAAACAGTAACAATTGCTGGAAAGAGTGTGAGTAGAAATAAACCTTAAGACACTGCTAGTGAGACTGCAAACTAGTGCAACTACTATGGAAATCAGTAGGGAATTTACTGAAAATAGAAATATCCCACTAGGGCCGGGAGTTTGGTCTAGTGGTTAAAGTGCTTGCCTAGCATGCATGAAGACCCGGGTTCGATTCCTCAATACCACATACATAGAAAAAAGCTGGAAGTGGTGCTGAGGCTCAAGTGGTAGAGCTCTGGCCTTGAGAAAGCCCAAGGACAGTGCTCAGACCCTGAGCTCAAGCCCAGGACTGCCCCCCCCCACAAAAAAGAAAGAAATATCCCACTATCCAGCAATGCTACTCTTGTAAGGAATATATGTAGATATATATCAGCATATAATAATGGCACCTGCATATCCATGTTTTTTGTAGCACAAGTCATAATAGCCAAGCTATGGAAATAGCACAGGGGCCATACAATTGTTGAATGGATTGGTAAAATATTTAGAGAGATGGATGGATAGCTACTAGCTAGCCAGAAAGACAGATATTATTAAAACAGAAAAATAAAAATTACGCAGTTTGGTGGGAAATGGATGGATCTAAAAATCATATTAAGTGAAGTAAGCTCGGCCCAGAAGGACAAAGGTAACGTCTCATATGTAGAGGGTGAACTTAAACTATAAACATAATTGGGACCGGGAGTTTGGCCTAGTGGTAGAGTGCTTGCCTAGCATGCATAAAGACCAGGGTTCGATTCCTCGGTAGCATATATATAGAAAAAAAGCCAGAAGCGGTACTGTGGCTCAAGTGGTAGAGCTCTATCCTTGAGAAAGCCCAAGGACAGTGCTCAGGCCCTGAGTTCAAGGCCCAGAACTGGCAAATATATATATATATATATATGTTTATATATATATATATGAGCATAAACATAGACACAGGATCTTCTATATATGTGTATGATCAGTTTGACTAAGATATGATATACGTATGCTCAAGATACCATGGTGAAATTCCTTTGGGTTACTAATGTACACTTTAATAAATAAGAATATAAGGAACCCAAAACATACCTTGTGTGATTTAAGGTACTAATGGGAGGGGGAGCCAATGAAAGGAGTTGGTAAAGGAGGCTATCTGGATAACCTGGATATTTGTGTACAAGTGTGAAAATGGAAGAGACATTTGATAAAACTGGCTGTGGTAGAAGGGAGGGTATCTGAAGGGTATCATGATCAAGATGAATTGCATAGATAAATGGACTTATTAAAATTGCATTATCCTTATGTGCTATGTGATATTAATTTCAAAAAAGTAGAAGTGGTGGGGCCCGGAGTCTTGCCTAGCATGCATGAAGACCTGGGTTTGAATCCTCGGTATCATGTTCATAGAAAAAAACAGAAGTAGTAGTGTGTCTCAAGTGGTAGAGCTCTAGCCTTTCTTCAGAAAGCCCATCAAGCCTCAGGACTGGCAAAAAAATATAAAAGTGATATACACTGTTTTTGTTTTGTTGTTGTTTCCTTGCCTTTTGTGCCATTACCAGGCTGGACCTCAAAACTTTACCCTCAGGGCCAAGAGCCTGGCTTAGTGATAGAGTGCTTGCCTAACATACATGAAGCCCTGATTTCAATTCCTCAGTATCTCATACACAGAAAAAATCCAGACATGATGCTGTGGCTCAAGTAGAAGAGCATTAGCCTTAAGAAAGCTCAAGGACAGTGCCCAGGACCTGAGTTCAAGGCCCAGAACTGGCAAAATACAATAAAAAAAGACTTTACCCTCTCTATCTTGGCTTTTTTGCTCACAGCTGGCACTCTAGCTCTTATTAGACCTCTACTCTGGCTAGTGGGAGATAGTCTTGAAGAACTTTTTTACCCAGGCTGGCTTTGAACCATGATTCTTAGATCTCAACCCCCTAGGTAACTACAATTACAGGAATGAAACACTAGCTGTCCATGGCTGTAGTGGTTCACTTGATATCATGAGCTGCTTAAACAACTAATAATGTGACGTTTCTGAAACGGATTATCATTTGAACTGGTGGACTGAATAAAGCAGATTGCTTTTGTGCCTATGTTAGTACCCTTTATCCAACCAGGTAAGTACTTGAGTAGAACAAAAAGGCAAAAATTCATTGTGTTTTCCTCTTTCTTTTCTTTCTTTCATCTTGAACTGCAATGGAGATCTTCACAGACCTTTGAACTTGAATTTATGTCCTTAGGACTCCTGATTCTCATGCCTGTACATTGAGACTGAACTTTATCCCTTTAGCTTTCACAGGACTCCAATCCACAAGAGCAAAGATAATCAGAACTCATTTTCCATGGTTGAAAAGAAAAAGGCAAGCCTATTCAAGTCCTCATGCTAGAACTTCAGAATAGTAGCCCTTAATGTATATAGCAGGTTGGCCACCCCTACATAAGTCATTAATGCAAGACCCAGGTCAAACATAAGCTCCACAGTTCTACATAAAAGAATGGGCCAGCACTATGGTGAACCAGGATAAACACCACCCTGGGAAGTAGAAGAATCAATTATGGATAAGCCCTCTACTAAGTTCCTATGTGCCTTTAGGAAAGCATACACAGCCAACACTCTGAGCTCCAGGGACAGAGCCATGCAAGATAAAGCCCTACTCTTACCAGGCTAGAAGGGATCAAAGAGACTATATCTCCTCAAAAATGCATTTTCTTTTTTGTACAACAATCAAACCATTGATTAAGAAGGTAAAATAATTTAAACATGAGATTTCTTCATGGCATCAGGTAACAGAAAGATGAGAGAACAAAAAATGCATTTTCTTAATTCATTAATTGAATCTGTGTATCATGTCAGTGCTAAATTATTTGAAGACTTGGAATCCTGAGATGTCTCATTATCCTGTTCTTATACGGAAGTTGCTTGGCCCTATATGGCCATAGGAGTCCAGTTGGTGGCTTTGGCCACTGTTCTGTATCATGCCTGACTTCAAGAATTGCTGCTGGGGCCAGGAGTTTAGCCTAGTGGTAGCATGCTTGCTTAGCATGCAGGAAGACCAGGGTTCAATCCCTCGGTACCATATACATAGCAAAAAGCCAGAAATGGTGCTGTGGGTCAAGTGGTAGAGCTCTAGCCTTGAGAAAGTCCAAGGACAGTGAGCAGGCCATGAGCTCAAGGCCCAGGACTGGCAAAACAAAAAAAGAATTGCTGCTAGTGCTGTGGATGCAGTGAAGAAGATCTGAATATAGAGCTCAGTTGTGATCACTTACTAAGTACAGACATGATACACACTTCAGCTGTGTCTGTTCTAATGATGCACTAATAGAATAATTAGAATAAATATAAGCCTTTCATGTTAATCTCTTTCTCCTGAAGCTATAGGACAACATTCGATTTCAGAGGAAACCTCCATTTCACTATTGCTAGAAATCTTTTATTTCCTTCCCTCCCTCTCTCTCTCTCTGTCTCTCTCTCTCTGTCTCTCTCTGTCTCTGTCTCTCTCTGTTTCTCTCTCTGTCTCTCTCTGTCTGTCTCTGTCTCTCTGTCTGTCTGTCTCTCTCTCTCTGTCTCTCTCTGTCTCTCTCTCTGTCTCTCTCTGTCTCTCTCTCTGTCTCTCTCTCTCTGTCTCTCTCTGTCTCTCTCTCTCTCTCTCTCTCTCTGTCTCTCTCTCTCTCTCTCTCTCTCCCTCTCCCTTCCTTCCTTTTTTCCTTCCTTTTTTCTTTCTGAGTTCAGAGATTCCGAGACTTCTGCTTCAGATGACGCAGGCATTGTAACATTTGAGTCATGCTTCTAGGCCAAAATATGCTACAGTCTTTTGGACAAGGACAAGACTAGACTTTAAACTTGGGCCTTGGATTTGCTAAGCTGGTAGCCTAACACTTGAGCCATGTCCCTACGCCCTTGAAAATGCTTTTGACTTCACTGTGTGTTTGCAGATCATTTGGTCAGCTGATTCATAAGTAGCCTTCAGGTCAAATTATGTAAGCTTCATTTTTTTCCAAGCAATTTTCCTTTCTTCATAAGCATTGATATATTATAGATTTAAGGCCATTATCCTAGAATTCAGTTACAGCTCTCCTCTCCAAGGTATGTATGGGAATAGCTGTGATCACAAAGCAAAGCAGGTCTTTTTGTTTATCCTTTCACAGGAAATTGTCTGTAATCTGCGAGTGGAAAAGAACATTTTAATGTTCTTTCTTCTCCTGCCTACCTTCTCTCCTCCAGCCCACCCCATCTGAAACAGTGACAGTCTTTCCATCTGGCTTCATTAACCCTTAGCTCTAAAAAATAGTCCTTTTTTTTCTATGGGATTGATGTTTGAGTATAAATCTGTAGCTTTGCCTTTACAGCCTGACAGAAATAAATCAAAAGATAAATTGTAGGTCTTTGGTTGTCACAGCAGGGAGTCCTATCATGCCATCAGCTTTCTTGCTCCCAGATGCACAAACTGCCTGAAAGGCCAAAGTAATTGAAAAGCAGGCATAAAACTCGCTAGTTTTTTCAGATATTAACCGAAATTGCCTCCTACTGAGGCTGCTTTCCATCTTAGTGATCTGAAACAGGCATTCTATTTCTAACACAAGTATTAAATTCACCTTAACCAGTATTCATGGAAGAAAAATCTTATGAACTAGTATATTGAACTAACACCATCTATCAGTTATTTTGGTGTTATTCTAAGAATAACCCATACTCTAGACTCCTCTCTTCTCCTCCTCACTTTCTCTCCTCCTTCTTCCCCCACATCCCTTTTCCTTCCTTGCGCTCCCTCTCCTTTTCCCTCTTTATTTTCTCTTCTCTGCCTCTGCCCTTCCTATTTCAAAGACAGAAAACAAAGTAGATACACTTGAAAAACTACCTCATTTTGTAACTAAAAATGCAGCATCTTCCTTTACCTTCAAGTTTATAATGCCATTCCCACTATGATACAGATCCTATATTTTCTTTGTGTCAGTCGTGGGGCTTGAACTCTGTGCCTGGGTGTTGTCCCTGAGCTCTTCAACTCAAAGCTACAGCCCTACCCCTTGAGCCAGGGCGCCATTTCCCGTTTTCTACTGGTTAATTGGAGATAAGAGTCTCAGACTTTTGTGCCCAGGCCGGCTATGAACCGTGATCCTCAGATCTCAGCCTTCTGAGTAGCTAGGAATACAGGTGTGAGCCACCTCGCCCAGTTCAGGTATGGTATTTTGAAAAACAAATGCCTGTAGCTGGCACTGTAGTACGCATGAGCGTATCTGAAGGTCTCTGAGTTAAATACTTGGTGGTTAAGATGGCACTAACTGGGAAGAGCTGTGGACCTTTCACACATGGGATCTGGTCATTGGAGGTGTGCCCTCGAAAAAGAAAGTGGGACCCCACCCCCCGCATCTCTTCCTCTCCTCTCTTTGTTTCTTGGCTCTTGAAGTAAGTGATTGTGCTCTGCCACATTCTCCTGTCATGTTGTGCTATCTTTGCCAAAAGCCTAAATCCATCAAGCCAGGACATATTGGACCAGAATCATGAGGCAAAATAAAGACTTTGTCTTTGTAACTTCATCACCTGAGGTATTTCTAAATAGTAATGAAAAGTTGACTAACAGAGTAGATTCGTATTTATGTGTATGTGTATAAAAAATCTGGGTTGTGGGCCGGGAATTTGGCATAGTGGTAAAAGTATTTGCCTAGCATGCACGAAGACCCAGGTTCAATTCCTCAGTACCACATACATAGAAAAAAGCTGGAAGTGGTGCTGTGGCTCAAGTGGTAGAGCTCTAGTCTTGAGAAAGCCCAAGGACAGTGCTCAGACCTTGAGTTCAGTTCCCATGAGTGGCAAAAAACAACAAAAACAAAACAAAACAAAAAAAAAAAACAAGCTGGGTTGAAATAGAAAAAAAACTACAGAAGAAATGATGAACTATGGGGTCCAAATTTTCTGTGTAATACCCATCCTAACCAAAAGCAGAAATTATTCATGAAAAGTGATTTAGGTGCAGACCATAATAAGCTGTCTCAGGGATTGCTGGGTAAAGCAACTGCTCAGCAACTGCAACTCTAATTGTCTCCTCAACAATTAGATGGTCTCACAGCTCTCATATGAAGCAAGATTAGTCATGATCTTCCCCTCTGAGAGAAAAGCCCTCAATCAAATCAGCCAGCTACCTAGGAGCTTTCTAGATGACCCAGAGTTCCAGGAGTCATTTGTCAAATATTCCTTTTTTCATTCAATACCCATTCTACATCACACCTGAATATCAAGAGCCCTCCCTCTGCTTCAAGGTAATTACAGGTATCCTGACCTGGTCATGTGGGAGGAATTTTATGTGGAACATAAAATTTGGTCATAGGTCATTAAACTTCAGGGCACTGATAAGAGGTGACTGATTTTTGTCAGTCCAAATATCTTGGTAAATCTACTGGTTGAGTGGCTCTTCACTTAACATGGGTAGGAAAAGAAGAGTTTTCAATTCCCAAATATTTTTTATTCTAGGATATTTACATATATATAATATATATAGTGAGATAGTTTGAAGATAGAACCCAAGTTAAAACATAAAAGTCACTGTACTCTTTTACTTTTAATTTTGTTGCCTTGTATGTAGATCAACTTTGTCTTTATATTTTTATTTATATGCATATGTACTGTCAACCCACTTTCATAAATGATGCACATATACTTAGTACATAAAACCTGAAGGTAGTTCTATACAATAGTTTTAGTGAACTTATTTTTGGTCTGGTACATGAGATCAAATAAGAAATTTTCAACTTGTAACATCATATCAGCACTCAAAAAGTATAGATCTTAGAACAGGTCAAATTTGCAGTTTTCCCATTAGGAATATATAATCCAAAGACTGTGGGAGGTGGAGGATTGAACCCAAGGCCTAGATGCTTTACTACTGATTTACTACTTGAGCCACAGCTTCATTTTGGGTTTTGTGGGAAAGGGGGAAGCTAACTGGAGGTAAAAGTCTTGTAGACTTTCCTGCCAGGACTGGCTTTAAACCCCAAACCTCATATCTCAGCCTCCTGAGAGCTAAGATTACAGGTGTGGACCACTAGTGCCTGGCAAACTCACAGATTGTACATTTCAGATCACAGGCTCTGACAGCACATGATCACATTGTCCATATCACGTCAAGATTCACAAATAGGAAGTGGAAGTGCTGGGACCTGATCAATCTAATACCATACCAGCCTAAGGAGAAATAACTGGAAGGATACTGAAACAGCTCCTCTCAAATGAATCCCTGTTCAACTTTTTTCTCTACCATAATAATCTTGAATAAAATTGACTTGTCTGAATATTGTTTTCAATCAACTGAGACCTATATTTTTTATCTTCCACATATTTAGTATGTCCATTCTTTAAAGGACATCTTGGGATAAAAATCTAAATCTGGATCAGACATAAAAATTCAGGTAAAAACACATTAATCATCCCTCATGGAAATATTTTCTAGAAATCAAACACTAAGTAGATCGAAAAGTTTAAAGAACAATATCTTCAATGAGTTGTCTTATTCTTATCATTTTCTTTTAAAGTTTGTTTAAAATGCATTTATTGGGCTCCAAAATATGTGGAAATAGTATTTGTATATAAAGTATATTTTAAACTCCACTTAAACCCACTCATTTTACCTCCCACAGCTGACTTTTTATTTTGAAGAAAAATGAATAAGAAAGAAATAGAAGGCCATACTTCAAATTATATACCTCTGTTGGGAGGTGGGGAATCAGAGAGTATATCCACATTAAGAAATACTGTTCTCAAATATGCATTACTCAATAGCTGGGGCATAAGCTGATACATCTTTCAAAACAGGAGAAGATGATTGCAGGCCTTGTGTTTGACAAATACTAAAGACAACCCCCCAGAAGAATGAGTCATATTTGTTCTCAAGAAGCAGAAGGAATTCTGTGACTGCAGTGTGATAAATTCTGTGCTGCCCTTTAAGTGGCTCAATCTCCTGTCAAGCATCAGGGTCCCCCCCCCCATGTGACAGGTTGATTCAACGGGAAGAAGCCTGACATTGCAACTCCAGATAGAAATAATTATACCTGCTTCTCTTCATCCTTTTTGTGTTTGATTTCATTGAGAGATGCCAACCTTCTCTAATCAGGAAATTGTGTTCTTTCTGTTTCTCTAACCAATGTGTAGAGAGTGTTTAGGCCCGTAAGTTGGGTCAATCATGCTTAATAGAATCATCAGGAAGAATGGAGCATGTAAGTGTCTTTAATCTTGCTCTCCAGTTTTATAGACAAAAAAAAAAATGTCAACACCCGAACACACAGCGAGCTTGTGCCACGGTTCATAAATCTTCCTTCTGTTATTTTTAATGAAGGAAACAAAGAGCATCTGGACTGAGGTTTAGGAGAACAAAGTATTTATTTCTACAGGTGGATGAGAGTGAAAGAATGAAATATACACTAGAGAAAACAAACGTGCTTCATGCTGGAAATGTATTGTAGGTGCCCAGTTATGCAGATGTTTTAACTCAGCCCCAGCCACCTGCTGAGTACCAGACAAGCTGACCAAGCTCTCCTGGAGACTACGGGGTGTCTGCAGCACAGGGCTGTATGCTGGTGATGGAGATGCTCTGTCCTCTGCATCGCAGGCTGCCTGCCTCACACTCGGACATGGTCCGCTCCTTGCCATTCACTTCTACGCAGATGCTAATCCCCGCTTCCTGGCAATCCGATGCTTCTCGGCAGACACATTTGCTGTTCTGGGCTGGAAAAGGAAGTGAGAGCGGTTTAATGACACATCACGTCACGGGGGCAGGAAAGTAAAAGTACATTAAAGAAATGGTCCTGATTAGAGAGCCTCCGCCTCCAACCACGCAATGAACCATCCCCACAGAAGAGCTGCAGTTCCAGGAAACGGAACCATTTTGCTCCATGTGGGATAAATGGGTTTTGAAGTCAGGTGCCAGGGTTTCTATTGGTTGGATCTACAGGAGGCAGCTCTTTCTGTTCAAGTCAAGGGCTGTCCTCACCTCCTCATACACACACACTGCCATCCATATGAGTCAGAAATCAAGTACAATCCTTCATCCCCACCCTACCCCAGACCAAATTAGACTTCAGCAATGAGCAGAGAGTCAAGACTAAGAGACTGGGCACGCGTTGGGGGGGTTGGAGGGGAGGAGTTGTTCTGACAGAAAATGTATGGCACCTAAAGGCCTAATGGAAAACATGAGTTAGGAGGAGACCAGAAGTGTCTCTAGAAAGAGGTCAGGTCAGTGAGGTGTCTCTAGAAAGAGGTCAGCCAGCAGATGAGGCGACTACCGAGCTGAAAATGTCCTAGACTTGGCTAAAATTACCCAAGTCATTGTGCATCCAACCATTAAGCAGAAGGCAACAGTAGGTTCAGTCCAGAACAGAAAGGGAGCACAGAGATGGCAGAGAACTTAGGAATCACACAGCCATCTCCCAGTTTTAGAGACCTGTCTCTAACAGCCTCGCCCTTCTCTTTTCATAGTATTTATTGCCCAAGGCGGAGAAGGTACCCCACAACCTTTGTGATATTCAAGATATACATCAAGGTAAGTGTCTTGGCATATAGTGAATTACTCCTTTCTCTATTCTCTTCACATCCTTCTGAAAACTTATAGGTGAAAGTGTCAGACGTTTGTTTTTAACACCCTTCTAGCACTTGATAAAGTTCCTATAACAAACAGATCTCATTTTTATTTTCAAGCAGCCTTTAGCTAGAATCTGTGTCATTCCATTGTAGCATCTTTGTAATTAACCTATTTCTTATGGTATATTATACTTGTTTTTGAGACGTAATCTAACATTTCTGTTTTTAAAGTTCATTAAGAGTGAAAACTGAATACATGATGTGATTATCACAAAGACAGTAAAAATCATGAGGGTGGAATGGAAGAACATTTAGAACATGAACAATGGATTATGACTTTGAACTCAGGGCCTGGGCACTACCCTCTGGCTTTCTCAAGGTTAGAGCTCTACCACTTAAGCCACAGCACTACTTCTGGTTTTTTGCTATGTATATGGTAACGAGGAATCGAACCCAGGTCTTCGTGCATGCTAGGCAAGCACTCTACCACTAGGCTAAACTTCCAGCCGGATTATGACTTTCTAGATGCCTGATGTGCGCCCTCTCTAAGGAAAGGAGTTGGGAGGATAATTTACTGCCAAACCAGACTTGAATCTTTGTCATCTTCAGGTATCTGCTTTGATTGACTGCTAAACCCAAGACTACATTGTTTCAAACCTTAATGTTCCTATGGAATTATCAGAATATAACTCCCTTGTACCATTTTGCATTTGTTAGCAAAAAGGATCATTTTTAAATCTCATTACTGCCAACTTCCGGATACTGGTGTCTCACACCTACAATCCTAGCTTCTTCAGAAGACCAAGGTTTGAAACCAACCTAAGTAGAAGTCGGTCAGACTCTTATCTCTAATTACCCAGCAAAAAGCTAGGATTGTATGTGTGGCTCAAGTGGTAGAGCACTAGCCTTGAGAGAAAAAAGCCAAAAGAGAACTCGAGCCCCAATACCGGTACTAAATAAAGCAAAAGCAACCCACAACCCTCAATACTGTCCCTTGTGCATTCTGACAGTTATCAACAGGAAGTGTTCCTTACCATCACATTGTCCCCACAGTGGACAGCTACCACAGGCTTTCTCAGGAGAGGCTGGCAAAGGACAACTGTCCTTAGCAGTGAGAGTGTAGTTTCTGCCCTGACAGTGGAGAACATGTAGCTTGCACACTGTCAGAGGCAGTATCCTCTTGCTCTTCTCGTCTCTAGCACATACATCCAAGGAAGATCTGAAAAGGATGTTTAATGACAATATTTACAAGAACTCTATTCTTAAAAGCTGAGTAGACAAGTGAAAGTAAGGCTTTGATCTCACTGACACACACAATAGCCACAACAAAGACACCACACCAACTCAAGCCCTCTTTCATTCCTATAGGCCAACACTTCAGATCTGTAGTGAGCACCTTTTACTCTATGTCTCTGGTTTCTATGAGCATAGGTAGCCAGTGTTGATTTATTTTTATCCAGAACAGATCAGACTTGGCAAATTCCAGGAGAAGGTGAGGTCTGCTAGCAGCTGCTAAGGGTTGATAACAATGGAAACAAAAGCTCACCAAAGATGAAACACTCAGAGATCAAATGAAACCATTTGGCCACAATTAGCTCCTCCTAGTCTAGCAACCTTGAAAGTTCATGCCTATAATACAGTATTGTCCACTAATTAATGACCTTGAATAGTCGAATTAAGGTGAAAACATACTTTTCACTGCTATTTTTTAAACTGTCTGCATTTTGAAAGTACTTTAGGAATATTTCTGTAGAATAATGCTACATTTAAGCATGTAGTGCTAAAATGGTAACTTGTAGCTATTTAAAGTTGTCACTAATAAAAGCAATTGCACTTCTGAATGCTGATGGTTAGGAAAGTGAAAACCTAGTAAAATATTTTATTTCCTTTGCTTACCAGCAGGGTCAAAAATATTTTACATTTTCAAAATATATTTAGGTCTAATATTTTCCTCTGGCCAAGAGCTAAATTTATTTAGTGAAATTGATTTGAAGTTACTTGCATTAAAAAAGCAATTTTTATTTTGAATATGTTATTCTTTATTTAAACTTCTTTAGCCGAACTATTCAAAGCAACTGAAAGGGTAGAGAGCTTATAATATTGTTATTGCTAGCATCTGATTCCATGAAGTAATAGGAAAACTCACACTATGTCTATAAATGACAGACTTTAGAGAAAATAAGGATGTTGGTGCAGCTAGACAAAGGAAGAAACTGATTTAAACAAACAGTGACTAATAGAAAACAATAGCCAAGTCTGAGTATTAACATCAGAACACATCTTGGCTCACCACCATTTCTGTTTGCACTATTTACTTACATTCTTCCACATACCAGAAATCATTATATACTGTCATATTCCCCTCCTATACACAAGCATGCACTTGTTACTTTAGATATCCTCCTAGAAAGATGATTTCAAGTTGTTTGGGTTTTATAGTGCAACGATACAAGAGACACTTCAAGAATGAAAACAGTACTTGCTGTTTGCTCTATCAGCATTGCTTTAAGAGCTGATGCCCCAAGGGAAATTCAGCAGACTAATCCTCTCAAGCTCTAAATCCTCAGTGACAGTTCTGTCAGTATGTTCTACTCATTTGTTTTATATATATATATATATATATATATATATAGAAAGAGAGAGACATCTGTATATCTATCTATATCTATGGAGATAGATAGATAGATAGATAGATAGATAGATAGATAGATAGATAGATAGACAGATTCAAATACTGGTGGATATCATAGCCCTCAGCCTGGTGACCTGTAACAGACTGCCCTGGCCCAGGTTAGAATATGAAGACTCATAACTGGAGGGTGACAAGCCACACCTCTAAGTCAAGAGATATCAAGACATGTCAGAAGTCATCCCATTTGTTTGGGATTCAAAATAAATAAATAAATGAAACTGAAGAGTGAACAAAGACAGAACTCACCCACATTCATAGGGCATTTTACAGATGCACCGTGAATTCTGCAGTTTCTCCCAGCGTTTGCATTCAGGCACTAGCTGTGTTGTGGGACTGTCTAAGGAACGACATAAGGGATATGAAATCACTGGGGGAGCCTGTACTTCCTCATAGTAGACAAGGCTTTACTCCAGTTGTTGAACCGGGATCTGTGTTATTCTCAACTGCAAAGAATGTCTACCATAAAATAACAATGAAGTTGAAACACACTGACAAGAGGAACAGATTATTAATGGCAAAGTCCATCATTCCATTACATTTATACTTGCTGAGGTACTTTTTATTCATTGTGATATTTAATCCATTCTAACAATACCTAATTGAGAGATGAGAAAACCCATGGAAAGAAGTGTTAGACAACTGCCTTTTTTCATGCATTGATCAAGCCAGGTTGAAGTCCACTCTGTCAGAATCCAAGGCCAGGAAAGGACGTTCCTTAAAAAAAAAGTATATATTTTGGAAATATTTGCTGAACTACATTCTACACACTGAGTCTGTGAGTCTGAAAGCCAAAACTTATACAGGGTGAATTGTCTGTTATCCTACAATATCTATAGTAAGGGCCCAGGAGCGTAGCCTAGTAGTAGAGTGCTCGCCTAGCATTCACAAAGCCCTTTGTTCGATTCCTCCATACCACATACTCAGAAAAAAGCCAGAAGTGGTGCTGTGGCTCAAGTGGAAGAGCACTATCCTTGAGCAAAAGTGTCCAAGGACAGTGCTCAGGCCCTGAGTTCAAGCCACAGGACTGGAAAAAAATAAACAGATCTATAGTAAGCTATCACACATAATGTCCAGAGGGTCTCCTGCCACAGGGAGCAAACATCTGGAGGGACTTATGTTAATGACATTCTCTCCATTCTGATGAGCTGGACCAAGATGCTTCCCTGCCAAAACTAGAATGCTGACTGACTTTTTCTCATTGTTCAGCACAGACGGATATAGCCCTGGCGATAGCCGAGGGCATATGAGTTCTCTTAAATGCTCAGATTATTTTACCTCCTGCTAGTTCCATTGTGACAAAAGTCATTACCATTCACTTCTGATCATAAATCTAGCTACTTATACTGCATATTACAAAATTAATTTTTCAGAAGAATGCAAATGACTGTGTTTGCTCACTCATGCTGGTAATCATTAACTACTCAGAAGGTGGAAAATGGGAGAATCACAGTCCAAAGCTAGTATGGGAAAAACTGGTATAGGCAAAAGTGAACAAGGCCCTGTCTCCACAAATAATCCAGGCAAGGGGCTCCATAGCTCTCATCCCAACCACGTGAGAGCTATGTGGTAGGATGAGGCTAAGCCAGGCAAAAAACAAAAGACATTATCTGAAAAATAACTAAAGCAGAAGGACTAGACATGTGGATTGAGTGGTATAGCCTCTACCTAGAAATGCAGGTCCTGAGTTCAAACAACAGTACCATCACCATCAAAAAACATTATTAAATATTACTTTGTACAAGATAAGTTATTTAGACACAAGAGTACAATTTCTTGAACAATTCAGAAACTTAGATGAAGCCAATGGGAAATATGTCTGCCACGATCAACCACCGCAAAAACGAGTACTCCTTCTGCACTTTATTGCCCTAAATGAAATGCAGGATCCTAAATTGAAGCCTAGAGCCTACAAAGTCAGGTGATATATGAAGAAAGTATGATTTGTGAGTTAGTCCTTAGTACTATTCCTAATCAACGAAGTTGTCATTTTATGAAAGAAGTGAAAAGGATAAAGAGCATGTGGGAACTATTACATCTGTGACTTCTCTGAAATCTAAAATCATCCCAAAATAAAATGGTATTTTCTAAGTCAGGGATATTTTGCTCCAAGTGCATGTGTGATACTTTTCCTGTCACAGTTGGGAGAGAGGTAGAGCTGCTGGTATTTGGTGGGAAGAGACCACGGACGCCACCAAAAGCCCTGAACGTGCCACGCTCTGAAATCACAGCAACACTGGGTCGAGAAACCATGTGTAGGTAAACCAGCACTGAAGCTCAATGATAAAGCCATATAAATTAGCCTTGAATTATGACTGGAAATTTATTTTAGGGTAAAGCTGGAAATTTTAGATTTTACATGCTTGCTCAAAGTTATCCTACTTCTTTATTGGAAAATCCAATGGTTTCCTATAATAAAAAAAAAAACTTCTGCATTTAGGAGAATATCACTTTATCTTCCTGGCTTGATGAACCAAATCAATCTAATCACAAAGCCCACCTAGAGCTTGTGCCACTGCTTGCATGACAAGTACCTGCAATGTGGAAATGGGGAGTTTCAAATTAGTGGGTACAGAATTTCAGTTTAGGAAGTTGAAAAGCAATTATGAAAATGGATAGTAATAATTGTTGAAAAAACAATGGCAATGTGTTTAATGTCACTGCTGTATAGGTTTTAAATGGTTACCAATGGTAAACCTTATGTATATCTTACCACAATTTTTAGAAGTCTAAATACTGAACCAGTACTTTATTTATTCATCTATATTTTAAGACATAACCACCAAAGACTGATAAGCTTGGGATTCTTTTTAATATGCCATGGGCTTATTTTAAAGGTAGCTATTGTTTTCTACATCTTCAGAAAAACAAACAGGTCTAAGAAATATCCTTAATTAGAGTCATTCTTAATGGAATTTTCTATTGAGTAGGAGGAAACTCCTATTAAATTATGCTAGTAAATGAGTGAAGCAGACATCTTAGAGAGACAACTGTATAATGTCTTTTGGAACAAAAGTGCAACCTCATCAATTATATATTGTTCTTGTTCAGTTGCAAATTGTAGGGACAGGTTCATGCCTTCACATAGCCCAAATAAATATAGCTATGATTTGGTGTACATTGAAAACAAAGCAATTGTCTTCTAATGTGGAGCTTTGACAGCCCAAAGGATATCAGAAGTGGCATGCTCTGTTTAGGTCCTGCTGTTTCTCATCCATCATCACCATCTACCTCACCACCTGTAACTCAGCACCGCCGGCAGCCTGCTCTTGCTTTTAGGTTATAAACATCTGTCTTGGGGTTTTTTTTTTTGAGCAAGGAGTCTGTTTAATAGCAATGGAATCTAGTATTCCATCCTCACTAGAAAAAAGAAGTCACAGCATTGAACTAAAATCCCCTCAAGGAACAACAACAACAACATGAAATAATATAATACAAACATTGTGAAATAATATAATACAAACTGGCATGCACATGAGCTTTCCTTCTTTCCTGTTTTTAACTATTAGAAACATATTTCCATCTATTAAAATGTGCATAAAGAAGAAATAGGAAGGAATTGTGAGGATTTTGTCTTCCAGTTCATTTTGGGGTAGTACTGGGATTTGGCCTTGGGGACTTGGGATTGCTTGGCAGATGCTCTACCAATTGAGTCACGGCCTGTAAATGGATTAAACAAAAAAAATCTATCTCATTTCAAATACCTCTAAAAAGAAATCATTTTGGGATTCTAAACCCTATCTATTTCAGTTCTTAAAAGAACCTTCTTCACAATCCTGGTGTTTAATATACTGGTGTTGGATTTCTACTAAAAGCACCTTTATATACCACAATACATTTCCTTCAGTAATGTCTAGTTTGCAGCATTCAATTTATATATTCTATAAATTCTTGATTTTAGTAATTCAATAAACTCTCCAAGTGAAACCTTTAGAATTTTATATAAACTGTTAACTCAGTACTTAGTAAAAGTACAGTAAAAAAAAAAGCAGAAAATCTAAAAACCAGCTTTTAAGAAGCATCCTAATTGATACAAAGCTAATCTTTCATATGGAGTATTTAAACACTTCAGAATCCATTGGGAAATGGCTGTCTCTGTGTTTCATGTATGTATGTGTCACGTGAATAATCCTGTTGCACATTCTACAAACTGTCCCTCCTCTCCTAGCTAGATGAAAAAATGACTCACAGTGACAGTGATACAATGCCACGAAGGTCACCACAAGGACTCTGGCTCACTGAAGCACAAAAACCACTCACCTTTGTGGACACACTGGATGGCTCTCATCTCAGGGCTCCACTTAAGGCTGGAGCCACAGAGAAACAACGAAGGACCTTTTAAGGACATGCCACCTGAACAGGAAAGAGTCACCTTCTCACCAACTGTGTAGAAAGGTTTGTGGGGATGACTCTGTATGCTATTCATCAGTTCAGGTAGAACACAGGAGATTTCTAAAAATAAGAAAGAATAGCATTTAAGGATCATTGCTTTCCTAAAGCATTTTTAACAGCTCTAAATGATGCTAATACTGTTTTACTTTTTCAGTGCAAAGGAGGGAGAAGTGATTCTACTCTTGGGTAGGGGGAGGTTCCTCACATGAATATAACTAATAAATGACTGACATTCCTACCCTCACAGCATTGCGGCAACTTAAATTGAATAAGCTTACCAAAAGTCCTAAGACACCATCTGCTGTTAAATGCAGACTGCATTGTTGCCATCTATCACCCTAGTTTGTATTGTCTCAAGAACTGCCTCATTCAGATACTGTCAACTGTAATTAGAGATAGCCCTCTCTGAAATTTTCAAAACACCACCCATAGCCTGGCAACCACAAACGTCTTCCGTGTTCTTTGATTTCCCATCCCTATTCTTCCTTGCTCAATTAAGTTCATTGGCTCAACGAAGTATGCCTACAACTATGTGTAGTTATACAGGCCCATGATTCTTAAAAAAATTCTTAAAGGTTTGAAATTTCTATCCGTAGTAGAGCCGTAGTAGAGTGCCTGCTCAGCATGCATAAGGCTGGGGTTCAAACCCCAACACTGAAGTAAAATCCATTTCCTGATCTTTCGGTGGGCTTCACACAATATCCTACAAACTATTGCTTTATTTCTGTCATATGTTTGTTTCATTTATTTAAAAACAACACTTACAGGCTGAGAGTCTGGCCTAGTAGTAGAGTGCTTGTCTAGCATGCACAAAGACCCAGGTTTGGTTCCTCAGTACCACATACATAGAAAAAAAAGCTGGAAGTGATTCTCAGACTCAAGTGGTAGCCTTGAGGAAAGCCCAAGGACAGTGCTCAGGCCCTGAGCAAAACCCCCAGGACTGTTTAAAAAAAAAAAACAAAACACTTACTAGGTGCCTATATTTTCCAAATGTGTAGTGCACTGAAGAAGACACAGCAAAACACAGAGCTCATATTGTGTCTTCATACTGTGCTAATATCTAGCATTGATGGAAGTTCTGATTTCACTGTCACTCCCCTTCCAAGACAAATAGGAAGTCTGTGCAGAATTAAAAGGAAAAATGTTCCTGCAGATGAGTGGATCAACAAGATGTGGTATTTATACACAATGGAATTCTATGCTGCTGTCAGAAAGAACAACATCGCCCCATTTGTAAAGAAATGGAAAGACAGAAAAAAATCATATTAAGTGAAGTAAGCCAGACTCAAAGGAACATAGGCTCAATGGTTTCCCTCATTTGTCATAATCAGTAGAAACCCTGGGCTCTCCTAGCAGAGATTTACAATAGAGCAAAACCTAGATACATAAGGCCATACAGTATGACGCTAAATGAAAGGACCTCTAGGATATAAAAACAAAAGCCATATAATGAGTGATTGTTGTCCTTAATGTACAATGTTATCTCTCATCTCTTTTGCTGTCCCTTGGTTATCTCATATTGCTACAGTATTTCACTTTGTTATCTGATATATTGGATAAATGCATATTTGGTTATTTGAAATTGTATAGGGAAGGGGTGAAAACAAGATGGGGGGTGGAGTTGGGGGGAAGGGAAATGGAGACCAAGATATGAGAAAGGGTATCAATGTATATGAAATAATGCACCTTCTATCTGGTGAATATAATGTAATCTTTCTATTAATTACAATAAAAAATATATGAAAAAAAATGTTCCTGCAGGAATCAGGGAGTCACACACGTAACTCAAGTCTGAAGGCCCAAGATTCCAGAGAAATGGGAAGTTAAAGGTAGCGATTGTATTTGGTAATACCAGTCTACTTAAGGTATTAGTATGCTTGAAGGGGAAATAATAAAAGGAAGCTCACTGAGAACAAAAATGCTGTTCAGTGGCTAAAAAGTTGATAAATGAGCTTACAGTAGTATCACAGGCTAAAAGATCAAAACTTGAATCCAGGACCATCAAAAATGAGAAATCCAGGTAGGACATCCATACTTTGGCTGGGATAAAGCAACTTGATTGCTTGCCAAAACAAGACTCATGTTCTCTAAAGGAAGGTAACATTGTCCAAAATCTTAAATTATTTCTAATTTCTTATGCATATAGTCCAAGATTTAACCGACATTAACATAATATTCAAAAAGACAAAAGATGTGCTCTCTTCAGCAGCACAGACATGCTAAAATGGATCTCACTGAGTGGAGCCGTTACTAGCTGTGGGCTTTTCTGAGTCACTTCTGAAACGTAGATGGAATCACGCCAGCCTTTCACGAGAAGAAGATCAAGACATAGGGTACACACATATATGCTCATGTGGTAATTGACCCTCTTGTAGTCTAGCTAACATCGGTATATTTAACTTGATTCGTTTTTTTTCTCGTTATTTCTTCATTACTCTCCTATCTACTGTTATGTAGCACAACCAAGACCACTCACTCTGGCAACGCATTTCCCCAGCAAGCCACCGTAAATCTTGTCCACATCTGGCAACAGGATTTCCAATGAGAGAGTATCCTTCATTGCAAGTATATACTATGTTTTTCCCAACAGGAAATGTGTCATCTTCTCCCTAAACCAAAATAAAAAGTGAAGAGGAATAAAGTTTGCCTACTTTGCACTAAAAAAAATGTCTGTGTTATATTATTTGGCATGCACATCAGTTTGTTTTAATCATCAGCCACTGACATTCAAACAAGTGGTTTAGAAAATTGTGGATGAAACATTTTCCTTGCAAGTGAAATGAAGTTATTAATGCCACTATACTATAATGTATAGATTGCTCCTAAAAACACCAAGAGCTACACTAACCATTTTCTTAAAATTACTTTAGTTGGAACTGTTCAAACATCTTTCTCTTACACTTTTTGGAAAAGGTAATTTATCATCAGATTCTGAAAGTCCTCCTCATATTAAGGTATCATGTGCTGTTCATTGACAATAGGATATAATAAATTGACATTTATTACACACAAGAATGTCCAAATCCCATTAAGATCCTAGGAAGACTTTAGGAGAGGCATAATATTGATCTTCTCCACCCCAAGCTTTTACTCCAGTTTATAAGGAAAGATATATTGCAGTGGGTGATTAGTTGAGGGTATTACAATAGCCTGGAATTTGAGGATATAAGGCTCATAGACTTTAAGTGTGAACCTCGGGAATAATTATGCTTATTTTGAATCCCTCTTGGTTCTTTTCTTCATCCTCTGGCTCTCAGCTACCTAGAGAGATGGTGAAAAAAACTTGAGTTTAGAGCCAGAAGGGCTTGGAGCTGATACCTGCACTGGCATTTTCCTAAGAATTAAATAACTTTTCCTAGTCTCTTTTCCCTACCAGTCCTGCTACTAATAGCCCAAAGAAATTCGCCAGTGAGAGGTGGCCCAAACTGATATTGAGCTTTGAAGAAAATAAAGATGATTACATATATGTCTCATCATAAGACTAAGAACAGTCCTTATTAATAGTGCCTCAAAGCCTAATAAAGCCCCTATGTTAGCTGGTGATAGTGTTCCTTCCTAAACAAGAAAATCACTGGAAGTACATGACATGTATTTCACCAGACACTGGTGCTCCTTGCTGACTCCTGGAATAAAATATTCATCACAAGTCCATTTTTTAAAATATTTTTCTCATTGGCAAAAATGTGAAAAGTTCTTTAGGTTGAAGAACGTGTTTATATATTTGGACTCTGGAGTGAAAAGGCAATGGCGAGGAGCCCTTCATCAGAACTATATTTCTTATTCAATAGGTGGCCATATTAATTTCCCATTCCACAAAAGCTTGGGGAACTTTCCCTTCTTCAAAACTTCCATACTGTCGGGTGCCTTTGGCCCATACGTGTAACCCTAGCTACTCAGGAGGCTGAGATCTGAGGATCACCATTCAAAGCCAGCTCAGGTACTAACTGGAGACCCTTATTTCCAATTAACCACCATAAAACAGGAAGTAGCTCTGTGGCTAAAGTGGTAGAGTGCTTAGAGCACTAGCTTTGATCTGAAGAGCTCAGGGACAGTGCCTCCGCTGAGTTTAAAACCCAAGACCAAAAAAAAAACCAAACAAACAAACAAATTTCAATACCCTTGGGCCACAGAAGAAAAAGTACAAACTAAAAACCATAGCTACTGAAATTAAAATATAAATATGAAATAGTTTAACACTTTTATCAGTGAAGCAGGAAATAGATTATGATCAGGTAAAACTTGAATATTATAAATGAACCAAATATCTTTTGTAACTAACTTGAACAAATCCATCTTTTAAGGCAGGAGGTGGGGGACAAAATTCTTTAGGAACCAAAGACAAAGGAAAACAATGTGGTTCAAGTAATCTGTAAGAGAAAAAGGTCAATGTTATTCATTAATGCAATTAAATATTTTGCACTACGCTGAATTTTCCTTGTATCAAAGTTATATAAATAGAAAGTACAAGTATGTTGATGAAGCATTTTTTATCATTTTCCAGATCCAGACACATGATCATATCTCTGCTGTAAAAAAAAATTCAAACCTAAATTCAGCCTTCAAATATCAGTAAGTTAAATAGCTACCCAACATACCTCAGATACATAGTTTCTAGAGTTTATCTGTTTCAGAGCCTAGTTTTCTTGCTGTTGTGTTCTGAAGTTCCCTTAACACAGAATTATTTCTGTTTCAGGGCCGACGCCCTGACTCAATCTAGTAGTTCAAACCCCAGGAGTGCCAATTTTTTAAGCTTTTACAGTTTTAAAAACATAAAATTAATTTTGTATTAAAAAAACAAGAGTTATGGATCCTTGCAGATGATACAACATTATAAAAAATACGTCTCATTGAGCATGTATTATATAACGTAACGAGCAACATAGTAAGTTCAATAACAGCAAGCTAACTTTTAAATCTTTCCATAGTTGCCCTGATGTGCTCCATGCTTACTGCAAAGGGCGCTGTGCTCTACATAGCTGTGCTGCTTCGTTCAGATGGTTGATTGGATGTTAAACTGGTGATTGGCTGATTGGCTGACCTTTAGTTGCACAAAGGAGTTGCCATTCAACAAAGTATTTTATGAACACAATGCATCCATCTTGATCAATGTGATCATTCCCATGCTCCTTGCCTCACTGTTTTTTTCATTTTAGAGAATATGCATTGAATTTTTTGCTGCACCCCCTACACGTCCACCCCTCATCTCTTCATTCATCAATCTGGTCTCCATTACCGCAGATGCTCCAACTCTTCGTCCTCGCATGGCCTGCTCTCAGTTGTTTCGCCAATACAGTCCTTTCCGCCCCCACTAGGGGGTGGGTTATTGCATCTTCGGCTCCTTTTTTTCTTCCCTTGAACACAGGGGCCCCAAGTGGACCAGCAATTCCAACCTCCATCAACCCCTCCTATGAGAGAGAAGCTCTTCAGTAAACTCTGCCAGAGGAAGACTTTAAAGCTTAGTGTTATGCCTCTTGTTAATGCGTTTCATGTGGGGATGAGATAATTCTGGGATCTGATTGCCTTTTC
The DNA here is from genome assembly GCF_031878675.1 of Megascapheus bottae. Lineage (NCBI taxonomy): Eukaryota > Metazoa > Chordata > Mammalia > Rodentia > Geomyidae > Megascapheus > Megascapheus bottae. The sequence goes on from NC_143512.1 coordinate 61,988,732, forward strand.
CCTGTTCACTGAAGTTTCCTACAACAGTCAGAACAGGATGTCCATCGCAAGCCTATATTTGTGCTGATGGTTTCATATGTGTTTCAGAACACATTCATGTACATTGAGTTATTTCCAACAAGGAAACAAGGTAGACAGGAAATGTGGCCATTTCCACCTAGTACATACAGCATCTCAAAGTGTGCTCACTGATGCCATGGCTGCCAAGAGCCACATTCAGATGGCAACTTGGTCTTATGGCTTCAGCCAGACCTTTTTGGTCCCCCAACCGTCCCAGTACAGTAAGTCTGCTCCTGTATTTGAAACACTGTCTTGGTCTGAAGACAGCATAACCTGCTGGGTCCTCTCACTAGTCAAATCCCAGGGCTGGTGTTATACAAAGGAAGAAAATGCATTAAGTGGAAGAAATGTCACTAGATTTACCACCTTTCAGGGCACCTTCGTCAATCTACTTGCCCATTCTGGCCTCCTTGTACCTCAGATGTGACTTCACTTCTTCACTCACAAAACAGCACTTGTTAGGGGCAGGGAAGAAGAGTCAGTTCCTTGCCATTGTGTTTATGGTAACAAGAGACAAACCAGCACACTGACCTGCTTGATTCCCTACCAGAACTCCTTGCTCACACGCCATGCCAAAGGTGTATGGTTTGCAATGACACTGACACCGGGTCCCAGCAACTGTGGCTATGCCACCATTTTGGCAAGGTTGGCAATGGCAGGGGTCCGATTCATCCAGATACTCTTCAAGAGCCTGTTTCAGGTACAATCTTTTCACAGAGGCACAAGGTACTTCCTTTACCAGTTCATATAAAGGTGTCAGCTACACATGTAAAGAAAGGTAGAATTGTCAAATGGGAGAGGGCCAGTTCAGAGACAGCGCCCAGCCCCAGAATTCAAGTTCCAGTGATGGAGGGAGAGAGGAAGGGAGGGACAAGGAACATTCATATTCATTTTCTAGCTAATGGAAGATTATCTGCAAGATAATACATTATCATTGCCTGATCAGGATGGAAGAAAAAGAAATACTTAAATTATATCAAGGAAACAACTATCATTAAATTTAAAGGAAATTTTCTGTCTCTTCAGTGGAGACCACAGACTCTTTCCTTGAGAAATTCAGACATTATTACTCTGTTGCCGATTTCAGAAACTTTGAACTCACAGATGTGCTGGCTAAATTTAAACAGCCTGTACTCCCAGGAGAAAAATGACTGTGTTGTGACATAGCCAGTTTCTGCAGTATGTCTCATCATGCTCAGTTTCTCAGGCTGTCACCATGAAGTCACTAAGCTCATAACTGGGAAGAGGCTCTTAGAGCACCTGACCTTGACTTGCCCTTTGCTTGCACACCTCTGTTCTTTCCAGTACTTTCTTACCCAAGAAATACATTGGCTCTAGGATAGTTTGTGGTCCTGTATGGGAAAGCACACCCTTGAATCAAGAAAAGGATCCTCTGTTTCCCCTCATTGATAATTTAGAATGTCTCCAGTGATAACAATGAACAAAGGTTATTTTGAACATTAATAAGTGGCCTCTTAAGAGTTTCCAGGAGGGCTGGGAGTTTGGCCTAGTGGTTAAAGTGCTTGCCTAGCATGCATGAAGACCCGGGTTCGATTCCTCGGTACCACATACATAGAAAAAAGCCGGAAGTGGTGCTGAGGCTCAAGTGGTAGAGCTCTAGCCTTGAGAAAGTCCAAGGACAGTGCTCATGCCCTGAGCTCAAGCCCAGGACTGGCAAAAAAAAAAAAAAGAGTTTTCAGGAACCCCAGCTCTGGTGATTCCTACCTATAATCCCAGCAAATGGAAACTGAGGCAGGAGGGTCATGACTTTCAGGGCAGCTTGGAATACATAGCAAGACCTTGTCTCCAAAACAAAACCAAGGGCATCCAGGAAAAGTCCACCCTCCACTCATCTTTACTCAGAATCTAATGTGTGAATCCAACAGCCGGAAGGTTCTTGAGGCACTCTGGTAGTTTGGGGGAGGTGTTTGTTTATAAAAATAAGAACAAGTATCTTAATTGTCTAAAAGTAGGTTTTGCCTGGGATGTAGCTTGACTCCTATGGAATCGAAACATCATAAAACCAAACAAATCATAAAACCAGTCCTTCTAAAGCATTTGTTTTGAAAATGTGAATTGACATATTAGGAAAAACCCAAACATATTCAAGTGTTTTTTTTTTCTTGTGTGCAACCTTATCTCCAAGAAAAATAGAATGGACATAGAAAAGCACATGCTGCTGAACTAATCTACATAGCAACACATGAAATGCATAGGTGGGACATTGTCTCAAACATCTCTGTGGATCATCTCATGTATTATAAACAGCATCCATTTATCTGGCATTAGAACTGTCCATCATATTTCTAATTGCTCTTCTTCCTCTTCCTGTTAACTTCCAATCTGTAACCTTTCCTGTAGCCTTTTTCTAAGCAATGTGTTATATTTATTGTAGCATGGACTCATTTCCTAACAATTTAACATAGCTTAAGTCCAGGATACCTAGTCAATTACAGAAACAGCACAAACATCCCACAACAGATGAATAGATTAAGCATATACCCATATATATAAATGTATTAATATATCTATCTATATGAATTTTATTCAATGATCAAGAAGAACACAATGCCATATGTAGGGAAATGAATGGATGGACCTGAAAAATATTATGTTTAGTGAAGTCAGGCCTAAAAAGAAAAATGGTGCATGATTTTTTCTCCCATATGGAAGTTAGATCTATATTATAAACATATATAACTACATATAGAGGGCTATATGTATAGATTACACAATCAAATTGATTAAGTCTACATTCCAATAGATTTGATTTGAACAATCAACTGACAGTTTAGCCAAATGAATACCAGGAAGCTGAAACATGTCTTACCTAAGAAGGACAGGGCATAAGGGGAAAGCAATAGGTAAATGGAGAGGAGAAGGGTGAGTGAGTATAAATACTCAACGACATATATGAAAATAGAATAAGGTAACTTGATAGGGTGAGTGGGGTTGGATAAACTCAAGAAAGAATCATAGAGGGGGTGACATTGACACAGCTGCTTTGTACACATAAATTGACATGCTGAAGGGAAGCTCCTTTATAAAACTACTTGAAGTTAATAAAAACCACATTACCATTTTATCAGTTTTTTAAATATAATCAGTACTACAGCCATTGTTTCTTTTCTTCTTCTATATGCGTGTGGGGGGGATGTTTTTGTTTTATTTTGAGACATGGTTTAAGGCTGGCTAAAGCTAACCTTATACTCACTATGTAGCGTCCAACTCCCACTGACTAGGATTAAATCCACACATGATAATGTTAAACATAGCTGATGTCTTTGAACGTTGTGTCTCCTAACACTATTTTCCGCTAAGTTCTTGTATCTTTATTGTGCAATTTTGCATAGATGAGTGCTTTTAAAGAATATATATGTTGTGTTCTCCCCAAAATCCACTTTATCAAGAAAACATCCTAAATTACATCAGACAACTTGATATTATCTTACTTTACAAGACTCCAGGAGCCCATGAATCATCATGACAGAAAGGACGGTAATCAAACAAAAGGTAAGAGCAAAAAGTCTACCTGCCTTCCTCTTGTAAAAATAAAAGATTAAACTATGTTGAAAAATCTGTAACTTTTCTCAATTAGGAACCAAAGAAAATGTAATCAAATCTAGATCAACAGTTAAAAATTGCGAAATTCAGGGCCAGAAGTTTGGCCTAGTGGTAGAGTGCTTGCCTAGCATGCACGAAGACCGGGGGGTTCAATTCCTCGGTACCATATACATAGAAAAAAGCTGGAAGTGGTGTTATGGCTCAAGTGGTAGAGCTCTAGCCTTCAGAAAAAGTCCAAGGACAGTGCTCAGGCCCTGAGTTCAAGCCCCACGACTGGCAAAGGAAAAAAAAATTGCAAAATTTGGCCCGGGAGCATAGTCTAGTGGTAGAGTTCTCGCCTAGCATGCACAAAGCCCTGGGTTCTATTCTTCAGTACAACATATACAGAAAAAAAACCTGTAGTGGCACCATGGCACAGGTGAAAGAGCATTAGCCTTGAGCAAAAAGTGTCCAAACACAGTGCTCAGGCCCGAGTTCAAGCTCCAGGACTGGCAAAAAAAAAAAGAGCAAAATTCGTCATTAATTTCTCTTGGGATTTACAAAACATTTAACCTTCATGACAGAAATGTGCATTTAGCAGCTAAAATACCTTCTGTTCCTCAGTATTATGAATGCATTCATTTTACTGTGTAAAACATAATTGGAATATAGAAAATGCTCATTATAAGCAGCTCCATTTAATAACCCTGATTTGATTTAATTTCATTTCATTTCCCAATGAAAATAAACATGACTGTTTTCTACTGTTTTAGCAGCACATCACATACTTTTTGTTTTATGACTTGGGGAAGATTAGTCACAGATTGTGCCCAAGCAGAATAGCGCCTTTTGTTTCCAGCAGGGTTGTCCAGTTCCAGGAAACTAAGACCTGACACAAATGCTGCTCCTCCTCCTCTGACAAATGGCTCTCCTCGCAGCACATTGCCCTGGGTTCCTGAACAGGAGAAAGCAGGTGAACAAAGAATACACAAATAAGATGAACATGAGAAATGTGAAAACTCTGTGGAGTAATTTTTAATGCCATCAAACCATAGGTCATTCTAGGAAAAGCAAATCCATGGGGACAATATTAAATATTAGAAATTTTTGTTAATGTTTTCAGTGTTCACATTTTGAAGGAGAATGTCATTCTTCCAAGATACATCATATATTTACAGGTAAAATATCATGATGTTGAAAAACACTTACTTTCAAATGGTCTGATAAACCTGACTTATATAAGGGTAGACCCTCTGTATATCACCTATATAATAACAATTAATATGTGGTTCTAAATCAGATGCTGGTAGCTCACACCTGTAATGCTTGCTACTGGGTGACTGAGACCTGAAGATCATGGTTCAAAGCTAGCCCACACAGAAAAGTCCTCATGAGACTCCTATCTCCAATAAACCACTCAAAAACCCTAAGTATAGCTATGGCTCAAAGTGGTAGAGTGCTAGTCTCGAGCACAAGAGCTCAGGGACAGTGCCTACCCAGGCCCTGAGTTCAAGTCGAACAACCCACAAAAAAGAGGCACTTAAAATGTACAGTATTTCATGATGGAATTTTGTGCTGCCATCAGAAAGAATGACCTCACTCATTTGTAAAGAAATGGAAAGACTTGGAAAAAAATCATATTAAGTGGAGTATGCCAGACCCAGAGAAACATAGGCTCCATGGTTTCCATCATTTGTAGTAATTAGTACACATGAGGATCACAAGAGCTTAAAAGCTATGTGTATATTATTATCTAGGATAAGGCTAAGTGAAGTGAACTCCAGGATATGGAAACAAGAGATTTATCTTTGTGATTGTTGTTCTTAATGTACTATGTGAACTTATTTCTTTTCTCATTTTTTCTCCTTATGGTTTATCTCATGCTGTTACTGTACCTGACTTTATTACCTGGTATATTATATATACACTTACTTGTTTATTTGAAATAGGGAAGGAAAAGGGAAAGACAAGATGATTGAGAAGGGGTGGAGGAGAGAAAGTGGGAGAAAAACAGGGGAAGAGGTATCAATGTTTGAGAAGTAATGTATCCAATACCTGACAAATGTTACTGTAACCCCTCTATACATTACCCCGACAATAAAATACAATTTAAAAAAATATATAGTATTTATATGCTGCTATATAATAGTCAATATTATTTATATTATATGTATATGCATAAGTCAAAATAATCATTGTTATATATACATGAAAGGTATATGATTATTCATCACTATGTTCTTCCAACTTTTCTGCCTGGTTGAAATTTTTATTGTATTTTATTGTAGAAGTAATATATAAAGAAAAATTTTGTATTAAAATGTTGGAGAGAAAAAATTTCCTTGTATCTGGTCTATTAACAATGAAACAAAAAGAAGCTGTTAATTAACAGGAATACATTACCTAACACATGATAAATGTTCTGAAAAGTTTGAATGTTAATTGAATTCTTTTTTCCATTTATATGCCTCATCATTTCAGAAATATTTTTATCTCTACTTATAACTGGTTCTTACATAGGTCATGACTAGAAATTCCTAATTGTACAGATCTCATCTTGAGTGATTTCCATTTCCTTTCTCAGAACTGTCCAAATTTTGTGATTTCTCAAAATGAGCACGTTGTACTTTTATATAATGAGGAATTATGAAAGCCTGATATTTTTAATAAATTACCAGAGTGCTTTCTTACCTTCTTTGCTAGTTATGGTTTTGATATGCAAATAGGTACATTTTAAATAAAGTTCATAACAAAGTTCAGGCCCTGAGCTATAGAAGACAACCACTCTGCAGTGTCTGAACCCCAAGTAAGGCAAATTGAAGACCATCTCAGACAGTGAGCCTTGAATCAGTCTCTTAATTGGCTTCCCAGAGGGATCTTCATGAGCACCAAAGTTTGAGAATCATCATCCTAACTATCATAGCTACTTAAGAACCGCAGTCTTCAATAGCCAGAGCCCCGTCAGTATCCAGCGTATGCTAATTCTTTCTCCTCTCAAAAAGGCAGCACAGCATAAGGTTACCAGTAAAGAGCCAGTGAAGCTAAATATACTATGCGTTTACTTCATATCTGGCTCTCGGGAGCTATGATCTTGAACAACCTGTGATGCAGTGCCCTTGTCTGTCAGGTTAATAGTTAATTGGGTAACCATCAACTGTCAATGCAGCTGACCACTGTGAAAAGCTCCATTTCCTGTTGCATGGCCAGACTACGATTTTTCCCTTGTTTCAATGTTTTCTTTTTCCTCTCTCACCTTGGTGGCTCACTGGAGATGAGCAGATTCTCTGGTCTATTCATTTTTGTACCACAATGCCTAGAAGAAGGCATGGCACTTATTACAGACTCCAGAAGTGGCTGGGAAATGAAGCAAGTGAGTAAATACACAAGCTTGGCTCACTACTCTGTCTTCCTCCTCCCTGCAGTCATTTATGTCATTTATCAACATCTAGAGGATCTCTGCTTCCTATTGGCCATTCCAGCATTTTCATTTGTCTTCACCCCAATTTCTGTCATCAACCAGGAGGACATAAAGTCTAATTCTACTCAGCCTGTGGCCTCCCTGCATACATTGAAGTCACATTTCCATCCCCATCTATGAATCTCTTCCTTTTATGGCAAGTAAATTTTAATCTCCAAATCCAACAAACATTTTTCATTTTCTTACTTGATTTCTATCATTGCACTATTTATCTCTGTGTCATTATTTCCCACCTCTTTTATTTCTTATCTGGACAGATTCTTCCTTTTCTAGCTTTCTTCTTTCTCTACAACTTTACCTCTTCATTTCTCCCTTGAATTTTTCCATTATTAAAGCTTCTGATGGCATTTACTACCCATCAGGATGAAATCCAAACTCCTTCCTACCTGCAGAGTCTACATTGGCTTACTTGTCTAGGTACCTTCTGCCATCTTTCAAAGACTAGAATATTGATTTTCCTGCCTTCTTGTACTACCACCAGAATCTACCAGAATATTAACCCTACTGAATATCCTTGTCACAGAATATAACTGACCCTTCTATCACTATCATTTTTATGGTATACAGAAGAGATAGCCTGAATAATGTTTTGCTATCTTTTATATATTATGATATATAAAAGAGAGAGCAGCCAGGCATAGTGGCTTACACCTGAGGCTGAGATCTGAGGATCAAGGTTCAAAGTCAGCCCAGGCACAAAAGGACCTGAGACTCTTACCTCCAATTAACCTCTAGAAAACAGGAAGTAGGGCCTGGCTCAAGGTTAGGGAGGTAGCCTTGAGCTAAAGAGCTCAGGGACAACACCAAGGCAGAGTTCAAGCCCCATGACCCACCAAGGAGAGAGAAGGGGGAAGGGGAGAGTGAGTGAGCGTAGAGGCAAATATGATCAAGTAAGACAAGCTTAGTGTGTGCATCTGTATTCCCAGCAACTTGAGAGGCACATCCAGAGGATTGGTTGAGCATAGGAGTTCAAGGCCAGACTGAGAAAACTTAAGACATCGTGGCTCACAAATAAAACCAAATGGATGGAAAAAATGCAAAGTAGAAACCCTGCTAAGACTTCAAAAGCACGTGGAAACTAAGAATTAGCCATCAAGTAGCTAGAGACTACTCTCATAATGCCAGCTGCTCTTCTCATTTACCTGAAGCAGATTTTAACGAATTTTCCAGGTCCTTGCATTTGGACTTCGATGATGTAAAGATGAAACTGAAATCTGAGGAAGAACATTGCTTCTCCTGTTTTGAAACCGAACCTGAGGGAGTGGAGGCAAAAATATATATACGTATATATGCTTAAGGATATATGCGTATTTGGTTATTTGAAATCGGATAGGGAAGGGGGGAAAACAAGATGAGGGGTGGGGGATAGGGGAGGGAGATGGGGACATGAGAAAGGGTATCAATGCATGTGAAGTAATACACCCTCTATCTGCTGTAACCCTTCTATTAATTACAATAAAAAATATATGAAAAATATGCTTAATTTCTGCATTCAATAAAGACAGCCTTTGAGATGTACTGAGGTGTAGAAGCAAGATTAAGAGATTGTTTCCTGACACTGTGGCTGTTTACTGATTGTACATTCTCAAATGTCCTTAAAAGGCCAACGTTCTGAAAAATGTTTGTTATTTTCTTCCTACTAGCTTTAAACTAAAAGAGAGAGTGAGAGAGAGGAAACAGATGCATTTCCACCTAAAAATTAGAGCAATTCAAAATGGAAAAACACAAAGAAGTATACCTTACACCCATCTCATCTGCTTCTTAGACTAGAACAAATAGAAAAACAAGAATATAATGACTTTCAGCCACCACCAGAGATTTCAAAAGCTGGATTCTGATTCTATTCAAGTCCCTAAAATTTAATTTTACTGACAGTCTCTCTGTCATTGCCATCTGTGGTTTCTCACATTTCTTTCCTGTGACACACAATCATACAAGCAGGCCATTTCTATTCAATATGAAATAAGGTGTCTACAGTGAAGTTTTGTAGGTAAAACAGAAAAATATAATCAGCTGATATATAACTCAATGGTAGAATGTATGCATAACAGCATATATAAGGCCCTAGGCTGAATTCCCAGCAATGCAAAATAATAATAATATGTTTTTCTGAAAATATAATAACATGAGTGTGTTTTACTGAAATTTTATTTTCAGTTAGTTAAAATATAATTTTAACTAACAATGTTAGAACAGTTTCAATATTACTTTTTATTTTCGTAAAAGAAGTTGAATGATTTATTTTAGGATTTTTTTCAGTAACAACACTATGATGGATTGAATTGGTCTTTGTGAGTGAGATGAAAAATGATAAAACAAGATAAAGAAGACTGTGGAAGCCTTTATGGAGATAGAAGAGGAGGAATTTCAATAGTACCACAGAAAAGGAAGTTGTATTTAGTTTTCTAAGTCTTCTATAACAAAATACCATATGCTATATGTAGAATAGTCTCCATATTGTTTAGAAACATTATAGGCATACATAATAGCACAATTTTTATTTTTTTAATTAGAACTTTAGGAGATACATAAACTGTTTAGGAGTAAAATTTTACTCAAAGGAAAGTTTTACCAACTTTGTTTTCTTTTATTTAGTCCTCTTCAATTCCTTTAAATGTTATTTAAAAACAGGGCAGGGAGTGAAAGTGTAGAATGAGCTACTTGCCAGGGTGATCATATGAAGAAATAATGTCTTTGCTACAAAAGTCTGTGTTTGAGCACTCATTTTAATTTATGAAGTCAGAAAAGTTCAAATCCAAGTTAAATGTGATCTGTCAATGAACTGGAACAAAAAAATGCCTACTTCAATGGAAACAGAAACACATTATATTTTACCCCTGAGAAAATACTACAAAACTATTTCTTTGTTTCATGAAAAGAACTCTTATTTTTCTCCAAGGCTATAACAGAATCCTTGCTGGAAAGAAAGATCTTGAGGTGACTTGGGGTAAAGAAGAAACTGTCCAGCCTCAGGACAAAGTTAGGAAAAGAGAGGGCTTGACACCAACCTCTCATCTGGACAAATGGAGAGGTCCTCTTTTCAATGTCAAGCCCCTCAAAGCATAAGTGGTGGATTCTGGTTCTAACAAAAGTGGGATAATCTTAGCCACACCAGGGCATTCGGGAAAGCTTACTGTAAAGCCAGTTAGACCTAGGTTTAAATAGCCTCCCTATAACTCTATGCATAGAAAAAAGGCCATAGTATCCATCTCACTGTGTGGAAGCAAGGATTTCTGCTATCACTGTCATTCTTTCTGTCCTGAGGAAGACATTTAATAACTTTCAACTCTTGTTACATGTATTAGGTAATAAGCACACTGATGATATTCAGAGCCGATAGTTTTAAAGGAACTTTTTTGATGATAAAGACCAAAGGTAAATAGACCACTTATTTAAAACATTTTCATTTCTGGAATATCATTTAGCTTTCCTTAAGAAATACTCTTTAGTTTGAGAAACAGAAAAGACTATAAAGTATTCTAAAAATCCAACACCCTCTGGAGATAAAAATAATGGCTTAATTCAAAGTAGTATTCAAAAGAGGAAGGAGAGATTCTAAACCCATATTCATGAGTAGACTTTAATAAGTAATTGCAATTTTGGAGACCTTTTAAAAATCAAGAATATCACTTACCTACATGTTGTTTCCCCTCCTTAAAATCCCTGAAATGCTTTTAGATGGAAAAACATTTAAATACTGTACCACTTTGTTTGGTCTCTCCTGTGTCCACATAAAATAGAACTTTGTATTCTCCTCCTAAGGATCCAGACTGCAGATAATGAGTCCCATACAGGTCAATTAATCTTCGGTAAGCACTATAGTCATAGAGAGAAGGTAGGTGGGAAAGTTCCTTCCAGAATGGCTCAGCAAGTTGTAAAAATTCTGGATTGTTATTAATGAATTGAGCCACTTCAACAGTATTCTGAATAACCAACAATTTATAGCTCTGTGGGGATAAGAAAGAATGAAAGCCATTTTAGACAAAGGATTTTCTTAATCATAATTTGCTATCCAATGTTTCCATTCGTTTTCATCTCCAATCAACTCAGTCTTATATTTTATGAATTATGAGCTTCCTTCTGGGCCTACCTTCATGAAGTAACCTAAGGATTTGGAGGTCTCAAACTGGAAGAGGTATTATTCCTTTCATATACTACCTCTAAACTGCTAAGAGCAAGTTGGTATACCCTCTTCAAGAAGTAAAACTAGAAGAATCAATTTCATCACTATTAAGCAACCTCACAACTGAGACTATAAAATAGTAGGTTCCTAAGATCAACATTTTGATCATATAAGCAAAGAGATTGAATAATTCATCTTCCACCTACACTGGGACATTTACAGGTTAGTTTACTTTACAAAAAGAGTCATTTTAAACAGGTGAAATACATTAAACATTTCCTTTAATGCAAGTCAAGATTGATATATTTCATACTAAATCCATTCCATACACACAACATAAAATGGAAATTATAAAAGTATTAACAAATCATGTTAGCACAGTCATAAAACAAATAAAATCTATATATATTCCTTATACCTCTCTCATATGATTCATTATTCAAACTACCACTTTCAGAATGAGATAAAGTAGACAGAACTTAATAGTTAGCCTGATAAATTCTCCTAAGTATATGCCAATTATTACAATGCACTTCAACTGCTCAGGTTTCTTAACATGGTAGTTTTTCTTTTAATCCAAAACAGCAAAGAATTTAAAATTGCATCCTAAATTCCTCAAGTAAACATGTTACTAACTCAAAAGAAATAATATTAGAAATATTTTAGATTCATATACCTTGTAGCTAAATGGACTTTATGTAACACCTACAAGCATGATTAGACTTTTACACTATACATAGCACTTAATGTGGTATTTCTAAATGAAAATTATAAGTCTCTAAACATTTACACACAATGAGGCTAAAGGAAGATAGCTTTTGTGGGGGAACACAAAAACACAATGCCTCTCTCTGCCTCAGACCATATAAAACATTATTCATCAAAATGAATACCAGGAAATGGAAACAAGGTATTTATTCTTAAGACAAAAGAAATAAGGGATAATTTAAAATAAAATAGAAGAATTCAAGGTAACCTTTAATTTTTTTCAAATAAGAACAAATAATCAAATGAGAAAACAAAAGGAACAACAAATGTTCAAAAAGAATTAACAAAACAGACATAAGAAAGGGTATCAATGTTTGTAAAGTAATGCACCTTCTATCTGGTGAATATAATGTAACCCTTCTATTAATTACAATAAAAATATATGAAAAAAGAATTAACAAGACAATATTGTATCTTTAAAGAAATGGTGCTTCTTAAAGAAGTACTACTGCCTTCATTGAAATAGGAAAGCTGATCTTTTTGATAAATGCATTCTTATTTTATTAATGTCAACAATTGTTAACACCAGTAAAGTATGGAAAAGTGAGCTGATGTCTCCTACTAACCTTCTTCCTGTACATGTCATTGGTGCTTATTTTATGACTCCGTGAATCTGATGATGAAGAGCTGAACAAGAACTTACTCCTTCTGGATGATGTACGTTCTGTGGACGTATGTTTTATGTAAGACCAACTACTGTTGTAATACTCATAATTAAAATCGTTATTCACTTTCACCTACAAAGAAAGTGAAAGTTTTTATTATGGCCAGATTAAGGCTTTGGATATTCCCAAGATGCTTTTGTTACTTCTTTAACATGAATGCTTTCTTTAGACAGACTTCCTCAAAAGAAAAAAATGTCACTCACTCTCTTTTAAGAGCATGCATTTAAGGAAAAGAAATTACTCTTTGTTAAGAAGGCAACATGATATCAATTACAGCTGCTCCAAGAGATTCATAAAACACATCTGTGTACAACACATTGTATTTTCCTTTCATGTCAGCATGTAGTCTAGAAGTGAGCAAATTAACACAGCTCCACTGAGACCTACAGAGCATCTGGCTGTTGACATTCCATGTAATAGTGCAGAAATACAAATAGGTGATAAGAAAAAATTAGATCATTCAAACTTTATTTGGGAATGTTCTATGTGATACAATAAAGATTAGTTTCTAATTCTATGTGACTTGAACATACACTAAAATTCAAGTTTCTGCCCTCTGCTAAATAATTAGAAGGAAGGGTATCCTCAAATAGTTTTAAAGCAGAACATAGGTTAATTACAAGCAGCTCCTACTTCCACGGAGAGATACCCTTTCATTGACCCTTTATTTTACTTTATATCAAGTGCAAAATACAAAATCAGGTGCTGGTGATTCATGCCTATAATTCTAACTACTCAAGAGGCTCAGATCTGAGGATAGCCTATGAACTTAGCTCAGGCAAAAAAGCCCATGGGACCATGAGATTCTCCAATTAACCAGAAAAAAAATCCAGAACTGAAAGTGTGGCTCAAGTGGGAGAGTACCAGTACCTTGGGGGAAAAACTAACACACACACACACACATACACACACAAACACACACACACACACACGCACGCACGCACGCACGCACAGAATCTAAATGCAAGGCCAACAGGGAGTGAGGAGTAGCATATGCAGAGGAATCACCTAGTGGAAGGCATGCTGCTGAAAGTATTTACCTTGCAGACTATTATGTGTAGCTATGAGGTTCTGGTATTATAAATGGATGATTTTTTTCTTTTTTGCTTAAAAGAATCCTCATGTAAAAAAATCTTTTGTAAATTACAGGCAACAAGTTCGCTAAAAGAAATGTTTTTTCTGTGAAGGTAAAACCTGTAAGAGGACTTCCTCTTCTGGTGTCTATTTTATATCATTATTCAAATTTGGAACTTTCCTTCTACTGAATTTTTTATCATGTACTCTTACACACAATTGTACTTGAGATCTAAGTATAAAAGAAGCATGGGATTCTAGGATATAGAAACAAGAGCTTTATCTTGTGTTCTCAATGTACTATTGTTATTTCTCTTTTTTTTTTGCCCTTTGGTTAATCTCATATTGTTACTGTATCTGACTTTGTTACCTGGTATATTATATATAGGTTTGCTTGCTTAGTTGAAATAGGAAAGGGAAGGGGGGAAACAAAATGATTGGGAGGGAGTGAGGGGAGGGAAATGGGGACAAAAACATGAGAAGGAGTATCAGTGTGTGAGAAGTCATGCACCTACTACCTAATGAATGTAACTGTAACCCCTCTAAACATTATCCGGACAATAAATTTTTGTTGTTGTTGTTATTTTATTTTTTTAAGTTTTTTTATTGTGATTAATAGAAGGGTTCCATTATATTCACCAGATAAAAGGTGCATAACTTCACAAACATTGATACCATTTCTCATGACATGGTCCCCATTTCCCTCCCACCCTCCTCCTGCTTATCTTGATTTCCCCCTTCTCTATCCAATTTCAAATAACCAATTAAGCACATATAAAATATATCAGATAACAAGGTGAAATATTGTAACAATATGAGATAACCAAGGGATGGCAAAAGAGATGAGAGATAACATAGTACATTAAGAACAACAGTCACTCATTATATGGCTTTTGTTTCCTTATGCTGGAGGTCCTTACATTTAGTGTCATACTATTTGGCCTAATGTCTCTAGATTTTGTTCTATTGTAAATCTCTGCTAGGAGAGCCCAAGGTTTCTACTGATTATGACAAGTGAGGGAGACTATTGGGCCTATGTTCCTTGGAGTCTGGCTTACTTCACTTAATATGATTTTTTCCAAGTCTTTCCATTTCCTTACAAATGGGGCAATGTCATTCTTTCTGACAGCAGCATAGAATTCCATTGTGTATAAATACCTCATCTTGTTGATCCACTCATCAACTGAGGGACATCTGGGTTGGTTCCATATCTTTACTATGGTAAATAGTGCTACATTGAACATCATTGTGCTAGTGGATTTAGTATGCCCTTGTTACTGGATGATTGGGTAAATGCCAAGTAGTGGAATTGCTGGGTCATAGGGGAGCTCTATATTTAATCTTTTGAAGAACTGCCATACTGCTTTCCATAGTGGTTGAATGAGTTTACACTCCCACCAACAGTGTAGTAGTGATCCCTCCTGGCCACATCCCCTCCAGCATCTGTTGTTATTAGTTTTCTTGATCCTGGCCATTCTAACTGGAGTGAGGTGGAATCTTAGAGTTGTTTTGATTTTCATTTCTTTTATGACCAGAGATGTCAAGCATTTCTTCATGTGTCTATAGGCCATTTTTATTTCTTCTTCAGAGAAGACTCTCTTTAAGTCTTTGGACCATCTTTTAATGGGATGATTGATACTTTGGAGATTAGTTTTGGAGTGATTCAATTTTTTGAGCTGTTGATATATTTTAGATATGAAGCCTTTGCCGGAAAATAAATTTTAAAAAAAAAGTATTGAAAAACAACATGTAAAAATTTTAAAAAAGAATTTGAAATTGGATAGGGAAGGGGGGAAAACAAAATGAGGGGTGGGGTGGGGGGAGGGAAATGGGGACCAAGACATGAGAAAGGGATTTAATGTATGTGAATTAATGCACCTTCAAATGCAATGTAACCCTTCTATTAATTACAATAAAAATATATTTAAAAATTTTTAAAAGAAGCACAGGAAAAGCAGAAAATATGAAAATGATACATTTTAGAAAGGAAACTAAAAAGAAAGAAAATAACATAATATTTTGCAGTTGTCTTAAATGATGCTAGTGAAGACAAAACATTCATTATGTTGCAATAACTGACAACAGAGATGGAAATGTAAAAATCTTGTTAGCTACACCTATGCAAATGCATCCCCATTCAACAAAGACAACAAGAACATAACTAAAATGCCATACTGCATTATATAACTCTTATTTCATGTTCAAAATTATTCATACTGAAATCCTGTCATTAAATAAGAAAAGACAGATTTAACCATAATCATTAGTATTGAAAATTATTTTCATTGCATTATGAAATTCATTTGCCTTAAAGTCCGACTCAAAAATTCAGCTCAGGCAGTCATGGGGGATATGTACTCACAGGAATTTTTACTGACTAAAAAGAGAATTTTCCTCAGTATCAGTCAAGATCTCCACATCACTAGATAGTGTCTATTGGTTTTTTTTTTTTTTGGATGGGCATAGAATTAAGATTTTTTTTTATTTCTCGTAAAAATAAAAATTTAATACAAAAAATAACCTATTTTCCCTATTTTCAGATTTAAATAACTCAAATATTTGTTTCCTAATTTGTGTAATTAAATCTCTTGGCTGCTTTACTTCAGCCTCTTTGCATTCCCTACACATAGCAATCTCTCTTCAGGGTAGATGATAGGTTACCTATTTATTTAGTTAATGTTTCTTAGAACTAGGGCTTGAACTCATGGCATTTGCTGAGCTTCTCTGCTCAACCCTAGCCCTCTACCATTCAAGCCACTTTCAGCTTTTTGCTGGCATAGAGGTCAGTCTCCCAGAATTGTGGGTCCAGGTTGGCTTCAAACTGGACTCCTCAAATCTCAGACTTCTGAATAGCTAGACCCCTGTCACATAACTTTTTTTTCCTTAATTAATTGAAGAAGCAGAGGTTTAGTTAAAGTGGATTGATATTTCTTTTCTTTGATGGGAAATCAACTCACATGAGTGACAGAGTGCCTGTCTAACAAGGCTCTAGGTATACACCCTAACACCATCAATAAAGTACATAAATGAAGGCTTTATGCTGATGTTATTTATTTGATATTTAGCTGGGATCTCTCCCAGGAGCACCACCTATGAACTTTCTCCAACTTGGTCTTTAACTCCCCCCTGTTTGCCATTCACTCATCACATTCTGAGAATGAACACAGATGTAGGCTAAATGAGGGTGCTTCAGGACCAAGTCCCTGCCTGCTGCATGCAAAGTAAGTAGAAAAGCAACTTGTGCAAGGCTAAGTAAGTTGGATGACACAAGAAGGAACCAGGCTTGTCCTAGGAAAAATCCACAGCACCAAACATAGATTATAAGAAACTCATTATCATTTCTGTTTACTAATATTGATATTCCAACAAGCCAAAAGGTTCCTGTCACCTTGCAGAGAGCTGACTATTTGGTGGGTGCTACATCAGTGTATTTGAACTGAGAAGGACAATCCCTGCCTCCCTAGCCATGCACGGTTTAGCACTCTGGCTGACATGGCGGCCTGAGGTTTCCACCTCACTTCCCCAAGGCTGCATCCTCACAATACTGCTATTCCTCACTCAGCAGCAGGCTATAATTTCCCTCTGCATCTGACAAACACCTTCACATTTGGTGGCTGGAAAGGCATTTTTAGATGTCAATCTAAAAGCCAAGCCCTGCTGAGGTAAATGAATGTCAGAATCATGCTGTTATTAAATTATTCCCTTCCTCCGAAGCTGCAGATTTCCAGAATCTACCTCCCAATCAAGTCAAAAAGGTTCTTCTTCTTATTTTCTCTGCCATGCAAATTTCTAAATTTGACCTTTAGGAACATTTGCATAAGCCTTCCCCTTGTGATTATGAAAGAATTAGCCATATATCCTCCTAGGAATAGAAGAACAATAAATAACTATCTACAGGTGCCTATTTGACCTTCTTCCTTCTAGCCAGAGTTTCTGCTTATTATTCACCATGTAGAATTTAGGATTGTAGTACATAGAACTACAATAATGTGTGCTCTCGCAAAAGGTAACAGAAAATAAAGAGCTATGAGATCTGACACACTGGATTTGAGCTGTATGGATTCTTAATTTGATGATGTGGAGTTAAGCGGCTAAAGTTCTCTGAACCTCAGTTTCTTCACATTTTAAATACTAAAATGTTCCTTACCTTCTCAGGATATGGGAAATAATAAACCCATACCTATGGCTTAGAATAAAAAGTAAATGCCATACTAGATATTCAACAATCGTGGAAGGGTGTTGTGAGATACAGGGGGTGGAAGCCATGGGCAGACACACTGCAGTACTGCAGTTGAAAGTCTGTTCACCATCTCCACCACAAATCTTCAGCAACTCCCCTAAAACTACAACTGTTCAGTGCGTGGAGTAGATTATGTGTTGATATGAAGAACAGGATGAGTTTAGGTGTATATGACAGAACATTGGCAAAGAAGATGCCCAGAGCCAGAGGAGACCACGAACTCTAAGCAATGTCAGAAAGCTTAGCAAGACCACCAGGGATGAGAACAAGCTGTCAGCGCCACTCTTCTGCATTGCTGGAGGGAGTATAAACTGACACAGCCGCATAAAAGACTTTGCCTAGTAAAGCTGACTGTGTCTGTGTCCTTTAGAAGAATAAGTTGAGTTCATGTTTTTGACCTGAAGTATTAGATTCATCCATAGCAATGTTTAAATTGTTTTCACAAGAATAAATTGGAAACAGCAAGAAAAATGCCATCAGCCTTGACATGAATAAATCTCAAAACCATCTGAGTAAGAAAAGTCATATACACATCTATGATTCTATTTGTATAAATGAAAAAAGAGATAAACTTTTACTGAGAGACAAAGATATATAGACAGTAAGAAATTAAAGAAAAATATAGAAATGAGTGATATAAAATATATGGAAGTGGTTGCCTGGAGGGGGAAGAAATATGATCAGAGACAAATACACAGAAGAGCCTTTAAAGTCATGTGCTGTGGCTATTTCTTAATGCAGGTGATGTTAAAAATGAATATACGCAGACAGTTGTTTTATTGTTTTTTTTTCTTTAAACTTCACATGTATGGTACCTACTCATTTTCATATATATGAGGTATCCCCCCAGGATTTAAAAAAAAATTAAAGCACTTTTAAATGAGTTGTCACTATAGATCTTGCCAAAAATCAGTCATTTGTCAGCCTTAAGCATGAACAATCTCACACAGGACAGGTGATAGAGATCCTGGGCCCACATGGAACATGAAGTTAAAAACAATCACATTTGAATGACACCAATGAACAGTAACAATGCCTTGTACCCAAGTTAAAAGAATATAGATTTTTGGGGCCGGGAGTTTGGCCTAGCGGTAGCGTGCTTGCATAGCATGCACGAAGACCCAGGTTCGATTCCTCGGTACCACACACATAGAAAAAAGCCGGAAGTGGTGCTGAGGCTCAAGTGGTAGAGCTCTAGCTTTTTCTACCACTTGAGCTCTACCACTTGAGCCTCAGCACCACTTCTGGCTTTTTTCTATGTGTATGGTACCAAGGAATCGAACCTGGGTCTTCATGCATGCTAGGCAAGCACTTTAACCACTAGGCCAAACTCTCAGCCTAGAGCTCTAACCTTAAGAAAGTCTAAGGACAGTGCTCAGGCCCTGAGCTCAAGCCCAGGACTGGCAAAAAAAAAAAAAAAAAAAAAAAAGAATATAGATTTTCTTGGTCAGGAGCCTGGCCTAGTGGTAGAGTGCTTGCATAGCATACACGAAGCCCTGGGTTCAATTCCTCGATACCATACACATACATACACACACACACACACACACACACACACACACACACACAAAGGCAGTAGTGCTATGGTTCAAGTAGTAGAGCACTGGCCTTGAGAAAGCCCAAGGACAGTGCCTAGGCCCTGAGTTCAAGTTCCAGGACTGGCAAAAAATATATAGATTTTCTTTAGGTACATATAAAGCATTTATATAAACTATATAAACTGATCACATATGAGGTCAAAAGGAAATTCTCAAGAACTATAAAACTTCAGTATCACATAAGTGAATGATCTCTGACAATCTACAAAGTGGAAATCATTTAACTCTCTATGATGAAGTACCTGAAATGTATAGGAGAGGATATTTCCACTCAGTCTGTAGAAATCTTTTCCGTCTCCACTGAACACTTTTCTACATTGGCCACCAAAACTTTTGGTGTTGATGACTCTGCTCCTAAACTGGCCCGTAAGTGCATTATAACTGTAAGAGAAGGAAGAAGAGCAGGCACAAAAGAAAGAGGATGGGGAAGATGAAGAAGAGAAAGAAAAGTAGTTTAAAAGCAAAAAATAGTACTTGCTTAAAATTAAAAAAAAATCATTAGAGGACACTAGAAATTCTTGAAACCCTTTACAGTTAAGTACTTCTTTGAGAGTGCAAATAGTGCCCTAATGCATACCATTAATTATCTAACTTTCCCTGCTCAGTTTAATAGCTAACACTAATCGCTGGGGGAAACTAGAACATCCTTTTAGCCTAAGAATGTTTTTGGGAAACACACAGGCCTGCTATCTCTATGGCAACAGCTCCTTTTGAATTGAATCTATAGATAAAAACAATACAATTAAGCTTTCTCTGGAGGAGAGTTTTTTCTACAGTGATTTTTCAACTGACTCTGTTAGTATGCCAGATAGCTTTGATTCTCCCTTAAATAATGTCAATTTGTGTCTCTGTTAATAAATTTTAAAATCATATAGGCAAATCACATCAAAATAGAAAACAACAGCCTAAAATTGATGCAAAAACTGATTAGCCCTAAACTAAAACTTCAGCTTTAAAAAAAACTCCCTGAAAGTTTAAGTGTTCTTCACAGTCCTTCAAAGTCAAACAAGTTTTTCAACTTCAGAAATCAAGTCTCCCAAGCAGCTTAAGCAATTACTTATCAGGCTTGGAGCTGAGTTGCCTCTCTCCTCAGTTCTCTCCTTGTCCTCATCCCTTCATCTTCAATCTCTTGGGTAGAGAGACTGTGAAATCACTTCATAAATTCCCTTTTTCTCTCCCTCTCTCTTACTCTCTCCCTCTTCCTCCCTCTCCCCCCTCTCTCCCTTTCTTTCTCTCTCCTTCCCTGTCTTCCTCCTTCCCTCCTTCCTCTCTCTCTTTTCTTCCTTTCCTTCCAAGAACTGAGATATTTTCCTGGGCTCAGGACTTTCAGCACTAAAATCAGAACTGTCCAGCAACAGCACTCACTCTACACTTCCCACATGTATCTCCAAATGCACAGGAATTCATTTGTTATAGTGCATGACAAAGAGCTCCAAGCTAATGGAAAAGGTTTTTCCATTCAGTAAGCTATTATCCATTCTCCTAAATTCTAAGACAAAACAAAATAGAGAGCTAAACCCTCTTGATATCATCAAGAGGCTGCTTATCGTCTTACCCGTTGCCAGTGAGTTCTATGTTAGGAGGAGGTTTGTCAATGTCACAGGAAGGTCTGCTTTCTGAGTCCTCACACCCGTCCTCATCGGCGCCATCTTCTTCACAGTCAGAATCTCCATTGCAAACCAATGATTTGCTGATGCACTGACCTGAATACAAGAAAAGCCCCCATGCAAACACAAAGAGAGAATGGGAACCAGGGGTCAAAAAGGTTTTCTCACCCACAAAAAACAAATTTAAGATAAAGTCTGAGTGCCTTATAAAGAACCGAGACTATAGAGGTCTCCAGTTCATAGCACACCACATAAACTCTCACTTGAAAATAGGACCTGAATTCAAAATTCCAAACTGGCACCTGCAATAATCAGTTTCACCGAAAGCCTCCAAAATCCATACAATGTTAAAATCCTACCTTTCCATTCTGTAAACATTAACTAAGATATCGAATGTGTATTTTTCTTCATGATTTAGATTCATAATCTTTGAGACCATGGGAAGTGGATCAAAAGGTTTAAACAGCATCTGTTCAAAATCTACTCTGTGCACCACTGCACCAAGTGCCGAGCTGCTTCTCATATGGTGTAAAATCTAACATGCCTTACAAAGACATGAATCGCTGTGACTTAGCGACATGATCACTATGATGGTCATAAGTGTGGGATGCAAAGGAAGCCGTGGAATGGATCAGAGGCTCTAGCCCGTCTACCGACATTCTCTGATAGCCTCCTCTGATCATCACTCAAGGCAACCCAGCAAGTACACGTGGGGAGTCTACCTAGAAACTTGGCACTCCAGACGCAAAACTCAAACAGATACGACGCATGTCTTCTGGGAGATTAGTGCCCACCAGAAGACATCCAGACCAATCAGCAGTCTATATCCTAGATAGGAAAATATAGTAACTCATGAACTATTTCAATCAGTTGAAGATTCAGAAAACTCTTCCAAAGCATTTATCATCCGATTTGGATTTGGAAACTAAAATAGAAGTTGGACCGAGATGGTTGAAAACACTTCTAACAAAGGAATTCTTTGTGTACTCTTCTGTCCATGAAACTTTGGTGTTTTTTGAGAGAAGGTGCTATGTTGGGAGCCGAGTGCAGGGTCAGGCTGGCCCATGAATCTGCATCACTGAATAAGATAACCACACAAAGAAATGAGCTGTCATGTATGAACGCCATGCCTAACTTTGAGCTGTATCGTCGGTATTGTGAATCACTTTCTGCGGAGACTTGATTACCATTGGGTATGAATGTGTGATTGCTTTATCTCTCTCTGCTGAGACCCATAGTGAGAGTAGACACGTGGACCTCCCCTAACCTGCCCATCTTTGTGCTGATAGGCTCCTGTATCCTATATTAGCTGAATGTACTTCCTCGATAAATGAGCTCCTGCCTTGATGGGTCTCCCTGACCGGTCTGATTGTCCTCTGGGAGGGCTGGGTGTGGGTGGTCAGTTGGCCCTCTTCTTTCTCAGCTCACCCTGGTCAGGTGTGTTCTGTCTATCCCTCCTGCGGATCAGGAGGGACCGAGGTCTAAAAACCCCGACAGTGCTATATGTTTCATTTTTGTATCACTTTATTTTGGATCATAACAAGAAAAGCAAATGTTTACTGGAAGTTACTGAATCCATCTGACTGCATAAATGCAACATAGAAAATAAATCAAATAAAATCCTATGCCAAAACTATGTTTCTATCACCCAGGCACAGAGTGGGTAGTGTTGTTCTTTAGTGGGTGATTATAGTTATTAACTTATAAACTAATACTGTGGTAGAAAACATGGCTCTTACCCAATCTCACCTATATACCAGATTCTGTCTACATCTTCACTAATGTCAAGGACTATTCAATGCTGCCAATAGCTGTAATTGTATTAGAAGAGCAGAGAACACCTTTATATCCAAGTGCCTACCTTGCTTTTGGAAAGGTGGTATCTGAGTGTGTGATTGGTATACTAACCAAATTCCTCCTAATCTTCAAGGGGAATTAATGTGTTAGCCAATGTAAAATTCAACAAATACATATTGAGCAAGTGAAAGGAAATAGCATTTGAATGTTTAATCTGCACTGACCTTATAGAAAAGAAATTACCTGAAAAACACCTGAAGCGTTCTCCACAGCCCTCCTCTGTGGGACACCCTCGTGTAGGCTCACAGGCTTGTGTTTCAAAAGCACTTCCAGCACACGACTCTCCTCCATACTGCCCATACACAGCTACCAACCGCCGGCGGGTCTAAACATGAGATGGAGTCAAGTGATCTCCACTTCCCTATGGGGTTTTTGTTTTGTTTTTGACTGCTGAAATCTGGAGCAATTAGTAAAGACTGAAAAACAGTACCCAAGAAAATGATCTGGGTTCTATTCAAACAGAACCTACAAACTCAGCAAATGCATTGGCCTCCTTAGCTCTGAGGTCAGTGACAGCGGGGAGCGGGGAACCCTTTTCATAGCGTGTTCCCAGTTCTAGCTTTACTTCCACTGTTGAGTTAAAAAACAAACAAATACTGACTTCTTGAGAAGTAATGTCAAAAAGTGAAGCTTAACAGGATGGGTAGATAAGCAAATATATTATAGTATAGAATGATTGATTATTTAGCTGAAGCTAGGTAATGAAAGCTTATTAGAGCCATGTAAATGAGTTTTGCTGGAGGGGTGGGAAAGGACCCCAAGAACATTAACCGCAAGCAATAATTGGTTTGTCAGGTAACTTCTTGAAGATGAAAAAGCCTGAGAAAGACACCCAGAGAGACCTACTAACAAGAAGCCAAGCTTATGGTCTGCGCAGTCCAAGAATGCATTTTAATAAAATTTATTTTACAGTAGAATTACTCAGCAATCAAAATTCTCCACTACTGGACCTGGGAAACATATGATAAACACTCCTCTGAGAGAAAGAAAAATTGAAGAACTCATTTAGATAAATGAGAAATTTACAGATAATTTATCTTAAAGTTCACCAAATCCTCATTCAGGATAGAGTATGGATAATGATATAAATAAACAAATACCTACAAAATTCTTTTCTTACTCCTGGCAGCCAAAGGTACACCTTTTAGACTTCTTCTGGCACTTATCCTCCTCCATTAATAAAAACAATCAAATTTCATTTCTAGAAGGCTTACACCTTACAATCAACAGCCAAGAGTAGGTACCAAACCAATTTTAAACTTACTCATCCATTCTAAATTGGGTTAGAAGTAGAGATTCTTGAGACAAGCAGACACAGTAATATAATTTGAATTCTGAATATATTTGTCAGCCAGACTCTGTCTTCAGCATCTTTCAGTGTATTTAAACAAAGGAGCTGTTACCAGTGCCAAGGAACAGAATCCAGTGAAGTAGCTTGATAATGTTTCTACTCCCTTGCGGGGGATGGGGAGGGTAATTTTTTTTTAATTTTATTGTTACTACCAAGGTGATATACAGAGGGGTTACAGTTACATAAGTCTAGCAAAGAGTACATTTCTTTTTGGACAGTGTCACCTCTGTGGGGTTTTTTAATTGAAGAATGAATGACACGGATGTGTTTAAGCCATGTGTCCTCTTCTGAGATTACAAAGCACATCATTTGCATAAGGAATATTTTCTCTCTTCCATCATCCAGGGAGCCCATAGTTCTATTCCCATCTTTCACATCCTGAGCCAGTGACACTTTTAAATTTTCACCTATTTCCAAAGAATATTTTCTTTGTCATCATATAATGTATTCATTGCTTGATGACCTTCACTCAAACAAGAAAATTGCTTCCATGAAAAATACCTTCTGTCTCTTTCTATTTACAATCCTTTCTTGTGTTTAAATTCTAAACGTTTTTTAAATAGGGAAAGCTTAGTGTTTCTTTGACTTCTGCTTCATTATTCATGTCCCTCTCTGCCTATAATCAGAGTTGTCATCTATTGTGTTTGCTAGAAGCTAAATTCTTCATGTGTGTAACTTGTTTTGAAAAAAAAACACTCATTGAAATACTGAATAAGCAGCCTATAAAAATACTATGCTAGAACTGAAATATAGGGCTGGGAGTTTTGCCTAGTGGTAAGAGTGTTTGCCTAACATGTACAAAGACCCAGGTTTGGTTCCTAAGTGGTGCTGTGGCTCAAGTGGTAGAGTTCTAGCCTTGAGAAAAAAGCCCAACAACTGTGCTCAGACCCAGAGTTCAAGACCAAGAACTGGCAAAAAAAAAAAAAACCTGAAATATAGTGTTATATTTTTGCCTGGCATATGTAAGACCCCAGGTTGAGCACTAGTACCACAAAGAAAAAGAGAAAGAGAGAGACATAGACAGAGAATGATGATGCTTCAAAAGAGCAGTTTCCTATGGTTCTGTTACTTTCATGAATTTAATTATTTTAAATATCTAATTAATCCAAACTGACTCATTTGAAAATATTTATATCCATTCAAATGCTCAGAACCTTTTTTTAAAGTGTAGGAGCTGAGCATGGTTGGTCACACCCGTAATCCTAGCTACTCAGGAGGCTGAGATGCAAAGCCAGCCTGGGCACAAAAGAACCTGAGACTCTTATTTCCAATTAACCCCTAGAAAACGGGAAGTGGGACTTGTCTCTAGGGTAGAGCAATAGCTTTGAGCTGAAGAGCTCAGGGACAGCACCCAGGCCAAGTTCAAGCCCCATGACCCACAAAAAAAAAAAAATGTAGGAAAAGAGGACAGATCTACATTAAAAAAATGTTTGTTGAAGTTTTATTTGTTTGTTTGTTTGTTTGTTTGTTTTGCCAGTCCTGGGCTTGAGCTCAGGGCCTGAACATTGTCCTTGGATTTTCTCAAGGATAGAGCTCTACCACTTGAGCCTCAACACCACTTCCAGCTTTTTTCTATGTATGTGGTACTGAGGAATCAAACCCAGATCTTCGTGCATGCTAGGCAAGCACTCTGCCACTAGGCCAAACTCCCAGTCCCTGAAGATTTATTTTTAGTAAGAACAGAAATCTAAATATCAAATAAGAGGAAAGTTGGTAAGTCAGATAGATATATAAATAAAATGGAATACAATATAGCTGTTTTCAGTTCACATTGATAGTATAATATTAAAATATTATAACAAAAATCATGGTGAAACAATCCTACTTTTAAAAGTATAAGCACATCAACAGAAAAAAATAAATAACACACATGCTGGCTCATTTGTTTCTCCTAATTAGTAGATTTGTGACTATCATTGCCTTTCTGTTTCTTCTTTTAATTTTCTAAAGGAAAAACATATTTTTGGATTTAAATGTTCTTGGAATTTAGAAATATTGCATAATATCCATATCAATTGTAGTATTTTCTTCGTATTAAACAGAGGTGAAGTTTAAAAACATTGCAAAATGATTTTTTATAGTTGCCCACTATATGTGTCATAAACACATTGTGTTAGAGCCTGGTCTCTGTTTAAATGAGAAGAGAAGTAGAACCCAGCAAGTACATTCAATATATCCTAGTCATGCATAAGCTGTTTCTTCAGATAAGTAATCAAACACACAGTTTTGTGTGGTCCTACCTGAGTCTTGCTACAGCCACTGCATTCAGACCATGGGCCATAGGACTCATACCGGCAGTTGACTGGAGAGGAGCCACTGTCACAGGACCCATTAAAAAGCAGGTGCAAGATAAGCCAGGGGAAACAAAAGTAGTCAAAAGCAGTCCAAACATACTTCAGTGAAGCATGTTATATGTACATGTAGTCAGGATATACAATTCTCAGGCTATTGGGGAACCAACCTTGATATCCTGTTTACAACACCTCAGTATTTTTTACCCCTAAGCAATCTGGATCTATTGATACTTGGTCCCCATCATGCCCTGAGAAGACAAACTTCCAAAACATGAAAGCTTAAGAAGAGAAGCTTGGCTGTCCTTCCTTTCTTCTTTGTGTTCTTCATCTCCCTGTGCATGGCATTTCCATGACTGCTTCAGGACCTGTAGACTTCCAGAGCCCCACTTCTCTCTCGGCTCCCAGGTTCTAACACAGCCCCTCACCACATGTCCACATTAATCTGACAGTGAAAACACAATCAGGTCATGCATAAATAATGCTTAAGTTTATCGTTTTGGTTTTATTTTTTGTTTGGTTTCGTTTGGTTTCTCCAGGTCTCAAGAGCGTTAAAGTCCAGAGAAAGTTCTGCAAAGATTACATTTAAAGACAAAATATTGCTTTTGGATGTGAAAGTTTGCTGTGAGTCTCTGAGTTATAGGTAAAACCCATTATACTGGGATAAAGATCTTGAAATTTTTTTTTTAGTCTTGCAGGAGAAATAAATAAAATAAGATAATAAAAGAAATAAAACTGGGGCTGGGAATTTGGCCTAGTGGTAGAGTGCTTGCCCTAGCATGCACAAAGACCTGGATTCCATTCCTCGGTACCACATACATAGGGGGAAAAAAAGCCGGAAGTGGTGCTGAGGCTCAAGTGGTAGAGCTCTAGCCTTGAGAAAATCCAAGGATAGTGCTTAAGTCCAGGACCAGCAAAAATAAATAAACAAACAAATAAATAAATAAGACTAAAACAGGCGTCCATTACTACCTTTTCCAAAAACATACTGAAAGGATAAACACACTCAAGCTGTAATGTACAAATTAATGAATAACGTTAAAGAATTTCCTAAAATATTTTTTTACATTTTCACACAAAATCAAAAAAAAAAACCATCCTCACCTTGAAAACACTTGGAACTCTCCTATAAATCCCACCAAGATAAGCAAGCTGATAGCCTGCAGGAGAAAAACAAGAATGTCACTAGAGTTGATTCAGTCTGTATACAAGTCCTTAAATGCATCAGAAGCCACATTCAAAGAGGGTTATATCCTTTGTCTTCTACTCCAGCTTCCAAACTTCCTTTTCCTTGATTTACCATTAGATCGCCTTCCTGACATTCCTAGCCCGTAGACCCTCTAGAGGCCTCTTCTTTTCCAATATAAAACCCTACTTCTTGGGGCTTGTAGTTCTACAAATCTTTCCAGCCTTTTATTTTGACTGCCACATCCAGTAAGATCCAAAGGAGCCTAATCTCTGGACCAAACTGGAAAAGAATGAAAGAGGATAGAAGCGTCTATAACTACTTTCTTATAACTACTTTTCTGAGTTCAAACAAACACATGACATCTATAATTGTTAGGACTTTGTTTTTCACTTATAACCTATGTGGATTTTGTGTTTGTATCCATCTTGTGTCTGCTCCACTCTGTCAACCTGCTGCTTCCTGTCCCCGGGGAACCATATCTCAGCACTTACTCTCAGGCACTAACACATGGTCATTCTCCTGGACACATCCTCAGCCTCCTAAACTCTGAACATCTAAGCTGTTAGGACCGATTGACTATATCCAGTGTAGACAGGTCTGCGCCCTTACGTTTCCCCAAATGTGCATAGAGCATCATTTCTTATCCCTTCTCCTCCCCCTGTCCCTCATAGAGCACTAGTTCATTCAGTGCTAAGCATGGTGATAGTGTCGAAGTCACCGCACAAACATAGGCTTACTCCTTTTACAATACTGCCTAGAATGGCCAGCACCTCACTTTCAAATAAAAGGTTGTAGGTAATTATTGGTCCTAACTTGATTCTCAAGCAACACAGTTATCCTGAAAAAAAAAGTCATTTTGGAGTTGAGGATGCTGCTTGCTGGCAGAGTATGGCCCTCTGTTCCATCCCCAGCAAGTGCACATATACACACATACACACACACACACACACACACACACACACACACACACACACACACACACACACCCTTCCTGTTTCATGGGCCCTATTCCAGGGCCAGTTGTGTTCATGGGTTATACTAACCACAAAGAGATCCCAAAACGCTTCCAGCTGAGTTCCTGAAGTGGAAGCTCTTACTGTTCCTTCCTTTGAGAAAGCGTATTATATCAACTAGACAGGGAGATTAACAGTCACATCAGTGACAGGGAGAGACTTACATGAGCAGACTGTACTAGAAGCCATTTAGAATTAAGTAAACTGAGAGGATAGTTTCATGCTGTGTCGATCTGGCTCAGCTGGAACTATGCCTCCTGGGATTCTCTTCTGTTCTTTCTCATCATAGAATGAACATTAGCTTTGTCTTTCTCATCCCTGTATGAATGTTAGCTTTATCTGCTTCTTCTAATGCATTCCAACCACAGCCTTGAGCTGGGACATCAGTATGTCTGTCCATCTCCCAGGCCCCTGTAAACCATCCCCTAAATCCTTAGACTCCTGATGAGCTCAGTCCTGAAAGAGCCATGTAAATGGTCATTCCACAGCCAACTCAGAGAAAAGATGCAGCTCTGACTGCTCTCAAATAGCTCAGAACCAATCCATCTCCTGTCCACATACAGCAAGAAAAACTGAAGAGAATTCTAAGACTAACTCGATTTGCTGTCCTGATAGCTCAAGGCTTTCCTAAGTTACTCTTCTTTGAAACATATCACAAAAGCATTCCCTCTGGATTTGCTATATAAATACAGGTGTCGGGCCAGGAGTTTGGCTTTGTGGTAGAGTGCTTGCCTCGCATGCACAAAGCCCTGGTTTCAATTCCTTGGTACCACATACACAGAAAAGGCTAGAGGTGGTACTGTGGCTCAAATGGTAGAGGCCTAGCCTTGAGGAAAGTCCACAGACAGTGCTCAGGCCCTGAGTTCAAACCCCAGGACTGGCAAAAAAATATGGATATCTGCTTTCAAATACAGGTCAGAATTCTGCATGGAATTTAGAGAGAAAACTTTGATTTATTTATTGATGTTCTACTCTCAAATAAAAAGAAAAAATATATTTATTACAATGACATTCAAATGGCATAATCCATTATTGTGAGCCATATTTGAAGCACAATTAATAAGATGTCTCAACATAAAGTAAATTGACATCGCAAATATTAGGTATTAGTTAGATGATTTAGCAAGAGCATCATACTCACTTTGAAACTAAAGGATTTCTCAATTTTTAAGTGAAAGTATGAAGCAGAGAAGCAGAGAATAAATTACATCATATTCCAACTTTATAAGGTTAGTCAGTCTTGGAGGGTTGTAACATTAAACAAATTGACTTTGAGATTTATATTTAATTTTTTATTATTTCATGCCACCTGTGGCAGGATTTTAAAAAATGAGTATCTTGGGGCTGGGAGTTTGGCCTAGCTATAGAGTACTTGCCTAGCATGCACAAAGCCCTAGTTTCAATTCCTCCTACCACACACATAGAAAAAAGCCAGAAGTGGTGCTGTGGCTTTTTCCTGGAGTGCCCTGAGTTCAAGGCCCAGGACTGGCAAAAAAAAAAAATCAGTACCTTGCTCCTTCTCTGACTCGCTTGGTCAATGAGCATGGATTTTGCACTGCAAAAGGAGATGACCACGGATGCTGAAGCTGACAGGGCTCAAGAACTATTTCTCCAGTACTGTACTGCATCATGTTCAAAGTTCAAATACCACAATTCACAAACATCAAAATGCATCTGATTTTCACATGGAATGTGATCATTTGTGATCATGATTTCTGGCTCAGTCTTGTCATTGGTTGCAAAGTGACTTTTTAAATATATTTTATTGTAATTAATTATATTCACCAGATAGAAGGGGTATTACTTCACAAACATGAATACCCTTTCTCATATTTTGGTCCCCATTTCTCTCTCCCCCCACTCCCACCCCTCATCTTGTTTTCCCCCCTTCCCTATCCTATTTCAAATGCAAAGTGACTTTTGAAAGAAATTATTTTGTCATTTTTCATTGATGTTAATCTCATTCCATGTACATACATCTTCTAGTCTCACAGTCCTAGACCTTTCCTACAGGACTCCAGTGCCAAAGTACCATAGTAGCAAATGTACTTCTCTAGAAACTCTGAGGTTAAGTGCCATCAGATCATCTTTGAATGGCTCCAGGTAAGAACATACACACTGGAAGAAAACCATGTCTAAGAAATAATAGTTGTACTCTACTCTTCTTTTTTCTTTTTCTTCTTTTTGCTCTGGGTGGTGTCCCTGAGCTTCTTTTACTCAAGGCTAACACTCTACCACTTGAACCACAGAGCCACTTCTGGCTTTTTCTGAGTAGTTTGTTGGAGATCAAAAGTGTCATGGACTTTTCTGCCCAGCCTCGCTTTGAACAGTGATCCTCAGACCTCAACCTCCTGAGTAGCTGGGAGTAACTTGCTCCCAGCTTTTTTTATTTCTTTATGACTTTCTCTATTCCTGGCTCTCTGGAGGTATAATTAAACTGCAAAGTAAGAAAATTTAATTCGATTTTGGCTAACCTACTCCAAGAAAACCTTTAACTAAGGATGTTTTTAACTCACCCCAGATCTTTATATTCTGTTAAGTATTGACTTCCTTTTGAAATTCCTTCTTTTTGAAATTCCTTATCTACAAAAGCAATAAAATTATCTTACCTTCATGTTTGGGCAAAAAAAAGAAGAGAAAAACTTCCTCTCTACAGACATGCAAGTTTTCAACGTATAGGAAGAGTCCAGAAAGCTCACTACCCCCTGGCTTCTCCCTGCTCTGGATTATCTTTGCACTAATTTATACAGCAAGTGATCCTGAGACTTCCCTCCTATCCCAGCCAGATTCTCCAGGACATGAAGAGGCTGCCTCTGTGCTTTATCTGTGCCTTGAAGCCAGATGCAGTTTATCAATTACACAGACCCTAGCTACAGCCAGCTGGGACTGTTTGGAGGTTACAGATATGTTTCTGAGAAATATATCTGTTAATCAGGAAAGACAGTAAATGTTCTCAGTTCAACGTCTAAGCGATTTCCATCCAGAGA
Source organism: Megascapheus bottae (assembly GCF_031878675.1). Taxonomy (NCBI): domain Eukaryota; kingdom Metazoa; phylum Chordata; class Mammalia; order Rodentia; family Geomyidae; genus Megascapheus; species Megascapheus bottae. Next base: position 62,020,576 of record NC_143512.1, read on the forward strand.
AGACTCTGGAAGGCAAGAGAGATAAGCCTCCATACTAGTTCAATGTACTTAACTGAGCACATGTTTTCACACGTGCAAATCCTTCTCGTAAGGGGTGTTTTTGTACATTGCATTCAGAGAGTAGACTCTTTGTAGGAGAAAAAAAATAAACTCTTACTCCATTTTTGTGGCTCTAACAAAATATGTGAGACTGAGTATTTGTTTTGAAAGCAGGGGAGTAAATTGAGCCCTATTACAGAGACTAGAAGATCCAGGAGCATGGGAGTCGCATCCTCTTGGATCTAGTGAGGGCTACGAGCTTCATTTGAACATTGTCGAGGCCATCACACAATGAGACAGGGCATATGCCAGCTCAAGTCTTCCTTCTTCATCTTATAAAACTAGTCATTTGAAAATGAGTATCCCACCATCATGACCTCATCTGGGCTTAATGTCCTCCCAACGACATTACCTACAGATACCATTTAGTGGGAGATTTTGAGGATAAAGTTTTTAGTACCTAAATTTGGGAGAACATAATTCCCCAAACATAGAAAGGTCAGCATTTTGTGTTGAACTTGCACAAAACAATCACAAAGAACATCATTTTTGGCAAACATAGTTCTTGATTTTTTTCTCAAGAGCCTCATATAATCCTCCATTCAGATCACTCTGTTCAGAAAGTTTCTGTCAAGGTCACCATTCATGTCTGTTCCTCATCTTCAGCCACTGCCTGGTCTCCTTCTTTTGTTCTGAATCTTGAACTTTTCCAACATCACTTTCACTGGTTTCAAGAAATGTTTCACTCTTTGCAAGATTTTAGGCTGTTTATTGGAACTGATCTTTATTTGTATGGTTTGTCTAAATATTTGTGGCCAAATATGCAAACTATCGTGGGTACAATGAACTTAAGTGGGAAAGGAAATTTGAATTGAGTCATGTTGTAAGGAAACATTCCATTAGTAAATAATAGAGAAAGCGCTGTACCTCCTCCTAAATTAAATGGGGCTTTTCAGAGGCCAAGCTGCATGTCTTCTGTTCAAATGGTTAGCAATTTGTGGGAGAAACTTTTGCAACTAAGAAAAGGATCTTTGAGTCTTGAAGGAAACATGTTTAAATTTAATTCCAGTTTTTTATTCAACTATGAATTCCTTAGACTCCTCCAGCACTCAGTGTGCAATTCCACATTCAGCAAGGATCCTGGTTTAAGTTCCCCCAGAAGTATACTCAAAGGCAAGAATTCAATTTCAAATCATTTTTGCTTCGTCCTGTTCTGTGTGAGTGGTAATTCTAGAAGGAAATGAGCTGGGGAATGGAAGGAAAACGAAAGTTACAAATAAATCTAAAGTTCACACTGCAGGAAGTTTGACTCCCATGTAAGCCTAATGGACTGTATTTGAAGGTCATGGGAAAGTCATGGGAAAGTTTTATGGAGCAATCCAATGAATAGGGATACTGTGCCGGTACATGGAGAAATCAGGAATGGGACTCTGAATATTTCAGTAACTCAGAAAAGGCAATTAAGGACCCATTTAAGAAAGTAGACTGGGCCAGCCATGTGGCCTAGCAGTAGAGTGCTCACCTAGCATGTATAGAGCTCTGGGTTCGATTCCTCAGTACCACATACGCAGAAAAGCCAGAACTGGTGTTGTGGCTTAAATAGTAGAGCGCTAGCCTTGAGAAAGCTCAAGGACAGTGCCCAGGCCCTGAGTTCAACCCTCATGACTGCAGGAAAAAAAAGAAAAGAATGAAAGTAGACCAAAAACTATCTGGAAGGATTCATGAAGCAGTGGTTAAGAAGTTTCAAGTTAAAAGAATTGGATTGAACTCAAGGCCTTGCTCTTAGCAGACAAGCATCCTCCGTAAACTTCTTGCTTTTTTTAGTTTGCTTTTCAATTAGGCTCTTGAATTAACTTTGTCTAGCTTAACCCAAAACCATGATCCCCTTGCCTCTTTCAGACAATGACCAAATGGAGCAAAACCAAACAATAACAAGTAAAACTGAAGAAATACCCGCTTTGGGAGCCAGAACATGAGCCTAAAAGCAGAGAGAGAGAGTACAGGAGAGAAAAAAACAAAACAATAAATCATCAAGCCAACTCAGAAAAAATTCAAGAACAGCCAAGTTCCAGTGACTCATATCTGTAATCCTAGATTCTCAGAAGTTTGAGATCTGCAAATCACAGTTCAAAGCCAGCCCCGGCAAGGAAGTCCATGAGACACTTCCTCTAATTAATTACAGAAAAAGCCAGAAGTGGCCCTGTGGCTCAAGTGATAGAGCACTAGCCTTGAGCAAAAGGAGCTCAAGGACAGTGCCCAAGCCCAGAGTCTAAGCCCCAGCACTGGCAAAAAGCAAAAAGAAAGGAGAGAGGCGGGGCAAGAAAGCGAAAGAGACAGAAGGAGGGAAGGAGGGAGGGAGAAAGAGAGGGAGAGAGGGTGGGAGGGAGAGAGGGAGGACATAGAAGTCCATCAGTGAGGACAAATGATAGTCAAAGAGAAGAGATATTATGAGAACATGCCACTCTATGATTTTAAAAAAATTGCTGGAGATTCACAATAGAACAAAATCTAGATACATAAGACCATATAGTATGACACTAAATGTAAGGACCTCCAGGATATAAAAACAAAAGCCATATAATGAGTGATGGTTATCCTTGATGTACTATGTTATCTCTCATCTCTTATTGTCCCTTGGTTATCTCATATTGTTATAATATTTCATCTTATTATCTGATATATTTTATATATGCTTAATTGGTTGTTTGAAATAGGAGAGGGAAGGGGGGAAATTAAGTTGTGAGGAGAGGGGAGGGAAATGGGAAACAGGACATGAGAAAGGGTATCAATATTTGTGACATAATGTACCTTCTGATTAATATAATGTAACCCTTCTATTAATTACAATAAAAATGTGAAAAAAATTGCTGATAAACTAGAGCAGTTTTCCAACATTATTAACATGAGACTCCTGTGCTACACAACACTTCAAATAAGCTATTTTTTGGCTATGACTGGGGGCATTGCTCAATTTTTAAATGACTTACCTAGCAAGAATAAGGCCTGAGCATTGCAAAAAATAATAATTAATTAATGAACTAGCTAATTTTTGGTTAAAGTGTAAGTGTATATAAAATAGAGATGACTTTGTCCGCTTCTAAAGTTCTAATCTTTGGGGTTGTGATTCTCTATTGCTTGAGGGAGGGGATTGCTCTATGCCATAGAAGATACTCAGCAGTATATTTATCCTCTGCCCACTGTGTTCCTACAGCACTTTTCCTAGTCATGCCCCAGACATTATCAAGCGTCCCTTGGGGACGAGCCACACTTGTTTCTTGACTGAGAATCACTATTACAGGGTCTACCCCCTTCAAGTGCCTTGCAGTCACAGTGCACAGTGCATTATAATGTGTTCTGATTGTCTTGGGCACCTTAACAGTTTTTAGACTTGATCAATTGAGAATTTCTCAAGTTCATGCAAACAAAGCTGATACCTGGGCATTTGGGGATTTGTGGTGTCTGCCGAGCCAATGCTGAATCTGCAAAGAGGGAAACCGATTTCTGTCACAGTGGAGAAAGGTGAGGCAAACTCTCCTCCTTGGCATGTAAATCTCACTTGCCTCAGGAGCAAGTCACAAGCTCTCAACACCCACAGTTCATCAGGAAACTTTTAAGCCTGTTCCAAGTTCTACCTCATGGAGATACCCGAAAATATTTTGACAAGGCTATTTCATTTATTAGTGAAGTTGTTATTTTCTTTTTTTTTTTTTGAGATTCTTTTTTTTTATTGTAATTAGTAAAAGGGTTACATGATATTTGCCAGATAGAAGGTGCATTAATTCACAAACATTGATACCCTTTCACATGTCTTGGTACCCATTACCCTCCCCCCCACAGTCCCCACCCGTCTTGATTTTCCCCCCTTCCCTATCAAATTTCAAATAACCAAATACAAATAAATTCAATATATCAGATAACAAAGTGAGATACTATAACAATATGAGATAACCAAGGGACAACAAAGGAGATGAGAGACATGTTATTTTCTTTTAATTGTTCCAGCAGATTCCACTGGCCTTGGGGGTCTTCTGTGGGATAAACTCATTTGGGAAGGACAAAGCTTCATTTTCTCTTTGGCAATGAGAAAGGCGAAGGTCACAATTGGATTTGCCAGGAATAGGAATAAAGGAACAACAGCAGCCCCTAGTGACGTACTATTGCAAGAAAAAGACAGTGTTGTTTTGTTTTTTTCTAAGTCAGGTAGCTTTATTGGCAGTAAACATAAATGAGAAGGCTTGCATTACCACAGTCAATTACCTTTTTTTTTTCACATGTCTTGGTGTTAATGTTTATTTCTTTTTTTCATATATTTTTATTGTAATTAATAGAAGGGTTACATGGTATTTGCCAGATAGATGGTGCATTAATTCCCATACATTGATACCCTTTCACATGTCTTTGTCCTCATTTCCCTCCCCCCCCACCCCCACCCCTCATCTTGTTTTCCCCCTCCCCTATCCAATTTCAAATAACCAAATACAAATATATCCGATATATCAGGTAACAAAGTGAGATACTGTAACAATATGAGATAACCAAGGGACAGCAAAAGAGAGGAGAGATAACATAGTACCTTAAGAACAACAATCATTCATTATATGGCTTATGTTTCTATATTCTAGAGATCCTTTCATTCAGCATCCTACTAAATGGCCTTTTGCATCAAGGTTTTGCTCTTTTGCAAATCTCTGCTAGGAGAGCCCAAGGTTTCTACTGATTATGACAAATGAGGGAAAACATTGAGCCTAAGTTCCTTTGAGTCTGGCTTACTTCACTTAATATGATTTTTTCTAAGTCTTTCCATTTCCTAACAAATGGGGCGATGTCATTCTTTCTGACAGCAGCATAGAATTCCATTGTGTACAAATACCACAACTTGTTGATCTACTCATCAACTGAGGGACATCTAGGTTGGTTCCATATCTTTGCTATGGTAAATAGTGCTGCAATGAACATTGTTGTGCTGGTGTATTTAGTATGTCCTTGTTTCTGGATGATTGGGTAATTGCCAAGTAGTGGAATTGCTGGGTCATAGGGGAGTTCTATGTTTAGCCTTTTGAGGAACTGCCATACTGCTTTCCATAGTGATTGAACGAGTTTGCACTCCCACCAACAGTGTAGTATTGATCCCTCCTGGCCACATCCCCTCCAGCATCTGTTGTTATTAATTTTCTTGATCCTGGCCATTCTAACTGCAGTGAGGTGGAATCTTAGAGTTGTTTTGATTTGCATTTCTTTTATGACCAGAGATGTTGAGCATTTCTTCATGTGTCTATAGGCCATTTTTGTTTCTTCTTCAGAGAAGACTCTCTTTAAGTCTTTGGCCCATCTTTTAATGGGATGGTTGTTACTTTGGAGATTAGTTTTGGATTGATTCGATTTTTTTGAGCTGTTGATATATTTTAGATATGAGGCCCTTGTCTGTTGTGTGGTTGGTGAAGATCTTCTCCCACTCTGTAGGCTTCCTAATTAGTTTACTAGCTATGTCCTTTGCCATACAAAAGCTCTGCAGTTTAATGCAGTCCCATTTATCCAGCCTTTCTCTGATTTGTAGTGATTCTTGGTCCTAATTAAGAAAGTTTCAACCTGTGCCAAGGAGGTCTAGTGTATCTCCTATTCCTTCTCGTGAAGTTTTCAGAGTGTCGGCTTTTACCTCCAGGTCTTTGATCCATTTGGAGTTAATTCTAGTACAGGGTGACAAAGAAGGATCCAACTTTAGTTTTCTGCAGGTGCTCCAGCGTCATCTAGCCAACTAGATAATAGTGAATCTTCTTAGACTTCCAGGCAAATACATTTTAAGATACTAAATACTCCAGGCGGTATCTGTTTTTTTCCCATTAAAGTGTCACTGTTGGAACAGTTTAAGAATGAGAAATGATGGCTACCAGCAATGCTTTATTGAAGGAAGAATTCAATAAAATGATGGCTGTTAAACATTTAACTTCTGTAAAGATGTTGTTGTGATTCCAGGGGTAGGGTGGTAGCCTTGAGCTGAAGAGCTCAGAGACAGTGCCCAGGCCCAGAATTCAAGCCCTATGATCGACAAAAAAAATAAGACGGAAATGGTGTGGATGGAAAAAGAGATAGAACAAGACTTTTTCCCCTACATTATTTTATATTTTAATAGATCAATTAGCTCAAAATTATTTAACATTATTTTGTTACCTATGGTTTAGTATTCTTGGAAAAATAGAGTAAATATTCTAACAAATCTTCTCCTTTGGTTTTTTGCTTATTTATTACTTCCTTTGGAGGAATTGTGGTGTAAGAATATATCCAGTATTAATAAAAACTGGAACACATTTATGGGCCTTAGCACCAGAAGGTGGTTTAGAAAGAAGAGTTAGTGACTTATAGCTCTTCAGTGCACTTTCAACATACTTTCTTGACATTTTTTTCATTGCTTGTCCTGGAGCTTGAACTTTGAGCCCAGGTACTGTACCCGGGCTCCTTTTGCTCAAGGCTAGTGCTCTACCACTTGAGACACTGTGCCACTTCTGGCTTTTTCTGTGTTTAATTAGAGATAAGTCTCACAGACTTTTCTGCCAGGGCTGGTTTTAAACTGTGATCCCCAGATCTTAGCCTCCTGAGTAGCCAGGATTGCAGGCTTGAGCCACCCAATTACTTGACTACTTCCTTTTTTTTTTGCCAGTCCTGGGCTTGAGCTCAGGGCCTGAGCAATGTCCTTGGACTTTCTCAAGGCTAGAGCTCTACCGCTTGAGCCTCAGCACCATTTCTGGCTTTTTTTTTTCTATGTATGTGTTATGGAGGAAGTGAACCCGGGTCTTCGTGCATGCTAGGCAAGCACTTTAACCACTAGGCCAAACTCCCGGCCCCTTGACTTCTTTTTTAAGTGGCCAGGTATGTGGGGGTTTTTTTACAGTGAGCATGACTACCTATGTATGCATATACATATCCTAATATACACTGATAAGGCAAAGAAGTCACCCAGATTTATAAAGGTCATATCCATTCTTTTCTTACTCCTTTAGTATCTACTGGTGTGTGTGGCCTTGTTTTCTGGAAGTAGTGTAGCTTATCAGAAAGACCATCAGGCAAATTTTATCACAAATTAAAAGTTGCACCTGAATTATACTCTTAAGCATTAATTCTTTTACATAAAAGGATAATAAAGCCCTCTTTATGGGTTTAATAGGCATAGGCATTCTGAGAAAGACAGTCACTATAACTATGAAGAGTATATAATATATTTTATATATTATGCATGAGTAAATCTGAGCAAAAAAAATAGTAAAACAACTTATCAAATCATATCCCTTCATTGGCACATAGTTTGAGTGCCAGACTTTCTGAATCAAATTAACTGGCAAACACTCAGTTCAAGAGTCCTGAAGTGGGGCCAGGAGCTGGGCCTAGTGGTAGAGTGCTTGCCTAGCCTACACAAAGATCTGGGTTTGATTCCTTGGTGCCATATACATAGAAAAAAAAGCCAGAAGTGGTGTTGTGGCTAAAGTGGCAGAGCTCTAGCCTTGAGAAAGCCAAAGAACAGTGCACAAGCTCTGAGTTCAAACTCCAGAACTGGGGGAAAAATAGTCCAGAAGGAATTTGTTTAAGCATTTTCTATAATCACCAACTATATGATAATAGACTTTTGTGGATCTTTAAAATATATAGGATCTGGAAGTGGAGGAATGGCTCAAGTGCTACAGATCCAGCCTTGACTGGAAACCAAGGGGAAATGAGAGGCACTGAGTTCAAGCTCCAGTGTAGCACAAAATATTCTTTTCAATTGTATTTTATTGTCAAGGTGATGTATAGAGGGGTTACAGTTACATTCATCAGGTGTAGGTGCATTACTTCCTGAACATTGGTACTCCTTCTCATGTTTTTCTCCCAGTTTCCCTTCCCCCACCTTCTCCCAATCATCTTGATTTGTACCTTCCCTTACCTATTTCAAATAAACATATATACAATATACCAGGCACCAAAGACAGTTGCAGTAACATGAGATAAACCATAAGGATAGAAGAAAGAGGGGGCGGGGCAGGGAAGAAATAACTTCACACAGTAAAGAACAACTAACACAAACACCAAGATGAAACTCTTGTTTCCATATCCTGGAGTTCATTTCACTTATCCTCATCCTATACGGCCATATCCACATAGCTATTGAGGTATGTCGTAGGAGAATACTGAATATGTACTTCTTATTGCAAATGAGGGGAACTATTGAGCCTGTGTTCTTTTGAGTTTCACTTACTTCACTTAATATGATTTTTTCCAAGTCTTTCCATTTCCTTACAAATGGGGTAATGTCATCTTTCTGATGGCAGCACAGAATTCCATTGTGTATAAATACCACATCTTGATCTATTCATCTACTGAGGGACATCTGTGTTAGTTCAATATCTTAGCTGTGGTAAATAATGCTGCAATGAACATGGTAGCCCAAAATATTTTTTAATTACAATAAACTTGACATGATCTGCCAGGTTCAGTGACTCCCACACGTAATCCAGGAAATCAGGGGACAAAGGTGAGGAAGATCATTATTGTACATACCTGTTATTCCAGCCACACAGGACAGGGGTCAGAGGTTCATAAAAGGCTGGGCAAAATTTCAAACACCTTACCTGTAAAATAAAGAAACAAGGGCTGGGATTATGATTCAAATGTTACAGTGTATTTTTAAGAATTTATTAACTTTGATTTTTACATCATATTTTAAATGACAAGTTTAACATACAAGTGTTCAAGGAGGGAATCTCTGTTTACAATCACTGGGACTTAGTATTTAGAACTTAGTCACAATTAGGCTAAGGGTTTGTATGTCATAGAAACATATTAATTTATGAAATAAAACATTATGTCTATAGAGTCATAGGTTTTTATGTCTATATAGTTATGTTTATATTTCCATTACCATGTCCAAAGTTTTGGGTATGCAGTTATTGAGTCTTCACTCTTGTACTCTTTGGATTTAATAGCCACATATTAAGGATACCATGCGCCTTTTGATACAGTGTCTTTTTAATCAAGCCTGAAGCCCTGAGTTCAAGCTTCAGTACCCTCAGAAAAAGAATACATATAAATAAAATAAAATGTAGGTGATCTGAAATCGTATCCCTTTTCTTTAGCTTGAAATTTATTTCAGCTAGCATTATGACAATGGCAGTATAGTTCACATGAATCAAAAGGCCCAGCTGAAAAATCACATGTATTGTAACTTTTAGTAAGCAAAAAGTAAAACAATTATGTAATACATCAGACAAAATGTTTTAAAATATATGGTCCAATGCAAGGTGAAGAAGAAATCCCCTCATGGAAAATAGACTTTTACAGCAGTCTAAAGGAAGAAAGTAGCCTCTCTATTCATAGAAGATATTCAACAACACCTGGGGCCGGGTGAAATAGAAATATATTAATTGCCAAACTTGTCACTTACCTAAATGTGTTTAAAGTCTCTATTTACAGCTCATATCCCAAGATAGATGCTGAGTTCATAGCTAGAGACAGATACAATTATAGATATGTAGATTCTATCTATATGAAGAAATAGGAATATTTTGGTATATTAAAAATGTGGCATATCTACTCAACAATGATTTAGAGTTCTTTCTTGAAGAAAAACAAATATACCATATTCAACTACCCCACTTCTGGATATATTGGAAAAGGAAACAAAGTTACCATATCAGAGAGATATTTATATGTCCCAAGATATTCATATTCACCAAAGTGCTAACCACAATCACTAAAGCAAGAAGTCAGTTTAGGCATCCATCAACAAATGAATGGATATCAGTTATATATGTATGCACATATAAAATGGAGTCGTATGTATTCAGCCAGAAAGTAGGACTCATTCCTGACATTTACAGTGAATTAGATGGAACTGGAGGTTCTATGTTAGATTTGAAAACAGCCAGACACAGCAAAACAAGTACTGCATATTCTTTTCCATATGTGGGAGCTAAAAGAAAAATCTTTTTTACTTCAAAGTAGAACAGTAACTGCTAGAAGTCAGAAGTGGGAGAGGCAGGCATTTAGACTTGATTATTTCATTTGGTATGTGTGCATTGACCTATCACATTGAACCCCATTAATATACACAGTTAACATACAATAACCAAAGAAACAAAACACACACACACACACACACACACACACACACACGCAATTAAGTCAATAGAAGACACATGGATAACACCATTGAGTCATTACTGGACTTTTCCTCGTCTAGCACTCCATCCGGCAATGCGTCCTGCAGAATGCACTTCTGACATTTACTAACTCTACCACTTAGCATTTGTCCCTTTATCTCCTATCTGGTACTCCCTCCTCCCCCTCTTTGGGATGTAGTTCAGACACCATAAAACTCTTTAAGTAATGGGAGTGTGGCCTAGTGGTAGACTGCTTGCCTAGCATGCACAAAGCCCAGGGATCTATTCCTTGGTATCACATACACAGAAAAAGACAAAAGTGGTGCTGTGACTCAAGTGGAAGAGCACTAGCCTTGAGAAAGCTAAAGGACAGTGCCCAGGCCCTGAGTTCAAGCCCCAAGAATGGAAAGGGAAACAAAAGCTCGCTCTTAAAAAGGTACCACATAGTGGTTTTTACAGTAGTTTGCATCATTCATAGCCTTTTTGTTTGTGTGGGGAGGGGTTGTTGTTTGTTTTGTTGTTATGATTGTTGTTTGGTTTGGGTCTTACAATTTTGCCTAGCCTGGTCTCAAACTTTGATTCTCCTAATCATTACCCCCTGAGTAGCTGAGATTATGGGCATGTGCCACCACCCCTGGCTTTCAACCTCTTTTCACACTCAGTCTTTGAGTAATAATGTTGCCCAGAATTCACTAATCAGACAAAACTGAGAAACAGACAGACAGACAGACAGACAGACAGACAGACAGACAAGACAGACAGCCTCAGGGAAAGCAAGAGAACATACCATACCCCCACTGATTTAAGGCCATGTGCCCTCTGCCCTATGACAGTGGATTAGTTCTATATACCACCAACTCAGCAACTAGAAGCCTAACTTACTGAGGTCTGAGGATCACAATTTGCATAAACTGCCAGCCTGGGCAGAAAAGTATATGAGACTCTTATCTCCAAATAACAACCAGAAAACCAGAAGTGGAGCTGTGGTTCCATTTGGCAGAGCACTATCCTTAAATGAAAGAGCTCAGGGACAGTGCCCAGGCCCCAGTTTCAATCCCCATGACTGACAAAATCTAAATAAAATTTAAAGATCCTCTCTCTCTAAAAAAAAAAAAGGAGAGGGAGGGAGAAACTTTGGAACAACCCACAGCCACTGAAGCATTATCCTCAGTCATTTTACAACCACACTTTGCCTAATTGAGAGATTATGGGACCCTGGTTCTGTCAGATGCCTTTCAGCATTTCCTTATGTAAGGTAGATTTCCCAAATTCTGCATTTAGGCCCACTGTTTATGGCCAGAGCATGTTACAGAATGACTCACATTGACAGACACATTCCCATACCCCTGCCTGTAACTGCTGCCTATGTTTCTAATGCTCTCAGGGAAATCTTCTCCTAAGCCAGGCCTGCTGGTGTACATCTGTAATCACAACCCTTTGAGAACTGCAGCAGGAAGAATGAAAGTTCAGATCATCCTGGGGCACACAGGAAGTTTCAGGTGAACCTGGGCTGCTAGGGAGTTACAATATCAAAGATCAAACAAAAGCTCTTATTGTGCAATCTATTATTGATGGAAGCCCCCAGTAAAGTACTATGAAGCATCTTAACTAGATTTATTCCTAGGAAAACTTAATATACTTTCTAATCCAATTGATTCATTGAACCTTGAGGGGAGGACACTTTGATCTTTTCTCACTCTCAGAATAGTAAATCCTCTGCTGAGTGATTTACCTGTACACTCTTCTATACAAAAGATAAAACTGACCCCTATTCACCTAAAGTCCTTCAGTAAGAATATAAAAATATATGACACTGCCCATAACTAAAATTGAGTTTCTAAGGCATTTTGTATTCTGAGAGCAGCCGTCAAGACAAAAACATGGAATGAATGCAAAGCTGAATTAAGCAGGCAGTGAATGGATACATTCAAGGAAGGTTTGTCATAAGTTACTGGCAACACTAATTCATTGCCGTTTTTCTTATGCTCCACTTTCTGTCTCTTTCCTTTCTTCATTTTTTTTTCAAAACAACAAAAAAAATCCCTCCATATCCCTTCCAGGCATATTCCCAGCTTCTTGTGACCCAATCATCTCTCTCATGAGGCCTTTGCTTCAGATAATTCATCACCAAGATGGTCAATTTATAAGGGGTTCACTTGAAATAAGTATCCCCAAATGGAAGAAAAGAGAAAAGAGAGGTAAAGGAAGGTGAAAGCAAACAAAAATTAGGCAACACACTAGCCTTTCTGTCTAAACCAGGGCAGAGTTGAGCAAGAGATGTCAATATCTCTGCTCTCAATTCTCCCCTGCTGGTTTCTCCTTTTCCTAAGCTTGCTCTGCTGCCGTAGGGGACCACGCCCTCTGACTTTACAAAGGGCTTCTTGACTGAAATACCCCCAACACTGCAGATGCTATGTCAAGTAGGTTCAGCTAGTGTGGCAGAGGCAACAGGTGAGCAAAAGGAATTCTGTTGGTTCCTTGTCCAAAGGCATACAGCACTTTAGTGTCTCCTCCAGGGAAGCCCGAGATGGTGTTCTGGAAGAACACTGAAGTGTGTGTGAACAGGTATTTCCCCATATGAGCCCCAAACTTTGCCTGAAAAGGATAAATAAATGTTACCTTGCTGACAATCTGGTCTCTGGTGGAGACATGTCTCTCTCCTTGGTCTACTGACCAGATTTTCCTAGAGCATTTGATGTTAAGAAATATGGATAGGCCTAGAGGACTATAGGGGGAAAAAACCCATAGGTCTTTTACTATTTGAGACTTAGGTGGAAGCATGATTATCAGTAGGTTACCTACTTTAAGAGAGAGCAAATGGAATGTCCTTAGGCCATGGTGAACTAGATAATCTTGCACAGGAACATCAATCAAACCTTGATGCTGACATCCTGTATACGGTGACTACTGAATAATCAAGGACAATTTTTAAAGATTGCCTTAGTCCAACTATAACAGAGCAATGACGACTAGGTAATTCATAAAGAAAAGAGATTTGTTTAGTTCTGGCAGTCCAAAATCATGGGGCCAGTTTCTGTGATACTTTTTGTAAGAACAACATGCACAAAGAGTTTAAGGCCCAGGACTAGCCCAGGACTGGCAAAAAGAAAAATTACATAATCTGTTTCACACCTAAGTATTTGCAGTCATCTTCTATGTTGGACATATAACTATACTTTAGAAACGATCTATTGAAATGGAAAGCATTGACTGCGAAAGAAAAAAAAATCACCTAATCTTATTCTCTTGTCAAGGGTCAACTTTAATGAAAAGAACTCTGTCTTGTGTCCCTCCTCTTCTCCAGATGAAGAAATATATGTGAAAGTGTCTGCTCTGGTGCCTGGCATATAGTTAGTTTCATTTTCTTTCACACCAATCATCACCTACCTGGCCCACAAAAGGTGCTATATTGTAAAAGTCATAAGTAAGCTACAAAAATAGCAAGCTTTAGAATACTGAGCTGGGAATTGTAATAATAGTAAATCACACACAGGTGACAAAATAATTGATGCTAAGCAGGGTGCTGTGGCTCACACCTGTAATCCCAGCTACTCAGGAGGCTGAGATCTGAGGATCAAAGTTCAAAGCCAGCCCAGGGACTAAAGAACCTGAGACTCTTATCTCCAATTAATCACCAGAAATTGGGAACTGGGGCTGTGGCTCCAGGGGTAGGGTAGTAGCCTTGAGCTGAAGAGCTCAGGGACAACATCCAGGCGCAGAGTTCAAGCCTCATGACTGACATAAATAAATAAATAAATAATGCTATTCTACCAAATGTCTATTAAATAATTCTCTCAGAGATGAAATTCATTTCTTAATATTCAGTTTCTTCTTGTTACATAGTAATTCAACTCCCAAAGTAAGCTGGACATAAGATGGCTTCCAATAAAACTATGTTTTATAATTTCCATGCACATAAAGTATGGTCAGAATGGTGAATGAAAATTTCTAGAAGGATCTCCTCCTATTCATATTACTCCACTTCCCCTGGGCGGGAGACAAACAATCTCTTCATCTCCTTTTAAGATTTTATTATTATTATAATGGTGATGCACAGAGGGATAACACTTTTTTTTTTCTGGTCAGTTGTGCAACTTAAACTCTGGGCCTAGACACTGTTTCTGAGCTCTTCAGCTCAAGACTACAACCCTACCCCTTGAGCCACAGAGCCACTCCTGGTGTTCTAGTGGTTAATTGGAGATAAGAGTTTCACCATCCTTAGTGCCCAGGCTGGCTTTGAACTGCAGTTTCAGATCTCAGCTTCCTGAGTAACTAGGATTACAGGCATGAGCCACTGTGCCTGGTTGGAGTAAAAGATTTTATCTGCTTTTTTTTTTTTTTTGAACCAGCTGGGAAGCCCACTGTCGCTCACTAAACTTCCTTATATATGCCAATACTCTTTCAGGTGCCTTCATCAATCTTGCTCAAACCAGAGCTTCGGTAGAAGTCCATAAAAAGGAATTTTCTTTGTTGTTTCTACTTTTTTTTTCTGGTACCCATATGTTTATCAAATGCCCAGGAGAATTCTCACTACTAGCCCTCTAGCGGCAGAGAGGGGGTGGGGAGAAGCAGACAAGAGGAACAGAAAGGTAACCCAGGAAAGTATGAGACAGGCTCCAACCACACCAAAAAAAGAAAAAAAATGGGAGGGAAAGTCCAAATGGGGGAAAAATCCAATTAACGAATGGGTAAATGAACTGAATAGACATTTATCAAAAGAGGCAGTTCAAATGGCTAATAAAAACATGAGATAATATCCTGCATTTTAATCCATAAAAGAAAGTGATCGTTTTGACATACTGAAAATAATATCTCAACTAACTGAAGAATTTTACTGTACTTACTGCTTAAACAAAAACACTTCATACAAAGTTTAATGTGTTAGCCATAGATCCCAAAGAGTTCAGTGGGGGTTGAGGTCATGGCTGAAGTAGTAGGCTTCTTGCTTCAAAGGAAGTAAGTGGGGGCTGGTTCAGTGGTAGAGTGCTTGCCTAGCATGCAGGAAGCCCCGGGATTCAATTCCTCAGTACCACAAAAACAGAAAAAGCTGGAAGTGGAGCTATGGCTCAAGTGGTAGAGTGCTAGCCTTCAGCAAATCAAAGCTCAGGGACAGTGCCCAGGCCCTGTGTTCAAACCCCAGGACTAACCACCGCCCCTCCCCCAAAAAAAGTGAACCTAGTTTCATGTGTCCAAGTTGACTTTATGTGTAATGTAAGCATTCAAAAGATCCAGAAGATGGCAGTATACTGGTGTTCAAGTTTTAAGGTAAGAGAAAAAAGAAAACCTGAGAAAAATCGGGAAATATGTGGACTGTTGCCAGTTTTACTTTCTTTTTCTTCAAGAGCTTCAAGATCATGTAGCCAAAAGCAGCAATGCCATAAGGAGTGAGAGAAGACCTCACCGGTCCAGGAGACAGGAATCTTGAAGAAGTGGAACATAGCTGGCAAAGAGACTGTCTCCAAAATCAGCAAGCTGGGCATTTCTTTGCAAGTGAAATGTTCAATTAACAATATTCATGCCACAAAAAGACCTAATTAAGATAAAATATAAGTGTAAGCAACATACTGGAGCACTAAGAATGTATATAATGATTACTCAAGTTAACACTGTTCCAGATAGAACTCATTTAGAAATTTGCACTTAGGAAACAACATATTGAAAGCCTCTCAGGAGAAAGGCTCAAGCACAATATCCTGCAAAAGATGAAAGAGAGTGGGTCAGGAGTGTAACATAGTGGTAGAGTGCCTGCCAGACTGCATTAGGTCCTTGGTTCCATTCCTCCATGCCACATACACTGATGAAGCCATAAGTGGTGTGGTGGCTCAAAGCTGGAATGCTAGCCTTGAGAAAGCCCAAGGACAGTGCTCAGACCCTGAGGTTAAGCTCCAGGACTGGAAAAAAAAAAAAAGGTAGCAGTGCAGGGTAGGGTAGGAGAGAAAAGGAGAGAGAGAGGGACAGAGACAACAACAGACAAAAAGAGATCTGATGAGAGATGATTGTGTCAAAAGTCATCATCAGGCCGGGAGTTTTGCCCAGTGGTTAGAGTGCTTGCCTAGCATGCACAAAGACCAGGGTTCAATTCCTCGGTACCACATACATAGAAAAAAGCCAGAAGTGGTGCTGAGGCTCAAGTGGTAGAGTGCTAGCCTTGAGAAAGTCCAAGGACAGGGCTCAGACCCTGAGCTCAAGCCCAGGACTGGCAAAAAAAAAAAAGTCATCATCAACACTAAAACTTGGCTGTGATCCCAGTTCTCTGCATGCTGAGCGAGAAGGACCATGAGTAGTAACTGCTTAGGAACTGAGTAAGGGAGCCAGAGCACCAATGAGCCCACTCATACAAGACAATATTCTAGAGCTACTGGAAGGACTGCTCTTGATTCTGCGTGGAAAAGCCTCTGTAGAGTGTATTCAATCATTGCCATTCATCTTTGCCACATATTTTTAGCCTCTTCTCTTACTTCTTTGAAAAACAAAGAAAATAGAGACCATTAGGAAGCAAGTCCTTCCTGCTGGGCACCGTGGCTCATGCCTGTAATCCTAGCTACTCTGGAGGCTGAGATCTGAGGATCAAGGTTCACATCCAGCCCAGGACATAAAAAGACCTGAGACTCTTATCCCCAATTAACCTCTAGAAAATGGGAAGTGGGGCTTGACTCAAGGGTAGAGTGGTAACCTTGAGCTGAAGAGCTGAGAGACAAAGCCCAAACCCAAGGGTAGGGAGGTAGCCTTGAGCTGAAGAACTCAGGGACAACACCCAGGCCAAGTACAAGCCCCAATACCCACCAAAAAAAAGGGGGGGGGGCAGGAGTTTAGCCTAGTGGTAGAGTGCTTGCCTAGCATGCATGAAGACCCGGGTTCAATTCCTTGGTACCACATACATAGAAAAAAAAAGCCAGAAATGGTGCTGTGGCTCAAGTGGTAGAGCTCTGGCCTTGAGAAAGTCCAAGGACAGTGCTCAGGCCCTGAGTTCAAAGCCCAGGACTGGCAAAAAAAAAAAAAAGAAGAAGAAGAAGAAGCAAGTCCTTCCTGCTGCTTCCTCAAACCTACCTGGAAGTCTCTCAGCTCTTCTCATTGTATTGGAATGATAATCAAAGTATCTACTAATATTTTCTTTTTTCTATATATATTTTATTGTAGTTAATAGAAGGGTTACATTATATTCACCAAATAGAAGGTGCATTACTTCACAAACATTGATACCCTTTCTCATGTTTTAGTCCCCATTTCCCTCCCCTCACCCCTACCCCTCATCTTGTTTCCCCCCTTCCCTATCCTATTTCAAATAACCAAATAAACATATATACAATATATCAGATAACAAGGCAAGATACTGTAACAATATGAGATAACCAAGGGACAGCAAAAGAGATGAGAAATAACATAGTATATTAAGGACAACAATCACTCATATGGCTTTTGTTTCTATATACTGGAGGTCCTTTCATTTAGTGTCATCCTATATGGCCTTATGTATCTAGGTTTCTTCTGATATTCTCTTTCAGTTAGTTTTTCTATTCTCTTATTCTTTCCTCTCAGTACATCTGACTAAAGAAAAGTAAAACAGATATTAAAGGCATGTAATACTCAAACCCATCTTTGGGTATCATTTCTCACCCTAGGCTCAACAAGCGGAGGTGGGACTTTACTCAGGATAGCAGACAGGAAGCCAGAGCCTGTCCAGAGGACACAACATGTTTGCATGTGTACTTGCTCTCCTTTCTCCCGGCCTCTATCACACCCTGCTCTGTGCCTGTCCCTCCCCCTCTGTTGTCCCCATCCCCTTCTAATTTCTAATTCAACATACTATATGTGCACTGACAGACTCAAAAACCAGACTATTTGTGAGCCTGCTTGTAGTAAGCACCCTCCAATTTCTACTCTTGAAGGATTCAGAGAAAGGTTTCAAAACAATCACCACTGCTCATTTCAAAAGTTTAAGAACAATTCAAGCTGAGGAACTCTACTTTCATGCCAAAGATTTTATTAACTAGACATTGTTGAAATCCTTCCTATCAAGCTGAAAGACTGAGATTAAAAAATTCACAATCAAAAAAAAAAAAAAGAGCTGAAAAAAAAATTCACAATCAAAAGTTGACATTAGTTGTCCTCTTGTTTCTTTCTTCATCCTTACAATACCCGCCAGATTAAACACTTTAAAAGCATTTAATATTGATTGCCTAACATATATAAAAACAAATAAAGAGTTATCTATTGTAGCCCAGGGTAGACTTCGATCCTCTTCTCTCAACCTCCCAGTTGGTGGGATAATTGGTAGGGTTACAGGCATGTACCAATACACCCAACCTAAGTGGCCTTCATTAATAAGTAATATCAATTAAAAATGTAGTAGAAGGCAGACACCAGTGGCTCATGCCTGTAATCCTAGCTACTCAGAAGGCTGAGATCCTGAGGATCTTGGTTCAAAGCCAGCCCTGGCTGAGTAGCCCCCATAAAACTCTTATCTCCAATTAACTACTCCAACACTGGATTGGTGCTGTGGCTCAAATCCAAGCACTGAGCACAAAGAGGCCCACGGAGAGTGCCCAGGCCCTGCCTTCAAGCCTCACAACTGACCAAAACAAACAAAAAATGTACTTAAGCTTCACTTCACCATTTTAAATTGAATATCTTTTTACAAAATGCTACTAGCATTCTACATATTTAGAATATGAATCTAAGTATAAATCCCATGATGCAAATTCTTTTAAACATTTCAATACTTTCTAAATTTTGTAAAGTCATCCTGATCTTTTTCATTTAATTTTAAGTCTAAAATTAAAGTCAATGTTGTATTTTTAGTTAGTATTAAGATACTAATAATATAGCAGATCTTCCGTTATGCCCAATTTTCTTAACTGCTATAAATATGAAACATATCAACTATTTTTAAAGTTAAGGCATAATAACTAATTTTATTGCTTGCTATTCATAGCTATAATAGCCAAATGACAGAGTGTTATCTACCAAGCAAATTGAGATTGCCACAAACAAGTTGATTTATCTAACCAACAGCAGGGCTACCTGCTGGGAGCCTGATACTGAGCCAGAAACTTTTATGAAAGCACCCCTGGAGCAGCCATCTCTCTTTTTTCTTTTTTTGCAGCCATCATTTTCTGACAAACTTTTTGTGTAGTCACTTTGTTATTAGAGACTTGAATTCCATTCTTTCCCAAGTGGTGCTATATCACATACTCCATTTCTGGATTCAATGTATGTATTATCTAATACTCAAGGCTGGATTCAACTGACTGCTTCTTATCTGATTTTAATTGCATTCCTGGTTTTCCTTGTTTAGGAAAACAGCTCTTCCAGCTATTTTAATAATATCTTTGCTTTTCTTTTTGTGTCAGGGAAATGACATTAATCTGTTATCTTTTCTATAACTCTGCTTTAGTTTATTAGGTATTAGAAATCACCTTGGTTAAAAAAAGCAAACAAATAAACAACAACAACAACAAACACCTTTCTCGTTCTCTAGAGTGTATTCTTCAATGCTTTCCCATCCTCTTGGGACCTGCTCTTGCATTGTTTGCCTTGGCCTGTGAAGAACTGATCCGGGATGACTTGTGTTGAATGGATCTGTGTTGAGAAGGCTTAGATTGTGAGTGCTGGGACTGGCATGGCTTGGGCTGAGGGGGTTTGGTTGGAGAGGGTTTGGTTTGGGAGGACTGGAGCCACGGAGACTTGGATTGAAAGGGTTTAGCTTGGGAAGACTGGGACTGAGGAGGCTTAATTTGAGAGGGAACAGGTTGGAAGGGTTTGGGCTGAAAAGGTGTGACATGGGGTGTGGGCTGATGGGGTTTGAACTGAAAGCCGAGAAAATGTTTGCTCCCAGGTATGGAATGAGATCGTGTTTGGAGAAGTGGATTTGAAGGCCTATCCTGTGTCATCATCATCTGGGGTCCTTGATGAAAAGTAGGTCTTGCCAGTTTTTGTGTTGCTCCTGCTGGCTTAAAGGACTGAGGGTGAGGAGATTGGGTATGAGATGCTGTTCCCATACACTTTCCAGCTGGACCCAATATCAACTGTGCTCCGGGGACACACGCTTGCCCAGGTGGTGGCTTCCCTACTGCTCCTGCTAACTGTGAACCTGCAGGATATGAGTCACCTGCCTGGGAGACCCCACGACTTCTCAGGGCTCCCATTACTGGTGGTTTCTCACACCAGGCCCAGGCACCGTGAGAGACAGAATTCAGTGGTCTCCCCAATGTCCCAATCAAGTGATGTCCCCATGGAGTTCTTGGTAATTTCATGGATTTTTGGCCTGAATAAGATTTGGGAGGTTGGAAGTATTTAACACCAACACTTTTAGCTCTTCTGTGAGTGCTTCTGTTCTGAAAGATCAAGGGCCAAAACCACCTAGGCCTGCGCTCTGACCCGGAGTGGGAGCCCATAGCCTGTGGAGCTTTTAAGGACACACAGTTAAAGTTACCTCCCACTGTGGTTGATAAGGGAGAATTCAGAGTCATAAATACTGGAGCAGGGTGCAAGTTTTGAGTGTTCTGGCTGACATCATGTGCAGGCCCTAGCTCTTCCAAAGCTGTCTGAGCTTGGCTTTCAGATGAACTTTCTGGCAGATCACGTTTTTGTTGTCCCTCATCTTCAGCTGTTCTAGCCATGTTTTTTCTAGGGGACACTTGAATCCCTTGATCAGTCTCAAAGTCTAGGTCGACGTGAATCCCCAACTCCCTTGCCAGTGAGGCCATGTCCTCCACAGACATACATCTAGGTGAAGAGGCCATGGCTTCCTGGAGGGCAGCTCGAAGGGCCTCCATGTTCTGTCTTCTATCCCCAGATGCCTCCCTCTCCCAAAACAACAGCTGTGAAAACTTCAAGTTCAGCATCCTCTGGAACATCTGAACCTCTTCACTCTCTCTGGCCTGGGAATGGAGGACAAAGTAGCATCTTTCAATGGCAACTTCATCTAAACACATTAGCAAGTCCCATTCCTTCTCACCTAGGCAGTCGGTAAAAAGAAACACGGCAGAAGACACTTCCATCACAAAACCAAACTGTGTCCAAAAGCGTTCTAGATCTCCTCGGAGGTTGGTCACGGCAAAAGGCTTATGGAAAATACCAGGGCCTTCCTTCGGATGATCATTATCAGGAAAATACCAGGTTATCTCAACCAGGCCATCAGAGATTTGCCTGGGAAGTACCGGAACAGACAGATCTTGATGGAGGAAGATGTTGTGTGGCTTCAGCTGATCAGGGCTGAGCAGTGCGTTAAGGATTTGGGACTTGGAGAAGCTACAGTGTCCTAGGCGAACAAAAGAGATGACAGGAAGTTTCATAAGCCTCAGAGACTCCCCCCTGGCAGCTGTGGTCCTCCCCCGGGACTGCGTGGCCTGCCACCTCACAATGTCTTCCATGGTTCCCAGCATCAGGATGCTTTTATTGTTTTCTGCATCTGGAAGGAGCAGGGGAAGGGCAAACCGACACTGATACATGTGTGACATGACTTCCCGCTGCAAAGAGCTGTCTGAACACAGCAAGCTGGCACAAAGAACATCAAGAGGATTCATGGCTGGTGTGTCTTCGATTTCCAGATTCTCCAGTCTAGTCAGCAATTCCTCTTGGCCGGCTTCATGGGGAACCTTGCGCCTAAGAACCGAATCTCTGGCCGTCACGTCCAGTGCTCGCACTTTCATCAGGAAATTCCAGACCAAGTCTCCTGGAGTCTTGGGTGTCCAAGCACCGCCTTGATCTAAGGAGAACTGTTGGATACAATCTGGCAGGAGCTTTCTGCTTCTATCCATGTTCAACGAGGACAGGACATCTTTAAATACCTTTTTCTTTTCTGTAAAGGAAAAAGTACTCAGTGAACGCCATGCTTAGAATCTAGCTTTCTTTTACTTACGTTTAAAATTAAAACAAGTGAACTTTTTTACAGCGAAAAGCTGAAGTAATAGTCCCATTTCACCTATCAATTTTGCATGTTTACTATAGAACAGCGTGCTTGCTGCACACGCTTCTTCATGTCACAACACAACTATGCATGAATATCTGGAAAGACATGGTTTTTCTCAGTGAATACTTTTATTTTTACATAAACAATATCAAATTAAACAAATGATTTTGGGGGAAGTATAAGCATAGCTCAAGTAGTTTAGCGCCAGCTTTGAGCAAAAAATAAAAACAAAAACAAGCTGGGTAGGGTGGCTCACGTCTGTAATCCTAGATACTCAGGAGGCTGAGATGTGAGGATCAAGGTTCAAAGCCAGCCTGGATATGAAAGAACCTGAGACTCTTATCTCCATTTAACCTCTAGAAAATGGGAAGTGGGACTTGGCTGAAGGGTAGGATAGTAGCCTTGAGCTGAAGAGCTCAGGAACAGCACCCAGGCCAAGTTCAAGCTCCATGACCTACAAAAAAAAAAAAAGTGAGAGCACAAGGCCTTGAGTTCAAGCCCCACTACCAACACGTATAGGTAGGTAAGGTAGGTGGCACAAATAGTGGGTTAAGTAGATAAGTAGATAGGTAGACAGGCAAATCAATTTTTAACCTCTTTTCATTTAGTGATATTCTTTGCAGATTGTTCCAAGACATTATATTTGGAGATCTTTGTAATGTATTTTAAACATTTCATGTATTCTATAGTTTACATGAACAAAACTTAACCACTGACATGGATGCTCATTTTAGGTTTTCTAGTACTTCCTCTTTTCTTGGCAATTTTTCACAAAAACAATGAAAACCCTTGTTAATTCTTCATCATATAAATATATGACAAAAGTCTACATGTTGATATTGATATTTTTTTTGTCAGTTGTGGAGCTTGAACTCTGGGCCTGGACACTGTCCCTAAACTCTTCAGCTCAAGGCTACCACCCTACCCCTTGAGCCTCAGCGCCACTTCCAGTTTTCTAGTGACTAATTGGAGATAAGAGTCTCACAGTGTATAGTGCCCAGGCTGACTGTGAACTGAGATCCTCAGATCTCAGCCTTCTGAGTAGCTAAGATTACAGGTGTGAGCCACCGTGCCTGGCTGATTTTATTCTTGAGTTTCTCTTTTACTAAATTATGAAGATTATATGTCAATTAAAGTTTTCTAGAAATTTACATGATATCCTTAATTTTTCCTTACCCCCTCTTTTAGATATGGTTTTAGAGAGAGTGCTTAGAAGAAAAGGATCAGAGTGAATTTTACTGTAGACAGATAGCAAGATACAGTATGATGTTAAATTGCTTTAAAAAGAGAACCTAGATTGTATACAGAGATTCCCTTCTTGAATACTTGTTTGTTAATCACATCATTTGAAATATGATATAAAAATCAATGTTAATAAAGTCTTTTAAAAAAAGAGAAAACCTAGAGGAGCAATAGAAATGAAAGAAAACCATGGATTTTATACATTAACAATAGTAAGTTTAAGATATTCTTGAAGTCTCAAAGTTGTTTGAAGTGGTATGTATGTTGAGGCAGGAAAGTAATAAAGAGAGTATTGGGGCTGGGAGTTTGGCTTGCTGGTAGAGTGCTTGCCTAGCATGAATGAAGCCCTGAGTTTGATACCTCAGTACCACATACATAGAAAAAGCCAAAAGTGTTGCTGTGACTCAAGTGGTAGAGCATGAGCCTTGACAAAGTCCAAGATGGGCCCAGACCCTGAGTTTAAGGCCCAGAACTGGAGAGGGGGGGGGGAGGGAGGGAGCGGGGGAAGAGAGAGAGGGACAGGGAGAGGGAGAGGGAGAGGGAGAGGAAGAGAGAGAATTGTTGCTAGCCTGTAGAGTCATAAGTTGCATGGGTAGCAGTTACAATTATATTGCAGTCATGAGCACATTATCATTAAGATCTTTCTTCGCCCATCTGGATAAAGGTGTTAAGACATTGTAAGAATAGCCACAGTCACCAGGCACCAGAGTCTTAAGCCTGAAATCAGAACTGCTCATGAAGCTGAGCTCTAAGGATCACAGTTTCAAGCCAACCCCGGGCAGAAAAGCCTGTGTGGTTCCAATCACCAATTAACCACCAAAAAGTCAGAAGTGAAGCTGGGGCTCAGGTGGGAGAATGCTATCCTTGAACAAAGAAGTTCAGAAACATTGTCCAGGCCCTAAGTTCAAGCCCCAGGACTAGCACAAAGAAAGAATCTGCAGAATGTATTACGAAGGAAGAGTACAGTGATGCCTCACAGGCTAACAAATGTTAAAGATTTTTAGCAAACTTCTATTCCATATCCTTCAGATGGAAGCAACCCTGCCAGTACCTCAATCTTAGAAAAACAATGAGATATGTGAAGGGAGATACAAGAGATTTCTGAGGAGTAGATTTGCTACTGGTATCTATGACATGTCTGTCTCCCCACCAACTCCTAACCGTACACGCACTGTCTCCATACCTTCCATAATGTTCTCCTCCTCATCATCACAGTGGTCTTCTTCATCAGATGATCCCAGAGCTTCCGAATACTCAGGATCTTCCTCAACGTCACACACAATGTGCTCTGCGTCATCCCCCTCTCCCATAATGGTCGCTACGTCCTCAGGAAATCCAACAGGTGTTTCATATTCCTCTGCTCCTAAGTATAAAGAATCATCTGGCTCCTCATATCTCTGTCCATCCCTTAAGTATGAAATAGTCACTGGCATTTCACAGTCAGCTTTTCCAATGGGACACAGCAACGTGACATTTGCTGTGTGGCCTTCCTTCCTGTTTTCCATGAGAAACTCAGAGGCCCCCAAACCGAACTGTTCTTTCTCACTGGAGAATGCTGTGATCATGGATTTCCCAAGTCCTTTCTTCTCAGAGGAAATCATATTTTTTGAATTCTTACCACAGTAGACTGAGTGGCTTTTATTCTGAAAAAATTCTAGAAGAAAACAGAACTTGTGATTAGTTTTGTTTTTTCCTTGGAAAGGATCTACTGTTTTCTTATGAGGCTGGCACCAGATCATTACCAACTTACTTCTGGAACCACAAGTGCATTCCACAACACTTGGCTTATTGGTGGAGATGGATCTCACTGACTTTCTTCCCTAGGTTGGCACTGAACTCTCATCCTTCCAGCCTTTGCCTCCCAAGTAGCTGGGATTACTAGGCAAAGACTCCTAGTCTCTACGCCTAGTCTGCCTTAATTCACTTATGGTGATGACTAGTTCCATTCATTTCCTACAAATGGTACAATTTGTTTTCATAGCTAAATGATACTCTATTGTGTACATACATATAGTATATTGTGGTTTTTTTACCTTCCTTCTTTGTTTTTCAGGGTTTTTTTGTTGCTGTATTTGGGAGTTTGGGGGTTGGTTTGTTTGTTTTGGTGCTGGTAGTTGGCTTGAATTCGAGGCCTCTTACTCTCACATTGGCATGATTGTTCAAGGCTGATCTCTACCACACCAGACTTATACTTCCGGCTTTTTGCTGGCTAATCAAAGATAAGCGGTTCACGGATTTTTTAGCCTGCGCTGGCTTTGATTCTCATTTCTAACATCTCTCAGTCTTCTGAGTAACCAGAGTTACAGATGTGAGCACTGAAGCCCAGCACTGCGTATTTTATCCATTCATCTGCTATCAACACCCCTAAGCTGATTCCATATCTAGATCTTTCAAACAGTGCTAAAGTAAACATATGCAGGTAGGTGTCTCCAGTATGATGATTTTGATTCCTTTGGGCCATAAGTTACTTTTTAATCTAATTATTTGTATTCATATATTTTTCAGAGTAGTAGCATTTTAAGTGAAGTAATAAATATGACAATGACCCCATCCAATCATTTAGACCTTGTATATTAAACTATCACACAAAACTCATAAATATATTTAGATTATTTTGTATCCATTAAGGTGGTTGTGGCTCATGCCTATAAACCTACCTACTCAAGAGGCTGAGATCTGAGGATCATGGTTCTCAACCCAGTCCAGGCAGAAAACTCCAGATGAGATTTTTTTTTCCTGGTTAATTCTTATTTTAATTGCACCATCCCTCCTCAGTGTGGTATTTTGGTTTTACATATATCAATAGTGCAAGTTGTCTGAATATTTTAGAATGTGTTTTCATATATTTTTATTGTAATTAATAAAAGGTTACATTATATTTGCCAGATAGAAGGTGCATTACTTCACAAACATTGATACCCTTTCTCATGTTTTGGTCTTCATTTCCCTCCCCCCACTCCCCAGGTGAGATTCTTATCCACCATTTTACCACCAGAAAACTGAAAGTGGAGCTGTGGCTCGAAGTGGTAGAGCATGAGCCTTGAGCAAAAGAGCTCAGAGATAGCAGTTGTAGTTGGACTTGTAATTCAAATCCTACAACCAATGAAATAATGCTATTAATAATAATAAATGCATAATCACTTTCCAAAAAATTAGCATTAATTCTAATGGAACAATTAAGCTCCAGAAAACTGAAGTTCTGCTGGCATTCTTAGCACAAAGAAAAATGAAGTTCCTGGATTTGCCTTTTAGGTATATCTTTTTTTAATTCCTGTATTTTTCTACTGGCTATCTTATGTGAAAGACACTCTATAGTCTTGGGATTGTTACTATGTATGAAGTAACTGGAAAAGGCAACTCTCAGATGGTGCCTCTGATAACAGTATTCTCTTCCCAGCTGTGAAACTCCGGCCATCACTGCCAAAACAGAGTGCCTTACAGTAACACAAAAACAATGGAAAATTTTTGTATAGTCTGAAGGACAAATCACCATTTTTAAACTAACAAGATATATTGTTTCTTGCTTTTTAAATTCAGGATCTTCTCCTTAGCTCAGATTTCAGTGAAAATTATCTCTAGGAGAAAGTAAATGTAAACAGCCATTTTTTCAATAAGAAAAAAATACAGTTTCTTTTTCATCATAAAAATCTTTGTATCAGAAAATCTGGCCCCTCACTCTTAACCCCAAAGTATAAAATTTTTAACTTACCAAGTTTTAAGTCCCAAGAGGGACCTTAAATAAACACCTGAGGAAATGCTGGCAGCTCATCTCTCCCTTCTCCTGGACCAAAATTAAAAGCTTCCACCTTGTCTTCAGGGGCTCTCCACCTCTGTCTAGCTTGTCATACTCTTTCTCAGAAATCTCCCTCCGAGAGATGAATCGGGATCTTACGGAAGGATCAGCAGCAGCTTCTTCCCTTGTTCTTTCATGAACTCTGTCTGGGGGGGGGGGGGGTTCTCTCCACCACCACTGTTTCCATTTCCTCCAGGCCGGATGTGGGTAATAAAGTGATGCGAACAGACACACAAAATTATTTTTATCTTATTTGAGAAATGTAAAATGTGTCAGTGTCCTCGACCTAGACAAGCGTAGTGGGGGACTGTCCTCCTGAGCACTCTGTCCTGAGCACTCAGTGCCAGGCTTCCTGTGAACTATGTCCCGTATGTGTGGGTGTGGAACTAAGGGTGATATCACTAGGGCTTCTGGTGCCTGGCCACTGAGTTTCACTCCCAGCCCCACCTACTCTTTTGCTGGTAGACTGTTTCGTCTATACTCAGCCTAGGGTTACCTCTTCTAAGCAGCAGCTCTTGAGCTTCAAGCAGCAGTAGGCATTTTCTGCTCTTAGTACTGTACTGGGATAAAAAGAACTGAGTAGGTTTTGGAGTGCAGTCTGACCAGATACAGTGTTAAGTAAGGGAGTGAGCTACCCAGATACAAAAATGAAAGATCACACTTGCTAGTCTGGGGTCGTGGCTCCAGTGGAAGTACACCTGCCTAGCAAGAGTCAGACCTGTGTTCAAGACCCAGTATGAAAGAAAGTAAGAAAGAAAAGAAAAGAAAATTCAATAGAGCAAGTCAACTTTAGGAAATTATCTTAAGGAAATAGATGAAACTCAAACATATATAAAGGGTCTATATTACAACTTTACAACTTTATTTGTAATGGCAGAAAAATCAAAGCTATTCTACATCTCCATACAGGAGAATTTGTGGAATATTACATGAACAGTGAAATACCAAAGAACTACTAAAAAGGATTAAACAAATCTCTTCAAACTGACAAATAATAAAAAATAAAACAGAGGGAAAAAAACTGACAAATAATGACACTCATAATATATTGTTATAGAAAAACAGCGGGCTGATTTTTAAAAGCCTAACAGGTATATAGCATATGTACGTGCAAATGCGTATGATCTTTAGAAAAAGTATTTCAAATTTTAACATGGTTATCTCTGAGG
Organism: Megascapheus bottae; assembly: GCF_031878675.1. Classification (NCBI taxonomy): domain Eukaryota; kingdom Metazoa; phylum Chordata; class Mammalia; order Rodentia; family Geomyidae; genus Megascapheus; species Megascapheus bottae. The sequence continues at coordinate 62,048,854 of NC_143512.1, forward strand.
ATGTGATTTTGTTTTTGGTGGTACTAGAGTTTGAACTCAATGCCTTAAATTTGCTAGACAGGATCACTATCACTTAAGTCACACCTCCAGCCCCCAGGATTTAGATGTTCTGTTTTAAACTTTTTATTTTTTGCATTTTGGTTTTTGTTTTTGTTGTCATCATTAGTCATGGGGCTTGAAATCAAGTCCTCAGCATTGTCACAAAGCTTTTTTGCTCAAAGCTACGACTCTACTACTTAGCTACAGCTCCATTTCTGGTTCTTCCGTGAGTACCTGGAGGTAAGGGTCCCAGACTTTCCCGCTCAGGATGGCAATGAACCTCCATCCTAAGATCTCACTCTCCTGCAAAGCTAGGATTACAGGCATAAGCCACCAAAGCCCAGAGAAAAATCTTTTTAATCAGCCATGAGGCTTGAACTCAGGGCCTGGGTATTTCCTCGATGCTAGCACTCCTCTAGTTTCAGTCAGAACTGCACTTCCAGCTTTCTGGTAGTTAACTGGAGATAGGAGTCTCATGGACTTTCCTGCCCGGGCTGACTTTGTATTGTGATACCCAGATTTTAGCCTCCTGAGCAGCTAGGAATGCACTTGTAAGCCACCAGCACCCAGCTGAATTTTTTTTTTTTTGCCAGTCCTGGGCCTTGAACTCAGGGTCTGGGCACTGTCCTTGGGCTTTCTCAAGGCTAGAACTCTACTACTTGAGCCACAGCACCACTTCTGGCTTTTTTTCTATGTATGTGGTACTGAGGAATCGAACTCAGGTCTTCATGCAAGCACTCTACCACTAGGCCAAACTCCCAGGCCAGAATTTGGGGGTGTTGATCCAGGGTTTGACACATAGACTAGGCTGGCCTCAAAATTACTGTTCCTCTACTTTAGTCTCCCAACTGCTAGGTTTACATCATCGTAACTGGCCTAACTTTAAGCTTTCAAAGTTGTGTTTTTCATTTTGATTTCTAAAAAAAAAATTAACTAGTTGTTCTTTATTTACAATAATAATAAATGTGGAATTCAGACTAATGGTTATCTGAGGTGGAATGACAGGGAAGCAGGGGACAGGAAGAGATGGAATTAGCTAAAGGGAAGACAATAAAGATAGATGTAGGATATGCTCAAGGAATGAATGTGTAAGTAATTATCAAAGGTAAGCTTCCAGGTGCTGGTGGCTCATGCCCATAATGCTAGCTATTCAGGAGGCTGAAACCTGAGAATCACAGTTGTAAGCCAGCTGAGGCAGGAAAGTCTGTGAGACTCTTATCTCCAGCTAACCCCAGAAAATTGGAAGTGATGCTGTGGATCAAAATGGTAGAGTGCTAACCTTGAGCAAAAGAACTCAGAAATAGCACCCAGACCCTGGATTCAAGCCCCACAATCAACAAAAAAGGAAAGAAAAGGAGAGGGAAGGAAGGGAGGGAAGGAGGGAGGGAGGGAGGGAGGGAGGGAGGGAGGGAGGGAAGGAGGAAGGAAGGAAGGAAGGAAGGAAGGAAGGAAGGAAGGAAGGACTGATTTTAAAAGTAGAGGCAGGCTGAGAATATGAATTAAGTGATAGAGTGCTTGCCTAGCATGTATGAAGCCCTGGGTTCCATTCCTCAGTACCACATAAACAGAAAAATCCAGAAGTGGTGCTGTGGTTCTAGTGGTAGAGTGCTAACCTTGAGCAAAAAGAAGGTCAGGGACAGTGCTCAGGCCCTGAGCTCAAGCCCAGGACTGGCAAATAAATAAATAAATAAATAAGGAACTATAAAAGATTTGCTACTAGAGATTTCAAGAAAGAAAGCTGTTCTGGCAACATTTCCATTTATTTTTGTCATACTGGGGAATCAAACCCAACGCCTCACACACTCATATGCATTACCAGTGAGTAAGTACTGCACCACAGAGGTACTGCTTTAGCTACAACTTCTAGCCCAGGAGGATCCTTCTTGTGCATCTTTACACGTTTGCAAACTGTAAAATTCCTAGCTGTTTTAAGAGGCTGAGATCTGAGGATCATAGAAGCCAGCTAGGGCAAAACAAGTGTGTGAGACTGTATTTATCAATTAATCAGCGAACAGTGGAGTAGAAGGTGTGCATCAAGTAAGAGTAAACACACACACACACACACACACACACACACACCAGAATGCTTACCATAAGATCCAATCTTAACAGATTTTAACTGTACAATACAATATTGTTATCGTACTTGGGATATTTAGAACTTTTTTTTTTTTTTTTTTTTTGCCAGTCCCAGGGCTGAACTCAGGGCCTGGGCACTGTCCCTAAGCTTCTCTTGCTCAAATCTAGCACTCTACCACAGCACCCCTATTTTTTCTGTTTATGTGGTACTGAGGGATGGAACCTAGGGCTTCATGCATGCTAGGCAAGCACTCTATCACTAAGCCACATTCCCAACCCTTACTCAATTTCATAAATGAAACCTTTCTATTTTTGGACTAAATCTGTATTGCCTTATGTAACCAAGCTTGTAGCAATTTCGTCAAAGCAGAAAATAGAAAATTACAACAGCTAATCCAGTTGATTCAGTTTGGTCCAATCACTTAAAATGTTTGCTTTCTTCTCTGGCCTCTACTCCTCCACCCTCCCTCTCATTCCCTTTGCAATGTTTCCAAACCTGTTTCTGAATCTGCCTCTATTACTTATCGGGCACTAATCAAATACTAATCCAGGAAAACGGAACCTGATTCCCAGTGCCCATCTTATTCTGCTACCTACCACTCGACTATCATTTCGCCTGCAGGAATGGTTTGCTACAGGTATGCAGATTCTATGATTTCCCCCTATTTTTCAATGCCTTTGGACTTTGGGTCTTTTTGTTTTTCTTTTTCAAAGATAAAAGCATTTATCATAGGGATCTAAGGATTATCTGTTTCAAAACGCTTTGCAAGCATCCATTCCAGCCAAAGCCAGGCCTGCGGACTGGGGAAAAGTGCAGCAGGGTGAGGGAGGGAAGCTTGTTTACAAGTTCCACCGGGCAGGAGGAGGTCCGAGGTCACCCGTGGCCTCGCAGGGACCAACAGCGGCGAGTACCCCGCACCGATCGTCGTCTTAATCTGTAACTAGACAGAAGCTAAAGCGCCGAGTCCACAGTGAGACACTAACCCTGACTGCGCCACGCGACCTCAGTGAGGAACAGCAACCCAGCCCGGATCCCACCATCAGCGTCCGGGAGCCTGGCAGGCCGGGGCGACACGCCCATTCCTTGACGTCTTAGCCTCGGGCCACGCCCTCTGCCGGATTCTGAAACCCGATTGGCTGAGACTGTCTCAGCCCCCCCCCACACACACATACACACTTCTTGACCCCACCCATACTGTGGACGACGGACGCCTAAGGGCGTTGCACCGCGCCCGCAGGAAGTAGTTCCCAGGACGGAAGCGCCTGAGCGCAATATAGCGGAAGTGCTTCCTCTTCCGGTCTCTTTGGTCTCGGCGGCAGAGGCGAGATGGTGAGTCTTTGGCCGGGGTCCCTCCGAATCTCCTTCCATCCTCGGCCCCTGGGCTTCGCAGCCTACCCTCCGTGGGTGGCTAACAGAGTTGATGGATGAGGGGAACGGGTGGGTTGGGAAAGGACGTGCAGCCTCTCCCGGGGGGACCCAGAGAATGGCTCCTGACTCGGTGGCCCGAGCCTTCAGCCTGGGAGCTGGGACCGTTTTAGGCCCCTGGCTTTGCTTTCTCCCCTCGGAGAGATGTGGGAAGAGGAGGCCTGGGGGCGTTGGTCTGGCATTACCCCCGGAACGTCGAGATAGGCCACAGTCTTTGAACTTGACCAGACGGCTGCAGAGCCGGGCGCTCAGGCCTGCTCGGAGGCCTGAGGTCCAAGAAGCCCTGTTGGAAGCCAGCCGGGGTAGGAAAGGCCTTGACTCTTAACTTTCTACGAAGCCCCCAAAACAGCCGGGAGTGGAGCTGCGGCTCGAGTGGTAGAGCTCCAGGCCTGATCAGAAAGACTGAGACGAGGTCCAGGACCCGCCAAACCACCCCCCTCTCCAGAACAGTGCGACTCTCGAGAAAGAGGGGTTTTAGCTGACATAATTACTAATGGTGATTTCTCAATCTTCAGACGAAGGGAACGTCATCCTTCGGAAAGCGTCGCAATAAGACGCACACGTTGTGCCGCCGCTGTGGTTCTAAGGCCTACCACCTTCAGAAGTCGACTTGTGGCAAATGCGGCTACCCTGCAAAACGCAAGAGGAAGTGTAAGTAGTGCCGCCCCATCTTTAGGTGCATTGCACCCAAATGGAATAGGGCCATGGCTTTGTGGGGAGAAACGAAATTCTCATGCATGTATGCGTCTTTGATGAAGTGCATGTACCCAGGTGTGTAGGGGTGGGGAGATCATTTGTGATCTTGTGTTTCAGATAACTGGAGTGCCAAGGCTAAGAGACGAAACACTACAGGGACAGGCCGCATGAGGCACCTAAAAATTGTCTACCGCAGATTCAGGTATGTTTTTTATGTTGCCATATAACTGGTCCTAAAGGGCTTGGGTAAGACTCCTATCAAGTTTACTTGTAAGTGATAAAACTGAGGTCCAACTAAAATGCCTACATTATCCTGCTTGGACAAGGTGCTTCAGAATGTTTTCAGGAAAATTTATATTTCAGTATGATTTATACCAACATTTGTTAAATCATCTTCATACAAATGCAGATCAGAAGTTATTTGCTTTTCTTGCTTGTTTTGAACTTTCTTGGCAATGTACAGAAAAATAGCTTAAGAGTTTTGTTCAGGTAAAGATTTACCCGAGAATCTACTTTTTATTTATTTATCTTTAATGTCAATCCTGGGGTTTGAACGTAGCCTGGGCACTGTCCTTGAGTCTCTGTGTTTAAGGCGACTGTTGTATCATCACTTCAGCATTTTCATTGGAAAAGTCTCAGGGACTTTCATGCTTGCCTGGCTTGGAACTTGGGATGCTCAGATCTCAACCTCCTGAGTAGCTTGGATTACAGCTGTGGATAACAGTGCCCAGCTAAGACTCTTTATTTCTTTTCCTTTTTTTTTTTTTAAACTGTACCTTCTAGGGAATTTAATCAAGGGTCTCCACTGATACTGAAGTTATACAGGTTTCATGTAACCTATGTTTTAGTTACAATTCTGTCTCTGTTTCTCATCAGTCCTGGGCCTTGAACTCAGTCTATACACTGTCCTTGGAAACTTACTGCTCAAGGCTGGCACTCTGACACTTGAGCCACAGCACCACGTGTGTATGTGGTACCAAAGAATCAAACCCAGGGCATTGTGCATGCTAGGCAAGCACCCCTACCACTAAAACACTGTAAAATATTTTTCTTAGAGAAGGTTTAAGTATTTAATTAAAATGAATAATCCTGTATTTAGCAGTTTCCTTAATTTGTTGATTGGAAATTATTAGGGTGTATTCATAGTATAAGGAACTTGTGACAAATGAGTTCAGTGGCCAGTACTGGGTCTGGGTCTTCATTGATATCTCAGTTAATTTAAAATGGGTGTCTCAGGCAGAATGCTTATCGGTGATGTCCAAAAAAAATGTCTGAACATATGAATGCAATATTTGCAATATTGATTTCAGCATCTAACTGAGATAAGCTCATGAAAAATTGTTAGCTAGAAATTGAAAGGCATGTGTTAATGCTGCTAAAGTAATTTTTTTCTATATCTTAACATGACACAGGCATGGATTCCGTGAAGGAACAACGCCCAAACCCAAGAGAGCAGCTGTTGCAGCATCCAGTTCATCTTGAGAATTTCAGAGATTAGCCATACAATAAATGTTTTGGTTTTAAAAATATATGTATATATATGTCCTAAGGTGGCTTTTGTTTGCTCAGACTGCGTGCTGTCCCTGAGTTTCTGTGCTCAAGGCTAGCATACCACTTGGAGGCACAGCTCCACTTCCAGTATTCTGGTGGATAATTGAAGATAAGAGTCACAGACTTTAGCAGTGAGTTACTTTAATTAGGGGAATGGATGAATGAGCTTGGAAGTAATGGTTAGAGTTGACACTGGAACTAATAAAGAACATGGGTACTCTTACTCATCCTAGTGTAGGTAACACCTGATTTACAAAGAAACTTGGCTAGATGAGTTAGCATTTAATTGGGATAAAGTTTTGGGGGGTATGTCTATACTTAAGTTATAAAACTTGGTAATTTCTTCGAGGTAAGCTTAGAAGGTGGGCAATCTTAAAATGACAACCAAAGCTAAGACAGCTGTGGAAAATAGCCAGACTGCAGCCTCAATTCCCATTTTGGACGCAGGATGCTGACAGGTTTTATGTAAGCTCCATGCTCTCTTGAGTTCTTTTGCTGAAGGCTAGCACTCATTTTGAGTCACAGTGCCACTTCAGTCTTCTGGTGACTAGCTGGAGAGGTCTGGCTGCCCTATCCTCATCTCACTATCACTAAGCTCTTAACTCAAGGCTAGCACTCTACCACATGAGATAGCTTCACAGTCTGACTTTGCTTTCCAGCTGGTTTCAATCTTAGCCTCCTGAGAAGGTACTATTGCAAATATGAGCCACCACAGTGCCTTCTTACCTTGTTTTTATTGTGCTTTTGTTTTGCAAGTCCTGGGGCCTCCCACTGTCCCTGGGCTGCCTTTGCTCAAGGCTAGCACTTTACCACTTGAGCCACAGCACCAATTCTGGCTTCTTTCTGTGGTATACTGGGGGATCAAACCCAGGACTTCATGCATGCTAGACAAGCACTCTACCACTAAGCTACATTCCTAGGCTTTTTTTGGCCAGTCCTGGATTCTGTCCCCTGAGCTTCTTTTACTCCAGGCTGACACCTGAGCCACACCAATTCTAGCTTTTCCAAGTAGGTTTTTTTTTTTTTTTTTTTTTTTTTTTTTTTTTTTTTTTTTTTTTTTTTTTTTTGCCAGTCCTGGGCTTGAGCTCGGGGCCTGAGCACTGTCCTTGGACTTTCTCAAGGCTAGAGCTCTACCACTTGAGCCTCGGCACCATTTCTGGCTTTTTTTTTTTTTCTATGTATGTGGTACGGAGGAATCGAACCCGGGTCTTCGTGCGTGCTAGGCAAGCACTTTAACCACTAGGCCAAACTCCAGGCCCTCCAAGTAGTTCTTTACTGGAGATGATTGTTATGGACTTTCCTTCCTGGGCTGGCCTCACTGTGATCCTCAAATCTCAGCCTCCTGGGGAGCTAAGATTATAGGTGTGAGCTACCAGTGCCCAGCAAATCTGCTTTTTAACTACCAATTGATCATACTTCAAGTCATAGCTTTAACTTTTGCAGAAACCCCTACTGATGACAATCCTTGTAGAGCTTTTCACAGGTTGAATTCTGGTTTTTATAATCTCACAATACATCTGATCTCTTGAAGACCAAAGCTGAAGTTCAGGCAGTTTTAAGTTCAAGAGCAATGTATACAAACCTATTACATAGTTAAGAACTTACATTTCTTGGGCAGAAGGACACAAACCAGATGGTTGCCATAATGGAGTACCTGACTTGTGACCCCAAGAACAGTACTTAATATTTCATGAACTGTAATCTTTTGTCTCACCTACATGCCATTTATGTATATAATAAGACAGTAATAACCCTGCAATTTTCAGGTGGCAATACTCAAGCAGTGGATCTAATCTCCAAATTCTTGCCTGTTCTCTCAGCTTTTGGTGCTAGAATTAAGAAACTTTGGCCTGGTACATGCTAACAGTGACACTGAGCTACACCACCATTCGCTCTTTTTTTATATAAAAAAAACAACGGACAAGTTCTCAGGCTGGCCTCAAAGACTGCCTCAGTCTCCTGACCAGCTGGGACTTAGGCATAGTATTACCTTTGCCCTCTACCTGAAATGCCTATTCACACACACTTGATTGGAAGTCTGGTTAACATGACCCCAACCTTCAAATATAGCAGAATAACTTAACAGTGACAACTATACTGCAATTAGTTGCACAGCTATAGATATGCTCATTTGATCAACTCTATGGAACCCCTAAGATCTGGACATAAAACCTAGTTAAAAAGTACAATGTGTATCTTTAGGGAGTTTGTAATGGGGAAAGTGATCCACAATTAAATAAAACAACGCTATGATGTATTAAGTGCACATGTTACTGTGACAACATTTAACTTGCAAACTTCAAGATTTCAGGTTAAAGGCCAGCCTGGGGTTAACTTACGGTGATTTTGTTTTCTTGTTTACGTTGTTCCTATTAGGTATTAGGTTATAGCAAAGATGAGAATAATTAACACATCTCATATACATCAGTAGGAACACTAACACTGGAAATCTATGTTTAGAAGTAATGATTATACACTTCTGAAGGGGAACTGATTTAAAGGATTTAGAATAGTCAAGATATGAGGTAACAAATAGTAATATTTGGTTGTTTTTAAGAAGTAACGGTAAGGAAAATAAATGGTTCAGTTCACTGATGAAGTTCAGTACCCAGCCTTGATTCAGTAATAACTGAAACTAATCCCAAAAATGAAACATAGTTTAGAGAGGCTTTAAAATTTGAGTTGCTACCCACTACGGAGGATGAGAAAGAGTAACTTATTCATTTGTTCAGTCAAATGTGGGATGCACCTATGAGCCAGGCCATATTAAGACTTACAGTGAGAGCAAAACCACACTTTGCACTCTTACATTCCAGCAGCCAAAAATGAAAGCAATGAACAAAATTTCTTTATATAGTAACTAGAGGAATGTTTGGCAAGAAATTTTCTGATAAAATGGTACTCACTTTAAAGATTATTATTTTTTTTTTTTAATTTCATTAATCATGGGGTTTGAATTCTCAGGACCTGGGCACTGTCCCTGATCTCTTTTACTCAAGGCTAGCAATTACCACTTGGAGCCACATTGCCTTGAGCCACAGGCCTTTCAAAGGCCTGAACTGGCTTTGACCAGCAATCCTCAGATCTCAGCCTTCTGAGAAGCTAGGATTACAGGTGCTCAAGATTTTTTTTTTTTTTTTCTGGTATGGGTTCTGAGGCTTGAACTCAGGACCTGGCCACTGTCCTTGAGCTTTTGGGTTCATGTGTAGTTCTCTATCACTTGAGCCACAGCTCCACTTTTATTGTTATTAAAGTGTTGTAGAGCCATGCCTGTTTCCTAAGATTACCTTCCTTTACTGTTCCCCCAGTTTCCCCTTCCTATCCCTGCCCACATAAAAAAATTTTAAAACAGGTACCTAAGTTACAACACTGTAATAATAACATTAAAATATTTCTAAAAGTACATTGGGCTGGGCACGGTGGCTCACACCTGTAATCCTAGCTACTCAAGAGGCTGAGATCTGAGGATCACGGTTCAAAGCCAGGCCAGGCACAAAAGTCAGGGAGACTCTTATCTCCAATGGGAAGTAGTGCTGTGGCTCAAGGGCAAGGGCACTAGCCTTGAGCTGAAGAGCTCAGGGACAGCGACCAAGCCCAGAGTTCAAGCCTTATCACTGAAAAAAAAATTAAAAAGTACATTGGAAGATGGGCACTAGTGACTCTTCCCTGTAATCCTAGCTACTAAGGAGGCTGACACCTGAGGACTGCTGTTTAAGGCCAGCCTGGGAAGGAAACTCCATGAGTCTCTTAGCTCCAATTAACCATCCATAAGCTAGAAATGGAGTTGTGGCTTGAGTGTTAGAGAACAAGCCTTGTGCTCAAACGCTCAGGACAGTGCCAGGCCCTGAGTTCAAGCCTCAGGAACCATCTGCATGCATGAAATAACAAAATGAAATCCTTTGTACAATTAATATCTAACAAGAAGGGTAATGAGAACCTATCATAAGTTGAAAACAAGTTTCATTTCAATAAGTAAAGTGTCAGTCTTAAGAAATGGCTATAGGCCAGGAGTTTGGCCTAGTGGTTAAAGTGCTTGCCTAGCATGCACGAAGACCCGGGTTCAATTCCTTGTACCACATACATAGAAAAAAGCCGGAAGTGGTGCTGAGGCTCAAATGGTAGAGCTCTAGCCTTGAGAAAGTCCAAGGACAGTGCTGAGGCCCTGAGCTCAAGCCCAGGACTGGCAAAAAAAAAAAAAAAAAGAAATGGCTATAACCTGAAGTTGACTAACTCATTTCTTTCCATTGGAGCCTGCTTTCAGTTAAATGCTGGCAGTGGAAGGGCATGATCCTTTCCATCTCGGCTTTCTCCCAGTTTCTATTTTTTGTTTATATTCTCTGTTCAATCTGTTCCTCTCCTAAGGTTAGATCACCTGAAGTTCCCATGAGTTTAGTGGATCCACCTCAATTCCAATTAGTCATTTCGGAAGTGGACGTCTAGCTCCAGTGATACAGTGATACCTTAAGTGAAAAAGCCAAGTGTATGCCTGAAGCCCTGAGAGAGCTCATGTCCCAGTCCTGCCACAAAATAGTCGTTATAATTCTTTCCTAACCCGTAATGTCCAAGTTCTATGCCGGATGAGTTTCTCTACTTCTGGGGCCATATTGTCAGGACTGAAATTATTCCATGCTGGCTCTCTCTTGTGGTCTACATCCTTGGCCAGAACAAACTCAGAAGTACAGGGAGACCTCATGGCAGTGACTCCTGGCTCCTCACCCAAACAGTTGTAGAAGACACACAGCAAAGCTCTCTGGATGCCTCCCTTAGTTCCTTTCACTAAAGGAAGTTGGACTGCCACTTAAAATTTCTTCATAGAAATTTCTTCATTGGCCTCTACCTTAGAGTTCTATACTGGATCTAATTAGATCTTAACCTTAAAATGGATCTGGTTGGGGATTCTAAAAACTATGTCAAAGTCCTTAGAAATATTTCATTTGAATGTATGCGTACAAGTAACTATTTTGTCAGTTTCCGGAAGCAGAAAAATCCCTGTTGTGATAAAACAGAAAAAACACCAGGGTAGGTGACCAGAAGAGAGGGAGAATGCAACCAGTAATTCAATGTATATCCTACTAAACAAGGCTGAGAGCAGAGGTGGGTAGGGGAGGGATGGATGAGAATGTTGAAAGGGCTGCTGTTGATTAGGACACAGTGTATTCATAAACTCTTTGTTAAGTGGCAACTTCTGTACAATTACTTAAAGATGACAACATTTTTAAAAATTAAGAACAGAATATTACATTTACATAGGTCTATAAGAAATGCAACTGTTAAAATATAGTTGCTTTATTAACAACAAAACATTTCAGTTCTAGAATGTGATTAGGTGAATAAAATTCATAAATTCTTTAAGGGAAAGGTCTTACTTATTTGGAATTTGAATCAAAAGTATCATTCATACTTGCTAGGCAGGTGCTCTACCATTGGAGCCATGACCCCTCCCTTGATAGTTTTTTTAGTTTTTTTGTTTTGTTTTGTTTTTTAAAGGCCACTGAGAAGGAAAATGGTATATGAAAAGGTTCAGTTTCCACAAGTTAGGGCAGATACCAGAGGTGGGCAAGGAAGAAGTCTGATAACAAACAGTATTGCAGAATCAGAACCATCTTCAGTGAACTGGTGGAAGGCAAAACCGTGTATGTGCAGCTATCTGAGAGTGAAGGCATAGTCAGAGCAGCATCCCTCGGAGGAGAAGCAGCTCCCAAGGGGAGAGAGAGGAAACAGAAAGCCTCAGAAGTACTGTGCTATTAGAGAAGGCTCTAGAGAGATAGAGCCCTCTGGGAACACACCACTGTGAGACAGCATAGCATGACATAGTGTTTTTGGACTTGCAAGAGACTTGTGTTGGTGTAATGTACATCTATCTGAAGGGGAGAACACTACTGTATGGAGAGCTTGATTGTTAAAGGGATCTATTTTCATTCTCTGGTAATGAGAGGCTGGCAACACTGAGTGCTGCAATCCAACTCTTTAATTAATAAGGATACTTTTGTACATGAAATATGACTTTTGTGACAGATATACCTTCATTAAATAGAATCCATACTCATCTACAGCCTGGAAGTGGACCCATCATAAAACTACACAATTCATAAACTACACAAATCTAAGATGCCATTCACAAAGTATTTTAGCATTAGGTTAACTCATTTGAAATATAATTCATCCAAAATAATAGCAAAGCTGGGCATGATGGTATGTATCTGTTGTATTTGATGAGAAAATACTTTGTAAAGAGGAAATTCCTATCTAACATAAACAAGGAGGAAAAGATTTAGTTTAGTTCATAGTTCCAGAAGTTTCTGTCCACAATCCTTGGCTTCATAGTAATTTCTAGACCTATGGTAAGAAAGAACATTACCTGTGAATGCTTTGTATCTGCTTTGCAATAGGTAATAGTGTCTGTGCTTTATCAGAGCTGTTTTTCTGTTGTCAATGATGTTACTTGGGAATGTTTTCTATCTAAATGTTGATCGAGAAGCTTAAAACATAGTGGCAGTTAATAAAAGAAAAAAAAAAGAATATTATCCCACGATGACAGGAGCATGTGGTGGAGGTAACTCCTGTCACACTGGAAAGGAAATCTGGAGCTGGAAATAGGGAGAGTTAGACCTGGAGAATATGCCCTCAGTGACCTACTTCCTCCACTGAGGCCCTAGTTCTAATATTTCTAGAATCTCCCCTAAATGGTGCCAGGCACCAACTGTTTCATATAGCAATTTTTTATTGCAGAACACTTTATATCCAAATCATCGCCTACATTAAATGTGCCCTGGAGGTGGAGGCTCACTCTTCCTTTCTTCCTTCCTCCCTTTCTGTGTTTCTCTCTGTGTGCCATTCCTGTCTCCGTCCTTCCTTTTTCTCTCCCTTTTTTTTTCTCCCTCCCTCTCTCCTTCACTTTCTTTTGTTATTATACAAGGAAGTGAACTCAAGGACTCAAGCTTGCAAGGCAGGCACTCTACTACTTGAGCCTCACCCCTATCTAGATCAGTTTTTACTTTCTGAAAAGCTTTACACTTTTTAATGATCTTCAAAGACATGATGCTCAAGTGATAGGATGCTCTTCTAGTTACTGCCAAAAAAAAAAGGAGAGGAAGTGAGGGGATCAAGGCAGGGGAAGACAGAGCAGGGGAGGGAAGAGAAGGGGAGGAGAGGGGAGTCATTCTTGGGGAGGTATTTTGTCAATGGCATTCTTCTGTGAAGCTGCCCTTGAGCATTCTGGAGAATACTTCTGGTCATTAGTTGACCCTTATCAGCCTGGTGCTGCAGAAGCCACATCCATGGCAGGAAGCTGCTCCTGTAGGAATACCAGGACTACTTCTGAAGGTTGCCAAGAATCATTTCCCTAAGAGTTTAGAGCTTGTTGTGTTTTTGAGTTTCTGTCCCCCTATTTTAGTATATTTTGGGCTCCTGTAATAGAATATCTGAGTCTGAGTAATTTACATACAATAGGTATTTCTTCCAATTATAGTTCTGGAAGCTGGCAAGTCCAAAATCATGGGGCTGGCATGGTGGAGGTCTTTTTACTGTTGCCTCACATGGTGCAGGATGGAAGGGCAGGAAAGGAGCTGAACAACAACAAAAAAAGCATTAGCCAGGTACCAATGGTTCATGCTTGTGATTCTAGCTACTCAAGAGGCTGAGAACTAAGGATAGCAGTTCAAAGCTGGCCCAGGAAAGAAAGACCATGAGAGTCTTATTTCCAATGAATCAGGAAACCAGCCAGAAGTAGAGATGTGGCTCAAGTGGCAGAGCACCAGACTTGAGAGAAAAAACACCCACACCCCTTGAGTAGGAGCCCTAGAACTGGCACCAAAAAAAACCAAACCATAAACCACCTCATATATGAAAACATAATGACCAATCTGATGTTGCTAATGATTAGGTAATGGAAGGGAAGACCTCTTGACTGGTATGGTTGCCCTTATAAAGAGCTCCCAGAGAGCTGCCCTACCTGTCCCACCATGTGCTCCCTGCCAGCAAGTAGCTATCAACTATGAGCCAGAAAACTGTCCCTCTATAGATACTTAATGTTGCTTGGTATCTTAATCTAGAACTTCCTAGCCTCCAGAACTATGAGCTATAGATTTTTGTCATTTATATGCCACCCAATTATAGCATTTGCTTGCTTGTTTTTTCTTTTCTTTTTCTTTCTTTCCTTCCTTCCTTCCTTCCTTCCTTCCTTCCTTCCTTCCTTCCTTCCTTCCTTCCTTCCTTCTTCCTTTCTTTTTTTTCTTTTTGCCAGTCCTGGGCCTTGAAACTCAGGGCCTGAGCACTGTCCTTGGACTTTCTCTACTACTTGAGCCCCAACACCACTTCCACCTTTTTTCCATGTATGTGGTACTGAGAGATCAAACAAGGGTCTTTGTACATGCTAGGTAAACACTCTATCACTAGGCCAAACTTCCAACCCTAGTGTTTTCTTAATAGCAGCTTTAATGCACTAAGACAGAATGATTCCCTGGATAGAACAAATTATGGGTTCATTTATGAGTTACCTTATACTTAGCTGTATTAGCTCTTTCAGCATAAAGAGTCTAGAACTGATACACCCCCAAATAATTTAACATCCCCCCCGCCCTCCCCTTTCCTCTCCCCTGCCCCATCATTGGACTTGAACTCAGGGATTGGGCACTGTCTCAGAGCTTTTTCATGCAAGGTTAGCCCTTGACTACTTTAAGCTACAGTTTTCTGGTGGTTAATTGCAAACAAGGGTCTCATGAACTTTCCTGCCAATGCTGGCTTCCAACCTCAATCATCAGCTCTCACCACCGAAGTAGCTAGGATTATAGGCATAAGCCAACAGCACCTAGCCCAATCTTGGTTTCTAATGCCAATATACGTTAAGAGTAGTAGAGACTTCTTGAAGAAATGGTTAATTCTAAGACCAGGGCAGGAAATACACAGTTGAGCCTAGATCATCTTGTAGCAGCAGAAAATGAAAAAGTGTTAAACAACAAAAGCTATCTATATTGTGTATAGAGGATTGTCAAGGGATAAAAAGGCACCCATTCAGTAACCAAAGCTGGAATAGTTTTAGTATAAAGTATCTATGACTCAACACTGCTATAAAGTGACTGATTAAATAAATTCAAAGGAGATAGGAGACAAAAATCTCTAATAAAGAATCTAAATAATTTATATACTCTTCAGCCTGTATAAGGGATTCTCTATGTAGTACAGGACTGTGTGTACACATGTGCACTAACTCAAGGTTAGTGCCTTACATATGAACCATTTCTAGTTTTTTGGTGGTGAGTTGGCAGTAACCTCATGACCTTACTTACTGCTCTGGCTGGCTTCAAACTGTGTTTCTTAGGTAGCTGTCTCTTGAGTAGCTAGGATTATAGATGTGAGCCACTGGTGCCAGGCAAGCTCAGTTTGATCCTTCTGCTTTTGCATCCCTGATCCCTAATGTTAGGTTAGATAGACACCTTAGAAACTCTGAAGAAAAGGGATGTATTTGTGTATTCTTTGTTTCAAAGACTGGAAGAAAATAGTGTAATCTATAGTGGGAAAACCTGACAAACATCATCACATTCAGGAAACTAACGCCAATGTCAATGGTGCTAAATCATGGTGACAAGATGTGCCCCCCATATGCTAAAAAGCAGATTATCTGCTGTATTATCTCTGTGTTTTTCTCTCTCTCAAACCCATCCAGCCTAGCCATTAAGAAAAACACCATGTAGAAGGACATTCAATTGAGAGTCACTTTACAAAGTTGCTGACAGAACCTCAAAACCTCAAAATCTCAAAAACCATGTGTTCACATCCCTGATAACTGCTAAGAAGTTAATCTTTGCTTCCTGGGATACTGTTCCAGCAGTCTACTTTTTCTACCTTTCCACTTAAATAAAGGGTGAACAAGTTTTCAAAGAATAATTGTTTGAAGAACACCAAATTACTAATCTGGACAATCAAATAATTAGCTAAGGTACCCACATTTTTCAGTTATTTGCATTACTGAAGTATAATAGAGTAATTCTATCAACGACTCAAAACTGGACAGTTAAATGACTGTTTAGTCTCTCGGATGATCTTAACCCAAAGGAATAATTTAACCATCAGCTTATGCTTCAGGCAACTATCCAACAATATTATTTCTCTTATCTAAAAGGTTAGGGCTGCGAAGAGATTTAAATCTTCTGACAAATCAGTGTTGATCTATTTGTTTTGTACCCAGGTGAAGGTTGTTGTCTTCTTAACAGCACAGAACTCAGTCAGGACTACCAACCACCCATCCATAAAGGGGGGATGGGTGAAATGAACAGTGTACTGAAGTTTTGGAGAAAAGTCGTGGCTATTTCCACAAGGATAATTCCTGCCTTCTGGGTAACCCTTAACCCTTCTTAAATAAATGGTTTACCTCCCTCCAATTTTGCATCCTTTCCCACAACCTAGAATGACCTCATCAAGTTATCTCCACCCACCACGCCCTCCAGCTAATAATCTATGGGTACAAACTTCATCTCTTAATATTCCCTCCTAAAACATATTAATGTTCACATCCTGGCAAACCTCGCTATAGATAATGGCTATGTGTCTTCTCATGTGTCTAGGCATATATGTTAAAATTTATGTATATTATATATTGCATACGATAGCATCTATCAGATTGCTTTGCTTGCTACTAGTCACAGCCATCATGTTTCTTTGTTTTATAAAGTCTTAGAGCTTAGCGAACTCCAACACATAATTTTTTGTGTTATTCATTTATTTGCCAGTCCTGGGGCATGAATTCAGGGCATGAGCACCGTCCTCGGGCTTTCCTGAAGGCTAGTGCTCTACCACTTGAGCCACAGCACCATTTCTGGGTCATGGGGCTTGAATTCAGCCTGGGTGCTGCCCCTGAGCTCTTCAGCTCAAGGCTACCACCCTACCCTTGAGCCACGCCCCACGTTCTAGAGATTAATTGGAGATATGAGTCTCAGGTCCTTTTGTGCCAGAGCTGGCTATGAACCTTGATCCTCAGATCTCAGCCTCCTGAGTAGCTAGGATTACAAGCCTGAGCCACGGTGCCCAGCCCGGCAATACATCATTAAAAAAAATCAATATCAAATATTTTCCCCAACGTAACTGCAGTGAAGCTAAGGAAATATTAGGCTGAATCATTAGAAGTGTATGCAGAACACAGATTATTTTTTTAGTTCTGACCATCACATTTAGAGATGGATATTGAGGATATGTAGCATCCATCTTGAGTCCTGTAACATCTCCGAAAAAGACTCAGGAGAGACACAACTCTCTTAAAAGCTGTAACAGAGGGCCCGGGAGTTTGGCCTAGTGGTTAAAGTGCTTGCCTAGCATGCATGAAGACCCGGGTTCGATTCCTCGGTACCACATACATAGAAAAAAGCCTGAAGTGGTGCTGAGGCTCAAGTGGTAGATCTCTGACTTTGAGAAAGTCCAAGGACAGTGCTCAGGCCCTGAGCTCAAGCCCATAACTGGCAAAAAAAAAAAAAAAAAAAAAAAAGCTGTAACAGACTGGAAACGAAGCAGCTGTTCCTGGCCCAGACCCTCCATGAGACTGGAGACGAAGTACCATAGCACTGGACTATCTGGGCATGTTCTCATCACATAAGTGGTTCATATTAATAAAAGTAGGAGAACTGGGGGCCAGGAGTTTGGCCTAGTGGTTAAAGTGCTTGCCTAGCATGCATGAAGACCCGGGTTCGATTCCTTGGTACCCCACATACATAGCAAAAAGCCAGAAGTGGTGTTGAGGCTCAAGAGCTAGAGCTCTAGCCTTGAGAAAGTCCAAGGACAGTGCTCAAGCCCTGAGCTCAAGCCCAGGACTGGCAAAAAAAAAAAAAAAAAAAGTGGGAGAACTGAAGCTTGCATACCATTCGGTTTTGTCTATTCTTAGTGTGGATTCAGTTACTTACCACTCTTGTCCACTTACAATACACCTTGCTTTAGTATGGGACAGAGTTGTGACAAGTCAGGACTATGGGTAAACCAAAGTCTATGTTTGCCTCCATCTTGGGAGAATGTTGAGCCATGTGAATGTTATTTGTTGTGGTTAGGGGAGGAGAAATATTAGAAAACTGTCACTGTAGATCTTTTTTTCTTCCAGGTAGAGACTGTGATGTTTCATGTTCTTGACAAAATTTGCGAGTGTTTGGTAGATAACAAATACTTAAAGGCACAATGAGCAGATCTGGAGAGAGATGGATGGCAAAATGAAAGGAAAAGAAAGGACTAGAAATTTTGATGAAACCTTTAAAACAATAATGAAGAAGAGAAAAAGCTGGGATACAAGAGGCTTATTTATTGTTTTAGAAATAAAATTGGACACAGGCTTTTATTGAAGGAATGAAGGAAGGAATAAAGAAAGAAAGAGAAGGAAAGAAGAAAAGGAAGACGCTGGCTCCAGTGTTCTAATTCTAGCTACTCAGGAGGCTGAGTCCTGAGGATTTGGTTCCATGCTAGCCCAGCCTGGGGAATCCTTGAGCCTCTTATCTTCAATTAACCACCAGAAAAGTAGATGTGGCACTGTGGGTCAAAGAGGCAGAATGCCAGCCTTGAGTGAAAGAGCTCAGGGACAGCACCCAGGCCCTGAGTTCAAACTCCATGATTGATTGACCAACCAGTCAACCAACCAAGCAACACCCATGAAAATTCCACCTCAAAACACTGAGCAGTTTGAACTGCTTAAATGGAGTCTGGTAAGACAGCTAAGATGACCTCTATGTTCCCACCCAACTTTCTCATCTATGACTGTGGGCCTTTTTGTTTCCCCAAGAATGCTTTTCAATTTATTAGAAAAATATCTGACAGTACAAAAACCAAAACAAGCTGGTATTTCTGTTTCCCTCCTCCAATGGCATTACATTTTTTTTCATGGTCTCATAAATAGAATGCAAATGGATTTGCAAAATTGGAGAACGATTTCTGCTTGGCGGGGACCCAAGAGGGCCCAAGCTGCAAAAATCTCATAAGGCAAGGAGGTGGATGTGAGGAAGCATGTTGATTCTTTTGCCTGAACCCAAATAGATCACTAATCAAAGAAGTCTAACCAAATATCTTTTTTAAAAAATCCTTCTATGTAAGTTTAGTCTATATTGCAGTAGAACCTGATCAATGAAGGGCAACTATTCTGTTTTCTAGCTAAGATATAGAATATCTATTAGATAGATAGATATAGAGTCTGTTCTTGAACTGTTCAGCTCAAGTCCAGCGCTCTACCCTCTGAGCCACAGCACCACTTCCGGTTTCCGAGTCGTTAAATGGAGATAAGAATCTCAAGGTCTTTAGTGCCTGGGCTGGCTTTTCACCAAGATGCTGAGATCTCAGCCTCCTGAGTAGCTAGGATCACAGGTGTGAGCTGAGATACATATGCTCAAGACCGGGATTTCTCTTTCGTGTAACATTTTTCTTGGAACTAAACAGTTAAGCTCTTTTGGTTTCATAAACAAAAATGAGGCAATTAGAAGAGCTGCTAATTTTCATTGGGATTTAAAAAAACGGCATTTTCAGTGTTTTAAAAATCCCACTTTATGGAAGAAGGTGAACTTTTGCCTATTGACACTAGCCCAAATGAGTGAGAGGAGTTGAGTAACATAGTCCCTTGAAAATTCTACTAAAAAAAAAAAAGCAAAATTTACTTTCTCTAGCGCAGGGAATGCTAGGGCTCCATTTATGTAGACAAGGGCGGAGGTCTTTGCAGATGCGATAAATATGTGTCAGTTGATCTGCGGGACGTAACTGTAATGGTTGTTTTCAAAGCTACGAAAAAGTGTCTCGCTGAAAATACTAATTTCGGTTCCCGTGAAGTCCTATCCATTTCACACACGCCTGCCGCTGGGGAGACACAAGTCCCGAGCGGCTTCTGGGACGGCGCGACGGCGGCGGAGCTGTCCGGGCGCCCCGCGGCCTCCAAGGGGCAGAAGGAAAGGAAACTCAGACAGACAGACAGACAGACAGACAGACAGACTCGATCCGGCCGGCGGGGTCCCCGGCACCAATTCAGCGCGGCCCTCCGGCTTGGATCCGAGTCCGCGCCCTCCCTGTCCTCTCGCCCGGAGCCGCGAGGGCAGCCCGGGGAGGCCGCGAGGGCGGAGGCCCGGGCAGAAGACGGCGCGGCCGGCCAGCCCCCAACCCCCGCGGACGGACAGGCCGGGGGCGCTCCGGCCACAGCCAGCGGGTGAGGGTGCGAGTACCGCGTTCCCCCCCACCAACCTCCCAGCGCCCCGCGACTTTCCCGCTCCCCCCGCAACCCCCTAGCGCCCCGGGACTCCCCCCCACCCCGCTCCCCCGCAATCCCCCAGGGCCCCGCGACTCCCCCCGCACCTCCCCCAGCGCCCCGTGACTCCCCCGCCCCGCCAGCGCCCCGCGACTCCCCCCACCCCCCGCACCTCCCCCAGCGCCCCGCGACTTCCCCCCAACCCTCAGCGCCCCGCGACTCCCCTCTCCTGCAACCCCCCCAGGGCTCCATAACTCCCCCCGCCCCCCTGCAATCCGTCAGCGCCCCGCGACTCCCCCCGCCCCCCCAGCGCCCCGCGACTCCCCCCTCCTGCAACACCCCCCAGGGCTCCATAACTCCCCCCGCCCCTCCCGCAACCACCACGCGCCCCGCAGCCCTCCCACACCTCTTCTCCGCGCCCTGCAGCCCGCCCTCCCGCAACCCCACCTTGCCCCGCAGCCCGCCCTCCCGGAAACCCCCTCACCCGCACCCACGCAGCCCTTCCTCCGGCAACGCTCCCCGCACCCTCCCCTCCGCGCCCCGCAGCCCGCCCCGCCCACACGCCCCTCCCTGCGCCCGCGCCGCCCCCTCTCGGCGCCCTCTCCGCCGCCCCTCCCGCACGCGCGCCCTCTCGGCCGCCCCTCCCCGCACGCCCTCCCGGCGCTCCGCAGCCCGCCCCGCCAGGGGGAGCGTGTGCGCCCGGCGGCCGGCTGCGGGCCGGAGCGGGCGGCGCAGGGCGGCGGCTGGCCGGGGCCCTCCCGCGTCCCCACCCCCGCCCCGCCCGCCCGCCCCCGGCCGGGCCCTGCCCGCCCCCTCCGCCCCCTCCCGCGGCGCCATGCGCAGACTCAGTTCCTGGAGGAAGATGGCGACAACCGAGAAGCAGAAGCACGACGGGCGGGTGAAGATCGGCCACTACATCCTGGGCGACACTCTGGGCGTCGGCACCTTCGGGAAAGTGAAGGGTGAGGACCCGCGAGGCGAGGCCCGGCCGCCGCCCGGGAGCGGCGCGCCCTCCTCCTCCTCCTCCAGCCCCAGCTCCCCGTCCCCGGGCGCGCCGCGTCCGGGGCCTCGGGGCTGGGCACCCCGCGTCCTGGCGGCTCCCGAGGGCGCAGAGCCCGAGGCCGCCACGGGGCTGCGACGCGGGGCCCGGTGTGTGGGGGGGCGGTCGCCATGGTGACGGCGGAGTCGCGGCGGCGGTGGGAGAGGCGGGGTCGGCCCCGGGGTGCGGACCTCCTCCCGGGGTGCGGGCGTCGGGCCACCCGAGGGCCGCCGTCCGTCCTCCCCCCCCCCCACACCCCTCGCGGGCGCTCCCTTGGCCCTGGGCCAGCCCATCGCTTCCCCGACGGCCCCGGGCGCGGCTGCGGTGGACTCACCTGTCCCCGGGTGTCCGGCACTGGGCCGCTTGGCGGGGAGCGCGCAGCGTGGTGCGGGGGTCGGGAAGGGCCGGAGTCGGTGGTGTGGACGCCCGTCCCGGGCCGGACGCAGCTCCGCGCCTTCGCGGGTTGCGTCTTCAGTGGACCAGGCCTGTTAGGTAGGGCAGATGTGTCCAGATGCCTGCCGTCTGTTTGTACTTGTCTCACCGGATAGGTACGGAACCATCCCATGCGCATCACATTTTGTTTTTTAGGAAAGTGCAGAATCTCAGATCCTTATATAATACCGCCAGTATTCCCAAATACACTTGATTGCTGGCACGCCAAATTGTAGCGCACAAAATTTTAATTATCTTGCTCTCCCTCCCCCTCCCTAAAAAAAGTTTTAGTCGCAGGCTTTGTGTGTTGTATACCTTTCTTTTTTTTTTTTTGTCCACCTTCAAAATATTTAACGTTTTTAGTAGAGGTGTTAGAGGAAGGAAGGTTGGAAGTGGTACCCCTAAAAAAATAATTCATGCATAATGCTATCAAAATATGATTTGCTCTCCTGGAAAGTGGGGCTGTGGGCTCTAGGGTGGGGGTTGGTAGCCTTGCGCCTGAAAGAGTTCAGAGATAACGCCCAGGCCCCAGCGTTCAAGTCCCACAACCGACAATAAATAAATAAAATAAAATAAATGGTTTGCTTTCTATGAATTGCATATAGTCAGGTCTTAGTACATATTTGACTTAAAAGGACAAGTTCATGAAAAGCTATACATGGAGTTCACTGAAGCTTGCCCTCTCAGAGCTAAATAAAACATTTCTGATTTTATCTTAAATTTGAACATGAAACTGGAGAATTGCTGTGTAGTCCATAGGGTAGCAAATACATGCATAAACATTTTTATGAAAATCTTCAAGGCCAGTCACATCAGGAAAAAGTGGAGCTCAGTGGAGGGTGACAGCTGTTATGTTGGGTTTCTATTAGCCTAGGAATATGTTTTTGTGCCCTTTCATTTTTTTTCTTTTTTCCTGTAGTCGTGGGGCTTGGATTTAGGACCTGAACACTGTCTTTGAGCTTATTTTGCTCAAGGCTAGCATTCTACCACTTGTGCCACAGCAACATTCCTGACTTTTGGTTTATGTAGTACTGAGGAATCAAACCCAGTGCTTCATGCATGCTGGGCAAGAACTGTACCACTAAGCCACATTCAGTTTTTGTTTTTGTTTTTTTAACATGCAATTTTATTTACTTATTTATTTTTGAGACAGTCTTGCTGTTTTTCCTCCTGCTGACTTCTGGTTTCCAACTTGCAGTTTTCCTGGCCTCAGCCTCCCCAAAGCATTTAATTTTAGCTACGCAGTTTAGCAGTTATAAACTGCTTTTGAGTTTGTAAGAAACACTCTTCATGATGAGGCACTTTTGATGCCCTCAGCCCTTCTGAAAAGTCTGCTTTGATTATGACATTCATTTCATTTTCCTGATAAGGATCTTAGGTCTCTTTTTTTTGTTTTGTATTTGAGAAGTGGCTGTTGGCACAGCAGATGGGAAAGGAAGAAGCCTTCAGTTTATGGATTTGGTCTGTGATGCTGTGATGTCATGAATCTCTCCAGTGACTCTGCTTGTCCTTAACCTTCAGTTCTCAACCCACACATTCCTCTCTTGAAAACACTATATTTGGGCAAAGTCAATAAACTCCTCAAATGGAGATTTTAGAGGATTAGACACTTTGTTTATAATTATATATGTTCATAAAAGCTGTTTGATATTGGTCAGAATCTTCAACCGGCTCATGAACGTTTATTTTTCAAACAGGACTTCTTCATGGAACTCAGGCTGACCTTGAACCTGACTCAGCTTCCCAAGCCTTGGATTACCTGGCCTAGGCCTCAAAAATTTAAAATTGACAGACAGTTGTTATGGTTTTTTTTTTGTTTGTTTGTTTTGTTTTTGTTTTTTTTATTTCCCAGTAGTCCTTTCTCCTGAGCCAGGAAACCCAGCCTACTTTGTGACTCCTTGGTTCCTTCTGACCAGGGATGTACTTGACTTACAGATGTGCTCTACCTTTGGATAGGCATGTTGGGGGGGTATTTTATTTCAAGTACTTGACAGTGGCAGTAGACAACTCTCTGCAAAGAGGTCATTAGTGATAGAGAAATGTGAATAAAAGCTCTGGGAGAAGGCTAATGTAAGGCTAACCCAAGCCTTAGCTTGACAAGAATTCTTTGGAGTAATAGGATTTGCCATACATTTCAGTAGAGACTATTTGAAATGGTTGTACACATCAGTAAATTTTACATAAAAAAAGAATAGGTTAATGCTGTGGTAGACTATTTGGGGTCCTGAGTTCAAAAGAAAAAAGAATAGAATTTCAAAGAAAAAAGAATATCACTTACTGTGATACTTCACAGTAAGTCACCTCTGGTTATAGAACGTTTAATTTGTTGGGAAAAGGAGGTTGTATATTTATAGTGGTTTATTGTTACCAATGGTTAAAAGTATGTTGGTTCCTTAATATAATTTTGAAATTTTAAAGTAAAGGTTAGTTTGGGATTACGCTAAATTATTTATGAAGTGTTACTACTTTTCTTCTGGCTGTCAAGATGTCAGCCTCTATTTTTGCAAGTTCTTTCTGCAACCCTCCTCAGTTATAAAAATATGGATGAAGCAAAGTTACCTTTCTGTTTTAGCTGGCTCATGCTTGTCCCTAGGGAGGTTGAGATCGGGAGGATTTAGATTTGATGCCATCCTAGGCAAAAGTGCATTAGGCATTGTCGATTCATACCCATGCTTCTAGCTACACCGGAAGCCAAGAGCTGAGAATCCAGGGTTCTAGGGCCAGGAAAGTCCATGGGACTTCTCTGCAACTAACCACCAGAAAACAAGAACTGGAGCTGTGGCTCAAAGAAGGAGAGCACTAGCCTTGAGCTATAAAGAGCCCAGGGACAGTGCCCAGGCCTTGCATTCAAGCCCCAGAACCGACTTCCTTCCCCACCCCCCCACCAAAAAGTGTATGCAACTCTGTCTCAACCAAAAAAAAAAAGGGGTGCCGTATCCAGCAAGAAAAGTCTTAAGTAGGAGGACTGTTGTCCATGTTGTCCTGGGCAGAAAGTGAGAACCTCTCTCCTACAGTACAAAAGGCTGGAAGATTCAAGAGGCAGGCAAAAGTGCCTGCCTAGAAAGCAGAGTTCAAAGCCTCGTATCACACTAGCTCCCACCTCCCCAAACAAGCTTACTATAACTAAATTAAAATGGCAGTTGTTTGTGAGTTTTTCTTAGAGCTCTAAGTGTATTTTAGATAATGAGGCTCTTATCTGATGAATAGCTAGTAAAAATCTTCTCCAGTTATCTTGCTAGCTGTGTCCTTTGCCAAGCAGTTTGATGCCATCCCATTTATACAGTCTTTCTCCTGATTTGTTGTGACTCTGGATCTTTACTTAGGAAATTTCTACCTATGCCTAGGAGCCACCCTAGTGTTTATATCGCATCCTGTAGTATTTTCATGGTATCTGGGCTTACATTGAGGTCTTTCATTTATTTAGAATTGATTCTGGTGCGAGGTGATAAAAAGGATCTAGCTGGGCACCGGTGGCTCTCACCTGTAATCCTTGCTACTCAGGAAGCTGAGATCTGAGGATCGTGGTTCAAAGCCAGTCTTTAGGACTCTTTGTCTCCAATTAACTGCCAGAAAACTGGAAGTGGTGCTGTGGCTCAAGTGGTAGAGCTCTAGCCTTGAGCTGAAGAGCTCAGGGACAGAGCCCAGGCCCAGAATTCAAGACGCACAACCCGGAGGGGGGGGGGGTAGGAAAGGATCTAGCCCCAGTTTTCTGCATGTATGTAGGCAAATTCTGCCAGCACTGTCAGTTGAAGAGGCTTTTTTCCATCCGGTAAACTTCAATCCCTTATCAAATATCGGTGGCTATAGATTTATGGATCCATTCTTACAAGTAGTAAACAGGTAGTAACCAGATAGCAAATTCCGGATAGTGGTTACCTCTGGGGAAGAGACAAAGGAGCAAGAGTTGAGGAGGGGTCTTTCAGGGCTTCTATATCCCGAATGCTTTATAAGCTGGTGGTGGCACAGCTGTTTTGGTATGCCTAATGTTCGTTAACAAAAAAGGATAGCTTTCTCAAATTTTCATCTTTAGAAGCTCACTCCTCACCCCTAAAACTCTTAGTAAGGAAAATAATTTTAAGCAGGAAGGAAATGCTTAGGTAGCTAAAATATATTTAGTAGATATTTGTGTCATTTATAGCCTGTTAAAAATCTTACCTTTCAAATGTATGATCTTGTTTTTACTTTAGTATTATATATTTGCGTAGAAGATTACTTGTTATAATATTCTAAAATTATACAAAGTTCCCTTTCGACAGCAATAACACGATTGTTAGCTAATCTTTAGTTGATTAATCTGCTCTGTCAGGCACTAACACTGAGTTAGTAATGTTTGCTGTGGATGAAGAGCAAGTCTATGGCTTAAATACCTGTTTACCACAGTTTTGCATTGTTGTAAATAGTAGCCATCTGGAGTTAAGCTTTAGCTTTAAAACCACGGGGTACACCCTTTCAGAGAACATAATTCCTGATTCCCAGCATGGTCTGTTTACTGCATTCACTGATTGACTGTGAAGTAGTAGTAAGTTTGACTGCAGTGAGGTTTACTCAGTACAAAATCTTTAGCCTAGTTTTGTGAAAACAGTTGTGATTTTGTGCCAAGACGTTTCTACCTTTTACTCCTTAGTGCTGGTTGGGTAAAGTGGATATGTTTTCAGACTTGTAGTTAGAAGATCTGGCCCAACTTGATCACAGTAATTTACTTAGACAAATTATAAATATATTTGGAACTGCAATTTTTTTGTTTGTTGGTTGCTTGGTTGAGACTTGGACTCTGGGCCTGGGCATTGTCCCTAGGCTCTTCAGCTGAAGGCTACCAGCCCTACCCCTTGAGCCACAGCGCTACTTCCTGTTTTCTGGCAGTTAATTGGAGATAAGAGTCTCGTGGATATTAGTGCCTGGGCTGGCTTTGAACTGTGATCCTCAGATCAGCCTCCTGAATAGCTAGGATCACAGGTATGAGCCACTGTAGTAGGCCAGAGCTGCAATCTTGTTTCTTTTTTTTTTTTTAATTAGTTATGTAGATAGTATTTGCTCCATAAGTTCCAGAGCTGCAATGTCGTTTTTTTTTGGTGTTTGTTTTTAAATTGGTTATGTAGATAGTATTTGCTCCATAAGTTTATTGTGAGGCTGTAATATACACTAACTGTGGATGCTGTCCCTGGGCTTTTTGTGTTCAAGGTTAGCCCTCTACCACTTGAGCCTCAGCTCCATTTTGGGCTTTTTCTGGTAGTAGAGTTCAGATCCTCATGGATTTTCCTGCCTGAGCTGACTGAACTGGAGATCTTCAGATCTCAGCTTCCTGAATAATTAAGTTTCTAGGGTGAGCCACTGACACCCGGTATATGATACTATATTTAAAATAAATATTATGCTTCTGAAAATTTAATATTGAATGTATGTTGGTAATTGGGTTCAAGGCAAATGTTTTTGCTCTTAAGAATGATGCAACAGAATATAACTTGCTGGCTTTAAATTACTAAGACTTTTAAAGAAAGCAGAAATTGGTAAATAAGAATTATTTCTGTTCCAAGAAAGAATATATTTTAGATTCATCAATTTTGAGATATTCTTTGAAATCCTTTTAGAGGGAGACATATCAAAATAATATGTGATTCTTTTCTCCATCTTCCTATGTCACCATGATAATGCACATTGATACCCTGGCTCAAGAACATCCAGAATGCTGAAACATACCCAGTTCTTATTATATGATACTTATTATATGGTTCTTATTATATGGTGCTCCAAAATCATATGGTTTCTATGAAGATGAAGCCTCATTACCTAATGAGTTTTGCATTGCTGAAACAGAGCCACAAAAATTTGTGAGAACTTATAGGCAGGCTAACTAAGTGTGGAGAGATTGACTCCAGAATTGGTCTGCAATTCAAAAATAGAAAAATAGCAGAATGCCTTACTTAACCTTATTGATCTGTTTTTTTGTTTTTTTTTTTTAATGGATCACCTTGGCTTTTCGTAGGGCATTTTCAATTTTGTTTAAAGTATTTTCTGAGTATGCAGCGTAATTTTTAGAGTATGACTAAATGTATTACTAATTTATTAAAATGATTTCTTCTACAGTTGGCAAGCATGAATTGACTGGGCATAAAGTTGCTGTGAAGATACTTAATCGGCAGAAGATTCGAAGCCTTGATGTGGTAGGAAAAATCCGCAGAGAAATTCAAAACCTCAAGCTTTTCAGGCATCCTCATATAATTAAATTGTAAGCACAATTTATTTTAAATCAAACACAGTCTTGTTTTTAATCCATTTTGTTAATCTTAAATTGACAAATGAGAAAGAGCAGTGACATTTCTTCCTGTTTTGCAGGAAAAATTTTCTTCCTGTCCATGTATCTCTGTAACTCCATTCATTGTCAGTTAAGCCTATCTTCATGTTTTAACCTTGTTCATATTACTGCTGTTTTTCTTGTTCTTTCGTGTTTTCTAGACAGATGCCCATCTGATAATGTTTAGTTGCTTTTGTGCTGTAGAATGAATAACTAATTTTGTGTGTAAATTTTTTTTTTCCCTAGCTTGCACTGAAGCCTTGGCTTCAATCCCAGTTGGCAGAGGCTGGGGTTGGAATAAGGAGTAGGAAAAATTCCATACTTCCTGATTTCTATAAGTTGTTAAGTAGTATTGCTGGAGGCAGTCTCGAGAAAGGATCTCCTCTCCTCACTGTGCTTTCTTTCCACAGCTTATGTAGGAAATTCGAATAACAAAACTTCAGGATGTAATGTTGCAAAGGACAGTAATTTTACTGTCGTTTTACAGTTGGTAGTTGTAGGTTATACAGATATCTCACTGCTCATCTTGCTTATATTAGGTAGGTTGTAATTTAAAGCTGCTTAGACTTTTATGTTGAACTAAGTAACTGAAAATTTATTTCACTCTTACCCCTTCTCATTTGTTCAATTAGTTTTAAATACTGTCTGTAGACTGATGACTCCTAAGTGTATATTTCTGATTGTGAAGTTTCTTTTTTGAAGTGCAATCTTCTATGTTTCCTGCTTGCTTTATATCTCCATGTGGATGTCCGTGAGGCATTTCCAGCTGTACATATTCAAATGTTGTCTCCAGTTACATCAGACAAAAATTCAGAAGCCATTCTTAACTTCCCTGTCTTTCACACTGCCTGCCATCCATGTCATCTCAACTTTCAGAATGTGTCTCTGCTCTGTTTTTCAGTACTTTATCCTCATCAGATTGAGCTGAGTCACCCTCATTCCTCTTCGGGCTACAGCACTAGACTTGGCTTCCACCTTTACTATTCAGTCAGTAATCCACATTGCTGCCATGTAATCCTTTTAATATTCACATGACCACTAAAGACCTTTTCACTTTGAGTTGAGGGCAAACCAAAGCCTCCTTGGCTTCTAAAGTTCTGGTCCTTTTGTCTTCAGTTACAACTTTGCTTTTACATTGTTTCTCTCCCAGCTTTGCTCTTAACTTTCATTCCTCAACATATCAAACAGGCTGCCATCTGGAGCCTTGGCTCTTATCCATCTCTCTACCTGGTTTTCTTCTTCCCAGATGACGACATGGTTTGCTCCTTGGCTTTCAGAAGGCTTTGCCCAAATGTGACATTATTAGAGGCTTTCCTGAAGTGCTCTGAGCAGAAGAATTTGCTGTACTGCTGTGACTGCTCATTTATTTACTGTTTTCAGGCTCCAGGAACATCTACAATATAAATGTAGAAAATTTGTTTTATTTCCTTTTAGTTTCCCTAACTCCTAGGATAGTATATTGTAGGTACCTGGGAAATATTTATGAATGAGTTAATATTCGTGTTTTAATATTAGTAGATAATGTTTTCTCTCACCAGGTACCAGGTCATCAGTACACCATCTGATATTTTCATGGTCATGGAATATGTCTCAGGAGGAGAGCTATTTGATTATATCTGTAAAAATGGAAGGGTAAGCAGTTCTGATTTAAACCTGTACATAATTTATAAGTTCCCTTGTCCCTGATTAGCATCAAAATGTCAGACAGCAATTTTAACAGGTCTACTTAATTATTATTTGTTCAGGATCATAGGCTATTTAGAGCTAGAAAGAATTTATAAGATAATAGCTTCAGCTCACTTATACAGATGTGGATATTGAGCCTCATAATTTATATATTTGCTCAAGGTCATGTGACTTAGTAATAGAATTGGATTTAGACCCCAAAACTCTTAATTCTCACATGTATGCTTTTGGGGCATATAAATAGCTCTTTATATATGTCTTGAATATAATTATTCCTTATAAAATATATTAAATACTTAAGGATCTAGGCCTTGCTGGTCAATCCTAGCCACATTTAAATTGCATTCATTTTTTGGTTTCAGAAATCTGATGTACCTGGAATAGTAAGAACAGGCTCGATGAAGGAGGTAGGAATTAGACTTAAGGAACTTAGAATGAGAAGGAACTTTAGAAGACATATTAAACAATAAGTGACATGCTAAACAAAAACTGAAATATAACCCCGTTCTTTTTTTGTTCGTTTGTTTTGTCTTTTTGTCTAGGGGCTTGAACTCAGGACCTGGGTTCTGTCCCTGAGCTTTTTTGCTCAAGACTAGCTATTTGCAGCTTTTTGGTGGTTAATTGGAGATGGGAGTCTCATGTACTTTCCTCTGGGCTGGCTTTGAACCACTGACATCAGATCACATTCCCCTGAATACCTAGAATTACAGGCATGAGCCACTGCTGCCTGACTGTTCCCTCCCTTCCTGCCTCCCTCCTTCCCCCCTCCTCCTCCTCCTCCTCCTCCTCCTCCTCCTCCTCCTCCTCCTCCTCCTCCTCCTCCTCCTCTTCTTCTTCTTCTTCTTCTTCTTCTTCTTCTTCTTCTTCTTCTTCGCCAGTTTTAGGGCTGATATTCTGAACCTAGGTGCTGTTCTTGAGCTTCTTTTTGATCAAGGCTAGTGCTTTACCATTTAAGCCACAGCCCCATTGTGGCTTTTTGTGTGTGTGTGTGATTAATTAGAGATGAGAGTCTCATAGACTTTTCTGCCTGGCCTGGCTTTAAACTGTGATCCTCAAATCTCTGCCTCCTGTTTAGCTAGGACTACAGGCATGAGCCACTTGCATCCAGCCTATACTTTTTCTTATATTCAAGTTACCTGATAGCCCCCTTTTCTCTCCCTCCCTCCCTCCCTCCCTCCCTCCCTCCCTCCCTCCCTCCCTCCCTCCCTCTCTCTCTCTCTCTCTCCCTCCCTCTGCCCTGTGTACATGTGTGTGCCAGTGTCAGGGCTTGAACTCAGGGTTTCTTGCCTTTTTTTTTTTTCCAGTCATGACAGGTGTTCTATCACTTGAGCTTTGGATCCAGTTCAGCTTCTTTGTTTGCTAATTGGAGAGAGAGTCTTTTGGATTTTTTTGCCTGCACTGGCTTCAATTATAATCCTCAGATCTCAGCCTTCTGAATAGTTCAGGTCTGAATTACTAATACCAGGTTCTAAAACCCCTGTTTGAAAGAGTTGTGTTTTATACTGAGAAAACTATTTATTCATTTTTACATAGCATATCTGTTTAACCAAGTTAACTGTAATTGTATTGTTTTTCTGGCATAATTCATTTCCATTGCAGGTATTTTCCTTTTCAGTCTTTCAAACTCCTGTCCTCATCCTGTACAAAAAATCCTACATAGAGGAGTATAAAAGCCAAAACTTAGATTAATACCATTTTTTGTCTTTATCATTTTTTTTGTTTCTTGGTTATTTTTTCTACATGGAGGAATTTCTTCAATTTACCTTTTAAAGTTTTAGGCATTGGATTCAGCTATCTTATATTTACGCGACATTGTTGCTTTCAGAAAATTTAAGTAATCTTTAAAAATATCTTTATTTGCTATGAGATAGTTTTTTTTTTATTTTTTATTGTTGCTGCTGTTGTTTTCTTTTTTTTGCCAGTCCTGGGCTTGAGCTCAGGGCCTGAGCACTGTCCTTGGACTTTATCAAGGCTAGAGCTCTACCACTTGAGCCTCAGCACCACTTCTGACTTTTTTTTGTATGTATGTGGTACCAAGGAATCAAACCCGGGTCTTCGTGCATGCTAGGCAAGCACTTTAACCACTAGGCCAAACTCCCGGCCCGCTGCTGTTGTTTTCTAAATTGTGTTTTGGTCCCTTGAACTATTTCTGTACCTTCTGTGCATTTGGCTCACCATCCTTTCTCATTTATTTTATTTTTCTATGCTCTTTACTTTTCCTCAGATAAGTGGCAATCCTTGGTTATCCACTTAAATTTAAGAGTGAAGTACTATATGCCAAGCTCCTATTGATGGAACGTATTAACTGGTGTGGATCTTCCCATAAATTGAGTTGTTGGAGACTCCTCATATGTCAGTAAGAATAAATATTCCTTAGATCTGATAATTACTGAAGGAGAAACCTTCTACTTTTCTTGAAGGTGGCAGGTCAGCTGTCAGGTCTGCTGGAGCTGGGATACAAGAGGGCTGCCTGTCTCTGTAGTTGGGATGCTGTTTTCATTTAACCCACATTTTCCTCAAAAGGCCTCATGCCTGCTTACATATCCTTAAGACTGGAAATGGCTCAGCCTTACCAGGATAAATTGTAGGTCTTACTCTGCACTAGGGGTGAGTGTCAAAGCTTCTTCCTTCAGTGTTGTCTCTGTAGCCTACCACTCACTTCTGCCTTTAGAACTTTCTGAAATTCAGTTTCTAAGATTTTCCAGGATTCTGGCGTAGATGAGTTTATTTCTGTTTTCTACCTCTGTAGGCTTAGCTTTTCCTCTTTCTCCTGTGGCTCAGTTTTTGTGTTCTGTCCAGCTTGTGGCTGCTCTTGTTTGCAGTCTGTCTTTGTCTTTTTGTCTTTACCTGCCTCTCTTATTGCCTTATCATTTTAATGGTATTTCAAGGAGAGCAAAAGATTTGGTCTGTGATATACAACTGGAAATATGCTTTACCTTTCCTAATCTTTTCAGATATCTCAACAAGATATCTTTTTATCTTTTATGCTGAATTTTGTTAATAAAATGCATTTTTTGTAGCCTAGTTATTTTATCTCTTGGGTTTTGTTTCATCAACTAAAAATTCTTCTGCTCTTTCACATTGTATTATATACTTTTTCAAAATTATGTTTTATTGTTGGGGTAACATATAGAGGGTTACAGTTACATTTGTCAGGCAGTGGGTACATGTTTTTGTTTATGTACAACTCCCCCATTAACTTCTAAGTGAAGAGAGAAAGGGGTTACATTGCTAGAATAATAGTATTTTTTCCTAGAGGAAGAGTATCTTTTTTTTTTTTTTTTGGCCAGTCCTAGGGCTTGAACTCGGCCTGAACACTGTCCTTGGGCTTTCTCATGGCAAGAGCTCTATCACTTGAGCCACAGCTCCATTTCTGGCTTTTTCTATGTATGTGATACTGAGAAATCAATCCCAGGTCTTTGTGCATGCTAGGCAAGCACTCTACCACTAGGCCAAACTCCTCTCAGGAAGGGTAGTAAGTTAGTAGTTATAATATTGCTTTTAAAGGAAATGAATATTTTGTCTTTTTTCCCAGATTATCCATGCCATTTAAGGTGTAGAATTCTGGTTTTAGAATATTAATCTGTGACCTGTTAGAAAATTGCATATTAGAACTGTTTACTTAGAGGACTGATAACTTTTTTTTTATTAAATATGACTTGAGGAGTAAGTGTTGATTATCACTTGTGTGTAGAAACATAGTTAAATAAAGTAAGGGAAAGTTTTTAAAAAGGTAATTGTAGAGTTTTTTTTTCAGTAAGTACATTAAAATACTTTTATAGGTTAAATTAGGGTTTTTCATTTGTTAACATTAAAGCATGCTTATATCATAAAGTGTAATAGTGGGGTAGCTTAGTAATTCATTAATAGTGAATAAATGTTTTTTCCTCATGATGTAAAAAATAGTAAACCCTCCCATTTCAACATAACTTTCACTTTGCTTTCTCTCACTTCAAAGTACTCCATCCTTGACATTATATTTGCTTATTGCTTTATTTATTTATTACTTGATTAGGGTCTTTGTTTTACTGATTACTGTGTCATGTCTACAACTGGAGTGCATTGAATGCATTCTATAAGTATTTGATAAAAGAATGGAGGAGTAAATATTTATGATTTTCAGGAAAAACCATGCCTAGTTTCAAGTAGAAATTGAAACTACTCAGAGCAGCTCATGAACTGGCTATAGAAGAAGGCAAGCCAGGAAATGTAGTCTTAGGCAAATGACAGGGTTAGAAAGCCAAGAGATGTACGCTTACTTTCTCCCCATTTAAAAAGTATTTCGTGAACAATGTTCATGAAACTTTTTCATTTTAAAAAGATTTATGGGATGGAAGATAGAGGTAGAAGGATGCCTTTTAAATGACAGCATTTAAGATACTTTTCCACTTTTTTTTAGCTGGATGAAAATGAAAGTCGAAGGCTGTTTCAGCAAATCCTTTCTGGTGTGGATTATTGTCACAGGCATATGGTGGTTCACAGAGATCTGAAACCTGAAAATGTCCTGCTTGATGCACACATGAATGCAAAGATAGCTGATTTTGGTAAGGATATTTTTATAGTTTTCATATGTCATTAGGTTTAATGACTGTAAGTAACATTCTTCAGGTAGCTTTTATGTACGTCATTTTGTCATTGAACATAAAAAAAAGGAAAGCTAAGGTATTTTCATTCTTACAATGGATGTCTTTAAAGTTGATTTTAATGCTGGGTATTGTGGCATACACCTGTCACCTTAGCGTTGAGTAGGAGGCAAGGAGTTAAGGCAGGCCTCAAAAAAACAAAATTGATTTTTATATAATAAACAACTCAAGTGGCATTATTAGAAAGATAATTTGAAAAGATACCTATTTTTAGAAGAGAAAAAGTAGCACTGTATTTCCAGTATATTCTTTCATAACATGTGCAGAAAAAAGAAACTGAATGAGATAACATTAGTAAAAAAAAACGAAAAGGTAAACCATAGGAACAAAATTATAAAAACAGTAATATATTTGAATTTCACACTGTAAAAACCAATATTTTCAGTGTGGCAAATAGGAGTATGAAAATTGAGGGAAAGAGGGATCTCATTAACAAAGAACTCCTGAAATAAAAAGAAAAAATAACTATCTTCCCCTCCTCACAAAGAAAAGAATAATTTCTTGTTCTTTGAGAGACATTTTAGAGTCTGGTGTGGTGGCACATGCCTATGATCTCAGTCCTTTGGGAGACAGAGGGAGGAAGATCTTGATTTTTAAAGCCTAGTCTGGGTTACATAGTACCACTCTGGCTCAAAAGTAAACTCATTCTATTGTTAAAACTGAATTTACTTTTCTTTTTTTTCCTATGAAAACTGACATTAAGTCTAAGAAAAAAAATGAAACTCAAACATTCTTTTAGTTAGCTCTAATTTATAAAATATTGTAAATATTTTCCTCAGTGTATATAAATAAGACTCATGGAAGAGTTCCATCCAAACCTGGGCTGTATTTTTGTTGTTGTTGTTGTTATTGTATTGTTTTGAAACTGGCTAAATTAGTCAACTTCTTATTTATTAGCTTCCATGTCTCCCCCTTCCCCCCTTTTTTTTTGCCAGTCTTGGGGCTTGAACTTGAGGCCTGAGCATGTCCTTGGGATTTTTTTTTCCTCAAGGCTAGAGCTCTACCACTTGAGCCACAGCACCACTTCTGGCTTTTTTCTATTTATGTGGTACTGAGAAGTCAAACCTGAGTCTTTTTGCATGGTAGGCAAGCAATTTTACCATTAAGCCAAACTCCCGGCCTGCTATATGTCTCTTAACAGCACCTTTTTGATGGGTGAAGGTTTCTTTTTAGAGGAACACTGTAGAACTTCTGTTGATGTTTGAGATTTTTTTCCTCTAGCAATTTCTGCATCAATACAACTTAAACATGCCAAGTTTATTCTACTAAGCAAAGTAACCAAGAACTTAACATGTACTCATTAAGCTTATCTATACTAAATTTTAAATATTGAAATAGATTGCACATTTTAGGACATAATGACAGGATATTTGGAAATAAAGACTAATATGTTGTTAATGCAAGGAACAATATAATTGATCTATTCCTTTAATGCATATTATTTAATGGGGTTCTGTTGGTATTTTTCTCCTTGGAAATCTTGAATAGCTGTATTTGTGCACTTTCAGGTCTTTCAAACATGATGTCAGATGGTGAATTTTTAAGAACAAGTTGTGGCTCACCTAATTATGCTGCTCCAGAAGTAATTTCAGGAAGGTAGTATTCTACATCTTCCTGCCCTTAATACATTTGTAATTGTATAATCTTCTACATTTTTCAGTCTATAGTATCTTACTTAATTCTAGTGAAAAAGGGGGTCATTTATGGGGCTTGAACTCTGGGCCTGGGCACTGTCCTTGAGCTCTTCAGCTCAAGGCTAGTGCTCTACCACTTTGAGCCACAGCACCACTTTCAGTTTTCTGGTGGTTAGTTGGAGAACTTTTCTGCCCAGGCTGGTTTTGAACCGAGATCCTCAGATCTCAGCCTCCTGAGTGGCTAGGATTACAGGTGTGAGCCACCAGCACCTGGCTTATAAGCCTTTCTTATCGGTATGTTTTCTGTCTTAAGAATGAAACATTTTCAATAGATGAAGTCTCCAGAGAGGAGGGTATTAGTTTATAAGTCAACATTATGCTAAAGTGGAGAGCATTTGATTTTTCTCCTGACAGAAGAAATAAAAAAATTGAGTCTAGCAAATTTTAAAGATAGGTAAGTAAAATGTGACAAACAGCAATGTCTAGTTAGAAATGGTTCACTGTTTACCTAGATGAAGAATGAAAACTATAATGCAGTGTGTAGCTGTGCAATGTATAACTTCAGATTTCTCAACTAGATCACATTTTATAGTAGCTTTAAGTTTTCTGGAAGGAAAATGGTGTCCTGAGAAGTTGCAGTGTACTGACAACAAGTGCAGTGATAGTACCATCGGACTTGTTTGTTGGTGGTACATGACTTATAATCCCCAGCACCTGGGAAGGGGCAGAAGCAGAGAATTCTGAGTGTGAGGCCAGTTGGAGCCACTTTAAGAAAAATTTAAGTGAGGCTTTACAGACCACAGGATTCTAAGGATTGTGCCCTTCGGTTTTCTGACTGCCAGCATTGAGAACACGACAGCAGTTTACTAGTGTGGCTTTTCTGGAAGGGGAGTGTACTATTGGGGGGTGTAGGCAGGAACTTTACTTGGTTGAAACACAGTTTGCCCTCTAGTAGAAATTACTGTTATTATAAAAGTGACATACAGAGGGGCTAAAGTTGCATAAGTCAGATAAACTGTACATTTCTTTCTTTTGGGGCAGTGTCACCAGGTCCCTGGCTCTGGCTCTCTGGTTTTCCCTACCCCTAGTAGAATTTTTTTTTTTTTTTTTTTTTTTTTTTTGGTTGCGGGGCTTGAGCTCTGGGCCTGGGTACTGACCCTAAGCTCTACAGCTCAAGGCTAAGCACTCTACCACTTTGAACCACAGCTCCACTTCAGGATTTCTGAGGGTTAATTGGAGCTAAGTGTCTCACGGACTTTTGTGTCCAGACTGGCTTTGAACCATGATCCTAAGATCTCAGCCTTCTGAGTACAGGAGTGAGCCCCTGGTGCCTGGCTTCCCAGTAGAGATTTATAAATAGTTGAGACAGAATTTAATTTTTTTAAAGAGTTTTTGTTCTTCATTACTGAAGATTCAAAATGGAGCCTTGTTTGTTAGCTTTTATAATGAGCTACTTTGTAAGCTGTCAGATAAACTTATTTATAATTATTATTTTAGTTTTATTGCAGTGTTAGTGTCAAATCTAGGGCCTTGGCAAGCAAGGACTCTACCACTGAGTTATATCTTCAGTCCTTTAAATTAACAAATTACATTTCTTGGTTTTCTGTTTCTTTAAATATTTCACATGCTAATTAACTAGATGTAGAAGTATTTCCATAAGATTATTTGCCTGGATTGCTCAATGAAATAATTTTCTGTAAAGGCATAGTTGTGTATAAGACTAGAATTATCAAATTTCATCATCATATTTTTATGTTAGCTTCAGGTCCAGAATTCTTTTAAAAATGATTGCATTTTTGTTGTCTATCTTAATTCTTTTGAGAAATATTTCAGGACCCAAATAACTGGGGACATATAATTAAATAAAGATGAAATGTGCTATGATTATTTAAATGTTCAGTGGGTTGTTGTGAAATTTGATTTCTCAGCTTGGATTCTTTTCTTTTTTTTTTAATTGGTTGTTGGTGTTGAACTACTCAGGGTCTGGGCACTGTCTTGGAACTTTTCACTCTACTTCTGGTTTTCTGGTGGTTAATTGGAGATAAGAATGTCTTGCACTTTCCTGCCCCAGCTGGCTTTGAGCCATGATCCTCAGATCTTAACCTCCTGTGTAGCTAGGATTACAGTCGTGAGCCACCAGTGAGTGCCCAGCTGGATATCAGTCAGTGAATGCAGCTGTTACCTTCAAAGGAATATTTATTGATCAGTTCAATAATTTATTTTAATGACATAAGGGATTTTTTTTCAGATGTTGGGTGATTTAGTTTCTGAAGTTTGTTAAGAAAGTTGTCCACAGTCTACTGCAAATGAGAGTTTTAAATACTCTGTGAGCTCCTTACCCCAGCTTCCTTCCATAGTCAAGATGCTTGGTTCTTAGTGGGTTAGGGGTTCAGAGTTTATCATTAAAGAATTTAATTTCCATAATTAAAGAAATCTGTGTTTGTAAGTTCAGCATTGATCAATTTGTCAAGATTTGACCCTATTGGTAGGAACATGTAAGGGCCATAGTAATATAATACAGACAGAATTTTAGCAGTGTGCAGTAACTTTCAAAACTTAACGTTTGTTTTTAAAGATAATACTATGGTATTAAGTTACTTATATGTAATAGCAATAATTATAAACAATCTTTATGAAATATCTTTTTGAAATATTTGGTTAATTTTGGCTGACATTATTGGTAATTATTTAATAACATTGGTATTTCCTGTTACAGACTGTACGCAGGTCCTGAGGTAGACATATGGAGCAGTGGGGTGATTCTCTATGCTTTGTTATGTGGAACCCTTCCATTTGATGATGATCATGTGCCAACTCTTTTTAAAAAGATATGTGATGGAATTTTT
Organism: Megascapheus bottae; assembly: GCF_031878675.1. Classification (NCBI taxonomy): domain Eukaryota; kingdom Metazoa; phylum Chordata; class Mammalia; order Rodentia; family Geomyidae; genus Megascapheus; species Megascapheus bottae. Next base: position 62,087,399 of record NC_143512.1, read on the forward strand.
TATACCCCTCAGTACTTAAATCCTTCTGTGATTAGCCTTTTGAAGCATATGCTGCAGGTGGATCCCATGAAGAGGGCCACGATAAAAGATATCAGGTAATCTGAATTATTGTGTAATTCTCTTACAGTATGGATGGATTTTCCTAGTTATATACCTTGAGTCTCATAAAATTAAGTCTGCCATGTTTTATAGGGCACAACCTAATACTTTGAGTGAGGGAATAAGGCAGAAATGATTCAAATCTTTTTCTCAAAATTTAAGGGAGCCATTTCTCATGAAGACTTAAAAATCTTTGCTGCAAACTTTTTCTTCTGTTCATTTTCTTCTTCCCACCACTTACGTGCTCCTTGAGCAGTTCTTCTAATTTCTAGACCACACTTCTCAGAAAAGAAAAAAGAAATAAAGGGATATGGGATATGGGAATAGGGATATGGAATCTTTTTTTTTTTTTGCCAGTCCTAGGGCTTCAACGCAGAGCTTGAGCACTGTCCTTGGGTTTTCTCAAGACCTAGGGCTCTACCACTTGAGTCACAGCACCACTTCCAGCTTTTTCTATGTATGTGGTACTGAAGAAACGAACCTGGGTATTTGTGCAACTAGGCCAAACTCCCAGCCCCTAATGGCCCGGAATCTTAATATAAATAAGAAAGTATTAAGGTAGTGAAGGAGAAAGGAGGATTTATGTGTGAGTTTGAAGCTTGTTCTTCCATTTACCTTATGTTAAAAGTGTAGCTGTTAAAGAGATCGTAAGTTCACCACCACAGGAAAATAACAAATCATCTTCTAAAATAAATACCTAATTGAGAAATGTATTTGCTTTTCAGTTATATATTTTAGAAAATATATGGAAATCACAGAGTGGTGGTATGTATCTGTAATTACTTAGGACTAAGGTAGGGAGGATTAAAAGTGAGAGACTATTCTGGTCTGCATGGCAGTATTTTATTTACAACAACAACAAAAAAAAAGACTTAGAAAAGCTCCAAAGAGAGAAAGGAATAACAAATACTTTGTTTCTATCACTTAGAAGATAGCCATGATAACCATTGTTCTTTGGGGTATTTTTAAGTTCTAGTATGGTTTTTTGTTTTTTGCCAGTCATGGGCTTGAGCTCAGGGCCTGAGCACTGTCCTTGGACTTTCTCTACTACTTGAGCCTCAGCACCATTTCTGGCTTTTTTCTATGTATGTGGTACCTAGGAATCGAACCTGGGTCTTCGTGCATGCTAGGCAAGCACTCTACCACTAGGCCAAACTCCCGGCCCCTCGAGTATGTTTTTAACATAGCTCAAGACAAGTATACTCTTATGTGTAGAGAAAAGAAAGTGGAATTAGGAAATCATTCTGAGCATGGCTTTTCAGTCACATAGAGCAGGGTGCAATCTGACACTACTTCTTACTGTCTTCATGACCTTGTACAACTTCAGTCCTTAATTTGGAACAAGGGATGTGGTTACCTTTGTAGAATTGTTTTGAGGATGAGGAGAGACAATATATGAACCGATAAGCATAAAACACTACCCAGTAAGAATTTAATGCATGTTGCCTGATACTTTTATTAGTATTAAATTGTTTTTGCTTGCTAAAAGGCATTAAAATGAAGATACACACACATACCATATATGTATGTATGTATGTATGTATATATTTTTTCTTTGGAGGGGCTGGACACTGTTCCTGAGCTCTTCACTTCAAGGCTAGGGCTCTACCACTTGAGCCACAGGACCATTTTGGACTTTTTCTGTGTATGTGATATCAATCAAACCCAGGGCATCATGCATGCTAGGCAAGCACTCTATCACTAGGCCAAACTTCCAGCCATACTATGTGTGTGTTATATATACACACATACATACACATGTGCATATATGTATACAGATGCATATATACGTATATGTATATATATTTATATATTTTTTTCCCCCAGTCCTGGCTTGAACTCAGGGCCTGAGCACTGTCCTTGGGTTTTCTCAAGGCTAGAGCTCTACCAATTGAGTCACAGCACTGCTTCTGGCTTTTTCTATGTATGTGGTACCAAGGAATTGAACCTGGGTTTTTGTGCATGCTAGGCAAGCACTCTATCACTGGGCCACACTCCAGGCCCATATATTTTTTTTAATTGGACATAAATTGTACTTTGCTAGTGTTTGTCATGTCATTTGTTCTAAAACGTGAAGTGTAGACATTTCTTTTTTCTTTTTTTTTTTTTGCCATCCTGGGGACTGAACTCAGAGCCTGAGCAGTGTCCTTGGGCTTTCTCAAGGCTAGAGCTCTACCACTTGAGCCACAGCACCACTTCTGATTTTTCTACATATGTTATACTGAGGAATTGAACCCAGGTCTTCGTGCATGTGAGGCCAAGCACTCTCCCACTAGGTCAAACTCCCAGCCTTAGACATTTCATTTTCTATTGCTACATCCTTAAAATCAGAGGAAGGCTGAAGCATTATTCTAACAGTGAGCCAGAAGAGCAATATCATTTTCAAAAGATTGTAATATAGCGTAAATATGAATAACTCATACCCTAAATTCCTCAAAGCTATTGTTTAGTCTTGAATCTACTGAAAATTCTTCTCCAAACTGAACGCTTCCCCGCCCCGCCTACCACCCCCAGGGAACATGAATGGTTTAAACAGGACCTTCCGAAATATCTCTTTCCTGAAGATCCATCATATAGTTCAACCATGATTGATGATGAAGCCTTAAAAGAAGTGTGTGAAAAATTTGAATGCTCTGAAGAGGAGGTCCTCAGCTGCCTTTATAATAGAAATCACCAGGACCCTTTGGCTGTTGCCTATCACCTCATCATAGATAACAGGAGAATTATGAATGAAGCCAAAGATTTCTACTTGGCAACAAGCCCACCAGATTCTTTCCTTGATGATCACCATTTAACTCGGCCCCATCCAGAAAGAGTGCCATTCCTGGTTGCTGAAACACCAAGAGCACGCCATACTCTTGATGAATTAAACCCTCAGAAATCTAAACATCAAGGTGTAAGGAAAGCAAAATGGCATTTGGGAATTAGAAGTCAAAGTCGACCAAATGATATCATGGCAGAAGTATGTAGAGCAATTAAGCAATTGGATTATGAATGGAAGGTAGGAAAAGAACATACATTCTCATTATTAACACATTTTTGCAATCATGGCCTCTAAAATGTAGTACTGAATAATTGATTTGGCCTTGTTTTTTTTCACATCACATGCTAGGTTGTGAACCCATATTATTTGCGGGTTCGAAGGAAGAATCCTGTGACAAGTACCTACTCCAAAATGAGTCTACAGTTATACCAAGTAGATAGTAGAACTTATTTGTTGGATTTTCGTAGTATTGATGGTATGTACACCATACAAAACAGTACATGTGCTATATCAAACCTGTTACCTAGCTTGTCTTATTAGTCTTTGCTTTTTTTGTTTAATACTTTTTGACTTCCTTCTAGTAATTCAAAGCAAATGACTAGAACTTATTGTGCTTTTGCAATATTGATATTTGTAAATTTGTTACTGTAATTTTATAGAGTAGTGTCTTTTTAATATTACCATCTTATAAAATCCTTAAAGCCAAGATACAGTTATATGCTAAAGTTTTCAGCTACACTTCTCTTTTGTTGGATGGTTCTTTTTTCTGTTTTTGTTTCCATTTTCTGGAATTCATTTTGATAAATATTTTATACATATGAAGTTTATTTTGGAAAGTTAAATATTTAGAAATGAATGCCAGTGTTTCTGTGTTTCGTAATATTTTTTCTGCTTTTTAATTATTTTTTAAATTTATTATCTTTAAGCAATTTTATGAAAAGTTACCATTCAACCAATTTATGAATACAGTGCATCTTGCTAAATGTCATCCATTTAATCATTCTTCCTCATCTATTAAGTAATGTTTTTGGGAGAGGGGCAGGTTGTAGTGCTTGAACTCGGAGTCCAGGCACTGTTCCTAAGTTCTTTTGTTTAAGGCTAGTGCTCTACCACTTTTGAGCCACAGCTCCACTTCTAGTTTTTTGTTGGTTAATTGAAGATAAGGATTTTCCTGCTTGGGCTGGCCTTGAACTTCTTTCCTCAGATCTTAGCCTCTTGGGTAGCTAGGATTACAGCAGTGAGCCACCAGTAGCCAATGATGGTGATTTTTGAGACAAAATCTTGCTGTAGCCCCGTCTGGCTTCAAGTTGCAGTCTGTCTGCTTCAGCCTCCCGAGTGCTGGCATTATAGGTGCACACCAGTCTTCTCAGTTCTGTTAGATAATTTCAAAATTAAATATAGGGGATTTTGTTCATTGAAATAAGATGTTATATTATTTGTGGAAAATTATATTGAATGATTAGAAATGGTGCATCTGTGGATATATTTTTCTTTTTTCTTTTGTGCCAGTAATGGGGCTTGAACTCAGTTGCTGATTGCTGTCCTTGAGCTCTTTTTGCTCAAGGCTAGTGCTATGCCACTTGAGCTACAGCTTTGCTTCTGGCTTTTTGTCATTAATTGTTGTGATAGATTTCCTGCCAGATCTGGTTTTGAGCCAGCTGAGATCCTGAGATCTCAGCCTCCTGAATAGCTAGGATTATAGGCTTGAGCCACCAGTGCCTGGATTTTCTTTCCTTTTTACAACTCAAAGATAGTGACTTGTGTTTCTTTCTAATACAAAAACTAAGTCTGAGCTGTGAGAAATTGGCCAACCAATTTCTTTGTATGGCTTTCTTAAAATCTAGTATATGTCTAAAAAAACAGTAATAGTTTAGAAATAAAATTGATTTTATTTTTCCATTCTATTTAGATCAAATCTGCAATCTTAAGGGTTTTTTTTAGCACATAGGTTTACCAACAAATGACTTAAATTTACACTTATATTTGATTTTGTTTCTAGAAGTGGTCTCTTCTATGAAATAAAGAGTAGATAGTTCAACAAGTGTGAAAAACCACAGAATTAAAGTTAGACTTTAGTTCTACACTTACTTTACCTTGCTATTTTTCATGAAAAATAAAGCATGAGATGGTTTCCAAGGTATCTTCCATATTCCAAGTGAATTGATTTTGTGACTTCATAGGAGTTATTATGCAACTGCTATTTATTAAACCCTGGGCTCTTAAAATTAGATTGCAAGATCAATTAATACCTAGACTGTGCACTAAACCTTGACTGTCCATTTCAAGAGTACTTGCTGTGAAGCTGGGAACTAGTGGCTCATGCTTGTAACCCTAGCTACTTAAGAGGCTGAGATTTGAGGATCCTGGTTCAAAGCCAACCTGGGCAGACTCTTAACCTCCAATTGACCACCAGCAAATTAAAGTGACTCAAAGTGGTAGAGCACTAGCCTTGAGTAATAAAGTTTAGGGACATCGCCCAGACGCTGAGTTCAAGCACCATTACCAATAACAACAATTTTTTAAAAGAGTACATACTGTGTATCATAAAGATAGTTTACATTTACCATAGCAAAGATATGGAACCAACCCAGATGCCCCTCTGTTGATGAGTGGATCAAAAAGATGTGGTATTTATACACAATGGAATTCTATGCTGCTGTCAGAACAACATTGCCCCATTTGTAAGGAAATGGAAAGACTTAGAAAAAAATCATATTAAGTGAAGTAAGCCAGACTCAAAGCAACATAGGCTCAATGGTTTCCCTCATTTGTCATAATCAGTAGAAACCTTGGGCTCTCCTAGCAGAGATTTACAATACAACAAAACCTAGATACATAAGGCCATATAGTATGATGTTAAATGAAAGGACCTCCAGGATATAGAAACAAAAGCCATATAATGAGTGATTGTTGTCTTTAATGTACTATGTTATCTCATCTCTTTTGCTGTCCTTTGGTTATCTCATGTTACAGTATTTCACCTTATTATCTGATATATTGTACATATAGTATTTGGTTATTTGAAATCAGATAGGGAAGGGGGGGAAAACAAGATGAGGGGCAGGGGTGGGGGGAGGGAAATGGGGACCAAGACATGAGAAAGGGTATCAATGCATGTGAAGTAATGTACCCTCTATCTGGTGAATATAATGTAACTCTTCTATTAATTACAATAAAATATATGGAAAGTTTATAATAGGCATGTTATCTCAGTGAGGAGGTATTTATAATAAATGTGTTCTGAATAGCCTAGCGATAGTCCACTGAGAAGAAGTAAATGCAGTATTGTTAAAAGATTATAAATTCTAATAAGTTGAAATTTATTTTTTGCCCAGATGAAATTACAGAAGCCAAATCAGGGACTGCTACTCCACAGAGATCAGGATCAATTAGCAACTATCGATCTTGCCAAAGGAATGACTCAGATGCTGAGGCTCAAGGAAAATCCTCAGAAGTTTCTCTTACCTCATCTGTGACCTCACTTGATTCTTCTCCTGTTGACTTAGCTCCAAGACCTGGAAGTCACACCATAGAATTCTTTGAAATGTGTGCAAATCTAATTAAAATCCTTGCACAGTAAACCTAAAATGTTGCTTATTTGTTTGATAGCAATAAGCATGCATAATAAACAATAGCCAAATGCTTCCATTTGTAATCAAGTTTTATACACACACTTATTAATTATATCTAAGGATTGGCCTTTTGAAATGCAATTTGCACAGGGATTGGAACATGACTGAGAGTTACAGCCTGATGTGCAGAAATGAATTAAGATCATTTTGTTCTTTGTTCAGTAGGCATATAGAACATGACATATAATGAATTATAGATCTCTCAGGCTCACTTGTTTTTTTTGGCTATTTTGTATTTGGTGTACACAGGGCTATTTAGATTATTAATTTACCATAAAGGCCTTCAGGTGTTATTACACGTTGATTGTGTTCATTATTTGCTTTATAAATTTATTCAATAAATACTTGCCTAGACTCTGTAGGTTTTCACAGCTGATGTTGTTTTCTGGGTTCCTTAAATAGATAGTATTTCACAGTAGTAGTTATAGTTTGGGTGATTTCTTCCATATTTCCCTTAAAATTCTACATTATATGGTAGGTCATATCAGATAGTAGAATCAGTTTAAAATTTTTCTTTAGCTTGGTAAGTCCCATATACACAGATACTCTAGACACTAAGTTTAATTTTAAAATTTGTTTTCCTATGCCCTGTGTATAATAATGTTCTTTGAAGAGCCGAGTTGCATAAGCTGTAAATAAATTGTGTTGCTTTTGCCAAATTCACAAATTCTTCTTGCTCATCATGTCAGTATGTATTGAATATATGCAGAAATTTCTAATCATTTAATCCTGTAGCTGACAAATTGATTCAGTGCATAAAAGAAATGTCTTGGAATCTTTAGGGTCTTGGATATAATTATTTTGTTTAAAGATAGCAACCCCCCCAATTTTTTATTGAACATTTTAAGAAAAATTAATGTTCCAAGATTGTAAGGTGACCAGATGTATATCTATTAGATTCCGCAGTTACCATTTTTAATATTTTCTTTACATATATGCAAAGATCAACCTAGTTATGCATATATTTTGTGTCTCTTCCTAACCATTTAATGTGTATACATTTATCATTTCTAAGCATCTCCTAAAAGTATTCTAAAGTTCCCCTGAATTTACTGTAAAATTTATATATCCTTAATATCTGATACTCATTTCATATTTAGATTTTTTTCATTTGCCCTTCAAATTTCTATTTTTTAAAAAGTGGTTTTGGGACTTGAACTTTGGGCCTGGGCACTGTCCCTGAGCTCTTCAGCTCAAGGCTACCATCCTACCCCTTGAGCCACAGTGTCACTTTCTGGTGGTTAATTGGAGCTCAGAGTCTCATGGACTTTAGTGCCCAGGCTGACTTTGAACTGTGATCCTCAGATCTCAGCCTCTTAAGTAGCTAGGATCACAGGCTTGAGCCACCTCTCCTGGCTTCAAATTTCTACTTTAACTGGTTATTTCAAGCTAGAATAGAAGTAGAGTTTACACATTCCATTTGATTTTTTACCATTTTAGATTTACATTGTATTTTTGTAAATGAGGAATAAATCAGTTCTTTTATTGTGTAAAGGAGGTTCAGGTTTTCATTGTTTTAATTTAATTGAACTGTCTGAAGACACTCCTAAAGATCTCTGATTTGATATTGATTTCCCCACTCTTATGTAATACATACAGTAGGTGGAAATGCTAGATTTAAAGTGACCTCAGATAAAATTGTATCATGTGTGTATTAAAAAATATATCACCCATATTTGCCTTATACTATTTTAACTTTAAGGAATTGGTGCTGGGGGTGTGGATTGGTGGTTATGAGTGTTTATCTAGCATGTGCAGGGTCCTGCAGGGTCCTGAGTTTAATCTCTAGCACCACAAAATAAAAAACTGTGTATGTTAATCATTTTCCTGTTGCAGTACAGCTCCTCTTTTTTCCTACAGTTTTAGGATGTTGTAATACAGTGAGCACTTAAGTAAGCAGATGCTGATATACTCATATATTACCATGGCATCCATTCTGCCTTATGGTATCTCTAGTACCTCTAGTCATGCACTGAATTCGAAAGAAAAATCTCGATTTATTTTGTCCAAAGCTTATTCTATTCCACTTTTAATTTGAAAAATGTACAAATAGTGAAAATTCCATTTAAATATTAGTTTAAAACTCTGTATCTTGTTCGCAGTTCTCTGTGTGGGGTTTGTTTTACTTACGCTCTCTAACTGTGGCATTTTATTTCTGATGCTAAGAGCATTTTTAAAGTTATATAGATTTGTATATAGGACTAAGTAATAGCTCTATGAACTGTTGTGGGGAGGGAGGGACAAAAGGAGGAACCTGTTAATTAGGACCTTCAAAAATTGTTAATTTTATAAACTTGGTTTCTTTTATAAGTTATTTTGATTTCTTTTAGTTACTGAGTTTTATTTTGAAGATATTTAAATATTGCACTTGTATAAATGTGAACTATTACAGCAAAATCTTTTCTAAGCTGTTAGGGTATTTGAAGTGACAACTTTTGGTTCTGTCTATCAAGGTTGCAATGGAATTTTCACAGATTATTGTAGCTTGCAGATTCTTAACCAATACTGAACATGAATGGAGTCAATGCAAATGATTTCTAATCTTTTTTTATTATCTTTTCAGCAATTTATATTTTTTGTGATTTTATGCAACTGTATTTTTACTTTGTCTTGACAACTGAAAGATGTATAAGGTTTTTGCCAGAAAAGTACTGTATACATAGTTTTAAATGTAACAGATTTACTGATATGTAAAAACAAATTTGCCATTAAAATGGATTTCTCTCAGAGAGGAGCTTTTCTATCAAGTTGGGGTAAATGTGAGCTTAATATATCGTATCTAGTTTAAAATAATTTCACTGAAATAAACATCATTGCTCTTCGATTACATTTTTTTCTTAAGATGCTTTTGTAGTGGTTTAGATTTTAGATAATAGTATATAAAAATCCTATCCTCCCACTGGCATCAGCATCCTTGATCTTGTAGTGATATCACATAAACTGAATGTGTGGGGGCCTTGTGGCTGGCTGTGTAGAAATCCCCTGCATCTGTGTCCCAAGTGGGACTGTTGCAAGAAAAGAAGAACCTGTGTTCTTTTCGGAACAATTTAAAACGGGCTTTATTCTTCTATTTTCTGTGCCAGCTTCGTTATTAATTCCCAGGAAAAGCCTATAGGTCAGCCATGATGCTCGCTGAGGAGCCCTCAAATCTCAACCCGGATTTCCCTCTGTCCTCTGCTAGTTTTAGAAGATGGGTTGTAAAGTCCTTTGGGGCAGGACAGTATGTTATCCTTTACCCCTTTTCGCTGATCGTGCTTAACTCGGGCAATGTCGGACCTTCCGATGTAGGGCAGCTGCACATTTCCCCATGCCTTCACTTCAGAGTCCGGGCTGTACTACAAATCCCAGAAGGCAACGCGGTGCGGAGGGCGGGGGGACAGCGGCGGCTGCTGGGATATGAAATCCCGGAGAAGATACAGGCTCACGAAAGTCATTGCTTTTTCCTCTTTCCGCTTCTCCAGACTACCGGGGACGATTCTATTGTTACCATCTGTTTCTCAGAAGACCCTGAAGCAAAGAGCAGGGCACAAGGACAGGGCACAAAGTAGGTGGAAACGCGTGTGTGACAACTTCCGCTTCCGGTGGCAAAGGGCAAGCGGAATGTAAACACCGGACACGGAGTGGTGGTGTCAGGTAACCGGGCTGTGTGGGTCCGCGGAAGGCAGAGGTGGAAGTCGAGTGGGGTGAACGCTGCGCAGAGGAGCTTCGGAGAAGTCTGACGGGGCGGGAGTGCTGAGGTTGGTGTCTGGGGGTCCAGGATGCGGGTTCAGCCGTCTCGCGTGGCGGCGGGCGCCGGGCCTCGACCTTTCCAGGGCCGGTGGTGTGGCCCGGGGTTCTTTTCCACAGGCCTCGGGGGCGTCCGGAGGGTCTGGCGGCGGGGGTGGAGGGGTGGGGGGGGTCGGGGCTCGGGTCTGACCTGACCTGACCGTCCTCGTGGACGTTGTTGTTTGGCAGTGAAGGGGGGGGTAGCGGATTTCTCTGCCTCTGTCCCCCCCCCCCCCCCCGTCTTCCCCCTCCCCCCTCCCTCCCTCCTTCCCTCCTCCTTCCATCTTCCTCCTTCCCATCCCCTTTTCCTTCTCCCTCCCCCCCGCGGTGGCATTTTTTGGGGGTGAAATCCTTTATTTCTGAAGTCTTTGGGTTCCAGTACATTTATTTGTTTACCCGGAAAGTTGTAGCTCTCGTTATCTGTGGCCGCACAGTGCGTTTTCCCCTTGAGACCCGAGTTCTTGGACCTCGTCTAGTATGCGAGACACTTGACTCAACCACAGTTACGCCCTGCTGGGGTAGAATGTCAACACTAATTTTATCAAGCTCTTATTACTGTAGGAATGATTGAACCAGAACCAGGACTTAGAATTTAGAATACAACGTCATTGTTGGGGAAAAAAAAATGGTACGACATTTGTTCAATGTATAAAATGTCCAATCTGGTTTTTGTCCAAACTGAACATAGAACCTGAATGATTCTCATTTATTTATATAGTCCTTTATCCTGATGAAAAATGATGATTCCTTGTGCATCTAGCTATAGGTTGAGGAAAGCCTCTTCTATAAGAAGTTTTAATTATTAGTTGAGGTAACCTTAGAAGAGTAATAAACGAATCCCTTTTTATGGGAGGTGGGGGCACTACATTGCAATTGACCTTGACCTAGCTAAGTATTGACCTTGGGCTGCTTGCCTCATATTTCTCATGCTTTTCCCTCCTGAGTATCTGGAACACAGGCATGTACCATCAAGCCTGGCAGTTATGACTCTTGTTATTAATATACCCTTTGTGTGTATGTGGATTGCTAAGGTTCAAATCCAGGGTCTTGCACATACTAGGCAAGTAATGTACCAATGAATTCCACTTCCTTTTTTTTCCTGCACTTTGAACAGATGATAACCTCCTATTGTCCTGATTAATGTGAAGCTTACGGTATAAAATGTATAACCTTGTTGTATCTTTATCTCTCAACTTTCCTAAACACTTCAGGTAATATTAACTCCATTATGTCTGCAAGGAATGTGTTCTTGATTCTCTTGCCAAGGCCACAATTGTCAGTTTTTTTGTGACATCAGGCCTCCATACCCCTATACTTTCATTCTGTCCTGATTTGTTACAGCTTCCAGTTTCTAGAGATGTAGGCGAAAATGACAGAAGCTTGAAGGAACAGGCCTTGCTGGGTTTTTCAGACATGAATGAGAACAGGCACCTGAGGGTTATACCTATCTCCAACAGTTACAACTGGTTTTAGCTGGAAGATGGGGAGGATGGTGGAAGTCTGAATGACCTATTTAAATAAAGACAATACATTTGGTCTCCCTTTTTCCTTTCCTACACACCTTATCCCTTGTTAGAAATAGGAGTTTCAGATTTGTCTGACTTTGAACCCCATCCTCAGATCTCAGCATGTGAGTAGCTTAAGATTATAGCCCTCAGCCTTTAGTTTCTGGCCCCATATTTCTTGTAAACTGGCAGAAGTCGAATCTGATTCAGGATTATTCTTTGCAAGAATGCTCAAAAGGTGGCATACAGTTTTCATTAAGGAGCACAGTGATGTAACATCCAGTCATCTTTCTTTGTAACTTTTACCAGTTCTTGATTATTGCCTAGGTCTAGTCATTAAAAATGGTGACAGTTTCATCTTTTTATATTTTATTTGGCTGTTCATTGTCCAAGTTTGAATATTGAAGGCTTTTTTTTTTTTGCCAGTCCTGGGGCTTAAACCCAGAGCTAGGGCTTCATCCATGCTAGGCAAGCACTCTACCACTAGACCACACTCTCCACTCTTAAAGTTTATTTTTATATTTATTTATTTGTGTGTGTGTATGATTCCCCCTGCCTCCCCCAGAATGGCTTCCTTTGGGTGGAAGAGAAAGATTGGTGAGAAGGTGTCGAAGGCCACATCCCAGCAGTTTGAAGCGGAGGCTGCTGATGAGAAGGATGGGGTTGAGAATGATGAAGGCAATTGGCTTCATGCTACTAAACGTAGGAAAGAAATTCTCCAGGAAGACTGTGCTGAGAAAAGTAAACAGCTGAAGGAAGAAGGAGCCAATTTGGCAGAAAGTAAAAGGTATGTTTTAAGAATGTTCTTATGGAGAATAGTTTACATTACCTGTATAACTGTCAGATGGGATGGAGCTTTGAATTCCTTAAGTTCATGTATTAAAAATCTGGTAGAGGTACTAAAATAATATGTTCAGTCACCTGAAAATTCCATTTGCAGAGAAAATGAAGGTTGTTAAGATGTATGATGCTTATAATGTCTGCCCTCCTCTCATTTTTGTTGAGTTTAGAAGAATAGATGGTAAATGAAATATAATCCAATTTCTGCTTAGCAGAAAATGGTCTAAACTCTGGAAACTTTATGGTATTCTGTAAAATAGGCATTTCCTGAAGAATCAGGGCATAGCTATTACAAAATAGACTTTAGTTATCTTTTGTCACTTGCTATTACTACATTTTTCTTCTCTGTTTTATAGGCATATATTAATAAAACACAGGGATTTTTATTGTGATAATTCTGTAGATGCCCACAGTATATATTGTACACATATGCTCTCTCTATTCTCTCTATTATATTCTCCTTCCTCCCTGCTCCTCTTTTCAATATCTGATTTTTTTCTTCTTTGACAAATTCTTCCACAGTGTGGTCCACACTATTCTTTTTTTTTTTTTTTTTTTTTTTGCCAGTCCTGGGCTTGAGCTCAGGGCCTGAGCATTGTCCTGGGACTTTCTCAAGGCTAGAGCGCTACCACTTGAGCCTCATCACCACTTCCGGCTTTTTGCTATGTATGTGGGGTACCGAGGAATCGAACCCAGGTCTTCATACATACTAGGCAAGCACTCTACCGCTAGGCCAAACTCCCGGCCCCCTGGTTCACACTATTCTTAAACTCTTAATTCTCCCATTTCAGTTTTATCAGCACAGGGATCACAGGTATATATCACTCCACCTGGCTGCCATTTAATTTTTATGTACTTGAGCAAATATGTTATAATGCATGGGAATCTTCCAATAGCTTTATTTATTCTTTTCTTTTATTTTTTTTTGCCAGTCCTTGGCCTTGATTTCAGGGCCTGAGCACTGTCCTTGGACTTTCTCAAGGCTAGAACTCTACCATTTGAGCCACAGCACCACTTCTGCCTTTTTTCTATGTATGTGGTACCAAGGAATTGAACCCAGGTCTTCATGCATGCTAGGCAAGCACTCTACCACTAGGCAAAACTCCCGGCCCAGCTTCATTTATTTTTCACCCTTTCCTAGCTAAATTCTTATGCTTCTCTTATATGTAACTGTTTCTTTTTTCTTTCATTGGTCCTGGGGCTTGAATTCTGGGCCTGGGCACTGTCCCTAAGCTCTTCAGCCGAAGGCTAGCATTCTACTACTTGAGCCACAATGCAGCTTCTGGCTTTTTCTGTGTATGTGGTATTGAGGAATTTAATCAAGGGCTTCATGCATGCTAGGCAAGCACGCTAGCTACCACTAAGCTACAATCCCAGACTCTTTTTCCTTTCTATTTCTTTTTCTTTTTCTTTTGGCCAGTCCTGGATTTGGGGTCAGAGCCTGAGCACTGTCCTTGGACTTTCTCAAGTCTAGCACTCTACCACTTGAACCTCAGCACCAATTCCAGCTTTTTTCTATGTATGTGGTATTGAGGAATCGAACCAAGGGCTTCATGCATGCTAGGCAAGCACCCTACCACTAAGCTACCTTCCCAGACTCTTTTTCCTTTCTATTTCTTACTTTGTAATTTCTTTTCCCCTTCCTCTGCCTAGATATTTTATTGGCAATGAGAATTCCTTCTCTTGGAAGGGAAATTGTTTAGCAGATTTTGTCAACAAAATGAATTACTGTATAGATGCAAATAAAAGTGTATCATTATCTCATACCACATAAAAATGGACTGACTAGAAAGTAAGATTTTTAAAAAGATAAGCCTTAGAGAGAAAAAACAATACAGATGTGCTGGGCTTTGGAGGCCCATGCCTGTAATGCTAGCTACTCAGGAATCTAAAATCTAAGAACCAAAAGCCGGGCTGGGCAGGAAGCTCATGAGACTTTTGTCTCTAATTAACATAAATCGAGAGTGAGAGTGAGAGGGAAAGAGAAAGAGAGAGGGAGGGAAAAAGGGAAAGGGAAGAGGGGGAGAAGAAGTAGTAGGGTGAGAGAGCTAGAAGTATATCGGTGGCTCAAATGTTAGATTGCTAGCCTTGAGCACAAAAGCTCAGTTAGGGCTTCCAGGTCCTGTGTTGAAGTCCTAGACTGGCGTGTGTGTGTGTGTGTGTGTGTGTGTGTGTGTGTGTGTGTGTGTATGCACGTGTGTGTGCGCACACACACACTCACACAGATAGATATAACCCTGGTGTGCTGGGTCATACCTGTAATCCTAGCTACTTGTGAGGCAGAAATTGGGAGGATAATGATATTTCCCTGGGAAAAAAGGTAGATATGATGTCACATATTGATCATCTCAGCTGGGTGGGAATCATAAATCAGGGCTGGTAGGGCATAAATGTAACTCTGAGAAAAACTAAGCCAAAAAGGGCTTTTGGGATGTGGCTCAGATGGTTGAGTATCACAAGGCCCTGAGTTCAGATTCCAGTACTACCATAGAAACAGCTAAATACTGAGCTGGGAGCATAGCCTAGTGGTAAGAGTGCTTGCCTTGCATGCATGAAGAACTGGGTTCAATTTCTTGGTACCACATACACAAAAAAATGTGTACCATAAGTGATGCTGTGGCTTAAGTGGTAGAGTATTAGCCTTGAGAATGCCCAAGGATAGTGCTCAAGCCCTGAGTTCAAGCCCCAGGACTGGCAAAAACAAAAGCACAAAACTAAATACAAAGGATAAAATTGTATAGTTGATAGACGATAATTATAATTTTTTGGAGGAATTATTTCTTATTTAGAAAACATTTAAATCTGTATTACAGTTGAATTAATAGTATAGCCGCATTCTCTCTAGACTAAAAGTTCTTGGTACTTGCTTCATCCTTTTCTTCCTATATACATTGGCATACACTCTACATGTAATTTTAATTTTATACTTATAGGTTTTTGTATGTTGTGTGTCTGTGTCGGTACTGTGTCCATACTGTTCTTGAACTTGTGAATATCGATGTTTCACTGGTTCATCCTTTGTCTTTTGACCCATCATCTTGTTTTTCCCTTTCCCTTCCCTGATTCAAATAAACAAGTAAATATATATAATGCACCAAAGTCAGATAAAGCAACAACAGAGTATATAGTAAGCAATAAACAAGGGAAAGAAAGAAAAAAAAGAAAAAACAATAAAGAAATATCTTCACAAAGAACATTAAAAACAATTCCCTATCCTGGAGTTCATTTCATGTAGCCTCTTCTTCTTCTTCTTCTTCTTCCTTCTCCTCCTCCTCCTCTTCTTCTTCTTACCTTTTTTTAAATTGTGATTAATAGAAGGGTTACATTATATTAACCAAATAGAAGGTTACTTCACAAACATTGATACCCTTTCTCATGTTTTGGCCCTACATTTTTTTTGGAAATTATTTTTTTTAATTAAAGAATTTATTAACATTGATTTTTACATCATATTTCAAATGTATTTAACAAACAAGTATTCAAGGAGGGAATCTCTATATACAATCACTAGCACTTAGATTTTAGAACATAATTAAAATTAGGCTGAGGGTTTGTATGTCATAGATATATATTAATCTGTGTAATAAAACATGCCTATAGAATCATACATTTTTATGTCTATGTAGTTGTGTTTATATTTCCAATACCATGTTCATAGCATTGGGTACCCAAATATTGAGTCCTTGCTCTTGTACTGTTTGGATCTAATAGCCACATATTAAGGATACCATGAGCCTTTTGTTCCTTTGGTCTTGACTTGTCTTACTCAACATGAGTATATGGCCATATACATGTAGATTTTGAGCTATTATGTTCCTCTGCTAGAAAAATCCTAGACTCATACTATTACTACAAATGAGGGAGGAGCCTATATTCCTTTGGGGCTGGCTAACTTTTTTTAATATGCAAATCTTATGTTTGAGTGTTACCTCCTCAGCATCCCTGAGGAAACAATCAAGTGGTTATGTGTGTGTCTATCAACTGTAACTTTTGTATCAGTGCTGAGTTTTTGTAATTGTAAATGTTTGTAAGGACTAAGAGCAAGGAAAGTGAACTAGTTTTGAGGTTAGTAACAGTCATCAGAGTGATGGAAAGGGTACCTCTGGAGTAAAATGGTAAAGAAGAGAGAAATTGATGAAGAGGAGGGATAGATTTAATTTTTTTTATAGTTTTTTTTTCTGTTTTTAAGTCTTCTTCAAGATAGGGTTTCTGTGTAACCCAGGCTGTTCTTTATCTCAGTATGTAGTCCATTGATCTTGAACACAGCCCAGGCTTA
Source organism: Megascapheus bottae (assembly GCF_031878675.1). Taxonomy (NCBI): domain Eukaryota; kingdom Metazoa; phylum Chordata; class Mammalia; order Rodentia; family Geomyidae; genus Megascapheus; species Megascapheus bottae. The sequence goes on from NC_143512.1 coordinate 62,104,280, forward strand.
CCTGGAAATTAGGATCCTTCTACCTTTACCTCCTTTGTGCTGAGATTACAAGTTTGTACCACTGTACACAGTCTGTTTTTTTTTCATTTTTCTTTTTTTAAACTCATTGTTTTCTCATTTAGTTCTAGTCAGCACTTAAGAGTTAGATAACTCTAATTCAACATGATCCAGATTACGTCATTGTGGTTCTAAGTTCCGCAGTTTAGATAAATTTCTGAATTAAAAGTCTGGTTCACGTCCCATTTGAACCTTTAGAAGTAATTTGGTGCTTTTTAAGGGAAAAGATGGGACTAGGGATGTGGCTTAGTGGTAGAGTACTTACCACTTGCCTGGCATGCATGAAGCCCTGGGTTTGATTCCTTAGTAACACATAAACAGAAATACCCAGAAGTGGTGCTGTGGCTCAAGTGGTAGAGTGCTAGCCTTGAGCAAAAGAAGCTCAAGGACAGTGTCTAGGCCCTGAGTTCAAGCCCCAAGACTGACCAAAAAAAAAAAAAGGCAAAGATAATCTAGTGGTTAAGAATATGAATTTTAAATTCACTTTACCTGCATTCAAGTCCTACTTATCATTTGCCTCTATAAACTTGGAGTTATTAACTTCTCTGTCACTTTTAGATACTCATATGTAAACGGTGATATATCTATCTATCTATCTAAATAGATCGATCTAGATATAGAGATCTCTCTCTAGAGAGAGAGAGAGAGAGAGAGATTGCGTGTTTTGGTCAGTTGTGGGGCTTGAACTCTGGGCCTGGGTGCTGTCCCTGTACTCTTCAGCTCAAGGCTACCCGCTCTACCACTTGAGCCACCACTTCTGGTTTTCTGACTGTTTAATTGGAGATAAGAGTCTCACGGATTTTCATGCTGGAACTGATTTTGAACCGTGATCTCCAGATCTCAGCCTCCTGAATAGCTAGGATTAAAGGTGTGAGCCACGAGCACCTGGCTGATATAGGGTATCTGAAGATTAAAGAGCAGGTCTGTGTAAACCTATAACATGCCTCTTAGCACCTATTAAGCACTAAGTAAGTAGGATCTTATATGTAACTGGAATATTTCATGCAGTATTGTTTTGGAGGTTATTTTATTTAAATATATGTTTCTAAAATTATAACTGGATAGAATATATCTCCACAATAGTAACAGTATAGGTGCAATAGTCTTAAATCAATGCATACTTTTAACCACTAGGTGGTGACACTTGATTGTCTACATAAATGCTCTAGTTTTCTCTGTTAGAATGTATGTGTAACTCAGATATAACTAGACTCGCTGGGGTCACACACGAAGAATGTAAGTGAGTTAAGGCCACATGGAGCACACTTCCACTGGTGGAGGACTGGGGTACTAGTAAACGCCTGCAGATAAAATGTGTTGTCCTTATTTCCCAACAATGGACTGTGACTTCTTCACAGACTTCTCAGAAAAAGTTTCGTAAAATGAGCAATCATATGTATTTGTGGTGGAGCTCTTGCTAGTTCAGCTTGGTCTTGTGTTTATTTTCCTTATCTGCTTTTCTCCTCATTCTTGATCCCTCGGGGCCTCTTGTGGACCCTAATACACAGATGGCTTGCAGGCTTTGTCCTTAGCCTCTGTTTTCTGTGTAACCCCAAATATAAATAATCCTTAATTTCTTTCTTTGTTTTTTTCTTTCTTTACATTCCACCTCCAGTTAACTTTACCTTTTCCTGCACATTCTAACTCTCCTTTTCATGTCTGTTTTTACTGTTAATTTACCTTCCTTCCTTCCTTCCCTCCTTCCTTCCTTCCTTCCCTTACTCCCTTCCTTCTTTCTTTTTCTTTTTTGCCTGTCCTGGGACACTGTCTCTGAGCTCATTTTGCTCAAGGCTAGCACTCTACCACTTGAGCCTCAACAAAATTTCCACCTTTTTCTGTTTATATGGTACTAAGGAATCGAACTCAGGGCTTTATGCATACTAGGCAAGCATTCTACCACTAAACCACATTCCCAGCCCTACTGTTAAGTTTCTTAATCTATGGTAGGTAGTCTTTTATCTAAATTTCTTCAATAGTCTTGTGACTGGTCTCCTTGTGTACGTTTTTATATTTGTAGGAACTATTCCCCTCCCCTGGGCTTGATTAATCTCATAAACTGCAAATAAATTAATTTCTCTTTTGCATTAAAAACTTGGATTTTCCCATGCACCTACAATAAATCCACATCTGTAACCATGGCCTAATAGATTTTCTGTGCTCATAGCTTCCATTCACTTCTCTAATTAATCTCTTACTTCCATTCCTCCTTATTGTATGTTAATTGATTTTGCTTCCTTTTTTTTTTTTTTTTGCCAGTCCTGGGCTTGAGCTTAGGGCCTGAGCCCAGTCCTTGGACTTTCTCAAGGCTAGAGCCCTACCACTTGAGCCTCAGTACCACTTCCAGCTTTTGTCTATGCATGTGGTACCGAGGAATCGAACCCAGAAATTTGTGCATGCCAGGCAAGCACTCTACCACTAGGCCAAACTCCTGGCCCCTTGGCTTCCTTTTTTTAGAGAATGGAATGTTTTTATCTTACCTTGGGCTCTTCCATTGTTGAGAATGGATATTCTCCATATTTCAGATGACCAACCTCTGTTGTTTTACTCGTCTTAGCTCAGATGCCTTTCTAGGGACTTTCCTCAGTAGGTATTCTGAGTAGCTTGGTCATTACCTGTCTCCTCCCTCTCTCTCTCTCTCTCTCTCTCTCTCTCTCTCTCTCTCTCTCTCTCTCTTTTCTTTCTTTCTTTCTTTCTTTCTTTCTTTCTTTCTTTCTTTCTTTCTTTCTTTCTTTCTTTCGGCTTGTACTCAGGGTTTGGGCACTGCCCTTGGACTTTCTCAAGACTAATGCTCTACCACTTGAACCACAGCACCACTTTTTCTGGCTTTTTCTGTGTATGTGGTACCAAGGAATGTACCCCAGAACTTTGTGTATGCTAGGCAAGCACTGTACCACTAGGTCACACTCCCAGCCATTTCCATTTATTTTTAAAATCCTAGCACTTACATTTGAACTTTATGTCTTTCTTCCCTCTATTCTTCTTACATACACATTCTTTTTTTTGTTGTTGTTGGTTGTGGGGCTTGAACTGTTGGCATGGGTGTCATTCCTGAGCTGTTCAGCTCAAGGCTAGTGCTCTACCACTTGAGCCAAAGCACCACTTCTCACGTACACATTCTTCAGAAAGTAAGATCTAGAAATATAATGAGGATGTTTTTTTATCTTGTTGAAGGTAGCATTCTAAGTAACTCAAATACTGCATGGCTCACAGAAAGTACTGTGTAAATATTTGTTATATCAATAAGTTGTTAATTATATAGCTCATTAAATTTGAAGCTTGTAGACATATCTAATTTGGAGCAAAATAGCTAAGCATACTGGCATTTCAGTATGGTAAGAGCATGCTATCAACTTTCATGTCTTGGTCACCAGCTGTTCTTTGCCTCATTGTAGGATATTATCTCACTTGCCCTTGTATAACCCTTGGACTGTTCACCTTGCTTCCTTCCTTGTGTTAGTTCAGTTGAAAATTGTAAGGTTGTCTTTAAACTGGCTGAATCAAACTTCAGTCATTTATTAACTACAATGACTTTAAATCAAGTGTTTATCTTTCAGTGCTTCCTATCCAGCAGCTGCAGTAGGGCTGTATCTTTTTAGTCTGTTCCAAACTGAAGTTGAATTAAGAGATATGCTACATGGGTTAGGAAAGACCATTGATTTATTACATGCCAACTTTCCTATGATTCTGTGGAGGAACAAAGGTGTGCCACAGGAAAGTAAACCAGAGAGAAGAATGAAAGAGAGAGCAGAGAGGCAAAACCACTACAAATGGAAAACTGCTCATTTATTCCTTGACATCTTTGTGTTCCTTGTGCATCACCAAGCACATTTTACTTAGCCACACCTTTGCTAACAGCATTGGTTATGTTTTCCATATAAAAGCAGTGCAGCTGGGCACTACAGGCTCATGCCTGTAATCCTAGCTACTCAGGAGGCTGAGATCTGAGGATCATGGTTCAAAGCCAGCCAAGGCAAGAAAAGCCCATGAGACTATTTTCCTTTAACCACCAGAAAACTGGAAACGGTGCTGTGGCTCAAAGTGGTAGAAAACTAGCCTTGAGTAAAAGGCTCAAGTACAGTGCTTGAGCCCTTAGTTCAAACCCCATGATGACCAAAAAGAAAAAAAAGTCTGGAAAACAAATAAAAGAAGTGATCCAAGAGAACAAGAGAAGATAATGCATAACAGGACAATGACAGGTATGACTGATACGATGACAGAAGGTATCAGGAGTTCACACAACCCTGACACTTGGTATAAGTGTATAAATTCATGGAAATAGGAGATATGCTCCTAAGCATTGAAAATGTAGGATGGTAGTAGTTTATTTCATTTTAAAAAAGAAAAAGTGTTTCAGAGTTGGCATGAACTGTGTTAAGGTAAGCTTGAGATATACTGAGATTGAACTATTTGGGAGCCTAGGTGTAGATGATGGTTGACTAAATGGCTCTGACACTTAAAAGAGAGATACTGATAGGGAAAAACAGCAATGACAAGGTGGTAGTGGAAGTCATTTCCATATCAGTTTTGTTCATTTCAACCGTTCCTAAGCTTACCATTTATGACTGTACCAATATAGTTCTTTTCCCTATAAACTTAAAACTGGCGAATCATTACCAAAGTACTTGGTTACTTTCAACAGTCATCTCTATTTAGCAAGTTGTTCCTCCTCCTCCTCCTCCTCCTCCTCCTCCTCCTCTTCCTCTTTCTTTTTCTTCTTTTCTTCTCACTGCAAGCACTCTACTACTAAGCCACGTTCTCAGTCCTCAACTAGATTTTTGTAGCAGGACCCTTGGTTACAAGTGGTTGTAGATTTCTAGGAAAACGTTTCTAACATCTCTTATTTACATTTTGTCTTTATTTCTTTTGATGTCCTTCCCTTTTAGTCTTTTAATTTTAATTTTCAGATTTTTAGTAGATATTCACTTTATTTTTATTATTGTAAAGGTGATACATAAAAAAAGGTGATATGTACAGAGGGGTTACACTTGTATAAGCCAAGTAAAAAGTACATTTCTTTTTTGTGGTTCATAAAAATTTGACAGGTTTATTTAAAATTGTTATGAAGTTGAACTGCTGAAACTTGTTCACTGAAACATGTTGAGTTGCATTAATGCTTTATATCCCTGCAGTTATAGTAAACATTCACACACAAATGAAAATGGGTAAACTGCCAATACCTGACTTCTGTCCCCTGTTTTTCCACTGGCAATCATCTATTTAGGTACCTTTTGTCCCAATGGGTACATTCAGAACTTCTAACATTCAGAACTTCTGTTAACAAGAAAAGGGAACTTTGAGAACGAAATGCTTCTCATCCTAGTGGATTCTTAAGTAGGTTCTCCACATATGTGGCATGTTAGCTGGCTGTCTTTTGGCGTAATTGTTACACGTGTGCCATGGATAGTACACAGATTGGTATCTTCAAAAATGCCACCTAGATGGTTCCCACTTGCCTCCTGCGAAGCACCACTAGCTGCGTACTGGAAGTGCAGATCTGTTTCAAAGTCCTGAGCAATTTCTCGCACCTGACACCAGAGAGGAAGCTTGCGAATCTGACCATCTCATTTCACCAGGCGCCAGTGCCAGGCCTGTAGGGATGAGGTTGCGCCGCCGTCCAGCAGAGGGAACGCTCCTCGCGAGCCATTTTCATTGCTAGCTGTTTTCTGGTGCTGTGACACTGGCGGGTTTTCCAGCAGTCGACTTGGAAGGAGCCACTGGTTCCTGGCTAGTTCCTGATTTTAAAATGTGGTCATCAGATGTCAGAAATGAACTCTACAACCCGAGAGGGGATTGGGGGAGGAGAGAGGGAGGTAAAAACGTCAGAAGGGGTAACAATGTTCAAGAAGTAATGTACTCACCATGGAATTCTATGCTGCTGTCAGAAAGAATGACATTGCCCCATTTGTTAGGAAATGGAAAGACTTAGAAAAAATCATATTAAGTGAAGTAAGCCAGACTCAAAGGAACTTAGGCTCAATGGTTTCCCTCATTCGTCATAATCAGTAGAAACCTTGGGCTCTACTAGCAGAGATCTGCAATAGAGCAAAATCTTGATACATAAGGCCATATTGTTATAGTATCTCACTTTGTTATCTGATATATTGAATTTATTTGTATTTGGTTATTTGAAATTTGATAGGGAAGGGGGGAAAACCAAGACGGGTGGGGGGGGTGGGGGGGAGGGTAATGGGTACCAAGACATGTGAAAGGGTATCAATGTATGTGAATTAATGCACCTTCTATTTGGCAAATATCATGTAACCCTTTTACTAATTACAATAAAAAAGTAATGTACTCACTACCTAACGAATATAAATGTAACTGTAACCCCTCTATACATCACTCTGATAGTAAATTAAAAAAAACAAAATGTGGTCATGTACTTTCAAAGATTTACTGAAAATAAATTAACTTTTACAACCACAGATATCGGGAAGCAATTCAGAAGTGGGATGAAGCGCTACAGTTAACACCAAATGATGCTACCCTCTATGAGATGAAATCACAGGTAATTATAAAGAATTTCATTCTCTGTAAAATTATGCTTTGTTGACCATTGACATGCCAAAATACTTTCTCTTTCAAATATAATTTAACTTGAAAAATCATATAATTTATGGATGTCTTATGCTTGAATTTATTTCCTTCATAATGAAATTAGATTTATTATTTATTTATTTATTTTTTTATTTTTGGTCAGTCATGGGCCTTGGACTCTGGGCCTGGGCACTGTCCCTGAGCTCTTCAGCTCAAGGTTACAGCCGGTCTACCCTAGTGAGCCACAGCCCCACTTCCTGTCTTCTAGTGGTTAATTGGAGATAAGAGTCTCACAGTCTTTAGGGCCCCAGCTGGTGGTGAACCTCAGATCTCAACCTCCTGAGTAGCTAGGATTGCAGGCATGAGCAGATGCCCAGCTTGAAGTTAGCTTTTATCTTAATGTATGATAAAATGGGAACAGATGGATTCTTTTTTAAAGTTACCAGTGATCTTTTAAGTAAATGAAAAGTTTCTAATTTGCTTGTCAATTAGCATACTTTTAGCAATAGCTTATGTGGGTCTGGTGCTTTAAAAATGTCCTAGGCCCTCAGGAACAGATTAGAACCAATGTACTTTATTAATACTTTAAAAATAACATTCTGGTTTGACAGTGGTCAGTTAATGCGTCCCCACAGTTCCACTGTGCCTGTTCACTTCCCCCTTGCCCTGGGCCTTCCCTACTTGGCTGCTGTTTTAAAGTTTGCCCTTCCCCAATTTGGGATTTTTACTACAAATCTAAAGCTCTTTCAATTTCATACTGATTAAATCAGTCCTGCAGTATTTGATTAAAAAAAAATAGCATTTTGAAGCTGGGTGCTGGTGGCTTATGCCTAGAATCTTAGTTACTCAGAAGGCTGAAATCTGAGGTTTATGGTTCAAAGCCAGACTAAGCAGGAAAGTCCATTAGATTTTTATCTCCAATTGACCACCAGAAAACCACAAATGACTGTGACTTTGTGTGGTAGAGGACAATGCCCAAGCCCTGAGGTCAAGCCCCATGACTGACAAAATTTAAAATAAAAAAATAAAAGTGTTTTTGATTTGGGCTGGGAATGTGGCTTTGTGGTAGCATGCTTGTGTAGAATGTACAAAGCTCTGAGTTCAATTCCTCAGTACCACAGACACAGACAAAGCCAGAAATGGTGCTATGGCTCAAGTGGTAGCCTTGAATAAATGAAGTTTGGACAGTGCCCAGGCCTTGAGTTCAAGCCCCAGGACTGTCAAAAAATTTTAAAACAAAAATTTTCCACTGTTGGGCTGGGAATATGGATTAGTGGTTGAATGTCTGCCTAACATTCATGAAGTCTTAGGTTCGATTCTACAGACACAGAAAAAATCAGAAGTGGCACTGTGGCTCAAGTGGTAGAGCGCTAGCCTTGAGCAAAAGAAGCTCAGGGACAGTGGCCTAGGCCCTGAGCTCAAGCCCCGGGACTGGCAAAAAAAAAAAAAAAAAGATTAAAAATTGATTTTTAATATTTTGTGGGGAAAAAAACTATAGAGAAAGCTTTGGAACACCTGAGTTAGGTTTTTCTAAGAGACTATTAGTCTCACACAAAGCTGGGTGAGGTGTGGATAATTATAATCCTTGAACTTGGAAGGCTGTGGCAGAAGCATTAGCATTGTGAGTTTGAGATCATCCTTGATTACGTAGTGTTCCTGGCCAGCCTTGGCTATAACAAGACCCTGACCCTGTCTCAAAAATAAGTAGATAAACCGACAATCTTAAAAAAAAATGAGAATTAATAGTCTTTTTTTTTTTTGCTAGTCCTGGGGCTTGAACTCAGGTCCTGACTACTGTCCTTGGGCTATCTCAAGGCTAGGGTTCTACCACTTGAGCCACAGTACCATATCTGGCCTTTTCTTTTTTTTTCTTTTTTTTTTTTTTGTGGGTCATGGGGCTTAAACTAGTAGTTGCTCAAAGTGTTAGAACAATAGCCTTGAGCATAAAAAACTTAAGAACATTGTACAGAGAGCTCAAGCCCCAGAACTGGCACACATGTGCATGCATTCATATGCATGCATGCACACACATGGACAGAAAGTGAAAATATTTGTTTCTATTATGCTCATTTGTTAGTAGTTTGCTAGGTTTATATATATATTCCTAATAGGTAGTGTCTACTCTTCTTTTTGTCATACAGGTCTTAATGTCTCTTCATGAAATGTTCCCAGCAGTACACGCAGCAGAAATGGCTGTTCAGCAAAATCCACATTCATGGGAGTCTTGGCAAACTTTGGGTCGTGCTCAGCTTGGTTTGGGAGAGATAGTTCTGGTAAGGAACTTGTGTTATTACAGTGCTGAAAATTTAACTATCTTTTTGATAACTCTCCCCAAAAGCTATTTATCAAATCTGTGCAAAATCAAACAGAAAATTAACCCTTAAAGGTATTAGTACAGATTGGTTAATAGATGGTCTTTATGATTTATAAACACAAATTATGTTAATGTCTGTATAATTTTGGTAGGGTTAGAATATATTTAGTTCTTTGGCATTATGCAAAGTAAAACAATAAAACTTTAAAAACATAGGTATTTGGGGGGGTGTGGGGGGGGAGGGAAATGGGTACCAAGACATGTGAAAGGGTATCAATGTATGTGAATTAATGCACCTTCTATCTGGGAAATATCATGTAACCCTTTTACTAATTACAATAAAAAAAAACATAGTATTTGGTAAATCACATTTGAATGGACAATAAGCAAGTTTTAACTTTGTGTTTTTGAGCATTAAAGGTGGCAAATTACAGGATAATAATTGGCATTATTATAAGACAAAACCACTTATAAATGTCATGGGGAAATGGAAGAGTAATCCTAACATGCTTAGTTAGCCTCAGGACAGGAAAGTGAGGAAGGGCAGAAGAAGATTTGAAAATGAAACCTAAATCATTGTTCACGGAGCTATATCAAGTTTTTAACATTTAATTTTCATTGGTTTTTAATTTCTATTTATTTTCTTATGCTTTTATGCACAGAGATATAGTAAGAATTGTTGTGTGCATTCATTTTTTTTGTTAAATTTGTTGTACATGATACTCAGCACATCTCTCAACATGTCTCTGTAATACCTGTTGGTGACAAAGGCAAAATTGATAAGAATTGGCTGTGAGAATTGCCTCATTTTTGTTTAGGCACGACTGTCTGACAGTTAACATAATTTAACTTTTGCTGCTGCTGCTACTTTTTTTTCCCTTTTTTGTCAATTGTGGGGCTTGAACTTTGGGCCTGGGTGTTGTCCCTGAGCACTTCAGCTCAAGGCTATCCTATTACTCTACCACTTGAGCCATATCACCACTTTTCCTTTTCTGGTAGTTGGAGATAAGAATTTCACAGACCTTTTTTTTTTTTTTTCCTGTGCTTTTTGGGAAGCTGGGAGCTGTAAGTTTCTTCCAAATTACTTGGTGCTGTATCAGGGGTAGGTTTCTGTGTGAGTGCTCTACATCTTCCTACTAGCTTTAGTAAGTCTGCTTCTTATTTGTATGAGGTACAGCGAAGCCTTCCAGTTGGTTTTGGGATTTCTTAAAAAAGGATTTTGCTTTTTTCTGCAAACTGTTGCTGATGTGTTGCTGTTGCTGTGTGTGTGTGTGTGTGTGTGTGTATGTGTGTGTGTGTGTATACACATCAATGAGAATGGATCAAGAAGTCAGTAAAATCTTTGCTTTTACAGTTGGAATAGGCTACTAAGACAAGCCAACGAGTTGAAGAGTAGGCTTGAACAAATACCACTCAGACAGCTGGATCTTCACATGCAAAAGAATGAAACTAGACACGTATCTTATAAATACCTAAAAGTAATTTACAGTCAATCAAAGACCTATATAAGAACACTTAGAAGGAAATGTAGCTCTAAATTTTGTGTTAGACTTAGCAGTATTTTTCATACATGATACCCAAAGCATAAGCAACAATAACAAAATTATACTTAAAATCTGTACTTCACTCTTCTCAAAATATAATATTAAGAAAATGAAAAGAGATCTTCTAAAATGGAAAAAAATACTTGCAAATTACATATAAGGGTGTCATCTACATATAAAGAAATGTAATTTTAAATACAAAGAACTCTTGTTATTCAGTGACAAAAAGAGTAATTTATAAATGGCCAAAGAATTTGAGTATGCATTTTTTTCAAAGAAGGCATATAAACATTTTATAATGATGTATCATATCATTAGCCACAGGGAAATGCCATTGAGGGGTGACACTGATCAAGATGTATGCACTATATTCCTAGACTGCTTTGGTGAATGGTGATTCCTTTGTCCAACTATTTAATGATAACAATATTTAAGCCCTGTCCCCTAACAGACCATGTTGGTGCAATTCTTCATTTCCAAAAGATAAGGAGGAAAGTTTAGGAGAATGTAGAGAAACTTATCATCATCTATAGGATAGATTATGTTGTTCATGGATAGATAATGTTACAGCTGCTATGGAAAATGACCTAGCAGTTGTTATTTTGTCTGTTGTGGGTCTTGAACTCTAGGCCTGGGTGTCTTCCCTGAGCTCTTCAGCTCAAGGCTACCTCCCTATTCCTGGCTTGAGCGTTGTCCCTGAGCTCTTGAGCTCAAGGCTACTGCCCAATCCCTTGAGCCACAGCTCCACTTCTAGCTTTGTATTAGTTGTTGATTGGAGATAAGAGCCTCATGGACTTGGCTGCACAGGCTGGCTTCAAACCTTGCCTGTTGTGTAGGATTACAGTGTGAGTCACTGAGCCTGGCTTACGTATAGCCGGTTTTTGTTTTATTTTTCTAACGTAATAAATAGCATATCACACTCCCAAAGAGTTTTTAGACTGGCAGTCTTGCCCCAAATTAAAAGCTAAGTTTAGGATTGGGATGTAGCTCAGTGTCAGAGTGTCCTGGTTTTTATGCCCAGTACCAAAAAAGAATAGTCAAAAATACAGTTAAAAAAGGTTCGGTTTCATATTTTTAAAAATTAATATTATACTTTGTTCAACTATGCTGTATACCCATCTCCCTGTAGCCATCACTTTATAATGATTTGTAACGAACCTAGAGCAGATTATGTATCTGTAAAATCCTAAAATAAATCTGTTTTGTGTTTGAGGATCTTTTTAATAGAATACATGTTCTCAAAGAGAGCCTACAGTTGATTTAGATCAGTGTTTCTTGACCAGAAAGGGCATATTGCCACCAGAGGACATATGTCAATATTGGAGACAGACATTTTGGGTTACCACAATAGTGCATATAGATCAGGAATGTTATTGAACATCCTAAAGTACATAGGACAGCTCCGCAGAACAGAGTGGCCCAAGCCACCATGTCAGAGCTGAGGATGATGTGGATCCAAATTGAAGTGGAGGCCTTTTAACAAAGAAGTGTAACTAGTAATTAGGAACACGCCCTCTGAGGCCATTCTGCCTGGCCCCTTCCCAGTCCATGCCTTTGACAACTAATCTCTATGTGTCTGTAAATTAGGATAAAATCTTTTTAGGATAATTGTGAAAATAGGTGAATTATTACATATAGATCTTTTGGATTGGTGGCTAGAGCATAGTAACCTCAGTAAAGGTTAGCATTGTTACGATCTAAACTCTTGACTTCAATAATATGTCTTCCGGGTACCATGCTGTTTGAACTTAGTCCAGGAAATCCCCAGGTTTATGTATTTGCTAATGTGCAGAAATTGAATAATACATTCTCTTGGTTGTAGACTTAAGTATTAGTACCTTTGTTTTAATGACTCTTAGTCCATCAGCATTTCATCTGTCATTTTCTCTCACCTTTTGTACATTGTTTAACAATTATTCAGTCGTGGCAGAAGCCTAATTTCTATGTTTTGGGTTCTAATGTATCAAAGTAATACATTAGAATGTGTCTACATACCCATACATATAGGATCATGTGAAGCATACTGGTTTTTATAAACAAAACAAATGAAACATTCTGACCTGCTTTTTTTCTAGGCAATTCGAAGTTTTCAAATAGCCCTTCACATCTACCCAATGAACCCTGAAATATGGCAAGAAGACCTTTCTTGGGCAAGAACCCTCCAAGAGCAGCAGAAGGTAGCACAAAGGGTTAAAAAAAGTGAAGCATCATCTGGAGCAACACATTTTTCTCCAAAGTCTATCCCTGACTATGACTTTGAAAGTGATGAGATTGTGGCTGTGTGTGCTGCTATTGCTGAGAAGCAGAAGACAGTGTCGGCAAACAAAACAGTGGTTATTGTGTCAGCCTCTGGGACAGTAGAGACTGTAACTGAGAAGGAAGAGGGTGCTACACTGCCAGATAACTCTGCTTTTATCAAAGCCCGATGAAGCTGTACACACCTCAAATTATTTTAGTCTGTCTGCCTGATTGCTACTTAACATGTAGACAAAGACATGGTAGACACACTTACTCTGGAGAGCAAAGACAAGACTACTGTTCAGAAAATACATTTTCTTCAGATGAAGTATATAAAAACACCATGGTAGAATTATTGTCTAGTGTTGGACTGTGCTCTTTAAGTTATGATTTATACTTGAGGTTAAACTACTGAGTAAAATGTATTTTGGTTGATGAACTTAGTTTAATTTGGATATGTTAATGGTTACATTTAAAGGTATGACTTAAAAAGTTATATTCTTGGATAGTGACTAACTTAATAACCAATGTTATATTAAAGTATTGATCCATTGATATTTGTTTCATAGTGAAGGGAATGTATAATTTCTTTTCCTCCTAGAAAAATGATACCATTACTATTTATTCCTCCATCTTTCTTGCTTCCATCTTTGAGTTAAGTCTTCACAAAACTTGAATAATTTTACCATTCATTTTGATTCAAAGTTACCATTTTGTTCCATATAGAATCTTTGAAAGGTTGCCTGAAAAATGCATGCAAATGTGTACATCCTATACATTTTCTTGATGTTTCTTTCTGTTCTGATTTGTGGTTCTGGCTTTTGTTTTCTGTGCCAATGGCTGGGGCTTGAAGTGAGGGCCTGGGTGCTGGCTTTTAGCACTTTATACTCAAGACTGACATTCTATTACTTGAGCCACAGCTCCACTTCTAGTTCTTTGATAGTTCATTAGATATGACTCTCGTGGACTTTTATTGGGGCTGGTTTTGAACCACAGTCCTCATCCTCAGATCTTAATATCCTGAATAGCTAGGGTTACAAGAATGGATTACTTGCTCCTGACTTGTCTTGACATTACTTGCAACAGTAGTAATCATCTCTTAGTATTTGTTAAATGTGTAAGATATTGTTAAATGTTAAATGATTTTTTTTTTTTTTTTGCCATTCTTGAGGCTTGAACTCAGGGTTTGGGCACTCTACTACTTAAGTCACAGTACCACTTCAGGTTTCTGTTTATGTGATACTGAGTAATTGAACCCAGGTTTCGTGCATGCTAGGCAAGCACTCTACCACTAAACCACATTCCCAGTCCATAGTAATTTTTAAAATGTGCATTCTTAAGATGATGGCAGTTACAGACCAACCAACAAATTATACTACATTATCCCACTCAGAATCATTGTTTATTTTCCTTACTTTTAAAACACTTTTTGATTGTAACTTTGCAGCTGATGATTTAAAATTACTTTTTGAGATTGTTCTTTGTGGTTCTAGTTAGTGAAATGAAAAAATAATTAGCAATTTAACTCAAAAAGATTCTTCTAAAAATAAAAAAGTAGGGATACCATTATAATGCCAATGAATGAATATTGTAAGCAAAAATATTTAAAAACTGGAATGTGATTGTAGTCTAATCTCATGTGTATGAAAAGGATATGTTTAAAAAAGTAGTTTATGGCTAGACCTAGTTGTGTTCCAACACTTGTAAGGCTGAGGCAAGAGGATTGTAAGTTTGAGGTCAACCTGGGCTACATAGCAAGACCCTGTCTCAAAAATTTTAAAAAAATTACAGCAAACAAAAAAATAGTACCTTATTAAAAGGATGCAAACATATCCACAAACTATCATTGCTAACATGGAATGATACTTTTATATTACACTTTGTAGTACAATCATTTAGAACTGTTGGGTCTTATTTCTGACACTCAGGAAGATATCATTGGTGTATATTACTTTTTATCTGTTAGAGATAAAAGATAGCCACAGTATGTTAAAGAATCTTACCTAACACTGTTAGAAGTTGTAATTCATTTCCTATATTTTTGTGGGGATGATTCAAACAATAATCTTTTAGTGGGATGTTTATCTTTTTCTTTACAGAGTTGAAGTCAGCACTTGCCTTAAAAAGTATTACATTTCCCCCCTAAATTATACCATCAGAAAGATCCTGGGTTAGAATGGTCAGCTTTAGAATGATCAAATAATTATTCTATTAAATAATAATTATTCTCAAAAGCAGTCAGGTATCTTAAGAAGTGAGTACATGCATTTGGTATGTTGGTTTTTTTTGTAATGATTGTTTTTTTGGTTGTGAAATTTATGGATAGTTTGCATGTTAAGATTTTTTTCAGTTATTTTCAGATGTTAGTTTTCCAAAAATTGGATTCATTTAGTTTCTTTCTGATCTATGTAATTCTGTTATAAGGAAATAATATTGGTTTAGCTATTCCTGTTGATCAACATCCAGGTTGCTTCAGAATTTTCTGTATTATAAATAAAGCTGCTATGTACAAATATATTCTGTGTATAGACATATGTTTTCATTTCTCTAGAAAAGTCTAGGGATAGAATTGCAGAGTCTTAGAGTTGCTAACTGTACATGAAACTTAAGAGTGGCAAACTTTTCCAAAGCATCTACATCCTTTTTCATCTAAAAGCAATTTTTATTTTTATTTTTTTAATTTTTTTTTTTTTTTTTTTGCCAGTCCTGGGCTTGAGCTCAGGGCCTGAGCACTGTCCTTGGACTTTCTCAAGGCTAGAGCTCTACCACTTGAGCCTCAGCACCACTTCTGGCTTTTTTCTATGTATGTGGTACCGAGGAATCGAACCCGGGTCTTCATGCATGCTAGGCAAGCACTTTAACCACTAGGCCAAACTCCCAGCCCTTTAATATATTTTTTATTGTAATTAATAGAAGGGTTATATTTGCCAGATAGAAGGTACATTAATTCATGTACATTGATACCCTTTCTCATGTCTTGGTCCCCATTACCCTCCCCTCCTCTTCCTCCTCCTTTTCCTCTTCCTCCTCCTCCTCCACCTCCTCCTTCTTCTGCCATTCAAGTACTATTCATTCAAAAAATTAACTTTTTTCAATGAGACTTTGTCAACCAGCTTCTCTCTTCAGTTGTCTAGCTAGTTTGTATCTCTTCCACACAAATAGAACTGGCTTGTCTATATGAAAGCCCAGGGGCATTTTGATTAGAATTATATTGAGTTTGTATATCCGTTTGATAAGTATTGCAATCGTGTTTTTTTTTTTTTTTTCAAGGCTAGCACTCTGCCTTTTGAGCTACAGCACCACTTCCAGCTTTTTGTATGTATGTGGTACCGAGGAATACAACGCCAGTCTTCATGCAGGCTAGGCAAGCACTCTAATACTAGGCCAAACTCCTGGCCCCTTGTCTTTTTATTAAAATGGTTATCCTACAGGTGATATGCAAAGGGGTTACTGTTACATTAGTCAGGTACAGAGTACATTTCTCTTTGGACCAATGTCACTGCTTCCCTCACTGTCTCCTAGTTTTTCCTTCCCATCCGTACCCACAAACTGTATAGTTGAATGTTTAGTATCATTGCTGCATTCACTCTTTGTCCCTCCATTTCTGTATCTCCCCTCACTCTTCCAAAGACATATAAATGAACAAACAGAACAAAAAGGGAAGAACGCAAAAACAGCAAAAAAAAAAGCAGCTCTTGTTTCTGTTTCCTAGAGTACACTCTGATAAGTGTTATTTTGTAGGCATTGTGCCTTTCTGGTACTCTCCTCTGGTCTCACAGTGTTTGAATGCCTAGAGACCTGTATACTTTAGACCTGGTATTTTAGATCTAGTTTCTGCATATGTGAGAAAGTATGCTTTTTGTCTCTGAGCTTGGTTTATCTCACTTAAGATTTGTTCTAAGTCCATCCATTTCCCTGCAAAATGACATATTATCCTTTCTAATGGCTGTGTAAAATTCGGTTCAGTGTAGGAAGTACTGCAATCTTAATACTGTGTCTTTCAATCATTACCATGATATAACTCTATTTTAGATCTAATTCATTTTTTGTTTAATTTTATACTGGTGCTGAGACTTGAACTCAAGTCCTTGTGTTCTTCTCAGCTTTTTCCTTCATGGCCAGTGTTTTGCCCTGTTTCATGGCTCCAGTTCTGCCTTTTGTTGTGTCTTGATCATGAGGCTTGAAATCGGGTCCCTGAGCCCTTTCGCACAATATTACCACTTTGAGCCACAGCTCCATTTTTGGTTAACTGGAGATGAGTCTCATGGACTTTTCTGCTCAGGTTGGCTTTGAACTGCAATCCTCAGATCTCAAGTTACAACATGAGCCAGCAGGGCCTGGCAGTTCCAGCCTTTTAGTGGTTATTTGGAGGTAAGACTCTCAAGGATTTGTGTGCCTGGGCTAGCTCAGATCTCAGATTTAGCTAATTTGCATATTTGGTGATGGAACAGATTTAGTCCTGGTCTAGCACTAGTTCCCTGTTACAGAGCTATTAACTTTGAGTTCTGTAGCATTATTAGAATATGTATTTGTACACACACATATATGAATCTTTGAAAGGTCTTTAAAACCTGTAACAAATCAGCCTCACTCCTAGGAATGATTCCCAGTTGAAGTGTCTTAATATTGGAAGGTTCAGCCTTATCTAGATACTTTCTAGCAATGTAGGAATTCCAGACCTGTTCAGTCATTGCTGATCAACTTCTACAATCTCAACACTTAGTAGGTCAAGGCAGGAGAATCTCAAGTTTGATTTCATTCATAGTGTGTTGGAAGATAGCTGGGCTATGGAGTGAAACCCTGACTCAAGCTTTGTAGATAACTGATGCAGGCCATCCTTCAAATTGTTATTTCAGAATAACATTCTCCAGTAAGTAAATCCAATGCTCTCTACTGTTCTTGCAAAATATTATTTCAAAATAAAATTAAAAATAATTTAAAATGATATTGAAGATGACTTCAGACAAACCAAAGCCATACAAGTGTTTCAAAACTGAGGACAGAGAACGTAGATTGAATGCATTTATTTATTGTCATCTCCAAAATAATTTCAATTGTTACAACTGCTTCTTAACAGCATATCACTATCAGGCTCAGAACTGTATCACATCCAAGCAATTCACAAAACATGAATGAAACATGCTTAACATTCTTTGAGACGGGTTCTTCAAATATCTGTGCAGCATATTGGGTCTCAACCCAAACTGAGATGAACCTGACGTGTACACATGCTGAACCTTCTACTGATCGACTCTTCTGACACGTAAGTGTTGTGAACTTAAGCAAGATAAACTCACACATCTCAAAGGTCTTAGTGGGACAACTTGTGTTCCTCTTAAATTATAAGGATTTTCTAGGTCATTCCTCAGGCATGTCAGACTCTGCACACTGTCAGGGGGAGAAAAACCTGCAGAGACTTTTTAGTTTTCATATTATACACTTCAATTATGGGGAGACTATTTAAGTTTTGAAAAAATTTACATAACATCTTTCTTTTTTTTTTTTGCCAGTCCTGGACTTAAGCACTGTCCTTAGACTTTCTCAAGGCTAGAGCTCTACCATTTGAGCCTCATTGGTACCAAACCCGGGTCTTCATGCATGCTAGGGAAGCACTCTACCACTAGGCCAAACTTCTGGTCCCTACATTACATTTTTTAAAGTACCAATTAGTGGAGACGAACATGGAAAATATTTACCGGGGCATTAAGTTGTGAAATCACAATTCTCTGACTAAATAAAGGTAATGACATGATTCTTTCTTTTACTATTGTACATAGCTTGGAGATAATTATATTTTAGACTGCAGTGTTCACAGGTTAATTAATCTTTTATTTTTCAACAATACCAAACTCGTAGAAACATCTATTTTATAGATATTCATTTCACCAACAAATCTTCCAACAACAAATTCCTTGGTGGTTTACTGGAAAAAGGAAAAAAAAACATTGGCAAACTGTAGCTGGTTACACTGACAAGAAAAGGGGTTATCATTTAATTATACCTTGTATTAACAATAAACCTTCTCACAGAGAAGAACATACTTTAAATACCTTAAACCATATTTACAATGATAAAAATTCACATTTCATGCTTTAGTGAGACACTTGAGTCAGCCTTCGTGTTACTGGCGTAGAGTCTGGTGCTGGGTGTCAACTAGAAGTTCTTGGGGTGTCATGAAGAACCTGCCTTCTTCCTGTCCTCCCAGTCAGTGGAAACACTGGTGACCACAGCCATACAGCTGTGACTGCGCCCCCCCCACCCCCATCCCCTGTCCCATGGCGTTTTCCCCCTGTCCTCACTATATACATTTTTCAGACAAGTTCAGTGCTTCTCGAGGAAAGGTGACCTGGAGGGCGCTAGCCTTTGGGCCGGGCCCCTGTGGGCCTAGCCTGCCCGCCTCATCCACCAGCAGGATGCTCTCGGAGGCGTCGGGGCCCTGGGAGGAGTCGGAGGTCTCGGACACCCTCAAGGTCCTCAGCGAGGTGCTGTGGGCGTGGGCCAGGCCCGGTGCTCCGGGAAGCAGGCTTGGACCTCCCAGGGCGTGGTCCCCGGGCTCAGGCAGGTAGAGGAGCGTCTGCGAGGTGCTGCTCAGCTCCTTCAGCTCGCGCGCCAGGAAGGAGCGCGAGTGGCTGGACAGGGCCGAGGAAGTCCTTCGGCTCTCGGAGCAGCGCTGGCCCGAAGTGTCCCCGCGCGACCCGCCGCCCATGCGGCAGAAGAGGCACTTGATCTTCTCGATGGCCCGGCAGAGCACTGTCTTCCGCAGCAGGATGTATATCCAGGGGTCCAGGATGGGGTTCACCGAGGCGATGCGGATGGCCTGCAGATCCGGGTTTTTGCTGATGTCGCGCACCACGTCAGGCTGATACAGCTGATTGATGAACACGCGCACCTGCAGGAAGGCATGCCACAGGCGGTCAGATCTCACCACTCAAACGGTGCCGGAGGCGTTAAGGAACGTTCAGCAGCACGAACTATAGTTTACGCAAGAAACCTTTGCATACACACATGTATATATGTGTATGTGTATACAGTTATGCATATACATATACACACATATATGTATTGTATGTATGTCAATTCCTTTACAATGGAGAGGATAGGCTGTAAATTGTTGTTATTGTTGGTCATGGGGCTTGAACTCAGGGCCCTAAGTGCTACCCCTGGATCTTTCAAGGCTAGTGCTCTACTACTTGAGCCACAGAGCCACATCTGGTTTTTGAGTGGTTAAGTGGAAGTAAGAGTTTCTCTGGAACTTTTCTGCCCCAGCTGGCTTCAATCCGAGATCCTTGGATCTCAGCCTCCCCAGGAGTGAGGAGTAGAGGCCTGAGCCACTGGTGCCTGGCTGCTGTGAACTGTGGAACCAACAACAGAATCTCCTCTCATCTAGAACCACTAGAACATGGTAAGTGCTTTCAGCTTTTTTCTGTGGCTCTCCTATTTTTTTTCTTTCACCCATGCATAGTAATTATCTTGTGTCAACAATTGTTCCTTTATCCCAGACTCTTCTCCAACCCCTTTTCTCTGGCTACATTCCTCTCTTGAAGATAATAGGACTTTAGTCACCAAACTGTACTTCTCACCTGAGTGTCTTCTTGCTGATCCTTTCTCCAAACAGCCACTAGAAGATTATTTCTAAAATGTCTGATTATGTTCCAGTGGCTCCTTTCTGAATCATTCAAGACAAAGTTCAGGTGTCATTCAATAAATCCAGCCTGAACGTCCACTCAGAACTTTCTTTGTGTTTGTATAGCTTTTTGGCCAAGCAATAGCCAAGTGTCCAAAGAGCACAGTTAATAGAACAGTTAGAATGACAGCTCATTTTATTGCTCTTTGAGCTATTAAGGCAAGAAATGTGTCTGTCAGCTGTATGTGCCAGTACATACAGGATACCCAAGCAACCTGCTTGCTATTTTCAAGTTTTAGTTTGGTCTTGATCATAATCTTGTATTTATTCACATTCTTTTATGTGTTTTATTTATTACTCATAATCACCTCACTGTGTTATAGACATGATAGTAGGCTCTGGGGAGAAGAATTATTCTACTAGATGTTATATACTGCTTTTTTTGAGGGGGTGCAATACTGGGGTTTGAGCTCAAGGCCTGGTGTTCTTGCTTAATTTAGCCTTTTCCCTCATGCATGGTGCTCTACCACTTGAACTACCCCTCCAGTTCTGGCTTTTTGGTGATAAGAATCTGATGGACTTTCCTGCCTGGGCTGGCTTCAACATTGATCCTGGGCCTCTTGAGAAGCTGGGATTATAGACATGAGCTACTGGTACCTGGCAAAGGGATGCCACATAGTTGATGAAGACAGAGTAATACATATATATAGACCAGATGACAAGAATATCAGTTAACTGACTGTTAGTGCTGAAACGATGTAGGAAAGGTACACACAGGAAATGGAGTGGGTGGGAACTTATCTAGAAATATAGGGTATTAGAAGATAGTTTCTAGAGGAGAGACAGCAGCACGCAGGTTTGATGGCTGAGAATTGTTAAACTGAGGAGGAAGAAAATAATACTTTGCAGAGAGTTCCATGTGCAAAATCACAGATGTGTGAAGTGCTACACCATTGTCCATTGAAAAGAGATTGGACTGGTGTAAACCTAATGGAAGATGGGAATTTTATTCCTTAGCACAAAAGGCATGTGTTAATACATGGGATTTATTCTTACCTCTCACTCTATTTTACCTAGACCTTGTAACTACAATAGGATTACTTATGTAAAGGTTGAACCTGGAATTTGTATAATAGGTAGTTTTGAGATCAATGTCACTTGTCTAGTGATTGCATTTGGTAATTATTTTAGGTATTAGAAATAAGCAAATCTCACAGCCATTAGAGGAGAAAAATCAACTCACAACAGCATGGCTGGACCTTGAATCTATAGATTAGAATCAAACATTTCTAACTTAACAAGACCTGAGAACCTTATTGCTTTACCATAGAGTGTAATAACTAATGAATCATATTTATGAATCACCAGGAAAGGATAGAAATATTTTAGAAAAACACATAGCAATTTATATAAAAGAAAAAAATAAAAATATTTTAGAGAAATAATTTTAATTAATCTGCAAAAGTCATTGGCCGTGTTATGTTCCGATGGGCAAAATGAATGTTAGTGTCAGGTCTTACAGCAGAATTTGTGTCAACTAGAGATGTAAGGCCTGTAGGTGGCAGTGTTGTTCCACCTAGCAATTCACTAGGATACCCTTTCAACAGCCATTTCCAGGGCTCAGACTGGAATCCGCACAGTTTACACCTGTGAGGTTTTTAATTGTTTCTAGCTAGTTCTCTACCCTACTGTCAAAGGAACACTGATTATTACTGAAGGGAGAACATTTTCTGAACAGTTAAACTAGAATACAATGTTCTGCTATCTAAGGGAACATATAAGGAGTTCACATGCAATTTTTAAATTTCTATGACTTTTTAGAAAGTCAGAGTTGTTGCAAAAAGTTAATGGGATTTTGTAATCAAAGGTGATGAGAGTCAGGAAGGAATGACCCTATTCATCCTTCCATCCATAATTGTAATTAATTCTGACTACTACAGAAGGGAATGAAAGAAAGATGTAACAAAAAAGCTGTAGATTAGTATTCAACAGAGGAGGTATCTTACAATTAATACAAAACACCAAGCCTGATAATTTCGTGTGTTTTAGCAAAGGGGAGTTCATGAGATAACAGAAGGATAAATATAAGCCCCCAAATTCTAAATATAGGCAAGAACCTTGTCCAAAATTGGGATTACTTGAAAAGAATCAGTGAGTGAGGTTTGATTTGTGCTGTCTTCTCTGTTGGAGGTTGATTTCAAATAGAGAAAGTTAAAGACAAAAATTAATTAAAAATCATGCATTTTGTAATTCCTGAATAAATATAGCAGATTCTGCATCACTTTAAAAAGGCGAGTTGATTTCCTCTCCTTAAAGAGACAGAGTCTCAGATAAGTTTGGAAATGAAAATATGCACAGCACTTCAATGTCACATGGGATCTCTTGTCTAACAGGCTCTATATGTTACACAAATAAACAAGTTCAGGCAGCTTTCAGTTTGGAAGAGTGGGCTGCTAATTAAAAAATAAACCCTCTGAGTCAGAGGGGAAAATATCCTAAAACATTCACTGAATATAAACAATACTTCTACTTTCTTATAGTTGGAAGTGAGTCTTACTTCTTTTTTGGTATTAGCTACAGAAATAAACATGTGATTTCTTGTCAATATTCTAAAGTTCTTGACAATAATTAGAAGTTGAGACTCAAGAATCCTGGACCATAATCTGGAGAGGATTTGACAAATTTACAAGAAAGTGAAATGACATGAAAGTTACAAGGGAAGTACAGGATGTAGAGGCAAATACCTAAGTGCTGTAATTAAGCAAACTGCTACTCAAAGTCTGTTCATGTTCTGCACACATTCTTCTAGTGCTCAGCAAAATTGCTGGAAAGGATCATGCGCATTTTCTCTCACAGCTTTTCTTGTGATCTATATAGGAAAACTTGACAACTGGAGAATATACTAATAGTTTAAAACTCCAGATAAGGGATACCTTTAAAATATGGCTAATGACATGGTATTAAAACACAAGCTTCATGTTTATATATGAACCTGTTTGCATGGAACACTGATTGAAAAAAATAAAAGAATGTTGAAATACTGATAAGGCCAAACTTCTTTCCTTCTTTCATTTCTAAAACATTTGCAATACTTCTGTAGCTAGATTTGTGCTTTAATGCTACCCCTCTTCTCCAAGGAATTATCTGGGCATACCCAGTTATCTCACCACTTTGTGAAGAGTCCATAATTGACACAGCTGGTACTGCGAGTCCTCAGCATTACATTTCTCTTCTTAAAGGGTAGTGGAAAAGGTCCTGGGCTTGAGCTGGGCTTAGTCCCTTGTTCCTACTGGGTATCTATCTGGCCACAAGTTCATTAAACTGTCAGTAAATGTCTACATTGCATATTTATGTCTGAAATTGGGTTTTAACCTTACAACTTCAGTATTCTATTAGAAAAAATCTAGAGGAAAGTAAGACTTATTAGTAGACATTCAATAAAACCAAGGCTTGAAAAAATCAACAAAGGACAGTGAGAAGAACATAGGACTTAGATTTCATCCACAGACACCTATTAAGTTGTGCTTAATACATTTTTTCATGCGAAGCTAGGGAAAGTGAGGTACAAACAGGATGAAAACACTGATCTACTTCCTTTCTGGAGTTTTTCAAGACTCCAGTGAGATATTGGTTGTGATTTATGTTACTCTTTAGTCTTTAAAGGTGCCACTATTTGGGCTAGAATTTCATATTATAACTAAAAACACTGCTTCAAGGAATTGTCATTTCTTAACTTAATTAAATTAATAACAAAATACTCAAATCCTTTTGATTCTGCTGTAGTTGTTCTCAAACTTACTGCATTACTTTTATCCATTGATGTGATTTCCACTCATGTGCCATGGAATCCATTTTTAATAGCCCCACTTCCAGTTTGCCCTCCACAAACATACCCATCAATAGTTCTCACCTGCTTCTCTAAGCGTTTGCTGATTAAGTGTGCTGATCAACCCAATAAACACCTCCTGGAAGTTGTTTTCTTAAAGGTTTAAATTTTACTTGACCAAGGTAGAAAATAAAGCAAATTAGCCATCCCACTTCTAAAAGAAAATATTGTTAGTTCAAAGAAAAGAAACAAGGTAGTAACAGATATAGCCTTGCCTTGACTGTGCATGGCAGCATCACTTTCTGGATCATAACAAATAACAGTTCAGTCCAGAGACAAAAGGTCTGGTTATAATTCTTATGTGAGCAGTAGTATTGTAATTATAAAATTGTACACCAGAAATTGAACTACAGCATTTCATTCCAGAGCCTTAAGAGATTGTCTTGCTCAGATATTCCTAAAGAATGCAATATCTTTTCTCTTAAGCTTATGCATCCATCCCTTCAGCTTCTGCTCTGTTTTAAAAAAAATTTCCTGACACCAGCCACAAATAGAAAAGTGGGCCAAAATGACAAGATCCACTTCCCCTTAACTGTTGAATAGTGTTTATAGATCCTCTAGTCATTGCCATCTCTGTTCATTGATTATGACTCACTTCAGAGTTTTGTAGGTTGAAAGGTATTTCTTTTATTCATAATTGATTCCACAACCATTCTGAAATTCCCATTCCAATCTCAGCTCGATGTATGAAGTCTATATTTGGGGGACAAATTAAGTTTTATTTTTTATTATAAACTCAATATCAATCATCTTCAAGAGTCACTTAAAAAGCCTCTTCTCTAGAGGAAGTGCACAAAAACTCGACTGTTTTTCTGTTGTTGCTTGCTTTTTTTCTACATTGTGTCAAGCTTTCTGAAATCCCAAGGAAACTATACCTGGGGGACTCATCAACTTTTCAAATTATTTAAAATGAGTGAAAGATTCTGAATTCCCTCAAATGGGATCTCTTGAGTGGGTTCCATGGAATTTAAAACAGGCACAACTTTCATTTTAAATAGAACTTTGAATGTGAGAAATATTCAAAGTGTATGTGGGGGTGAATAAAAAACAAAGTTATAAAAGTAAGCCAACGAAGATGACAACTGTGAATAAGTTTCCCTTTTGACTCTTTCCGTAATTGCTGAATTGTGGGTGTGTGGGTGGGCAGGGTAATGCACCATTGCTTACCACTAATTTACATTTAAAGTGGTTTTGAAATTAGATTTTAGTAGCCCCAACTAAAGGCTCAAAACTGAAGCTACTGAAGCTACTCCTATTTCTATGAATTTTTTTACTTCTCTCAAAATACAAATGGTCAGTTATTCAGGTTGAGATTACATAACATTTACCATGTTACTAACATTCTTCAGGGTATTTTTGTTAATAAACATGCTGATTGGCAAATGGTAAATAGAACTGCAACAATTTATTGCCACTAGACAGTCAAATAATGTTGGAGACTGTCACAAATGCCCACCCCCCCCACCTTCAGGCTATGTCTACTTCAGTCAAGAGATGCTAAAAGAACCCCAGATGCTAAAGGAGAACATTTTGTTGGTAGCTTTGTAGGAACCAAAGCCCTCAGAAACTTATGTGCATGCTGCTAGCCTCTTGGCTCTAAGTCCTCAGTTCCTTCAAGCGAACGTTCTGAAAATAACAACCACTCAGTTTGTCATTTCACTGTTCTGCAAAATCTAACACAGAGCCCAGAGGGCTTTTTTCCCCTCACTCTCAAATCTCACTGTGTAACAACACCAAGTAAATTACACTTATAGACAGTACAATATATTTATGTGGTCTGAGTGTGACTTAACTCTGCGAACTGCATTGGGTCCTGGAATGGCTTAAAGGCTCCTCTGGCTAATTATATTTACTTCTGTTTATACAAATTGGCAAGAAGCTACTGTAAACTGGCGCTCTGCCATTGCTAAGTTCTTCCATGTACCATCACTTTCATCAGAGATAGAATATTTTTACATCAAAGATCCTTGGACAGTATTAAGAAAGAAAATAAGAGTCCATGATACTTATTAGGTTGGTATTTTATTGAATCCTCAATTGGTAGTTTAATGTTCCCAGACATGTACTGTTTTGAGAAATGGAAAATTATAAACTAGTAAGCTTTCAAGATAAATTCTAAAAACTTGAGTTCTTCCATTCTGTTTTTTTTTTGGGGGGGGCGCATTTTAATAATGACAGGAAAAGTGGAAAACTAGCTGGGGTTTGAACTTTTCTGTTCCTAATATTTTAGCACACTCAATGGCAATTTTAAAGAGGGTGTTATCCTTAACATAAAGTATGCCAAAACTCCGGCTGACACTGAATGAAGGATCAGATGAGAAGTGTATGAAGCCATACAGAGGAGTAGGATTGCAGAAGGAGACATACAGGAGCAGGGCTTGGAGCTGGAAACACTTTTAGGGTCTACACACCACAGGACTTGGACTCTCCACCTCGGTTTCTTTAGAAACCTACTGAACCTTCCTTCCGGTTGCTGAGAATTCAGATTTAATACCCCATGCACCTCAGCCTCCTCAGAACCGGCCCACAAGAAACTTCCTGCTCTGCCGAAAGAACAAGAAACCTGGGTCTCAGCTGTAGCCCATGCAAGAACTATAGTCTGCATGGATTAAGATGTCCCTCCCAGGCATTAAGAGTAGGAAAATAAGTCCAACTCCTGCTGGATTACCTCCCTTGCTCTGACAAGTGAAGGAGTTAGACTGGACTGAAAAACATCTGATCTCCTCGCTAAGAGGCAATGTAACCCAAGAAAACGCCTCCCAGCCTTCAAAACCAAGGCCACAGAGGTGCCCCCCTTGGACGTGTTGCAGCTCGTGCGTTCCGGGAAGGCCTGGGTGGATTTCCCCTGCCCCAGTGACCCAGGATGCCCGGGGCCTTCCGAGAAGAGGAGATGAAAGGGGCGGGCAGGGACCATCCCCGAGAGCTTATTTTGGGGAGGGGGTTGTGTACAGAAGAAACCAGTCGGATGCAGGGTGGGGGGGCACCTGCTCCGTCTGGTGGATGTCTAGACGCAGAAGATCTTTGGGGCTCTTTGGACCCCCGGGGGTGGGGGGAGGAGGGATGGAGGGGTCGGGAGGAGCGCAGGGGGAGGATGGTCCCCTCCCCCCCTTTTCCCCAGCACACTCACCACCAGCGGAATGGAGCAGATGAGCACCACCAGGGAGGTGGCGATGAGCAAGATGACCATCTGGATCTCGGCGCCCGCGATGCGACGGAAGCTCCGACGGCGGCGGAAGTCACCGCCGCTGCTGCGCGGCAGGGCGGGGGACGCAGCCAGGTTTCCCCGGCCGGTGGCGGCGGCGGCAGAGGAGGCGGAGGCCACGAAGGCGGCGGCGGCCGCGTGGTGCTGCTCGAGGCCCAGGGAGGTGCGGCGCATGAACTGGCGGTGCATGCGGAGCAGCGCGCCGCACACCAGCACGTTGCACAGCACGGTGGCGAGGATGAGGAAGGAGCTGAAGCCGGCGTACATGTAGGAGAAGGCGGCGTAGGCCGTCACGTTGGTGGTCCAGTCGATGAAGCACCAGGTGCCCGGGTACTGGCGCCGCGAGTGGCCCAGGCCCATGCCGGGCAGCGCGCAGAAGAGCACGTTGGAGACGTAGACGGCGAAGAGCGTGAGGCCGGCCAGCCGCTTGTCCACGTAGTGGCTGTAGAAGTAGGCGTGGTTGATGGCCAGGTAGCGCTCGATGCTCATGGCACAGATGATGCTGAGCCCCGACAGGCCGAAGAAGAGGAGGATGAAGGTGCTGTAGTCGCACAGCGGCTGCTCGCCGGGCCACTGGCCCTTCATGTAGGTGGCGATGGTCACCGGGCTGACCAGCAGCGTGCCCAGCAGGTCGGTGACCGCCAGGCCGCACACCAGCGTGTAAAACGTGGTCTCCTTCTGCTCCTTGCGCGACTTGCACAGCACCACGATGGCCACTACGTTCCCCACCACGCCGAAGATGAACATCACGGCCGGGATGGTCACCGGGCTGTTGAGCCGCTCGGGGGAGGCGGACGCGTTGACCCCGGGCGTGGACATGACGGCGAGGGCGCGCGGTCTAGGGATAGTGAGACAGACAGACAGACAGACAGACAGACAGACAGACAGACAGACAGACGAGAGGGCAAAGGGAGGTGAGTGCGGAAGTGACCACCTGCCGGGGTTAGACTCGCAGCAGCACCTCCACGGGTGAGAGGAGACCCGGACACCCCACGTTAGAATCCGCGGCCACTTAACCGACAGCGGCTCTCCAGTCCTTCCTCCCCCCGCCCCGGCTCCCCTTCCCCGCCAGCGGCACCGCTTGGCCGGCGGATATTAATATTGATAAGTCCGTACCCGCCCTTCCCGCCTCGGCCGCCCGACCCCACTCCCTGCCTCGCGCAGGCGAGTGAGATCTCAGCCGGGGAAAGCGACTCGCTTAGCGTCCCGGCGTCCACGACACTCCCCCGGGAGGCCAGACGCGGACGAGGACCCGATGGGCCCGTGCCCGCCTACCTGGAGCGGCGCGCCGGGGACGCGGAGACCCCGAGCTCGGAACTCCTCCGACCAGCCTGCGGCCTCGCCCCGCTCCCCCGGCGGCGCGCCGAGCCTTCCACCCGCTGCGAGCCGGCTTTCAGCGACGGCCCATCTTCCGGAGCCGGGATGAGCTTTCAGAAACTCCCAGGAGCCACGGGGGACATCGGGACGGGACTCCAGACGGGAGTGGGGCGTCTTCCCGGGTCCCCACCCCGGCGGTCTCCGGCGGGAAGCCCGCGGACGCCGCCCGCCGCCGCCCCGGGCGCTCCCAGGTGTGCCGCTGCCAAGCGAGCAGGTGGCGCGCGGAGCGCCGGTCCCCGGCTCTGGCCGCCCTTCGCCCCGCGGCGGGCAGGACGCGCGGCGGGCAGGACGCTCGGCTACCGCAACTGGTGACGGTGACCGAGGCCGTCGGCGGAGCCCTGGGGGCGGCTCAGTGTCCTCACGGCCGGAGGCTCGGACCTGGGGCTGCTCATCTTCGTAGCTGGGGCTCCGGCTCCTCGGCGCTGCTTCTGTACAAACTTTTCTCCCCCCCGCACGAGTTTCCCCGGTGGAGGCGGAGTCAGGCTGGCGCGGCCCGGGCTCCCATTGGCTGGCAGGGAACGAGGCGGAGCAGGCGGGAGTGGGGGGAGCTGGGCGGAGCCCCGGGTGGGAACCGGCGGGTGGCTCGGGGCGCGGCGGTAGGCAGCTCGGGTGCTCTCCGGGGTCGGGTGGAGGAGACCCCGGGGAGCCTCCATGCTGTCCAGAGCTGCGTGGGGCGATGGCGCACACTGGTTCCCCTCTCCGGTTCCTTCCCCTTTCTGTGTCTCCTAGTGATACTTTCTATCCACAGTGGGCAACATGTGGGGTAGGACCCTACCCTGGAGTGACAGCTCTGTGTGTGTGTGTGTGTGTGTGTGTGTGTGTGTGTGCTCGTGCGTGCACGCGTGCGCCCAAAACAGCGCTTCGGATGGATCTAGGAGGGCCTGGTGGGTGGATGGGTGGGTAGGTACCAGACTGGGGAGGGGAAACCAGGAAGAAACCATCCTCTCCCCATAAAAGGAGTTCGTTGGCAGTGCCCGGCCCGCATTCTGTAGGACTCTTCAGCAGGAAAAATAATAAAGAAAAGGGAAGACTGAGCCGGGACTGAGAGCTTTCCTGGCTCCCGGGTTCCCGCAGGTGGGATGATTTTTCTCCCCTCTTGTGGAGAGCCTTTTTCTTAGTTGAACACCTCCCAACTGAAGGAAGGGTAGACAGAAGGTTCTGGCTTGGAGCCTGTTATACTGTTGGCCCCCTGCAGCAGGAATCCTTTGGAGGGTGTGAGGGGAGTGAGACAGGTGAGCCAGGAAACTCACCAGGCACTCCCTGCCTCCCGTTTAGCAGGGGAGAGCCTTTCTTCTTGGGGAGAAAAGTTTCCCCTGTATCCGCTGTTTGCTTCTTTTTACTTGATTTTCTAAAAGCTGGAACTATAAATCAGCATAAAAGATGTTAAAAAAGGTTGTGCCACCTAGTCTTTAAAAACTGTGTCACTGTGAAAGGGTATCAATGTATGTGAATTAATGCACCTTCTATCTGGCAAATATCATGTAACCCTTTTATTAATTACAATAAAAAATAAAATATAATAAGAAAGAAAAAAAAACTGTGTCACCTAGTATTTAAAGCGCGCGCGCACACACACACACACACACACACACACACACACACACACACACTAAGATCTTCTCTAAGGTAAACTTGGTCCCTGTAGGTGATAAACAGGCACTTATTGCCTATCCTTATTTCATGAGAGAACAAACCTGTCTAGAATTTATCTGATTTTTTCAGATAGTCTCGGCAACACATGAGAAATGACTGAAACAAAAGGGGCATTCTGGATTTCACCAAGTTTCAGGTGGAATTGCTATCCCAGTGGTAAAACATTAAGGCTCCCTGTGGGGGCATTGCTGTAGCAAAGATCTTTTGTGTATACTGTGTGTACACGTGTGTGTGCTGACATGGGGGCTTGAACTCAAAGCCTCCATCTCCTGCTTCATCTTTTCACTCAAGGTTGGTGCTCTTCCACTTGAACCACATCTCTGCTTCTGGGTTTTTGCTTGTTGTTTGGATATAAGAGTCTCAAGGACTTTTCTGTCCTCCATGTCTTTGAACTGTGATCCTCAGATCTCAGCCTACTAAATACCTAGTAGTACAAGCCTGAGTCACTAGTGTCCTGTTTGCTGTTGTGTACAGTATACTTTTTCATTACAAACGAAGGGGAATTGCACATATGTTAGCAAGTAATAAAAGATTCAGTGGTGATGGGTTATTTTCTGTCTTCTCTTGACACTCTTTAGTTGTCAATGCTTCCATTGAGTAGAAACCTCTTATCAGCATAGAACACAAATCAACATTAGAAAAAAGAAACCATCTTCTGTCCACATCATGCTTTACCATCAACTGTCAGTAGATGCAGGATGTTTATTACACTCACTTTTTGCTAATTATTTTTTGCTTTTTCTTTCATTTTGAAGCTCCTAAAGTGGAATAATATGAATTGGTATACTTGTTAGTTTGTCCTGTTGAAGAATATATTAAGAGTATTACTAGCTCAGGCATACTGCTGAGGAAATGAATGGTTATACTTGACTTGTTAACAGTGAAGCTGTTTTCTTTCTTTCTTTTTTTTCTATGTATGTAGTACCGAGGAATTGAACCTGGGTCTTCATGCATGTTAGGCAAGCATTCTACCACTA
This sequence comes from Megascapheus bottae, assembly GCF_031878675.1. NCBI lineage: Eukaryota > Metazoa > Chordata > Mammalia > Rodentia > Geomyidae > Megascapheus > Megascapheus bottae. The sequence continues at coordinate 62,135,689 of NC_143512.1, forward strand.
GGCCAAACTTCTCACCCCAGTGAAGCTGTTTTCTTACTAGACTTTTAAGTTTTCCTTCTAGTAGTTAAAGAATATAGGAAATAAATAACAGCCCAGGATGTAAGACTTAAAACTATTACAAAGATTAACTTCACATTATTGTTTTGGTTCCCCATTATTTAAAAAAACTTTTAAAAAATTGTTATAAAGGTGATATACAAAGGGGTTGCAGTTTCATAAGTCAGGTAATGAGTACATTTCTTTGTCCACTATTCTTTTTTTTTTTCTGGGTCTTGAGCTCTGGCCCTAGGCACTGTCCCTGAGCTCTTCAGCTCAAGGCTAGCACTCTACCACTTGAACCACAGCACTACTTCCAGTTTTCTAGTGGTTAATTGGAGATGAGTCTCACAGACTTTTGTGCTTGGGCTGGCATTGAATCAAGAGCCTCAGATTTCAGCCTCCTGAGTAGCTAGGAGTTCAGATTCCTTTTGCCTGGAATCCACATTACAAAAACAAAGAAGAATTGCCATTTTTATTTTATTTATTTATTTTTTGCTAGTCCTGGGCTTGAGCAATGTCCTTGGACTTTCTCAAGGCTAGAGCTCTACCACTTGAGCCTCAGCACCACTTCCGGCTTTTTTCTATGTATGTGGTACCAAGGAATCGAACCCGGGTCTTCATGCATGCTAGGTAAGCACTTTAACCACTAGGCCAAACTCCCGGCCCAGAATTGCCATTTTTATGGGAGTAATTTATGTTGTTTATATATTTCAATGAAGAGATTTTTATTTTAATCATAGTTTTCTTTTCTCCCTTGTAATTTCATCTTCAGTCCTTCCTTCTTTTCCACAAAGAGCCCAGGTTCAGTTCTTGTAATTGTTATTCCAACCTCACTCAGAGTTTGAACAAGTGTGAGATCTGCCTGACTGAGCTGTTTGATTGCTCTCTTCTAATTGTTTAATCTTTTGAGTAAACACCTTAAGAACACTTTAAAAACACTCAACGAACATGTTTAAAAGTAGAGGTTGCTTGTGAGCGATTGCTCACAGTCAATGGATCAAAGAAAATATGGAACAGACAGATGTGATTCAGTCATCAAGCATGGGGTAAAAAAAGAAAATTTCTGGGAGAAAGGCAGCAAGGTGAATCAAGTCAGACCTCGAGTCCTTACTGAATTACAGTTGGCAGGATCATAGAGCTTTTCTGCAGCACTAACATTCATGGACTAGAGCCTGCACACCTTGTGTTGCCCTCGTTTTTCATGACAGCCCATGCGGAGACTCAAAACAAAGTGTCAGCATTTGTCTGCTGTTCGTAACACAGTGCCCTGGGACATAGTTGTCTTCCAGCAGGTTGAGTGGGGAAGAAAATACGTGGCATCCACTCACCGTTCATAGGGAACAGGCTCAGGGTTGTGATTTTGACCCTGATGGCTCTTTTCTCTCTCTTTTCCCTCCCTCCCTCCATAACTCCCTCCCTTCCTCCCTTTCTTTGTTTCTTTTTGCTGGTCCTAGGGCTTGAACTCAGAGCTTGGACTCTGTCCCTGAGCTTCTCTGCGCTCAGGGATAATACTCTACCACTTGAGCCACAATGCCACTTCCAGCCTATTTTGCTTATGTGGTACTGAGGAATGGAACCCAGGGCTTCATGCATGCTAGGCAAGCGCTCTGCTACTAAGGCACATTCTCAGCCCTCTTCTCTCTTTTTGGCAGTATATTTCAAACGTGCGTTCTCCTGATTTTCATTTTCTAAGTATGCACTTTGTGCTGAGTCTGGTGCTCCTAGCTGCTACGTCACAGTCTTGTGATTAACTCCCAACATTTTCCTGTGGTGATAAATTACTGTTGTGGGGACTGGTCACCAGAAATTGCTTCCACCTGTCTCCTGCGTCAAACATACTCTTCACTTTTTATGTTTCTCCTCTCTTTTCTCCAAATAGTTCTACCACACCCCCATTGTAGATTGGACCAATGGGCAAAAAAAAAAAAAAAAAAGAGAGAGCAGTGTTTGCCTACCTTTTTTTTTGAAAGGTATATGTGAAGAGATCAAGCTTTATTAGTCCTCCCTCTTCTAGAGAAGGGAGGACTTGCTGATTAAATTTAGGCTTCCCTCACAATTAAATTGCTGTGTTTTAATACTTGAGAAGATACACAGAAACTCCCTGGTTTAATTCTCAGCACCAGCATCAATCAGCTGCAGGTCCTGTGGCTCAGCACTTTCCACAGGGAACGGGTTTTATTACTTTCACTCTTCCCCTTACCACCTTACTATCACTCTCTCGTGGGAGTTAGGTAGGTATGACAAGAGGCTGTCATGTTTAACCAGGTCTTGTTTCTTTTTCTCTCTCTCTCTGTGTGCTGGTCCTGGAGCTTGAACTCAGGGCCCAAGTACTGTCTACAGAATTTTGCTCAAAGTTAATTCTCTATCATTTGCCCTAAAGCTCCTTTTCTGGCTTTTTGGTGGTTAACTGTAGATAAGAGGCTCGCAGACTTTCCTGCATGGGCAAGTTTTGAACAGTGATCCTCAGAGCTGAGCTTTCTGAGTAGCTATGATTACAGGTGTGAGTGACTGGCACCTGACTTCTATTCCCTTTTGATCACATAACTCCCCAGAAAAAATTCTCCATTCATGTTTGATACCACTAATTTGTGACCCTTCTGAAGGAATGACATGCTCTGAAAAGAGTGTCTATTCTTCTTCAAAATGCCCTGCTAGTTATCAACATGTCAAGGACAACATTAAGCATTTTGGCTTTGTGTCCATTCTTCATCCTCAGAGAGGTAAGATCTTCTTTATTTGAGAACTAGATCAGAGGTTTCTGAGAATTCATTATGAATTTGGAGCGTATTAAAAGCTTGAATAAACCTGAGCTAGGTCACTGAAATATGAGAAATCACCAAAGTTTGAAAAAAAAAAGAGCCCATTACTTGAAGAAAAATTTGTCTTTTGAGCAAGATGCTTAGTAACTCAAGTTCAAACCTTTTAATTGTCAGGGAGAAGGATATGGAGGACAAGAAGTAAAATTATTTTCTAAAGACAATTTCATCTTCACATTGAAATTAAAGCCAAGCATTAGTATCAGCGTTGGCTTGCTTCTTCTTGCCTTTCAAGTCAATACATATTGATCCCAAAAGAAATAAGTAATTTATTAAGTCTCTTCTGTAGTTTAAAATCTGAAGACAAAAGTATCTGAGAATTTCTGATCCTTCAGAATAAAGAAATTGTATGGACTGATCATTTTATAGGAAAACTCATACTTAAAAATATAGCTAGGTGGCCGGGAGTTTGGCCTAGTGGTAGAGTGCTTTCCTTGTATGCATGAAGACCCGGGTTGGATCCCTCGGTACCACATACATAGAAAAAAGCCTGAAATGGTGCCAAGGCTCAAGTGGTAGAGCTCTAGCTTTGAGAAAGTCCATGGACTGTGCTCAGGCCCTGAGCTCAAGCCCAGGACTGGCAAAAAAAATATATAGCTAGGTGTAGTGGCATGCACTTATTATCCCAGCTATGTGAAAAAGTAAGATAATTAAAAATTATTATTATCCTTAATAGTTACACATGCAGTCTATCCCACATCCGTTTATGATTGCAATGTATCTTGATCGATGTCATGTCATTTGTCCTACCACTTGAGCCATGGTTTTACTTTGGGTGTTTTGCTGGTTGACTGATTTCATAGGCTTTTCTACTCATGCTGGCTGTGAACTCTGATCGTTACATTTCAGCCTTCTAAGTAGCTAAGATTGCAGGCATGAGCCATTGGTAACCAGCTTAAAAAGTGTTAATTTTTAAGAATTAAAAAAGTGTGAAATTTTAGTAGGTGGGAGAATAACACACACTTTTCAAAACTGACTTCTGTCTTCAGGATCTGTCTTCAACTCTGATCATAGCCCTTCCACCACTGTAGGGATTTGAAGATTTGTTACCAGCGCATGGTCCACAGTGTGATTCACTCTGGATCTAATAAATGTTCAACTTATACATTGGTAGCAGCCAGTCCTTATACAAATATTCTACTTATTAAATAACTTTTTATTGCTAAATCAACCTCAAAAAGAAATGGGATTTTTTAATGTTGCCCTTCATTTCCCAGCCCTCATCTCATTTTTTCTTATCATGTTTTCTATATACACATTTAAAAAATCTTCAGAAGAACGAGAAAAAAATTCCCTTTGTTTCTTAAGGAGAATATACTCTAGATTACGTTGTAGGTGGGTTCACTTTATTTTGGAGTTTACAGACTCCTTCAGGTTTCCATAGTCACATGACCATCAAGGTGTACTTCAAGAAATGTTAATTTACTTACCAAAAAAAATCCCACAAACGTTTCTAGTATTGATCTTCATGACAGATAATCCCTCCTTTAATCTCAAATCAAACCTTGCCATTGTCAAAGGGTGCCCTTAAATGGGAGAGTATTTTATTATATCTAGTAAAAATTTGGTAATTTCAGCCTTCTGAAGACTTTTCTGTTGCTTTTCTTTGAGGGTTCGGTTACTTTCTTCAGATATTTGTATTTGATTTTCTGTATGGGCTTCACTAAAAACGTTGGAGGAGCGTATCTGCTGTTTTGCTTCATTAAACACATTCCCTTCCAGGGAAATACTCGAGATTTTAGTAGCTTTATGAAAGCTGTATTCATCAGAAAGTGTGTCACTCTGTCCAGATAATCCCTAAAGAGCTCTAAAAAGGTTAGCTGGGGACATGTGTTTGTTTTTTAAAACCTGGAAAAAGCATTTCCTTTGTAGAGTCAGAGTCAGCCAATGGTCCCTGCACAGCTGTGTCAATTGTACATCCTTGGCAACGTGGAGACAACGTCACAGTTCATCTCTACTTTTCCTCTCCTAATAGTGAGGCATGCATTCCTAGAATTCAGAGTAAGGAGCTAGCCTTTACTATTGCCTCTTCCCTAAGGAGAAATGGTGATGCTGCCATTCCTTTCTAGAAACACAGCCCTTAAGAAGTCCTGAGTCACCTCCCCAGGAATCCAGACAGCCATGGTCCCAGGCACCTGTGCAAAATGGCTTGCAGTGCTAAGGCAAGCATACTTCATAACTTCTTTCCTCTCTTTACTTCCTTCCTGTCTCATCCCATATTGTCCTTCATTTCTGACTCCTCCCCCATATTCTCAAAGCCAACCTTTGTGAAGCACTAGATGTGTGCCTGGATGTGCAAAGCACCATTAGGGAGCAAACTCTCCTATTTTACAAATGAAGATATTGAAACAGAAAAACTTAGTTATTTTCCCTCCAAGATCACAAACCTCAAAGATGCTATTGCACCTGTTTATTGGCCATTGGATGATACTGAATAACTCCTAAACAACTCATGCCATACCCCTCTCCCCAAGAAAAGAACAAAAGCAACTATTTGTCAATAAAGAAATAAAAGTATAACTTTTGTGGACAACAATGGCATATTCACATTAACTATCCACTGCCTGTCTCTGTGCCCTGTGAGAACAAATCAGAAAATGTAAGAAGAATCAGAAAATCAGGTTATTTCTGATTTGATCTTGTGGTTTATTTTGCTTTGTTATTTTTGGTGGGGGTAGTGGCCACTCTTGTGTTTGCCAAGGGAATTGATAATAATTTCAGCGTAATTAAATGATCAAAAACTTCCTTGTGAAGCTCTGTGTAATTCTGTTCCCAAACACACAGCCAAAACCAACTTTCCTACTTAGGACGAGCCTCTGTATAGAAATAAAGGGGAGTAGTGTAATGTCAATAATGTGAAAAAAATGACTATGAGCTATGTGCCAGAGATTATGCTAAACCTTTGATTTTTTTCTTTTACCTTAGGTAAGCCTATAATAAACCTACAAGGGGTATTACTTCCCCATTTTGTAGAAGTGTAAACTGAGAATTAGGAAGATGTTCTATAGCATATCAGTTACAGGACTGGAAGCGTTGTCATCAAAGCACTCTGTGCCAGAGAGAGAAAGTAAGATGATTGGAAAGCCAGCCCTCAGCCCTCCTTGGCTGTGTCCTTTCATGTAAACTAACTTCTTGAAGGTTTCTTGTCTTTGTGTTGTTAGTTCTTACTGGGTTTATCTAGATTCCCAGCTTTGCAGGCAGATGTCACAGGCAGGATCACCTTCAAAGACACCATGATCTGTTTCCTTTCATCACTATATTCATTGTATTTGTTTATTCCTGCTCTAATCCTAACACATGGTGATGCATGTACCAGGAGACGTCTTTAGATTTTATAGGAATACAGTTCTCATCACCTGCTATTCTATCAAGATGTAAAGTCAGTAGGAAAAGCTCCACTTGTTTTGCTGTGTGTGTGTGTGTGTGTGTGTGTGTGTGTGTGTGTGCGCGCGCGCGCGTGTGTGATCAATGGAGTGCGTGTGACAGGGGAATTCAGGAAGGACTTGAGTGGGCGTAGCCGCATCATCCTTCCTCATCTTTCTATGCCATTAGAGGTGTTGCCAGTCCATGTGCATGGCATATGGATGGCTTTGAATGACTCTCAATGTATCTCTTAGCAATGGTACATGAATGGGATTTACTTGCCATGCTTGATCCAATATAATGTGTTCTGTAGCTATTATTATTATTATTATTATTATTGTTATTATTTTGTCTGTCATGGGACTTGAACTCCGGCTTGGGCACAGTCCTGAGCTCACTCGCTTGCTTTCTTTCTTTTCTTTCTTTCTTTCTTTCTTTCTTTCTTTCTTTCTTTCTTTTCTTTCTTTCTTTCTTTCTTTCTCTCTCTCTCTTTCTTTCTCTTTCTCTCTCTCTCTTTTGCTGTCTGTCTGTCTTCCTCTCTTCCTCTCTTTCTTTTTTGTCAGTCATGGGACTTGAACTCTGGGCCAGGACGTTGTCTCTGAGCTCTTCAGCTCAAGGTTACCGCCCTTCCCCTTGAGCCACAGCACCACTTCTGGTTTTCTGGTGATTAATTGGAGAGAAGAGTCTCACAGACTTTAGTACCCAGGCTTTGAACCACGGTCCTCAGATCTCAGCCTCCTAAGTAGCTAGGATTACAGGTGTGAGCCACCAGTGCCCACCAACAGTATTGATTCTAGGATTCTCCAATATGTGGTGATTTTGTAAACCTTTGAAGGTGTGTGTGTGATTGTCTTTACCTAGGTAATTACAGAAGGGCTTTAATCTGGATCCTTTACAAACTTGGTGCTCAAAGTTTATGAAAGAGGTACTAGGGAGTAAGCATGACTCGTAAATATATAACTGAAAAATTCACTCAGGACAGAGAGTCCCACAAGGCATATTTAAAAACACCTATAAAAGGATATTTCCAGAGTCTCATAGTCTTATCTGCAATTAACTATTACAAAAGTGGAAGTGATGCTGTAGCTAAGGAGTAGGGTGATGGCCTTGAGCTGAAGAGCTTGGGAACAGTACCCAGGCCCAGAATTCAAGCCTCATGACCAACAAAAACAAAACAAAACAAGATACCCCAAAGCAAACCAAAAAACTGCAACAGAACCAAACCAAAACTATAACCATGAAAATACACAAAAATGAATATTTGAAAAAGCAAATCATTAAAAGCCCTATATGGCATGGAAGTTTGTTGCATGTAGGGAAAAAACTTAGGGAATAATTTCTGAAAGTACAAGAATGTATACATGGTAGTGTTTTTATTTTTTGTTGCACACATACATAATTTTTAGTTCATTTAATTTTTATTGTAAAGCACTCTACTAAAAATACAATTCTATTTGACCTTTTCAATCTTTGTGATCTATGGTAAGTCATTAAAGACCTTTTTTATTTTGGTACACTGCATCTTGTATATATGTTTATCTGACTTGGGGGAAAGGAAGGAGAATAACAAAATGATGAGACAAAGGGTAAAGAGTGGGGGGAAATCAAGATGAGTGTGGGGGGGAGGGAAATGGGGACCATGTCATGAGAAAGGGTATCAATGTTTGTGAAGTAATGCACCTTCTATCTGGTGAATATAATGTAACCCTTCTATTAATTGCAATAAAAAATCTAAGAAAAAAAAGGGCACAGAGAACACAGACATACTCACAAGACATTATGTTGAAAATAGACTTTGTAACTTGTTGGGGAGGGGAGCCTGGGAGAGGGAAAGTGGGAGTAAATGAGGGAGAGGGTTACATGGTTTAAGAAGAAATGCATTCCTTATCTTACTTATGTAACTGTACCTTTACAATAAAATAAATAAAAAATGTAAACAAAAATGTTAAAGACCTTTTAGTTTAAAAATTGTTATAAAAAGGTAATGTACAGTAGGCATCAGTGGCTCCCGCCTGTAATCCTAGCTACTCAGGAGGCTGAGATCTGAGGATCGCTGTTCAAATCCAGCCTGGGCACAAAATTCCATGAGACTCTTATTTCCAAAACTGGAAATTGCACTGTGACCCAAGTTGCAGAGTGCTAGCTAGATTTGAGCTGAAGAGCTCAGGGACAGTGCCTAGGTCCAGAGTTCAAGCCTCACGACCAACAAAAAACAAACAAGCAACATCCCCACCCCCAAAAGATGGCTTATAGTTCCTAAGTCAGGCAAATAACAATTTTTGGGGGGGTCACACTGTCACCCCTTCTCCCACTCTCTCCCAGTTTTCCCCTCCCACTCCCATGAAGAAGTTATATAGTTAATTTTCAACATAGTACCTGGTAAGTATCACTGCTGCATTTGTTTACCCTTTGTCTTTCTATTTCTGTGCCTCTCTTACCCACACTATGACAGATAAATGAACAAACAAACAATACTCTTTTAGCTTTTGAACTATCATTTTTGCTTATTTCTCAACACAACTCCCAGTCACCCACATGAAATGATTCCTAACCGTCATTTATCTTCTCCTTTACCTAGGCAGCAAGAAAATATGCGCATATCTTAATAACTGCCATTAGTGTAAAGGAGAACATACTTATTTGTGTCACTTTTGAATTAGCATATATTTGCACCAAGAGGGGTTTCATGATGATATTTCCATATATGTACAGAGTGCACTTTGAACAAATTCACCCTCTCCTCCATATTCCCTTTTTGTTCGCTCCTTCCCAAAGAACATTTTCTTGTAAGTGAAACCTGAATCAGTTGAACTTTGGTCTGTCTTCTCTGGCAGAGAGGTAAAATGCTGTTTATTTCCTCCTTCCAAGTTTAGTACAAGACAAAACTCACTCTAGAATCAGAGCAGCGCACTTGATTTTTCATTTTGTTTTTTTACCTATGCTCAGGCTTTTCTGTTGCAGTATATTAGTGACTACCAAACACAGATACCTGCAGAGTGAAATTGTTTTCTGTAATGTCTTTCTGACCCCTTGGGCTGAGTGACGAGCCTCTGAAAAATGCACTTGCTGACCAATAACTATTTGCAGACTAGAGAATAAAAGCATTCTTTAGAATTAAAAATCTATCCTGTCATTTGATAGCTTCTGTAAAGGCATGGAAGAAGGATGTATCAAAACTTTGGTTGCTGGGAAATAAAAGCAGTTAAGACGAACAGACTCAGGATGGCCCTTGAATTAGCCTCTGGGTCAGATGGAATGACCTGTTCTCTGAACACATCAGCATTCCTCCTTCCTCATTAATGTAAAGCTTAATTTCATGAACAAGAATGCCAAGTTGTCTTTTCCTTTGTTAGCACTATCGTTGCCTTCCATTTTTAGTTCTTATTTTAATTGAAATGTGATAGAAATGTTGATATACTGTGGGTTTTAAAGCATCACCTCATTATGTAAGGGATTTTTTTCCTATAATGACACACATATTTAAAGATAAAAATGCAGTTGTTTTTTTTTAGTCTTCAAAACATTTGAGGAATGAGAAATAGAAGGAAGAAGGGAAGGAGAGAGCTTGGGAGAGAGGGTAAGAGAGAACATAAGGGAGAGAGAAGGAGGAAGGGAAGTAACTGAGTGACACTTTCTTAACAGTCACACCCAGGGATCCAATCACATGATGTCATGAGAAAGTCACTCTTGAGGTTTCATGTAGGAATTTATGTGTTCCCAAGGCAACAAAACCAAACATATTGCAAAGCATATATGTCACTGATGACTATGAATAGCAGAAAAGATTTTGAAGACTTAACAGAATTTATTTATAGATTTTGCCTAGTCATTGTGGATGTTTCATTCAAAAAAGGTGGATCACTTTTCTCCACGGGATTGAAACTTTGAAACTGATAAAGGAAATACTATGCTTTCCTACCCCTTTATTACCCCCTACATATATTGAGAATATGAGCATATAGTGTACATTGTTGTATACAATTTCTGTTTTTATCCTTTGGGTACTCAAAAGAAAAATTGTAACCTTAGGCAGACATGTGTTTAACAGATACTTCACAAAAAAGTTTCCAGATAAAATTTAAAAGGATTGTATTATTCCCCTGCTACAAAACTTCACTCTACAGTTATGAAAGACCTTGAGATGTCTAATAATTAAAAATAATAGTTTGAATGATTTGGTTAATATTTTCCATTTTTGGTTATGAAATCCTTCATTAATAATGATATAGATTAGAATTCTATCCAACATATGTAGGAAATTGTTCCAAATACATCAAAGGATGCTCTATTTTTCTGAGCACTAGTTTAGAGACAAATATTGTAATATTAGTAGACATGTTACTCTTTTTAACTGTATTAGGAAAACATGTTTTGTAGTGATTTTAAGGATTTTGTGGATTAGGATGGACCTAAGGTAATTTATGTTAAAAATAGTAAGTAGATTTAAAGAAAATGGAAAGTAAATAACAGTAAGGACCGTATGTAAATATGACATAAGCATAAATGTGGAGAGTAAAAATCTGAGAGCAGTCTGATTGCTAAGCAGATGCAGTATTGGGGTAGGTTATACACATATATGTGTATGTAAATTGGCAGTAAGGAAAGGGAGACAGGGGACTTAGTTCTTAAAATAATTTTGCCAGGCGGGACTTTAGCTTCCTTATCAGTAGTAAGTGGGTACCTCAAGTGGTAGAGCACAAATCTTGAGAAAGCTCAAGGACAGTGCCCAGGCCCTGAGTTCAGGCCCCAAGACTGGCCTAAACAAATAAATAAATAAATAATGTGACCTCAGTCAATCAAAGACATTTATATTTAGCTTTCTATTGCTTTTTAAGCTTTCCAACTGTTAATATAGACAGTATTTAACAAAGAGTTTGAAAAGTTCGTATAACCAGAACAGGAAATAACTAGCTCAAAACAGGTAGCTGATTTCAACTTTTTTTTTTCTTTTTGCCAATCCTGGAGCACTGTCCTTGGGCTTTCCCAAGGCTAGACCTCTACCAATTGAGTCACAGCACCACTTCTGGCTTTTGTCTATGTATGTGGTATGAAGGAATTGTACCAGGGTCTTTGTGCATGCTAGGCAAGCACTCTATCACGAGGCCAAACTCCTGGCCCTGATTTCAACATTTTTGAAGCTGATCTAGTGTAATGAGTCTACCTTTCTAAAGAATTATTTTTGTCTTGACTCTCTTTCCTTGTCAATAAAATGGTTGATGATAATAGAACATATTGCAGAAGGTCTGGTTGGGGATCAGATGAATTTATATAAAGAGCTCAAGAATTCTGGGGACACAGTGAACACTCCACAAACATTAACTGTCATTGTATAGTTTCATGAATGTATCTTCTATCATATATATGTATATATTTTTTTCCCTTTAATTTGTCAGCACTGACCTGAATTCTTTGGTTTAATTTTGTGTTTATAGCCATAGCTACACTTTTCTTTTCTTTCTTTTTGCATTTTTTATTGTTACTGTAAAGATGATATGCAGAGGGGTGATTGTTATAAAAGCCAGCTAAAGAGTATATTTCTTTTTGAACTTTGTTCCATCTTTCCTCACTCTCTCCCAGTCTTTCCCTCCCCACCCCAGTTATATAGTTCATTTCAGTATAGTGTATAGTGAATATCACTGCTGCATTTGTTTAACTTTCATCCCATCATCTCTGTGCCTCACTACCCTTCCCAAAGACAGGTAAATAAACAAGACAAAAGGAAGAGAAAATTAAAACAGCAATAATTTCCTGTTCATTTTATAAATATTATTTTATAAGATCAGATACATATACAGAGATACTTTCCATGCAGGCAAGTTTGAACTTGTAAATGAAATTTATGTTAAGTACTCATTTACTTATTAAAATAATTTTCTGTTTTCTCTTGTAATTTCTAGCGAATCATACAACAGGCTCAGATGTCAAGGCCATGAGAATAAGTTCAGAAGTCACATGCACACCCCGCCCCCAGAGATGGAATTCTTGTGAAATATAACTTATAAATCATTATCTCTTTTTGAAAAAGATATAACTTAATTTATTTTTTTGCCAGATTATAGGACTTAAACTGTGGTCCTGGGCACTGTCCCTGAGCTCTTCAACCCAAGGCTACCTCCCTGTACCACAGTACCACTTCCAGTTTTCTGGTGGTTAGTTGCGGGTAAGAGTCTCACAAATGTTGGTGCTCAGGCTGGCTTTGAACCATTGTCCTCGTATCTGAGTCTACTGAGTAGCTAAGATTACAGTTGTGAGCCACTGGTACCCAGCATAATTTAATTTCTTAATGTTTTACATCTTTGTCCTGGGACTTGTCCAAATATCTTTTAATTTCTTTCTTTTCTTTTTTTTTTTTTTGCCAGTCTTGGGCTTGGGCTCAGGGCCTGAGCACTGTCCTTAGACTTTCTCAAGGATAAAGCTCTACCACTTGAGCCTCAGAACCACTTCTGGCTTTTTTCTATGTATGTGGTACCAAGGAATTGAACATGGGTATTTGTGCATGCTAGGCAAGCACTCTATCACTAGGCCAAACTCGCGGCCAATATCTTTTCATTTCTAATAGGAATACCAACATAAAATTAGGATGACTATAAAATATCACCATTTTCTAAAGAAACCAACTAAATTGAGATACAGTGGTTTTGGTTCTTAGGAAAACGAGTCTTGGTCATAAAAAAATAAAAGGTGATTAATCCTGTATCTGTCTTTTCCTATGTCATTTTCTGTCATCTGTCTGGCCACCTTGGCTGAGAGAAGACTTGCTTCACACTAGTGTGAATCATGGATAAAGTTTATTACGTTTACCTTAATTAAACCAGAACCATACAACAGGATCAAGGATATCATTGCTTCTTTGTTACTCTTGGCATGACTCCTATTCTCTTTTGTGATAAATCACCCACCCTTTGCCCTCTGATTATCTACCAAGGAAACAAGATCTTGCTTTGTGGAGCAAAAAGGGAAGTATATTATCACTTAATTTTCAACTGCAAGAGTTGGCATATTGTCTCAGGAACAAATAAATCTGAATTGTTACTTATCTTGTGTTTAAGCAACTCTGGGCTTTTCCTTTTTTTTTTAATGAGGGTTTTATGGAGGGCTGTCTGCAAAGGCTGGCATTCTGCTCTGGCTGGAAGATACTAATGTGATGAAGCCATGTCTAGGTCAGTAGACACAGAAAACCTTCTTCTAGAATGGGAGACATTTGCTCAAGCAGTGGATACAGAGTGAGGAGGGCAGATTATAGAGTATTGCAAAGGATCTAAAAGACATTCCTCTACATGCTTTTTAAAAAAGAAGCATGGAATAATGACTGACAAAGAAAAAAGATATATTTCAGGAACTCAACTTGATGAATCCGAGATGAGTATTTATCTATGCAACCATCACCATATACAGTGCCTTAAACATATCCATCACCAGCATAATTTTCTCATGCTTTAGTCATTCCTCACTATGGCCTGTGACAAGCACACTTACCTGATGACCTACCATTATGGTAAAATTGTTAATATACAGTAACCCTAGATACTGTGCTGTGCAGTGAGTCTCTAGGATTTTAAACCTTATATCACAGAAACTGTGTACCTATTGACTAATAACTCTGTTTCTCCTCTCCTCAAGACCCTTCCATTTAAAGCAGGGTTTAGTAAGCTAATTTGTTAGCAATGGGTACTTCTCAAGATATGGTGAGTGGTTGGTAAGTGTAATTTCCAGTGATGTAAATCAGTATTGTTGATTTTCAACATAGAGCAGCCAGAAAGTATGGCAACTTCTCAATGATCAGTCTTAATTTTGGTCTCCTACCTTATGCCATAGAAGAATAACTCATTCGGTATACATTAGAGGTCTACATAAAGAAAGCAAAAGAACATCTCTAGAGTCCAAAATAGGAGGTTTATTGTTATGATCTTGGTAAGGAGAGAATGTTAGTGATTGAAGAACTGATAAATCAAGCTGTCTTAAAATTGAGAACTTCTATTCATCAAAAGACCCCCACAATTAGCACAAAATACCAAAGAAAATGTTGCATGAGCTCATTATGTAAACCTAAAGAAGATGTAAACTCAAACACACATTCCAAGAGATCAAAACTCTAAAGCAAAAATGTGGGGTAAGGGAAAGAAAAAAATAAAGACTGGGTAGTATCACAAGAGGAGTTCCTGTTGCTGACGTGGTCACACATTTACTTGTGTTATTTATTAAGCTATATGATTTGTTTGGGGCAATTTTGTGGTATCCATTGTTATACGTCCCATTAAAAATTAAAATTACTGGCTGAAAATATATCAAGTAAATTAGCAATAAAAATAATAAAGACAAAGATATCAGCTTTCAAATGCCTTCAATTTTTGGATATTGAGATGTTTGTTATTACAAGTGATCTTCACTGGAGTCATAACGTACATGTTTATATTTGGCATGATTGACTAAAGAAGAGAGGAAATATGACATGGAGGCTGGCATGAAATAAGATCCTGGCTGGTAGGTCATGGCTGCATTCCTAGCTATCCAGGAGGCTGAGATTCGAGGATTGGGGTTCAAAGCCAGTAAAGGCAGAAAAGACCCCATGAGATTCTTGTTACCTCCAATTAATTACTCAAAAAACAGAAGTAGAACTGTGGCTCAAAGTGGTAGAGCACTTACTTTGAACAAAAGAGCTCAGTGACATCAGTCAGACCATGAGTTCAAGCTCCATAACTGACAGAGAGAGAGAGAGAGAGAGGGGCGGGGATGGAGGGAGAGAAGAGAGGGAGAGAAAGAGAATCCTGTAAACAAACCTGGGTTCTTAAAGCTGTGCTGCAGCGAAGAAGGTGACATTGTAAGAAAAGAAAGCAAGTTGCTCCATGTTCTCCATGCAAAACACCATATGCCCTCTGCTTAAACAATATAAAACTACCTTTTCACAGTTCTAGAGGCTAGAGGTCCAAATCAATGTGTGTGAGTGGTGGTAGGGAAGGAGAAGGTTTTTTTTAAAATTTTTTTGAACAGAGTTTTCTCTCTCCTTGGTTCACAGATAGCTACCCTTGCTGGCTTGCTGGCTTATCATTTGATCTTTCCTCTTTGTTCCTGTGCCCCTAGCTTTCCCAGGTACCTAGATTTCTTTATTTTATAAGAACTCAGGTCAGAATGGATTAGACCTTACCCTAATACACACATATGTTAACTTAATTACTTGTGTAAAATTATCTTCACAAGCAGTCATATTCAGAAGTTAGGTTCAATATATGAGTTTTAGAGGGTTGGGAGAACAACTCATTCTATACTGATGAGTAAATCCTTCTTGGGATTTATTTATTATTTATTTATTCAGAGTTTATTTAGTGAGAATGAAGTGGGATTGAAAATGATTCTAGACATTCACAGTAGGAATAACAGCAATAAATTATTGAAGAATAAGAGATAATTATTAACATCTTATGTAGAATAAAGAATAGTAGAGGAAAATATTGAAATGACAACTTGAAATGTAAGCAATCCTATTTCTACACATTGAATGCACGAATATAATCAAAGAAGCTTCACCCTCATAGCAGAGGGAAATTAACTTGCTAAGATTGCTTGAATTCCTCATGTTGATATGGTTTGTTTTGAAATCTTTCTACAATTTATAGCCAGAAGGATTTATGGTACTTCCTTATTATTACTTCTAGAAGAAAAACAGACATGGAAAGAAAACGTAAGCATTTAGCAAACTGAAACTTTAATAGAAATTGGCATTCAGCAACGAAGAAAATATTTACCTGGTATCCAATTCATAATCTTTAAATGGTTCTAATAAAGAGACTTTAATCAGAGGAGACAGCTAATAGAATGTTTATTTGATTATACTATGATTTGAAAAGGAATATTACCACAATGTAAATAAAATACAAAAGTCTTTGCAATTTTCTTTGATCAGTTCCAAGATATTTTAAAATTCTTTCATATTTGGAATGTGGAGTGCTGAATTTCATTCTTGTGAAATTAAGAAAAGCGTTTACTGTCAGCTCTAATTTGAGAAGTATTATGTTATTATCTTTATTGTTAAATTGTTTTCTATATACAAATCTTATGTTTAGTCACAAAGCAGGATAACTGCGTCCAATTCCATTGTTCCAAAGCCTGGCATGTAGCAGGTAGCTAAGTAAATTACTTTCTCATCAAAGTTATGAGGCGTATACAGTACAGAATGAATCCTTCACAGACACTTTCATTCTTCTTTCATACCTATAGTCTAGGCAGGTGCTCTTATACTGAGCTGTGTCCCATCCCAAGCAGGTATAGGAGAGCTGTCTCTCCTATACCTGTAACCCAAGATGGCCTCAAATATGCTATGTAGTCAAGGCTGGCATCCTTCTATTGAAATTCTTCTGTCTCCACTTCCCAAGTGCTAGGATTGTAAGAGTGTACCATCACAACCAATGCTACACAACTTTTCTGATCATGGCTTTAAATCAAATGGGTTTTCTATGAAACTTTAATGAGACAAGGCACTTTACGAGACTAGAATTTCTAAGCAGAATTTCATACTTTCACTGATAATTTGTATAGATGTAGCTCTGTCATATCACTCTTGAAATGAGCAATTTTCTCGGATAAATTCAGTAAAAGGAGGGAAACACTTAAGATGCTTTAAAAGAAAAGAAACCCTGACAACCTCAATATTGAAGGCAGTAAATTCTTCACTTTACATTTTTCTGCTTAAAAGACCCTTCAAGTTATTATTTTTTTTATGCAGTCTCCTAAACCTCTACTGAATCCACTCCAGTCTTCATATTATCCAGTGACCCTTTTGTAAGTCTGTGTTTACTGTGAAGGTCAAATATAAAGCTCTTTTCTCAAGGTATAATGGAGGAAGCTTGTGACAATATGTAACTTCCAGCTTCATCACTTGCACAAGCCCTAACTAGAAAACAGAGAGCAGCAGATAAGAAAAGCAGATTTCTGAAGCATTGCTTGATACTTGTCTGAAATTTCCCACAATTTTAGTGGCTCCAGTGTCTAGAAAATACATAACAGATTGGATGTAAAGTTCAGCCACTGGTCAAGAGGTGCATATTCTTAACAAAAGGCAATTACTACTAATAAATCTACGTACGTGTGTGTGTGTGTGTGTGTGTGTGTGTGTGTGTGTGTGTGTGTGTGTGTGTGTATCGGTTGTGGGCTTGGACTCTGACCTGGGCGCTGTCCCCGATCTCTTTAGCTTGAGGCTACCACCCTACCCCTGGAACCATAGCACCACTTCCGGTTTTCTAGTGGTTAATTGGAGTTAAGTGTCTCATGGACTTTAGTGCCTGGGTTGGCTTTGAACCTTGATCCTCAGATCTCAGTCTCCTGAATAGCTAGGTCTACAGGTATGAGCCACTGCACCCAGCTATATCTGCCATATTTTATGGAAGTAATTTTAATTGTGCTGGAAACACCTAGCAGGGAGTTATAAGGGTTTGAAATAGTAGAGTTTGATGGAGAAAATTTGACATGGAGAGTATCCTTTTTTTGTTGTTGTTGGTTTTGAGGCTTGAACTTAGGGTCTCTTTGTGCTCAAGGCCAGTGCTCTATCACTTTGAGCCACAGTGCCACTTCCAATTTATTGAAATGTCAACTTTTCTTTTGCCAGTTCTGGGCCTTGAACTCAGGGCCTGAACACTTGTTCTTGGACCTTCTCAAAGCTAGAGCCATAGCACCACTTATGGCTTTTCCTATGTATGTGGTACTGAGGAATCGAACCTGGGTCTTCAATCATGCTAGGCAAGTACTCTACCACTAGGCCAAACTCTGGGCCTCCAATTTATTTATTTATTTATTTATTTATTTATTTATTTATTTATTTTTCATATATTTTTTATTGTAATAGAAGTGTTACATGATATTTGCCAGATAGAAGGTACATTAATTCACATACATTGGTACTCTTTCACATGTCTTGGTCCCCATTTCCCTCTCCCCCACCCCCACCTCTCATCTTGTTTTCCCCCCTTCCATATCTAATTTCAAATAACCAAATACAAATATATCTGATATATCAGATAACAAAGTGAGATACTATAACAATATGAGATAACCAAGGGACAGCAAAAGAGATGAGAGATAACATAGTACCTTAAGGACAACAATCATTCATTATATGGCTTTTGTTTCTATATCCTAGAGGTCCTTTCATTTAGCATCATAATATATGTTGGCCTCCAATTTATTAAGTAGTTAATTACAGATAAGTGTTTCATGGGACTTCTCAGCCTGGGCTGGCTTTGAACCAGATCCTTTAAACATGATACTCAGATATCAGCCTCCTGAGTAACTAGGATTACAAGCATGAGCCACTTGTACCTGACATGGAGAGTATCTTTAAGAAAGAATAATTTGTATTATTTTTCAGTATATTGACTCACTTAACAAATATTTGATTAATGCTTATGATATATTAAGATTTTCTGAATTCCAATAATATCACCTTGAATGAAATAGGAAGAAATCTGCTCCACATATGGCAGAGCTTATATTCTTTTTTTTAAATTTTTTATTGTAATTAATAAAAGGGTTACATGATATTTGCCAGATAGAAGGTGCATTAATTCACATACATTGATACCCTTTCACATGTCTTGGTACCCATTACCCTCCCCCCCACCCCCCCCACCCGTCTTGGTTTTCCCCCCTTCCCTATCAAATTTCAAATAACCAACTACAAATAAATTCAATATGTCAGCTAACAAAGACAGAGCTTATATTCTAACAGAAGGATTTAAGAAACAATAAATGGGATATATATATATGTAATATATATATGATGTCACATAATAATCAGTTCTGTAGAATTAAAATAATATTGTGACAATATAGAAAAACTACTATGGGATTAAAATATATTGTCACAATAGTAGAGATGGAGAATGTTTTAAAAAGTGTTATTAGTTTCAAGCTAAACTTCTCATCTTATAACTGAAGAAATTAAGTCAGTAGTTCAGTAGCTAGGGGAATAAATATGGACTGCCAATCTTCTGGTATTGTTTCTTTTCCCTGTGTACTTACGTCTTAGCTAGTTGAGACACACAATCATAGAAATGGGAGTAAATACAGCATGAGATAAAAGGGTTTATCTTATTTTATGGAGTGGTAGAAGATAGGATAGGATGGTAAAATAGTGCCAATTTGAAAATCCAGGTAAAATGTTTGGATTTGATGTAATGATAAAAAAAATAAGCTGGGCGGGGTGGCTCACGCCTGTAATCCTAGCTACTCAGGAGGCTGAGATCTGAGGATCAAGGCTCAAAGCCAGCCTGAGCACAAAAGAACTGAGACTCTTATCTCCAATTAACCTCTAGAAAATGGGAAGTGGTGCTTGGCTCAAGGGGTAGGGCGGTAGCCTTGAGCTGAATAGCTCAGGGACAGTGCCCAGGCTGAGTTCAAGCCCCAAAACCCACACACACAAAAAGAGGAATGCACAAATAGAAAAGTAAAATCCGACAGATTAAAAACTACATGTATGGTATCATTCTCCCCCTCCACCCCTCACCCCCTGAAAAATACTCTTTTGGCTAGCTTTTCTTATCATTAGGTAGAGAATTACTGTTTGCTGAGAATATAAAAGATACCATGTGACTTTTTTTTCCCTTTTCTATCTGGGAATGTAAAGCAACACATTTGTGCCATTACTTGGGCTTGTAACACTCAGCTTGTAACACTATTGCTTTGCTTTTTTATTCAATGCCAGCACTCTAGCTCCAGAGCTATACCATTTCCTGAAAGAAGACATTTTGGATAATCACAAATAGTTTATTTTGTCTCTACATATTGGCATTAAAATACTAGTGACATGCAGGTTGAGTGAGAACTTAGGTAGTAGTAGATTTGAATATAACGAGCAAGTTGAATCTTACACAACTGAGAGATGAGGTTACACATACTTTCAACATAAATTGGGAGTTAAGTTCTTAAATCTCCTTAGGATCCTAATACATAAATTATAAATTAGATCATAAATCACCTTAAGTGCATCAGTCATTGTTGCTGATTCATTTTCTTTTTTCTTCCTTCCTTCCTTCCTTCCTTCCTTCCTTCCTTCCTTCCTTTCTTTCTTTCTTTCTTTCTTTCTTTCCTTTTTTTTTGTCAGTCCTGGGCTTGAGCTCAGGGCCTGAGCACTGTCCTTGGACTTTCTCAAGGCTAGAGCTCTACCACTTGAGCCTCAGTACCACTTCTGGCTTTTTTCTATGTATGTGGTACCGAGGAATTGAACCCACGTCTTCATGCATGCTAGGCAAGCACTCTACCACTAGGCCAAACTCCCAGCCCTCTGCTGATTCATTTTCTTTTCAAGTTCCAGTAAGAGACCAAAGTAGCAATAAAACACGAAAGAATGTACTTTCCACTACAAATAAGACATACAATGATGCAGATGCCGGAATAGTACAGTTTTTACCCTTAACTTTTCTTTGAGAAAGAGTAATAGGAAATAGGATGGAATGTATATATATATATATGTATGCATATATATACATATGCATATATATATATACATATATATGGGCCTGGAGTTTGGTCTAGTGGTAGAGTGCTTGTCTAGCATGCACGAAGACTCAGGTTTGATTCCACCATGCCATATACATAGAAAAAGCCAGAAATGATTCTGTGTCTCAAGTGGTAAAGCTCTAGCCTTGAGCAAGCCCAAAGACACTACTCAGGCCCTAAGTTCAAGGCTAGGACTGGCAAAAATATATACATTAGAACATTTAACCAAAATTTCAAAAACCAATAAATTACCCAACAGGGCAGCTAAATCTTGTGTTTATTGCTGCTAATGGCATGTTAAATGGGGATGCCTACTTTGGCTTCAGTCTAAATTACATCATATTTGGGATCCCAGAAAGTCTAATACTCCAAGTGTATGACTTTGTTAATGCAAACCAATATTCAGTGCAAAACAG
Organism: Megascapheus bottae; assembly: GCF_031878675.1. NCBI lineage: Eukaryota > Metazoa > Chordata > Mammalia > Rodentia > Geomyidae > Megascapheus > Megascapheus bottae. The sequence goes on from NC_143512.1 coordinate 62,156,807, forward strand.
AGGGAAGTTTTACATTTGATGGCTGCAGTGGGAAGGGAGAAGTTAATTTTAATGCTCCCTTGTAAGTCATCACCTATTATAATTGTCCTACCAAAGACCAGACTCACTTGCATCATCAGAGTAAGAACAACCCTACTGCCTTCCTACATATTCATTTTATAGCATGCTTGTTAGGGGTAATGAGTCATGAAAAAACATCTCTAAGTAGTGATGAAAATATCGGTCACTGTATGTTCCTTGGAGGTCAGAAAAGAAGTCACCACAGGACTTGATTCAAAATATATGGAACACATATTTTGGGTACTATAAGATACTTAAAGAGGATTTCAAATATCAGGGTCAGCAAAAGGCATTGCTCTGTCAACAGAAAGGGCAAGCAGAGAAAAGGTACTTTGGGTGAAAACAGATTCCAGTTTGGATATGATAAATTGAAGGGAATGTGTTAGCCGCAGCAACTAATAATGTTTGTGTGACCTCTATGCTTGCGTGACAGAAACTCGGTGACTTAAACTCCGTGATTTCCCAAGTTCCTCTTGCACTTGTGGTCTCTGACCATGCTCATTCATATTATTTCAGTGCTATGGTTTCCCATCTTGATGTCCTCTTCTCATTCTTTCCTTGGACCTGTCCTACTTAGAGCTTCCTTTAAAGATTATTTACTGGAAAGTAAAAGTTTGTGAATCATTTCTAAGCAGGAGTCATTCTTGAACTTTAGCCATCACTTTCTCAAGAGCTGATTCCCCACTAGTGATATCCTTCATGTAGGTAGAGGCCTGTCCCTTTTTTTCTCACTGGAATATTCCCAGAATCCAACACATAGCAAGGGCTTGGATAAACAAATAAAATAGAGGTCCAAGCACCGTGCATGTGATATTTCATATAATCCTCAGAACAGCTCTATGAGGTAGATACCTGTCTTCATATATGAAGACAAGTCTTTACCTGATGTTATACAACTGGTATAACAGAACTGGATCTTTCATTTTAGTTTTATTTGGTGTGGAACTAAGTTTTTTTTTAATGTCTAGGCTCTTCTGCCTCTGCCAGATGACTTCTATATACTCAGAAACTTAGGAACACTGGCACACCAGTAAGAAGATGGAAGGTGAGTGACGTAAAAGGCCAAAGAGTTTTAAGATCCTGGAGATGTTTCTTAAATAAGAAGGAGTATTAAAGTTTATGGAGACCAAGCCCTTCATTGCAAGGATTCAGGTGGGTTGGAACAAGTAAGTGGCCAAGTCTTTCTGACCCCTTATTGCCTCAAGTGAAGGGCAGAGGGAAAAGAAAGAAAGAAGGAACTGTGGGTCAGTAGAGAATTTTATAGAACTATGTATGGCTCTGATTACACCATAACTATCCTTTGTTGTAGCAACAGAAGTTGCTTGCTTTTGATGTCTGTGCCTTAGCTTCCTCTCACCTTGGTCTTCATGCTCTGCCTGGATAACTGGGTGTAGGGTGGTTGTACCTATGCCTTTGTTTTATGAAAACAAATGGTGTTCATCAAACACTGGGATGTTTTGTTATCTAACTCTATCTCCCAATTGCCCCACCAAAATTCCCAGTGAAGAAGCTAAAATATGGAGAGGTTAAATAACTTCTGGGTAAAAAGGCAAGTAATAAAGAAATATGAAAGAGGACGAAAGGAAGATTGGTGTGTCAATCTGTTACTAAAATTCAACTTGGTGTATGGTGTCATATGTTTGTTCTTGAGAGTACCTAGCCAAAACCTTCCCATTGGTAATATCTCTGTTCTCAATCCAACTGTCCCATCTCTTTGTTCTACCTGGATAAGAATCATGGGTAGGCAGGCGATCTTGTGCCTTTGAGTGCCCAAGGTTTAGTAGCTGGCAGGACTAGAAAACCAAGACCTTAATGGCTCAGAACCTGAGTGCTAGGAGCCCTTCTCTGTAGAATTTAGAAGCCAAGACTTATGGATAGGCACTCAGGCTTATTGCTCTGAGATTACTATCATAATTGCCAACTTTTAGGTGGAGTCGTTTGTGGCACTGGACAGCAGAAAGCAGCAGAGCTGGCACTTCTAGTGTTATTTGTGTTGTGCAGACCTTGTGTGTTCAGACCCTCAGCCCTGCAGTGACGAGTCTTACGGTTCTTGGGACTAGTATGTTTCAGATCTTGGCCCTTCAGTTCTGATAGCTGTCTGAGATTCTGCCAGGGTGGCAGCTACCTCAACAGTAGCTTCCAGGCTGTATTTTACAAGAAGTGAGTCTGTTGTATAAAATAGCAATCTGTTCTTGAGTGCCATTGCTGAGGCACAGTGACCTTATGTACTGTTTGTGCAAATAAACGATGATCATCTAGCACACATCATGAGGCAATGACAGATAAATCAGTTACTTATGCAAATGAAATGCTGCTACCTATGAACTTACGAAATTAAAGCAGGGATGTGTACATACAAGTAGATATAAAAGCAGTAGCAGCAGAATTAGGCCCATGAGCATCGAACACAGCAGACTCATGAATGACTGAACCTAATCACCTGGACTGTAAGGACAGAAGGGTTACCTAACAGCCACTCACCCATCAGCAAGTCAGGTGTCCTGGGGTTGATACCTGAATCAGATGTTTGGGATGGCATCCTGAACCAGGGTACTACTCTGCTTCGGTAGATCTGTATTAGAACAGGTGTGACAGCGTTCACTCTGTTAATATGTTATCTAACCCCCTGAGATGATTCCTAGTTAGGTTCCTTCCAACCTCTTCAGTCATTTGTTAGCATATGTTTCTATACATGTACATGTTAATTTCATTGTATGAAAGAATGGAATCAAAGACCCATGATTGTCAGTTACCGTGAATATCAAATGAAATTAGTAATGTTTGGTGATTGAAAAATCAATAAAATTGATGAAGTTTGTGGAAGTACTGTTATTTAATAAAAATTTACATGATGGAAAGACACAAATGTGTCCTTGTTTTTGACAATGAATATTCATAAGAAGTGTTTTTATGTATGTGGTGTACTGGGGTTTAACCTGGGGTCTAGGCACTGCCCACTACTCTTAGCTTTTTTTCCTCTTAAGGCCGGAGCCACACATCACTTCTGGCTTTTTGTTTTCAATTTGATATAAAAGTCTTACGGACTTTCCTGTTTGGATTAGCTTTGAATCATGAGCATCAGACTTCAATTTCCTAAGTAGTTAGAATTCTAGGCATGAGCCACCAGTGACTGGCATTGTTCATGATACTTTTTTTAAATAAGGAAAATTAGCTTAAATATGTTTATTGTCTTCTTTAAGTAGTTGCATAAAAATAAACTTTAAGAAAAAATATTTGTACTAAAGGCTTATCATCCACATTAACATTGTAACACCTTTTACAACACTCGAGGGGAGATGGGAAGGTGTTAAGTGTTAATTCTTAATCTATTTCATCACTTGATGACATAGATTTTCATATGATTCAGGACTTCTGGGATTGGGCAGGAATTACCTTCACTTTGGGAAGAACAGAGGTAGTGCTTTCTTTTCTGGTACTTTCTCTTAAGACCATCCAGTCAATGTTGGGGTTGCTACATAACTTCAGATACTACTGGCAGGCCCCAAACTGGAAGATCAGAAATTAAAATCCATGGCTTAGCACCTATAGTCTGATTTACTTCATTTCACTTCAAGTATTCTCTATTACAAAGGTGACCATTTTGCTCTAGCTTTTCCCTAGCATTTGGGAAGCACGTCACTACTTTCTTACATCTTCTCTTTTCACTGGGTTGCCATGCAAATGCATATGGATAAAAGCCGCAGTGCCACTCTATGACGGTGATGTGTGCTTGACAGAGGCAGAAGCATAAAGGTGATTTCCCTGAAGTTATCATTGCTGAGACATTGTTCTCTCTTCCGGTCTTTGCAAAATTCCTTTAACAATGTCAGGAATTTCTCTGCATCCGTTTTCATGGAATAAAAATTCATTAACAGATGTGATCCAATTATCCTCTGAAATCTCTACTTGCAGAGGCCGCAAGGTTTATCTGCTTAATGTAGGACTAGGATCGGCAGGACTGAGGTTAAAGGTTTCTTCTAGGTCACATCCTTATTTGTCGAGGCAGCATACGACATTTTGGGTTTCCGTTAGACTTTTTTGTACCAACTGGGTATGGGATTTAGTTTAGGCTATTAAAAACATGACCTCCATCTAGTGGTAATAGTTCTCAACAGACATGATGAGGAAGATGGCACAGGAATTCAGGGTTTACACTTTATCTATTTACACAGAATAAAGTGCAATCACAAGATTCTAGAATTTCCTAGAATATTCTAGATCTTTTTATTTTAAAATGCAGAATGATTGTCAATGTGACCTATGATTAGGGCAGTCGTGTGACTTACCTTGCTAAACATGATTCTTCTGAGCATGAAGCAAGATACTATTAATATTCTTGTTACGTCTGAGACTTTAACCAAGTCTTTCCTGGGTAAACCGGTACTATCTGATCACTCTACTTGCCATGGAGGCAGAGGTAGAATCTCCCAGAGACAAATGCTTCACACATTATATTCATTAAACAAACACATAATGCAGTTCTTCTGTAGCTACTGAGAGAGCTAGAGATGTGACCTCAGGAGGTTTACACTATTATGAAAGAACTCACTATTGACACATGATCAATATGACTGAAGTTCCGGTTAAATTCACTCTTTGGTCTAATGTTTTCAATGTCACAGGCTATCAGCACTTCCTTATTTGAAAGGAAATGCTGCAATATTTCCCATAACCTCATTTAGTGAGATATATTGCAGAAATCTCGTTCTCTTTGCAAAATGTATTGTTTTGTCCCAATGGGTTATCAAATATTTTTAGCTCTATTTTTCTTACAAACCATACCAATACTAAGTATGATACAAATGTCTTAATAATTAAATAAGAAGTTTTAAGCAAAATATTTATTTAGGGGCAGGAGTGTGGTCTAGTGGTAGAATGCTTGCCTAGCATGTACCAAGCCCTGGGCTTAATACCTCTGTATCTTGTACACAGAAAAAGCCAGAAGTGGTGATGTGGCTCAAGTGGTTGAGCACTAACCTTGAGAAAGCCCAAAGATAGTGCCTAGGCCCTGAGTTCAAGCCCCAGGACTGGCCAAAATATAGTTATTTATTCCAAGTACTTTGTATAGTACTTTTACATTTATAGCCTACTTGTACATAACTATTCAAGGAGAATCTACCAGTGCAGGGGCCTTCTCTGTTAGACAAAACCCTTGGTCCATAGAATATATCTGGTATGTCGGTGTTACTCAACAATGTTGAAAAAAAATCAGTTTTATGTAATATGTTTACTTATTGTGATCAGGTAGCTCTTATTAAAATGAAATCTCACTTTCATGTAACATTTTGTGGCCTGAAGAAGTGTGTAGTCTTGAGACTCCTTCTCAGAACTGCGTGCCTTGGAGCAGGTGTGAAAACTCTTTGTGAAGGATAAGAAGTCCATGGAACTAGAAAGAGCATTAAAACACAGACAGAAGGCGTATGATCTCAGCTTTCAGATGTCAATTTTCAAGGGAAGAGTTTCAGCATCAATCGTTTCATTTGCACAAAGGCACACAGTTGGCAATGTGGCTGTGGTAAAAGTGACTATCCGACCCTTGGCTCTGTTACATCATGTGCTACAAAAGGCTCAGTGTGGTCAATTAGTACTGTCCAAGAAGAGTCACATGATCAGAATTACAGTACCAATTCACTTAGAGTCAATATTGCAAAACACATTACCATGTGAGGTGCATCTTATAATGGCTATTTCATGATAGCTACTTAGAGCAGCTCTCTGTCCAGTTATTGTCCATATTCCATCTCACTTGACAGTACTCAGGGTTCTCCAACAATTGGAAAAGGCATGTGATCTTTCCTGATAAAATCATTGAATCCAGTGTGGAATAATCAAATAATTGTCACCAAAACTTACAGAACTTTTTTAGTGCTGTGGAGAAAAAATTCAGAAGCAATAATGTTGCATATCTTAAATAAAACACTTTCCTCCATTCTCATAGTTGACACAGAATTGAAGTGGGCAGTTCTGCTAGTTAATGATATAAAACGATGCTTTAGAAGAGTTGAATGTTAGTTTTGCAGGAGTTTCTCCACCAATTATTTCTGCTTATATATTCTTTAAACAAATTTATATATGAAGGATATGTGAAAAATAACTACCTAAATCTATGGTAGCTTTAAAAAGCAGCTGCAATATAGAATTCCTAAGTGATCAGAAAACATTGTTGTATCAGGGTCTTATTGTGATCATTATCACAATATCTGATCGTGATCAGTTAAAAACAAAAACGCAGAATATGACTTCACTATTCTGTGTGAATTCTTTTATGTCTGTTGAAACTTGATTTCTGGGTGAAGAATTTGTCACATTGCTTACATTCAAAGCGTTTCTCTCCTGTCTGTGTTCGCTGATGTAAAGAGAGGGATGACTTTTTTCTGAAAGACTTTTCACATTTTTTACACTTAGAAGGTTTCTCTCCTGTGTGTGTTTCCAGATGGGAAGAGAGGATTGACTGAGTTCTGAAAGACTTTTCACATTCTCTACACTTATAAGGTTTCTCACCGGTGTGAATTCTATTATGTACACTAAGATATGATCTCCACTTGAAGGTCTTTCCACATTTGTTGCGTTCATAAGGTTTCTTTTCTGTGTGAGTTCTCTGCTGTCTGCTCAGAGCTGACACCTGGGTGGAAATTTTCCTACGTCCTTCATATCCAGCGGGTTTCTCATCTGTGGGTGTTTGAGTTTGGGAAGTTGGGTGTGACTTCAGAGAGATGGATTTTACACACTGGATGTACTCATCGGATTGCACCTCTGGATATTTGCTCTGAGGTTTTTTTTTTTTTTACTTTTTTTTAAATTTTATCATTTTTTTTATTGTAATTAGTAAAAGGGTTACATGATATTTGCCAGATAGAAGGTGCATTAATTCACATACATTGATACCCTTTCACATGTCTTGGTACCCCTTTCCCTCCCCCCCACACCCCCTACCCGTCTTGCTCTGAGGTTTTATAACGGATATTTTTTTTCCTTGAAGAATCCTCACATTTACCACATGGATTCTCTCCTGTGTACGTTTTCTTATGTCAGTGACTATAGATCTTAAGAACAATCTTCTTCCACATACAGTACCTTCAGGTGTTTTCCTTCCTTCTTGGTGTACCTTGTGGGCAAGGAGAACAGGCCTATAAATGTCAAAAGTTCTTCCATAAAAAAGTATAGCTCAGTGTTCCTAGAACACACACAGGAGACTGGGTGTTTAGCCTCGTGGTACAGTGCTTGCTTAGCATGCATGAAGACCTAGGTTCAATTCTTCCATGCCACATACACAGAAGAAGCCGGATATGGTGCTATGGCTCAAGTGGTAGAGCGAACTAGCCTTGAGGAGGCCCAACGGCAGTGTTCAGGTCCTGATTTTAAGCCCCAGGACCGGCTAAAAAAGACATTTTCTTATTTCTTCTCAGAAATTAGAGCTCTGGCTCTATGAGACTGGTGTTGAGGTCACTCCAAGATGGTTTGGGATTATTAGATGGAAAAAGAGTGTCATGATTTGAGCATCTTTTTCTCCACTGTTCTCCCAAGGTTTCTCACTGTATCGTGCAGTCCATGCATTATAACTCAGATGACTTAGCATTTCCAGATTGGTTTTTAATAGAAGACCTAATGGAAGATACCTCTCCTGTTTATTAGAAATTGTGCACAGAAGGAACATCTGTTTTCCACACATTTTGTTCCTAAGTTCAGTAGAGAACATGGATGAACACACATTTGGGGATACATTTTCTTTGTGTGTGGGGCCAAATCTTGCAGCTGGAACTCAGAGCCTAGGCACTGATCTTAAATATTTTTGCTGAAGGCTAATGCTCTACCACTTGAGCCATAGCTCCACTTCTGGTTTCTCTGTGGGAAAATAAAGACAAACATCATTAAAAAAAAAGAATATGACTTCACTAGGTAGCTACTAGAACCAATTTTACATGACAAAGGCTAACAAAATGTGTCGTCAGGATAGGGCATTTTGCTGGTGGGAATGCAAGATGATACTGCCACTTTGGAAACAGTTTGTCATTTTCTTGAAAATTAAAAACACATTTAGCCCCAGCAATCCCACTTTGATATTTAATCAAAGAAATAAAAAAACATTAGTATAACAAAGGCGTATATTCAAATATTCACAATTATCCCAATTTGGAAATAACCCAAATATCCATTAACTGGAAATGGATAAGCAGATTGTCTTATGCTCACATAATGAAATATTATTCAGCATATATTATATTATTTGCATAATACCTTGGTAATGAAAGAACCTTATTGAAAGTGACCTTTCAATTCAAGTCCTGGGGCTTGAACTCAATGCCTCGATGCTATTCCTGAGCTTTTTTGTCCAAGGCTAATATTCTACTATTTGAGCCACAGGTCCAATTCTGGTTTTTGGTAGTTAATTGGAGATAGTCTCAAGGAATTTCCTTCCCTAGCCGGCTTCCAACCTCGATTCTCAGATCTCAGTCTCTTAAGCAGTTAAGATACAAAAGTGAATCACTGGTGCCTCTCCTCAGTTAATGTCTTTTACTTGTTTAAAAGAAAGAAAGAAAGAAAAAAAATCGAGGTAGAAAAGACCAGGAGGCTCTGTCTACAAAATAATCAGCAAAAATCTGTGGCTCAAGTGATAGAGCACCCAAGTGGCAAAAAGGGAAGAAAAACATGCTTATCCTATAGACATTCCTCAGTGATAAAGTAGCTTTCAGTCCTACAGACTGAATCATTCCTATCTGGCTTTCTGCTTATCCCTATCTCAGTAAGACATTGAAGGGCAGGTGGTTCTAGAATGTTTGGTTATAGTGTAATGTTCACAAATTTTAGGTCTTGCAAGTGTATATCAGGAAACTTCAGCAAATGGGGATATTATTAATACCAATTTCTCATGGCTATGCTCCTGTTATTATCACTATCATATTCAGAGAATTTTCTCATCTGTAAAGGAATGGGGATGCAGGTTTACATGTGAAATACTTTCCCTCATTTATTCTTCTTAACCTAGATAACTAGTGGATGTGAAGTAAAGTATTTTTGGCCTACACAAACTCTTTCTTTCTTTCTTTCTTTCTTTCTTTCTTTCTTTCTTTCTTTCTTTCTTTCTTTCTTTCTTTCTTTCTTTCTTTCTTTCTTTCTTTCCTTCTTTCTTTCCTTCTTTCTTTCCTCCTTCCTTCCTTCCTTCCTTCCTTCCTTCCTTCCTTCCTTCCTTCCTTCTTTCCTTCCTTCCTTCTTTCCTTCCTTCCTTCCTTCTTCTTTCTTTCTTTCTTTTTTTTTTTTGCCAGTCCTGGGTCTTGTACTCAGGGCCTGAGCACTGTCCTCAGGCTGTCTCAAGGCTAGGGCTCTACCACTTGAGCCACAGCACCACTTCCACCCTTTTCTGTGTATATGGTATCGAGGAATCAAATCGAGGTCCTTGTGCATGCTAGATAAGCATGCTACCACTAGGCCAAACTCCTGGCTCCATACCCCTTCTTTATTACTTTTCTTTTATGGAAAGATGTTAGAGAAAGGCCAGTGCTATGAAGATTACTGACTGAAGGCATTATACTAAGTATTCCAGTTTTTTTCCTCAATTTGGTTTAGTTAGAAAATAAAAGAAAACCTCCATTGTAGTTCAATCTTGAATAATTTTGAAATATGGAATATTAATATTTATGTGTATATCAATGTATTCTTTTGTGTGTAGAAAGGACATAATGGTTGAATTTTCACCTGCCTTATGATTTTTCATATAAGAATAAAAGAGGAAGGGTAGGAGAATGCAGTTGTAAAAATTGATATGTATTTTTGAATATGCAACTGGGGAGGTGGAGGGGAGGGGTGAGTTTGGAGAGTCGTGACAGAATTATGAAAGGGGTAATATTAATCAAGATGCATGATACTCACTCTGTCACGTTGAATTGCAACCTCTTTGTACAAGGTAGAGATGATTTTTAAAAAGTAAAAGTAGGTGCCGGGAGTTTGGCCTAGTGGTTAAAAGTGCTTGCCTAGCATGCATGAAGACCCGGGTTCGATTCCTCGGTACCACATACATAGAAAAAAGCCAGAAGTGGTGCTGAGGCTCAAGTGGTAGAGCTCTAGCCTTGAGAAAGTCTAAGGACAGTGCTCAGGCCCTGAGCTCAAGCCCAGGACTGGCAAAAAAAAAAATTAAAAGTAACCCTCAGTTTAATTTTAATTATGTTGTAAAATCTATGCACCAGTGATTGCATATAGAGATTCACTTCTTGAATACTTGTTTGAAATATAATGTAAAAGTGTTAATAAAATCTTTCAAAAAAAGTAAAGGATAAGCACTAGCTGTTAAATATCACTTAAAACACTGTAAGTTTAAAGACCAACATTCATGATTGACACTGCTATTTGACTACTTTAAGCAAAACATTGAATTTAAAACACAAATCTTAACAATTTGCTCCATAAAACTCCAATGAAGCATGGGTTTAAATTAGCCTATCTTCCTATAAGTTGATGTCCTGACTGGTGTATTCGTGATGGAAAGACTGGTATGACAGGAGTTTTAGTTTAATAAGCATTTATTGGAAAACATTGTGTTGCAGTGACAAATGACTAAAAAAAAAATAGCAATTTAAGGGACAAAAAAGGAAAGGAAGAGCATCATATGGGCTATTGGTGATGAAAAGAAAAGCCCAGGAATGCTGGGCAAAGAGCTGGCCTCATGTTATGGATATGAGGAGTGGTTTGCTTGGCCTCTGACCATGTAGATATTTAGGTTATCCTCCTGGCATTCTCAGACCATGTAGACATTTAGGCTATCCTCCTGGCATTCTCAGGGAGGGTTTGATCTTCTAGCCTCACTCCAAAACACTTTTTCCCCCATTGAACCCAATGTTGGCAGAGGAATTTTCCTGTCTTGGTAGTCTGGATTTAGTTGGTTTGGTGACTTATTATACTGACTTGTTTCATTGTTTGAGTTGTGCTTTAATTTATGCCATATTTGAATCATTTATATCACTGTTCAATTCCACTTTATTTTTCATTTTGAATTGCAGAATAAGAAACTAGTGAAGGAGATGAATGCCAGTGGCTCACATTTATAACCCTAGATACTTAGGAATCTGAGACATGAGGATCATGGTTCAAAGCTGGCCCTGGACAGGAAAGTCTGTGAGACTTTGCCTCCAATAAAATACCAAAAAGCCAGAAGTGGTGCTGTGGCTCAAGAGTAGGGCTCTAGCCTTGAACACAAAAGCTCAGAGACAGTGCCCAGGCTCAGGGCTAGCAAAAAGGAAACTAAAAAGAGAAGTACAGTATAAAATGATGAAAGTCGGGGAGTAAAACTGGGGTGTGAGCAATAGCATTTTAAGTTGTTGCTGTTTTTTTTTAAATTTGGAGGTGCTGGCGTTTGAATTCAGGGCCTTGTGCTTGCTACATAGGTGCTCTTCCACTTGAGCCATAACTGCAACTTTGTTTTGCACTAGTTATTTTTCAGGTAAACTCTGGCATTTTTGCTCAGGGCCAGCTTCAGACAGCCATCCTCCTCTTTCAGTGTCCAGTGAACTGGGAACAGAGTCACCATCTCCAGTTTATTCGTTGAGACGGGGTCTTGACAACTTTTTGCCCAGGTTAGCCTGCAATCACAGCTCTCCATGCAGCTTTGATGAGGACCACCAGTGCTTGGGCCAAGCCCACGGCTAAGTTCTGAACCTGATCATTGTAGCTTGGATGGCAGACAAACGTTGGTGTTTATGGTATAGTCATACATTGACCTAAAGGAGGTCAGAAAGAAAAATATTAAAGTTGGATATTTTACAAATCTGGGTAAATCTCAGTTAGTAGGTGAGTAAACATTTCAGAGCAGCTGAGCTAAACGTGCAGAACACTTTCAGCAATAGATTGCAGGCTTTCAGATGATGGGATCATCTATGTGCAATGAAGATAAAATTAAACATGTATTACAGCCTGTATGATTTTTGTGGCTGGAGTTAATCTCTTGAAGTGTTTTAAGGATACAAGAATCCAGCTGTGTTTCGAATTAGCAATATACTGCAAATTGTTTTTCAAGTAAATTGGCTTTGGTTATATTCAAACATAGAGCTTCTGAAAAGAACTTGTTTCTGATTTCCCATAGAATTACAATACACTTTAAGTACTTATTTTGTTTATGTCAATATTGCTGAATGTTGATAGATGGGTCCCCATTTCAATCTTGGGATAAATAGTTTTCCTTTTCCTTTTTTAAAAAGTGAGGACTTTGCCAGTCATTGACTAGAGAATGATGTTACAGAAAATGTAATGTTTTAAACACATTTATTGTTTAGTGTTTAGCTCTCTGTAAATTGGCCCTTTGAGGTCATATTACATGAATGTGAAAAGCTTACTTCAGTTCATTTCAATGGTCATATATTCTGCTGTTCCAGATAATATAGCACATCATGTAGAATCGAGGAAGTGCTTTTCAGATAATCTCTGAAAGGATGAAAAAATAGTTTCTTTACATTTAAATTGAGAAGTATTGAGTAGAAGAAATCTCTATTTTATAAGCAATTGTAGCTCCTATTAAAAAATAGAGTACAATAGAACACAATTTCTTTTCAACTACATTTTAAAAAATTTAAATTCTATTATCAGGTTGATGTATAGAGGGGTTACAGTTATACAACTTCTTGAACATTTTTTTCCCTTACTCCAGCCTCTCCCAAGTTGTAGAGCTCATTCCCAATATATGGTCTTCTGAATGCCACTGTTACCCTGGTTCATCCTTCGTCCTTTGCCTCATCATCTTGTTTACACTTTTGATGACCTCTGTGAGAAATGGAATTATTTTCTAGAAACATCAGATGTTGACCCACCTGTCTTGACTACTGTTAAGAGCTCTAAGCTGTAGTTAGGTAAATATCTTAATTAGATCGCATGTCATTTCTACATCATTAGGGTAGGTTCAAAGCTGGACAACTGTTGAGAAATTTGAGTCTGTGTTGATCGCTATGGTGTTTGTTTGTAGGCATTTAAACAATTGTCTACTAAGAAAACCTGCAGCATCATTTTTACAAATCCAGATTCTCACCTTTGCTGGTCTTCAGCTCTAGGTGACCATGTACCTCAAGTTCCATCATTGGATAGAATCTTGTCGTGGAAGACTGCTTATATAGCCTTGAGTGTGAAACATGCATGGAGAGGGCATGCAGAAGATGTTGTCTGTTCTCCTGTTCTTCCTTATATGTTCATATATTCTTTATCTTGTGCCTGATATGTCGAAGTGGATTTTAAATTTCACATATGGTATCCATCCACTCAAGAAATATTAACTTAGTATTCTGCTCAAATAGAAATGAATAAAAACATCAACCCCCACTTCCAAATTCAGTCTAAGAAGCCAAATTAATTGTGACGTTTATAGTCACCTTTAACTCAGTCACAAATAATGTGTATTTTTAGGACATCCTGTCTTGTTATTCAGTGGTGTTGTTCCTCTAGCAAGGGCTTCTTCTCATCACCAGCTGAATACCAAAAGCACTCGAGAGAGTTTTCTTTTTTCTTCTTTTTTATTATTTTTAATATTTTATTGTTGGGGTGCTATGTAGAGGAGTTACAGTTACATTTATCAGGTAGTTTCTTGAACATTGTTACCCCTTCCATGTTTTTCTCCCACTTTCCCTCCCCCTGAGAGAATTTTCTTAAAAATACAAAATGCCTGTGCCCTATGGAGATCATGTGAGTCACAATCTCTGTGTGTGTGTTTAAAGATCTCAAAGCCATCGGGGCTGGTAATCACTGGATAAGAGTTAGGCCAAATTCAATTTCTTAGTGTTATTTCAGACATCATTAAAAAAAATCACCACCGAATTTGCCGTTCCTCCTCTTTTCAGTCAAATACTTTCAGAATGTATCTTTGAGTACACCTTTTCTGGAATCCTTTAATGATGTGCCCAGTATATAATGTTCCTTTTTTTTTTTTTTGCTAGTCCTGGGCCTGGGCTTGGGGCCTGAGCACTGTCTTTGCACTGTATCAAGGCTAGAGCTCTACCACTTGAGCCATAGCACTACTTCTGACTTTTTTCTATGTATGTGGTACTAAGGAATCCAACCTGGGTCTTTGTACATCCTAGGCAAGCATTCTACCAGTAGGCCAAACTCCCAGCTCCAAAATGCTTTCTGTTTTATGTGATGTCCTCTTTGCTCATATGAATTATTTTTCCTTTTAGATTATTGGACAGTCATCATTGTAAAACATCTTCCAATATCTATTTTGTGTGTCTTGTGTAGATAAGAGCTGTTCTGTGTGTATGAGTGTGTGCATGTGCATTATTTCACTGTGGCTTTTCCACTGCTTCACACCACGACAGGCACCCCACAGGGCTGTGGCCAATGGAATCACTTCTGGTAAGCAGACCTCTTTATCTAACCTATTTTGGAATTTATAGCTGTGAAATAACAGGGTGATCTACTGAACTTTTTATGTTACCTTCTATTTTTTTTTTTTTTGCCATTCTTGGGCTTGAGTTCAGGGCCTGAGCACTGTCCTTGGACTTTCTCAAGGCTAGAGCTCTACCACTTGAGCCTCAGCACCACTTCCGGCTTTTTTCTATGTATGTGGTACCGAGGAATCAAACCCCGTCTTTGTGCATGCTAGGCAAGCACTCTACCACTAGGCCAAACTCCTGGTCCCTCATGTTACCTTCTAACTCCAAATTTTTAACAGCGTTGTCTATCTATTTCTTTACACTAGTCCAATAAAATATTATAATTTTTTATATTTAAGAAATTTCTTTTGAAGGGATCTCATAAAGGCACAGCACATAGTCGTCTTCTAAGCATCTAGAACATGATTGTTTTTGCTATTAAGTTTTGTTATAAATTAATCTAGTCATTTGGGAAATGAAGATTCATTAGCAGAGACACTCTGAAGTGTCAGTCCTGAGAGTCTGCAAATCAAATGTATTTCTAATAGCATTGTTATTATATATGTTTTTGGAATTTTGCTTTATTTGTTTTACATCATTATATCTCCTTTAGGACTTATTTTCTAACATCTTTAAGGATTCCATGTCACTGATCTGTCTGGTTGTCTGTAGGTATATACAAAGTAACTAAGTAAAGTCAGTTTAACTTCCTACATATAGCACATGTAACTTGACTTGATCTTACTAGAGGAAATATGGAAATACTAAAAAGTAAACTAGTACAAATCTTTTGTTCTTTGTGTGTTTGTATTGAGGATTAATTCAGGAATTTGTGTTATAACTTGGCTTTTATGCTCAAGACTAGCATTCTACCACTCAAACTGTACGTATTTAGTTTCATTCCTCCACTTTTGACTTTTTTTTTTTGCTAGTTAGCAGGACTCAGACTTTTCTGCCAGGCTGGCTTTGAACAGCAATCTTCAGCTCTTATGCTTCTCCTAAGTAGATATGATTATAATTGTGAGCCACCAACACCTAGATAAAATCGTATTTATATACAAGTATATGTGTGTATGATATATAACATGTATTTATGGTCAGAAGGTAAGAAAGAATAATGGAGGGGATAAATATGAGCAAAATATATTATATTATGTACATCTGTGGAAATAAATTAAATACCATTGAACAACTACAAAATACCAAAAAATGCAGAGATTGGTTAAATATGTAAATGTCAACATTTTTTTTTACTAGAAGGAAATCACTGGCAATTTTGGGGTGTATATCTTGCAAATTTTAGGTTATAGTATATTTTAATTTTCAGTAATTCCTAGATAATCATAAATTCTTTATGTCTAAAGATTTATTTCCAATATAGTGGAAATGTGGGTATCACTGTTGCATTGGTTATCTTTAAGTAGTTGTACAAAGGAGTTGCCATTTAACAAATCATATTTATTTATTTATTAAAATTTTATTGTCAGGGTGATGTGTTGAGGGGTTACAGTTACATTCATCAGATAGTGGGTACATTATTTTTTTTTGCCAGACCTGGGGCTTGAACTTGGGGCTTGAGAACTATCCTTGGGCTTTCTCAAGGCAAGAGCTCTACCAGTTGAACCACAGCACCACTTCTGGCTTTTCTATGTGGTATCAAGGAATGGAACCCAAGTCTTCAAGCATGCTAGGCAAGCACTCTATCTACCATTAGGCCAAACTCCTGGCCCCAGGTAGTGGGTACATTTTAACAAAGCATTTTTTTTCACTTTTATAAAAGTTCTTTTTATATATCGTAAAAAATGTACAGTCATAATTAGAAATTTCCTTTAGAAAATAACCTGGCAGTTGGTAGCAGTATTAAAGGCAGTTGTCTGGTTGGGGTGACATTAGGCCAGTCACAGGTCACCCTGGAGTAGCTGATGTTTCAACCTCTTGATCCTTTCTTGCAGTGCTTCCACTTCTATTAGAAGCCAGGCTGGAGCAGGAGTATTTTGAAGCAAGGACTCTGTTGCTTCCAAAGCCCCTGTTGCTGCTTGCAATGCTGATCTATACTCTTCTTCTAGTGTGAAGTCATGGCGGACTCTTTTTTCACAAGGCTATAAAGATGACTGCTTCACTTCTGCTAAGGTCACTTCAGCAAAGGGTTCCCAGAAAACAGCTTTTTCCTTTTTCACATGTTCCACTTTGGCAGCTTCAATTTCATCTATACACCCAGACTTCTCCAGAAAAGCTACTACTTTGTTCTTAGTTTCATCCGAAGTGAGACATTGTGGAACTATTTCTTCATGATGTGTTCCCTGTATAAACTGAGGAATAAAAAGCTTTCCTAAGAAAGAGACAAAATCCAGCATTGCAAAACGAACATGGTCAGCGGCTCCAATTTAAGTAGTGAGGTCTGCAAACTTACTACCTGACTTATCAACTGAAGATCTACAGTTTGAATGAAAAGTCCTAAAATTGGCAGTAAAAGACTGAATGTTTGTTGAATATAGGACTGACTGGTTACCTGTTTAACACTTAAAAAAGCCCAAAGCTCGTTCCCAACTTCAGTAATTGCAGTCTGTTGTGCAACATCTAAGCCTTCAGCAGCAGAATTACACACAGCAAGTAAAGCAGAGAGGGCTGTGTTTAAAGACTGGAGTTCTCCCAAAGTCGAACTGGTGCTCAGCCATCTCCTGCACTGTGCAATGCCCACTCTGGTGACTTCACGTACAGTTTGTTTCCTGAGCTCACCACATAATGCCTGGAAAGAAATACACTGCCATGGGGGCAAATTTTCTGCTTCTTTTGGAGAAAACTTCTTGATACATTCCACCTGATGGGGTTTAACAAAGCATTTTTGAATACAATATATCTTGATCAATGTTACCATTTCACTGTTCTTATGCATCCCTCCCTACACATCCTTTCCTTCACAGTTCTTAATTTTTGTAGGATACATTGGATTCTTGTTTGTATCCCTCCCCCACTTCCTTTGTCTACTTCTTCCTCTTTATCCCTCTCTACCCTTTTTGGGTACCTACTTCTTAAGTGTTTTATTTTCTTAAATTTTGATTTTGACTTTCTAAGGAATTAAACTGTTTGAGATCTCCCTTGGATCTATAGAATTTCAGTCAATACATTTGTCTATACTTGCATACCACTCAACATTATTTACCTAGAGTCCATAAGTGAAATCTAGCTTCTACATGTAAGAGAAACCAGTATTGTCATTCTTTAATTTGTTTTCTTCTGTGAAATGCTTAGACCAAGCAACTGAAACATTTGGTATCGTATGTGGACCAACCCCTGTGCAAAAATACAAGAAACATTTAAAATGAAACATGGTTCCTCCAAAAGCCAAGGATCAAAAACAATAGAAAGGGGCTGGGAGTTTGGACTAGTGGTAGAGTGCTTGCCTAGCATGCACGAAGACCCGGGTTCAATTCCTAGATACCATATATATAGAAAAAATGCCCGAAGTAGCGCTGTGGCTCAAGTGGTAGAACACTAGCCTTGGGGAAGCCCAGGACAGTGTTCAGGCCCTGAATTCAGTCCCCAGGACTGGCAAAATACACATGTGCGCGCACGCACACACACACACACACACACACACACACACACACACAACAATAGAATGCAATATACATTCAAATTTCTAATTTAATTTCTCACAAAAATAGAAAAATCAGTACTAAAACACTATGAAAGTACAAAAGAGCAAACTAGCTGAAACAATTGTGAAGAAAAAACGGTGCTGGAGGAACCAGGATATCTGAAATTATACTACTGAGTCACAGTAACAAAAATACTCACTTACCAAGCCTCTGTTGCACTATTGGATGAAGATTCTGTTCTTTTTTTTTTTTTCTAGAGTGTTTTGTTGTTGTGTAAAAGAATATATTAAGTGAAGTAAGTCAGGCCCAGAGAGACAAAGGACACATGTTTTCCCTTATATGTTGAAGCTACACTTAGCTTATAAACTTAGAAGTAAATATGTTGGGAGGCATGCAAGTATATGCAAATGTATTAACTGATATATGGTAGGTTAATGGAGAAGTCCATGTTTCAGCGAAATAAAGTACCACAAAGCAGGTGTGTGAAACGGATAGGATGAAAGGGTAATGAGTGGTCAAATGGAAAGGACAAGAGGGGAAGAATTCAGTCAGAATTCTTACAAAATTAAGAAGAGGAAAGAGGTAAGCCCAGGAGAGATGGATGAGAGTATTGAAAGGGTGTTATTGATCAAGATAATTGTATTCTTAGACTGCTGTGTTAGATGGAAAGTCTTTGTGCAACTATTTAACATACTTTAAAAATCATTTTCTGAATGGATTAAAAAAGGAAGTTAAATATAAAGGATAGTGCCACCAGGAAAGAGCTGGCTTGATGTAATTGATGTAAGTCAATCAGGTCAAAACCTTTGGCACATTCCTGCCAGGACTGCTAATTAGAATTCCATTGTATCTTAGAAGGTGAAAATCCATTAAATAAATTGTTGCATGCTCTCTCTCTGTCTCTCTTTCTCTCTCTCTGTCTCGGGCTCTGTCTCTCTCTCCGTCTCTGTCTCTGTGTCTGTCTGTCTGTCTGTCTCTGTCTGTCTCTGTCTCTGTCTCTGTGCTCTTTCTGTCTCTCTGTCTCTGTCTCTCTCTCTCTCTGTCCCTCTCTGTCTCTCATCCTAAAACTGACAGCCACAGGAACAAACAAACAAAACAGACAATGCAAAATAACGTTTTTATCTTCTGAGACATGTGATATTTACGCGTGCCAATGGAGAGGCCCTCACATTGAATTCAGTGCTCTAGGTTCCGTGTAGTCTGTCTCCTACGTTTCTCATTCAGATAGTTTCCATGCCCTTCACTCTTCTTATTATTAAAAAGAGATGAGTATTGAAAGTTACTTATCTGGTCTTTTGAAATGAGAGAAGAATGTATGATTCACTAGTATGTGCATTAATCTTACCAATACCCCAATTTTACCTCATAATTTTAATTGGCATCCTTTTCTTTGATTACTTTTAATTATCTAAACAGTCCCCCAAGCACTTTGGCAGGGGGATGGGGAGAAGTTAGTAGAAATCAAATTACAGTGTGTGTGTGCATGCACACACACGTGCGTGTGTGCGCTGAGTTTGAACTCAGAGCCTTATATCTTGCTTGTTTTCTTTTCTATCAAGGCAGGCCTTACCACTTGAGTGATACCTCCAGTTCCCAAGTTATGTATTTTATTTTTCTAATTAACATTTAAACATATCAAATCAACTATATATTCGTATTTCTTTCTTTTTTTTGCCATTTGTGGGGCTTGAACTCAGGGCCTAAACACTGTCCTTGGACTTTTCTCAAGGCTAAAGTTTTACCCTTGAGCCACAGCACCACTTTCAGCTTTTTTCTGTGTATGTGGTACTGAGGAATCGAACCCAGGTCTTCGTGTGTGCTAGGCAAGCACTCTACCACTAGGCCAAACTCCTGGCCCTCGTACTTATTTTCTTGATTCATGTGATCACCACTGTAGCCATATCAAGGCAAACTTGATATGCATAATTATGTAATTTATTTAGCAACTGAGACTTAGTGAAATAATAATATCCTGGTTAAGAGAAGCAAGAGCCTAGGAACACAATAGCTCAAAAACTATGGACATAGGTCCATATAGGATGAGGCTAAGTGAAATGAATTCCAGGATATGGAAACAAGAGGTTTATTTTTGTGATTGTTGTTCTTAGGATACTATGTTATTTCTTTTCTGTTTTTTTTTCTTATGGTTTATGTCATGTTGTTACTGTATCTGACTTTGGTACCTTGTATATTATATATACATTTATTTGTTTATTTGAAATAGGGAGGGGAAGGGGAAAACAAGATGATTGGGAGGTGGTGGGAGAGGGAAAATAGGAGTAAAAAAGGGAAGGGGTATCAATCTTCAAGAAGTAATGTACCTCATCTCTTTTGCTGTCCCTTCGTTATCCCATATTGTTACAGTATCTCACTTTGTTACCTGATATATCGGATATATTTGTAGTTGGTTATTTGAAATTGGATAGGGAACAGGGGAAAACAAGATGAGGGGCAGGGGTGGGGGGGAGGGAAATTGGGACCAAGACATGTGAAAGGGTATCAATGTATGGGAATTAATGCACCATCTATCTGGCAAATATCATGTAAGCCTTCTATTAATTACAATAAAAAATATATGAAAAAAAGAAGTAATGTACCCACTACCTGATGAATGTAACTGTAACCCCTCTGTACATCACCCTGACAAAAAAAGCCACGCTTAGTTTATATTTTTCAAATTTTATGTAAACTTCTGAATTGGCAATGAAAACATTATTTTTAATAAGAAAAGATAAAAATTTTATTAATATTGTACTATTACTATCAATACAGCTATGCAAAAATACAATCACAGTGAAGGAAAACCTATATGGAATATGGTAGTCTATTCACAATCCTTTTTAGATGGTGGACTAGTTTTTATTTATTTATTTATTTTTCTAAGTTTTTTTGGGTAGATCATGAGGCTTGAACTCTGGGCCTGGGCAATGTCCCTGAGCTCTTTTACTCAAGACTAGCACTCTATCACTATGAGCCATAGATCCATGTCTGGTTTTTGAGTGGTTAATTAGAGGTGAGAGTCTCACAGGGACTTTTGTGCCTTCACTGGCTTGGAACTGTGATCCTCAGATCTCAGCTTCCTGAGTAGCTATGATTGCAGGCATGAGCCAACACTGTCTGGCTACCTTTTTTTAAAAGGTGTATTTATTGTATATATATATAATTTTAATTTTTATTAACTTAAGTAGTTGTATATAAGCACCTCAACTCAGCATATCAATTTATGAGTGTGATCCATCATGACCAATGTCTGCCATTTCATTGTTCTCCTCCATCTCTCCCAACCAACTCATTCTCCAAATTACTTGACTCCATTCTCATATATGTATACTGATTATTTCCATTCCTGGGCTAGCTGTGACTTCAATCCTCCTATTCTTTTCAAGGTGGGATGACTGATGTGTGCCATCATACTGAACTTTTATTGGTCGATATAGGGTTTTATTTACCTCACTCCTCTTCAGGGTGCTCCCCTGATCTCCATCTCCTCTGTAGCCAGGATTATAGATGTGAGCCACCATACTCAACACAGTTAGTTATTTTTGGTCGTGGGACTGGGGTTTTAAATCATGATCCTTTAGCTAAATACTGCACCACATGTCCATGTGAGTAGCCCTTTTGCTTTAGCTTGTTTTAAGATACAGTCTCAAGTTTTTGATAGAGGCAAATCTTAGATAATGATCTTCCTATCTCTTCTTCCTCAATGGCTGTTATTACAGGTATAAAACACTTAGCGTGGCTTGAAATTTTTTTCTTTTTAATTTGGTGTGAAATTCTTCTTTATGGGGATGAGGAAACGTGGAATTTTTGTTGTTGTTCCAGATGAAAAATGCATTGATAGGCTGAATTGAAATCCTTTTGTATGACTACTTAAGGATAATTAAAAAAATTAAAAAAAGAAAAATTCTTAAAGAGATCAGTTCTTGTTTGTCATAAAGACGCATCCATTGTGAAGAGATTTGTGGTGCGAATTTAGTCACTTTCTAATTCTTATTGGTCTGTAGAGCTGGTATCTCAAATGTCACAGATGATCACATTTGTGTATAGAATTTCACTCAACTTGTATTATGCTTGTGTATCTTTCAGTTCTAAAAACCCAAGAGTGGTTGGTTTCTTCACCATTATCTTCAACGTGTGCCCTAGAGACACTATATTTTTACGCAAATCATGGCTTTGGAATGATTAACGGAAGTGCTCAAATAATAGAGAAATGGTCTGTTATACAACTCATAAAGCAATTTGAAATAAAATAAATAAAAGATGAAATTAGCCACAATTTCATAAAAAAGCTCTCATAAAACCAAGAAATCATCGCTTTGTCATCCAAAGTCCTTCTTTTTCTTTGTCTGGTATGGGACCATTTAAAATTAATATTTTGCTCAGACTTCAGTTTTCTTTGCATCATCCAGCACATTATTGTAATTGATAGAAGCCATACTTTAAAATAGCAAATTAGGTGGCCAAGGGGCTACAAATACCTGTGAGTTGCATGGGTGGGAGATAGACAGAGTCCTGGTTTTCCCACCTTCTGTGTTCATTTTACACTGTGTTAGCCTCATGTTAAGAAGCTGCAACCACACAATGAGAGCTGAAAGTCCAAAGTCAATAGGGAAAAGGTTAAAACCTTCCCGCTTCTACAGGTCACATATTTTTTTTTTGCCAGTCCTGGGCCTTGAACTGAGGGTCTGAGCACTGTCCTTGGACTTTCTCAAGGCTAGAGCTCTACCACTTGTGCCACAGCAACACTTCTGGCTTTTTTCTATGTATGTGATACTGAGGAATTGAATCTGGGTCTTCGTGCATGCTAAGCAAGCACTCTACCACTGGGCTAAAAACTCTCGGCCCCAAGTTGCAAAATTTTTTTGTTGCTGTTGTTGCTTTTTTGTTTTTGTTTTCTTTTCCTTTTCTCTTGTTAGTTTCCCTTTGGGAGAGTATGGGGGGAAAGACAGAAAAGGTGGAACAAGGCTAAATGAATTTAACAGTGGTACTCGCTAGACTATGTGGAAAATGAACTATACAACTTGTGAGGGTGATAGGAAGGAGAAAGTGGAAGAGAAGAATGAACTAATCATTTGATTCATGTAACTCTGGATATCACTTCTACAATAGCAATAAAATATATTTAAAAAGTTATTTTCTATTACCTGTCTAACATCAGTTAGTTAATGGTTGTAAAGTTCTTTGAGAAGGAAGGAAACTCACTTTATGAATTTATAGAATTATCTTTTCATTATTCATGAAACATCTCAAAGTGAAATTATTCTTGTTTTTCAAAAAAATATTTTATTTGAACTTCGTAGGATGTTGGACAGAGTTAGTATCTTATAAGTTAGCCTGGCTTCTGAAATTTGGAATATACACAGCTGGAGGGTGGTTGGATAGAACAGGAGCTTGGCTCAGGGTAAGGTCTTGAGAGGAGGGACAGACAGGAGATGGACTAGATTGGCAAGGACACAATTGATGTGGCCTTCATTCTGCCAATGGCTTAAGATAGTAAAAAGGTGGCAGAAAGGGGGAAATTTCCTCACAAATAGGAGTAACTTGCGATATTAGATGCACAAGATAGAGGACATGTGGGCGTGGCTTCAAGTGACATTGGAGGGAATCACGGCTTTGTTTCTTAAAAACCATGTGAGCTTGAGCAAACGACCTACCTCCCTGGGTCTCTGTTTCCAAACCTATGAAATGGGGAAATCCATACTTTGTGGAGTTATATACATATTAGAAGTAATGTGTGGCAAACACTAACCATTGTGTCCAATTGATTATGGTGCCCAACAAATTGCAGAGATTAATTATGGTTATTTCATTAATCATGACATGAGATAAAGAAGACAAAGAAGAAGAAAGCAAACCTAATCAGCTGTGACTATTATTTGGCAAAAAATATTTAGAATTGATCTTACATTATAATGGGTTAAACAGGAGAAACAATTGATTCTAGATTAATTAGTTACCTCGATAAAAATATAGCTACTTGGTATGAAAAAGAGGCCTTATAATAACTTAATCCAAGGAACTGGTTTTGCAAGAATTTCAAGTGCAAGTTAGGCAGGAGAGAAGAGAATTAAGGAGTAAAAAGTGACTGGACTCTCAGTGCACACTGTACAGTGATAGTGTACATTATAAAGGCTGGCATTTAATATGACTCAGACTTTAAGAATTTGGTTATTTGATGTGAAGATTAATGAAGTGCCACAGGAAAAGGAACAGCATAATTATAGTACATTTATATATCAATTGTTACATTAAGATAAAGCATTGAAATACCAGTGCTTTGTTGAGATATGTAGTAGGACTTTTCTACCCTTCTATGTCAGCTCAGTTTCCAAAAATATGTACAAAGACTTCCAGAAAGACTAAAATAAATATATAAGACATTTTTTCCAATAATGGTTAAAGTTTCAAATATTTTCTTAGTTGATTTTTATTTTTGTTTATTTTTCTTACATTGTAGTTTCAAAAGTTTACTGAGAACAGAATACATGCAGAAAAGCCTGCAACATTTGTTATCCCGACCCAGCACTGTGTGAATTTGTCAGGATCAACTTAGTCCTGAGTCACCATTATGCAGGCCAGGAAATAGAACACTTCCTGCCCTCCAGCAAGCTAGCTTCTTGCACTCCCCTCTAACCAAACCAGGCTACCATCTGCTCTGACCTCTATTCCCATATATTAATCTTGTCTATTTTAGAGTCACATAAATGGAATCCATAAGATGCATGTGTTCTGGTGTCCACTTTGTTTAATTAAAGTTATGGTCACAAAATTTGTTCGAAATGAACAAATTTGAGTAACAAAATATGAAAATTGTGTACTCCATTTAATTTATTAGTGGGAGGATGACAAGACTATAATAAGTTATAAGCATCACATAAAATTACTCAAATTATTCACAATTTCTTTGCTCAAAAAACGGTCAAGGCTGGGTATGTGTTAGTGACCTCTTGGCGTTTCACATATCACTCCAAAGTTTACTAGCTTAAAATAGTAACAGACCCCTGTGGTCTTCTGCTGATCTTCTCTGGTGTTATTCTTGCTACTGTCATTTGAAGTTTTGCTAGGACTGGAAATAAGAAAATGGTTTTATTTATGTGTTAGGCAGTTCATCTCAGATGTCTAGCTGGAAGCCAGGTATGAATCTTCTGTTCTCTGCACTGAGTTCCTGCAGCAGGAGAGTGAGGAAGCCATTATTTTATAAGGTGATTTAAGTCTCCTAAGATGTGGTAAGTGGAAGCTTCTATTCCTCCTCAGGCTGAGGCCTAGATCCAAGTGGAAAAGTTTACTTTAACAACTTTCTGTTGATTAAGGCCATCCTGATTCCAAATTGGAGGAAAAATAATTGCATTTTGTGCTAGGTAGGGCTTTACCACTTGGGCCACACTTCCAACCCAAATACATTTCACAGCAGGAAGAATGGCAGGGATTTGTCCATAAGCCATAGGATATACAATATGAAAGGCAATCATAGTCTCAGAAACTTACCATTAAACATAGTTAACAAATGAAACATTTTTTTTATATCCAGTAACAACATGAATGGTCTTATTTCTGGGGGTCCAAAGAGTCAACATTACAATTGACTTACCTCTAGCTTAAATTTGCTTTTTTCTGATCAGAGTTACTTGTAAATGTTAATAATATTAGATAGGAGAGAATTTGAAGGTCGCTTAATCCAAGTAAATATCTCTTGATAAAAGTAAGTATTTAAACTAGATTATAGGTGTTTGTCTGGGTGAGAGGTATACAATGGGACATGGGTATATTTGTTTATGTGACTGATTCATTGTGACTTTGGTGAAGGAAAAGATCTAAGGAAACCGAACATAAAACAAACACATTTCATATGGAAGTTTAAAAGGTGGGAACCTACCTAGGTTTCGAGATTGCTCAGCAAATTCACAGTATGGTAAAGTCCTACGGGCAGAGTTGTACACAAAGGAACAAAACACATGGATTTAAGAAAGGATTGATGAGTCTGTAAGATGTGTTTTTCCCAGTGTATTTACAATTGTGCTTGAGGAAGAAGAAACTTCTTCCCATTAGTTAGAGAGACTTCTTGGGAGACGTGTTTTAACAACATTTTGAAGGAGAAGCAACTTTTATATGAGCTGTTCAGTTAGTGTATAAGAATTCTTAGCCTTTCCCAGAAAGGAAATGTATACATATTTCATGGAGAGAAAAATGGAAAGATAATATTTATATGAAATATGCATATGAAAAAGGCATTGGAATTTCATCTATGTATGAAAAGATATTTTTTCATATTTATGTATAACCTTATGGTTCATATATATGTATATATACATTTAACTATACAGTATAAATTGAATATGTTTATAGCAAGCATACCTTATATATACATTTATTATGAATGACTTTGATCAAGTAAAGTTAAAAAACGTTTCAAAAACAATTTTTTTATCTGTTGGAGCTATTACACAGCTCAGTGGATGGGAAGGAGTTCTTAGTCTTACACTAGTGTCAGTTTTGTTTAAATCATGTGTGATCTGTTAAGTATTTACATGCTCTTAATTTTGTGAAAATATGTCTCCCAAGAAGCAAATAGTGTCCTCTAAAGCAAGATATAATACTATGTGCTGCCAGGCATGGTGGCTCATGCCTTGTAGTCCTAGCTACTCAGGAGGCCGAGATCTGAGGATCACGGTTCAAGGCTAGCTAGGGCACTAAAAAGTCCATGAGAATCTCATTTCTAATTAACCACTAGAAAACTTGAAGTGGCACGATGGCTCAAGGGGTAGGGCAGTAACCTTGAGCTGAAGAGCTCAAGGACAATGCCCAGGCCCAGAGTTCAAATACCACGACTGACAAAAACCCAAAACCGAGACCAAAACCAAAAACTCAATGTACATACAGGAGTGACAGCATATCAATTTTAGCTAGAGTCTAGGGGCTCATGACCTTAACCCTAGTTAAGAGAATTACAGAATGAAGACAGCCTGGGCATACAACTGACTGTTATCTTTATCTTTCAGTCATTCTTTGTCTTTCAAGGAGATGTGTGTATGTGTGTGTGTGTGTGTGTGTGTGTGTGTGTGTGTGTGTGTGTGTGTTCATTGAAACAGTACTCTTCAAAGTCTGGCCTATATTCCTTTGACCCCTGGACTTGTCGAAACGTATTTATTTTATCTTGCAATTGTTATTTTGACATGTTTGTCATAACAGCTATAGTCCTTCATTTCTGGAAATTAGCAGAATGCTTTGAGGTACTAACATGCAGCAACAAGTTTTCACTGCAGTTTCAGGAGGTGCAGGAGTCATTGTGAAATTAATAAATCCCAGGTGTAGAAGGCAAACTCCATAAAAGGGGAAGTAACACATTAGAGATTCCCCTCTTGCTCCTGAATGAGTCAGTGGTAGGCTTCTTGTTCTTGTCTCTGGTTCCTTTGTTGACCAGTCCAGTGTCCATACCTGTTACCATTCCATCTGCAATTTTTAAATGGAGAGTAAACATTTCTGTTAAATAGTCTAGATTATTTTTAGACCTATGTAGTGTGTGTGTGTGTGTGTGTGTGTGTGTGTGTGTGTGTGTGGTGCATGCACCAATACAGGGACTTAAACTCAAATCCTGGGCACTTATCTCTTTTGCTCAAAATAGGCTCTCCACTACTTGAATCAGAGCTCTATTTCAGGCCTTTTGGTTGCGAATTGGAGATAAAAATACCATAGACTTTTCTGCTTAGCCTGGCTTTGAACTGTGATCTAAGACTTCAGTCTCCTGAGTAACTAGATCACAGGTATGAGCCACAGTACCCAGCTTTGGACTTGAGTAATTTAAAAAAATCAATGGACTACTACTGTAATTCCTTATTTATAAGAGAACTCATGAGTAAAATGATTCATCCAAATATGCTTTTCTTTTTTGCTTGTATTTTATTTTTCTTTTTATTAAAGAATTTATTAACATTGATTTTTACATCATATTTCAAATGATGTGTTTAACAAATATGTACTCAAGAAGGGAATCTCTATATACAATCACTGGCACTTAGATTTTAGAACAGAGGTAAAATTAGGCTGAGGGTTTGTATGTCATAGATATATTAATTTATGTAATAAAACATTATGTCTATAGAGTTATTTTCTTCCACTCTCATCCCAACTCCCTTTCCTCCCAATTTGAAAAGTTCATTTCCAGCAAAGGGTGGCACTGGTTCA
Organism: Megascapheus bottae; assembly: GCF_031878675.1. Lineage (NCBI taxonomy): Eukaryota > Metazoa > Chordata > Mammalia > Rodentia > Geomyidae > Megascapheus > Megascapheus bottae. The sequence continues at coordinate 62,184,984 of NC_143512.1, forward strand.
CCCTTTGTCTTGCTCTAGTTGGTTCACTTGTTATTAACTTAGCTAAAATATTAACTAGTGAATGAGCTGAAAAGTTGGCTGATTATACATGTCATAGTTACAAAAAATTAGATTGATGTTTTCATAAAGCTTAAACAGGACCTCCTTGCTATAGATTTTTAGTCAATTTAACTTGTGGGGCAGCAGAAAAACTTGCTGCTGGGGATGTGTCCTCTGTTCAGGTAGAATTTTTTTGGAAACCATTAGAACACAATAAAGATAAATCAATACCTATTGGACTGCAGCTGTGATTTCTTGTTTGGTCTACTTATCCACAGAGATGGCTTTTTAATCTATTTGCCACTATCAGGAATGACACCTTTGGTCAGAAATGTTCCTGGCTACTTGTGAGATCTGCAAATGTGCCCTCTGCTTTTCATGCCTACTTTCATTTCCCAGGGAAAGAGTGTCTTAGACATGTTCAAATATGGTCAATATTAAAAAATGTAGGTAGACATTAAGAAAAGCAATGTCTAGGGGCCAGGAGTTTGGCCTAGTGGTAGAGTGTTTGCCTTGCATGCACAAAACCCTGGGGTAGATTCCTCGGTACCACATACATAGAAAAAAGCCAGAAGTGGTGCTGTGGCTCAAATAGTTTAGTCCTAGTCTTGAGAAAGTCCAAGGATAGTACTCAGGCCCTGAGTTCAAGCCCATGACTGGCAAAAAACAAACAAACAAACAAAGAAATTAAATAAAGCAATGTGTAAGGGGCTAAGCCAAAGAGATATATCTATAAATCTAGAACATTTTTGCTAAGAGGCCGAACATCCTACCTCTCAGAGTTCCTTGGGAATCTCTGTTACAGGAGCCTACCATAAGTGTTTCTGAAGCATGCCTTCCTCAGATGTAGAGCAGAATTGGTAAAATAGCACACTTCATTATCTGTCCTGGGTGAGACTGGTGAGGAAGGGACAATTTTTTCTACCTTGGTCTTTGCCTTTAGTCTCACAGTTCCAGTCATTGGTTATTATTATTATTATTATTATTATTATTATTATTATTATTTTCTAGAGATGAGATTTCAATGAGCACAATTTCTGGAGAGCAGAGACCCTCTTCTCACAGTTGATAGAGATATGAGAAAGGGATTAGATTTGGTGGGAAGACCAGTTGTCCATTGCTTTTGCTCACACTTGACTAGAAGGAAGAACACTATTTGGGTTGTGGAAATTTATGTAACTAATTAGAGGCTGCGCAGGTAAGAGGGCCATATAGCTCCTGGCCTTGCACTTGGCTTCCATTTTGGCTTGAGGAGGGTCAGCAGGCAGGGCAAGAGGCAAAGCACTAGTGCAGGTATCCCAGAAGCCAGGTGAAGGAAGGGCTTTTAGAGGATTAGTGGTGAAGGAAGGGTAGAAGCATGGAACTTAAAGACTGTGCACAGGAAGTACAATGGATACTTTGGAACTCAGCTTTGGAGGCATGGAGGAGAAGGAAATCTAGGCCCACTGGGAAAAGGAGCAGCACCAGAACAATAGCTTGTTAGCTTCTATCTGGTGCATTACAGGGACTGAGGAGGGTCGGCTGGTCTGACTTTGATTGATTCTGTAGGGACACAGAGTATAATGCAACGATTGGACTGAATTAGTGAAATATCACCAAATACATCAATTGGGCACTGTGCAACAGGGGGCAAAATATTCAGTTACTGGAGTCACAGTTCACTCATCCATGAAATGAGAATACCAAATGCTAATCTTTCATTGTGTCTTATCTCCATCAATAAATGTAATGATCCAATTATTGTCATTGACACTTCTTTGTGAATAATAAACTATGCCAGGGGACAACTGCATTTTGAAGTTTTAAAATAAAGTGGTTTTTAAATCAGTGGTGAGAGAAAGGTGAGGCACATTCTGAACGAGGTTTTAAAGGACTTTGCCATTATTTTGTCCCAGGACAGAGACCAGTATCTTATCTGTGGACTTCCTTTTTCGTGGATTTATAGATATTAGGTAGGAGAAAATTCAATCCTTTCCCCCCCTTGGTTTTTAATGCAGGAAAGATCTGTCTTTGCTAATATGAACAGATGATCCCTTAGCCACACCAATTGCAAATTCAAGTGCATATTTTATTCTTGTCACTCACTGTCCTACTTATTAACTACCAGCTCTTCATAGTCACACTTACCACGAAGTGTTTCTTATGCCCATCGTTCCCTCTCCATTCTGCTGCTCTCATCCCCCTTACCTCCTCCACTCACACCAGTGCAGAACCGTGCGCGGTCTCAGGGCCTCTGGCATTTCTTCTCTCACTCATCTCCACATTGTCACCAAGGTAGGTGCCCTTAAACACAGTTCTGAACATGCAACTCTCATATGCAGACAAGTTTCTGTAGGCTAGCTAGGTTATAGAATGTCCTAGAATGATACTTTTAGCCCACTTCTCTGGTTTTAGTTCATGTCTTTCAGAGCCATCTAAACTCTAAACATATCCTAGGCTTTCCCACCTGTCTTGTATATTGACCCACGTTTGACTTTTCTCCCATCAATCTGAGAAAGTTCAACTCTTTTCTTCCCCTTCTATTTTGTTTCGACGTGCTTCAAAAACTGTCTGCATGTATTTGTCCCTATTGAGTAATTGGTGTCCTCTATTTGCCCTTTGGCTAATTATCAGTTTCCACTCTGGCTTCATTTCTAGGCCTGGAAAGTTTCTTTCAAAGTTCCCTTGTATGTTTTCTGATCTGACTACAAACAAATTGAACATATGTGGCCAGAATCCATGTATCCTATCTGAAAAGAAAATCACACTGTTTGGAAATGTGAAGTCCTGATATGAGTGTACAATTTATTTCCTGTATCTGGAAGGTCAGTTGCCCTCACTTTTTTTCTTACATCAAACACAGATACTGACGTTTGTCCTGCTTCCTCAAAGGTAGCTAATGAGGATGGAAATAGTGACAGTTTTGTGGATTATAATAAAGGTACCACCTGATACATATTTAATAGAGTTGTAAACAGGGTCTTGCTATGTAGTTCAGGCTGGCTTTGAATTCACAATCCTGTTTCCCAAATTTGGGTGTAAAAATTATAGATGTGTACCACTATGTTTGGCTTCTAATAGAGAATTTTGAGTTGCTCGATGCAGCATGTGACTAATGAGTCTTTCTAGGTTAAAAATTCAAGAATTTCCTGGAATAGTAATGTTATCCTGATGACGCCAGTGGAATAATAGTCACATAAAAGTAGACACTAAATTGTTTGGGTGGAGATGACTCCACCTCTTTTCAAAGGATTATAGTTATATGGATTTTAAAAACATATCTATTCATTAATTTAATTTTGCTTGCTTATAGGTATGTGCCCTTTGTACATTGTATCATTAGTCATAATAGTCAAGGGACCAATTTGTATGTCTAGAAATAGGTGAATGGAAAGAAATATGGGATACATTTACACAATAGTATACTGACTAGTCTTTTTTTTTCCTTTTTTGTGGTGGTATTGGGTTTTAACTCAAGACCTTGTACTCTTACTCAACTTTTTATGCTCATGGCTGGTGCTCTGCCATTTGAGTCACACATCCTGTCTGGTATTTTCCTGGTTAATTGGAGATAGAATCTCATAGATTGTTCTGAATTAGTTGTTCTCAAACTGGTATCCTCCTTCTGAGTAGCTAGGATTACATGCATGTACCACCAATGACTGGATTGGTCAGTCTTTTTTAAAAAAGGAAATCCGAAGTTTTGTAACATTGATGCACTCTGAAATGAAAAGAACAAAAAGAATTCATCTGTAAAAATGTGGAGAAAGTATGAAAAAGAATTTCATGTTTAATGTAAGAAGCAAAAGCAGTGAGTGGTTTGAATGAAAATGTTATGTGAAAATTGGGAAAAAAGTGCCTGGGAATTCATTAATATTACTGTAGGGTACAAGTTTTTCTTAAATGTGTTCTTTTTAGTCTCATATTTCACTACTTCAGTGACTACATATTCAGCAGAATGTTCTTTTACCAAATTAACGCTTTAATGCGTTTCACAGCTGATTTTTTTTCTCATTCAAATTGATTGTGTTCAAGGAAGAAGTTTATACATGGTACAATTGTATTTAGCTTTTGAAAACTTTTGTTTGATTTAGTAATCACTGTGTCACTTGTAACAAAATGATAAATACTATCCTCTTCACTTACAGAAATTGTAGGAAGCAGGAACACTATCAGCCTTCCTGAAAACACATAGGATAATATTGCAAAATACTTTACACAGCATTTTGATATGGAACTAAACCTTAATCACCTATAACTAGGTGTATAGAAAATGTATCTTCTTTTCCCCTTTTATTGGTTTCTCTTGATTTGTCTTCAAATGTTCAAAATTGAAGAAAACTTCCTTCATGTTTCACAATATAGCAATCATTGTTTTGTTCATGGCCTGCTCTGTTGACATAATCATTCGTGAAGCCATCATACTCATTAGTCTACTTTTGTTCATTATTGGCAATATGATATAACCATTCATGAGCTCATCATTTATGAACCCATTTTCATGAACCCTTGTAATAACTAATATCTAACTAAATGTTCCCCTTTTCCTATACCACTGTATCTAGCCTTTTTCTTCCCAAGGAGTCATCACCTTAACCCTGTTTTACCTTTTCTTAATTTCTTTTTTTTTAAGCATATTTACTATTTTTTTTATTGTAATTAGTAAAAGGGTTACATGATATTTGCCAGATAGAAGGTGCGTTAATTCACATACATTGATACCCTTTCACATGTCTTGGTACCCGTTTCCCTCCCCCCCACACCCCCCACCCGTCTTGGTTTTCCCCCCTTCCTTATCAAATTTCAAATATCCAAATACAAATAAATTCAATATATTAGATAACAAAGTGAGATACTATACCAATATGAGATAACAAGGCACAGCAAAGGAGATGAGAGACAACATAGTACATTAAGGACAACAATCATTCATTATATGGCTTTTGTTTCACTATCCTGGAGGTCCTTTTAATTAGCTTCACATTATATGTCCTTATGTATCAAGATTTTGCTCTATTGCAAATCTCTGCTAGTAGAGCCCAAGGTTTCTACTGATTATGACGAATGAGGGAAACCATTGAGCCTAAGTTCCTTTGAGTCTGGCTTACTTCACTTAATATGATTTTTTCTAAGTCTTTCCATTTCCTAACGAATGGGGCGATGTCATTCTTTCTGACAGCAGCATAGAATTCCCTTGTGTACAAATACCACAACTTGTTGATCCACTCATCAACTGAGGGACATCTAGGTTGGTTCCATATCTTTGCTAGGGTGAATAGTGCTGCAATGAACATTGTTGTGCTAGTGGGTTTAGTATGTCCTTGTTTTTGGATGGTTGGGTAAATGCCAAGTAGTGGAATTGCTGGGTCATAGGGGAGTTCTATGTTTAGCCTTTTGAGGCACTGCCACACTGCTTTCCATAGTGGTTGGACGAGTTTGCACTCCCACCAACAGTGTAGTAGTGATCCCTCCTGGCCACATCCCCTCCAGCATCTGTTGTCATTCGTTTTCCTGATCCTGGCCATTCTGGCTGGAGTGAGGTGGAATCTTAGAGTTGTTTTGATTTGCATTTCTTTTATGACCAGAGATGTTGAGCATTTCTTCATGTGTCTATAGGCCATTTTTGTTTCTTCTTCAGAGAAGACTCTCTTTAAGTCTTTGGCCCATTTTTTAATGGGATGGTTGTTACTTTGGAGGTTAGTTTTGGAGTGATTCAATTTTTTGAGTTGTTGATATATTTTAGATATGAGGCCTTTGTCCGTTGTTTGGTTGGTGAAGATCTTCTCCCACTCTGTAGGCTTCCTGATTAGTTTACTAGCTGCGTCCTTTGCCATACAAAAGCTCTGCAGTTTAATGCAGTCCCACTTATCCAGCCTTTCTCTGATTTGTTGTGATTCTTGGTCCTTATTAAGAAAGTTTCAACCTGTGCCAAGGAGGCCTAGTGTATCTCCTATTCCTTCCTGTAGAGTTTTCAGTGTGTCAGCTTTTACCTCCAGGTCTTTGATCCATTTGGAGTTAATTCTAGTGCAAGGTGACAAAGAAGGATCCAGCTTTAGTTTTCTGCAGGTGCTTAACCAGTTCTGCCAGCACAACTTGTTGAAGAGGCTGTCTTTCTTCCATTCTATTTTTTTGGCTCCCTTGTCAAAGATTAGGTGGCCATAGGTCTGTGGTTTAATATCTGGGTCCTCAGTTCTATTCCATTGGTCTTCAGGCCTGTTCCTGTGCCAGTACCAAGCTGTTTTGAGGATTATAGCTCTGTAATAGAGTCTAAAGTTTGGAATTGAAATTCCTCCAGCGCTGTTCTTTCTGCTAAGAAGTGTTTTTGCTATACGGGGTCTTTTATTATTCCATATGAAATTTTGGATTGCCTCTTCTATTTCTTTAAAGAATGACATTGGTATGTTGATGGGTATTGCATTGAATTTGTAGATAGCTCTTGGCAAGATTGTCATTTTCACAATGTTGATTCTTCCAATCCAGGAGCATGGGAGGTTTTTCCATTTCCTTAGTTCTGCTTTAATTTCCTTTTTTAGGGTTTTGAAGTTTTCGTCAAAAAGGTCCTTTACATTCTTAGTTAAGCTAATTCCTAGGTACTTTATTTTCTTTGAGGCTATTGTGAAAGGAGTTGCTTTCCTGATTATTGCCTCGTTCCTCTCACTGTTGGCATAAAGGAAGGAAGTTGATTTTTGAGGGTTGATTTTATAGCCTGCTACTCTTCCAAAACTTTGGATCAGCTCAAGGAGCTTGGGAGTAGAGTCTATAGGATTCTTTAAATACAGAATCATGTCATCTGCAAAGAGGGATAGTTTTATTTCCTCTTTCCCTACTTGGATCCCCTTTATGCTTGCTTCTTGCCTTATTGCACTGGCTAGGAATTCTAGTACTATGTTAAAGAGTAGTGGAGAGAGTGGGCATCCTTGTCTCGTTCCTGATTTTAGAGGGAATGGCTTTAGATTTTCACCATTAAGTGTAATACTAGCAGTAGGTTTCTCATACACAGCCTTTATTGCATTGAGGAATGTTCCTTGGATTCCTAGTTTCTCCAGGGGTGTTGGATCTTGTCAAATGCCTTTTCCACATCTATTGAGACAATCATGTGATTTTTGTCCTTGCTCCTGTTGATATGTTGAATTATATTAATTGATTTGCGTATGTTGAACCAACTTTGCCTCCCTGTGATGAATCCAGTTTGATCATAGTGTATAATTTTTTTGATGAGTTGTTGTAGATGGTTCGCCAGTATTTTTTGAGAAGTTTTGCATCGATGTTCATCAAGGAAATAGGTCTATAGTTCTCTTTCTTTGATGAATCTCTGTCTGGTTTGGGGATGAGGGTTATACTGGCTTCATAGAATGAGTTTGGTAAGGAACCTTCATTTTCAATTTCGTTGAAGAGCTTGAGGAGTATTGGTGTGAGCTCTGCTTTGAAGACCTTATAGAATTCAGCTGTGAATCCATCTGGCCCTGGGCTTTTCTTAGGTGGAAGTTCTCTAATTGCCATTTCTATTTCAGAGCTTGAAATAGGCCTGTTGAGTTGGCTTAGTTCTTCTTGGTTCAGTGTGGGTACGTTGATATTGGCTAGGAATTCATCCATTTCATCTAGATTCTCAAATTTGTTGGCATAAAGGTTTGAGAAGTATTCCCTCATGATATTCTGGATCTTGGTAATTTCTGTCGTGATATTACCATTTTCATCTGCGATTTTGTTTATTTCGATATGCTCTCTTCTTTTTTTGGTAAGATTTGCTAAGGGCTTGTCAATTTTGTTAATTCTTTCAAAGAACCAACTCCTTGTTTTGTTGATTCTTTCTATAGTTTTTTTGGATTCCAAATCATTTAATTCTGCTTTGATTTTAATAATTTGCTTTCTTCTACTGGGATTAGGGTTGGTTTGTTGCTCTTTCTCCAGGAGCTTAAGGTGACACATTAACTTGTTGGTTTGCAATTTTTCCAACTTGTTGTTGTAGGCACTCAGTGCTATAAATTTTCCTCTGAGTACTGCCTTTGCTGTGTCCCAAAGGAATTGGTATTTTGTGTGCTCCTTACTGTTAAATTTCATAAACTGTTGGATTTCTGTTCTGATCTCTTTGATGACCCATTGGTGATTCAACAATGTGTTGTTCAGTCTCCATGAGTTACAGGGTTTTCGTTGGTGGAGATGTGTGTTCAGTTCCAGTTTGATGCCTTTGTGGTCTGAGAGTGTGCATGGAATAATTTCAGTGTTTCTGAATCTGTCCAGGTTTGTTTTATGGCCTAAGATGTGATCTATTTTGGAAAATGTTCCATGTGCTGCTGAGAAAAACGTATATTGTGTTGTTGCTGGGTGGAATATTCTGCAGATGTCTGTTAGATCTAGTTGGTCTATATACTTGTTCAGTTCTAAGGTTTCTCTGTTGAGTTTTTGCCTTGTTGATCTGTCCATAGGTGAGAGTGGTGTGTTAAAGTCACCGACAATCACTGTATTTTGATCTATGTATGGTTTCAGTGTAAGTAAAGTTTGCTTGATGAAGTTTGGAGCTCCGGGATTGGGTGCGTAAATATTTAGGATCGTTATGTCTTCCTGGAGGAAAGATCCCTTTAGTAGTATGTAGTAACCTTTTTTGTCTTTTCTTACTAATTTTAGTTTGAAGTCTATTTTATCTGATATGAGGATGGCAACTCCAGCCTGTTTATGGGGGCCGTTAGCTTGATAGAGTTTATTCCAACCTCTCACTTTCTAAAGATGTTTGTTTTTTTGGGTAAGATGTGTCTCTTGAAGACAGCAGAATGATGGCTCTTGCTTTTTGATCCAACTAGACAGCATATGCCGTTTAATTGGAGAGTTGAGTCCATCGACATTGAGAGTTAGGATTGAGAGATATTTATTAGTTCCTACCATTTTTAAAAGCTTTCATTGGGGCCTGTGTCTTGACAGTTCTTGTGGCCCTTAGATGGTGTGCTGTTTAGGTGCCATTTCTTTCCCTATATTGCATTTATTTTGTTTTTTTATGTATAGAACATCTTTGAGAATTTTCTGTAGTGTTGGTTTTGTTGCGACATATTGTTGCAGCTTTTCCCTGGAATGGAATGTTTTTATTGTTCCCTCAGTTATGAATGAGAGCTTAGCTGGGTACAGTATTCTTGGTTGGTAGTTATTTGACTTGAGGGCATGACATATATGCTTCCAGTCACTTCTTGCTTGCATGGTCTCTGCTGAGAAATGTGGGGTTATTCTGATTGGTTTTCCTTTATAGGTTACTGAACCCTTTTCCCTGGCTGCCTTTAGGATCTTTTTTTGGTTTCTATTGATCCAGTTCAGATTACGATGTGGCGGTGGGATGTTCTTTTCTGGTGAGGTCTGTTTGGGGTTCTAAAAGCTTCTTGTATCTGGATGGGTCTGCCCTTCTGGATATTTGGGAAATTCTCTGAGATGATTCCCTGAAGTATATTTCCAATATCATTGACCTCTTTCTCCACGCCCTCCTCAATACCAATTAGCCTTAAATTAGGCTTCCTAATTATATCTTGGACCTCCTGAAGCGCTCTCTCATTTCTCCTAGATTTGGATTGACTCATTTTCTGTTCTTTCTCTATAATAACTAAATTATCTTCAGCCCCGGAAATTCTCTCCTCTGCATTGTCTAACCTGCTATCAAAGCTATCTACTTTATTTTTCATCTCCCTTGCTTCTAATTGCTCATTTTTGATGCCTTGCATCTCTTCTTTTAGATCATGTATGGATTTCTTTAGCTCCTTGATTTCCATTTGAGTGGTTAGCTCAGTAGCTTTATTTTCTTTGAACATTTGCTGGAGTTCGGTCACCTTTTTATTTGTGGATTCTATGAATTCATCCCTCTTTCTTTGAACACCCTTTATTATGGCCTCCTTTATGGCTTCTTCTTTTTCACTTATCACCTTGTTTATGGTTTCCTCTTGTTCAGCTATGGCTTCCTCCCTTATTGCTTTCTTTATGTTTTCACATTTTTCATTCATGATGTTTATCAATTGCATTTGTATGGCACTTGGAAGACTCTCCTCTAGGTTTGCCAGTGACTGTTCCATTGTTTATATTGGGTGGGTATGTTGTTTCTTGATTTGACATTTTTCTTGAGTTTCTTGTTCTGCCCATTTGAAAATGGGAGCAAGATTAATACTAAACACGATTATAGTTTTTCAGATATAACCAACCTAGACCTCTGTACCTGGCAGACACTAGATGGTCACAAGTTTTGATTGGTGTTATCACTCTTTCTTTTTGTGCAGTTACCGACCAGTCTAATACATCCACTGATTAGCGATTTATACCTAAAACAATAAGCCTCTCAATCCAATCTCTATTGTCTTTTAGTCCCTCTGAGCCTAGAGAATAATTAAACACCTAGATATACAGTATTGCTCAACAGCTATCAAGTGTAGATCCATGCAGTATAAGGGTTGAAAGAGGAACAGGGGTCCAGAGATAGAAAAATAGAATGAGAGAGGTCAGGGGAGGTACAAGAGGATTAACGTTGGAGTGTAAGAATATTGTAGTAATGAATAATAGGTACAGCGTAAGGATAACTGACCTAAGTTGGTAAGTGGGTAGCGTATTTGAGTACAAAGTTTGAAGAGTATTATAATAAAACTTATGTGCTGCTGCACGACTAGCTCTTAGCCCAACCAGTGGCCTCACAGTGGACCATGGGATGGATCTGCGAGCTTCCGTCTGAGCGCGGTTGACGGACGTTTTCCTGTGCTGCTTCCAGGGGCGGCCCCCAGCCAAGGGTCTGGGGATTGAGAGTTTCAGGGGCTCTCAGCAGGACCAGCAGGAGACCCCCTCTGTTCCCAGGGGCAGAGCCCAGCTGGGGACATGGGCTCCAAGGGCGGAGCCATACCTTTTTGGTTCTCAGAAGGGGAGCTTGGCTGCTGGTCGGCCCTTCAGATCCCTGCTGTGTTTCCACTGCTTTGTCAGAGTCTGTGACTGTGAGGGGGGGCCCGTTGGTGCTGTCTTGCTCAGGATTCCCAGCTGGAGGATGCCCCGCTCAAGAATTGAGGGGGGGCAGATGCTGGCTCCTATTTTCCCGCACCCCCTACCCGCTGTTGTAAGGCAGGGTCCCAACGCCCTCCACTCTCCTGATCCAATGGCCTGGGAGAGGAGCCTGGTGGGTGGGTGGGAGCTGGGACAGCTCCGCCTCCCCTGGTGGGGTCCTGAGTCTTAGGGTCCGCCCGCTTCTCAGTCTCCAGTCAGAGGGCTGGGGGTTGAGCCCCTTGGGCGGTTGGGAGTTGGGAGAGCCCTGCTTCCCTTGGTGGGGTGCTGGGTCTTAGGTAGCCCGCCTGTCAATCTCCAGTTAATGGCCTGAGGGAGGGGGCTGTTGAGGGAAGGGACAGGATTCTAAATTCCTTGCCCCCCTGCTCCCGCCAGTCTTTCTCGGGCGGGGTGGAGGGGTCTGAGTTAAGTTCTATTGCTTGGCACCTGCTCTGCTTTCCCGATGTGTCTGGGGACGCGCTGTATTACTCACGCCTCTGCGTCCCTGTGCGGGTGCTCCAAGGTGGTGGGGAGTCTTTCACTCCCCTCGGGTCTCCGCCGCCGCCTGTGTTCCGTGTCTGGGTTCCGCTGCTTCCGCCGTTCGCTGGCCCAGTTCTGTGTTGGTTTCTGCAACAGTTGGGCTCCCTACCTGGCGCCCTCCACTGCCACCGCTTTTCTTGGCTTGGAGCCGGTGCCTGCGGGGGGGGGGGGGGGCTTTCCCAGGGTGGAGCCGGCACCCCCTCAAGCCACTTTTCGTGGCTTGGTCCGGCGCCAGCTGCCGCTGATCGCGGCTTTTCGCGGCTTTGGGGGAGTGGTGGGGGAGTGGTCCTCGCGTTCCGAATCCTTTGAGAAAGTTGGATGTGAGCTTTATCTGGATTTCTTTTCCGGTTTGAGTCCTTCTCCGTTGCTTTTTGAGTTTGTTGTTGTGGATTTCTTTAGGTAGTTGGCTCGTGGGACTCCCTGGTTGTCTCTTTTTGTGAGAGAGAGCTAGGCAGCGTCCCTATTGTCTCAGCACCATCTTCCTTCTCCTTGTAATTTCTTTCTTTCCTTTTTTATTTTTGCCAGTGCTGGGGCTTGAACTTGGGGGTTGAGCACTATCCTTAGGCTTTTTCAAGGCCAGAGCTCTACCAGTTGAACCACAGCACCACTTCCAGCTTTTTCTATGTATGTGGTACTGAGGAATCGAGCACAGGTCTTCACGTATGCTAGGCAAGCAGTCTACCACTAGGCTAAACTTGTGGCCCCACCCCTTTTTTGTGTGTGAAATGTCTCCTTTTTTCCACCTTCTGTTTCAAAACAATCTGGACATTTACTTGCTTTTCTATTTTAAAAAATAACAGGTAAATTGCAATAGGCCAATAATTTAGAAAAGGATCAGTAAACAAATTAAATATCTAGTTGTTGAGACAATTTAGTCATATTAATATGCACAACTTTTAGATACTTTTTCTTTGGTAGATAACAGTAGATATAGAAGATAATTGAAGTAGCCATGATCAGCTTCTCAGGCTGTGATTATTACTTTTCTCAGATAAGATTCGATTGTACATTTAGATTGGTAATGAACAAATATTGGGCACACTGTATATAGCCAATTTATTGCCTTCCATTTCTGGAGATGATGAGCAGTAATGGTGGCTGAGATGGAGTTTTGCAAACTTTTATGCCCAGGATCTACTCAAATGTTGAACCCCTGTGATCTCTCCTTGCCAAGTAGCTAGAATTACAGGCTTGAGATACTGTCATGAGCTTATAAATATATTGTTTTAGGTGTTAGAGTGCATGCATGTTGGCCTGTTGATATGTTTTATGCTCAGTGTCATTTGATCGAATCAAATCTCGAGTAGGAGATGTGTAAAGCTTGAGTTTCTGTCCTCTGTAGGGGTATGTCTAACTTGTCAGCAATAGAAGGCCTGAGTAATTATTTGGTACATGATGGTAAGGGAACATAATGCTTTTTTTTTTTTTTGGCTGCTCATAGCCTGTGTGCATGTATTGATAATTTTGTATGGCATCTATTGGTGGTATGAATATTCAAATGGTCTTCAGTAGTATAAAGGTTCTCTTCCTGGTAGGGGAAAGGTTACTCATTTTGTGATTTTGTGTTTATTAGAGTGGACAGATTTGTAAGAACTGCAGATAATTCACATTCTTGGAATACCTGTGATTACACAGATGGAAACATTAATTAGTCTCATAAATAACAATATTTTGAGGATAAATGGATAAATAAAACATCTATGTGTACATACACGTACGGGGATACTATTCAGCCTTGAAACAGATAAAGTCCTACCATAGTGACAACAGGGATAAATCTGAAGGGCAGAATGTGAGTGAATTAAGTCAGCCATGGAAATAAAAATACCTACTACTTGTTGGTACAGTTAAGAAGTGATTTCAGATAAGTGGGGAAGAGCATGGTGCTGGCGGGGTTGGAATTGTGTTTTGAAAGCTGTTGGTCCAAGGGTCAAAGGTTTCATGTCAACAGAAAGAAATGGATCAAGAGAGAGGTCTGTTGTACAACATGGGACCTCACCAACTGTCGTACAGTGTACCTCCGTGTGTTATTACTGTCTGGTTTGCCGGGTGCCTCAGCCTTACATTCTCTTCATTTTTATTTTTTATTGTTGGAGTAATGTATAGAGGAGTTACAGTTATAGTCTCCAAGTAGTAGGTGCATTACTTCTCACACATTGGTACCCCTTCTTACATTTTCATCCCCATTTCCTTCCCCTGACCCCTTCCCAATCAACTTGTTTTCCCCCCTTCCCTTTCCTATTTTAAATAAACAAATAAACATATATACAATATACCAGGTAATAAAGTCAGATACAGTAACCACATGAGATTAACCAAAGGGCAACAAAGGAGAAGAGAAATAACACAGTGCATTAAAAACAATCACACAAGATAAAGCTCTTGTTTCCATATCCTAGAGATCCTTTCATTTAGTCTCATTCTATGTGACCTAACGTACCTAGCTTTTGTGCTATTGTAATCCTCTGCTAGGAGAGTTCTAGGTGTGTATTAATTATTGGAAATGAGGGAAACCATTGAACTTACGTTCCTTTGGGTCTGGCTTACTTCACTTAATAGGATTTTTTCCAGGTCTTTCCATTTCCTTACAAATAGGGCGATGTAATTCATGGCTTCATAGAATTTCATTGTGTATAAGTACGACATCTTCTTCATCCAATCATCTACTAAGGGGCATCTGGGTTGGTTCCACATCTTTGCTATGGTAAATAGTCTCAGCCTTACATTCTTGTTTCGATTGTCTCCTTGCCACCTCTACTAGAAGTATCAAGCTAACAAACTAGTCCTTCCACATCTTTCATTTATCAAAAATAGCCTCTCCCTCTATTTTGGGTCTTTTTCTTTTTGACACCCTCCAGCTTTCCTGCATTAGGAAACAAAGCCTTCTCACAATACAAGTTGCCCAAACCAGCACTTTCCAAATCCATGTTTCATTAGCACTTTCTTACTTCCCATTCATTTCTTGTTTGCTTTCAACATTTCTCTAGTGCTCAAGTTTAAGTATAAGACAAACTCAGGATTTCAAAACCTAGTAGATTTTTATCAAGGTCAAGATACGGAATCAGGCCAGATGCCCCTCAGTGGATGAATGGATCAAGAGAATGTGGTATATATACCCAAAGAATGCTACTCATTCATTAGAAAGAATGGTATTGTGACATTTGTAAGGAAATGTAAAGACTGGACAAATTAAGTGAAGCAAGTCAGACCCATAGAAACATAGGTTGCATGGTTGTCTCATTTGTGGAAGCTGGAATGTGCCTATAAATCTACAGGTAAACACACTGGGTGGTACCTGATGGTTTATAAATGAATTAACTGTAGTATAGCAGGCTCTGGAGGGTGAAAATAGTGTAAGTCCTTAGAAAGACTACATCAACACCCAAGTAAATAAGTACCAGGAAATGGGTACTTGCAAGGGTGGGAATAACAAGGAGAGAGGGGTACATGGATAAATGTGAGAAATGAGGAAAATGTAGATGAGAATGCACTATATATGCCACAGAACTGAGAAAAGGAAGGGAGGGGTTGGGTAAGAATGTTGAAAGGGGTGACATTTATCATGAGGCACAGTGTTCATAATCTGCTCTGTTGAATGGCAACTCCCTTTGTTCAATCATTTAAAGAAAGGAAAAATATATTTTAAACAATCCTAACAATCAGGCCAGGAGTTTGGCCTAGTGGTTGAGTGTTTGCCTAGCATTCATGAAGACCCTGGTTCGATTCCTTGGTACCATATACACAGAAAAAAGCCGAAAGTGGTGTTGAGGCTCAAGTGGTAGAGCTCTAGCCTTGAGAAAGAAAGTCCAAGGACAGTGCTCAGGCCCTGAGCTCAAGCCCAGACTGGCAAAAAAAAAATCCTAACAGTCTACCTGGAAGGTAGTGCTGCCACATGATTTCAAGGCTTTGGATGAGTTGCTCCTTCATACTGGCTGCTTCCCCTTTCCTTGAACATTCGTATGGAACATTAAAGACTGAAATTCCTAAACATGCCCCAGGGGCCTGGAGCATAGCCTAGTGGTAGCCTTCTCACCTGGCATGCACAAAGCCCTGGGTTCAATTCCTCAGTACCACATAACACAGAAAAAGCCATATGTAGTGCTGTGGCTCAAGTGGCAAAGTGCTATCCTTGAGCAAAAAGTGTCCAAGTCCTGAGTTCATGCCACAGGACTGGCAAAAAAAAATTAAAACATGCCCGGGTCATCCTGTTAGCTTCAGGTTGAGTTAAGAGCTTCTAGAACAGCCTGTATTTTCCTTTATAAAAACTTGTAACCTATTCTACATGGGATGTGGAAATCTTAATTTCTACTTTGGTTAAGTATTCTGTGTTCATTACAGATAAATTTAAAAAGGCTGAGAATTTGGCCTAGTGGTAGAATGCTTGCCTAGCACGCACGAAGACTGGGGTTTGATTCCTCAGTACCACATACATAGGAAAAAGCCCTAAGTGTTGCTGAGGCTCAAGTGGTAGAGCTCTAGCCTTGAGAAAACTCAGGGACAGTGCTCAGGCCCTGAACCCAAGCCCAGGACTGGCAAATAAATAAGTATATAAATAAATAAAAATAGAGGGAAACAGGTACATTAAAAAGAATCCAATGAACATAAAAGGTCTCTAAACCCTGATGATGAAGAGTAGTTTGTTTTGTCCTTGTCTGCTTCCTGTAGATATATGTCTAGGAAGGCAGTGTTCAGGCAAGAGTGTATAGTTCCCAAATTAACCTTGGTTCATGAGAATGACTGATGATATCCTTCCTCATTATTTACTCTCCTCCCTAAGTTTTTGGTGCTTGAGTATGATAATGCTCTCTTCTTGAAGTATGAGACATACTGTAGATACTCAGGATTTTTTTATTGTTGTTGTTGAAGGGACTGGTTTATATTTTGGGCAAGAGATTTCTTTATTAAGAAAAAAGAACTGTCTATATGAGTGGTTGTGGGAAACACGTTGCTTCCGAATGCCTAAGTTTCAGGACACATCCATAAATGGCTTATGTTGAAGCTATTGAAAATGTTGATGTAGATAGATGACGTTTGTCTGTGATGCACTATCATTTGAGGAATAGGCTATATTGTGATTTATATGGCATGAGTGCATTTTATGCATAAGCTATATGATATACCTATGTGAATAAATCACAACTATACAAATATAGTACCATACATTAATATTAAAAATTATTAGCTTTCTCTAACACCTAAATCAACAATTTATTTATCTTTTTAAGTTCCGGAAATCCATATTAGGTGTATTAGAGACAAAGCTTCATCACTAGATCCTTAAGCGAACAACTTAAATTATGCCTGTGTCAGTGACATGTGTCCCTCAGCACCACACTTTATTTTCCTAAATAATGAGAGGAACAAGAATCATAATCCCAGTTCAGCTGTTATGAGACAGGACAACTTATTCAGCTTGCCTTGTCCTTCTCTGTAAAACTGGAGCAATGATGCCATCTGTATTCCATAATAGGTACCACTTGATGCTCTTGGAAGGAGAGCTGAAGTGGAAATCTGAGGTATTTTCATTTATTATAAATATCTCGTTCCTTCCCTGCTATCTGGAAATGACTCAGGATCTGAATATGTGACCCAAGGAGCTATAGGAGAAAGGAAGGAATCAGACAAAATACCATATGATATTATAGATAAATAATTACTCTTTTATCACTCTGGGAGCCAACTGTGTTTTGTGCCTTAGTGCCCTATTATCTGTCCCCATCTAATGATCATCTGGTGTTTTCTGTCATTCCTTTCTTCCTTCCTCTTTAAAATCATTTAAAAAGTACATTCCTTCTAACTGCAGAGAGAAACCACAGATTTAAATTTTTTAAATTAAAGCATTTATTAACATTGATTTTTACATCATATTTCAAATGTCATGTTTAACAAACAAGTATTTAAGAAGGGAATCTGTATACAATCACTGGCACTTAGGTTTTAGAACGTAATTAAAATTAAGCATTAATCTATGTAATAAAATATTATGTTTATTTTCATACTGTTAACAATAAAAATAAAAGGACTTGTCACCATTCAGGGGAAAACTATTTCTGCTTTTCATTCTATCTGTGATAAGCTCCTTGCTGTTCTATTAGAGATAGATGGAAAACTCTAGTGTAATCACTAGCTAAATCACTTTCTAGCCAGGAATGACTCACAGATTGCTGACTTAAAGGAATGTATGTTCTTTTTGTTAAGCACTAAAGTGACAGTTTTTTTTGCCAGCCCTACGGCTTGCACTCAAGGCTAGAGCATTGTCCTTGGGCTTTTCTCAAGGCTAGAGCTCTCCCACTTGAGCAACAGCACCATTTCTAGCTTTTATTTTTCTATGCATGTGGTACGGAGGAATCAAACCTGGGTCTTCATGCAGGCTAAGCAAGAGCTCTACCACTAGGCCAAACTCCCGGCCCTAAAGTGACAATTTTTAACTGTATAATTTCTAACTTTCAAGAAGCTCATACATGGCCATAGAAAGGTTGACATTGCAGTACTTAGCAGCATAAAGATAGTAACTACTCTTTTTTGGTACTGTTACTGGGGTTTGAACTCAAGCCCTCAGGCACTCACTTGGCCTTTTCACTCAATTCTTGTTTTCTATTGCTTGAGCCACACCTCCTCTTCCAGTTTTTGGTGGTTGTTTGAAGACAACCATCTTATAGACTTCTCTGCCCATGTTCACTTGAAACTGAGATCCTCAGATCTCAGCCACTTGAGTAGCTAGGATACTATATGAACCATGAGGAGCTTATAGTATTCTGAAATGTTCAGTCTGATGTGTATATGACCTCATTTATTGCTTTTGCAATAATAAGATGGTAGCCTTATTTAATAATTTGAAGAATTTGTCTAAGTTGTTTCTATGCTACATTTCCCTGCTGTTGTGCTTACTCATATGTTCTCGGTAACATACCTGCAACCGGTGAGACAGCTGTAGAGAAGTCCGAAGTGGGAGTTGCGGAGGTTTCCACGGGTGGAGGAAGACACTTGTCTTTTGATCTGACCTTGGGAGTGGAGGACACAAACTTGATGATCCAAAATCAGGACAGTTTCAACTATAAACAGGGAAGCCGAGTATGCAAATGCATACAGTGGGACTTTTCTGCGCCAGTCCAGGACAGGTGATCACCTTACTTCAGGGGAGATGGAGCAGGCAGTCATGGCCACAGTGACTTACTGGGCACAGAAAGATTAATCAACTTTTAGCTGCCTTGAAAAAATTATCATCTTAGAAAGTCCTCAAGAGACTTTCGGCCTATTCCTACAATCCTATATATTAAAACCCTGAATTCCTTAGTCTTATTAGTAGGATGAAATATTATAGTTTAATTACCTTGGGCAAAGGGCAAGTTATAAGTTACTGGTGGGACCCAAGGAACATGTCTGTGCTTAGGAAACAGGAGCTGAGGGGCTATGACAATTCCCTCTCTTTCTCCAGGCTCTGTTAATCTCTGGGCATTTGAGGACACTGCCTGTTGCTAAATAGGCAGACCATCTCTTCTGCTTCTCCAGTCAGAAAGTGCGGCTGACAGCTCATGAATCTTATGTCAGTTACAGCAAGAAGAAAAAGAATGCTGTCATTCCTGCCATTTCGCATTTGCAAGTTCTCCATGTGAAGAGCTTGGTGTAGAAGCACACTTCACATGGGTCAGCTTTGATGAGAGTTGAGGTTATGGAAAGACATACAATGTTTTTGCACTGGGGAAAAGAGAAGCTCAAAGACATTCTGTATGGTTGGCCATCTTTGGGTTCAGAGGAAAAGAAAAGAAAGAAATCAGAGGGAAATAATAGTGGAATTCTGTTTCTTTTCTGCTACCTTCCATTAAAGGTTTGGATTTTATTTTTCCTTTTGCAGAAAGGAAGTCAGGGGCAGTGAGTGTCTAGGGTGAATGCCACAGTGGGTAAAGTAGGCACAAACGTGGTATTCTTCCATTTGCTGTGCCACTGAGAGGCATAATATTGGCTACATCCTTCTATTTGTAGTAGTGAGTTTCTCTTTCATGAGATTTCTGGGACTCTTGGCCATGTCATGTCACGTCATGTCATGTTTGCTTAGCTCTGTTATTGAGACCAGCTGTTGGTAACATGGGGACTTCGGGGTATTAAAACTTTTCAGTTATTGCTTACCAGGTCTTGAAATCCTTTGGTTTTGTATCACCCGGGATTTTTATGGTAAAAAAAATCAAGATTATATTCTTAGAAGTAAATCATGCCATCCTTGTTCCATCCAAGTTCCAGTTCCTATTCTTAACTGATCTGAAAAAAAAGGGAGAAGATTCAGTTATAGGGGAAATCTTCCAGTTAATTCAGTTAATTCTAGGTATTTGTGCCCTACTGCTATAGTTTTGCAATCAATTTTGGTCAGAAGATCTTTGTGTTTGAAGGTAAGACATATCCCATTCTACCTTTGTGCATACCAGCTCACTTCCTTTATCTGTTAAAAATAATCAGAACACCTGGAAGTGCAATCTTTTCTTGCCATGGCAAAGACTGGCACTATTCAGCCAGTATTATGGAGATTAAAATATTAAACCATTGATTGGAATGACTGGCAACAGTTCTAGCTAAATGTTAGTGCCCCAAACATGGACTGTCTCGCCCTTGGATTCAGAGACAGAGGCAAGGAGCTGACCGGAACTCTAAGATCAGAAGGCTTTTTCTGGAGCACAGGAGAGAAGAGAAGCCTCCAAATTCCATTAGGGACTAGCTGGAGCTGATGAAAGCTGCAGCTGGAAGAGATCACAGAGCAGCTGCAGCCAGATCATGCTGGTGACTGTATCCCAGACAAGGGAAACAACGTGGGAGGCGGCAGCCTTGCCATTTCTTTATGCCAGCAGTAAAGCAATGTGAGGATTACGGACTTTGTTCATGACGAAGGAAAAATTTATGAAAGGGATGTCTTGATGCATTTTTTGGGTAGAAACAAAAACAATGAAAATGACTTTCATTAATAAAAACATCTCTACTTCTAGAGATTTAGACCATTATTTTAAAAAAGCGATCATTTCCTTTCTAAATTTTGTCAAGGGAAACAGTAGTGTGAAATTTTTTTTCATATTTCTTCTTGGGCATATGTTATTTTTCTCTCATATAAAAAACTTGAAATTTAAATTTCTGGGGTAAATGTTATACGTGCAATCATATTACCAAATGATCTTTTAAAAGGTTACTGCATTTTATATGAATTTCTGACTATTCATTAGGCATTACATTGATGTCCCAGAGACTCCTGAAAATAGGTAGAACTCTAGGGTGAAAGGGGACATTTCTACAGTAAGGTATTGTCACTTGCCAGGGACATAACCTTATTGAAGCTTAACATTTGCCTTTCAGTCTCCTGTCTTGTTCACTCTGTAGAGTCTATTGCTATGTGTACTATTGGGACAGTCAAGCCCTTTCTCTTACACAGGGATCAGACAGGCACACAGTCTAAGATGTTCAGTAAATGTAATTAGACAAACAAGGGGTGGGTCTTAGAGTTGAGGCCAAGGAAGGACATGGGACAAAGTATAGAGAAGCTAAAGCAATAAACTGCTATTTAGGGAGAATATGAAGAAAGAGGCAGACAGACACTAAACATCAAAAACACCAGGAAAGAAACTGGTAGTACAGTTATTTGCAAATCCTGCCTATAGATTTGGTTGTTATAGAAAAATCTCTTGGAATTTCTGAAGTTGAATGAATGCCAATTCCTATTCACTACCAGGGAAACAACAGAGCATCTCCTTTAGAAGAATGAGTCACTTGTAGCACTATTCTCAGAAAACGTAGAGGTCTATAATCTATCTATCCAAACAGTTAAAGCTTTTTTTCATATATTTTTAAAATTGTAATTAATAGAGGGGTTACAGTTATATTTTCCAGATAGAAGGAGCATTACTTCACATACATTGATACCCCTTCTCATGTTTTTGTCTCCATTTCCCTCCCCCCACCTCTCCCTTCATCTTGTTTTTCCCCTTCCCTTTCCTATTTCAAATAAACAAATAAACATATATACAATATACCAGATTATAAGGTAAGATAGTGTAAAAATATGAGAATAACCAAGAGACAACAAAAGAGATGAGAAATAACATAGTACATTAAGAACATCAATCATACATATAAATTCAGATACATCTAAGAAAACGTGATTATTATTTCTTTTGCTTATAGCATTGTATTGTATTTAGAACTCCACATAGTCTGTGGATAAAGTGATAGTAACTATGTGGAAGTCAAACACATCTCTCCAGTAGAAAACATGGATCAAAGACCATTAGAAAATGGATCAAAGACCTCAAGGTAAAGAAAAGCCGACACACTGAAAACTTTACAAGAAGGAATAGGAGACACACTAGGCCAAGAAACACAACAAATCAGAGAAAGGTTGGATAAGTGGGACTGCATTAAACTGCAGAGCTTCTGTATGGCAAAGGACATAGCTAGTAAATTAAATAGGAAGCCTACAGAATGGGAGAAGATCTTCACTAACCATACAACAGACAAAGGCCTCATATCTAAATTATATCAACAGCTCAAAAAATTGAATCACTCCAAAACTAATCTCCAAAGTAATAACCATCCCATTAAAAGATGGGCCAAAGATTTAGAGTCTTCTCTGAAGAAGAAATAAAAATGGCCTGTAGACACATGAAGAAATGCTCAACATCTCTGGTCATAAAAGAAATGCAAATCAAAACAACTCTAAGATTCCACCTCACTCCAGTTAGAATGGCCAGGATCAGGAAAACGAATAACAACAGATGCTGGAGGGGATGTGGCCAGGAGGGATCACTACTATACTGTTGGTGGGAGTGTAAACTCATTCAACCACTATGGAAAGCAGTATGGCAGTTCCTCAAAAGACTAAACATAGAGCTCCCCTATGACCCAGCAATTCCACTACTTGGCATTTACCCAATTGTCCAGAAACAAGGGCATACGAAATCCATTAGCACAAAGATGTTCATTGCACCACTATTTACCATAGCAAAGATATGGAACCAACCCAGATGTCCCTCAGTTGATGAGTG
This sequence comes from Megascapheus bottae, assembly GCF_031878675.1. Lineage (NCBI taxonomy): Eukaryota > Metazoa > Chordata > Mammalia > Rodentia > Geomyidae > Megascapheus > Megascapheus bottae. Next base: position 62,207,540 of record NC_143512.1, read on the forward strand.
GATCAACAAGATGTGGTATTTATACACAATGGAATTCTATGCTGCTGTCAGAAAGAATGACAAGACCCCATTTGTAAGGAAATGGAAAGACTTAGGAAAAATCATATTAAGTGAAGTAAGCCAGACTCAAAGGAACATAGGCCCAAGAGTCTCCCTCATTTGTCATAATCAGTAGAAACTTTGGGCTCTCCTAGCAGAGATTTACAATAGAACAAAATCTAGAGACATTAGGCCAAACAGTATGACACTAAATGTAAGGACCTCCAGGATAAGGAAACAAAAGCCACATAATGAGTGACTTTTGTCCTTAATGTACTATGTTATTGCTCTTTTGCCATCCCTTAGTTATCTCATATTGTTACAGTTTTTCACCTTGTTATCTGATATATTTTATATGTGCTTAATTGATTATTTGAAATTAGATAGGGAAGGGGGGAAATCAAGATAAGCGGGGGGGGGGGGGAGTGGGGAGTGGGAGGGAGATGGGGACCATGTCCTGAGAAAGGGTATCAATGTCTGTGAAGTAATGCACCTTCTATCTGGTGAATATAATGTAACCCTTCTATTAATCACAATAAAGAAATTATTTAAATAAATTAGTACATGTAATGGAAAACACTAAAACCATTGTCATGAGAGCTACTATTTTTTTTGTCAGTTGTGTGGCTTATCTCTGGGCCTGGGCACTGTCCCTAAGCTCTTCAGCTCAAGGCCACCACCCTACCCTTGAGCAACAGCTTCACTTCCTGTTTTCTAGTGATTAATTGGAGATAAGAGTTTCACATTCTGTAAGAAGGGATATCAACCAATGTGTGAGAAATAATGCACCCTCTATCTGGCAAATATAACTGTAACCCCTCTATACACTGAAATAAAAAAAAATAAATAAAAGAAAAAAAGAGTCTCACATTCTTTAGTGCCTAGACTGGCTTTGAACTGACATCCTCAGATCTCAGCCTCCTGAGTAGCTAGGATTGCTGGCGTGAGCCACCACGCCTGGTGAGACCTACTCTTAACCTGGCTGAATGGGTGTTTTCACTCCCTTCATTTGCTTTGCTTTGTCTATCACACAGTGATTCTTGAACTTCAGCACATACCAAAAACCATCTTGGGGTGTGAAATAGCCACAATACAGATTGCTGCACCGCATTCTAAGACTCTCTGATTCCATAGTTCTGGGAAATGACCTGAGAATTTCTATTCTTGATAAGATCTTGGGTAGAGATGCTGGTTTTTTTTTTTGATAAGGGTATTAATTCTACCCGCAGTCCTCTTCTCACACTGCTTTACAATATCACTGCCATCCACCTTTGCATCATCTTTGCATCCCCTTTCTCCTTGCTGCCATGTTCTTTCCAGAGATGAACTGCTACTACCACAAAGGCAGGGAAAGGTGATTCTCACCTCGGCATCATGAATGACCTGTACCAAACTTTACTTGATATGAAAGGCATAAGGCATGGATGTGCAGAGTGGAACAAAAAACGTATGAAATCTCCTATCTTTTCTTGCTGGCTCTTCAGGTTTTTTCAGAAGTCCCTATCTGGTGGGATTGAGTTCCTCATTTCTTTCTGGTAAAACTGGGATGGTGAGGCTGTTATGTAACTCCTTTTTGATCTTCATTACTAGGATATAAGCAGTTTGTCAGGATGGAATGAAGCAGGTTGAGGCAGTGAGACTGCGTGTGTCTGTACACACGAATGAATGTGTGCATTTTGTTTTCCTTTCCTTAGATGATCTTTGTGTTCAGAATGTGATTCAATATGTGTGGTGGATGTATAGGACATCTGTGATAGATCATGTGTCTTCTTAATTAATATCCAGTTCACAGTTACATTTTATGTTTTGATTTACAGCTTTTGCTCATGATTGGGCAGCAATGAATAAGACACAAAACTAGATTGTCACCAGGTGCAGTGGCTTACACCTGTAACCCTAGCTACTCAGGAGGCTGAGATATGAGGATCAAGGTTCAAAGCCAGCCTAGACACTTAAGTCCGTGAGATTCTTATCTCCAATTAAGCACCGGAAAAACTGAAAGTGGTGCTGTGGCTCAAAGGGTAGAACAGTAGCCTTGAGCTGAAGAGCTCAGGGACAGTGCCCAGGCCCAGAGTTCAAGTCCCACAACTGACCAAACCAACTAAACCAAACAGCAAAAAACTAGATTGTCATTCATTCATGTGATTTCTATGACCTCAAGGCATCTTGACTTTGGACCAGGAATGGGCAATTCTGGAATTCAGTCTTAGCCTACGTGATTGGTCAAGTGCCCTTTGCCAAGGCTTTCAATTTGATTGTGTGGCCGAAGCTTTAATCCAAAACAATCTAATTTACTTTTTTTCAAACCTTAACATGGTGTACTTGTGCAGTATAGAGGACCATGTTCTCAAAATGGGACGTCTTATTCCTCTGTTTATTTTCACAGGTTTAGATTATTGTATCCTGTTAGGCAGTAAAGAATTATTATTATTTTTGACAAAAAAGATGACATTTAAAGAACAGTGACTAAGGAGATGTCTCAGCCCCACGTCAGATGTTTTTTGACACCCTGTAGTGAAGACCACATTTAAAGAGAAACATGGAGAGACCTCTTACTAATATTCCCATAAAGAAAGAAGCTAGAGATCTTGAGTATTCAAAATGGGCACCCTCCCCCCATTAAAAAACAAAAACCACAGGAGTCAGACTAATCAACAAATTCTCTTTCTTGAATATTTATTTTTCATTCTTTATCTTGTGTCATGGAACTTCCTGAATCAAGTGATTGTGCTTGACTCCTGAAGAAGATAACGTGATCTTAGAAATATGTTGTTTGGAAGCCACAGTGAATGCAGCTTTAAAGTATCAACGAACATCTTCCAGCTGTCCAGCTGTTATTAGTGTGATGTGTGATGTTTCATTCTTGAGAAGTGGTTTGCAGAAATGTCACAATGGCAGAATAGTTGGTAAGATGGTTTTCCTGCCAGTTGGACTTTAGGAAGTGATGGGGGAAGTAATGGTGTGGGCGGGAAAACATAGTTTTATGGTGATGAACTCACAGCAAATTTATAAAAAGAACAAGCTGTTATTTCCCTAACTTTTTGAAATCCCCATGAAGGTTTATTATTATTATTATTATTATTATTATTATTACTACTACTACTACTACTCCTTTTTTGTTTATATGAATTGAAACCAGAGCATCATGCATGCTAGGCAAGCACTCTATCAGCCACATTCCAAACCCTCCATGAAGTTTGATTCTTAATCAGCTTGTTAATTCATAAAAATTAGATCCGATTAAAAAAATGGAGTGGTTTCATGAAGACCATGTTGACAGAGATCCTTAAATAAACTATTTACTGAGAACTCTTTTTTTTTTGGTTGATTGGGGAGCTTGAACTCAGGGCTGGGATGCTATCCCTGAGTTCTTATGTTCAGGCTAGTACTCTACCAATATACTTCATTTGTAGTTTTCTATTAGTCTTTATCTAAAAGTTTTCCAGAAATAACTAAACCAAAACTGATTCCAATTTTGATGCTGGCTGATTTGTAAATTCTCTGAATGATATTGAGAAACACTTGAAAGTCTTTGGAATTATATTTCACATGGCTATGGGAAGGGTCATGCCTTCCAATGTTTCTATAAAATAGTAAAGGAAAATAGATGCTTGTGAAAATGTTACATAGCATCAGTGTCAAAATCATACATTATTAATTACTGACAAAACACCTACTAGTTTTGGAATACCCAAATGGATCTTGGATGTGGGACTCTCAGATTCAACATTAGCTGGTGTTATGTCTCTTAGGCTAAAGGAATTGAGATTATGCTTCTGACAGTAGCTGTGGCTAATGGTATGGATCTCAGGCCCAGTGTTGGCATCCTAAGGTCTTAAGGCTTCCTGAAATTTCTTCAACAACCAGGGTCTGCTGCCTCTTGTCTTCCACGTTTTAATCTCCATTATCTTTACCATCTCATTGCTTTCTGCAATTCTTTTTTTTAAATTTTTCTTTCTTTTTAAAATTGTTACTATAAAGATGACATACAAAGGGGTCACAGTTACATAAGTCAGGTCATGAATGCATTTCCCTTTGGTATTCCCTTGCTGTCTAGAATTCTTCAGCTACCTGGTTGTTTCTGCTGCTGCCACTACCATTATTTCTTTTTCATAGTACCAGCTGAGACTGAACTAGATGAGGAGAAAACCACTCATGAGTATGCTTTTAATGGGAAGAATCTAATGTCACAACATCAGGGACTAGCACAGCAGTGTGTCTCTAGGCTACTTGAAAAGTGAGCTAACCAGCCTGCTTACATGGTCAGAAGAAGGTATGTGGCAGAGTTTTTGTACCAGTTATGACACAGTCCTGCTTATACAAATGGAAGACTGTGTTTGTACTCATTATAGCGTGTGACTTCATACACATGAATAATTGTGCTTGTACTGATTCTGGGCATTTTGTAGGGCCACCAGAAGAAATGTTCACTGTCTGGCCTATGTGAAAATGGCTCTGGCATACACCCAGGCTTGTAACATCAAGTATAATATATTTTTAAAAAGTTATGGCTGATTAGAAAGAATGAAATGGACATTTGCAGGAAAATGGACTGGACTGGAGATTGTTACATGAAGTGAGATAGGCCAATCTGAGAATGATAAGTATTATATTTTCATTCATAGGTGGAATCTAGATCACTCCTCAATATGCTGGTGGTTGGCACAATGCTTTCAGGAGCCAGAGCTGTGTTTCTTCACCAGACAGCTGTGCTTGCAGAGTAGATTTGCAGTGAGCAGCTTGGCTGCAACACGGCTCATCAGACTGGCTACCAAAGGGCAGCTAGTTGGCTCACAGTTCTGTATTCAACACAGGCAGAAATCAGAGAAGGGTTATCAACTCTTAATTAGGAAATACAATCACTCAAACTCCTTACAGCTTAGATTATTTCAAGGGGATATAACATTAAAAGACGGTGCTTGCATTAAGTTTCTATATTAATGGCATTTTACAGGGCTTTAGCAGGGCTTAATTCTTGCCCCAAATAGAAGTGGATCTCTCTTATCTGCCTTAACACTAGTTTATCCAATTTCTTACTTGGTTTAGAGGGTGTGTTTACAAATTATTATTATTATTATTTTTTTGCCAGTCATGGGCTTGAGCTCAGGGCCTGAGCACTGTCCTTGGATTTTCTCAAGGTTAGAGCTCTACCACTTGAGCCTTAGCACCATTTCTGGCTTTTTTCTATGTATGTGGTACCGAGGAATCGAACCCGGGTCTTCGTGCATGCTAGGCAAGCACTCTACCACTAGGCCAAACTCCCGGCCCGTGTTTACAAATTATTTTGTTCAAGTTCCCTCGTTCTACATGGAATGTGAAATTAAATAATGATTTCTCTGGAAAAGGAAATCACATAAAGTCTGGGAAGTATTATAAATAAGATCTTCTTCCTCTCTCCTCTCATTTCTCCTCATCTCCCCTCACTCCTCTCGTTCATTTTTTGTTTTTTGCCAGTCTTGGGGCTTGAACTCAGGACCTGAGCACCACTGTCCTTGGACTTCCTCAAGGCTACTGCTCTACCACTTGAGCTACAGCATTGCTTCCAGCTTTTTCTGTGTGTGATACCAAGTAATACAATCCAGGGATTCATGCATACTAGACAAGCACTTTAGCACTAGGCCAAACTTCCTGCTCCTCTTTTTCTTTTTCTCTCTCCTTCTGTCTTGTGCAAACAGATGAGAAATCCCAATCCATTAATTTTTTCTATCTCTTGAAAAACCTTAAAAGTAACCCACAAGTATTTGATTGAAAACTAAATCTTGGTATATCTCTTGGAACCTGTTAGGTTTACAGTAGTAAATCTTTAAGAATTCCTTATTTTTCTATTTTTCTTATTTCAAAGAATTAAATGAAAAGGAGAAAATAAGGAATGCAAGAAAATAAAATGTCTCTTGTAGAAACTTTAGATGACTAGAGCAGGGAATTGTTTAAATACTAGCCACTTTCTATTTTTTTTTTGTGAAATCAAATTCTTTCTACTTGCCATTTGTGGTAGATTGCATGTTTAGCAATAATCTTTCATTATTATTCCCCCACAAAAAAACTGCATGATTATAAGCAGGAACAGAGAGAGAAAGAAAGACAGAGAGCACATTTGGAAATCACACTTCTCAATCTCTTAGCATTCATATTTTCTTGCTTCTGTTTAAAGTCATGAAAGCACATGAATTAAACTTTTGGAAAAACTAAGCTTTGATCTCTAGACAAAATGTTCTGGAGGGTGCACATGCTATGCTTCTGCATGACATTAGCAAACAAGTGCTTAATTATGCTCATATACCTCTGTTGTAGTGTGGCAACTGGCGATACATAGCAGAGCTGGAAAATTGCAGGTGGTTTATGGCTAATGACACAGGAGCATTAGCAACATTGAGTGATGAGGTATTTCAAGAATGATACCACCTAAATCTTGTTAAGCCACTGCACAGATAAATAATTTGTTTGGGCAAATTGGTCTGCACTGACTTTAGAAATGACTGTGCACAAAATAAAAAAAATTAGTACTTAGAACAATAAGCACAATCTTGGCTAGCTTTCTTGTACCAAAAGCCAACTTGCTTGTGCCAAAAATACTGCAGTATTTCTGAATTAGGAGAACGTACCCATACAACTGAATGCTTGATAGATTTCTTCACTTCAAGAGATGATTTAACAGTTCAAATCATTACATATTTCTTGTATGTCACATTCTTATTATTTTTACATATTTTGATAATAACTTCCTTCATACAGAAGGAGATGGTGTGTTTTGGTGGGTTAGGGATCCTTAGCTTTGCTTGCTTTCAAGTGTAACCAGGAAATGTTTCAAAAGTATTGTAACCCAGACTTTCATGAGGTCATTAAAGCTCATCTGTAGCTTTGGTCTTCTAAGTGCTCCCATACTAAATTTCCTCACCATTTATGGCTTTATTTGTTGTTATTGTTGTTGGTTGTGGGGCTTAAACTCAGGACCTGGGTGCTGTTCCTGAGCTTCTTCGTGCTCAAGACTAGTGCTATACGATCTGAGTCACAGCCCCACATCTGGGTTTTGAGTGGTTTATTGGAGATAAAAGTTTCACGGGAACTTTTCTGCCTGAGATGGTTTTTTTCATTTTTTATTGTAATTAATAGAAGGGTTACATGATATTCGCCAGATAGATGGTGCCTTAATTCCCACACATTGATACCCTTTCACATGTCTTGGTCCCCATTTCCCTCCCCCCGACCCCCATCCCTCATCTTGTTTTCCCCCATTCCCTATCCAATTTCAAATAACCAAATATAAATATATCCGATATATCAGGTAACAAAGTGAGATAGCGTAACAATATGAGATAACCAAGGGACAGCAAAAGTGATGAGAGATAACATAGTACCTTAAGAACAACAATCATTCATTATATGGCTTATGTTTACATCATATTTTAAATGACAAGTTTAACAAACAAGTGTTCAAGGAGGGAATCTCTAATTACAATCACTGGGACTTAGTATTTAGAACTTAGTCAAAATTAGGCTAAGGGTTTGTATGTCATAGAAACATATTAATTTATGAAATAAAACATTATGTCTATAGAGTCATAGGTTTTTATGTCTATATAGTTATGTTTGTATTTCCATTACCATGTCCACAGCTTTGGGTATGCAGTTATTGAGTCCTTGCTCTTATACTCTTTGGATTTAATAGCCGCATATTAAGGATACCATGCGCCTTTGTTCCTTAGGTCTTAACTTGTCTCACTCAACATGATTCGCTCTAGATTCATCTACTTCCCTGCGAATGCCATTATTTTATCTTGTCTGTTGGCTATGTAGAATTCCACTGTGTATATATACCACATTTTCTGTATCCATTCATCTGCAATAGGGCATCTGGATTGTTTCCTTCGCCTGGCTATTGTGAATACTGCAGAGATGAACATAGCTGAGCAGGTGTCCTGGGTCATGCTGTTCAGGATAGATGCCCGGAAGTGGTATGGCGGGACCATGGGGAAGGTCTATTTTCACACTGCTTTCCAGAGTGGCTGAACTAGTCTACATTCCCACCAGCAGTGTAGTAGGGTTCCTTTTTCTCCACAACCCCGCCAGCAACTGTCATTGAGTTCAAAATCTTGGCCATTCTTGTTGGGGTAAGGAGGTATCTTAGAGTTGTTTTTATTTGCATTTCCTTTATGACCATAGATGATGAACATTTTCTCATATGTTTTTCTGCCATTTTAATCTCTTCTTTTGATAGGTGTCTCTTTAGTTCCCTTGCCCATTTAGTGAATGGTTTATTGGGTTTTCGGGGGATTAGTTTCTTGAGTTCCCTGTAGATACTGGATATTAAGCATTTGTCAGATGTATTGTTGGTGAATATGTTTTCCCAGTTGGTTGGCTGTCTCTCTACTTTTGTGACTATGTTTTTATCTGTACAGAAACTTTATTTTTAGGTAGTCCCATTTATCGAGTCTCTCTCCAATCTGTTGTGACCCTGGGATTCTGTTCAGGAATCTTTTGCCTGTGCCTATGAGTTCCAGTGTCTCTCCTGCTTTATCATGTAGCAGTTTCATGGTTTCCGGTCTGACGTTGAGGTCTTTGATCCACTTTGAATTAATGCTTGTGCATGACAAAAGGCTAGGGTCAATTTTTAGTTTTCTGCATGTGGCTGCCCAGTTTTACCAGCACCAATAATTGAATAGACTGTGTTTGTTCCACTGTATATCTTTGGCTCCTTTGTCAAATACAAGTTGCCTATAGGTATGTGGTTCTATTTCTGGGTCTTCTATTCTGTTCCACTGATCTTCTGGTATGTTTTTGTGCCAATACCAAGCAGTTTTTATTATTATGGCTCTATAGCAGAGTTTGAAGTCTGGTATTGTAATACCACCAGCATTGCTCTTTTTGCCTAGAATTGTTTTGGCTATTCTAGGTTTTTTCTTATTTCATATGAATCTTTGGATTATATCTTCTATTTCCATAAAGAATGCCTTTGGGATTTTGATGGGGATTGCATTGAATTTGTATATCAATTTTGGCAGTATAGCCATTTTCACTATGTTGGTTCTCCCTAGCCATGAGCATGGGATGTCTTTCCATTTCCTGGTGTCTTCTTTAATTTCTTTCATTAGGCTTTTATAGTTTTCATTGAATAATTCCTTTACATCTTTGGTTAAGTATATTCCTAAGTATTTTATTCTTTTGGGGGCTATTGCGAATGGGATCATTTTCTTGATTTGGCCTTCTGTTTGTGTATTGTTGGTGTACAAGAAAGCTACTGACTTCTGAAGATTAATTTTGTATCCTGCCACTTTGCTAAAGTGGTTTATTAATTCTAGAAGTTTGGGAGTGGAGTTTGTTGGGTCACTCAAGTAGAGGATCATGTTGTCTGTGAGTAGGGATACTTTAATTTCTTCTTTCCCTATGTGGATCCTTTTGATGTCCTTTTTTTGCCTTATTGCTCTGGGTAAGGGTTCCAGCACTATATTGAAGAGAAGTGGAGAGAGTGGGCATCCCTCTCTAGTTCCTGATTTTAAGATGAATGGTTCCAGTCTTTCACCATTTAGTATAATACTGGCTGTAGGTTTTTCATATGTGGCTTTCACTATTTTGAGGAATGTACCTCTTATTCCAATTTTTTTCTAGTGCTTTCAACATGAATGGATGTTGTATTTTGTCAAATGCCTGCTCCACATCCAGAGAAATTATCATATGATTCTTATCCTTAACTCTATTGATATGATGTATTACATTGATTGATTTGCGAATGTTAAACCAGCTTTGCATTTGTGGGATGAAGCCCACTTGATCATAGTGTATGATTTTTTAAATTTGTTTCTGGATTCTGTTGGCTAATATTTTATTGAGGAGTTTTGCATCTGTGTTCATTAGAGAAATAGGTCTGAAGTTTTCTTTTTTTGTTGGGTCTTTCCCTGGTTTGGGGATGAGAGTAATATTAGCTTCATAAAATGAGTTTGTTATTGCTCCTTCTGTTTCTATTTCTTGGAAGAGTTTCAAGAGTATAGGTGTTATTTCATCTTTAAACGTCTTGTAGAATTCTGCAGTGAATCCATCTGGACCTGGGCTCTTTTTGGTTGGCATTTTCCTGATTGCTTCCACAATTTTGTTGTAAGAAATTGGTCTGTTCAATTTGTTTACCTCATCGTTGTTTAGTGTGGGTAGCCTATATTTATTTAAGAAATCATCCATTTCTACTAGATTTTCTTGTTTCTTTGAATATAGGCCCTGTTAGTACATATTCATTATGGACTGAATTTCTTGGGAATCAGTTGTGATTGTTCCCGTGGGGCCTCTAATCTTGTTTATTTGAGTCTCCCCTTTCCTTTTTTGATTAGTCTTGCCAAGGGTCTGTCTATTTTGTTGACTCTTTCAAAGAACCAACTTTTTGATTTATCAATTTTGTTATAGTAGATCTTATTTCAATCTCTGAAATTTCTGATGTTATTTTTGTTATTTCTGTCCTTCTAGTTGTTTAGAATTAACTTTTTCTTGCTCCTCTAGGTGTTTCAGTTTCTTTTTTAGGTTATCTACATGCTTTTCTTCTGTCTTTTTTATATGCGCTCCTAGTGCGATAAATTTGCCTCTTAGAACAGCCTTTGCTGTGTCCCATTAGTTCCTTTGTGATGTTTCTTGATTGTCATTACATTCAAGGAAGTTTTTAATTACATTTCTGATCTGATCTGTTACCCAGGAGTTATTCAGAAGTGTGTTGTTCAGTTTCCATGTGATTGAATGTTTTTTGACTTTGACTGCATTGTTCAGAATTAGTCTGACTCCACTGTGGTCTGATAGGATGCATGGCATTATATCAGACCTCTTGTATCTGCTTAAGTTTTCTGTATGAACTATTATATGATCTATTTTGGAGTGTGTTCCATGTGCTGCTGAGAAAAATGTAAAAAGTTTTGCTGTTGGGTGGAAGACTCTGTGTATATCTGTTAAGCCCAGCTGGGCTATGGTGTCATTTAAGTCGATGGTGTCTTTGCTTAACTTTTGTTGAGTTGACCTGTCATTTGTTGAGAGTGGTGTATTGAGGTCTCCCACTATGATTGTGTTTGAGTCTATCTTGTTCTGTAATTCTAAAAGAGTTTGTTTGACGAATTTGGGTGCTCCCGTGTTGGGGGGGTAGATGTTTATAACTGTAATATTATGGGCATAGATTGTACCCTTTACTAATATATAATGGCCATCTCTATCTTTATGTACTGATTTTACTGAGAAGTTAATTTTGTCGGATATTAAGATTGCTACTCCTGCTTTTTTGCATGGTGCATTGGAGTGGAAAATTCATTTCCATCCTTTCACTTGGAATTTGTTTCTGTCTTTGGCAGTGAGGTGGGTCTCTTGGAGGCAACATATGGATGGGTGGTGTTTCTTAATCCAGTCTGCTGCTCTGTGTCTTTTGATTGGATCGTTCAGCCCGTTCACATTTAGGGAGATTATAGAGAAGTGGTCAGTGTCCATTGTCATTATTTATTTTTACTTCTAAGTTTTTTTCTCTCTCCTTTTTCCCCTTTTGTGTTTAGGGAATTAGAGATGTTTGCTTCTTGATGGGTGTTCTTGATGTTCTACAATTTGTTCTCGATTAATTAGTATTCTTTGTAATGCTGGTTTAGTGTGCATGTATTCATAAAGTTTCTCTTTGGAGTGAAATATTATTGTTTCTCCCTCAAATGTAAATGCTAGTTTCTCTGGATATATCAGTCTGGGTTGGCAGTTGTTGGTCGTCAGGACATCAATGATGTTTTTCCAAGCTTTTCTTGCATGTAGGGTTTGCATGGAGTGATCTGCCGTAATTCAAATTTTCTTCCCATTATAATATAGCTCCTTCTTTGTTTTTGCAGCATTTAAGGTCAATTCCTTGGTATTCGGGTCTAGTGTCTTTACTATGATATGTCTAGATGAGTTCCTTCTAGGATCTTGCCTGTTTGGGGTCCTGAAACCTTCAGTAATGTGAGTATTTTCCCTTTTGAAGTTGGGGAAGTTCTCTGCTATGATTTTGGTGAATAAAGGTCGCATACCTTTGTCCTGAAATTTGGCCCCCTCCTCAATCCCTATTATACAAAGATTAGACTTCTTTGCTGCATCTGCCAGTTCCTGAAGCTCTCTCTGGTAGATTCTGACTGTTCCAGCTCTGGCGATTCTCTGTTCCAGCTCTTGTGTTTTATCTTCCGTTTCTGATGTTCTTTCTATTCTCCATCTCTGTCAATCTGCTGCTTAATGCCTCCATTTTTGCTTGAAGTGTGGATGCTGAGCTGATCATGTCTGCTCTGAGGGTATTAATCTTTTCTTCCATTTCTCTTTTGAATTCGAGGAGCTCTTTGGTGATTTCCTGCTTATGTTCCTGGAATTGTTTTTGGAATTCTGTTTTAATCTCTTTAGTCATGTCCACAATCATCTCCTTGAATAGGGTCATGTTTCGTGTCTCTTCAGGTGTCATTTCTTGGGATGGTGACATCTCTCTCATCCCTTCGCTCTTGTTTCCTTTTGGGCTTTGCGTGGGACTTTGATTATGTATGTCATAATTCATCTTTGCACTCTCCTCGGCATCAAAAACTGTTGTTGTAGTTCGCTCTGTAGTCAGTAGGTAGTGGTCTTTACTTGGATTGGGACTGGTGGTTCTGGGAATATGTGAATACCTGTGGTTCTCGGCCAAATTGATTCCTCTGCTGACAAGGTCAGAGTTTGCAGTTTTTGCAGATGTTCTGGCCTGTTCCCAGAGGCTGTGTGCTGCTGCATGACTAGCTCTCAGCCCAACCAGTGGCCTCACAGTGAGCCGTGGGATGGATCTGCGAGCCTCAGTCTCAGCATGCTGGGTAGACGGTTGGTTTTCCTTTGCTGCTTCTAGGGGCGGCCCCAGCCAAGGGTCTGGAGTTTGGAAGTTTTCAGGGTCTCTCAGCAGGACCAGCAGGTGTCCACTCTGTTCCCAGGAGCAGGGCCCAGCTGAGGACATGAGCTCCAAGAGTGGAGCTGCGCCTTTCTGATTCTCAGAAGGCAAGCTTGGCTGCTGGTCGGCCCTTCAGTTCCCTGCTGCTTTGTCAGAGAGTCTGTGACTGTGGGGGGCCCCTTGGTGCTGTCTTACTCAGGATTCCCAGCTGGAGGATGCCCAGCTCAAGATTTGAGGGGGACAGATGCTGGCTCCTATTTTCCCACACACCCCACCCGCTGTTGTAAGGCAGGGTCTCAGCGCCCTGCACTCTCCAGACCCAGTGGCCTGGGAGAGGAACCTGTTGGATGGGTGGGGTTGGGACATCTCTGCCTCCCTTGGTGGGGTGCTGGGTCTTAGCACCGCCCACCTGTCAGTTGCCAGTCAATGGCCTGGGGAAGGGGGCTGTTGAGGGAAGGGACAGGATTCTAAATTCCTTGCCCCCCTGCTCCTGCCGATCCTTCTCGGGCAGGGTGGAGGGGGCTCATTTAAGTTCTATTGCTTGGCACCAGCTCTGCTTTCCTGATTGGTTTGGGGATGCGCTGCACTTCTCATGCCTCTGTGTTCGTCTGTGGGTGCTCCATGGTGTCGGGGAGTCTTTCACTCCCCTTGGGTCTCCTCCTTGGCCTGTGTTCTGCGTCTGGGTTCTGCTGCTTGCTGTTCTGGTTCCGCTGCTTCTGCGGCTGGCTGGCCCGATCCTTTGCTGGTTTCTGCGGGTTTCTACCCGGTGCCCTCCGCCACAGCTTTTCGCGGCTTGGAGCCCGCGGCAAGGGGTGGGGGAGGGGTCCTCACTTTCCGAATTCTTTGAGAAAGTTGGATGTGAGCTTTATCTGGATTTCTTTTCAGGTTTGAGTCCTCCGTTTCTTTTTGAGTTTGTTGTTGTGGATTTCTTAAGGTAGTTGGCTCGTGGGACTCCCTGGTTCTCTCTTTTTGTGAGAGAGAGCTAGGCAGCGTCCCTATTGTCTCGGCACCATCTTCTGCCCCTGCCTGAGATGGTTTTGAACCATGATCCTTGGATCTCAGCCTACTGAGTAGCTAGGGTTCTAGGTGTGAGCCACTGGTACCCAGTTTTCCTCACTTTTGTGAGCCTAAATTGGATACTAGTTATTATACTATATTAAAAAGAATGATTTAAGGGAGATACAATATGATTATTTGAAATGTTAACTAGTCTCATAAAACTCTGAGTACCAGCTACTGGTTTGTGTTCATCTTGAAAAGCGGTAGTATTTGATTTTAAAGTCTTGCTCCTATAAAATATTAGGAGCCAAAGGGCTAAGCTACAGTAACAAACATCATCTCCCCCTTCCTCCTTTCCTTCCTTCCCCTCTCCCTTTCCTATTCCCTCTTTCCTCTTTCCCTTCCCCTTGCCCTCCCCCCTCTCTGGTTGCAGATATTACAGGACTTCCTAAATGCTGGACAAGTACTTTATCACTGAGCTAAACTCTCAGGCTAGAACTTTTTTTTTTTTTTTGCTAGTCCTGGGCTTGAGCTCAGGGCCTGAGCACTGTCCTTGGACTTTCTCAAGGCTAGAGCTCTACCACTTGGGCCTCAGCACCACTTCCGGCTTTTTTCTATGTATGTGGTACTGAGGAATCAAACCCAGGTCTTCATGCATGCTAGGCAAGCACTTTAACCACTAGGCCAAACTCCCGGCCCTGGCTAGAACATTTTTATCTTGGTACCTAAAGATTGGCTCAAAGAGATTTGGGGAAAATAAATTCTGATATTTAGAAAATAGAGGTGAAATTTAAGGATCAAAGATTGTTTGCTGTATGTTTACATTGACATAATCATAAACATACCTGAATATGTTTCTGCCTATATGTACAAGTATAAATCATACACATGTAGAAGAATAATAATAATTACTTGCAGGATATGTGTTTCTTATATAAAATGTTTTAGAAAAGAAATGCTTGCAATTTTGGGTTTATAGAAATTTTGAGGTACCTTAATATACTAAGGTATAATAAGATATTTTAGGAATGGTCAAAACATGAAATTAATTTGTCCTACATACACTCTTAAAACATGGCTTGAAGTTAAGTTTTATGCATATCTTTTATAATTTCATGTGCAAAGCAAAGTTTTATAATGTGGGGTTTTCCATGTATGCCATTATATTGGTGTTCAGCAAGCTTTGGATTTTGAAGTGTTTCAGACTTTAGATGTCCAGATAAGGAAGATTAAGTCTTTATTTGAGAGCAAGCTGAAAATAAACATAGTCCTTATGAATGTTTTTTTTTGAGAGACCAGTGAAATTTTCAATATATTTTTTGCATGTCTGTATGTAAGACAAGACTACCATTGTGAAATGCTGACAAGCAGTGGTGTCTGAGAGACAAATCTTGGTACAGTCTTAAACTGACATTACACTGTTATTTTAGAATGATTTTTAGAAAGAATACATCAAAGTGACTGAAACTGGCATCCAATTATATTGTCATTAGTATAAGGTAACAGAGTGTTATCATTCTTCATAAAATGCTATGAAATAAGTATGTGAAGGATATTTAATTATGCACGAGTGTAATAATAAAGGAAAATTGCCAGTTAATTGCTTCCCTTGGAGATGTTATTAGAGATGACAGTTGCTTAGCGCTCTCATGATTCATCCTCAAGAAATATAGTGAAATATCATAGTGAAACTTCTTTGAACAATCAACCTACACCTTAGAAAGTAAATGACAGGAATGTAAACCAGGTCCTACGGAAAGAGTGGGAGAATGGACAATGAACAGAGAGAACAAATGAGGGTGAAAATGGAATTCTTATACATGCATGAGAGTAGAATACTAAATTCTGGGTCCTGGTTAAAACTGTTTGAAGAAGGGGAGAGAAAGCTGGGCCTGGTGGCTCACACCTGTTATCCTAGCTACTCTGGAGGTTGAGATCTGAAGATTAAGGTTCAAAGCCAGCCCTGCACTAAAGTCCATGAGACTCTCATCTCCAATTAATCACTAGAAAACCAGAAGTGGACTGTGGCTCAAGAGGTAGGGCGGTAGCCTTGAGCTGAAGAGCTCAGGGACAATGCCCAGGCCCAGAGTTCAAGCCCCACAAGCGACAAGAAAGAAAGAAGGAGAGAAAAGGGAGGAGGGACATAAACTGCTCTGTTAAATGGCAGCTCCTTTGTACGACTTTCTTACGAAAATAAAATTTAAAAAAAGAAAAAGAAAAAGAAAACCGGATGCAGTGGCTCACACCTGTAATCCTAGCTACTCGGGAGGCTGAGATCTGAAGACTGCGGTTCAAAGCTATCTTGGGCACTAAAAATAGTGAGACTCTTATCTCTTATCTCCAATTAATCACTAGAAAAGGGGTAGTGGGTTTGTAGCTCAATGGGGCTAGGACAGTAGCTTTGTGCTAAAGAGCTTGGGGACAACTCCCAGGACCAGAGGTAGGGCAGTAGCCTTGAGCTGAAGAGCTCAGAGACAGTGCCCAGGCCCAGAGTTCAAGCCCCATGACCCACAAAAAAAAATTAAAACAAAGAGACCCAAGCCATGACAACTGTTATGATATAGTGAGAAGACCAGATACTGATATAGTGAGAAGACCAGATACTGATATAGCGAGAAGACCAGATACTGGCCTCATGTTTCCAGTTTCTAGAACTGGAAAAATTGCTTTTCCTTACAAGTCACCTATTCTCAACTGTTCAGTTATAGTGACAGAAGAAAGACTAAGACAAGATTGTGTATTATAGTTTGCTTTTTATAACTCTCAACTTCCTGCCACAGAATTGCACTGTAATTAAAAGGGCAATTTAGTCATATAGGAAATGACATAACCTATTAACACCCAATCAAAAGTGAAGACATTTGGACATTATATTAATAGAGTGAAACAAGAAATTAATTAAGCAAATACTTGTGTATATGTGCTGAGGTATTTCCAGGTCAATGATATTTTATCCATGAAATTCTCCTGCTTCATTATAGCAGTCTTCTATAGCAAATTATACAATGCTGCCATCCATTTGTAGGTAAGCGGTAATCCTGAGGCCTACATATAACAAGGATACATGTTAATCCTTTGAAATAATATAGGATTGGTGATGCTACTAAATCTGAGTTGAATTCTAGGAAAGTAGACTCCCAAGTGATAATTACTGATAATGCTATCAGTAATAACTGAAGGGTTGATGACCAAAAGTCTTTGACCTTTTAATGACCTACTTCATTCTCAAGTGAGGTACAAGGGAGTAAGACAAATCTAGAGTGTCTAGGATGCTGAGCAGAAGGAAAATATAAACGTGCTGTTTACTAGAAAACCGGTACCTAAATATTTGAACCTCCACTGTATATGTATTTTGTCAGGGACTGTTGAGTTATTCCTCAGGAATGCCTAGCATCAGCACAGTAAATGAAACATCAAATTCTTCAGCATTCCAGTGTTGAGACAACAGTTGTGCTCAGAGCAGCACATTCTCATCCTGAATGAAAGCCATCCCCAGTCTTCAAAGGATTATTAGAGGAAGGATCTTATTTTCTCAGTGACTGAAAGCCAGCTGTGCAGGCTCTTAGTACAGTTTATGCTTCTTCAGCTCCTCTCTCTTCCACCTTTGCTGTTCCTACAATTGAATGAAGTGCTTTTCCTGAAATGGAAATCACTATTAAATCCATTAGCTGGAAACCAAAATGTTTCCCTAATTGTTTAAAGTCCCATTGTGAAAAGGAAGTCATCATTGATTGGAATAAGAGGAGAAACCATTCAAAGTTCTTGATTCTTTTCCTTTGTATAAACACAGTTACAAGAGACTCTCAAAGTCATCAGATTTACTTTTCACAAGTGTCCATTCAGTTCTACAAGTCCCTGTCTGAATTCCTTTCTGCCTCGTCCTTTTTTTTTTAAAAAAATTGTTTTTTTTGTATGTATTAGATGTTCTTTCTCATTTAATTTTCTTCTTAGGCTTTAAAACAATAGTGCACATATCTTTGCCTGGTTGTTATATTTTAAAATTAATTTCCAATCATTTCTAATCATTTTGTGTTTAAAAATGACTTGACTCTAGAAAGACAGAAATTACAAAAATAAAAGCAGAAATTACTGAGATAGAAATTAAAAAAAACTATCCATAAAATTAATGAAACAGAAAGCTGGCTTTTTGAAAAAAAATAAGACTTTTTGTAAGATTAATGAAAAAAAGAAGGGAGGAGCCTCAAATAAACAAGATTAAAGATGGCATGGGGAAATCATAACCAGCATTCAGTTATCCAAACAATCATAAATAACTACTTCCAGAATCTATATCCCTGGAAACAGGAAAACATAGCAGAAATGGATGAATTTCTAGAGAAATATAAATTGCCCAAATGAACCAATAAGATATAAATCAACTGAATAAACAAATATCATACGAGATAGAAGAAGAAATCAGAAGTCTGCCAATTAGGAAAAGCTCAGACCCAGATGGTTTCACTGTGGAAGTCTATAAGACTTTTAAAGATGTGTTAATACCTATACTCCTGAAGCTCTTTTGAGAAATACAAGCAGAGGGAGTCATCTCCAAAGTCATTCTATTAGGCCAACATCATCCTCATCCCCAAACCAGGGAAGGAGCCAACAAAAAAGAGAACTACAGATCAATCTCTGATGAACTCAGATGCAAAGCTCCTCAATAAAATATCAGCCAATAAAATCTTGCGACAAGTTAAAAAAAATTACACACTATGACCAAATAGGCTTCATTCCATACATACAGGGCTGGTTTAACATTGGTAAATTAATGTATTTACCATATTAAGAGAGCTAAGATAAAAAAAATCATGATTATTTCTCTTGATGCTGAAAGGCCATTGACAAGATACAGCATCTATTCTTGTTGAAAACACTAGAGAAAATAGGAATAGGGAGTTCATTCTTTAGAATAATTAAAGCCATATCTGACAGACCAATAGTCAATATCATAATAAATGGTGAAAAACTATTTACCTTAAAATCAGTAACAAGACAGGGATGCCCACTCTCTCTAGTTCTCTTCAATGTAGTTTTGGAATCCTTAGCAATAGGTAAGAAAAGGGCATAAAAGGAATCCACACAGGGAAAGAAAAAAAAAACTATTCCTGTTTGCAGATGACATAATCTTATACCTGAATGACCCAATAAATTTCACTCCCAAATCTTAGAACCAATAAACCACTTTGGCAAAGTGGCAGGATACTAAATCAACCCACAAAAATCATCAGCCTTTTTGTATGCCAACAATATATAAACAGAAGGAGAAATCAAGAAAAAGATACTGTTTTTAATAGCTCCACAAAGAATAAAACATTTAGGAATTAATCTAACCAAACATGTAAAGGAATTATTTAATGAAAACTATGAAAACCTAAAGATAGAAATTAAAGAGGATACTAGGAAATGGAAAGACCTCCCATGCTCATGGATAAGGAGAATCAACATTGTGAAAATGGTCATACT
The DNA here is from genome assembly GCF_031878675.1 of Megascapheus bottae. Taxonomy (NCBI): domain Eukaryota; kingdom Metazoa; phylum Chordata; class Mammalia; order Rodentia; family Geomyidae; genus Megascapheus; species Megascapheus bottae. Next base: position 62,226,906 of record NC_143512.1, read on the forward strand.
GCCAAAACTGCTATACAATTTTAATACGTTCCCCAGCAAAATCCCAAGGAGATTCTTTACTGAAATAGAGGAAACAATTTAAAAATTCATATGAAACAGCAAAATACCTAGAATAGCCAAAGCAATTCTAGGCAAAAAAAGCAATGCAGGTGCTATTACAATAACAGTTTTCAAACTCTACCATAGAGCCATAACAACAACAACAACAACAACAACATGATATTGGAACAAACATAGACTTGAAGATCAATGGAACAGAATAAGAAATCCTGAAATTGAATTATATACTTACAGTCAGCCGATATTCAACAAAGGAGCCAAAGATATACAGGGGGAAAAAACAAAGCCTCTTCAATTATTGGTGCTGGGAAAACTGGGCAGCCACATGAAGAAAACTAAAAGTGGATCCTGGCTTGTCACTGTGCATGAACATTATGGATTAAAGACTTCAGTATCAGACCTGAAATGCTGAAAATACTGCAAGACAGAGTAGGTGAGATATTGGAAATCATAGACACAGGCAGGGACTTCCTGAACAGAGTCCCAGGGGCCCAACAGCTTGCAGAGAGACTTGACAGATGAGATTAGAAGCATAAAGTTTCTGCATAGCTACAGACAGCTACAAAAATAGAAGGACAGCTAACCAACTGAGCAGTACGTCAAACAACCAGCAATGCATCAGGCAAAGGCTTAATATCCAAGATCTACAGGGCACTTAAAAAACAGACCCCCTTACCCCTCACAACCCAACAAACCAATAACTAAACGGGCAAGGGAACTAAAGAGAGACTAATTAGAGGAAGAGAGAAAAATGGCAAAGAAGCATATGTGAAAATGCTCAGCATCTATGGCCACAAAGGAAATTCAAATAAAAACAACTCTAATATACCACTTTACTACAATCAGAATGGTCAATATTCTGAATTCAGACAACAGCAAGTGCTGGCAAGGATGTGGAGAAAGAGGAACCCTACTGCCTTGCTGGTGGGAATATAAACTAGTACAACCAATCTGGAAGGCAGTTTGGAGGTTTCTCAAACACCTAAACATAGACTTTCCCCACAACCCAGCCATACCACTACTGGGCATGTACCCTGAGCAACATGACCCAGGGTATGTTAAGGACACTTGCTCATCCATGTTCATCACTGCACTGTTCCTAATAGTCAAGAGATGGAAGCAAACCAGATGCCCCACTATAGATGAATGGATCAAAAATAAAATGTGGTACCTATATACAATGGAGTTCTACATAGCCACCAGACAAGATAAAATAATGGCAATCACTGGAAAGTGGAAAAACTAGAGAAAATCATGTTGAGTAGCATAAGCCAAGACCAAAGAGACAAAAGGCACATGGTCTCTCTGATATGGGGGTTTTAGATATAAATAATGCAAGGGCGGTGATGGGACAGATAGAATGACAAAGAAGGAACCACCGATTCCCTAGCAAAAGGAAGAAATGTACATAATAGCCAACCTGAAAGAAATGGTTTTATTGCCAATATTCAAAGAGTTAAACCTTTCATTGTGTGTAAATCTAGAAGTTTTTGTATATTCCAATGTTTATAAATTTTGTAGAGTAGAACAATGATGCTTAGCATTATAAAAGTGATTGTGATAATGGCTAAGAGTAACTATGTCACAGAATTGTAAAATATATGTAACCACTTAATCATAACAATAAAAACAGTTGACAGAAACCCTACTCCTTGAATATAGCTTCCATTATCCTCTACTTCCTAATAGCTATTTCAGCTGTCTTTAAGTGCTAAATATTAGGTATTACCTGAGATATTAAATCTTCATTACTCCTTTTTGGGCTATGGCCTTTAGCTATGTATCTCCAGTTCTTAGAACAGTGGCTGGCATTTAGCAAATGTTTATGACTATTTCTTAAATGAGTATATGAGTTAGGCATCTCATCAAAGATTTACTTTAGCCATATAATTTCACCCAGGCAAAAGCCAGTTGGGGAGTTTTGCAATGTTTAGACATTATGTTTATTTTATTTAGATTTTAGGCCCCTAGGAAACCTTTTTTTCTCTCTTAACTGGATCAAAAGTATTGTACAATTTTTGAGCAAAGAGGAAAATTCATTTTTCACTCAAAGGTTTTTATAAACATGAATCCCAATATAAACTAGTAATCAATCAATATACTACATACAATTGATAGTTCTTAAAGGTAATTATATGCAAATATCAAATACGTTTCACAGACTTTGGCTACTTACACTAAAAGAAGTTTTGTTCTATTCAAACAGTTTTGAAATGACCACTACACCAGGAGATCTTCACAGGTATGATGAAGATTATGGGTATGCAATTGTGTTGGCTGCCATTTCTTTTTATTTTTGGCACACAAGTATTGTCAGATTCCTAAGAGCTTTGTATGACGTAGTAGAATGACTTCCAAAATACTTTTGAGAAGAAAAAAAAGATAAATTCCCTCATTCCAATTTAGTAGTAATTTAATAGGATGAAGAATGGCCCTTTCCCAAATGCTGCTTAAAAAATTCCACAGCATTTTCAGAGTAAATTATGTTTTAACAGATGCTTAGTTTCTGAACCAATACCATGATAGTGATTATCTTTAAGCTTCATGCATTAGATAATCCTTTACAATAATAAATCTAGAAAGATAAATTACAAACAATTTTATCTCTTTTCTATAAACAAACTCTGATCATAAGAGGAAAGACTTACCAGAAGATCCATGAGATGTAATTGGATACAATTGTGCGATTGCAGCATAAGAGAAGGTGGCTGAAGGATGTGTTTGTGTGCAGCTGCCTTGGTGTTAGCAATAAGAACAAGCAAACAGGCTGAAATAAAAGACTTCCTCTGGTTGCTTTTGACATCTGAGTTACCTGGGGCTTTATAATGCAACTTTTTGGCTCTATCTTTGTCTTGCCTACTCATAATGTGGCAATTTCCTGGAAGGCAAAGATGGTTTAACTCAATCTATATAATCCAAAGCAGAAGAACAGTAGTTTCCTGGTCCTCGTATTGAATGAGATTGCTTGATATTTAAACTTTAGTCTGATAAAAGGGAAAGAAGAAAAACCAGATATGCCAAGGTGGAATGAAAACAAATTGTTAATACTTTTTTCTTAAATAGCTAAGACCAAATTTACAAATGCCTTCTAGTATTTATTATAAGTTGAATACTATGTTACAATGTTCTTTTCTGGCAACTAAGTCATTCCTGATATCCACAGAATTAAATGACAGCTCTGTGGTTTCACAAAATAAATTTGCCTGTCTTTGTAAAAAAAAAAGCTAAGAACAAAAATAAAATATTACTTTGAAAGAGCTGATCACTTCTGACCTTTGAGAAATTGTTCTTGAGCTCTTTCTCATGTAGGCACATTTTGGGTGCTGAGAATATTCTGCCTTTATCTGAAGTGCTTAGTGACTCAATGAAGCTTTACAGTGACCCTATGACACAGGCACTACCACTGTTCTTATTTTCTGAATGAAGAAACTAAAGCATGTGAACAGGGTGAAGAGTGAATGTGGCATTGAAACCAGGAAGCTAATAATATATGCTGTATATATGTATCCTTTGTATTCTTTTTGGTGGTGCTTGGCTAGTACTCTACCTCTTGAGCCACATTTTCCATCTGTAGGTGATGTATTAATAGACTATCTCAGTGAGTTGCTCATCTGTACTGAGATGGCTCCTGAGAGTATGAAAGGAATTGCAAAGCTTCTACTTTACACAAGAATTTTGAGGATTAGTTTTGGATAAGCTGATATCCCAGGAGAGAAGCTGTATCTCTACAAACCTTATACATATGTATGTATGTATGTATATAGGTTCATGTATGTATATATGAATTTATGTATGTATAGATATGGGTGTGTGTATATGTTTGCTTTCCTAATGACAGCACTGTTGCTTATTTATTTCTTTCCAGAGGTATCTTGTGTGTATGTGAAGTAGGCTTCTGCATGGTCTTTTCATATGAACAGTACCACAGTAGAAAGACTGCAACTTTGCATTGAAGATTGCTTTGTATTGGTTTCTAACATTCAGAAGAGTGCCATGCTAATGGCAAATAAATGAATACAATAAGCTGTTAATGGAATTGGTGAGAAAGCAAATATCTACAATTAACCATATCTTGTGTAGTCACTGCATACTTGGGGACATATTAATATCCTAAGGATAATAGAGTCTTAACTTCCTTATTAATTTTTTTCCTGGGGCTTAAACCCAGGGCTTGAACACTGTCCTTGGACACATTTTACTCAAGGCTAGTACTCTGCCATTTGAGCACAGTGCTACTTCTGGCTTTTCCTGTGTATTTGGTACCGAGGAATCAAACCTGGGTGCACACTAGGCAAGCACTCTACCACTAGGCTACACTCCTAGCCCTTAAGTTCTTTGTTAATTTATCTAAAATGTAATTTTTATTGGATAATTGTAATTTGCCAGTTTCTCTACTATGCGCTTGACATATGTTGGCTCATTATTTTTCTACTGCAAACTGAAGTTGCTAGATAGTTCATAAGCAAAATGCTCATTCTTTTCAGATGCATGGTGCTTTCAGGCAAAGAAGGCAACCCCCTGCCTCAAATGTGGTCGAGAAGATTCCTGAATTGGGGATAAGTATTCACAAATCAGCTATGGAGTAGAGTATTGTCTGTCTGTAATCTTGTCTTCCAGGGACCAACTGTGACTTGCTCTTCTTTTCTGCTGTGGGCAGTAGTTAGTGTAGACTGGAAATGCTGATGGGGAATGAGCCCTGCTGCTCTTGCTGCACTGAATCAATCTCAGAGTGACTGGCTATGTCTTCTAGACAGTGTCTGGCTGCAATTAAACTAAGTCACAGAGAAAACTGAAGATTCATAAATCTTACATTTGTAAAAGCTCTGAAGATTCTTCAAATTACAGATTGGCTTTTCTTTTCAACTTTTAACCTTTTCTTCTGTGCAATCTCTGAGCTACATGAAACCTCAATTGTAAATGGCAAATTTAGATTGTCCAGATGCCTTGTGGCACAGCTGGTCTATTATCTAAATTACACTGAGGAAAAAAATTGTATTAGAGGAGCAGGAGATTCATTTCTTTATTAGTTTATCAGTGACTTTTTTTGTCAGAAATCTAAATGTTTGAAAAATCACTATTTATCTTTGAAGTGGTAGTCACATAAAGAAAAAGCCTAAGTATCAATGGTTTCCCTCATTTGTCATAATCAGTAGAAACCTTGGGCTCTCCTAGCAGAGATTTGCAATAGAGCAAAACCTTGATACATAAGGCCATATAGTATGAAGCTAATTAAAAGGACCTCTAGGATATAGAAACAAAAGCCATATATTGAATGATTGTTGTCCTTAAGGTACTATGTTATCTCTCAGCTCTTTTGCTGTCCTTTGGTTATCTCATATTGTTACAGTATCTCACTTTGTTATCTGATATATCAGATATATTTGTAATTGGTTATTTGAAATTGGATGGGGAAGGGGGAAAAAGATGGGGGGACTGGGGGGGAGGATAATGGGGACCAAGACATGTGAAAGGGTATTAATGTATGTGAATTAATGCACCTTCTATCTGGCAAATATCATGTAACCCTTTTATTAATTACAATAAAAATATCAAAAAATAAATAAAAAAAGAAAAAAAGAAAAAGCCTAAGTAGACACAATATTAATGCAGTGATGGGGAAAAGGGCCAAATGTAGCAGCCTACAGGAATGTCTTAGAGATGGGGACATCACAGTGGCAGACACAGCTCATGTGTTCTTTGGAGGGCAAGTAAGATTTCACTATGTAGAGAATAAAGGACTAGGGTGCAGTGGCTTAGGCCTATAATCCAAGCTATTCAGGATGTAGACATGGGGAGGACTGTGGTCTCAAGTAGGTGTGGGACAAAAAAGGTACAGCATGAAAGGTAGGAACATGGCTAAAGGAGTAGGTATGTAGCAAGTATGAGGCTATGACTTCAATCCTTAGTAGTGGGAAGAGTGGAAGAAGAGAGAAGGTGAGAGGTGGGGAAGGGGAGAGAGAAAAGAAAGGAAGGTGGAGGGAAATTATTGGATTGGAGGCGATATTCTCTAATTGCTGTGAAAGTGAATGATACATTGCAGACACGAGGGCAGCTTTAGTAGTACAAACGTGGTGAAATGGTGTGTTCTAATAGTGCATGAAAATGGAATTGTGGGTGGCAGGAGAAAGAGAATTTCAGAAACAAGCAAAACTGAGGATTTTATTTGGTTGGAGTTTTCTTAATCCATCATTTCAAATTACAGGTCACCATTTGAGTTCTGGGCTTTCTCCAGGAGTCAGAACTCCCACAGAAAGTTAATTTTGTTTTCTGAACAGTAAAGGAGGTCAGAGAGGACTCTCTACCAACCAGAACAGCGAGCCATTTCCCCATCCACAACTGGACAGTCAACCTGCCCATATTTTGTTGTTTCTTCTGTCAGCCACATTCTCATACAGGAGATAGGGATCCCTGTCTGTGATGTCTTGTTTAAATTTGACGGTGCATCCTGCTGAGGCCTGGGAGGTACTATTTTGGTGAGTGCTGTCTTAAGCTCTCTGTGACATCTTACCTATGACCCAGTCCTGACTGTTCAAAGCTAGTCAATGGCCCAACTGCTTCAACCCTAATCAAGACCATGAATGACTTCAGCGCAAGGATCAGGCTTTGGGATTGTCACAGTGGAAATTCTTAATATGCTTCTCCATGATGTGAACTGTTGTATAAATGATTTCCTGTCAGGACCCATCTTGGACAATATTGAGTCTTACCTGGGTTTTGCCATTTCCCAGGCTCACATTCCATGTCCAGGTTGACAAGGACAGGTGCTGATGTGCGTCTGTAAGCTTTGGGGAAGTAATAGTACCCAGCTGATTGCTTCAAACAATAGAAAAACAGTATTCAATTAAGCCACCAAAGACTTTCTTCCCAGGGCCATTTTTGTGCTTTTTCCCTTATATTGAACATTGATACAGAATGTCAACCTCTTAATCTCAACTCAATTGAACCCATTTCCTTGTCCATTCCTTCAGGTTTTTGATGACTGAAGTTAATCTCCCACAGTGTTTTCTGGGCCAAGGTTCTAAAGTCTGGAAATTCAGCTTGGATTTGGGTCTTGGTGGAAACAGAGAATGGACTCCAGGGAGGGAATACACACATCCTGGAACTTCTCATGCTGGGTTCTCAGGATATGGACTCAGAAGTGAATTGTCAGAGATGGGTCACAGCCACCCCAGTCACTCTTCCTAAACACCTTCCATTTCATTTGCTTTTCAAGAGTGAAGCAGCCAGGCCATGAGCCATTCCTCCAAAACAGATGGACACTGAAGGTAGTAACATGATTTCTTCTCCACCCACCACTGGCTGGGAATTTGTTTTAAAAAGACTATATAGCAGGGCATTCATTGTGAATGAAGTAAAGACATCAAAAGAATCTTCTTAATTAGCTTAAATACCGATGGTTACCATCGCAGAATGAGTCAGCCTAAAAATGTACATAATTGCACTCTTCCTGTGGTGTGGGAAGCCTAGAGATTGAAGATCTTAGTGAGATCTTCCATAATGAAGACATGGCCTTTGTTGTTCCTGGTTGCAATGTGTGACATTTGACTAAGTAATTATGATATATGTTCCCAAGTGAGTGGGATTACAGGCACTCACCACCACATTTGCCTTCTGAAAGCTTTTAGTTTTGTTTCTTAAAGGAACCACAGCATCAATAATTAGCAAGAACCTTGAAGGGAGATGGGTACTTAAACTTTTGGGGGCTTTTAAGCTTATTATGCAAAAAGGTATAGTCACTGAGAAGGTGAAGTAGCAGAGAATAATTTTATTTTGATGATGGGAGTGTCAAGGATGATCTACAAAGTTAACTGAACAAGATCAGTTCACTAGAGTGCATATTATAAATTATTTTAAAAAATATGGGTCTGGTTTAGAGCCTTACTGATTGGTACAACTGATTCTTAGCTCAAACCAGGGCAGTAGGACTCATTTTTATGTTACCACTTACTGAAATATTTCTAATCTTATTGCCTTCGATAGGAGCTCTTTGCATGTATAAGGAAGAATTTTTATTGAAACATTGTATTACTGTATTTCCTAGGGTGATGTCAAAATCATAAGCTGAAGTGATTCTTTTTAAAATTATTTTTCCATTTTTTATTGTAATTAATAGAAGGGTTACATTATGTTCACCAGATGGAAGGTGCATTACTTCACAAACATTGATACCCTTTCTCATGTCATGGCTCCCATTTCTCTTCCCCTCTCCCCCCACTCATCTTGATTTCCCCCCTTCCTTATCCAATTTAAAATAACCAATTAAGCATATATAAAATATATCAGATAACAAGGTGAAATATTGTAACAGTATGAGATAACCGAGGGACAGCAAAAGAGATGAGAGATAACATAGTACATTAAGGACAACAGTCACTCATTATATGGCTTTCATTTCTATATCCTGGAGGTCCTCACATTTAGTGTCATACTTTATGGCCTATGTATCTAGGTTTTGTTCTATTGTAAATCTCTGCTAGGAGAGCCCAAGGTTTCTACTGATTATGGCAAATGAGGGAAACCATTGAGCCTATGTTCATTTGAGTCTAGCTTACCTGAAGTGATTCTTATACCCTAGTCTCTAGAATAGCTGGTACTACAGTTATGCCCCATGATACTGGACTTTATATAGGAATTCTTAATTTTGATTGTTACATATGTTTTTACTGTCAGTTATGAAGTCTATGGGTCCTTTTTTATAACAATATTTTAAGTGAATTAAAACCAAACATTTAAAAGGAAGAGGAATGGGGGCCGGGAGTTTGACCTAGTGGTAGAGTGCTTGCCTAGCATGCACGAAGACCCGGGTTCGATTCCTTGGTACCCCATATACATAGCAAAAACCTGGAAGTGGTGCTGAGGCTCAAGAGGTAGAGTGCTAGCCTTGAGAAAGTCCAAGGACGTGCTCAAGCCCTGAGCCCAAGCCCAGGACTGGCAAAAAAAAAAGGTCGAGTAACTCGAATACTGTTGAGAGACATTTAACCACATTTTGAAAGTGTTTTTTGATTTATTTCTTTTAGAAGACATTTATTTATTACTTTCATTCATACCTAATTTAATAAAATGTATTAGTTTCCCTAGTTTTATATCTAATGAATGTTAAATACCTATTATCTCTTTTAAAAACCATAATACTTACTTTGAATTTAGTGCATAAATAAATTAATTTATTATGAATTGAGAAAAGGGATTTTGTTGTTATATTTCCATACATGCTTAAAATATTGCTGGATCAAGTTTACCCATCTAATACTCCATCTTTTCCCCTCTAACCCTCCTTTAAATTTTCTTTTTGCATGTGTGCCAGTACTAGACCTGTACTCAGGATTTGGGTGCTTTGAGCTTTTTTATTCATTCTGGTGGTTCACTGGAGTTTCATGGACTTCCCTGCTGAGGCTGGCTTTGAACAACAATTCTTAGCTCTCAGTTCTCAACCTCCTGATTTGTTAGTGTTATAGATGTATGACAGTAGCATCTGGTAGTTTTTCAAGTTTTTTTGGGGGGGGGCATGGGGCTTGAACTCTGGGCCTGGGCATTGTCCCTGAGCTCTTCAGCTTAAGGCTACTGCCCTACCCTTGAGCCAAGCCCCATTTCCCATTTTCTCACGATTAATTGGAAAGAAGAGTCTCAGGTCCTTTTGTACCCAGGCTGGCTTTGAACAGCGATCCTCAGATCTCAACCTCCTAACGTAGATAGGATTATAGGCATGAGCTACCATGCCTGGCTTCTTTCAAGTTTTTAAGATGAATTTCCTTATTGTATTTGCCTACCTGTGTACAAAGTACTCCACCCTCATCTCATCCCCATCATCTTCCTTAAACACAATTTCCATTGGCTCTTCTAAACAGTTTCCATTCTATATATGATCTTGTCACTGTGTGTGTGTGTGTGTGTGTGTGTGTGTGTGTGTGTGTGTGTGTGTGTGTGTGTGAAGGGTATCTAGATTCCGTATGTGAGGGAACCTGTGATATTTATATCATGTGACTTATTTGGCTTAATGTTATAACCCATAGGTTTATGCAAATGACATATACCATTCATTTGTATTGAAAAATGATATCCATTGGGCCAAGTACATTGCATTTTCTGTACCCATCAGCCCTGTGTGCCTATGGGTGCCTATGCTGATCCTATGGTTTGACTATTGTGAATAGTGCTACTGTAGACATGGATGTACAGGTATCCCGATTGCATGCTGACCAAGATTTCCTTATATGTACATGAATGTCATGAAGAGCATGACCATGTTACCATATCACTTATTGAATGCAGGATCTTTCTGTGCATTTTTTTCTCATGGGATTTGGTGCTTCTCTCTAAATGTTTTGTGTTATGAATACTTACTATTTTATTTATATTATACCTTGTAGATATTACTTTTGGATATTATTTCTCTGGCATGCTACAGTATTCAATCCTATACCTTGATGATCATTTCTTTCTCAAGGTTTAGGAAATTTTCTGCTATTACTTTACTGAAAATTTTTTAATGCTTTTAACCTTCACTATTTCTCCTTCTCTGTCCATTATTTGTGAAATTGGTCTATTAATTGTGTCTGATAGATCTGTATGTCTCATAGCTATTTTCTCAACTTGAAGTTTCTTTTAAATTTGATTTTCATTTCCAGAATTTCAATTTGATTTTAGTATACTTGTAGCTACTGAATTTTTGTCTCACATACATTATGTGTTTTATTTCATTCAGCTGTTTATTTTTCTCTCTGTGAAAGTGTTTATTCCCTATCCTCTTTAGATTATATTTATCAGTCTCACAGCCATTTAAAAACTTTTGTCCAGATTTCATCCACTTCACTATCATTGATATTAGTTATTGTGAGTAGGTGAGTTTTGGGAGAATTTTTCATATTTTTTCTTCTTGCATTGGTATTTGTGCATCTGGGGTCAAGGCATTTGTTGGAAACCTTAACCACACACAGTCTTTCAGCTGAAATGTTCTCACTGTTAAGGCAAGAAACTATACTGGTTAACTTAGGACGCTGTTTCTCACCACTGGACTGGGAATATGGCTCAGTGGCTGTGGGATTCCAAAGTGCATGTGCCATCAGAGCTAATTTAGAGCCCTGTCGAAATTGAGGAAAACTTGCTGAAATCCCTTGTACAAGATCAGATGATTTTTTTGGCTCTTTTTACTATAGAATTTCCCTTTTTTGTGTGTGTCTGGAAACCACTGGTGGCTACAGGCAACTTTCCAGTCTGTGGCTAACTAGGTTGCCATTTGTTTCAAAAGCCTTGTTCCCCAATTTGTATCCAAAGGGGTAACAAGCATCTAGTATGGGTTGGAGTGTGTGTATATACAATATACCAGGTAACAAAGTCAGATGAGATTAAGCAAAGGGCAACAAAAGAGAAGAAAAATAATATAGTACATTAAGAACAACAGCCTCACAAGATAAATCTCTTGTTTTCATATCCTGGAGATCCTTTCATTTAGCCTCATCCTATATGACCTTATGTATCTAGGTTTTGAGCTATTGTAATCCTCTTCTAGGAGAGTCCTAGGTGTGTACTAATTACTACAAATGAGGTAAACCATTGAGCCTATGTTTATTTGGGTCTAGCTTGCTTCAGTTAACGTGATTTTTTTCCAAGTCTTTCCATTTCCTTAAAAATGAGACAATGCTTCATTTATTTCTGATGGCAGCATAGAATTCCACACTGGAATTTTATAATCAATTAATATTGATTATACTTTAGTTCAAAGTCAGGAAACAGGGCCCAGTATTAGTGGGTCTTTTCTCATTTAAATCTTATTTTATTTTTATTGTAGAGGTGCTATGCAAAGTGGGTTATTTGGCTCTTAAAAGATTGGATGCTGGGTCAGTAACCCCAGCTGTGATTTGATGTCAGATCTTTTCTTGTATTGTGGAAACCATATTTGCATTTATACTTCATTAGAATTAGTCTCAAGATTTAGTCACACCAGATCCACTTTATGGGTATGGATATAACATGTAAATGCCATTGTGTATACATAGAACATTTTCTTCATCCATTCATCCACTGAGGGGCATCCGGGATGAATCCATAAGTGGGGTATGGTGAATAGTGCTGCAATGAGCATGATTGTGCTTATGCCTTTACTGTCACCCTGTTTGTGTTCATTGGATAAATGCCCAGGACTAGAATAGGTGGGTCATAGGGTACTTTTATGTTTAATTTTTTTGAGGAACCTCCATATTGCTTTCCAGAGTTCTTGAACAAGCTTACATTCCCTAGTAGAATTTCCTTTTGGCAATATCGGTGCCAAAATTTGTTGTTTGTTTTCTTGGTGGTCCATTCTAATGGGCATGAGGTGAAATCTCAGTATTGTTTTGAATTGTATTTCCTTTATGACCAGTGTGGTTGAGCATTTCTTAATATGTCTATTGACTATTTTTACTTCTTCTGAGAAGCTTCTCTTTAAATCATTAGTCTATTTAATAATTGGGTTATTGTTTCTTTGTGGTTTACTTTTTGAGGATTTAATTTTTTGAAATCTAAGTATATTCTAAATATTAGGTCCTTGTCTGTTGCATAGCTGGTAAAAATCTTCTCCCATTCTGTGAGGTTTCTATTTAGATTGTTAGCTATAAGAATCATACATTTCCTTTCCCTCTCTCCCTGTCTTTATTTCTTCCTTTCTGCCTGAGATTGGCCTCACAATAAGATTATTTTACCTATTTCTCTCATATAGATAGAATTATAGGGCATAATAATACACTTAGCTGAGTTATTTCCAAGTTAAAGCAGAAAACCTATTGGTTTCAGCCCAATTTTTCTTGAAACAACGAATACTTTTTACTTTGAAATTTTAATTGACACTATTGATAGGCTCAAATTATTACAGAAAAACTGAAATACTAGACATAATCTTTAAATTAAGGGAAGAACAAAGGGTTATACCAGCAATATATTTTTCATACACTGGTAATTTATTTCACTGTTATAAATAATGTATTGTTCAGAAGTATTTTAATCCATAAAACACCATCTCAGCTCCATTTGTGATGTGTTCCATTCTACAAAACAGTATAATTTAATAGTTCTATATACCCCCAAACCAAATATCATTAAAAAATCAATATTCCATCTTCATCATAGAGAATGCAGCATGTTGCATTTTATTCAGCACAGCACATTTGCTTCTACAAAGAACTGCAGATCAAACAATTTTGTGTCATGGAAAATTTTATAATAACTAAGTAATAGTGAGGAAATACTGGGAAAATGATTTCTTTACAAAGAGAAGCAAGGTTACAAACTGATATTGTTGGTCATTTTTTTTTGTTGTGATTAAAGAATGAGAGATAATGAGAAAATAGCTTGGGTATCCAAATCATCTCAGGTTTAGGTTTCCATAAATCTTAAAGGAGGAGAAACAAGGAAGGATATATTGAAGCTGAGAGATGAATTCCATGTTCCATATAAAGCTAGAGATTAGCCATATGTGGCAAAATATCTTCATGTATTATCCTGCACACAGTCAGGAGATCTGGTTGAACTGGGAAATAACTTACTACTTGAGGAAAGAATGCAGATGGAATTTGATGGAAGTGCCATCAATTTGATCCTATACATAAAGGAAGCATTCATTGTTAAAATAGACATAATATAGAAACAATATGATGCAGTATAATTATGCATATAATGCAATATATTATTCTTTTTTGTTGTTGGTGGTGTTTTGGTGTAGTGATAGTTACAATGTCATGGAATCATACTTTCAGTCATCTAAGTCTTATTTTTAAGATCAAATTACAACTTCTTTCTTCCACTATTATTTTTCCAGGGAGCTTGGAGGAAAGAAAAATGTTCTTAAACTTAAAACCTTTTTGGGTGAGTTAGTGCAGTTTTGGTAATGAAGTAATTTTTAAAATTTGTATACCACTACTGGAGCTTGAACTCAGGGCCTTATTTTTTACTCAACTCTGGTGCTTTATCACTTGAGTCATCACTTCCAGTTGTTTTGGTAATTAACCAGAGTCTTTTCTTCTTCTTCTTCTTCTTCTTCTTCTTTTTTTTTTTTTTTTGTCTGTCATGGGGCTTGATCTCTGGGCCTGGGTATGACCCTGAGCTCTTCAGCTCAAGGCTACTGCCCTACCCTTTGAACCACAGCGCCACTTCTGGTTCTCTTAATTGGAGATAAGAGTCTCATGGTCTTTAGTGCTTGGGCTGGCTTTGAACCATGGTCCTCAGATGTCAGCCTCTTGAGTAGCCTGGAATTACAGGTATGAGCCACTGTGCCCAGCTTAAGAATCTCAGTGTTTTCAACCCAGGCTGGCTTTGATTGGAGTTTTTCAAGTCTTACCCTCTTGAGTAGCTAGGATTACAGATGTGAGCTACTCGGTCCTAGCTTAGTGAAAACTATTGTTCCATGTTGCTATATCCTCCATGAACTCACTACTTTATTTCCAAAGAAAAGTATATAATGTCCATATTTGTCTTGGAGAGATCCTCACATCTCAGCCTCCTGTGTAGCTAAGATTCCAGACATGAGCCATTCATATGCCCAGTTCATTACTTAGTTTTACTTTGGATTTACACATCAATTTCATAGATCAGAATAGGCAATATTTTATGGATTATATTAGAGATTGAAATGATTAATGTAAAATTATTATTTTTTTCTTTCTCAATGAACAAATGTTAAGGATGTATGGTAAATTTAATCTGTAATTTATGCCTGCTCCTATGTTTGCAAAGCTTACTGAAGTTATTACTCTTTCCCCAGACTTGAGATCTGGCGACAATCCATGTTTAAATAAGAGCAGCTGCATTCTTGATCTCTGAATCTGAGTTTATTGGTTACTAGGTCTTAGTTCATAGCCCTGGTGTTGCTCATGGAAGCTCTACAGAGTTGGAAAACAATTCTTTAACTTGTCCTTAGTCTCAAGTTTTCATATTTCTACATACTAGAGGGCCAGAGTTCCAGCGTTCTGCCATGGGTCTAACATGATACTAGACTCTGTTGCTTCACCATGACTTATGGATAACCTTAGTGAGCTGATAGGAAAGTAGTTTCCTGTTAGTACTGTACCATAGCTATATGTTTGCTGATTGGGTGGCAACTGCAGTCTGCATAGCCATTGTCTGTAAATGACAACCAAACAGCAGATAAAATCTAGGTCAAGGTGTATTTTAAAGGATTGTCTAACAGACACAAATATTCTCTTAGGCAAGGGCCTATGTACTATAACTTAATAATGAATTTGCACAAGAAAGTAGCACCTGATTTCCTGGGAACAGTTGATATATTAACTCAGTCATTTTCAAAGCTTTCCTTGGTCCTGACAGACACACTATTCACAAACTGCCTACAAAGTCAAGTGTTTTAACTCCAGTCCTGTTGTTGGTTCCTGTTAAGAGCGGAGAGGAAGGAGACAGTTGAAGGAGACAATTCTACAAAATCAGACTTAGAAACCTTACAAATTTGATTAACATCTAAACTTGTTTTGCTTTAGAAAAATCTTTAATGTACTCAAAGGCCTGCTTTATTGACATGCTAGTTCCACCATAAAGTAGTTCCCCCCTCCACCCTTGTCAGTCACAGTGTTCAAGTAGAGCAGCCATCTCCTACTTCTAAATGGGGACAGGTCTATATGGGTCTTTAAAACCCCACCACGGGTCTCTCATGGTGGCAAATAATGTTCATGTACCTATCACCTCCTGCAGAAGAGTAGGAAGGAAAACTGTGGGTGCTAATGAGGGATGGAGAGCCCCACAGAACCAGCTTCTCTAGAATTATACCCTCGCTCCCACTAATTACTTGTTTACAATTTGGCACCCAGAAGCCAAGATGATTTTTCTTCAGCAGAACACACACACACACACACACACACACACACACACACCCCTACCCATTTAACATGATTTTATTTCATTTTTACATTTAAATCTAACAATACTACTCTGTGTCATAAATGGAGGGCCATGCAGTTGAGGACTTCTGTCAAGGGATGGCCTTCAGTTTCTGGTCTGAGCTTTGTACTTCAGGAACATGTGCCACTGGCCTCTTCCCCCACAGCAGGGAAGTTACCATAGCAATAGGGGATGGTCTTTCTCTCTCTTATACCCAGCCCCTTCCTTTTTTTGTTATTTATACCATGAGGAACAGCTTTCTACCAAAAAGGAACTCCTAATCTAAATGGTTAGGCCTCTCCAGTTATCAGGCCCCCTTCCTCTTCACAAACACACCCCTTATGCATACTTGATGAGCACACTAGATGAGACAGGAGAAATAGCTATCCCTTCTCCTCCACTGCTACATTAGAAAGCTCCAGTGACAGAAAACAGTGGGTATGGGGATGGTGTAAAGAAATAAGAACTTGACTCCTCTCCTCTTACCAAAGAAACAAAGAAAGCAAGTCTTAGTCTTTCACTGTTGGCTTACAAGGGAAAAAATTAGGGAAATAAGAGGAAGAGGAGGAGTGTTGGACTGAAGGCTGCAAGTCTAGGTAGATCCCAGTTTCCTTGAGAAGACATTTAAGGATGATGGCTTCTGCCACTGCGTAAGGATCATAACCAGCAGAAGGGCGACAGTCTTCAAAGTGACCCCTCTTCTCCCTGCAAATAGACTGAGGGATGCAGATACTGGCCATGCATTTGGCTATATGAGCAGGAAAATCGCTGAGGCTGGAGGTTTCATGGAAGCCAATTAGGCGGCCGGCAATGAATGCCCTGTCCCTTCATGGTATGAAGGTGGTACCGAAGTCTCTTGCCCAGTTGGTCTCATTTTCTTTGTAGTGAATAATATACCATTGGATATTGTGAATAATGTGGTTATAATCATTGGTAAGTGGGTAATTCTATTAGGTCCTGACGTACTCCTCTGCAAATACGCCCAGGAGTGGAATATCATGATCATGTGGTAGTTCTATTTTTAGTATTTCATTTCTACAGACAGCAAATACCGATTTCTTTTCCCCATATCCTCTCCAGTATTTGTTGGTGCTCATTGTCTTTTTCTTTATCATTGTTGGGGTTTGAATTCAGCACCTCACAATTGCTCTGTGTGCTTGACCTGTTGGTGGTCTACAACTAGAACTTCTAGCCCTACTTTTTAAAATCTTTTTAGTTATTATTTTTATTGAAATTAATAGAAAGGGTGCAGTTAGATTTGCCAGATAGAAGGCTCATTACTTCTCCCACATTGATATCCCTACTCATGTTTTTGTCCCCACTTCTTTCCCTTACCCCCTCCCCTCACCTTGCTTTCCACCTTCCCTATCCTATTTCAAATAAACAAATAAACATATATACAATATACCAGATAACAAGGTAAGATACTGTAATAATATGAGAATAACCAAGGGACAGCAAAAAGATGAGAAATAACAGTACATTAAAAAGAATAATCACACATTATAAAGCTCTCATTTCCATATCCTTTCATTTAGCCTCATCCTATATGTCCTTATGTATCTTGGTTTTGAGCTATTGTAATCTTTTGCTAGGACAGTCCAAGATTTCTACTAATTATGACAAATGAGAGAAACCATTGAGCCTATATTCCTTTTAGTCTGGCTTACTTCACTTAATATGATTTTTTCTAAGTCTTTCCATTTCCTTACAAATGGGGCAATGTCATACTTTCTGACAGCAGCATAGAATTCCACTGTTTAAATACCACATCTTGTTGATCTACTCATCAACTGAAGGACATCTGGTTTGGTTCCATATCTTTGCTATGGTAAATAGTGCTGCAACGAACATCGTTGTGCTAGTGGATTTAGTATGCCTTTGTTTCTGGACGATTGGGTAAATGCCAAGTAGTGGAATTGCTGGGTCATAGGGGAGCTCTATGTTTAGTCTTTTGAGGAACTGCCATACTGCTTTCCATAGTGAGTCCTACTTTTTGCTGGTTATTTGGAGATTTTTTTCATATATTTTTTACTGTAATTAATAGAAGGGTTATATTATATTCACCAGATAGAAGGTACATTACTTCACAAACATTGATACCCTTTTTCATGTCATGGTTCACATTTCTCTCGCCCCTTCTCCCGCTCATCTTGTTTTACCCCCGCTTCCCTATCCTATTTCAAATACCGAATTAAGCATACATAAAATATATCAGATAGCAAGGTGAAATATTGTAACAATATGAGATAACCAAGTGACAGCAAAGAGATGAGAGATAACACAGTACATTAAGGACAACAGTCACTCATTATATGGCTTTTGTTTTCTCATCCTGGAGGTCCTTACATTTAGTGTCATAGTATTTGGCCTTATGTATCTAGATTTTGTTCTATTGTAAATGTCTGCTAGGAGAGCCCAACGTTTCTACTGATTATGACAAATGAGGGAAACCATTGAGCCTATGTTCCTTTGAGTCTGGCTTACTTCACTTAATATGATTTTTTCTAAGTCTTTCCATTTCCTTACAATAGGGCAATATCATTCTTTTCTGACAGCAGCATAGAATTCCATTGCGTACATATTGTTGATCCACTCATCAATTGAGGGGCATCTGGGTTGGTTCCATATCTTTGCTATGGTAAATAGTGCTGCAATGAACATCATCGTGCTAGTGGCTTTAGTATGTCCTTGTTTCTGCATGATTGTGTAAATGCCAAGTAGTGGAATTGCTGGGTCATAGGGGAGCTCTATGTTTAGTCTTTTGAGGAACTGCCATACTGCTTTCCATAGTGGTTGAACAAGTTTGCACTCCCACCAGCAGTGTAGTAGTGATCCCTCCTGGCCACATCCTCTCCAGCATGTTATTATTAGATTTCTTGATCCTGCCCATTTTGACTGGAGTGAGGTAGAATCTTAGAGTTGTTTTGATTTGCATTTCTTTTATGACCAGAGATGTTGAGCATTTCTTCATGTGTCTACAGGCCATTTTTTTTCTTCTTCAGAGAAGACTCTCTTTGAGTCTTTGGCCCATCTTTTAATGGGATGGTTGTTACTTTGGAGATTAGTTTTGGAATGATTCAATTTTTTGAGCTGTTGATATATTTTAGATATGAGGTCTTTGTCTGTTGTATGGTTAGTGAAGATCTTCTCCCACTCTGTAGTCTCTCTAGTTAATTTACTAGCTATGTCTTTTGCCATACAGAAGCTCTGCAGTTTAATGCAGTCCCACTTATCCAGCCTTTCTCTGATTTGTTGTGTTTCTTGGTCCTTATTAAGAAAGTTTCAACCTGTGCCAAGGAGGCCTAGTGTACCTCCTATTCCTTCTTGTAGTTTTCAGTGTGTCGGCTTTTACCTCGAGGTCTTTGAACATTTGGAGTTAATTCTAGTGCAGTGTGACAAAGAAGGATCCAACTTTAGTTTTCTGCAGGTGCTTAACCAGTTCTGCCAGCACATTTGTTGAAGAGGCTGTCTTTCTTCCATTCTATTTTTTTGGCTCCCTTATCAAAGATTAGGTGGCCATAGGTCTGTGGTTTAATATCTGGGTCCTCAGTTCTATTCCATTGGTCTTCAGGCCTGTTCTTGTGCCAGTACCAAGCTGTTTTGGTAATTGTAGCTCTGTAATAGAGTCTAAAGTTTGGAATTGAAATTCCTCCAGCGCTGTTCTTTCTGCTAAGAAGTGTTTTTGCTATACGGGGTCTTTTATTATTCCATATGAAATTTTGGATTACCTCTTCTATTTCTTTAAAGAATGACATTGGGATATTGATGGGTATTGCGTTGAATTTGTAGATAGCCCGTGGCAAGATTGTCATTTTCACAATGTTGATTCGTCCAATCCAGGAGCATGGGAGGTTTTTCCATTTCCTCAGTTCTGCTTTAATTTCCTTTCTCAGGGTTTTAAAGTTTTCATCAAAAAGGTCCTTTACATTCTTAGTTAAGGTAATTCCTAGGTACTTTATTTTCTTTGAGGCTATTGCGAAAGGTGTTGCATTCCTCTCACTGTTGGTATAGAGGAAGGCAGTTGATTTTTGAGGGTTAATTTATACCTTGCTACCTTTCCAAAGTTTTGGACCAGCTGAAGGAGCTTGGGAGTGGAGTCTATAGGGTTCTTTAAATACAGAATCATGTCATCTGCAAAGAGGGAGAGTTTCACTTTCTCTTTCCCTATTTGGATCCCCTTTATGCTTGCTTCTTGCCTTATTGCACTGGCTAGGAATTCTAATACTATGTTAAAGAGGAGTGGAGAGAGTGGGCATCCTTGTCTCATTTCTGACTTTAGAGGGAATGGCTTTAGCCTTTCACCATTAAGTGTAATGCTAGCTGTGGGTTTGTCATATACAGCCTTTATTATACTGAGGAATGTTCCATGTATTCCTAATTTCTTATTTAGAGATTTAAAAAAAATTTTTTCGCCAGGTCCTCACATTTCAGCCTCCTGAGCAGCTAGAATTACAGTCATTTACCACTAGTTCCCAGCTTGCTTGTTTGTTCTCTTGGTGATAGCCATATTGACTGGACTGCAATGGAATCTTAATATTATTTTGGCTTGTATTAACTATGGATTTGAATTTTTTTCATGTGTGTATAACCATCTGTAATTCTTTTGGGAGCTGTCCGTTCCATTCATTTGTCCAGTTCTTAATTGAGTTTTTATTCTTTTTTTGCCATTCTTGGGGCTTGTACTCAGGACATGGGGACTGTCCTTGGACACATTTTGCTCAAGGCTAATGCTCTGTCACTTGAGCCAGAGTGCCACTTCTGGCTTTTTCTGTGTATGTGATATCATGGAATCAAACCCAGGGCTTTGTGCATGCTAGGCGAGCACTCTACCAGTAGACCACAATCCCAGCCCAGGGTTTTTTTTATTCTTTTGGTGTCTAATTTTCTGAACTCTGTTTATTAGGTAGGGTGTCTCATCATTCTGATATTTTCTTTTTAATGTGGATACATTTTAATTTGATAAAATCAAATTTGGGGTTCTTACTGTATTTCCTGAAGTATTGCAATTCCATCAGGAAATAGCAGCCTGTACCTATATCTGGAAGTAATTTGTCTACTTTTTCCCTCTAGGAGTTTCCATTTTTCAGATATTATATCAAGATGTTTGATATACTTTGAATGGATTTTTGTCCAGGCTGAAAGACAGGGGGTCTAGTTTAAGCATGTGTGGATATTCAATTTTCCAAGCACCATATTTTTAGGGGGCTGTCTTTTGTACAATGGATATTTTCAGAATCTTTGTAAAGCATCAGGTATCCATAGTTGTATGTGCTTACTTGTGTCTTTTACTCTACTAGTATTTGTTTCTTTTTTGTGCCTGTAACATGAAATATTTGTTGTCACAATTTTATATTATAATCTGATGTCAGCTATTCTGATACCTCTTGCATTGCTCTTTTAAAATGAATTTAGAATTTCTTCTCCCACATATGGAAAGAACTGACAATTGGGTTTTGGTGGATATTGCCTTTCAGTATGATGGCCATTTCTACAATAGTATTTCCAGCTGATCCAGTGCTGCTCAAAGTTTATAATATCCCACAACAACAATTTTGTATCACGTTTCTTGCCAAACACCAAGAAACACCCATAAAACATATCTATAATGCAGCGAGTAAACAAATGATTCCTGAAGAAATGTATTATGAAGATAGTTTGTATTCATAGGTATTAGTGTAGGCTTTTGTGGCTGGCAGGCCACATAGATTAGTAACGTGAAACCAGTGGCATCTTCTAATTGCCTCATTTATTCATTAATCTTTCTTTCTTTCTTTCTTTCTTTCTTTCTTTCTTTCTTTCTTTCTTTCTTTCTTTCTTCCTTTGCCTGTGCAGTATCTGGGAATAAAGAACAGTCAGTAAAAGTTTTATGATTTCAGACATCCCTACAAAATGTTCAAGGGTTTTACTGTGCTCTTAACTCATTGTATAATAATAGTCACCCCAGCCCTTGTCTAGACCAAAATCAGTTTCACAGAATTAAGAGATTTGATTTCTTAAGTTCCTTTGTTATCATTTAATATTGAAGATATACAATTCTGTGATTCAAATTTCCATCAATAATTTTATCCTTTTTTTCGCCAGTCCTGGGCCTTGAGCTCAGGGCCTGAGCACTGTCCTTGGCCTTTCTCAAGGCTAGAATTCTACTACCTGAGCCCCAGCACCACTTCTGGCTTTTGAATTGAACCCAGGTCTTCATGCATATAAGGCAAGCACTCTACCACTAGGCCAAACTTCTGGCCTTTTAAAAGTCTAATGTGAATACATGCATTGTTTTACTTTGGGGTAGGACTATGTACAAACCATTCCTAAATTACTACAATGAAAAATAATAATTTATTACTTGTTATTTGGTAAGGACTTTACATATGGTCCCTAATGCAAAGAGGCAATGTAGTACAGTGACAATTTCAAAGTGAAAATTGGAAGTTTCAGCATTCCCCCTTACTACTTTTAGCCTAGTGGTCTTAGGAGTTTAAGCATCTTTACTATTCACAGTATTTAATCAAGCTTAGCTAAAGGCAGATTACAAGTCAGTGACCTAATGTATGATTTGATTCTGAATTTCTAACAATTTCCCAAGTAATTTTGCTTTTTTTTCTTTCTTTCTTTCTTTCTTTCTTTCTTTCTTTCTTTCTTTCTTTCTTTCTTTTTTCCTTCCTTCCTTCCTTCCTTCCTTCCTTCCTTCCTTCCTTCCTTCCTTCCTTCCTTCCTTCCTTCCTTGTGGGACATGGGGCTTGACCTCTAGGGCTTGGTTCTGTCCCTGAGCTGTTCAGCTCAAGGCTACCACCCTACCCATTGAGCCACAGCCCCACTTCCCCTTTTCTAGTGGTTAGTTGGTGATAAGAGTCTCGGTCTTTAGTGCCTGGGCTGGCTTTGAACTGCGATCCTCACATCTCAGCCTCCTGAGTAGCTAGGATTATAAGCGTGAGCCACCATGTCCGGCTAAAGCAAAGCTTTGACTAAAGGTCATCATTCCTTTTCAATAGCCTTTGTAAGAATCAACTGCATAAACCATTTAATTTTCCACTGTGATTTCAAAAATGTAAGTTCTTCACGACCATATCCCATTGCCCAATGAAGGAGCTACCACTTAATTTTCTTATTAGACTTCTCTAATGTCAGGAATTTTCTTCTTCCTGAATGAACATTCGGATAGCTGCAGTTATCTCTCTGTTTCATACAGAAAACCTTCTGCCATCTCCATTCTCTAGCTGCTATCAGGAGTTTCTGTTCCTTTCCACATGATTTGCTTCTCTAAATTCTTCAGCTATCATTTCTTTAGTATTTAATTCACCTTAGTTTTGTCACACTGAGGGTGGAGAGACTACAAAGTGATGAGGTTTATTTCCTAGAGAAGAGGACTTGCAGAATAAGATATTTTTCCTGGGGTTCTGACTAGGTGGGACTTTCTGCTTTCCGGTTGTCCTTGTGGCCACTGGATAATCTGGGGGTGGCCTCATTAAGATTAACTGTGTCCTTGTGGGGAGTGAGTTTATAACATAGGCTTTAGACAAAGTTTTATTAGCATTATATGAGTTGTAAGCTTAACATCTGGAAGTTCTATCTAAATTCCAAAGAACTTAAAAGGAATGTGGGGGACAGTCAAGAAACCAAAAAGGCTAAATGGATATATGAGTCAACCCTGGCTCAAGGTTTTGTTCTTTTATTGAAAAAGCAATGATCCAAGACGTTTTTATGGGCACTAATGTTCTTTGTGTACCAGAAGGAAAGAAAATGAATGTTTCTCATCCCTAAAACATTAGTTGTTTACCTTTCAAATTGAATTTGGGTTTGAAAAACAAATAGAATATATTGGATTAAGATATTAAGTTAAAAAACCTCACCATATTTATTTCACTCTCAGAGGTTGTTCACAGAAATAATTTGATATGGCTCATTATCTTTTAGTTCTGGTACACCAAAGCTATTGTTTTTTTTTAGTTAGTTAATAGTTAATTTTTTTCTCCAGAGTTTCACCTGAAGTAGTCAGTAACCAACAGTCAATGTATCACAGAAGTGATCCATGATTTAAAAATGTAGCATGCCAAAACTTATTTGAAATAATTAAGAAAGGAGAAATCAGATCTCTCAAAATAGTAACACTGGGCAGATTGTGCCAGTAATTTAAGGGGAAGTGATGAAATCTGAGAAGTGAGCATTCTTGCTATAAATCTCAACCTCTGACTTTGTTACAGGTTTCATTTCCTCATGTTATTACAGAGGCATTTTAGGAATACATGTTGCTGCTTGTATCATTGTAAAGAGTAGATTCTCAGAATGACTGCTTTTGGCACAAAGAAGTTGTACACACTTGCTTGTTTATTCATCTACACATTCATACCATGCAGATGTGCTGAGATCATGTTGTGAACAGTCTTTCTCAATAGATTTGATGTGGGGAGTATGAGAAAAATTAATGGAAGATTCACCCAAAGATGTTAAGCGTGCAGTTAACCAAAATGCGTATCAAGAAGCCAGACCATGTGTTGTATGTATACGAAGATTGATTGTGGGAGAATACATGTGAATAGACAGAGGGAGACTGCAAAATATAGACATAATATTTAGCATGCATATGGGGACATGGAACCAATACATTGAATACCTGGGTGTGGTTGGGAAAAATGGGGAGAACTATAAAAAGGGGTGACATTGATCAAGGTGCTTTGTACATGCAAAATGACATGCTGAATTGAAGCCTTTTTAGAATAACTACTTAAGGATAATAAAATAAAGAAATGGAATAGTCTCTCATTTACTAGGTAGAGGTAGCAGATTGGGAATCATATTTTAGACTAGAATAGGACTTAAGAGATGGGTTAGCAGATGCTAAAAAGTGTTCCATAGGTAGTTGGAAATTAACATCTAAAGTAGAATTGATTGTTCAGGGTTGATGATTTAAGAATCATCATCATACAGTGATGATATTAAGTTATTGGAGTAGATTAGATATCTGGGGCATGGATAGCATTTTAAATAAGATATTCCTGTGATCTTGTCATATTAATATTTTGTGTTAAGGTGAGAAGGAGTATCTTGCAAAGTAGATGGAAAGGATGTGGTCTGCGAAGTAAGAGGAAAATCTCATTAGATCCATTGTTAACCAAAAGGTACCTATAGTGGCACATACTTATCATCCGAGAGATAACTCAAATAATAAAGTAGGTACATCACTCAGAGCCACAGGTACATGCTCAGACAGGAAATATGACTCTATGAGTGAAAAAAGGAACTGGAGTTTTAGCTCATTAACAGAATGCCTGCCTCACAATCATGAAGCTCTGAGTTCAAGTTCCATACCACCCATTTTCTGAAAAGTTGATTCAGGAACATATAATTTTCTTTGAGTAAACAGTATTCTGTTGGAATGCAACTTAAATATTTTTTTCCCTATAGTGGAGTCACTTCCTCACCCAAGCTTATATTCAAATTTCCCAAATGATTTAGACTTTAGATCATTCCTATAAAGTCAACCAGAAACTTCATTGTGTGTAAGAATCTTTAGCTAATCCTGTAAAATGGCCCTTTTCTCAGAGATTCTAAGCTAGATACTAAATAAAAGGGATGGGTTACTGAATTTCTAGAAAGTTCTTAAGATGATTCTAACCACAAGATCTCTAGATGACTTTAAGAAACCCAAGGAATTGGAAAAAAGCCTATTATATGAAAAATGCAGTTGTTTGAAATCAGTGACCAATTTATTTCCTTTTTTCTTTGTTTCTGACTTACTATATACATAATACCCTGTGAAGAAAATGGAAAGTGGATATATCATAATGGCTGAAATAACTTATGGACAGTTCTATATATAGTATATTATTGCTTCAGAAAAGGGTCAGCATAAATTATTTCTCATATTGATCTTTAGCAGGACATATTGACTGCATCGTTTTCTTCTTCCTTACCTCAGCCTCTTGAATCATGATTACACATTGTCTTTGAAACACAGTGATTAACAAAGGAAGTTAAATACATCACTCCTATGAGCTGTGCTTGCCCCCAATTCAATTTTGCTGATCTAACTGCTCCTCTTTAATTTCAGCTCTCTCAGGGGCACACCATCAAGAATCAGATTTATAGGGCTAGAAATTTCATCAAATGTCACCTAATATGTTCCTTGCCCTTGGCAGATTATCTTGTTGAGTCAATGGGTTGCAATTATATTTACCAGGGGACTAAGATTCTTCAGGAGGAATCTACACAATTTCTAGATCAGAAACTGAACCAGACATGTTTTCTTTTCTAATTTAAAAATTTTAGTTTTCAGTTACTATAAAGGTGAGATATAGAAGAATGGCAGTTACTTAAGTCAGGTAAAGAGTACATTTCTTTTTGGATAATGTCACCATTTCCCTTGCTCTCTCCCATTTTTTTCTTCCTGTCCCATCTACAGTTATATAGTTCATTTTCTTTTTAAAAATTTCTTTTCTTTTTTAACATAAAAGTGATGTATAGAGGGATTATAGTTACATAAGTGAGGAAATGAGTACAATTTTTGTTGAACATTGTTACCCCTCCCTCATTTTCTCCTGCTATCCCTCCTTCTGACTCCCTTCTCCCCCAAGTTGTAAAGTTCATTTTCATCCCAGTGACTAGTGAGTATCACTACTGCATTTGTTTACCCCTTGCACCTTTCATTTTTTTGCCCCTCCATTTATGTGTCTTCCCTTACAAACCAAAGAGAAGAAAAACAACAACAAAGGAAAAGCTTCTTGTTTCCATTTCCCAGAGTTCATTTGGAAAAATATATTATCTGATCAGATGCACATAGGCATTGTGCTTTTGTATTCTTCTCTTAAGAGTATAAACCTTTGGTCTCATTGTGTGTGAATGCTTAGAGTCCTTTATAATTTACCATGTCCCATTGTATTTTAGATCCAGCTTCTACATATGAAACCATGTCTCTCTGAACTTGGCTAATCTCACTTAACATGATTTGTTCTAGGTCCATTCATTTCCCTGCAAAGGACATAATGTTATCCTTTCTAATGGTTGTGTAGAGTTCCATTGTTCATCTATTTTAGGATAGCTTGGCTATTTGTGAATAGTGCTGCAATGAGCATGGATGTGAAATTTTCTTTATAATGTCTTGGCTTATGATGAGAAGTGTTTTCTTTACCTGGAGAATGTAGTTAGGCTGTCACAAGGATGTCCTGTCCCCTGCCTCTCCAGCAAGTCACACCATTGGGAACCTTAAGGGATCCAAAGAGAATCAGTAGAAACCTTGGGCTCTCCTAGCAGAGATTTACAATAGAACAAAACCTAGATACATAAGGCCATATAGAATGATGCTAAATGAAGGGACTTCCAGGATATAGAAACAAAAGCCATATAATGAGTGATTGTTGTCCTTAATGTACTGTTATCTCTCATCTCTTTTGCTGTCCCTTGGCTATCTCATATTGTTACAGTATTTCACCTTGTTATCTGATATATTGCATATATGCTTATTTGGTTATTTGAAATTGGATAGGGAAGGGGGAGAAAACAAGATGAGGGGAGTGAGTCGTGGGAGGGAAATGGGGACCAAGACATGAGAAAGGGTATCAATGTATGTGAAATAATGTACCCTCTATCTGGCAAATATAATGTAACCCTTCTATTAATTACAATAAAAATATATGAAAAAAGGGTTCATGGTATTCATGTATAATCTCCAACTTTGGTAGTAACAGGGCTCTTTTGAGTTGTCCTGTTTAACCCAAATTTTTTCCTGTATTCTAATATAAGAAGAATGGGAACAACAGACCAAATACACGGACAAGGCCAAGTTATGATCTGAACAGAGAATTGCAAAATTTGGAATTAGTAAACTTATGTTAGGATATAACTGACATTCATTCTTCCTGTCAGGCTTGTGCTGTCCCAATAGGGTGTTCTGTATGTAGTAGGTGATCAATACTTATTGAATACCCAACTATTCCAAACTGACTCAATGATCAATGGGAGAAGAGCACTTTGATTTGAGTTCTTTGTCCAGTTTGTGCTTGGAATCAGGAGTTTTTGGTGTTTCTAGAAGTGGTGGCAGCAGTTGGGTTACAGAAGATATAAAGACCATTGGTGCCTTAGGGAGTAAGATTCTAAGGCATGGCTAAATGAGTAGTATTTTAGAAATGACTTCTGTAGTGGTAGGAAATTTCCTACACTTTGGCTCTTTGGGCATTGGTTCAATTTCTAACACATAGGATTGAGTAATTTTCGTTTCTGTTTGATTGGAATTTCATTTGTCACTGGGTGGGTGGTATTTGGTCAGACTGCCCAATCTCTAGTAGGACAAAAACCCAACCACCATGTCTTTGTATTCCAGGCTATGTGGGTCTTAGAATACAAATTGGTGCTCAGAAGCCATAAGTCAGATTTTTCTCTAAGCCCAATAGCTTGGAGAAGATGTTCTACAGACAGAAAGTAACCCCCCACACACCAGATTTCAGTGTACTGTTTGTGTTTTACCATAAATATTTATTATTCTGGTGAAAAGAATTTTCCTTGTGTGTGGTATTCTATCTTCCTGGAAGAAAATATTGAGACAAGAGAACATTTATCATTCTGGAGTTTATTGGCTCTTACTGTTTATTTATTCTTGAAAGGAAAAAATGTCCCCATGTCAGGAAATGGTGACTTGGCAGAGTCCAATTTCAGATGTACTATGGGAAAACTTGAGGTGATAGAGATGTAGGCTATGTGAATGGCGCACTTATTCAGGAAAATAATTCTATGCTAATGTTGAGTGAGATGAAGCTCTGCTTTCTCCTCAGACTAGTTTATGCTACCACTTAGCAGATCCAAGGACCCAAAGACTCAGCTTTGAGGCTCATTTCTTCACTCATAACACATGAAAAGACAGGTGACCCTGTATTTAATTTTTATTTACAATGCCTGTGATTATTATCTTTTAAAAACTTGAGGTCTTTGGGGGAGCTTATCATATTCCAAACTTAAACTCTCTTGAGACCCTGAAATCTATAATGTATAACCCAAAATGTCTGCATTTCTTGTGTTGGGTGAGAATGGGTAAGAGGAATGCTGGGTGTTAGGTTATATACACTTCTCTCCTCGATTCTAAAAATACAGTACCACAAACTGAGAAACTTATAATGAGGAGAAATGTATTTACCTCACAGTTTTGAAGGTTAGAAAACTCAAAATCATGATACTGGAATTTGGTGAGGGATTTCTGGCTATACCATATTAGTAGGTCTTGCATGGCTTTGATAATGTGCATTGTAGCATGCTTATAACAAACATATCTTCCGATAATGCCATTAATTTGTGCATGGGGTTAGAGCCCTCATGACCTATCACTTCAACATTAGGAATTAAGTTGCTATTGCATGAAATTTGGGGAACACATTACACCATAGCATGTGCCTTTTCTCCCCATTTCATTTTTTCCTGCTAAATTTCCCCTTTTGTGCTTGTTCCTTGTTTTTTAGATAAAAATATAACAGATTTCATTTTACCTCAGTTTTAAAATAGATTTTGAAATTTTAAAATAAACTATTTTTATTGAGCAGTCTTGCTTTCTTTAGGTAATTATAGTTAAATAGAATCTCATGTGTACAGTCTTTGATTTATATTCTTTCAGTTAAAATAGTTTGTATAAGCCATGTATATAAGCAAAAGCAATTAAATCAAGGTTTCTACATTTTCACATTAAAAGATGCTATGAGTAAATAATTGGGCTTTGGTGTGCTAGTATAATACTTGGGAGAGAGGAATATGAATGACTGTAACATCTGTAGCTTTTTAGAGACAAATAGTACTTTTGAGTTACATGCTGTTTGTTCATTTTCCAGAGGAAAAGTCTGATACTTTGGAAGAACATTTAAGAAGGTGGAGATTATAGGCAGAGGCAGTCAAGAGGTAGATATCAAACTTTCTCCCTTCCTATCTATACTTTTTGTTTTTAAACTAGGTAGCTCCTTGCTGAACTTTAAAATAATTATCTTAAAGTAGCTGTACAAAAGCCTTGCAATTCAGCATGTACATGCATGATTGCAGTACATCTTGCCTCTAGCTGCTTCTTTTCTTTTGGAATACTGGTCTTTAAATGAGGTTTCCATCAATGAAACAGGCCCTCTGTTGATCTCAGTGTAAAGTGGAGAAATTTTATTAATGGAGAGAGATAACACATTAAAAAGAACATAAAAAGTAGAAATGCTATCAATACTACACTAGAAGTGTGTTCATTTCTTTTTCTTTTTGTTTTCATAGTTGTTGTATTTGTAAGTTTATCTGTCTTGGAAGGGTAGGCAGGCACAGAAAGGGTGGGACAAAAGATGAACAAATGCAGCAGTGACACTCACTAGACCTTATGTTGAAAATGAACCAGACAACTTGTGGGAGAAGATAGGACAGAAGAACGGGAGAGAGTGAGGGAAAGAGTGACATTGTTCAAAAAGAAATGTACTCAATACCTGACTCATGTAACTGAGTAACTCCTCTGTACATTACCTTTACAACAACAATAAAATATATGTATTAGAAAAAATAAAGGTATAAACCCCTCTGTCAAACACCTTAATAATAACAATAAAACTATATTAAAAAACTAAACAAAACAAAACTCCTCACCAAATGGTTTAGGGAAACCTGTGTATTCAGATGCAGAAAACGGAAACTGGACCCTTTTCTATCACCATGCACTAGCACCAATTCCAAATGGATCAAACACTGCAATATAAGACCTGAAATCATGAAACTATTGCAGGAAGGAGTGAGGGAAATATTATGTTTTCTTGGCACAGGGAAGAACTTTCTGAATAAAGACCTGCATTGCAGAGAGATGTGATGCCAAGTTTTATAGCCTCAAGCCTGATAAGTTTATTTCTTTGAGGGCAGGCGCAGGTCCTTGGATGGAAGTTTTTGGAAACAGATCTAGTCTCAGCAGGAAAAAGGAGTGTCCAGCAACTGGAGGTGACTCAGTATTGCAGTGTTGCCTTGTGGGGATTGCAGAATGATGACAGGGATTTTCGTATCAGCTTGGAGGTTGTATCTGATGAGAGCTAGAGTCTTTGAGCATTAAGATTTCTAGAGATAATGGACTAATTCATTTTGCTTAGTTCAAATCTAACTAAAGAATTTTTTTTGGTCAGTTATGGGGCTTGAAATTAGGCCTTGCTATCCCTGAGATCTTCTGCTCAAGGCTTGAGCTGTACTACAACTCCATTTTCCAGTCTTCTGGTGGTTAATTGGAGATGAGAATCCCATGGACTTTCTTGCATGGGCTGGCTTTGAACCACACTCATCAGATCTTCCTCTTTTTGAAAAAAATCAATTCAAACGTTAATATGTTCTCTTTACATAACACATATTTAATTTCATGAGGCAGCTATTTGGAATACATATTTATAGGACTACTTAGTCCAGGTGAGAAGGTTATAGAATTAGAGGCTGTGTCATCTCAGAAAACTCATTATATATGAAAATTGATTTTGATATTTAGAAGTTTGCATACAAAAGAGGATGATTTCATCAAATGTATTGTGCTTTCTGTAACTCAAGCACTCTTCTCTTGGCAAGAGCAGCTGAAAGCTTATCATAAAGGGAAAGATGCTTAAAGCTAAATTGAAGCTAGGGTTACAGGCGTGAGCCACCAGAGCCTGGTTCACTTTGCATTAATGATGTAATTTTAAACCCAGACAGCTTTACTAGATAGTATCACACAGTGTTCATTTCTTCCATATAATTCACTTGCATTTTTGATAACTTTAAACCCAAACATCTTTACTAGATAGTATCTCAAAGTGTTCATTTCTGCCATATAACTCAAATTGCCTGTTACAAGAGAATTTTTCACAGAAAAATTCAAGATATCCAAGGTAGCCCATGAGAAAGCTTTTATGAAACTCCAAGTTGGTAACAAATGAAAATAATTATATTTATAATCTGACTTGTGGAATCGAAATCTCTTTGTAACTACTTAAAAATTAACAAAAAGCCACATACTTTCAGATAATAAGCACTGAGAATAAGGATATCCTATATAAAATGTAATATTCTAGGTAGTGATTTATCTTTAGATTATAATGGGAAACAATTTAAGATGTTAGCAGGTTTTTTTTCTTTTTGCCAGTCATGGGCTTGAGCTCAGGGCTTGAGCACTGTCCTTGGACTTTCTCAAGGCTTAGCACTCTACCACTTGAGCCTCAGCACCACTTCCGGCTTTTTGCTATGTATGTGGGGTACTGAGGAATCGAACCCGGGTCTTCGTGCATGCTAGGCAAGCACTCTACCACTAGGCCAAACTCCTGGCCCCAAGATGTTAACAGTTTTAAATATTAAAGTAAAATTTCAGAGATTCTTTATGTATGTGGAGAGTCTCTAATGTATCTTGAGTCTTAGTCTCAGTTATGTAGGCTAAAACATAGCAGGTCTGATTGCACACCTCAAAGAAAGTAAATAGAAATAATGGTGACACCTTGTTATCTGAAGTATTTTATATGTGCTTAATTGGTTATTTGAAATTGGATAGGGAAGGGGGGAAATCAAGATAAGCGGGGGGGGGGGGGAGGGGGGAGGGAAATGGGGACCATGTCATGAGAAAGGGTATCAATGTTTGTGAAGTTATGTACCTTCTATCTGGTGAATATAATGTAACCCTTCTATTAATCACAATAAAAATTATTAAAAAAGAAAAAAGAAATAATGGTGACAAATATGAAAGGATTTTAGTCAAGATCCTATTGTTGAGAAAATGGAAAGTATGTTTCAACTCATTTTAGAGTACTGCTCATTTCACAAGTATTTCTCAATTAGAATAGAAATGGAGATAAAAAACAATTTGAGGGAGATTCCAGTCTGACAGAGGCAGCAATGTTTTCTTTACTGGAATTTCAATATGATGATATGAGAGGCTCCTCTGCTTTCAAATTGAGTAGACACCCACACACGTGACTTCAGAAAGCTGTGTTAGCATGAAAAAAAAAAGTCCCTTTTCTCTTATCCCTACATGTAAGCCACAGAGGCAAAAAACCAAATGCAGAAATCTGAATTCCTGGCAAAAGGCATCATCATTTCCTTTCTTTTTCCCGTTTTACTTGTCAGTCAATTTTATTCAAAAATTTAAATGGTAAGGAGAGTTGGAAAGAGATGGATCAGTGACATTGAGATACATCTAGACAGAAGTTTTATATAAAGCCCAAGAAACAGAAAATGATAGTCATGTACATTTGAAAAAAATCTAGAAGATAGATTTTGAGTATTGTAATAACAAAAATAAATATGCTCACCTTGATTTGAACATTTTAAAAGATGCATGCATGTATCTAGCGGTCACATGTTTTTACATAATTATGTATAACATTTTTCTCAAGGTAAAAACTTTAAACACTTCAGTAGTACACGTGTAACTTAATGCTTAAGAAAGCTCACTCAATTGAAGTATATTTATTTTTGTAGTGGTAAACACATATCAGTACTTCTTTTTGGGAAACATCTTTTTTAAAATTTAATTTTATTGTCATGGTGATTTACAGAGGGTTTACAGTTACATATATAAGGTAGTGACTATATATCTTATTGAACAGTTATCTCCTCCCTCATTTTTCTTCCATTTTCTCTTCCCCCAGTCTTCCCTGCTCCATGTTGTAAAGTTCATTTCTAACATATTGTCTTGTGAGTATTACTATTGCATTGGTTTGCCCTTTGTCTCACCATTTTGTTATTCCCCTTTCTTTCCCTAATTCAGATATAAACCACAGAGCACCAAAAGCAAATACAGTGACTACAGGGAATAAACCATAAGGGGAAAAAAAACAAAAGTAAAAAGAAATAACTTAGCCGGGCATGGCGACTCACATCTGTAATCCTAGCTACTCTGGAGGCTAAGATCTGAGGATCAAGATTCAAAGCTAGCCCGAGTACACAAGAACTGAGTCCCTTATCTCCAATTAACATCTAGAAAATGGGAAGTGGGCTTGGCTCAAGGGTAGGGTGGTAACCTTGAGCTGAACAGTTCAGGGACAGTGCCCAGGCCTAGTTCAAGCCCCATGACCCCCAAAAGAAATAAATAACTACACATAATATGTTAAAAATAACAACCAGAGAGAAAAATCTCTTGTTTCCATATCTTGGAGTTCATTTTGTTGAACATCATTTTATATTATCATATTGACATAGCTATTAAGTGATTTTGGTCCATTGCTAGGACTATCCTAGACATATATTAATTCTTACAATGAGGGAACCCGTGGAGTCTATGTTTCTTTCAGACTGGCTTGCTTCATTTAATATGGCTTTTTCCAAGTCTTTCCCTTTCCATATGAACTGGGCAATGCCATTCTTTCTGATGGCAGCATAGAATTCCCTTGTATGTGTATACCACATTTATTGATCCATTTATCTTACTGAGAAATATCTGGGTTGGTTCCAGCTATGGTAAGTAATGTGCAAACTTGTTCAGCTACTCTGGAAAGCAAAATGGAGATTCCTTGAGGGATTAAATGTAGAGCTCCCCTATGACCCAGCAATCCCACTTCTGGGTATTTATCCAAATGGCCACAAATAAGACCATCCTAAAGCTATCAGTACAACCATTGGAGAGCATCTTAAATTATGAAATACCCTCTAATGTCTGCCTATTCTAGCTACCAACACTAGCTAATTTTATTCTAAAGTTTAAGATAAATAACTGGAGAAATTCTATATGATGCAATATTATAGCTTCTTAGAATGCTACAAGTGAGACAAGTTTTAGAGAATTAGTTTATTAGTATTTTGGGGAGAGGGAGTGTTGAAATCAAGGATTTGTATTTGCAAAACAAGTCTTCTAGCACTCGAGCCACACATTCAGATCTATAACGCTGATAGATCAGCACACTGAAGCATGGAACATTTTACCAAAGTTTATACATTAAAAAAATAGAGGGACTGGGAGTTTGGCCTAGTGCTAGAGTGCTTGCCTAGCATGCACAAAGACCTGGGTTCAATTCCTTGGCACCACATACATAGAAAAAAGCTGGAAGTGGTGCTGAGGCTCAAGTGGTAGAGCTCTAGCCTTGAGAAAGTCCAAGGACAGTGCTCAGGCCCTTAGCTCAAGCCCAGGACTGGCAAAAAAAAAATTCGAGCCCCAAACTTTCTCCCCTTCTTGTACAATGTCCCTCTAAAAGGTGCTTCAGAAATAAGATTTAGTCCTAGAAGAACCAGAAACCACATTGTCCAAGTCTTTCATTTTATGGAAAAGTCAAAAGCAGCTATTAATGGTTCAGATAGTATGCCACCTAATTTAATGGCAGCCTAGTGCGGTGGCTCATGCCTATAAGCCTAGCTACTCAGGAGGCTGAGCTCTGAGGATCATGGTTCAAAGCCAGCCCAGGCACTAAAGGATGTGAGACTCATATCTCCAATTAACCACCAGAAAACCAGAAGTGGGACTGTTGCTCAAGTGGTAGGGAGGTAGCCTTGAGCTGGAGAGCTCAGGGACAGTGCCCAGGCCCAGAGTCCAAGCCCCACAATTTTTCCCATATATTTTTTATTGTAATTAATAGAAGGGTACATTGTATTCACCAGATAGAAAGTACATTACTTCACATACTTTGATACCCTTTCACATGTCTTGGTCCCCATTTCCTTCCCCCACCCTCACCCCTCATCTTGTCTTCCTCCTTCCCTATCCTATTTCAAATAACCAGATATGCATATATACAATAGATCAGATAAGAAGGTGAAATACTGTAACAATATGAGATAACTAAGGGACAGCAAAAGGGATGAGAGATAACATAGTACATTAAGGACAACATAAATTAGGGTTCTTTGAATCCAGTTGCTTTAAGTATAACTTGAATACGCAGTAGCTCTGTATGTCTATCCATGTGATCATGCAATTAGGCAATATAAGTTTTCTTACTATTACAGTCAGGTACAAACGCAATGTGGTTTTCCATTTTTCCATTTCCCTGGAAGGCAGGTAAATATTTTTGCTGTTCCTTGGACATGATTGCTATGTTTATATCAACTGTCTTATTAAACCAGTTTTTTTTAAATTTAAGCTTATTAAATAATGTCTGAGAAAGGGGCTAACCCTGGGAGCAGGAAAGCTGGAGGAGGGCTCAGAGACGCAGGAAGAGAGCACTCTACTTTGGGGTTGTAGGCCACAGCAATAGTGGGGCACAGAGGGTGGTGGTGGAGAACCTACATTTGCCAGCATAACACACTGCTTCGCTCTTGGGCAGAAATCCAGCCATGGTCTTTCGTGGCTTTCCTGATCTCTGGACAGCCTCTTTCTCCATTTCTCTAAACTTTGGTTTTCCATGTAATGATGGCTTGGAGCTACTTAAGAGAATACTGAAATGAAAGCATATATAAATAAAATCTGGGTAATTCTAGAGAGAAGAATGAGAGAGAAGGGGGAGTCAAAGGATTCCTCGAAGCTTTGAAGAACTGTCAGAGCAGAAGTGAGAGCCTTGCAGATGTCTTGGGCATAGATACAGATACTGAGTAAGAAGTCAAGAGGTCTGGATTTACTGAGAGTGGGTTCACTGTTCGAACCTTGGAAAATCTTTCTGTGTGATTGGATCAGGTGGTTGCTAGCAGTTACCTGTGGCTTTTATGAATGGAAGGGGGAAGGAAAAGAGGCACCTTTGAGTGACTTTAATACCTGGAAGTTGTGGGAAAGTTGATGTCACACATATCACATGCACTTTACAGGATTCACCTCACCAGCTGACTCTCTACACAATGAGCTTTGAGTCATCCATGTGGCTCTCAGCAGAGTATTGAAATCTTGGGATGGACAGGTTCCTTCTACATGTGAATGAGAAAACACTGGATGTATTTACAGGAAGGATCGAAAATCAGTTATCAAATCCAACCTGTTATTACCTAAGTCAAAAAGTAACACCTAAGATAAATTAAATAATAATGATATCCTAAATTTGGATTATTAGGGAAAGGAGCTGATAAGGCTCATTGATTTCCAAAATTTACAACCAGTAGTCTACTCGTGTGATACCATAGACCACTCAACTGTTATTTGGTGACTGTGTGCAAAGGATAGACATTTGACAAAATATAAAAATTTGGCTCCAAGGTAGCTTATAGCAAAAGGAATAATATCGAATCTTAAGTGTGAGCAACAGAATGAAAAATATCTCTCAATTGAAGTTCAAAAGATGTGTAATGATGGACATGGTCATTAGGTGAAAATGTGTGGCCTGAAACTGTAATGGGAAAACATCTTTAGAGTATTTTATCTTATTGCCAGCAGGAGTTACCAGATGGTTTTTGTTCAGAAAATGTAATTGCTAAAATGATAGGATTGTCTGTCCATGAAATTGATAAGGACCCCTACTAAAAAGGCATAAAACAGATATCAGGATTAGTTTACTGAAGTGTTTTCCTGATATATCCAAACGGCTATAAACCAACACACTAGAGAGATAACTGAACAACCACAATTATGGTAGTGGATGGAATCACTAGTAGATGCTCAATAATCGATTAACAAATGGAAGAAAATGTGGGCTATTTACACGACAGAGTATTACCCAGCCCAAAGAAGAATGAAATAATGTTATTCACAAAAAATAGATAGAATTAGAAAACATGTTTAGACAAGTCAAGCTTAGGAAGCCAAAAATTGCATGTTTGCACACATATGTACAATCTAGACCTAGGATAATGACAATTATGATGATGATGATAAGACATGAGTATGAAAGGCAGACACTGAAGGGAATCATCACTTGAAAAGGAAGGGTAGGGGCTGGGAGTTTGGCCTAGAGGTAGAGTGCTTGCCTAGCATGCACAGAGACCCGGGTTCAATTCCTCAGTACCATATACATAGAAAAAAGCCAGAAATGGTGCTGAGGCTCAAGTGGTAGAGCTCTAGCCTTGAGAAAGCCCAAGGACATTGCTCAGGCCCTGAGCTCAAGCCCAGGACTGGCAAAAAAAAAAAAAGAAAAGAAAAGAAAAGAAAAGGAAGGGTATTAGAGGAGTGGGTAAAGAGGTTCAGAGTGCATCACACTCACACATCCACATGCACACTCACACACATACACACATACATACATACTCATATATATATACACACACATAGGATACTGATTTATATTAATAGTCTAATGATGGATTCATCCAATTCTGAAAAAGAGGAGAAAGAGAGGAGTTAATAATCTCCAAAGAAACAACCATCCCCTCAAAAGATGGGCCAAATACTTACAGAGAGTCTTCTCTGAAGAAGAAATAAAAATGGCCTATAGACACATGAAGAAATGCCCGACATCTCTCATCATAAAAAATGCAAATCAAAACAACTCTAAGATTCCACCTCACTCCAGTCAAAATGGGCAGGATCAAGAAATCTAATAACAACAGATGCTGGCAGGGATGTGGCCAGGAGGGATCACTACTACACTGCTGATGGGAGTGCGAACCCATTCAAACACTATGGAAAGCAGTATGGCAGTTCCTCAAAAGACTAAACATAGAGCTCCCCTATGACCCAGCAATTCCACTACTTGGCATTTACCCAATTGTCCAGAAACAAGGACATACTAAAGCCACTAGCACAACAATGTTCATTGCAGCACTATTTACCACAGCAAAGATATGGAACCAACCCAGATGCCCCTCAATTGATGAGTGGATCAACAAGATGTATTTATACACAATGGAATTCTATGTTGCTCTCAGAAAGAATGATATTGCCCCATTTGTAAGGAAATGGAAAGACTTAGAAAAAAATCATATCACGTAAAGTAAGCCAGACTCTAAGGAACACAGGCTCAATGGTTTCCCTCATTTTTCATAATCAGTAGAAACTTTGGGCTCTCCTAGCAGAGATTTACAATAGAACAAAACCTAGATACGTAAGGCCATATAGTATGACATTAAATGAAAGGACCTTCATGGTTATAGAAACAAAAGCCATATAATGAGTGATTGCTGTCCTTAAGGTACTGTTATCTCTCATCTCTTTTGCTGTCCCTTGGTTATCTCATATTGTTATAGTATTTTACCTTATTATCTGATATAGTGTATATATGCTTATTTATTTATTTGAAATAGGATAGGTAAGGGGGAAAACAAGATGAGGAGCGAGGGTGAGGGGAGGGAAATGGGGACCAAGACATGAGAAAGGGTATCAATGTTTGTGAAGTAATGCACCTTCTATCTGGTGAATATAATGTAACCCTTTTATAAATTACAATAAAAATATATGAATAAAAGAGAGAAGGAGTTATTCCCTTAATTGAATAGATGGGTGAACTAACTTGTCAAAGTATACTGCACATGTCTTTGGAATGAAACCCTGGTACTATTAATATATGCTAATATTGATAAATAATAAAAAGGGAAAAAGAGAAGTGTGCTTGCTTGCTTGCTTTTTTTGCTTTCTTTCGTTATGTGGCTTGAACTCTGGGCCTGGGCCTTGTTCCTGAGCTCTTCAGCTCAAGGCTAGTGCTCTACCACTTGAGCCACAATACCACTTCCAGTTTTCTGGTGGTTAATTGGAGATAGAGTCCCATGGACTTTTATGCCTGGGCTCAATCTCAGCCTCCTGTGTAGGTAGGATTACAGGCGTGAGC
Organism: Megascapheus bottae; assembly: GCF_031878675.1. Lineage (NCBI taxonomy): Eukaryota > Metazoa > Chordata > Mammalia > Rodentia > Geomyidae > Megascapheus > Megascapheus bottae. Next base: position 62,266,355 of record NC_143512.1, read on the forward strand.
TACCAGCACTCGCCAGAGCTTGCTTTTTCTTTCCCTGCTGATTGATGTTTCTGGGGACTTCAGTCCAGGAACTTTTAACATGATTTTCTTGAATCTTGGCTTCCCTTTGGCCTGAGGCCATGTCCTCCTCACTTCCTCCGAGAGAGTGCTCATGGACAAGTGTTCCATTTCAATTTTATTAATCTTGGATGTTATTTGTGTAGTATTGAGCACGTTTTCAGGTCTGAGTTTCAAATCTCCCCAGACAATGAGAGTAGGAAAGTGAACATTTAAGTCTAAAATCTCCAGCACATTATGTGCTTATGCACTCTGAGGGTCAGTGCTAGCAAGCCCTAAGCTAACCATGAGTACAGATTAGGTCCCAGGATGCTGAGTCCATTATGTTAAGAATATTCACTGTGAATATTGATATTGAAGAAGAAATTGATATTTTTTCTTGGTGCTGGCTCCTCTCTGAGATCTATGTGTACAGCACAATTTTGTCTATTAGCACTGCATATCTAAGGTGCTATTATTTCTCCTTTCTGGGTGATTACTTAGTTCCAGGTTAATTGATATTCAGGAACAGCTGGTAAGCTGATAAAACAGATGTTCATATCTAATATGTTTGATTCCAGAGTGAGGCCTCAATCTCAGTACTCTATTCAGCACAAAGCTGATGTCTTTTTGAATTATTTAGGAGTATCTCTGAGTGACGTAATTTCAAAAAGAAATTACAACCCTATATTAATTTCAACTAGGTATTTCTGGGCCCATAGGTTGTTTCTGGTTAAGGATAGTGATTTATGTAGTGGAGGATTCTTGATGAGTAAAATAATCTTTATAAGATTTTATAGTTTGTTGCTGGGAGTTTGGCCTAGTGGTAGAGTACTTGCCTAGCATGCACAAAGACCTGGGTTCGATTCCTTGGTGCCACATACATAGAAAAAAAAGCCAGAAGTGGTTGTGTGGTTCAAGTGGTAGAGCACTAGCCTTCAGAAAAGCCCACGGACAGTGCTCAGGCCCAGAGTTCAGTCCCCAGGACTGGCAAAAGAAAAAAAAATATAGTTTGTAAATGCAGAGCCTCTACTTTAGGTGTGAGAGCTCACTGTTACAGAAATTGTCATGTCCTGTCCCCTAATTTAGGGAATCAGTCATAGAGATTTGATACTTGCCTAATTCTTTGACTTGTAGTGCTGAGATTGAACCCAGTGCCTTGTGCACAGGAGGTAAATGCTCCACTATGGAACTGCTATCCTAATCTTGCCTGCCTCATTATGAAAGGGTAACTTGAGCCTGAGTTAGCAAGAAAGTTGATGATGGCAGGGCTCCAGGTTGGGCTGGTGAATGCCCCCTCCCTCCCTCCTTCCCTTCCTTTCCTTCCTTCCTTCCTTCCTTCCTTCCTTCCTTCCTTCCTTCCTTCCTTCCTTCCTTCCTTCCTTCCTTTACTTTTTGTTGTTTCATTGTTAATTGGAGATAAAAGGTCTCACAGACTTTTCTGTCCAAGCTGGTTTTGAACTGGTGTCATCCTCAGATTTTAACCTCTAGAATAGCTAGATTACAGGTGTGAGACACTGGCACTAAGCTTGGTATTTTGCATATTAGGAATCAGTGAACTTCCCAAGAAAGTCTTCTTTGTTTAAATTAAGTGAGCTTTGAAGATGAAAATTTTCTTCTTCCTCACTTTTACCCTTGACCTCCATCACAATCTCTTTCTTTTACTTTGGTCAGGACTGAAGTTTGTGGTGCATTTTGTCTCATATATATGAATTCTTCACTGTTTCTTTTTTTTTTTGCCAGTCCTGGGCTTGAGCTCAGGGCCTGAGCACTGTCCTTGGACTTTCTCAAGGCTAGAGCTCTACCACTTGAGCCTCAGCACCACTTCCGGCTTTTTTCTATGTATGTGGTACCGAGGAATCGAACCCGGGTCTTCATGCATGCTAGGCAAGCACTTTAAGCACTAGGCCAAACTCCCGGCCTTCACTGTTTCTTGACACATAAAAGTGAAGCTTTTATAAAAAAGTAAAGCTTTTGGGCCGGGAGTTTGGCCTAGTGGTAGAGTGCTTGCCTAGAATGCAAGAAGACCTGGGTTCAATTCCTCGGTACCACATATGTAGCAAAAAGCCGGAAGTGGTAGAGCCCTAGCCTTGAGAAAATCCAGGGACAGTGCTCAGGCCCTGAGCCCAAACCCAGGACTGGCAAAAAAGTGAAGCTTTTATATATTTATATATTTCCAAGTACCACTGGACCCCAGACTTCTCTAAAAATGCGAAGATTTTAGACGACTTGAACACCAATTGAAATCATAGCCTGCTGGCTGTATATATTATCATTGCACAAGAGTTTCCTCACTCTCTCCATTAAAGTTGTATGTTTCTGTACAGCAAGTTTCCAGATTTCTCACATACTTATCATTTTATGCTAACCATTCCTTCTTACATTTACAATTTTCCCTTGGATCATTTTCCCCTTTCCTAAAAGGCACAACTTACCAAAAATTGCCCAGTTTCATGTTTGCTGGAGAGTGTCTTTGCTCCACTCTTATTTTTAAAATATGGTTTGTCATTCATTTGTTATAAATATTTATTGAGTGCTCTGTCATTTGGTAGTATGCTAGGCCAGAAAATAAAAATTGTAGAACAGCCATCTTTTCCTTAAATTGTTCTTTTCTTTGTAAAGGAAATACAGCCAAATCAGAAGTGGAGCTGAGATGTAGCTCAGCGACTGAGTTCTGGCCCATTGTGTACAAGATCCTATGTTTACTAGACACTATGCTGGAAATGAACCATACAACTTGGGGCGATGGGGTTCAGAAGGGGAAATATTGGGAAAACGTATATCATCATTACAATTTAAAAAAGGTGCAGGTTTCATCATGAAAAATACACTGCTTTGCCAAATGCTTTTTGTATATGTTTTGAAATGACCATATGTCTTTTTTTTCCCTTTGTCAGTAAAGTGCATCTCACACACACACACAAAATCCTATGTTCATTTCTCAGCATTGAAAGGAAACAAATACCAATCACAAAACACAGTTAATCCAGGTACCAGTGGCTCACACCTATAATCCTATCTACTCAGGAGGCTGAGATCTTATTAGCACAGTTCAAAGCTGGTCCCAACAAGAAAGTCCATGAGACTCGTCTCCAATTAACCACCAGAAAACTTTGAGTGTTGCCGTGGATCAAAGTGCTAGAGCACTAGCTTTACAGAGAAAAAAGTTGAAGGACAGTGCCCAGGTACCACTATTTGCTCCCCCCCACACACAAAAATAAAGAAAAATGGAAAGAAAAAGAAATACAGATGAGATAAAAAGATTCTGTAGGCTGATATGGAAGCTCAGTGAAGTAGAAATGATATATCATTCTGAGAAGTCTCACTGATGATTTCCCTGGAAGTGTTGCGTTGAGCTAACTGTTAAAAAACGACTTGGTATTACTAGGTCAAAAAGGAGGAAAGGAGTTCCAGGCAGAAGGACTTGTATGCTGGAAGGCAAGGAGGTGTGACATGCTATGGCACTTCAGGTTGCTGCTGGGTGCTCTGCCATGGAGACAGCCTGTGTGGTATGACCCAGGTTCAGAGAGATTGGACATTGAACGTGTCCTGGTACTGTAAAATGGAAATCTTCACAGAATCTAGAATCCCATCTTATATTTTATATTCAACTGTCTTTGAAACTTTACGACTTCTTCTGGTTTGTGTTCTCTTATCTATAAAGTAGCCACAATGTCTAAATTGTAATATGCTCACTGAGATCAGAGATCTGGTTACATCTCTGACTTAGAGTCAGCCATTGACTCATACTATTTATTTATCCTGAAATCAATCATGCTAAAAACCTGATAAAGGGAACTCATAATAATTTTTTTCTCACTTTAACATTGTCTTCTGCCAGTGTTCTTGAAATATTTCAGCATCTGATCTACAGGTCAGTAAAACAAGTGAGAGTAACTTGGAGTGGATGAGAGGCATTCACATTGAATCTGTTTCTTCTAGGAGCTCTTGGACTGGTGCAGGCTGGGTGTGGGATGACAGTGGGGTGGTTGCCACAGAGCTGCTTCTTGTATTGTAATGCTCCAGTGTGCTTCTCTTGAGATGAGGTTGATATGACCTCCTCTACTCACCAGTAGCAAAGAGAAGTAGGTAGTTTCAGCAACGTCTGCTTCTGTGCCAAAGTAGCCATTAACCTCACATCTCTCGTGACCTTTGGGTGGTGCCCAGATGGCAAAACTGAGTCATTCACAGAGTCACACTGATAACGGGCACCACATGTATTTGGCAGCTTGTCTTCTGGGCATGAGAGAATTATCTCATCATTTCTTTATGATTTCTATCATGCCCATGAAAGTTTCAGGGAATTATAGGCCAATGAAATGGCCTGTGGTTTCTGAGCTACTATTAGGCGTGCAGTTCTCCTCTTAGAAGCATGCTATAATAATGGCTAGGTGAGTGAAATGGCGTTTTGAATGGGACCACCCCTACCCCTTAAAAACGATTACTTTGATTGAAAAACGTTCCTGGTGCGGATTCTCTTGATGATTAAGATCTCAGGAGAGCCTCATTTTAGAGGTTTGTGTAGCAAGCGGCGTATTTGGTCTGTATTTTGAGGTTCTCAAACTTGAGTTCTGGTCATCTTTCTAGTTCAGCACAGGCTTCTTGGTGACACATCTGGTTGTGATGGAGGCGCTGCAGACATTGACACCACAGATACTGTGTAGTAAGAACAGCTATCGCTTTGGTCACTGGAGTCTGAACCCATGTGCTCACTTACTTTTCCATCTGATATTACTGTGAAAGTCACCTTTCCTATACTTCTGCCTTGATTTTTGTCATCTGATATTTAGTTCTCTGATGGATACTTTGTAACTCTATTAATTTCGCAATCTTCTCCTTCCCCCGCTTCCTGTAATTGGCAAGCTCATTTTGGTTCCATAGGCATTTCAAAGGTTAGAATTTTAGCTATAGTTTCCAGGGCCTTCTAGAGAAGATCCCTAATTCTGCTGAGATCAGTTGTCTCATCTATGTAAAAGAGATGACCCAGATCAAGGCTTTTTAGCATCACTTGTAATCATGGTTTTATTTCCCCCTTCAAATGAAATATGAGAGAGTTCAGTGCACCATAGACAAAATCAGTTTTACTCTGTTGGACAGAATACAGGGCCAGGGCCTTGTCTCGAAGGCCCATCCAAGGCCTAAAAAATTAGGGCTACCTAATTTTTTCCATGTGTCTTCTGAGATGGATCCAGTTTCTGTGGATGGTGGACAGTGGACTTTCCTGAATGAATGTCTTATCAAGTTATTACAGGACTTTTCTTACTATGCTGAGTGCCTAGCGACTTCTGAACAGTTTAGCAACTGCATAAGAGCTGAAGCTTAGCAGAACCAAGTGAGTGAGAGGCAGATCTCAACAGCCCTGAAAGCTGGGATTGAATCTCAATCTTCCCTCCTTCCTGGTCAGGCCACCTTTGGAAAGACATTTAATCTCTGCATCTGTTTCCACATATTTAGGATGAAGATAATAATAGTACTTGCCTTGGAGAGTTGTTGTAAAGATCAAAATAGCTTATATATATATTAAGTATTTAAAATAATGACTAGCACTATGTAACTGTTATCTGTTATTATCATCTTGAGAGTGTAGAAGGACATGATAGGGAGAGGGAGCTTACAGTGACCACTAATTAACTGGCTTCTGCAGAAGTGCATATTTGGAAGAGCTTTTAGATTTTATGTAGTTTATGTCTCTCAAATTCGCCTCTACAGGGACTTTCTTGTTAAAATGCAGTTTCCCTGGTTTTTCCCATTAGGTTTACATCTCTAGAAGAGAAGCCTTAGAATCCTGTGTTTATAACAAATGTCCTGCACAAGATATTTATGGTCAGGCAAGTTGAAGTTAGAAACTTGTGCTATTGCAGATGAACAAGCTTTGTGCCTGTGAGTAGTGGCATAATCAGGGTTACCATTTAGGGGGCAAGAACCACCACCTCTGTCCTGGGTGCTGTGTTATTCTCACTCACCACTTTCCACTTTGATGGCTCTGCCAACTCAGTCCAGGCTGGAAAGTCAGTCAGTCAAGCTGGAAAGAAGGAATGGTATCTGGATGACTTTAACTGTGTTGTTTTTGACTGTAGGCAGAGTAAAATTCTCTTCTTTACAAAGATGTTGAGCTCCTGTATTTATTCTTGACTGTGTGGCTCTAGAATAATTCTCTCTGGAAACTTGTACATTCTAAAAGATGTCAGTACCCATTCTTCCCATCCACTTCACATAGGAAGAGAAATATGGTCTGAAATGCAGGCTACTGCCGAGATGAGTGGTCAGAGGTGGAGGGTAAACAGAGATGAAGTAAAAATGCCAAAACATGGAGTACTGAGTATACTTGGCCCAGTTTGTATCATGCGAACCATCTGGAAGCCTGAGGACAGAAACCAAAAATAGGCTTCTCTTCAGAGGCAGCCAACAGCATCAATTACCAGAGTTATTATCATCATCACCGCCATCATTCTTCTCATAAATATAAAGGTAGGTAGCTGGACTCTTGTTTCTTAAAGCAGTCCTGTAGGAAGTTAAGCACTGTGATGAATTTTATACAAGTAAGCGTGGAGGCACGCACAACTTTGTAACTCACCCTCCTCCATAACTCACCACAGCGCTCAGCTTTCCTGTCGTTCAGCCTTGTTATCACCACGAGGCCAGTTTTTCCAACCCAGGGCAGATTGTTCCAAGGGCAGAGTTTACTTCATGTATAAAGGAAACCTCTGCTTATGAACAATTCTATTGGGTAATTAGGATTCTTTGGCTAGGAGACAAAGCTAGAAGAGAGAGAGGCTAGGAGCCTGAACCCAGAGCTATAAGAGAGGGAGGGGCAGGGGAAGCGCATTCCTTTTATTCCTGGAGAGGAGGTGATATCCTTGAACTTGAAGGGACTCAGAGATCAATTGATAAGATATAATTGGAGTCCCAGTCCTCAGGGAAAGTTCCAGTCAAAACTCTGTGGGTGGCATTGGATTTATTTATAAGTAGAAGAAGAAATTGAACAGAATGCCTTTAAAAGAACCAAAACAGTCAATAAAACAGATGCAGAAAACACTTGCAGTGGTTTCTGTGTCTACTCTTTTATGCATGTTGCCTCATCATGCTGCTATAGGTGACAAATCCATTCCTTTCTTTGCAAGCATGGATATTGAAGGAAGTTCATAATGTTCTTTGGAAAGCACAGTCTTTGTCTTTGCTCCTTTTCCTACAGATCTTGGTGCTCCTTTTCTAGGACAGTGCTGAGAAGTGTGGAGGTGATTCCTAGAGTGTAAAGAAGATGAGCTTGCACATGCTCTTGTTCTTGAACAAGCCAGCCTCTTGTTCTTGATTGAACCCACAATTCATTTTTTCATATATTTTTATTATAATTAATATAAGGGTTACATTATATTCACTAGATAGAAGGTGCGTTATTTCACAAACATTGATACCCTTTCTCATGTCCACAATTCATTTTTTACTTTCATAAACATTTGACTTTATTTCTGTGTGCTTCATGATCTCCCAGTTTGTCTTTGTCTGAAACCTAAGTCCTTCATGTGAACTTCATTTGTGGGTATTCATTAGACATTCAATTCCAAGACACACAGTACTCAAATTAGCCTAGAATAATTATAATTCAGCATGCTAGGTTCAATGTATTAGTTTGCTAAGAAAGGAACAACAAAGAAGCTAAAAGGATTCAAGCAGTAAAAATAATATTACCTTATTTCTTCAATTGCATATACATTTCACATAGACTTATTATGAAGGAAATTAAACATGGGACTTAGAGCCCATGGTTTTTGCTAATACTAGACTAGAGTTTTCTTTCATCTACTACAGAGGGCTTACTGTTATTCACATGCATCAGATGTGAGTTCCCTGAGATCACCACACCCATTCTCTTTTTCACTAAGACCAAATTACATTCATTCAAAGTGGCATGAAAAGTAGAGATGCCAAGGTAGACTTATTATTTTACAGATAAAGAAATGAAAATGCATGGCAATTAAGTGACTTGTCCCAGGTTATGCTCCCTGGCCTGTGACATAGCTGGGATTTGGCTTATCTTTCCCTACCGGTTAATAACTTCATCCAGTGCATAGTGGGGTTTTACCTCTGGCAGCTTTAGTTTATGTTCTAATATGTGTCCAGCACTAGACAATATAACACACTGTGTGCTATGTATGCACACATGCACAGAAGCACATGAACTTATTACATACGTGTGTGTGTGGGGGGGTGTGTGGGTGTGTGTTTGTGGGTGTGTGCACGCATGTGCATGAGTCTGTTGCCCATAACTGTAAATGACTTCTGAAACATCAATTTATGAACCGAGTTTTCCTAGCTCACGTTTTTTGAGGTTTCAGCCTTCAGTCCAGTGGCTTCGAGGCTCGGGTCCTGTGGTGAGCCAGCACATCCTAGTGGAAGACGTTTAGAAGCGAAGTGCCTCACCTCACAGATGTTAAGAAACACACAGGAATTGTTTTGAGGTCCCATCATCCCTTTCATGGCATGCACTCAAAGGAACTGAAACTTCCCATTACACTTTAGCACTTCAAATTCTCACTGCCTTTCCAATAAGTATAGACTAGACCTGAATACATGATGGGGGCATTGAAGCTCCAGACCAAAGAGATATACGAAACAGAAGAAATGTAAGACATAGTACTACTTCTCTAAGTGGGAAGTCTAGTTGGGGTTATGAGACTCACAGGCAGGCAAATGCTACAGAAAAGAGGCACTAGGCAAGTTATGTGTCTGTGAGAATCATCTGAGTGTGTGCTTAAACTACCGTTTCTGATTCAGTAGCTCTGGAATGTGGCACGAGAGTCAGAGTTTCTTACAGGCTTGCAGGTGAAGCTTTCTTCTATGTTGGAAGAGCAGTATTTTGATTAATAGGGTGACACAGGTGGTAATTAAGGGGTAAATTATGTAGTGTAATTATCAAGCATGAAGGAGTTCAGAGGAATAAAGTGTAATCAAGGCAAGTTTCGTGGTGCACATGAAATTCCAACTCATCTTGAACAATGGTCTGATTTGAGAGTAAAGAGTAAGGCAAAGTAAGTAAGTACTTGGAGTAAAAATTCTAAATAATTGTCCTTATTCCATACATAATTTGTTATTCTTTCCTCCCATTCTGCAGATTGTATTTTCACTTTCTAATTGGTGCCCTTTCAAAGCAAAAAGTACAGATTTTATAGCACCAACAGATATCACAAACATTAGAGAATTCAGAAAATACAATTGCTGGTTAGCTGCCCTGAAAAGACCTTATTTTATTTTTTAATGAAAACCCTGGAGTTTGAACTCAAAGCCTGGATGCTGTCTCTGAACTTTTTTTTTTTCAAGGAGAGCTCTTTATTTTACCTTCTTGAATTATAGCTCTACTTCTGGCTTTCTGATCATTAATTGGAGATGAGACTGCTTTTCCTGCTCTGACTGGCTTCCTTTTAAAGCACTTCCAACTATCTTACCATTTAACCCTGAATTCATGATATCCCATACATGTTATTTTTCCTATTCATTTGCCATCAATATTTAAATAGTTTTATTATGATTTCATTTTTGATATATTGATCAGTCAAGATATGATTAATTTCCACATATTTGAAAGTATATAAAATTTTCTTCTGTTATTCACATATTACATTTCTGTTAGGGAGTATGCATTTTACATGACATCAATTCTTTTATTTTTATTGAGGCTGTTATTTCATCTAATGTATGATAGGCCCTATGCAATTTTGGTGCATATATATATTCTGCAATTATTGAGTAGAATATTTTATTATTGAAATATTATGTTTATTTTAATATTGTTCCATACTATTCTTTCCTTTTAATATTGTCAATTTTTGGTTTATAAGTTTTAGAGTTCTGATAAACACACACACATATATGGTTATATTTTTAAAAATGTATTCATCACTTTATTATTATTAAATACTCATATTGATCTCCAAACATTTTTAATTTTCAAGAATATTCAGCATGACATTGAAATAACAACTCAAGTGCTTGCATATCTTTTTTAATTTTAATGTTTATTTACACGAACAAAATGAAATAAAACAATGGTAATGATTATTTGAAGATGGGCTGCAAATTGAACTATAACAGAGATACACTAATTTGGGTATTATGATACTTCTGAAGTATTACCACATGTTGAAGTATTAAAGCATGGAGTGCTTACATATCTTTTACATCCTTTTCCTTCCAAGTTTTTGTGAATACCCAGTAACATCCGGTTGGGTCTTGTTTTATAAACAAACTGATAAGCTCTGATACTGAGTTGTTTAATTCATTCACATTTAATGCTATTATTGCTGTAACTGAATTTACATTTGATATATTACTTTTACTTTCCTAGTTTTATGTCATTTTTTGTTCTTTTTTTTTTACTGCTTTTTTGCTCTAAATGAATGTTAGTTAGATTTTTTTTTTGTCAGTCCTGAGCTTAAGCTCAGGGTCTGAGCACTGTCCTTGGACTTTCTCAAGGCTAGAGCTCTACCACTTGAGCCTTGGCACCACTTCTGCATTTTTTCTATATATGTGGTACCGAGGAATCGAACCCGGGTCTTCATGCATGCTAGGCAAGCACTTTAACCACTAGGCCAAACTCCCGGCCCCGTTAGTTAGATTTTTCATGTTAATTTTTATAAACTATAGAATTCTTTCTTAAAGAATTAATATTTCCATAGAGGAGTACTAGTACTTAGCAAGCATCAAATGTGAGAAGTCATGAATAAAGCATAGAAGCATAGTGGGGGAGGAAGGAGGGAGAGACAGAGAGAGTGATGAGTGAGGGGAATTGATGGAGGGGAGAGGAGGAGAAGGAAGATGGGGAAGATAGAAGTATATGTATTTGATTTGTAGAAAATCATCAAAAGAAGAGTTGGGCACAGTTAAGGAAAAGTGTTGCTGTAAAGTCATAAGAATTTTTAAAGGCTGTGCACACTGAAATCCTACCTACTTAGGAGGCTGAGATCTGAGGATCACAGTTCAAAGCCAGCCCAGGCAAGAGAATTCATGAGACTCTCATCTCCAATGAATTACTCAGTAAAAGCTGGAAATGGTGTAGCACAAGTGGTAGAGTGGTAGCCTTGAGCCAAAGAAGCTCAGGAACAGCATCCAGTCTCTGAGTTCAAATCCCAGCAACAATATGCATACATACACAGAAAGAATGTGTAAAGCAGGATCAGTTATTTACTATGACTGATGGTAGGAAGTCTTACAGTAAGTGGACAGATATGCAGTGGGGTAGCTGATTGACTATCAATGCCAGGTATGGAATGCTCACTAGATCCTGTGTTCCTCTGTAAGTCCAGGTGATTAAGAGGAAATAACCATCACATGTGCCTTGACCTTTCAAGCCTTACCCTTCACCTCCAGCATGGTTGATTTTAATCCAGATCACTCTCACTTGAATGCAGAAGTCTTTCCATAATTGAATCTGATATAGATCTATTGCTAGATAGATCATCAAGTCTTACTGATAGAGATCTATTCATTTACCAAATAGGCTTTATTTTCTCCCCATGGAAACTGTCCAGTCATGATGGCTCCCACATTTTCCCCCAGGGAAGGATCTGTATTTATATTAATGGCTTTGAAGTGGTCATAAGGTAACTACCTGCTGTTTGTAGTTATTTGCCCTTCACTTTTAAGTTTCTCACAAACAGTTCTTAGCCTATTCTCATTTATGAAAACCACACTTTCCAGATCTAATAAGCTTGTAAGCGTTGAATTTGTGAACTCCACAGTCGTAAAATTTTAGGCAGCTTATAGAGTAAGTGAAACTCTGCCCTTGAATGGAAGGTTATTGCTTCATGATTGGCATGAAGATGTCAAGATTGATTTCTGTGACAAGTCTCTTTTCCAGATACTCTGTTTTTCTCTCGCCATCATTTCAGTTACAGCTGTGGTCTCTGATGAGGTGTGGGTAAATACAAGAGCCATGTGCTTTTTAGAAGCAAGAACTTAAAATTAAGCTATTTTGATTTTGCAATCTCAGACTTTAATAATGGCAGTAAAACCTCTGAAATCATTACTCATTTCTGGTTAAAATATCCCTGGGAAGTGAGTCAGTGTTTTTTTTCCCCTCAATTCTCTATTAGACCTTATTAGCTAAGGGTAAACAAAGAAGTCAAGGAAAAGTGAAATCTTGTACATAAATCCATGTAAAGATGGTGGATGACACTTAGGTCATTGGTATTGCATTGGCACCTAAGACCAGAGTTCAAGCCCCACGACAAACAAAAACAAACATAAAAAGTATTTTTATGGTGATCTCGTTTTGAATTCTGCAGCATTTACTGTTTTTAGCTTACTTTTGACTCACTATTGGCTTAGATTGTCCTCCTTCCCTTTGTGTTTATTTTGTGTTTTTAATAATCTTTCAAGCACCTAGAAAGCAGATTAAAATGTTGTATACTGCTTTTATAAACTCTAAAGGAGGTACCATACTATTCAACACACAGAAATTTCCAAGGAATACTTAGCAAGTTTAACTTGAAATTTTTTATTCAGATCTTGATTTCATAATGGTTTTTAACATGGAAAACATCAACTTAAACAGTGTTTGAATACCAAATAAGCACCATTATAGTGTTATGTTTCATTGACTGTTAAGTGCCTGGTATGCATGGAATTAAATTAGGCATAAATTACTTAAAAGATAGAATTTCTTTCCACTAGGACATTTTATTTACATCCTCCCTTCTACCTAATGAGTATAAACACCTTTTAGAAGAACAAAGATTTATGCTAAATTATGGCATTTTTCTATATAGTATTTGTAGAAAGTCATAAAATGATCTTGCTTGGCAAATCTAGTATGTAAACTGTCTATGTATATTTATATTTAATGTCATTCATGTTGAAAATGAATTTAAATCACCATTTTATGACAGTAATTCTAATGTTAGGAAACAGTAGAAACAGTCCTTGGAACAAAAATTTACTGCTGTGTAAAACATTCCAGAATTCATCATCATCACAGAAACCAATTTATTAATCAGAAAACCAGTGATTTTCTTTGTATTATTATAAGAAAGTAACATTTTAACATTAAAATTGTAAGAATATAACTTCACTTCAATATAATTTCTTTTATATTATAATTAATAGAAGGGTTACATTATATTCACCAGATAGAAGATGCATTACTTCACAAATATTGATACCCTTACTCATGACATGGTCCTCATTTCCCTTCCCCCTCCCCCTGCTCATCTTGATTTTCCCCCTTCCCTATCCAATTTCAAATAAACAATTAAGCACATATAAAATATGTCAGATAACAAGGTAAAATATTGTAACAATATGAGACAGTCAAAGGATAGCAAAAGAGATGGGAGATAACATAGTACTTTAAGGACAACAATCACTCCTTATATGGCTTTTGTTTCCTTATCCTGGAGGTCCTTACATTTAGTGTAATAGTATTCAGCCTTACGTATCTAGATTTTGTTCTATTGTAAATCTCTGCTAGGAGAGCCCAAGGTTCCTACTGATTATGAAAAATGAGGGAGACTATTGGGCCTATGTTCCTTTGAGTCTGGCTTACTTCACTTAATATGATTTTTTTCTAAGTCTTTCCATTTCCTTACAAATGGGGTGATGTCATTTTTTTCTGACAGCAGCATAGAATTCCATTGTGTATAAATACCACATCTTGTTGATCCACTCATCAACTGAGGGGCATCTGGGTTAGTTCCATATCTTTGCTAAGGTAAATAGTGCCACAATGAACATCGCTAGTGGATTTAGTCTGTCCTTGTTTCTGGATGGTTGGGTAAATGCCAAGTAGTGGGATGGCTGGATCATAGGGGAGCGCTATGTTTAGTCTTTTGAGGAACTGCCATACTGCTTTCCATAGTGGTTGAACGAGTTTGCACTCCCACCAACAGTGTAGTACTGATTCATCCTGGCCACATCCCTGCCAGCATCTGTTATTATTAGTTTTCTTGATCCTGGCCATTCTAACTGGAGTGAGGTGAAGACCAATGGAATAGAAATGAGGACCCAGATATTAAACCACACACCTATGGCCACCTAATCTTTGATAAGGGAGCCAAAAAAACAGAATGGAAGAAAGACAGCCTCTTCAACAAATGGTGCTGCAGAACTGGTTAAGCACCTGCAGAAAACTAAAGTTGGATCCTTCTTTGTCACCCTGCACTAGAATTAACTCCAAATTGATCAAAGACCTCAAGGTAAAAGCCGACACACTGAAAACTTTACAAAAAGGAATAGGAGATACACTAAGCCTCCTTGGCATAGGTCCAAGTTTTTTTAAATAAGGACCAAGTAACACAGCAAATCAGAGAAAGGCTAGATAAGTGGGACTGCATTAAACTGCAGAGCTTCTGTATGGCAAAGGACATAGCTAGTAAATTAATTAGGAAGCCTACAGAATGGGAGAAGGTCTTCACTATCCATACAACAGACAAAGGCCTCATATCTAAAATATATCAACAGCTCAAAAAATTGAATCACTCCAAAACTAATCTCCAAAGAAACAACCCATCCCATTAAAAGATGGGCCAAAGACTTAGAGAGTCTTCTCTGAAGAAGAAATAAAAATGGCCTATAGACACATGAAGAAATGCTCGACATCTCTGGTCATAAAAGAAATGCAAATCAATATAATTTCTTAAGTATTGTTAGTATTCATCACTGCACATATCATGTTGTAAATCATATATTCAACCAATATGTAGAGGATGGGGAACACATTAGAACTTGATGAAAACATGCCTGACTTGCTCTTTTTAATACCAGTCACTTGGAAAATTAAAGCACAAAAGATGACTTCATTATCTTCCATTTCTATGCTCGCCTTAGGGCATGACCATGAAAAGATTGGTTTGGGAAACAAACATTATTTCATGCTTTAATAGCATGTGAGATTTGTAAACTTTCCAGTATGATAATGTATTTTTACAAAAGTGTAAAGATTTCCTATAATTACGAGAAATCATTTATCAAGATATCTTAAAGAAAGCTTGTTAGGTTTATATGATGTCACATATGGTTTTCATAATTAGACATTTATGCTTTTCATAATTAGGACATTTATGCCTTTCATAATTATATTTCTTGGTCTTTCCAGCTGGGGTGATGCATTTCCTTAGCAGTAAGTATACTGTTTGTTCCTTTGCTTAAATTTTGTTTCTTACAAGTTAGGGAGGATTTTAAGCCTCTGTTTTGTGCCTTTTCTTCTAAGTACTTTTACTTCAAATCCACTTTCTTATTCAATATATTCATCTCTCTGAGATATATTTTCTTTTTTTCATATATTTTTATTGTAATTAATAGAAGGGTTATATGATATTTGCCAGATAGATGGTGCATTAATTCCCATACATTGATACGCTTTCACATGTCTTGGTCCTGATTTCCCTCCGCCCCACCCCCACCCCTCATCTTGTTTTCCCCCCTTCCCTATCCAATTTCAAATAACCAAATACAAATATATCCGATATATCAGGTAACAAAGTGAGATACTGTAACAATATGAGATAACCAACGGACAGCAAAAGAGATGAGAGATAACATAGTACCTTAAGAACAACAATCATTCATTATATGGCTTATGTTTCTATAGCCTAGAGATCCTTTCATTTAGCGTCATACTATATGGCCTTTTGTATCAAGGTTTTGCTCTACTGCAAATCTCTGCTAGGAGAGCCCAAGATTTCTACTAATTATGACAAATGAGAGAAACCACTGAGCCTAAGTTCCTTTGAGTCTGCCTTACTTCACTTAATATGATCTTTTCTAAGTCTTTCCATTTCCTAACAAATGGGGCAATGTCATTCTTTCTGACAGCAGCATAGAATTCCATTGTGTACAAATACCACAACTTGTTGATCCACTCATCAACTGAGGGATATCTGGGTTGGTTCCATATCTTTGCTATGGTAAATAGTGCTGCAAGGAACATTGTTGTGCTGGTGGATTTAGTATGTCTTTGTTTCTGGATGATTTCTTGATCCTGCCCATTTTGACTGGAGTGAGGTGGAATCTTAGAGTTGTTTTGATTTGCATTTCTTTTATGACCAGAGATGTTGAGCATTTCTTCATGTGTCTATAGGCCATTTTTGTTTCTTCTTCAGAGAAGACACTCTTTAAGTCTTTGGCCCATCTTTTAATGGGATGGTTGTTACTTTGGAGATTAGTTTTGGAGTGATTCAATTTTTTGAGCTGTTGATATATTTTAGATATGAGGCCTTTAAGGTCTTCAAAGCAGAGCTCACACCAATACTCCTCAAGCTCTTCAACAAAATTGAAAATGAAGGTTCTTTACCAAACTCATTCTATGAAGCCAGTATAACCCTCATCCCCAAACCAGACAGAGATTCATCAAAGAAAGAGAACTATAGACTTATTTCTTTGAAGAACATCGATGCAAAACTTCTCAACAAAATACTGGCCAACCGTTTACAACAACTCATCAAAAAAATTATACACTATGATCAAACAGGTTTCATCACAGGGAGGCAAACCTGGTTCAACATATGCAAATTAATTAATATAATTCAACACATCAACAGGAGCAGAGACAAAAATCACATGATGCAGAAAAGGCATTTGAGAAGATCCAACACCCCTTTATGTTAAAATCTCTGGAGAAACTAGGAATCCATGGAACATTGCTCAATATAATAAAGGCTGTGTATGACAAACCCACAGCTAATATTATACTTAACGGTGAAAAGCTAAAGCCATTCCCTCTAAAATCAGGAATGAGACAAGGATGCCCACTCTCTCCACTCCTCTTTAACATAGTACTAGAATTCCTAGCCAGTGCAATAAGGCAAGAAGCAAGAAAAAAGGGGATCCAAATAAGGAAAGAGGAAGTAAAACTTTCCCTCTTTGCAGATGACATGATCCTGTATTTAAAGAATCCTATAGACTCTACTCCCAATCTCCTAAGCTGATTCAAAACTTTGGAAGGGTAGCAGGGTATAAAATTAACCCTCAAAAATCAACTGCCTTCCTCTACACCAACAGTGAGAGGAATGAGGCAACAATCAGGAAAGCAACTCCTTTCGCAATAGCCTCCAAGAAAATAAAGTACCTAGGAATTAGCTTAACTAAGAATGTAAAGGACCTTTTTGATGAAAACTTTAAAACCCTGAAAAAGGAAATTAAAGCAGAACTGAGGAAATGGAAAAACCTCCCATGCTCCTGGATTGGAAGAATTAATATCGTGAAAATGACAATCTTGCCAAGGGCTATCTACAAATTCAACGCAATACTCATCAATATCCCAATGTCATTCTTTAAAGAAATAGAAGAGGCAATCCAAAATTTCATATGGAATAATAAAAGACCCCGTATAGCAAAAACACTTCTTAGCAGAAAGACCAGCGCAGGAGGAATTTCAATACCAAACTTTAGACTCTATTACAGAGCTATAATTATCAAAACATCTTGGTACTGGCACAAGAACAGGCCTGAAGACCAATGGAATAGAACTGAAGACCCAGATATTAAACCACAGACCTATGGCCACCTAATCTTTGACAAGAGATCCAAAAAAATGGAATGGAAGAAAGATAGCCTTTTCAACAAGTGGTGCTGGCAGAACTGGTTAAGCATATGCAGAAAACTAAAGTTGGATCCTTCTTTGTCACACTGTACTAGAATTAACTCCAAGTGGATCAAAGACCAGGAGGTAAAAGCCGACCCTCTGAAAACTTTACAAGAAGGAATAGGAGATACACTAGGCCACCTTGGCACAGATCGAAACTTTCTTAATAAGGACCAAGAATCACAACAAATCAGAGAAAGGCTGGATAAGTGGGACTGCATTAAACTGCAGAGCTTTTGTATGTCAAAGGACATAGCTAGTAAACTAATTAGGAAGCCTACAGAGTGGGAGAAGATCTTTACCAACCATACAACAGACAAAGGCCTCACATCTGAGAAATATATTCTTATTCAATATATTCATCTCTCCTCTCTGGTGTTTAGAGAAGTAATCAAATGATAATCCTTTCCTTTTTTTTTGCCAGTCCTGGGGCTTGAACTCAGGGCCTAGGCACTGTACTTGAGCTTTCTCAAGGCTAACTCTCTAACACTTGAACCACAGCTCCGCAATCAGGTTTTTCAATGTATGTGATATCGAGGAATCAAACCCAGGGCTTTTTGCATGCTTGGCAATCACTCTACCATTAGGCCACACTCCCAGTCCCACAATCAATCTTTTCTACTGAGCAAGACTTAATTACTTCATTCTACTTTTGTGGATGTTTTAAAGAACATAAATAATAATTAATCAATTAGGAACGTCTTTAAGATGAGTTTCTTAACCATCAAGGATATTGTGGAAGATACAATAGACACTAACTCCTTTTCATTTTCAAGACACATTGGAAAATTTTGACATATAATTTCTTATGCAGTATAGACTGCTGCATGGCTCAACTCTGTCATAAGAGTCCAGAATTAAGGAGCTTCTTGAATCCATTATAGGGCATACATTCAAAGGAAATGACATTAATATGTTGAAGAAATATCATATTCACACTCACTCTCCCACTGGTTACAAACAGATTTCATATTTTCTATTAATGGCATGTTTTAGGTTTATATTTTATATGAGAGGTATGCAATATTCATCTTTCACAGTCTGGCTTAGTTTGTTTAATGTGATGATTTGATTGTTTGAACTATGTCTTGTCAGCTACATAATAGACATTGCTTCCTGCTTTTGGTCTCTATTTCATTGTAAAAGCCCATTTTTTTAATTAAAGAATTTATTAACATTGATTTTTATATCATATTTCAAATGTCATGTTCGACAAATAAGTATTCAAGAAGGGAATCTCTATATAAACCACTGCCATATAGATTTTAGAACATAATTAAAATTAGGCTGAGGGTTTGTATGTCATAAATCAAAATTAATATATGTAATAAAACAGTATGTCTATAGCACATCATAGATTTTTATGTCTATGTAGTTACCGAAGGAACAAAAGGCGCATGGTATCCTTAATATGTGGATATTAGATCCAAACAGTACAACAACAATGGCTCAATATTTGGGTACCCAAGGTTATGGACATGGTCTTAGAGATATAACTACATAGAGGAAAAGATTTTTTTCATCCTTTTATTTTAAGCCTGTTTTCGCTTTTGCCAGTGAGATATGTTTCTTGTACGCACACATGGCTGGGTCTTGTTTTGGTTGTTGTTGTTTAATCCTAATCTATAGTCTAAATCTGCTGATTAGAGAGTTGTGACCCTTTATATTTAGAGTTATTCTGGAAAATTATGTGTTAATTCTTGCTATTTGTTGTTTTTGTCTGATGCTGCCCATTTTTCTTATCTCCCTTTACTTGTCTAGTGTGATTTATTATTTCTTGTATTTTCCTGCCTGTGTTTATCCTCATTTTCTTACTAGTGTATTCCTTTAAATGTCTTTTGTAGTACTGATCCAGTGTTAATGAATTTCTTTAATTTGGTTTATCATGGAATGTTATTTTCTTCTACAACTATGAGTGATAGCTTTGCAAGTAACAAAATGTAGAGCTGGCAGTTATTATTTTTTCAGAATGTAATATATATCATCCCATGTTCTGCTTACTTTTAAAGTTTCTGAGAGAAACCCACCCTTATTCTGATGGATTGGCTTTATGGAAGATTCTCTCTTACAGTTTTCAATATTCTTTTCTTGTTCTTTGTGCCTAATGTATTAACTTTATGTTGTAAGGATGTTCTTTTCTTGTCTTGTCTGTAAGGAACACCAAAAATTTGCTCTACCAGAATGAGTATTTCCCTTTTTTTCTTTCCTTCCTTCTCTCTCTTTCTTTCTTTCTTTCTTTCTTTCTTTCTTTCTTTCTTTCTCTCCTTCCTTCTTTCCTTCTTTTCTTTCTTTCTGTCTGTCTGTCTTCTTTCTTTCTATCTTTCTTTCTTTCTTACTTTCTCCTTCCAAGTATTTTATTTTTATTTTTAAATTCATTGTCCTAACTCTACATCTCATAGGTGCAGATGGGAGGGAGGGACTGGGAGAGAATGAGGGAACAGATGATGTGTGTAAAAGTAACCCCTCTGTATATCATCTCTATAAAACAATATGATAAATATAAAGGAAAAATAAAAGGGGTTAGGTGTGTGGCTCAGAGGTGGTATCATTCATGAGGCCCAGCACAGGTTTCTACTGTGGAATGAGCACACCTTACTTTTTTTTTTGTGCCAGTCCTGGGCCTGAGCTCTGTCCTTGGACTTTCTCAAGGCCAGTGCTCTACCACTTGAGCCTCAGCACCGCTTATGGGTTTTTTTCTATGTATATGGTACTGAGGAATCGAACCCGGGTCTTCGTGCATGCTAAGCAAGCACTCTATCACTAGGCCAACCCCTGGCCCATGAGCATACCTTTCTTATCCACTCTATTATTTTTTGCTTTTAGTTTATACACTCTTCTGTGAGCATGATTTATAGGTTTGGTCTTTTAGTGATATCCCAGAGGTCTTCCATGTTTTGGTCATTCCTCCCAGGGCTTTCAGATATGACTAGGAGAAACCACATTCCAAGATGCCTTTACTGGAGACCAGTTTTTATACTTCCAGTCTTTTCCTAGCAGTGCATCTTCCTCTCGAGGAAAGAGATTATGGTTATTTTGTCCTTCAGAAGGCCTGAGCTCTATGCATTGAGTCCTTCCTGGTAGAAAACACAGAGATGTGTTTTATGGAAGTAGGTCTTAATGCTTTCAGAACTTGGATATGAATTTGGTATTGAATTTGGAAATTATTGGCAAGATCAATCCTATTTTAGAGTGAGAATTTATATTGAGAGCATCAGAGCTTTGCTATTACATCTTTGACTGGAGAAGTACCTTTCATTTAGATACTTACAAGGTACATTTTTTTAATAACTAATAATCATGATAAGCCAAGAGGTACAAATTTATACTGAATAATTTACTGAGTCTTAGTTAATAAAATTTCATGCCAGTATACCAAAGAACAATTACAAGCAGCAGATATGTAGAGCTTAATTCATGTGGTAGTGCATTTAATTTTAATTAATTAATTAATTTTTAATTTCAATGTGCATAAGGGTTACATTTATATTCACCAGGTAGAGGGTACATTACTTCTCACATATTGATATCCCTTATGTTTTTGCCCCCATTTTCCCCCCACACCTCATTTTTTGCCTCCTATTTCAAATGAACAGGTAAGCATCTATATAATATACCAGGTAACAAAGTGGGATACTGTAACAATTTGAGATTAACCATAGGACAACACAAGCGAAGGGAGAAAAATGTAATACATAAAGAGTAACAGTCACTTATAATTAATCTCTTGATTCCATGTCTTGGAGGTCCATTAATTTGGTCTCATCCTATATGGCCTTATGTATCTAGGGTTTGAGCTATTATAATCCTCTGCTAGGAGAGTTTTGGACATGTAATAATTATTACAGATCAGGGAAACCATTGAGCCTATGTTCCTTTGGGTCTGGCTTACTTCACTTAAAATGATTTTTTTCAAGTCTTTCCATTTCCTCACAAATGATGCAGTGTTGTTCTTTCTGAGAGCAGCATAGAATTCCATTGTGTATAAATACCACATCTTGTTGATCCACTCATCAACTGAGGGGCTTCTGGGTTCGTTTCATATCTTTGCTATCTTTTTATAAATATAGTTTGCCAGCATCATTAGCTGGCCAAGAAATCTAACTGCCATTTGCAGTACTGCTTCTGTTCAAGTTTGTATCCAGATTCAAAACAACAATCTATATACTCTTGAAACACAATTTGTTCAAAAACTTGAAGCTGTTTGGCCTTTGAGTTCCTAATTGATTAGATGTTTAACTTTCATGGCCACAAATTCCATGAAACAACAAGGTTTCCTTGAAGACTTTTCACAGGTTTCAGTGTTGCATACAAAATAGTTCAGATGTGAGAGACTTAAATCAGCAGTAGCACGGGAAAGAGAAATTCATACTGCCAGCAAATAAACACCAGCACCTTTGTTTTTTATATTTTGTCGGTCGTAGGACTTGAACTCGGCCTGGGTATTGTCCCTGAGCTCTACAGTTCAAGGCTACCACCCTACCCCTTAAGCCACAGTGCAACGTCCAGTTTTCTGGTGGTTAATTGGAGATAAGAGTCTTATAGTGCCAGGGCTGGCTTAGTTAATGATCTGTTGCTTTATGTTGTTCTGGGATTAAAGCAGAGAGTTTCTTGGTTCCAAGGGTCAGAGATGAGTGAATTTATCTTACTAATGAGTACTGATAAATAGTTAATATGATATTATTTGGATAATTATTATAACATTTGGTGTGGAATATAACAATGAAAATAGTTGCAATTTTATCAGTAACAAAACTGATATTTATTTTGGGGGGACAATTTAAAGTGTTTCTTTTTAAAATAATTATGGCAGCCAAATAGATAGGGTTGAGTATAAAAATACCTGAAAGAGGACAAGGGAAGCAGTGATTACAGGTACACTGTGCTGTGTTTGTATGGCCTTCTCTGGCTAACTCTGCCCCCCAGGCTATCTTCATTATTTTGCCTAAATGTTTGCAGGATCTCCTTGGTGATGGCGAATGTGGTGGATGTGAATCAAGGGGTCAGGGAGATGTTTTGCTTTACATTTTGTCAAGATCTAACTGGCTGTCAGAGGAAGAGAAAATTTGCTCTGTGGAAGGAGGTGGTGTGGTTGGAAGTTTGTGGGAGGACTGTTAATATCTAGTTTCTTTCCTGCCTGTGGTTCCACCTCTTTCTGTTAAGATCTCCTTTCTAAGATATTCTCTGTGCAGACAAAGATTTCTGTGATTAAGCATGAAGGAAATTTAAGATCTATTTAAACAATGCAACTGAATATCAGCTCTAAGATATAAATTACATTGTCCATTAAAGATAGAACTGCGAGGAGAATTTGGGTATTCTTCTATAGAGATATCTTTCTACTCGCCTAACTTGAGTCATGCCTTAGTTCTGGCATTTCTACCATGTTATCTAAAGTTAGAAAGTCACAGGGTAATGGAAAAGTATTCTATGACACTTCTTCTTTGTCAAACACACACACACACACACACACACACACACACACACACACACACACACACACACTGGCTGTAGCCACTAGATTGGTTTCTTTTTTTGTAACTCATACTGTCCTGATTTCTTCACTTGTTTCAGCTTCATTCCAATGTATTACTCCAAGTGCACATCAAACATAGGTCTCTAAGTTGGCTAATGAACTCTGGTGGAATAGAATCCAACTTTCTTGGTGCTGACTTAACAGTTTTGGTTAGGGACAGTAACAATTTTGGGATATAATATTTGTACTCACTTGGGTACATTATGATCATTTATTATGTGTAGAATAATCAAATCCCATTATGACCACTTATTACATGTACAGTAATCAAATAACATTATGATAAAACATTTCTATTACCTCAATCAGTAACCATTTTTTAAATTTCTGCGTGTGTGTGTGTGTGTGTGTGTGTGTGCATCAGCAATTTCATTCTCTTCCAGCCATTTTGTAATACATCATGGTTATAACTGGTATTTATTTTTACTTGTACTAAGGAAGAAACAGGTATAGTTTCCCCACTCTAGCTGTGTTTTGGGGCTTCTTATTAAACTTCTTTCTCTCTTCCCTTTGGTTCTTTCTTTTCCAGAACCAAATGATCACTATTCTTTTCCATTCTCCTCATAGGAATCATTATTTGCTTATACAAAGGAAAAAGAACATATTATCCTTTTCTTTCTGATAGTATCTAGGTTCATGTTAATCTCACTCAACTAAAATATTCATTTTAGAAAATCTCCACTTAATTGTGTTTTTATGCATTTAAAGAATCAAGGATACATTATTTTAAAGCATCGTATTGTTGAGAATGAACTTAATGTTAGCAAAGTTAACATAACTTTCAGGGAGAGAAGTTAAAAAGGATAAGCCTTTGGATTCTTGTGAGAAGAATGAAGAGGTTGGAACAAGCCCAAAGTGGTTCTGGGACAAGTTTCTTTTGGGAATGCTTTCAGATATGGCAGGGAAAAAATAAAGGAAAAAAAAAGAGAAATTAAAGAATTTTTGAATAGTTAAAAAAATTCCTACTGATTATTCCCCTAGATATACTTAAGAAAACAGGTAAGAGGAAATTTTGAAAGAATTTAATCAGAGTAAAGTCCCAGAATTAGATAAGGAAGTAGACAGATGTATCATTTCTTTTTTAAGATCATAAATGAGTAAGTATCCATTTGGATTTGATAGGCTTAAAAATATGTAGAGTTGACTATGTTTCATGAGATAAGACCAAAGGAACAAAAGGCACATGGTATCCTTAATATGTGGATATTAGTTCCAAACAACACAAGAGCGATGAATCAATATTTTGGTATCCAAGGTTATAGACATGGTCTTGGAGATATAAACATAACTACATAGACATAAAAATCTATAGTGGGCTATATACTCTAAAGACATAATGTTTTATTTACATAGATTAATATGTATCTATGACATACAAAGACTCAGCTTAATTTTAATTATGTTCTAAAATCTATGTACCAGTGATTGTATATAGAGATTCCCTTCTCAAATATTGTTCTTTAAATATGACATTTGTAATATGATGTAAAAATCAATGTTAATAAAATCTTTAAAAAATGTGTGGAACCTGGAGCCAAAAAAGAGAAAGAAAATGTGAATGAAAAATACCTCAATAATAATTTTTTTGCCTGTCCTGGGCTTAAACTCAGTGTCTGAGCATGTCCTTGGACTTTCCCAAGCCTAGAGCTCTACCACCTGAACCTCAGCACCACTTCCAGTTTTTTTCTATGTGTATGGTACAGAGGAATCGAACCTGGGTCTTCGTGCATGCTAGGCAAGCACTCTACCACTAGGCCAAACTCCCAGCCCAATTCAATATTAATTTTTAAAACTACAGGTTGAAATAATAAATAAGTGGCCAATGTATGATTTTGGTAAATTGTAATCTACATTTTCAGTTTCAATGTTAGAAATTTGAAGAGCATACAAGTGACCTGCATTCCATTTCCACTGGTTGTTGCTGATTTAGGCATTTATTCCAGAACAGGTCCCTAGGGACAGGTGGTTTGAATAACTGGATTTTAGCATGCAAAACTGTGAAAGACTCAAAGAAAGAGTGACTGGTCAGGCCTATGCCTTGCAGGCTTTGATGGTATTAGCTTCGTTTCTTCAGGTAAGTCCTTTCTCTAATAGATGTTTAAGCCCCAGAAAGCTTTTTGTTCTGAACAACTGTTTATACTTTCAAATCAGTGGTACATAATCTTTTATACTTTAGGCTTCAAAACTTTAGCCATTAAACTGTTAAGAACAGATATTACACTTGGTTAATCTCATGTGGTTACTGTATCTATGTTAGCTGGTATATTGTACATATGCTTATTTGCTTATTTGAAATAGGGAAGGAAAGAGGGAAAACAAGATGATTGGGAGGGGGTGGGGAAGGGAAAGAGGGGACAAAAGCGTGAGAAGGGGTATCAAGTTTTGAGAAGTAATGTACCCATTACCTGATGAATATAACTTTACCTCTCTATACATTATCCCATCAATAAAATACAATTAAAAATTCAGAAAAAAAGTTAGCTCTTTTACAAATCATCTCAGTTTAGCTCATTATCTCAAGCAGGTAGATAGAGGAGTGTACCCCAATGTCTCATGGGTGGAGAGAGTAGGGCAAGGGTCATGGAATGAGTCAGGGCCTGGCCTAGGATTAGCATCTGGATGACTCACACTTGAATCTAACCACTAGAATGGCCCTTCCCACTGGCCAACTGAGAAAGGCCAAATTCAGGTCTGTCAAGCTGACTAGTACATAATAAAAGCTAGGTGGGCACAATGAAGTTGGTGGCCTTTAGCCTGTTTCTGCAAGATATATCAGTGGTTTGATTCCAGAAAGAACTGAAGTGGAACCCACTGATGGGATCTCTATAGGGATGTGTGGAGGAAATCCCACTGCAGGAAGTGAAAATGGTACTTCTGCTTTTAACAACAGTTTCAAAATGGAAAGAGTTATTTAGAGAAATATATTAAATCTGAGGCTTAGCATAACTTACAGCACTGAATTTAAAGCACTAGTGGTGCTTTATGAAAGACTGAAGAAGCTGGGACTATGTCCTTCTAGGAGTGAGGCCATAAGAATGTTACAAAGGCAGCCATCACAGGGCAGAAGACTCAACATGAAACACAGAAGCAAGACCTTACAGAAACATAACACTTTGTTGTTAAATTAGTGACTTGATTTTCCTTTATTAGTGATATTTCAGTCATGATGTTAGTTTTCCCTTTTGCTGGCTATTTAGAAGATGGAATCTAGAAAACTTTTCTGCCTACATTGGCTTAAAGGTGTGAACCACTTGAACTGTCTTGTTTTGATAGTTATAGCTAACAGTTGATCATTTGCAATATGCCACACTCCTCTAAGTGATTTAAATGAACCAAATCATTTAATTCCCCAACAACCCCTGAATCATTGAAGCAAGAAAGTAAATGATTTGTAAGTAAGTCATTTCATTCCCACAGCAACACTGTGAAGGGAGCATTATTAAATACCCATTTATAAATCAGAAATCAGACACACAAAGTATATTAACTTCCATTGGCCACCCAGATGGTAGAAGAAGCAGAAAACATAAGGAAAAGAAGCAGAATCAAAGCCACCTCAGCCACAGGGACTAGAAAATGGGTACTTCTAACAACTACATTGCATTGGACAATTTTGATGATTAGTGAGAGTCTCTTAGATGATCTCTAATCATTGAATTGTTTTGTTTCCAGGAACATTAAAATCTAGTAAACTTTCTAATAGTATACCATTTCTTTAACTACAAGCTAAGATTAGGTCAAAATTTTGAGGGCCTAAGCAATTTGTTTGCAATCCAAGCCATGTGAAGCAAAAATGATTGATTATAATATTAAGTGTATATTTAATAGTTTTTAAATCAAGTCATGTACTAGAAACATTTTCAACCACTTTGGTAGTTTAGTATTAGACATTTAGCTAATTTAAGTGCACTTATAAACAATTGTGGTTTAGCTGAACTTCTCTTTTCTGACTTTGAAACTCAAAGAATGAAGCAGTTTTATATAGAATTTTTTGCTAATTCTAAGAAATGGAATTACTCTGGTTTGAAGTTTTAAGGCTTTAACTTTACTTCGGGCTTTCTTTTCTAGGAAAGGCTCCTCCACTGGGGATGATAGGGGGAAGTCATAGAATGATGTTCAAATTAAGCTCAACCCAGACAGAAAAGCAACCTATGAAAATGAAGAGCCACTGTGAAGTTTCCTGAGTTTGAAAAAGTCATGTGTCCATGGAACATTAAAAGAAGAAAGCTTGTGACAAGATAGGGAAAGAACAGACATTCTTCCTCCCTGTTCTCCCACGCCGGCTTTATTTTTTTGTCAGCTCATGGGGCTTGAACTCAAGGCCTGGGCAATGTCCCTGAACTTCTTCTGCCCAAGATTAGTGCTTTACCACTAGAGCCACAGCACCACTTCTGGATTTGTCTGAGTAATTTATTGGAGACTAAAGTTGCATAGACTTTTCTTCCTGGGCTAGCTTTGAACCTTGATCCTGGATCCTCTAATCTCAGTCTCCCAAATAGCTAGGATTATAGGCATTAGCCACTGGTGCCTGACTTCTCTTTCTTTTTTGGACCAATATTGGGGCTTGAACTCAGGAACCAGGCACTGCACTATCCTTTAGCATTTTCCCTGGAGGCTAGTACTGTACTTTTTTTTTTTTTGTAAAGGTGGTACTTTACTTCTTCAGCCAGAGCTTCCCTTCCAGCTTTTTGGTGATTAATTGAAGATAAGTGTCTCACAGACTTTCCTGCCTGCACTGACTTCAAACCACAATCCTCAGATCTCAGCCTCCTGAGTAGCTAGGATTACAGGCATAAGCCACTGGCACACTGTGTGCTGATCTTTCTTAGGGGGCAAATGAGAAGAGGAGCCTGAAGCTCTTACTCATGCTCAAGTCTATTCAATGTTAGAAATATCAGACAAGGAATCCCCTGGGAGTTGCTGAGTTGGTTCAAGAGCAAAAGTAAAACCTATATTGTTTGGATTTCTCTTTCCTTTGGCTGAACAGCATGCTCGAGGTCCTCTGTGAAGTCTCATTATTGACTCAGCTGACTCAACTGGATGGATGGAGAGATGCTGCTGCAAAGGATAATCAAGTCACCAAGGTTGACTATGTTTATTATTATTATTATTATTATTATTATTATTATTACTTGGTTGGGATAATGTGTAGAGGGGTTACAGTTACATTCATCAGGTAGCCGGTGCATTACTTCTCGCACATGGATACCCCTTCTCATGATTTTGTCCCCATTTCCCTCTCCCTACTCCTCCCGGTCATCTTGTTTTCCCCCCTATCCTTTCCTATTTCAAATAAACAAATGAACAATATATACAATATACCAGGTAACAAAGTCAGACACTAACAATATGAAATTAACCAAAGGATACAAAAGAGAAAAAAATAGCATAGTACATTAAGAAGAACAATCACACAAGATAAAGCTCTTGTTTCCATATCCTGGGTTGACTATGTTGGTGTTACTCTTTTGAAGCTCATTTATCTCTTAGAGAAACTTGGTGATGGTCATAGTTTTGAGGCAATGCAAGGTATTTTTCCCTCTGAGTCTTATTTTTCTTTAGGAATTATCTGGTAAGCCATTTCCTTCCTTTTTTAAAAAAGCTTTTGTCTCTAAAAGGAAGATTAAGCACTCATATTTCTGGGAAGAGGACTTGCTGCTTTAGGAGAATCCCAGTGAAAGGTAGTAATTGAGTCTGTGAAGCTCTGTGTGGGTCCTGGTTTTATGCCTGATCCTCTCTTGGTGTTCTGTGAGAGCCACAGCTGGAGCCAGGGGAGCAGCAAGACAAAAGTTGGAGCCAAAGCCCCCATCCTGGCTGGGTGAAGTGCTGGTCATTTGATGTCTCTGCACAAGAGGCCCTGCTAGAAGAACATTATGTGTCCTGGACAAAGCCCATGTAACTGAGAAACTTAAAATTAAGACATTTTAAAATGTTTGTGTTTGTAACTATCTACAATTTGTAATCCAGGTCAATTTATATGGGTGATACAAGTTCCTTTGAAGATGACAGTGGGGCTGGGTCTGTGTGGTTATCACTAACTGTTAGGACATGTTCAGGGCTTGGCTGTGTAAGTTTCTGAAACCACTTTTTTGTTTTTTAACCTGCCCATACAGTAATGCGTAGGTTTTCTTTATCTGTGGCAGGATCACTGGAAGTCTTTTTTTTTTCTTTCTTTCTTTTTTTTTTGCTAGTTCTGGGCTTGAGCTCAGGGCCTGAGCACCGTCCTTGCACTTTTTCAAGGCTAGAGCTCTACTACTTGAGCCTCAGGACCACTTCCGGCTTTTTTCTATGTATGTGGTGCCGAGGAATTGAAACTGGGTCTTCGTGCATGCTAGGCAAGCACTCTACCACTAGGCCAAACTCCCGGCCCCTTTTTAAAATATATTTTTATTATCTTTAAGTAGTTGTACAAAATAAGTTAAAGTCTTTATTTTTCAGTTGTAAAATCATGTCATGTTTTCTTCTACCTAATCCCGGGGCTCATGGATAGATAGAGGACACTTTAAGGTATTTTGGGGTGGTATACGTGCCAGTGTATGGGCATATGAGACACAATATGGCTTTTCCGCATTCTCACTTTGTGCTTTGGTAGCAAAAATTTGGTAACTCTGTGAAGTCATTGTAATCCAGTTGGTGTGTAGGGGAAAAGTATTTTCTTGTAAGTGCTGACATCAGTAGAAAAGAAATGAAGGCAAATAAGCAAGTGTAAGCGAAGAATGATTTCGAATGTGCCAGCCTGCAGGCACTGAATTAAATGTGGTTTCTTAATGATGTATGACATAGGCAAGGAGATAAGAAGGTAAAGTAAAATTGTGTTTCAGCGATCAGCTGAGGAGTATCTTATACATTTCTAGGTCTTGAACAATCAAACGTTTGCTCATGCAATAGGTATTTATGCCAACAGACACATGTAGAGGTCACTGCGGCAGTCCACGACTGGATCTCACACACTATGCAGAGAGAAGAGTGCGAGAAAAGGAATGATTTGCAATTTGAGGTAAGGAAGGAGGCATGAAGAAAAGCTAAGTGGAAGCCTGGATAAAGTTCAAGAGGCATTTTGAGTGAAACTGAAGGAGGAGACAGTGTGGAGGAAATGAAATAAGCCAATGGGGCTGGGTTGGATAGTGGAGGAGGGGATTTGACCTATGCTGGCTGGTTTATTCTTAGAAGGATTCCAGCATGGAATAGACATTATATTTTTGCCTTTAAAAGTTCACTTACATGGGCCTGGAAGTTTGGCATAATGGCCTTGCTTATCATGTACGAAGATCAGGGTTTGATTCTTCAGTATCACATAGAAAAAAGCCAGACGTGGTCCCGTGGCTCAAGTAGTAGAGCTCTAGCCTCGAGAAAGCCCAAGGACAGTGTTCAGACTCTGAGTTAAAGCCCCGGGACTGGCAGAAAGAAGAGTTCATTTAGGTACCTCATGTCTTTTACATGTCATTTGAAGCATAAAACAGCTAGTGAAAAGACTCAGTGACATGTCTTATAAATCCCCAGTGACCCCAGAACTTTAAGTTTGAAATACTTAGGGTTTTGACCTGGAAAAGGACCAAGTAGAGAAAGTTTAAAATGAATATACTTAGACAAGTGTTAAAAAAGGACAGGGAGGGCCAGGAGTTTGACCTAGTGGTAGAGTGCTTGCCTAGCATGCACGAAGACCTGTGTTAGATTCCTCGGTACCACATACGTAGGAAAAAGCCAGAAGTGGTGCTGTGGCTCAAGTGGTAGAGCCCTAGCCTTGAGAAAATCCAGGGACGGTGCTCAGTCCCTGAGCCCAAGCCCAGGCCTGGCAAAAAAAAAAGAGTCTCAGGAAAAAAAAAGACAGGGAAAATTATTCAAATAAATTGCAGAGAAAATAATTATTCTTGAGTTTTCTTATTATGCACCTGCCTCTCTTGCATTCATTGTGGAAGTGTCAAGAATTTGTTGGCTATGCAAATACTTATCAGTTTTCCAGGTATATTGCAGTGAGTCAGAGGAAGAGCCCTGGAGCATGAGTGATTCATTTCAGACTCATCTCTGCCATTACTAATAAACTATTTAAACACGCCTCTGCGTAACTGCCAATTAGGGAATACTATGAATGTCTCCTTATAGGGTTGTGTGAGGATAGAATGAGACAATACACAGGAACCACTGGTGACACAGTTGATGCATTCTGTGAAAATTAGCTCCTTGCTCTTGCTTTGAGTAATATCAGTCATGAAATTTAAAATTTCATGTGATAAAAATCAGATCCTTATTTTAATTTATATAATTTGGAAGCCTGAATGGACAGAATCATAAATGTAGAATATGGTATTGATGAAGCATCATGCTATAGTGAGCTAGGCGGTAGACAACAAGCTAACTCAAGGAGCTGGCATTGTTGAAGAATCCCCAGGTGAGGAAGGGTCTGGGGTTTGCCACTGGAAGAAAGAATTAATAGTGATTTCAACTAGAGTTAAAGGCACAAGGGCAGGAAAAATGAATGGAACAAGATACATCTGAAATAAATAAGTTGGAGTAGGTTGGGGAAGATTCCTGCCTATCAGTAGATATGGCACTATTTTGGACCTTGAATTTTTTGCATGGCATTTCCTCAATCTGTCTTTAGCATAATTGTCAACTGACTGTTTTAAAGGACATTTTGATATGTAAAATTTTAAATATGAGATTTAACAAAAAATTTAGATATGATATTTTGTTTGGAGTTCATAATTGCCAATCTTATTTGATAAATATTTGGCCATTTTAATGTAGTGTTTACTTAAAAAATATCCATGATTTACATTGCTGCTTTTAAGCAGAATATAGTTTAAATCTGTAATCAGTCTTGGCTAGTAGTCAAAATCAATTTTCCAAGAAGAACCATTGTTCTTCTTCATTTATGTTATATAATGATATTTCAAATAATATAATATAGAAGTAGAAATATAAAACCAGAACATTTCCCTTGAAAGAACTGAAACATTTATTTGTATGGGGGGGAGGTATTGTGCTAGGTTTCTAAGACATGTACCTGAAGTCATGGTTATACCAGAAAGTAAATCTCTTTTATTTTGGGTCTAAGGAATGCTCTATTTTGGCATAATATATACATATACATATATATACATACACATGTATATATACATACCTATATATGTATACTTCCTTGTATTTTCTTCTCTCTTTGCTCTTTAACATCTTCTCTTCTTTCTCTATTTCTTCCCTCCTTTTCTTTATTCACCCTCCTTTCTTCTTCCCTTTTTCTCCAGCTCTCTTTTGTGACTGAAGGAAGATCTTACAGTATATAGGAATTCTATTGTGGTGTGATGGTGTGATGATATGAGCTCAAATCACGTTATGAAATTAATTTTAAAGCAGGATTTCTCATATGAGATTTCTGAATTACTTCTTTTTCTTCAGCAGATGACTACTTTGCTACAGACTGTCAGTGGCGTCTGATAATTTATAGTGTTAAATCAAGTTAACTTGAGGTCCTTGGTCTCGTGAACTCTTGCACTAAGTCAAAAGCCTGAATCAAAATGCAGTCATTAAGCTGAATTCTGCACCACTAAACTGAAAGCAAGCTGTTTGTTTAAGCTCCTGAGAAATCAGGAAAATTCTGGAAGCTAGCCAAATTCTCCAAGTATCCACTTCAAGCTGCTGTACTTGAAGTTCCCTCTGACTTAGTCCTTGCAAGAAGGCAAACCTGATATCAACTGATCAGTTATTTTATGTTGTCCTGTTTCCCTATTCGCACTTTATAAGGAATATGATTTTGAAGACGGGTCTTTTTTTTTTTTTTTTTCTGATGGGTCATGAGCTTGATCTTGGCCTGGGTGCTGTCCCTGAGCTCTTCAGCTCAAGGCTACCGACCTACCCTTGAGCCAAGACTCACTTCCTGTTTTCTAGAGGTTAATTGGAGATAAAAGTCTCAGGACCTTTTGTTCCCGGGCTGGCTTTGAACCTTGATCCTCAGATCTCAACCTCCTGAGTAGCTAGGATCACACCCGGCCACCACACCCGGCTTGGGTCTGATTTTTGTTCTTTGTGTTTGTCAGCCATTCTCTGCCTATGAAACCAAATTTCTCTGATTTTACCCTACAAAATGAAGTGGGGAAGTGGGAAAAAAAAAGGGAAGGGGTATATTGATAGCCCTTCAAGGAATAATGTACCCACTAACCTGATGAATGTAACTGTAAGCCCTCTATATATCACCCTGACAATAAAATACAATAAAAAGGAAAAAAAATCCTCAATTCAAAACTAACTTGTTGATGCTTTATTGATCAATAACAGAATCTAAACTAAGGAAAAAAGATAAGAGGCATAGGAAGATAGGCTTGGCATTATGTCTACACTTCCATTTCGCTTTAAACTTACATACATAGAAAAAAGCTGGAAGTGGTGCTGTGGCTCATGTGGTAGAGCTCTAGCCTTGAGAAAAACCCAAGGACAGTGCTCAAGCCCTGGGTACAAGCCCAGGACTGGCAAAAAATATGTAAAAAAAAAAAGGATGAAAGGAAAGTGAATATCATTCTTAATTAAATATAGGACAGAAAGGTCAGTAGGAAGAAAAATTATCAAGTAACAGTACTGCTTATAGTAGGAAAAGAATTTTGCCTTTTTGTCACTAGATGCAGGATGCCCTCTGACAGACCATGGGTACTCACAAATGGAGACTGGAACTCTTGGGTAAAGGAAACAAATCACAAATCTTTCAGATTGTTTTGTTGACACTTCTCTCTAAAGTCTATAACTCAAACTCAATAAAGTAAAATGAGTATAAACAATCTTCCAGGTGAAGAAATATGTTACCATGTAGTGAAGATGATAAAATGGGATTTGTAATTCTGACAGCCCTAGGTTTAAATCTGCCTTATCTGTAATGAGTTGTGTTTGTGTGTGTGTGGGAAGTGGGGTGGAACAGCAAGTTGTAACTATTAGTCTGTTCCTTCATAGTATTATAAGTACCTCGAGGAAGAAGATTTTTGTCTTTGAAATGATTTCCTTTTATGATTGGAAAGCTAATGAATAATCATGGTAAAAAGAATGGGGAAACAAAGTAACAAACAAGTCATGCTTTATCAAATGATAGCTCTTAGCATCTTCTTTCTTTGAGTATATTTTGTTATTATTATTTTGTGTAATGGTTCTGGGGCTTGACTTTAGGAACTGGGCACTGTCTTTGAGTTTCTTTTGCTCAAGGCTAATGTTCTACTCTTTGAGTCACAGCTCCATTTCCAGTTTTTTGGTAGTTAATTGGAGATAAAAATCTCATGGGCTTTCCTGCCTAGGTATGCTTCAAACCACAGTCTTTAGATCTCAGCCTTCTGAGTAGCTAGGAATATAGCATGAGCCACTAGCGGATGGATTAACTAAAATTATTTTTATTTAATAATAATGTCTTATGAATTATTTTTATCTTGCATTTGACCTAGGATATATGTGTTAAAATATTTAAAAAACATTTAACATATATCAATGTTAAGAATATATTATATATGTATATATTAACATACATATATGTTAAATGAATAAATGGCTTGAACTTCTTGGTCTTGAAATCCTTTTGAAAATGAGAATGATAACAGTATCAATATTCATATTGTAGCCAAAGTGCTAAGGATGAAAAGAGATATTGTATATGTTGTGTACATGCATTATCTGATATATAGCAGGTACTTTGTACCTAGAAGTTATTGCAAAAATCTATGTATTTGCATGGTTTTACACATATCTTGATATTGTAGGATTCTCTCCAAATAAAGGCTATCATTAGTAATTTCAAACCCTATGAAACACTAGTATATCTATGCTTTTCAGTCAGAAATAAAATAATTGCATTGTCCAGTGTTGCATTGCCTGGGGACAGGACTTGTGATTTTTTTGCCAGTCCTGGGGCTTGAACTTAGGGCCTGAGCACTGTCCTTGGGCTTTTCTCAATGTTAAACCTCTACCACTTGAGCCACGGCACCACTTCGGGCTTTTTCTATGTATGTGGTACCAAGGAATCGAACCCTGGTCTTGGTGCATGGTAGGCAAGCACTCTATCATTAGGCCAAACTCCCAGCTCAGGACTTGTGATTTTGAGACTAGCAGTGATCCTAGAGTAGGAACAGACCACATCCTTCCTGAAGAACCCTCATGCTGGTGAACTCTCAGGCTTCAGTTGTATTACTGGCTTCAAGATAAATCTTTGGTGTGAAAACAAAGATGGAACAACAGCAGCAACAACAAGAAATTACACAATGTGCTGGTTTAAGGTTTTCTACTTGTCTCTTGTAAACACATAGCAGGTGGTTGGTTGAGTTTTGCTTTGGGTTCCATGACAGGTAGGCCTTTCGAAGGAAGCAGGTGTGGTTCTTATCCTAGGTTCTTTTGGTCGGTGAAAACAATGTCAGTGGAAATGCCATTACCTTAGAGATTCGTCTTTGTGATGCCAGTGAAGTCAGGTAATTTATATAGCTCCTTGTCTTTGTTTTATTTATGTGTTTACTAATAAAGTCATCCACTTATTGGTACATATATTTTTTTCTGGTCATAGACTTGATTTCTCATGAAATGAAATAATTTTCTGCATTTCTTTTTTACTGAACTTACCATTAAATGCTTCAAACAACAACAATAAAATATCATTAGTATCACTTAATAAAAGAGCCTAAGAAAAATCTGGGGAGCTTTCTCTTGACCTTACCTTTAAAGGCTTTGCGTATGGAGACTTAATTTCATAAAGAAATAGAATATTCTGGTGAAAGTGGGCTCTGTTATTACTTTTAAAAAGGGTGCCCACATGAAAAACACATGTGCCAAAAATATTTGCCTTAAGTTTTGGGGACTGAGCCTCAATTTCTTCCATAAAGCAAAACAATGGAAAAAGAAACAACCAATAAAAATGAATGAGTATTAAATAATTGGCTTTTGTTTTCAAAGCATGCTTTTACTTTTCCTTTTTTGGAGATACGTAAGGAAAACATCACTATGTTTGAGACGATGCCATCTCTTCTATTCTGAGCACATTTTTGACACGTAATCTTTTTATTTCACAATACACATGGCCAGGCAATGTTTTTTCTGCTTTATGAGCTGGTACTTGTCAGTTAATTATATCACAAGTTGAAGGAGAATTAATAATGAATGCATTTATATACAACTGTAGATCTTACTATTATCACAGGTGGTTGCTTTTCAGACACTTTAGTGTTAGGGTCTAGATTGCGATAATAGAGCATCCACTCTGAAAAGCAGAAGCAATTACCTTGCTAAGACTGCATTATAAAATGTATTTATCCTAGGTGTACATGAACATATACGGTGAGAATTCCTGTGTTATAGGGAGATAATAATAGTGTTGCACTGCTAAGGAACAAAGAAGCCAAGATGTATTTCTATTTCTTGAAATAAGAAATGGAAAATTTGTTTAAAAATTCTTGTAATGGAATTCTTACATGTCTTCTAAAGATGGTCTTCCTTCATAGTTGTATTTGTTAAAAACATGGATCTTAAACCTTACATATGCAAATCACATTCTGTGTATGTTTATTAGTATTCTAATTCATTGGTCTCCACACCAACTTAGAAAAATCTTAGGATTAAAATTCATATTTTTATCAAACACCTCAGATAGGTTTGTGGCTGATCATCTGTATTTCTTCTGCTTGGAGTAACTACTTTCCTAAAGGTTTTGAGAAATAACTGTGGAGCTCAGTTGGGGTGACATCATACTTCAAAATCATTGGAGGGATTTGTTTTGAACTTAGATTAAAAGGCATATATTAGTATAAAAGAAGCATTGTACAGTTTTCCAGACATAGATTTCATATTTTGGTGGTCATTAGGAGTAAGTATGCCATTTCACTTCCTTTCAGAAAACCATGTATTTGAAGTCTGACTTTGGAAAGGCCAGATATTTTCAGAATATCCAAAATTATGATGAAGGCACAGTGACTATTATCAATGGCCCAAGACATAGCAATAACCAATTACACTTGCTCCAAACCTGGCACCATTTCAAGATTATTGTATGCAACTTGTCTTATATTAACTATAATGTGCCAATTATTATTTTACACTACATGACTAGCAAAGGGCTGAGCACATACAGTTTATATATGGGGATAGGTTCCTTTAGAAGGAGACTATGTACTCTAAACCCTTACAACTTTTTGGCTACAATACATCAGATTTCTAGGGAGAAAAATGAAACTAATGATAAAGATATTTTCTTAGATCATTGTTTGCTTGAATATTAGGTCTCTTCTTTTAGAGATTCTGCCAGAAAATGAAGGGATCATTTAACTTAACCATGAATATTATTTAGTGAATACACAAAAATTTGAGTTTATTTGCATACAAACAAATTTTCTGGGTTGTTCTAGAAGCCAATCAATCCAGTAATTTGTATAAAAATCTCTAGTCATGGATCAAGAGTTGTAGAAGTAAAAGTTGAGTCTAGAGACATTGGGTAGCAGCAATGCCATTTGGTGTGGACTTTCAGGGAGGCTCAAGGGAAGATGGAACACATTTCTAGACAGGATAAACTAAGGTCTCAGTCTGAGCGTCCAGGATGAATGAGGCTGGATACCACTGGTTTTGCCCCCAATGTGACAGCACTAGAGTTTGAACTCAGGCCCTCTGTACTAATTCTCAATTATTGTTGTAACAGTTACTAAGAACCTGGGCTTTAAATGGTACAAATTTACAATCTTACATTCTTTAGGACTCAAATTCTTCAAGTCTCACTAGGCTAAGATAAAAACTTCAGCAGAGTTCTGCTCTTTTCTCGTGGCTCATAGGGAGAAATCCATTTCCTCGATTCTTTCTAGCATTAAGAGGCTCAACAGTCTCCTTTCTCCATCTTCAAAACCAGCAATATCAGGTTAAGTTTCTTTCACATTTCCTCACTCTGATCTCCTCTTCTACTTTTACGAACCCTTGAGCCCTTGAACCCTTGGGATTATGCTGAATCTTCTCAGATAATGGAGGACAATATTCCTATTTAAAGATCAACTTACTAGGAACCTTCATTCTTTTACTGGCAGCCTTAATTCTCTTTTACAATGTCAATCGACACATGCATCGGTTCCAAGCAGTTGGATATGGATATGGGTATTTTGGAAGTAACTGTGGGGATGAGAGTGGTGGTTTAAGAAATGCACACCACAGTTTCCTAGAGTAAGGTAACTGGGGGAAAAGAATCATGTTCCAGCATGTAGTACTCTGTCATTTACAATTATGGAAGAAA
The DNA here is from genome assembly GCF_031878675.1 of Megascapheus bottae. Classification (NCBI taxonomy): domain Eukaryota; kingdom Metazoa; phylum Chordata; class Mammalia; order Rodentia; family Geomyidae; genus Megascapheus; species Megascapheus bottae. The sequence goes on from NC_143512.1 coordinate 62,304,710, forward strand.
ACTGCTTCTGCTTTGCCAACAAGGTTCTCTGGGTACTCTTCCGCGGTGTGGAACAGTTATGGTGGCAAGAGACGTGGTTGCAACCTGGCTGGGAAATGGAAAGAGAACAGAATGTCACATTTGGAAAGTTTGAAGGATTCTTACTGGCCAACACTGCTGTCCACTGTTAATCACTAATCTCATTGAGTTGTTGCTAATATCTGCAGAGAAGGAAGAAACTAAGGATTTTCTCCTTGGTAGGAGAATGGGAAAGCTGATCAAGCATAGATAGATACAAGTGTGTTAAGGGACATTTATAAGAGAGTTAGAATTTCATTTGTGAGGATGAAAATATGACTCAGATATATTTTAAATACAAATTATCTTCCCTCCCTCCCTACCTCCCTCCATCTCTCCCTCTCTCCCTCCCTTCCTTTCTTCCTTCCTTCTGTCCTCCTTCCCTCCAAATTTTTGCTCTTGATGTTTTGGGAAGCTATTGCATATAAGTTTTTATCTAAACAAGTTATGTGTCCATAGTGTTAATGCTGGACTCATTTAACAGACTAGAATACTAAAACTAATAGTATGATCAAAATTGTATTCACATTCACATTTCAAAACTTTTACTATACTCTTTCAAACTGAGCTAAAGTGGTGAAAAGAATATGGTTGGGGGTTCCTGTTCTTTACAGAATCTACTTTAAAAATAGTCCTTATATTTTTATTGCAATTAATAGAAGTGTTACATTATATTCACCAGATAGAAGGTGCATTACTTCACAAACATTGATACCCTTTCTCATGTCTTGGTCCCCATTTCCCTCCCCCCACCCCACCCCTCATCTTGTTTTCCCCCCTTCTCTATCCAATTTCAAATAACCAAATACCCATATATACAATATATCAGATAACAAGGTGAAATACTGTAACAATATGAGATAACCAAGGGACAGCAAAAGAGATGTGAGATAACATAGTACATTAGGGACAACAATCACTCTTTATATGGCTTTTGTTTAACAGTCATGTCTTTAGGAGACTGAGATATTTGGATCATGTGAGCCTAGGAGTGCTAGTGGGTGCCATTCTAGGTAACACAATATTTCTTTAAAAATTAATAAAGAAAAGAAGAAACGAGTGCTGTTGACTCTTAGATATTTTTATTTTTTATGTTCAGCAGAGTGGAAGGTGGCTGATTGAGACCCAAGAATCATGTGACCTTCTGAGGAGGGGGGGGAGGGTGGAAAATGGGGACAAAAATATAAGAAGGGATATCAATGTGTGAGAACTAATGCACCTCCTCTCTAGAAAATATAAATGTAACCCCTCTATACACTGAAATAAAAAATTATTAATAAAAAATAAAACTTACAAGTCATTTCATGGGAATTATAGAAATCACTAAAATGCTTGCCTGTGTATTGTTAAGGCTTTCTACTTTCTCCTATTTGGGGTCAATTTACCGATTTATCTAATTCCTGTTGTTTGGCTGTCCTCATGGACTGGATGAACGAGCTGCTGAGGCCTCCTTTGAGCTGTGAAGTCATCAGCTAATAGAAGCTGTGACACAGGAGTCACAGGCCCCCTCTAGGGAAGAGAAGCCACTGACTGCATCAGAAAATGACAATGTAGCTCACTGCTACTGCCCTGGGAATGGACACCTCTGTAGCATTAAAAGCATGAGAAAGATTCAGGAAGGAGGTGTGTGTGTGTGTGTGTGTGTGTGTGTGTGTGTGTGTGTGTGTGTGTCTGACTACTTTTGTGCAGTCATTCTTGGATACAGAGTCATGCACACACATCACTACCCTTTGTATTGGAGGATGGCGTGTCTCCTTCTCTTTCTCATGCTTTTAATGTTAGGGAGGTGTGCTGTCTGTCCCCAGAGTAGCTGTGGTGAGCTACATTTTCATGTTCTGATGCAGTCAGTGGGTACAAAGACACTTCCTGTGAGCATCTGCTGCTTAAACTTTCCATTTTCACAACCGTTTCAACAGGTTAAAACAACAACAAAAAACCCAAACGAATTATAAAACCCCACTGTGCTAAGCATCGGATCTTTAGCAAGCTGTTTACCGACATGAACTTCTTATGTAAAAGATAGCAATTCAAAGAATTGGCTACTTGAAGGAAATAAATTAGAAACCGCCTTTTGCCTGAATTTTTCTTTATTATCTCCATGTTTCCGATCTGCCTGATTCTAGATGTCTTACTTAAGTTCCACGATGACCTTCAGTGGAAGTTTACAAAAGTGGGAATTTTTAAAATATATTCCACTTTTCCTAGGCCCATCTGATCAAACTGAGAACACACACACACACACACACACACACACACACACACGATTTATCCTGCTATCTGACTTTATGTACATATTATATTTGGTTTATATTTCAAGTGGTTGAAACAAAAAAGTATATGTCAAGACATATCAAAATTATATGAAATTCAAATCTTGGTGTCCACAGTAATATTTTTGGGAACTCCATACCCTGGTACGGGGGCTAAATTCAGGGCAACTAAAATAGCTTTTTTGCTCAAAGTTAGTGCTCTACCACTTGAACTACAGTTTTACTTCTGGCTTTTTGGATGGTTAATTGCAGATAAGGGTCTCTCAGACTTTTTTTTTGCATGGGCTAGTTTTCAAACTGGCATCCTCAGATCTTAGCTAGGACCCACCAGTACCCAGATTCATTTGTTTGTTTGTTTTGATCTTACCCCCCATTAGCAGATTTGGGCAGAGAAGTAAAAACATTTAGTTTCTTTCTTTATGCAGAAATACTTGTCAACCCTTCATCTAAACCAATTTTTATTTTATATATTAATTAGTCAATGTTCCTCTCTAGAATTTCCTAGGCCAAATGTTACGTTTTTATCATTATATTCTTATTGGTTAACACAATGACATACCAGTATTTGTTCAATAAATATTTGTTATAAATGTAACAACTCAGTTTATGTACAACCTAACACAGGCTTTTATACTTGTTTAACCTTTCTTTTCCCTGTGTACATATGAAGAGATATAGTATTTAATTTACACACAATGGAATTCAATGCTGCCATCAGAGAGAGTGACATTGCCCCATTTGTAAGGAAATGGAAAGACTTGGGAAAAATCATATTAAGTGAAGTAAGCCAGACCCAAAAGAACATAGGCTCAATGGTTTCCCTCATTTGTAATAATTAGTACAAACTCCTCTTCTAGCAGAGGACTACAATGGCTCAAAACCTAGAAACATAAGGCCGTATAAGATGAAGTTAAATGAAAAGACCTCCAGAATATGAAAACAAGAGACATATAATGTGTGATTGTTCTTCTTAATGTACTATATTATTTCTCATCTCTTGTTTTCCCCTAGTATTCTCATATTGTTACATTATCTTACCTTGTTATCTGGTATATTGTATATACATTTATTTGTTTATTTGAAATAGGAAAGGGAAGGGGGAAAAACAAGATGATAGGGAGAGGGTGGGGGAAGGGAAATGGGGACAAAAACATGAGAAGGGGTATTAATGTATGTGAAGTAATGCACCCTCTATCTTGTGAATAAAACTGTAACCTTTCTATTAATTACAATAAAAATTGCCCCCCAAAAGAGATATAGTACTTAAATTATAATCAATTTTTTAATTGCCTAGTGAATCTGGGATGCCACAAATTTATAACAGTTAAATATTTTATTTGGAAAATTGCATACTCTTCTCAGAGGTTGGGCATCAATTCTCACTGTATGCGAACGACAGCTAAAATAGTTTGTGATTAAAAATAAGAGCTTGTTCTAACACATGTTTTTTGCTGGTTAGGAGACAAGCTTAACAGAGTGATTTCTGTGCTCCACATGACACTACTTATAGTTCCTGGGTGCTATTGAATTGGCCTCCAGGCTGCATAGAGGAGTCCCATGCTGGCTGCCTTGGTGGGGCTCAGCTTCCTGTTCCAGCTTTCTATGTCATCTCAGTTCTTTTCCATATCAGACTTTATATGTGGAAGCTCAAAGCTTCTAGAAAGAAAGTGGGAACTGCCAGTTCTTTTGGATTTAAGAGCCTGAGTTGGCACTGTCATTTCTGCCACACACGATTCATCATCTCAATCACCAGCTGTTCCAGATTTCACCTCTGTAAAAGTTTCAAAGAATTTATAGCCATTGTTGGTCTGCCATGGGCTGCTCTAGTTGGATTTTTAACTCATTTCTAGCTAAGCAGAACATCCTTCCCTGAGTCCTTCTAACTCATGATCTTTCTTCAATGTGTACATCTCTGTGATAGGTTTTAGAACTGCCAGGTGTTGTCTAGAATTGCCAGAGGTAGATCTTCAGCTCAGCCCTGGAGTCAGGATGAACAGCCAAAGTCCACTGGACTTGTTTTCAGAAAGCAGTTCACCTCCAGTCTATTCTTCTCCTTAAAATATTTAAAAGATGAGCTAGGATGTCATTGGGCCTACTAGAACTTCAGCTTTCTGCAGGGAAAGTCCTAAGCTACATTCCCATATACTTAATGACTTCTTTAAATTAGAAGGCGTTTCTTTCAAAAATTTTTTTTCATTCATTGGAAAAGAAAATTTATGTTGCCTCTCACTAAATGGCTAAAAATACTACAGAAGCAAAAATAATGTCAGCTCAGCGCTTGATTTTTCTCCTCTCTGTCATTTACCATTTATGGATATATTGCTAGCCCGCTGTCCATGTTTTTTAGCTTGTCCTGGGGTTTGAATTCAGGTCCTGGGTACTGTCTTCGAGCTTTCTCAAGGCTATCACTTGAGCCATAACACCACTTCTGGCTTTTTTTTACTGAGGAATTGAACCCATGGTTTCACACATGCAGGCAAACACACTATAGGGCATACTCCTAGACCTGCTGTCCTTTTCTAATCATAAAAAAAAATAAAAGCTAGCTTTCTAAGAATGGCTTATTAAGGCTATATCATTGACCTAGGGATTATAAATTAAACAGAGGTAACTATATAAAAAATACATCTTCCATACATGATTGTAAAAGATGGTGACTAATCTTGTGTTTTCTCCAATGGAAATAAGTTTTGATGGATAGTTTTTGGCCTCTATTCTACTTTTTATGAAAATATACTTACGAAAATATATAAGAGCATATATGATAAGGCACAGGAACTCAAAGTAAAATTTATCACATCAAAATGATATGGAAATAGAAGCCATTAGAAGACATTTCCGCCTTCCTTCTTTTCTCTCTCCTTTCTCCTTTATTTCTTTTTTCCGTGTAGTGTGTGTGTGTGTGTGTGTGTGTGTGTGTGTGTGTGCGCGCGTGCACGCGAAAGGGAGAAAGAGAGAGAGCGAGAGCGAGAGAAAGAGAGAGAGAGAGAGAGAGAGAGAGAGAGAGAGAGAGAGAGAGAGAGAGAGAGAGAGAGAGATATTAAGGCCCCAGGCCTGAACTCTATTGCTGAGCCCTTTTGTTCAAGGCTACCATTCTATTTGAGGCATAGCTTCACTTGTGTGTGTGTGTTTAATTGGAGATAAGAGCCTCATGGACTTTCTTGCCCTTGTTTGGCTTTGAACTGCAATCCTCAGGTATTACCTCCTGAGTAGCTAGGATTACAGGCATAAGCCACCAGTACCAAGCTAAAGAGTATTTCTTAAATACCATTATTGTATTTCTTCATCATTGAGAATGCTAGTTTTCCAATTTTCTGATGACCAGAAGGACAGAAAGATAATGTGAATTCACCAGCTGAAGGAGTATTCTAGACCCTGTCTCTGCACTGAGTCTGGTTTGGTAGCTTTATTTCTTTTCTTTTTAGCTGGAGGCCACAGTCTGCCAGAGCAGTTGCTTTCACTCTGTGGGGTGTTTGTTTCTCCTTCCAGGACAGATGACTGGTCTTCTCAGCACACTTCCTCTGGTGGTTAGAGCTGTTAGCAGCTGAAGCTGCTGTTGTGAACTCTGAGCGGCTCCAGCACATTGTCAGTGTTGGAGAAAGGCCCTAGTACTTCCTTGTTTTTAAAAAGTCACATAAGGTTAGGGGCTAGCTTGTGCATTTTTCTGTGGGCATTCAGAAACCGCTGAAGTTTTCACACAGGGAAAGGAAAGGGTCTGTCTCATGACAAATCCTAAACTAAACATTTTTTTTTTCTTTTCCTGCTGGCACAAAGAGCACCGGGGAGGATTTTTCATGGTGAAGCAATCACTCAATATTGAAGCCAGTACTAGAGAACTGGTCTGTGGTTCTGACTATTTTGGTGGTGATTAGTGTGTATGTGTGTGTGTGTGTGTGTGTGTGTGCGTGAGAGAGAGAGAGAGAGAGAGAGAGAGAGAGAGAGAGAGAGAGAGAGAGAGAGAGAATATTGAACATACACTTGAGTATACTTGTTGTGGTTCATGTGGCTTAAATTCGCCCCAAGAAGGGTTCTTTTATTGGTTAAAAATGAACTCTGCTCCCTCATTATCAAATATTGTAGATGAAGTTAGAGTCAACATTTAAAAATGCTTCATGATATGGTGGAGAGATGAAACATTAGGAACTCTTTCTCAAAGAGTGAAAAACTATCTGGTCTAAATATTTTCAGAGGGGAAGTTCGTTGTTTTGCTGTGAAGTGATTTTCTCTGAAGAACCTCTTTCCCCTTTTGGCAGAATTGAGAGTTGCAAGATACCTCCTCCGCATTTGTATCTCACAGTCCATGGGAGGTGGGCGTGCTGGGTTTAACCGAGTGCCATCTCGGCAACATGGTGGATAGGGAATAGGGTTTTTCTGGTGCTATCTTGTCTTCATGGCCCAGGAAGGGGAAGTCCCACCTAGCTGATGGCGGAGGCAGGGACTTGGGCTACTGGACCGGTCAGTCCTGTGCCTTGAACTTGGGAGACTCTTGAGTTTCCTGAGACCCTGGCCCCTGACCAGGCACCATATAGGTCTAGACCAGCTCAGACACCATTATGTCTGGTGTGCTGTGTCTCCCGTCTCCTCCAGTCAATGTGGCGTTCCACTTCAGTTCTCCATTGGTCGTTGATCTGGGTTGTTCATATTGGGTTTTGCTCTTCTTTCCTCTCCTGCTACCATGGCTCAGTTTTATAAGTGTTAAATGTGTGCACAGGGCACAGGTCTTTGTGACAATAGTCTGCTGGCTCAGCAATAAAGACTCCCAACTTGACCTCTCAGAGTGTGGCTTTTCTGTATCTTGCCAACTGGATTAACCTTACAACATATGGTTCCCTTTTCTTTACAAAATATTAGTCCCTGCAATTGGTGGATTCTCCTCACTGACTCACTGCCACCACTGTCCTGCAGGGAGGAGATACTGGAAATCCCCTTGGCATCCTTTCTTCTACACTGGACAATTTAGAAGCTTGCCAGTGCCACAGTGACTACATGTCACCCCGAATGAGACTAAAAGTTCTTTCGACATGACCCAAAGACTGGGGTTTAAGTGGTTTTGAGAACTATTCAGAAGTATGTCAGCATCGCTAGAAAGTTCCATTGAAACCTCTCCTGGCTTCTCTAGCTAATATTGCTAATATTAGCTCCTGGTTCTTTAGAAACTCTAAATAAAAGCACAATATTAACCCCTCCCTTAGTATTTTTCAGCCCAGTCATTCAGAACTTTGCTGTCTCCTTGTGGCCAAGGAAGTCCTGATAAGGTGATGGACCTGGCCAAGTGTTTTCAATTTAATTTGAGGCTCTTTCAGACTCACACACAAAGGTCAAAGGTTGGTCTGTCGGCAAGGCACTTCCTTGTCTTATTTTACAACTCCATCTCTTGTCGGTCTCCTTAGTAAGATAGGTTGGATCAAAGCTTAAATCTGAGTTCTTCAGGAAGATGAAGATGAAGAATAGCCACATATTACTGTTTGTTGACCTTAGACAATTTCCAGGTCTGAGGAACGTTCAGAAATTCTGTTTAACTGGTCAGAATGATCACCATGTTTTTTGAAGTCCCAATCTGTAAAGAGGAGTAAATACTTTTCCTTGTCATTCTGTCATGCTTGACCTTCACAAGTTCTATATTATAAAAAAAACCCGAATTGTTCATTGTACCTTAAATGTTTCTGAAAGAATATTAAGTAGGACACAAAAGTTTTGTCAATACAATGGCTCAGCCTAACCACACTGATCTGAAAATGTCCTTGCAGAGAAAGAGTGGACTTTGTTTCCTAAAATGTCTTTTGATGACAGTATCTTCCAGGAGGAAAAATGACTATGTCCTTCTTGCTTGGAATTGTGCCAAACCCTGGCAATTCCATCAAGGCAGGGAAACCAGGGTTCATAATGTTGCACTATTTTAGTAACCATGGACATTACATTTCTCAGTTTCCACAGATGGCATAGTTCTTATAGGTTTTTCTCTTCTCTACAATTGCAGAGCCATGTAAACCAATGTTTTCTGTCATTTCCTCGCTCTTTGTTCATTCTAGCTCTTTGCTCTAGACAAATGAATATCAGTGTTAGTTTCCTGTGCCATTTCAGAGTTGTGCATAGCTCATTAAGTTCATTAATTTTTTGCTGATTACTTTTAAACTGGCAATTTGAAGCTCTAAAAGGCCCCAAATCTATGCTTCTGGTTGAAAAATACTCTGAAGACATTAGCCATATGGAGTGAATTGCCTCAAGTGTGTTTCCAGCAATGGTTGCCCTTAAATGCCATCATCCCAAGGCCTCTGACACACTGGGTTCTTACTATGACCCTTCCCTCAGGGAAATAGAAGACATGGCTCATAAATCTAAGGTAATTTATTATTTTTTTTTTTTGCTTTGAGCATTTTGTGCACACTCAAACATGCAAATTCCTCTTCTCATTGAACCAGTGTACCAATGGTTCATCTTGCTTTGTACAAGTCTTAGTTCCAGGACAATTACAGTTCTTTGTCAGCCTATCAAAGTATTCTTTCCTCTATTCCTTATTTTTTGGTGATTGTGTGGCTTGAACTCAGGGCCTGGGTTCTTCCCCTGAGCTTTTCAGCTCAAGGTTACCACTCTACCATTTTGAGGCACAGACCACTTCCGGTTTTCTGGTGGTTAATTGGAGATAAGAGTCTCCCTGACTTTCATGTCTGGGTTGGCTTTGAACTGTGATCCTCAGAGCTCAACTTCCTGAGTTGCTAGGATTACAGGTGTGAGCCACCAGCACCTGGCTGTCTCCATTTCTATATTTTCAGCAATTCTAAGGCAATTCACACCTGCCTTAATCAGGAAATTACTTTGAAGATCAGAAAGATCTCCTTTTGTTTGACTAATACCTCCACTATATTTTTGACTTTATGGAAAAATATTATGAAGTAATTGAAGGTGACAGTACAAAGCACAGTGTCTTGAATCCCTGTTTGCTCACAACCACTTCCAGTGATCAACCATCAGCTGCTGGTCAATCCAGTCTTATTCATATGGTTGCAATTACTCTTCCCCTTGAACACACACACACACACACACACACACACACACACACACACACATGCACCCTGACTTATTCATTTTGGAGAAAACTTAGCATTGTTCAGCGTTCACTTGTACAATTTCATGTGCATAGCTGAAAGACAAAGGCTCTTAAAAATGAATGAAACAACTACTACCATCTTATCATAATTCTCAGCATGCCTTAATATTATTATCCCAGTCCTAACTTTCTCAGTTGTCTTATTTTCTTATTTTTATATTGATCATTCAAATTAAAATCCAAACAACATCTACTTGATACAACATTTTTCATTGGTGTGCATTAATCATATTTAATTATGATACTTTTACACATGTATATATTATGATCAAATTCATCCTCTTGCAATTTCTTATCCCCTTTTTATCTTCCATGCTCACTCTCCCTGTCTTTTTTTTTTTTGCCAGTCCTGGGCTTGAGCTCAGGGCCTGAGCACTGTCCTTGGACTTTCTCAAGGCTAGAGCTCTAGCTCTTGAGCCTCAGCACCACTTCTGGCTTTTATCTATGTATGTGGTACCGAGGAATCGAACCCAGGTCTTCATGCATGCTAGCCAAGCACTTTAACCACTAGGCCAAACTCCTGGCCCTCTCCCTGTCTTTTACTTTTATTTTTATTTTTTTTCAGTCCTGGGGCTTGAACTCAGGGCGTAGGCTCTGCCCTTGGGCTTACTCAAGGCTAATGTTCTACCATTTGAGCCACAGCACCACTTCTAGCTTTTTCTGTGTATGTGGTACTGGGGCTTCCTGCTTGCTAGGCAAACACTCTACCACTAGACCACACTCCAGGACCCCTCATTCTCTTTTTGCTAGTGCTAGGACTTTAACTCTGGGTTGAGCACTGTCCCTCAGCTCCTTTTTGCTCAAGGTGTGTGTTCTACCACTCGAGCCACAGCACCACTTATAACTTAATTGGAGATAAGATTCTCACAGACTTTTCTGCCCTGGCTGGCTTCAGTCCTGAGTAGCAAGGATTACAGGTGTGAGCCTTTACTTCCTTTTTATAGTTTCACACACATGCATGCATGTGTGCATGCGTGCATATGTGTGTGTGTGTGCGTGCACACACACACACACGGTGGTTAGATCTGTACACCCACTTTCATCCTTCTTCCTTTTTCCCCTCCTTCATTAGATTCCTACCCAAACAATGCTTGTTCTACAATTATTCACATTATTGTTATAGTATTTAGATCCAGATTTCAAATATGACAGAAATTATATAATATTTGTCTTTTTCTTGGCTTATTTCACTTCAAACTCTTTTTTTTTAATCCCCTTCTCCATCCTTTCTCTGAATATTCCTTTAGGGAGAGATTTCGGTTGAGTTGTAAACCCCTAGAATCTTGCCAGTGAGTGGCAACATTACAAATGTGAGTTGTCTTTTTCCATTCTCTCATTCATAGGCATATTCTCCTATTCTAATATTCCTTGATTCTCAACTGAAGAACCGAAAGTCATCTTTGGATATCATTAGTTGCCCAAATGCTACAGAATTTGATTTTAGGCTTGAGATTGTTGTCACTTCTAAGGAAATATATGAAATAGAAGTATTTCATATCAGGGGCTACTAAAATTTTAGGTTCGTTAATTGTAAATTTGTTTTATCAGGTCTATAATTCAGTTATCGTATTAAACACAAACATAAAATCACAAAGAAGCAAAGCAGGTAAATAAAACAAAATAAACTGTGCCTTATTTTTGAAGGACAGTCACACTTGTGGTCTGGACTCTAAAGATTGTGCTGCACAAGTGAGCATTTGCTTCATACATTTTATTGCTAATTATAACTATTTTATCCTCAAGAGGAGAAAATTTAAGCTATATATATTAAGAATATTATAAACACACAATAAATGAATGCATATGTATTGTATATTTGTGCATAGTATAATTGGGAAAACTGATTCTATGCATGGATTTTAACATCATGTTCTAACTGGAGTGAGGTGGAATCTAAGAGTTGTTTTGATTTGCATGTCTTTTATGGCCAGAGATGTCGAGCATTTCTTCATGTGTCTATAGGCCATTTTTGTTTCTTCTTCAGAGAAGACTCTCTTTAAGTCTTTGGCCTATCTTTTAATGGGATGGTTGTTTCTTTGGAGATTAGTTTTGGAGTAATTCAATTGTTTGAGCTGTTATATATTTTAGGCCTTTGTCTGTTGCGTGGTTAGTGAGGATCTTCTCCCACTCTGTAGACTTTCTAGTTAATTTGATAGCTATGTCCTTTGCCATACAGAAGCTCTGCAGTTTAATGCAGTCCCACTAATCCAGACTTTCTCTGATTTGTTGTGTTATGGGTCCTTATTAATAAAGTTTCGACCTGTGCCAAGGAGACCTAGTGTATCTTCTATTCCTTCTTGTAAAGTTTTCAGTGTGTTGGCTTTTACCTCGAGGTTTTTGATCCATTTGGAGTTAATTCTAGTTCAGGGTGACAAAGAAGGATCCAACTTTAGTTTTTTTTCAGGTGCTTAACCAGTTCTGCCAGCACCACTTATTGAAGAGGCTTTCTTTCTTCCTTTCTATTTTTTTTTAGCTCCCTTGTGAAAGATAGGTGGCCATAGTTGTGTGGGTTAATATCTGGGTCCTCAGTTCTATTCCACTGGTTTTCAGTCCTATTCTTGTGTCAGTACCAAGCTGTTTTGATTATTATAACTCTATAATAGAGTCTAAAGTTTGGTATTGAAATTCCTCCTGCGCTGTTCTTTCTGCTAAGAATTTATTTTTTTTATACTGGGTTTTTTATTATTCCATATGAAATTTTGGATTGCTTCTTCTATTTCTTCAAAGAATGACATTAGGATATTGATGGTATTGTGTTGAATTTGTAGACAGCTCTTGGCAAGATTGCCATTTTCAATCCAGGAGTATGGGAGGTTTATCCATTTCCTAATTTCTACTTTAATTTCCTTTTTCAGGTTTTTAAAATTTTCATCAAGGAGTTCTTTTACATTTTTAATTAATTCCTAGGTATTTTATTTTCTTTGAGATTATTGCAAAAAAAGTTGCTTTCCTGATTGTTGCCTCGTTCCTCTCATTGTTGGCATAAAGGAAGGCAGTTGATTTTTGAGGGTTAATTTTATAGCCTGCTACTTTGCCAAAGTTTTGAATCAGATCAAGCAGCTTGGGAGTGGCGTCTATAGGGTTCTTTAAATACAGAATCATGTCATCTGCAAAGAGGGAAAGTTTCACTTCTTTTTTTCCCTATGTGGATCCTCTTATGCCTGCTTCTTGCCTTATTGCACTGGCTAGGAATTCTAATACTATGTTAAAGAGGAGTGGAGAGAGTGGGCATCCTTGTCTCGTTCCTGATTTTAGAGGAAATGGCTTTAGCTTTTCACTGTTAAATGTAATGCTAGCTGTGGGTTTGTCATACACTGCCTTTATTTTACTGAAGAATGTTCCATGGATTCTTAGTTTCTCTAGAGCTTTTAGCAAAAAGAGGTGTTGGATCTTGTCAAATGCCTTCTCTGCATCTTTTGAGACAATCATGTGATTCTTGTCCTTGCTCCCGTTGATGTGTTGAATTATATTAATTAATTTGCATATGTTGAACTAGCTTTATATCCCTGTGATGAATCCTGTTTGACCATAGTCCTAATTTTTTTGATGAGTTGCTGAAGACGGTTGGCCAGTATTTTGTTGAGAAGTTTTGCATCAATATTCATCAAAGAATTGAGCTTATAGTTCTCTTTCTTTGATGAATCTCTGACTGCTTTTGGGATGAAGGTTATAGTGACTTCGTAGAATGAGTTTGGCAAAGAGCCTTTGTCTTCAATTTTGTTGAAGAGCTTGAGGAGTATTGGTGTGAGCTTTGCTTTGAAGACCTTATAGAATTCAGCTGTGAATCCATCTGGCCCTGGCCTTTTCTTGGATGGAAGGTCTCATTGCCATTTCTATTTCAGTGCTTGAAATAGGCCTGTTTAGTTGGATTAGGTCTTCTTGGTTCAGTGTATGTTAATATTTGCTAGAAATTCATCATTTTCTTCTATATTTTCAAATTTGTTGGCATAAAGGTTTGAAAAGTATTCCCTCATGATGCTCTGGATCTTGATAATTTCTGCCATGATATTACCACTCCCATCTGTGATTTTGTTTATTCGGATGTGCTCCCTTCTTTTTTTGGTAATATTTTCTAAGAGTCTGTCAATTTTGTTAATTTTATTCAAGGAACCAACTCTTTGTTTTGTTGATTCTTTGTATAATTTTTTGGATTCCAATTCATTTAATTTTGCTTTGATTTTAATACTTTGCTTCCTTCTACTGGGATTAGGGTTGGTTTATTGCTCTTTTTCCAAGAACTTACGCTGCGACAGTAAATGGTTGGTTTTTTTTTTCCAATTTGTTAATGTAAGCACTCAGAGCTATACATTTTCCTCTGAGTACTGCCTTTGCTGGGTCCCAAAGGAGCTGGTATTTTGTGTGCTCCTTTTTGTTAAATTTCATAAACTGTTGAATTTCTGTTCTGATCTCATTGATGCCCCATTGGTGTTTCAACAATGCGTTGTACAAGCTATATGAGTTAGAGGGTTTTCGTTGGTGGAGAATGGTGTTCAGTTCCAATTTGATGCCCTTGTGGTCTGAGAGAATGCAGGGAATAATTTTAATGTTTTTGAATCTGCACATGTTTGTTTTTTGCCCTAAATTGTGGTCTATTTTGGAAACTTTTCCATGTTCTGCTGAAAAAATCGTATGTTGTGATGTTGCTGGATGTAATACTCTGCAGTTGTCTGTCAGATCTAGTTAGTCTGTACAGTTGTTCAATTCTGAGGTTTCTCTGTTGAGTTTATGCCTGGTTGATCTGTCCATAGGAGAGAGTGGTGTGTTAAAGTCACCAACAATCACTGTGTTTCGGTCTATGTGTGGTTTTAGTTGAAGGAAAGTTTGCTTGATGAAGTTTGCTGCTCAGGGATTAGGTGTTTAGATATTCAGGATGGTTCTGTCCTCCTGGAGGAGAGATCCCTTTATTAGTATGTAATAACCTTCTTTGTCTTTTCTCACTAATTTTAGTTTGAAGGCTATTTCATCTGATATGAGGATGGCAACTCCAGTGTGTTTATGGGGGCCTTTAGATTGATAAAGTTTCTTCCAGCCTCTCTCTTTCAAAAAAAATTTTTTTGGGGGGCTAAGATGTGTCTCTTGACAACAGCAGAACAATAGATCTTCCTTTTTGATCAACCAGACAGTCTGCCGTTTAATTGGAGAGTTAAGTACATTGATATTGAGAGTTAGGATTGAAAAATATTTATTATTTCCCACCTTTTTAAAAAGCTTTCATTAGGGCCTTTGGCTTGACTCTTCTTGCAGTACTTAGCTGGTATGATTTTTAGGTGCCATTTTTTTGGTCAGTATTAGGTTTGTGTTGGCTTTCAATGTGTAGAACATCTTTGAGAGTTTTCTGTAATGCTGGTTTGGCAGCTACGTAATGTTGCAACTTTTCCTTGGAATGGAAGGTTTTTATTTTTACTTCAGTTATGAATGAGAGCTTAGCTGGGTACAGTATTCTTGGTTGGTTGTTATTTGTCTTAAGGGCATGACATATATCCTTCCAATCTCTTCTCGCTTGCATGGTCTCTGCTGAGAAATCTGTGGTTTTTCTGATTGGTTTTCCTTTGTAGGTTTTCTTCTCACTGGCTGCTTTTAGGATCTTTTGTTTGGTCTCTATTGATCCTGTACGAATTATAATGTGGTGGTGGGATGTCCTTTTCTGGTTGGGTCTGTTAGGTGTTCTAAAAGCTTCTTGTATCTGGATGGGCCTGCCCTTCTGGATATTTGGGAAGTTCTCTAAGATGATTCTCTGAAGTATATTTCCAATACCATTGACCTCTTTCTCCAGGCTCTCCTCAATACCAATTAGACTTAAAGAGACTTCGTAAGTATATCTTCAACCTCTTGAAGTGTTTTCTCACATTTCCTAGATTCAGTTTGACTCTTTTTCTATTCTTTCTCTATACCTACTAGATTATCTTCAACCTCGGAGATTTTGTCTTCTGCATTGTCTAATCTGCTATCAATACTTTCTACTTTATTCTTCATCTCCCTCCTTCCAATTCCTCATTTTTGATGCCTTGCATCTCTTGTCTTAGATCATGTGTGGACTTCTTTAACTCCTTGATTTCCATTTGAGTTGTTTACTCAATAGCTTTACTCTCATTGTACATTTGTTGGAGTTCGGTCAGCTTTTTGTTTGTGGATTCTATGAATTCGACCATTTTTCTTTCTCTAGCTTCCTCATGTTCATGCAAATCCTTTATTATGACCTCCTTTATGGCTTCCTCGTGTTCACGCATCACCTTCTTTATGGTTTCATCTCATTTAGATATTGCTTTCTTACGTATTCCTTTTTGTATGTTTTCAAACTTTTCATTAATCATGTTTATCAATTGTGTTTTTTATAGCATTTAGAGGACTCTCCACTAGTTTTGCCATTGACTGCTTCATTGCCTGTTTATATTGGGTGGGAGATGCTATTCCTTGATTTGCCATTTTTCTTGAGTTTCTTGTTATGCCCTTTTGAAAATGGGAGCAAGATTAATACTGCACAATTTTTAAGATATAACCAATCCAGAGCTCTTTAGCTGGCCAGACAATAGATGTTCACAATTTTAGATTGGTATTATCACTCTCTCTGTCTCTCTCTTTTTGTGCATTTGAGGTATTTCCATGTATGTGACTCAACTGAACCCCCTAGTGCAGGTTCTCAGCCCGTGCGCTTTCCTGCACTTGTGCCGCCCAGTATTTCAAAACCTGAAAGTTTGCCCTGACCCTTGGTGATAGCACCTTGGCCTTTTTCTATTGGTTTCTTTTTCCTTTCCTACCTCCTCTTTGCCCCACAGTATATTACTAAGTGCCCAACGCAATAAACTTGAGATCCGCTGCACTTTCATGGCTGACACTGCTCCTGGTTCAGTGTCATTTTTTCCCTGGTTCTTGGGGAGGGCTGGGTTATTAATACTTGCCATCTTGCTCGGCTCCTTGGGACTTGAGGCTGGCCCTGGGTGTCCCTCTCATACCAGTGTTGCAGGAGAGCAACAGATACACAGTTTTTCTCAACAACCATCCACTGTAGATCCATGCATTCTAAAAGTTGAAGGATGAACAGAGGATAGAAAAATAGTATGAAAGACAAGAGGGGAGGTAAGAAAAGAGTAATGTAGAAGTGTAAGATTAATATAGTAATGAAGAAAAGGGATAACTGACCAAAGGTCATAAAAGGGTAAAAGAATTGAAGACAGAATTTAGAAAAAAGAAGATAAAACTTATGTACATAAGAAGAGTAATGAGAAGAATATATAAGAATATATACAGAATATATAAAAAACATAAGAGGAAGGTATATATAGGAGAGATCAATGATAAAAATTTTAGCAAAGTAAAAAAAAAAACACAAGAAAAAAGGTGGGGAGAGATCCCATACAATTGTGAGTTCTTAGACAAGAAATACTAGGGTTAAGAACCAACAGATTTAAAAGCAGGTGACTGTATCAATTAAAATATCATTTGTATCCAGTCTGTACCCAGTGCTGTCTCTATGTTTCTAGGAACGACCACAATGAAAGAAGGAAAGCGGGGAAAAAAATGTAAAGAATCATAACATTAAAAAAAAAAGGGTGGAGTTCAAATGGCAAAAAAAATAAGAAGACAGAAAAATGCAATGAAAAAAAGTAGAAAATAAAAGGGGTATTCTTTAGGTTTTTGTTTTTTTGTGGGGGGAACGGGGTATGAAACTTGTGTCTTCACTAAATTTGGGATCCAAACACTTCAAAAAGTCTTTTTCTCCTGTGATTTGGCTTTGCGGTTTTTCTGATCAGTTTGCTTGATTGGGCGGGGATAAAAAAGCTGGTGAAGCTGCAAGCAGCTTTGTTTACCAGGAGTGCGGCCCCGCCCAGGGGGAGGAATTTCTGCTAACACCAGGGGTCGACTTCTGGCTAAGCTGCCTACACCTTTGCCTTTTTGAATGATGGTGCTGCCTGCACCACTTGTCAGGCTCCAGTTTGTTTGGCAGAGCCTTTGTCAGCGCTGCTATTGGCTGGTCAGAGAGGGGATTCCTTCCCAATGCCATTCTGTGAGCAGAAGTGGAAACTTCTCCTCAGAGGTACTCACAAAATGCTGGATTCTCTGGTTTGTTGAAGCTGGCAGGTTCCCGCCATGGCCGGGTTCGGGAGAGAGGCTTTGTGTCCGCGGCAGCTCTGAGTGGCTAGTGCTGCTCCACTCTGTCTTCTTGCACCTGTTTTATGCCTTTCTCTTCTCTGACTGAGATCTCTGTGGTGCTAAAGCTTACTTAGGATGGATCTTTGGGTATGAATTTTCCTCTATGACGCTAGGACTGGTATCTTGGCGAGAGCTCAGAAAGACTCACACTGAACCACCGCCATCTTCCGCCCTCTATGTTTAGTCTTTTGAGGAAACACCATATTGCTTTCCATAGTGGTTGAATGCCAATACTCATAATTTTCTAAAAACTTCAATTACAAGGGCAAATAGGAAATTAAAATAAGCTTTATCCATGTACATAAACCTTTTATATTAAAAAGCATTTGTTCAGGAAATTAAATGATATTAAATGACAACAGTCTTCAATTTCTCAAGTGTCTGAGAGGAAGCATGACATCAGTTTAGAAGATGATGGTGAACATTGCTCTTGGATAGATTTTCAGAAACTGCAGAGAAGAACTAATAACCAGAAAGTACCATATCATTGCTTTTTTTGTTTTCAGTTCCCAAACACCCTTCATTATTTTCTATTAATGTACATAAATGGGTTTGAGTATTTTTCTGTTCCCGCAGACACTTAAGTCCCATATGAAGTAGCAAACGTACCATGTGCAGAGAAAACTGTACCCTGCCTGCCTGGTTATTGTGATGCTTAAGCTTTCTGTCTAGTAACATTATTTTCATGATGGCTTTTTGGACTAGTTTACTTTTTTATTTTTTATATTTTGGACAGGTCTAAAACTTTAGGTCTGGAATCTGTTCTTGAGTTTCTTTTTTCCAAGGCTGGTGTTCTACCACTTTTGAGCCACAGTGCTAGGTTTTTCTGGGTAGTTTATTGAAGATATAAGTCTCATGGACTTTTCTGCTCTGAGTAGTTCCATGACTATCAGATCTGTCTTCTGAGAAGCTAGATTTATAGGCATTAGCCATCTTCACCCAGCTCTGTTTTGGAATTTTTGGTAGATGATAATGGGCAGAGTATGTTACTATAGGTCATTCAAGCAAGAAGCAGTGCCATAATTGTTGCCTAAAGCTTGCCAAGTAAAGTCTAAACAACCAGGCAAGAAAAAAAAGACTCAGAAATGGTACCAATTAGGAGTTCTAAGAAAGCTAAAATTCTAGCCTATATTGATGTTCTTTCAGCAGTTAAAACTCTGTTATGAGATTACACATTGTCTAGTACAGTTCGCATAGACTTTTCTGTTCAGGCTCACTTTGAACCATGATGCCCAGATCTCAGCCTCCTGAGTAGCTGGAATCACAGGTGTGAGCCAGCACTACTACTCTTTGTCCCCAGTCACGTTAGCTCAGTACTGTACTATAAACACATACTGTCTAGGCCCCTTTTGGATGATATTGGAGGTGTGAATTTGGTTGCAGAATCTTTGATGTTAGTTCCAATGGAGTTCTAGAAGGACAATTGACTTAAAGTGTAACTCATGAAAGGAAGGAGGGAAGGAAGGAAAGAAGGAAGAAACTAAAGAAGGGAGAAAGGAAGGAAGGAAGAGAGGAAGGAAGAAGGAAAGAAGAGAGTAGGAAGAAAGGAAGAGCATTTCCATGGTTTAGGAGTGAGTGCCCTAAAGCTGAATAACAACAACAACAAAAACAAAACCAGTGAAACAACAGTTACTAAATTTTTTTTATTTTCAGTTAAATATAAGGAATACTCTTCATTTATTCACTTTTATAAATCTGAGCAGAGAGACAGTGTTGATTCATGTGGTTCTGAGAGACTGAAAGGATGCAAAACCTTTTATAATTCCATATTATTTTGCACTTTCCTGTATCCCAACTTATCTGTCCCATCTTTCTGTTTTGGCCCTCTCTGACTGCTGCCTGTTGGGGTAGGAAGTGGGTCATGAATAAATTTACCTCAACGCCATGGTGACCTAATATCTGTGCAGGAGACGTTTACCTGCAATGATGCTGTGACAATGATGCTGAAAGTTTGACCTCATGTAATTTAGACTCAGAGTGTTACTTACTGATTCCTTTATATCCAGTCTACTTATTACTGATGCTAGACAGGTGTTTGTCTTTCTTTGATCATATATTTCCTATTGTCCAGGTTGGCCTCAAACTCATGATTCTCTAGTCTTCTGAGTGCTGGGATTATAGGTATACACTGTCACACACCCTACATCCACAGTATAACTATTGCTTGTATTTCCGTTTCAACCCTGAAACTTAGATTTAGTCTGTTAGAACAATGTTTACACTTCCTGTTTATTTTTCACTCCCAAATTAGCCCTATAAAATTACACATCTAGCCTTTGGCCAGCAACAAGGGTTTGGTAATATCTACCCTGGCTAAATATGTGTTTTTATTTTCCTTTCCTTATCTACTCATTGCTTTCAAAACAACATTGGTCTGGACTTTCTTTTCTAAATTCTGAGCTGGGTAACATAAAAATGTCATTCATCTTAGAATTTCTGATGTTCCAAATCCTACTTGGCAGGCACTCACTAAATATTTGTTGAAGAAATGAATACATTTAAGATGGACTAAAAGATTAGATTCTTTAGGCAAAGAAGTTCTCAATCAAGTACCACTAGGGACTTTCCTGTTTTTCGGGGTTTTGTACTTGGAGGCCTACCATGTTGTTGCATTCCTTGTGTTATTTCAGAATGTTGGTTTGCATGGGCTTGTGCTGTACAATGGAGGCTGAGATATAATGTTTGGCAAATAGGATGTAATGTTTGGCTTTGAGTGATTCAAACATGTTTCCATAGCAACTGTTTTGTTTGCTTCCTTTGTTTATTTTTAGCAACTTTTTTTTTTTAAGGTTAATTGGAAACCTACTGTTACTTCTTGTGAACTTGAAGTTTTCTGCAGTTTGTATTCAGGGCCTATCATTTAGTCACTTGCCTGCATATGTAGAGGAGCCTACTTTACAAATACCTACCTGTATATATGTGAATAAGCCAGTTTTCAATATGAGTTTAGAGGGCATTAATAAAATGGAAAAACTCAATTCCATGGACTTTATTGTTTCTGATTGTGTATGTGTGTGTGTGTGTGTGTGTGTGTGTGTGTATGTGTCCATGAGCACACATGTGCGTGTGTGCGAGCGGGTAATGGGGTTCAAATTCAGGGCCTAGGCACTATCCTTGAGCTTTTTTTGCTAAGAGCTAGCAATCTACCACTTGAACCACTGCTGACTTTCAGCTTTTTAGCAGTTAGTTGGAGATAAGCATCTCACAGACTTTCTTGCCTGAGTTGGTTTCATACTGTGATCTTCAGATCTAAGCCTGAGAAGCTAGGATTATCAGCATGAGCCATGGTTGCTTGACTAGTTTCTGATACTTTTGAACAATATTCTGGAAAAAGTTCCAAGTAGTTAACCAAATTGGATAATAAATGGTGATCTAAATATCCAATTTTAGGGATAATTAAACAATAAATTAGAGGTAAAAAATTTTAACAATGCCTTGACCAATTTATCTTTGATTAGAATCTTGCTCATGGTTATAGAAAGGAGGTTAGTGTTCTATTATAAGCAGATAAATATTTTTCTAATGTTTACTTTTGGAAAGCACTAATTATGAATCATATAAGATGATGAGTATGTTATAGAAGTCACTGAGACAGAGGCATCTTGGTACCTCACAGACATGATCTCAATTATCTTCTATATCTTTATGTTAATTACATACAAGGTGAAAAGTTCTGGGATTTTTACAGTAACAACAGTTTTTATACTGGATGGAATGGGAAGAATGTTGGCTGGGAAATGTAGAAGCTTAGATTTCATGCTCACCTCTCTACTAACAAGCCATGTGACTTTGAGGAAACTTCTTCACTCAAGAACTTTCTTCTTACTTGTTTGAAGTTCAATCAAATGATCTTTTCATAACACTCCTAACACAGGCATACCATGATTTATGTGTATTATTCATAGCCCTCCATTTGAAAAGTTTTATATTCTTGGACTATGCAAACTTGATTTGTGTTTTATGTTGCAAAAGTAAACCTGGGGCTACCATTGCCTTGAATGCAGTTAGGAAACTTTGAGCATTTTCTACTTGAACCTAGGAGAGAAAACATAGTAATGATGTGATAGCTCTGAGAATTATGAATGATCAGTCCCTAGGGGCCAGGTGATAGAACATTGTTCACTCATTTATTCTTATAACACCCAGACAGATAGATTTTTGCCTGTGGAAAAATTGAAATTTGGAGTTTGTAACCCTCCCCCCCCAAAGAACGTAGGGCTTCCCCCAAACTAGGAATCAGTTATAGGGTCTGCTTGGTTGAATATCAGCCATCACTCTCCATTGACCCTATTTGAAGAACTTAAATGTTTTTCAATTAATAACCTAGTGTATTTGTTGTAAATGTACTACATTTCAGGTACTTCTTGGGCTAAATCAGAACAAAACCTCATATTCCCATGAGGAAGGATACATTATCAATAGACATAGTAAATAAATTGTCTCTGGTGTGAGGAGCTGAAGATTAATCAGAATGGAATGAGGTAGGTAGACATTTTCATGCGAGTACTGGGGATTGAACTTTGGGCCTGGGTGCTGTCCTTGAGCTCTTCTCTCCAGGCTACCGCCCTACCCCTGGGCCTGGGAGTTGTCCCTGAATTCTTCAGCTAAAGGCTACCACCCTAACTTTGAGCCACAGCATCACTTTTAGTTTTCTAGTGGTTAATTGGAGATAAGAGTCTCATAGCCTTTTGTGTGGGGGCTGACTTTGAACCATAGTCTTAAGATTTCAGCTTCCTGAGTAGCTAGGATTACAGACGTAAGCCATCGCACTCAGCTGCAGTGATAATTCTTTTTGGCTCTCAAATGATGTTATAAATATCCAAATGGCCCTTTGAAGACCATCCAAGGAAAAATTTTTTTTTCATTCACTTTCTTCATTGTGGTTCTCAAAGTGCTACAAATGAAGGATTCAATTAGCATTCTATTCCTCAGGACAGTACTTCTACAACTTTAGTGTACATCAGTTCTTCTGCTGTAAGAATGCAGATTCCAAGTTGATTTAGTGAGGTCTTGGGATGCAGTTGAGAGCCCTGAAGCTGGGATCACAGGGGTGAGACACTGTGGTGTTATATCCTAAAATAATTATGGAAGTAATTTATTTAGTGGTACCAAGGATAGAATTCAAGGCCATTCCATCAGCCCTTTGTGCAAACACTAGTTGTGTTTCTCTAGGATAGCATCATGCCCGCCGTTCATTAAAATGGGTCTGCGTACTTTTCATTTTTGTCTGAATTGGCCTAAAGTCATGATCTTCAGACATAACTAGGACTATAGGCTTTAGCCACTGTGTCTGACAGCAAAGTCTGGAAATATATCCTGGGCTTGAGCTCAGGGCCTGAGCACTGTCCTTTGACTTTCTCAAAGCCAGAGCTCTACCACTTGAGCCTCAGCACCACTTCAGGCTTTTTTCTATGTACATGGTACCGAGGATTCAAACCTGGATCTTGGTACATGTTAGGTAAGCACTTTAACACTAGGCCGAACTCCCGGCCCCTGGAAATATTTTTGTAATAAATGCAACAATGCTGTAAAAAAAATCACATCACCTTGGGTTAAAAAGCACCTACTCATCTATTAAATATTTACTACGTAACTACTGTTTGCCAGGTATCATTTTTAGGCATTTGAGAAAAGTCAATATACAAAACAAAAAGACTTCCCTTGTGGAGCTTAGATTTCACTGAAATGAGACAGTAAGAAGTAAGTGGGTAAGGTGATAGGATTTCCTGTTATCAAAAGAAAATGCCTACAGTAGAAACAAGTAAAATAGAAAGAAGACTTCATATAGAAAAGAGAAGATGACATCTGAGCAAAGAACAGGGGAAGCCAGTACATTGCTCATTGAAATGGTCTGGTGCAAAGGCTTTAAGACTGCTAGGAAGGCCAGCATGACTGTAGCATAATAAGGAAGCTAATGTGTTCAGTAAGGAATTGTGCATATGTATGTGTGATCATGTGTGCATGCGTACACATGCTGTGTGTTTGTGCACGTGTAGGTAAATACACGAAAGAGAGAGGATGTTATAAAAGGCCTTCTATTTTAGACTTATTTTGTATATAGGTATGTACAATACAAACATACATATATACATATATATAATACATTTCAAATGTTAATTAAGAAAGTACAGAACAAAAATGTTTAAAGCTTTAGTTTTTTTGCATAGATTAGTTTTAGCCAAGGGAGATAATTTATGTCATTTTATTATCTGTACAAATTTATTTCAAAGTTATTTCAATTATGACTGACAAATAACCAAATGAAGAAGCAGTTGTGCTAAGATAATATGGCCAATGAAAGGCTTATTTTCTGCTTATAGTGCAGGTAGAAGCATTTCTATGAGTACTTGACTTTTTAAGCCAGTCCTCACGTTACACCACTCCTCAGCTAAAAAAGGGAAGCCACTTTGTTAGAGCCTTAAGATTCAGTCAAAGGGACTATTGGCAGGGGCTGTCCTTTCTTGGGCAGGAAGCAGCTGCTAAAGGCTGGTTCAGCTCTCTTGGTCATCTGGAAGAGAGAAATGTGCAAATGGTGAGCAAAATGCTGTAGAGAAAAGGATGCCTTTAGCACCACCTGGAAATGCACTAACAATGCAAATTTTTGGGCCCAGGCAATGCTGAGGGTGAGCGTGTGTGTGTGTGTGTGTGTGTGTGTGTGTGTGTGTGTGTGTGTGTGTCTATGTGTGTGTTTCTATGTAACTTCTTGTGACCTTAAGCCCATTTCTAGGGAGTATAAATGACTCACCTTGGAAGAATTGCCTCATGAGAAGCTTGCTTTCCATCTACTTGGCATGTACTCTTCTTTCTGGCAAGGTGGAGCCCCGTGCTCTTTCCTTTAGTAGTATGGAAACTCTAACTTTTTATGACATCACTGACAACCAGAAGTGCACCTGCAAAGGCCCTAGTAAGCATACAGGCTTCTTCACACATCAGAAGCCTTTTGACATTCCATAGTCACCATGTTCAAACTGACTCATTCCCAGCTAACTAAATACCATTGTAAGGTGTAAATTTGGTTTCCCAAAAGAATAACTAGTGTTACAAATCTTGGGTAAAATATCTTTTTCTTCACATATAAAAATGGTCTATGGGCTCTTACATCACTTTCATTTTTTCTTATGCTTTTAATGGAAAATAAATTCTCTATATTTCTTTTATGTGTAGGTAAGAAACTCAAAAAACAGAGCTTTGTTGAAATTGGGTGTTGACCAAGTATGAAGTAACCAACAGATCTGGGAACTCTTTTCACCTCAGTGTGAGCAAACAACTTGTATGTGGAAAAATGAAAGAAGAAGCAATTTAGTCATTACTTTTTTAATTATGCCATGATAAGGGCTTGAACCCAGGACCTGAGTATTGTCTCTTAGCTTTTTTGGTTAAGGCTGGTTCTCTACCACTTGAGTCACAACTCCACTTATAACTTTTTGGAAGATTCTCACAGACTTTCCTGCCTGGGTTGGCTTTGAACTCTGATCCTCAGAACACAGCTTCCTGAATAGCTAGGCACTTAACTCTCAACTAAGTGGTTACTCTCAAAGGGGGCAAAAGCAAAAGAGAAAACAGAACAGGATATGTTATATTATTCTTTCCAGGGTATTTTATTATATTTTCTCTTAAGAAGATCTCTTTCGTTCATAGTACACTTTTTAAAAAAATTAGCAATTGGGCCAGGAGTTTGGCCTAGTGGTTAAAGTGCTTGCCTAGCATGCACGAAGACCCGGGTTCGATTCCTTGGTACCACATACATAGACAAAAGCCGGAAATGGTGCTGAGGCTCAAGTGGTAGAGCTCTAGCCTTGAGAAAGTCCAAGGACAGCGCTCAGGCCCTGAGCTCAAGCCCAGGACTGGCAAAAAAAAAAAAAAATAAGCAATAGCCATTGTAAAACACCATATAAGACGGACATATTCATTTTATTTCACAGGAGGATTCCAATTTTCAGGTATTTCTCTTTTACTCTGAAGGAATGAATGATCATGTATACTTATGAGGAAAATTACTCTTCTCTCTATGAAAAGGAAATTAGGAGATGAGGGAGGTGTGTAGATGAAGGAGGTTTCAAGCCTGTGACATCATATGGTGATTTGCTCTGATTCACTCAATGGATATGGCAGGTTAAAACAGACCTCTACTCCATATGTCTTCATAGGGTAGCTGGACTATCTTTGCTTGGGAGGCATCCAATCCAAATTTGCCTGCTGCATCTCTTGCACATGGAAAACAAATAATCTGGCTCCAGGGACTTTTATTCTGCAATCATAGCTTCAGCCACAGATGAGGAAACTCTTTGTTCTGATTTTTTGTGGGTCAGTGTGAAAACTCCTTGATTAGCCTCATCCCCTTTCTTAGTGATCAGTGATGGTGTAGCTGCAAGGGTGAGATGTGTCATTAAAGTAGATGCTGTTGGTTGAGTTGGGAAACCAGAAATGAATTCACGAGAGCCCTATTTGTTACAAAGGGAAAATATTGGTATAGGAGTCACATACAGGAGAAATATGAAACTAAGTAAGTTAAAATTTCAGATGTTGCTAGTGTTTAGCAAAAAAAAAAAAAGAATGGTAAAGGAAACAGAGCTTGCAATTGTGCTGCCTCTGTACATTACCTCATTAATCTCCATGGTAACTGAAAAGACACATTAAACAGACATCCTTCCCATGGAGTCTATGAGGAAAAGAAGCACAGGGTGTGTGGTTACATAACGACTCAAGGCTGCACATAAAGTGAGACATGAATTCTGTCTCTGAATTTTCTTTGAGAGCTTTACTGTGACCTTGTTCAGTTATATGATTGTTCCATGTGTTATCTATCTTTTCTAGCATTTACGAGCATCTTAAAACACTCCCAAGAAGATGCCATATGAGAGGAATTATAATAATAAGCTCAAAATGATGGGCTGCAGACTGTGTGGCTTAAGTCATTGTTTATTTCTCATAGTTTTGTAGACTGGGAAGCTCAAAAATTTGATATTTAGTAAGGGCATTATTCCTGTTTTGCCTATGACTGTTTTACCATTGTTTCCTCACAAAATGGGGAATGAGCTTATATTTTGCATGTCTCCTGTGTTGAAAGCACTAATCACATTAATGGAGGCTTTACCCTCAATACCATTGGATTTTAGCATATTATTTTCACGAACATATTTCCTTTGGTACTCTACAACATATATGGACATTCACAAGACTTTTTTTTATGGAAGCAAACATAAAATGTGTGTGAAAATTTAGTAAAGTTCCAATGTGCTATTGTTTGAGGTTTTATTTTTTTAACAACATGTCAAAGAAAAGATTAACTTGAGGCACACTGTGGCAGAATTCAATTTGGATTCCGTCTTCTCCTAAATTATCAGCTGCACAACAGTCTCCAAGGAACCCAGGGATTAAGTCTCAGAGATTTCTTAAATTCTGTTATAGTAAAGGTAAGAAGGGTGGACGAGATTGGATGGATACATTGCTTTGGACCTCTGGGTGGGCATGCTAGATATAGCAATTGTGTAGAGTGTGTGGTTAAGAGCCACTCTGGGCTCTAAGAAGCAAGAAGGGAAAAGAAGAAGCTCAAGTCCCACATTTGCTCAATATGCCTAAGACTAAGGACTTTCCATGAGATGCTCCCTCTCAGTACTGTTACTCTGGCAACCAAACCTTTCATATATGGACCTTTGACAGACACTTGTCCAGTCCACAAGAGATATTAGGGGCTCCATTAATTATATTATGGTTCTATAATAATGAAGGCAAAACTTTACTGTGCGAGAATGAAAGAAAGGGGTCCGGTTCATCTGGGACTTCTGACTTCTAATGTAGTGAATCAGTTTTCCGACTGATCCTCTGAGAGTCCACAATGTGCCCACACTGTACACAGAGTTATTATTTGCTAATGTTATTCATTGCCTCATTATAATCTTGCTATTTCCTTGTTATACATGACTCAAGGTAAATAATAGAGCTACAGCATTGAGTTTTCTCTTTCTTTCATGACTCTGCTCTAAAAGTCAACAGAAAAATAAGAAGGGAGCTGTCAAAATAGGAGAACGATAGATCTTCTGTTACTTCCTCCTTTCTTTCTCTTTAAAGTTGTCATTTCCTAGTCAAAAGTAGACTTTTAGATTCAAGGTTTATTACAATGCTATTTATATATGCTTCACATAAGAATGACTACAACATTAGGAAGGAAGGTAAAGGTAAATTTGGCATAACTTTAGAAACAGTTTATTTCCGGACTTCCCCAAATGTATAGTCGACTGTAGAGTGTGGATAAGGGAGGCTAATTTTATTTTCAGCATTTAGTAAAGCCTTGGATAACAAAAACAAAATAAAACAGAAAGGACATTCAGTATGATCCTGCAGAGTGGCATATCAGTTATAAAAGCATCAGTCATATGATCACATGCTAGAGAAACCCAGTTATTTGTGGGCCTTATAGCTGTGGAGACAAGAAAGTGAAGAGAGGTTAAGTACTTGTATGTGCTACAACTAGAAAAGGAGTAGAGAACAGAGCACCTGATGATGAAATTTTCTGTCTGGGAGCATAACAAACATTATATCATGGAAACCTCCCCACTTCAAAAGCCCAGAAATGCTGGATCTGATACCAAAAACAGTCTTTAAAATGAATGACTGAACTTGGAAGAAGGTGGAAATACATCACTAGAACACAGGGTTTAATGATATTGTGTCTCCTTTTGGTCTGAAAGAGAAGTGAAAGACTATGGAGGAAAGAAAGTTCTAATATACAGATACAGGCACACACCCACACACATGCACACACAATGAGAGTGGATTGGAAGAGAGGAAATGATCAAGAGAAGCAAACGGGAAACACAAAGTTGAAACAGTTGCAATGAAAAAGATAATAGAGATTTCTATTGGCACATTGATAACCTTAGTAAAAACAGAATATTCTAAACTCAAGTTATCAAGCTCAAGTTTTTTTTGTTGTTGTTATTATTGTTTTATCCAGTTCTGAGCTTGGACTCAGGGCCTGGGCATTAAACATTAGAAGAAATACACACATTAATTAAAACACAAAGAATCATTGAAATTCTGTATGTAAAGTCCTATCATTGATGCTGGTGGCTCAAGCCTCTTGTAATCCTAGTGATTCAGGAGACTGAGATCTGAGGATCACGGTTTAAAGCCAGCCTGGGCAGAAAAGTCTGTGAGACTCATTTCCAATAACTTAGCCAAAAGTGGAACTGTGGCTCAAGTGATAGAGTGTTAGCCTTGAGCATAAAAGCTGAGGCAGAGCTCCCACACCCCACGGCTTTGTCAAACTTTGTCAGTTCTACAACCAAAACAATTTCAGACAAAACAAACCTCTACTTCATATTACTTCATAATAATTAAATTACTTCATAATAATTAAATATCCATTTCAAAAGAACATAATGGTTCTAGTTTCTAAGTATCTAATATTACACCAATAAAATATAAAATAAAATTTTGACCAAATTACAAGGAAAAACTAATAAGATTTTTGGAAATATTTCTCGGATTTCACAGGTCCTAAACAAATGTAGACAGCATATAAAGATTGGAATATATAATTTTTATGTTTTAAAAATGAACTCTAATTCAAAATCATAAAATGTATGAAGAAAATTTAAGGGGAGAGACAAAGAAGATAGATTTTAGATGTTCCACAGTTTTTGCACCTCTGATAATCTAAGATAGAACATCAGGTCTTTGGCAAGGAGAGTAGATGGCTTAGAAAAGCAATTTGCTTTAGAAAACAAAGAGTGAACCACTCAAGAGTAGACAGAGAGGTGAGGAAGCCTAGAAATGTGGAACTCTGAATCTTTTTTTCCCCCTAAAAGTAAAATCTCACTTAGGATGAGCCCAGGGTTGCCCTGTGTCCTGTGTCAAGCTGAGTGTCCTCTGGTGGAATATGCAGCCTTCATGGAGAATATTCTGATTCCTCTGTGCCTGGAGTCAATACTGTGAATGCTGGAGTTGAAAGGGATAGCCTCACACATGAAGGCTACTCCATGCTTGAGATTCTGTCACATGCCTGGAGCCACTGTGATTGGCCAGAGCTGGTTCATCACTGTAACTGCTGTATAACTGCTGGCTTGATAGGATTCTAGAGCTTCTACTTCATGATTGGCTGCGACTAGAGTGGAATCATGGTAAATGTTATTCTCAGAAGAAACCAAGAGCTGACATATTGGAAGAGCCACAGACTGAACTCCGAGGACCAGGGATTAGAGCACTTGCAGTCCTAATGGAGCCCAGATAGTATTTGTTCTTATCCTCAGCAGAAAAGGAAGAAGTACTGACTTTTATACATTGCTTATTCTTATTTTTTCCTTTTTGTCTCTGGAGTCTGCTATTGTTCCTTGTAATAACTATACTGTGTTTTCACATATTATTATGTCTTATATCTTCATCCCATATTCTTCTGTCCCTTCTCCTTTCTTCTTTATTTTCCCTTCCATTACATCTCATTTTTATTACTTAAATATTTAATATTTATAATGGTTAATGTTTTTATTCTCCTAGTTTATCTTCTATGAGCATCTTATTAAGAATATGGTTGATATTTTATTTTTCCTTACTAGATTTAAATATCTGCTTTGATTTTTAATGATTTAGTAATTTCTGCATACTGGATCTCCTTTGAGTGGCAGATATCCAAATTAAGAGATGTACAAATCACAATATAAAACAGACAAAATATCAAAAAGCAAGGCAATATGACTCTTTCAAAAGTTTATAACACTCCAGTAACTGAATTCAAAGCACAGAAAATGGCTGTAATGCCAGACACATAGTTGAAGCCTGCACTTAAAAATAGTCCATCACAAGCTAGTGCTTTTGGGTTATGACTGTACTCTTAGCTACTCAGGAGACTGAGATTTGAGGATCATGATTCAAAGCCAGCCTGGACAGGAAAGACTGTGAGACTCATCGCTGATTAACCTCCAGAAAAACCAAAAGTAGCATT
The DNA here is from genome assembly GCF_031878675.1 of Megascapheus bottae. Lineage (NCBI taxonomy): Eukaryota > Metazoa > Chordata > Mammalia > Rodentia > Geomyidae > Megascapheus > Megascapheus bottae. The sequence continues at coordinate 62,335,230 of NC_143512.1, forward strand.
GTGGCTGGATTTTGTAGATCACTAGCCTTGAGCAAAAGAACTAAGGGACAGCAACCAGACCTACCAAATGACCTACCAAAAGAGCTTCAAATGAAGTGAAGAAATCAGTTTAAACCTGGATGAATGATTTAAGAAAGGGAGATTATGAAAGAAAAATAATGAAAATTTTAGACATGAAAAACTCAATAAATAAATAACAATAAAGAATATGACTAGTAGTGCAGATCCATCAGAAGATAAAAAGAGTCAGGAAATATTATATTCAGCTATCAATGAAGAAAAACAAATAATAATGACCAACACAACCTTCAGTAACTTTGAGACCCAACCAAAGAATACATGAAGTAGAATGGCTTGAGATACCAACTAAAGGCATAAACAACCTTTTAGAGGAAACACACAAAAATTTCTTTAATTTTGAGGGCTATATCAATACCTATGTATAAGAGACTTTTGTAGACAAGCTCAAGAAATAACCTTTCAATGTGACATTATAGTTCAAACATCATTATCATGCAACAACAAAAAAAGAACAGCAAAAGCTCCAAGAGAAACATATTAACTTACTTACAACAGCAAACACCTCAGAATCATCTGAGACCTCTTGCCAGAAACCTGAATACTCAAAAAAGCATAAAACAATATATTTCAAGCTCTGCTAGACAAGGTTACTAAATCAAACAAAGTTATAATTCACTTCAACAGAGAAATAAAGAGGTTTCAAGGTGGGCAGAAGATAAAGTAGTTCCTAAGACGATGGAGGAATGACCCTGAAACATTTTAGAAATCTCTCTTCCAGGAGAGGCTCAGAGTGCAGGGGCTGAAGATGCATGCCTGATTCTACCTAGATTTCCAAGGACATCTTGGACAGCTTTGTATCTTAGGAGGAGAATTTTTGCAGAGGTGGAGTTTCCACAGAGAGCTTCAAGTAGGCCAATGCAAGTGGAACCCTGCACGTAGAGCCACCGTTGAGGCCTGAGAACAGCAAAATTACTTGTGTGCAAGACCAGCCTGGCGTTTGACCTCAATACACAAAAGTAAAGTGAATCCATATTAATACATGTCACTTGATTGAATCTTATATTTTTTCATTGGCTTCAAAAATCAGTCACATTTATTCCCTCACATAGTTCCTGGATTTCAAGGACATATAAATTAGAAACAAAGCATCAAGAAGTTCTTTTGCAGTGCAACAGGCTTCCTAATAGTTCACATTGCAGGCCAAAGTCCAAAATCAATTTTGGCAAGCCAGATTGATGATTTTGACAGTGTCTGTTCGTTGCAGTGGCTCCAGAACGAATCTGTTCCTTGCTTGGTTTGACTTCTAGAGGCTGCCAGCATTCCATGGCTTACAGTTGCATCAGGCTAGTCTTTAAGACCTAGATCTTCAAATATCTCTTTGTTTTCTGAATGGGAAATATCCATTTATCACCCTCTAACAGGAATACATGTGACTGCATTGAGTGTTGCCACAGATAATATAGGCTAAAACTTCTCAAGATCATTAATCATGTGTGATTCTTCCATAGAAAGTAACATGTCTATGTTCTTGAGCATGGCAAGTGAATGTCCTTTTATGAGGAAGAGTATTTGGTATCCTCTTACCTTGGCTTCCTCTTTCTTGATATCCTTTCTTTTTTCTTTGTTTTGTAGCAACACACCTTCCAATAACTTTAGAGAAAAATAAGAGGCATAGCACTTTCAATTTTTCCCAGTATTTGACTATAGCTTTGTATGTAGAATGTTAATATGATACGTATTGCTCTTTGGAAAGCACGTGATATAGGAGCATGCATCTATTTTCTTGATTCTTATTATTAATTCTATTTTGAGAAAATTTGAGTATTTGTGATATTAATTTGCAAATTTCCCTAGGTGTCCAACAATGGTTGAACGCTATTGACAATATCTGGCTTCATCTATTCTTGCCTTTGTGCCAAGTCTATCACAATTATTAAATCAAAATATCCAATTAATGGAGGACACAAATGGCTTTAGATTTTTTTTAGTGAGTTGTAGTTATAAAAATAAAGTTTCCAAGTAAGAGGGTAGTGATACACATACTTCCAATAACAGTGACATACGGAATAAAACAAATAATGTTTGAATAAAACAAATAATGTTACCAAATGCCTTTAATTTTTATTGTCTAGAAATTGGATTTTGCTAGAATCATTTAATATAACTCTTAGGTATAACAGATAGATTATTATTAGAACTGAGTAGATTGGGAACAATTTTAATTTTACAGTATTTAAATTTTAATACTCATAGAAAAAAAATGGATGGATTTTATCATATAAAATCATTTGTCAAATATGGCACATTGAATAAGAATATATTTGTACTAAAATAATCACAGCTCAATAAGGAAAAATTAAAATTGACTTCAAGTTATTAAGTATTTCAGCACCTGTGGAGAAAGTAATGTTTCCATGAGAATTATGGCCTAAAGGGAAAAGCCAACAAGAGTATCTAATTTATTAGCTTCTAAATATGCAATGCTAAATAATTTCACAGAAACATTAAATCATAAGCGAAAGAAAATTTTTCCCGAAGTACAAATGACCTTGTTGATAGAAGTAGCTATAATATATGTAGATAAATTAAAATTGATTAGTGTAGATTAATATTATATCAAATAGTAGATAAATACAATTATTCTGCTTGTTTTTAATGTTTAGAAAAATCAGTATAACAAAGTTTTATGCTTACTTCATAGATATGTGCTATATTATACTTCTTAGGCTTTATTTGTTTTTTTAATTTTTATTTTTTGCCAGTCCTGGGCTTGAGCTCAGGGCCTGAGCACTGACTGTCCTTGGACTTTCTTAAGGCTAGAGCTCTACCACTCCAGCCTCAGCACCATTTCCAGCTTTTTTCTATGTATGTGGTACCGAGGAATCGAACCCAGGTCTTTGTGCATGCCAGGCAAGCACTCTACCACTAGACAATACTCCCAGCCCTCTTAGGCTTTATTTATTTATTTACTTATTTTACCAATCTTGGGCTTGATCTCAGGGCATGGGCACTGTCCTTGGGCTTTCTTAAGGCTAGTGCTCTACCACTTGAATCATAGCACTACTTCTGGTCTTTTCTGTGTATGTGGTACAGAGGAATTGGATCCAGGGCTTTGTACATGCAGACAAGCACCCTATCACTAGGCCATGTTCTTAGCCCCTAATTTTATTTTTTTTAAGCTAGCATTGTTTTACACACACACACACACACACACACACACACACACACACACACACTGGAGCTTCCTTCTATGGAGAACACCATTTTTTTTTTCTTTTCTGGTCCTGGGGTTTGAACTCAGGCTCAGAGTGTTGTTCCTGAGCCTCTTTTTGTTTAAGCCTAGCATTTTATCACTTGAGCCATAGCACCTTTTCTGTCTTTTTCTGAGTAGTTTATTGGGGATAAAAATCTCATAGACTTTCCTCCCTGAGCTGGCTTCAAACCGCTATCCTCAGATCTCAGCTAGGATTACAAGTGTGAGCCACCAACACCCAGAAAGAGCACCATTAAAAAAAAATAGTCTTCTTGGTTTAGGGTAGCTTAAAGTCCCATATTGTAAGGACACAACATGATGTATTTCCATTTGACTTCATCAGGAGCAGACACAAACGTGAGGATTTATTTGTAAGTAATTTATTAATAAGTGCTCCCAAGAAAACTGGAAAATAAAGAAATGACATTAGAAAGCAAATTTGGCCAAGCAAAGCATAGAATCAAGCAAAATCCCGCTGAGTAAAGTTTGATCCATTCTGAAGTGCAAGTTTGAAGTTCATAGGTCCATTTTCACCAGAGCCAAAACTTGGAGTGGTTATGGACCAGTCAGTTAAGCCTTCTCAAGGAGAGACAAATCCCCTGGTGGTTTATATCAATTCTCCAGCGAGATCTAGCAACCTGAGGCCACTCTCCAAACGGAGGTGCAGAGGTAAATCTCCCCCCTCCCAAAAAAAATGTGTAGGCCTGGAGTTTAGCCTAGTGGTAGAGTGCTTGCCTAGCATGCACGAAGACCCGCGTTTGATTCCTTGGTACCACATACTTAGAAAAAGCCAGAAGTGGTGCTGAGGCTCAAGTGTTAGAGTTCTAGCCTTGAGAAAAATCCAAGGACAGTCCTCTGGCCCTGAGTTTAAGCTCAGGACTGGCAAAAAAAAATGTGTGTGCAGCAACGGCTTGGCCCTGGGGCACCCTAGGTTTTGTCTGAGTCTAGGGCTAAATTCAGCATCAGCCTAGGTATTAGTCTAGGTCTATTACCTCTTAGCAGGGAGAGAATTACTCTGTTTTCACCTCTGTTTATTTTCCAGAAATCAAGGATAACCTTTCTGTTTCAAACAAGTGAAGCCAAATAACAATGTTTTCCCCATTCTTATGAGCTTGAAACATGGAAATGGATCCAATGCAGAAGATTTTAATCTGGCATAGAAACTGAAAAATGGCTACCTTTGCCTAAATGGAACATGATAATGTGGAAGGAAAAAAGGCATAATTTGGATGCTCTCAGAAATTACATGTTTGCAAAGGCCTAGAAAGAATTATAAAACATTGTGTCTTGGAATTTATATAATATTTGTCTATTTCAGTTTAGCATAGATCAATTCGAAACTGGAAGCTAATTTAACTGCAAATTGGGATTTGTTGTTTTTTGTTGCAAAAATAGCCTTCGTGAACATTTCATTTTCGACTATTTGATGCTTTACTTACATGCTTTATTTGCTGAATGCAGTTTACACTGAATAGTGTTAACTTCTTTTTTTTTCATATATTTTTTATTGTAATTAATAGAAGGGTTACATGATATTTGCCAGATAGAAGGTGCATTAATTCATATACATTGATACCCTTTCACATGTCTTGGTCCCCATTTCCCTCCCTCCCACCCCCACCTCTCATCTTGTTTTCCCCCTTCCCTATCCAATTTCAAATAACCAAATACAAATATATCCGATATATCAGGTAACAAAGTGAGATTTGTTAGGAAATGGAAAGACTTAGAAAAAATCATATTAAGTGAAGTAAGTCAGACTCAAAAGAACTTAGGCTCAATGGTTTCCCTCATTTGTCATAATCAGTAGAAACCTTGGGCTCTCCTAGCAGAGATTTGCAATAGAGCAAAATCTTGATACAAAAGGCCATATAGTATCACGCTAATGAAAGGATCTCTAGGATATAGAAACATAAGCCATATAATGAATGATTGTTGTCCTTAAGGTACTATGTTATCTCTCATCTCTTTTAGTGTTAACTTCTTAAATACAATAAGAATATACCTTATAGAAAATTTACCATTTTTCTATTATCTGTTCCTTTTCTTCCTAAAATGTCATAGCATTCTAGGAGAAACAGGCAAGTAAGACAAGTAAAACAACACATAAACGTAATCCAGAATCTTATTATTGCAGCATGACTCTTCTTTTGCAGGGGCTGATCTGATTTGTTAGGATGTGCAGGAAGGGAAGCTGTGTGTGTGTGTGTGTGTGTGTGTGTGTGTGTGTGTGTGTGTGTTAAATAGATTTGAATGTATCTAATGATCCCTCATAAAGTTTATATTTGGAGTTTAGAACTTAAAAGTATTTTTCTTCTTCTTTCTGAGCACATTAAAATAAGTACCTTTCCACAGCATAGAATAACAAAGTGAAGAATGAGAGAAATGAAATTAATAAAATGATTAATTAAATGTAATGCTAATTATAAAAATGCGATTAATAAAATGTTATGGCATTGAATTTGAGAGTTAGACGTAAAAGGACCGCTTACCTTGCTTTTTCATATCCATGATTATCTTAATGTTGTCATCTGTGAAATGTGTGATAAATATACCCATATCTTGTAGTGTGGTCAAGGTGGATGACATAATGATGAATAAAACCTAGCACAATGCCCTACTCTTGCTGAGAACACAGTAAGTTGGTGTCAGACTAAATGTAATAACTGGCAAAGTTTAATTTTACATCCATTCTATATAACATTATATTTGAATACTACAGTCTTATTTTTGTTATTACTTCCTTCCTTTTATCACTTCTTTGTTTGCCATCCCATCCTCCCCTCCTTACCCTCTCCTTTCCTCCCCTCTCTTTTCTTCTCCTCTCCTCGCTTCCTCTTCTTCCTCCTTTTTCCTTCTTTCTCTTTATGTGTTATATCTAGACTCCAAGTCCTATTAAATGTGTACATTATTTTACAATCATATGTATTATTAGCTTTTTGCCAGACCTGGGGCTTGAACTCAGGACCTGAGCACTGTCCTCTGGCTTTCTCAAGACTAGAACTCTACCACTTGAGACATAGCACCACTTCAGGCTTTTTCTGTATATGTAATACTTAGGAATCAAACCCAGATCTTCACACATGCTAGGCAAGCACACTACCATTAGGCCAAACTCATGGGCTGATATATATTATTTAATCAGGAAAACTTATTTTTTCTTTCCTTTCCCTCCTCCTCCTCTCTCTCCCCAATCTCCTCTTTCTTCTCTCTCTCTCTCTTTTCAGGTTATATGTTAAATTCAGATCCAGAGTCTCATTAAATTTAAATCTTGCATTACAGTCATATATTATTAAATTAGGAAAAAAATTTTTCCAAATCTTTACATAAAATACATAGAAATTCACAGAAAGTGACTGAATATCACTTTCAGCCCCACCTCTAAGGAAACACTGCATGAGCATTTTACACTCAAATGTCTTCCTCTCTTTCAGGAATAGCAAAGGAAAATTGTGTTCTGATTCTAGACACCATGGCGCTCTGTAAATATAACCTATTAATTTACTATCAACCTTAACTAAAGCTCAGACTTAGTTTGTCATCACAAAATGAATCATAGAGTTGAAACAAGCAAGCCACCAAACAAATGTAATCAGATGATTTGCTTTACCAAGTAAAATTGCTGATTTTCTGAGATAAACTAAGCTAGCAGACTGTTCATAATTCAAATCATGAACAATTCTGCATGAGCTGGGTTAATAGCCCAAGTTGATTTTATTATGTAAAGGTTAACAGTAGACAGACCAGTGCTGGTCTATTATGAACCTTGTGCATGTGTTTTAAGTAATGTTTCTAAAAAAAACCCATGACAGTTAAATAACCACTGGCCATACGTCCTTGCAAATGGACATTTGACGATAATTTTACCATGAAAAGCAGTTGTCAGAGACTTTTTAAAAGAGCAAAAATGTATCATGTGATGCAATTTTGAAAAGCTGAAGTAAAATCCCATTAATTCTTTCCCTTAAATTCCACAGAAGACAATCTTTGTAAGAAACAACATAAAACTGATTAAGAAGGTCAATTTGCCCTTTGGATCAAACAGTACTAAAATTTATAGCTATTCTTTGGTGACCTAGAAGGAGACAATCCAGCAGTACGTGAGGACTGGAAACACTTCTGCAGTGGGCATCTATGCCAGAAAAGGATCCAAAGTCTCTAGTTACCAAAAATTATTAAATTTGGACTCTTTAGGATCAGATTGTTCCTGATCTTAGTTCTGTAGGATGTGGTAGCTCATCATGAAAGATTGTCTAACATTGTGGTATGATTGACATTGGTAGTAAGAATAATTTTCAAACAGCTTTGCCAGTTGATGTGTTTTAGAGTATTTGACAACTTTGAAAACTACTAGTTTGTAAATAAAAAATATCACAAACCTTATGGTACCAAAACATTTGAAGATTTTCTGTACTCTTGAGTGTTATATTGTTAATGTAGCAAGATGAAGTTGATAACATTTTTATACAATTAATTTATCTCAGTTTTCTTCAGTTATATATTTGCTCTGCTAAGACAAAAGCCCAATATTAACCAGACAGAGAGAAGAATTCATGATAGTTAATTGTAATTAAGTAATTGTTCTGAAGAGCACACAACTAAAATCATTTAAACGTTTTCCCTCATATATATCCAAGTGGGGTGCGATGGCTCATGCCTGTAATCCTAGCTAATCAAGAGGCGGAGATCTGAGGATCAAGGTTCAAAGCCAACCTGGGCACAAAAAGACCTGAAACTCTTTTTTTCATATATTTTTATTGTAATTAATGGAAGGGTTACATTATATTCACCAGATAGAAGGTGCATTACTTCACAAACATCGATACCCTTTCTCATGTCTTGGTTCCCATTTCCCTCCCTCCCATCCCCACCTTTCATCTTTTTTTCTCCCCTTCTGTATCCTATTTCAAATAACCAAATAAACATATATACAATATATCATATAACAAGGTAAAATACTGTAACAATAGATAACCAAGGGACAGCAAAAAAGATGAGAGATAACATAGTATATTAAGGACAACTATCACTCATTATATGGCTTTTGTTTCTATATCCTGAAGATCCTTTCATTTAGCATAATACCATATGGCTTATGTATCTAGGCTTTGCTCTATTGTAAATCTGAGTTGATCACATTTATAGACATATTCTAATTAGTTTTCTCAGAAGTTTCTAGGTAACACTGATTTGGTGGGTACAAAACTGGGCAGAAACAATGTGACATGGTAAAGAGGATTTAGCAGTACTATTAAAAAACTCACACTTTGACCACTAATTCTCAAAACAAATTTCTTCTAGGTGTTTTACAAATGTAATCTGTGGCTTAATAATCAAGATCTTAACTGAACATCTTACCGGTCTACGACTAAAGGGAGCTATTATTAAGTAAATTACTTAAATGGTTAAATTTAGATTTATCATCAATAAAGGCAAACAAGGCAGTGAGCATTTCATTGATGCACATAATTTTATTGATGTTCAACTATGTGATCTGAATTGATGTGCAATTGAATATAGAAGCAATTTTCCAGAGTTTTTACTCTGATTTTCCTCTAGTGTCAAAATAAATGTGATGCCTTAAGAAATAAGTGCCAGTGGACCAGTGTGTTTGTTCCTTTATTCCATTGTAAGAATGTCACAAAGTTAAAAATTTCTTCATAAGTCTTCTGATATCTGTTATTATGAGCCTATTGTGTTTTTCTTAATATCATGGATTTAAATAAGTAATTGTGCAATTGGTTGCTTATTGTCAGTGAGTACTCACATCTGTAGAGATAAAGACCATTTCTTTTGGGTTCAGAAATGTTTCTCTAGCAGAGTCATCACTGAATAAAAAAATAGTTGAACAAATTAGTAAATAATGTAATATGAATTAGGTATGTAGATTAGATATCAAGTGCATTTATTCTTATGACAGAGTTAGTCAAGTGGTAGAGTTACCACTTGAGCTATCTGCGCAGGGATTATTTTTGAGCTCTTCATAGTAATTTTCTACATTCTTCACACTATGTTAACATGGATTATTAGAATTTTAGGTATAGGTGTATTAAACAATACTTCCTCTTTTTATTTTCCCTCTGTGTGTCTTTTCTTGACTATTTTTACTTCCCACATCCGGAGAGCAAGGGGTGATCTTCACAAACAGCATTTTAATCTGCTTTCACCTTCCTAGAGCTGACAAAGCAGATAAAATCAACTCCAAAATGCTTGTAAAGTCAAGTGGCTCATCACGCAGCCCAGCAGTGGAAGGGACTTGGGGTTCCTTTTCTCATTTGTGTGTTACATTTTCAGAACTAAGAAGGCATTTCACAGGTGAAGTGAACTCAATAAAGCAACAACAACAACAACCACAAAATGTCATGAAGGGGACACAACATGAGTCTGTTCCCCGAAGGAGTAAGAGCCACAGGAATTGCATAATTTTCTCATTTCAAGTCTTCCTGATACGTGACTGAAGAGTGTGGTTCACTGAGCTACACTCACCTCTACATTTTGTATGATATGTAAAACAGATTTTTTGCCGAGCTTACTTTTATTATTCAATGTATTGAGTTACTATATTAAAAAAAAAAAACAACTGTTTAGAACTTCACCTGCTACTGGTTACTTTTTCTAAGGAGTAACTTGCAAGTTTTCAGTACAAATATGTGCTACACTGGATAAATCAAATTTACAATTTTTACCTGCACCTTTACAGTTCATAGCAATTAACTGATTTGTAGTGATTCATTGTTTTATGTACTAATGACTTGCACATATTTTAAGACAGAAAAAACTTATGTTGCAGGAAACTCTGTTTATAAGTCTTTGCTTACTTGCTTTTTTTTAAACAAAAATTTCTCATCATTTATTTTTATTGTACTTAATAGAAGGGTTACATTATATTCACCAGATAGAGGGTGCATTACTTCACATACATTGATACTCTTTCTCATGTCTTGGGCGTCATTTCCCTCCCACCACCCTGACTCATCATCTTGTTTTCCCTCTTCCCTATCTGACTTTAAATAATCAAATATGCATATATATAATATATCAGATAACAAGATGAAATACTGGAACAATATGAGATAGCCAAGGGACAGCAAAAGAGATGAGAGATATCATAGTACATTAAGGACAACAATCACTCGTTATATGGCTTTTGTTTATATATCCTGGAGATCCTTTCATTTAGCCTCATCTTATATGGACTATGTGTCTAGGTTTTGTTCTATTGTAAGAACCCAAGGTTTCTACTGATTATGACAAATGAGGGAAACCATTGAGCCTATGTTCCTTTGAGTCTGGCTTACTTCACTTAATATGACTTTTCTAAGTCTTTCTTTTTCCCTAAAAATGGGGCAATGTCATTCTTACTGACTGCCGCATAGAATTCCATTGTGTATAAATACCACATCTTGTTGATCCACTCATCAACTGAGGGGCATCTGGGTTGGTTCCATATCTTTGCTATGGTAAATGGTGCTGCAATGAACATCGTTGTGCTAGTGGATTGAGTATGTCCTTGTTTCTGGATGATTAGGTAAGTGCCAAGTAGTGGAATTGCTGGGTCATAGGGGAGTTTTGTGTTTAGTCTTTTGAGGAACTGCCATACTGCTTTCCATAATGGTTGAAAGAGTTTGCACTCCCACCAACATTGTAGTATTGTTCCCTCCTGGCCATATCCCCTCCAGGATCTACTCTTATTAGATTTCTTGATCCTAGCCATTCTAACTGGAGTGAGGTGGAATCTAAGAGTTGTTTTGATTTGCATTTCTTTTATGGCCAGAGATGTGGAGCATTTCTTCATGCTACTACAGGCCATTCTTATTTCTTCTTCAGAGAAGACTCTCTTTAAGTCTTTGGCTCATCTTTTGAGGGGATGGTTGTTTCTTTGGAGATTAGTTTGGGAGTGATTCAATTTTTTGAGCTATTGATATATTTTAGATAGGAGGCCTTTGTCTGTCGAATGGTTAGTGAAGATCTTCTCCCACTCTATAGGCTTCCTAGTTAATTTGGTAGCTATGTCCTTTGCCATACAGAAGTTCTGCAGTCTAATGCAGTCCCACTTATCCAGACTTTCTCTGATTTGTTGTGTTTCTGGGTCCTTATTAATAAAGTTTCAACCTGTGCCAAAGAGACCTAGTGTATCTCCTATTCCTTCTTGTAAAGTTTTCAGTGTGTCGGCTTTTACCTCCAGGTCTTTGATCCATTTGGAGTTAATTCTAGTGCAGGATGACAAAGAAGGATCCAACTTTAGTTTTCTGCACGTGCTTAACCAGTTCTGCCAGCATCACTTGTTGAAGAGGCCATAGGTCTGTGGGTTAATATCTGGGTCCTCAGTTCTTTTCCATTGGTCTTCAGGCATGTTTCTGTGCCAGTACCAAGCTGTTTTGATCACTATAGCTCTGTAATAGTGTCTAAAGTTTGGTATTCAATTTCCTCCTGCACTGTTCTTTCTGCTACCAATTGTTTTTGATACTTCTTTAAAGAATGACATTGGGATATTGATGGTTATTGCAATATATTTGTAGATAGCCCTTGGAAAGATTGCCATTTTCACGATGCTAATTCTTCCAATCCATGAGCATGGAAGGATTTTCCATTTTGTAAGTTCTACTTTAATTTCCTTTTTCAGGGTTTTAACGTTTTCATTGAAAGGTCCTTTATGTTCTTAGTTAATTCCTAGGTACTTCATTTTCTTTGAGCAAAAGGAGTTGCTTTTCTGATTGTTACCTTGTTCCTCTCATTGTTGTCATAAAGGAAGGAGGTTGATTTTTGAGGATTAATTTTGTACCCTGCTACCTTTCCAAAGTTTTGAATGAGCTCAAGTAGCTTGGGAGTGGAGTCTATAGGATTCTTTAAATACAGAATCATGTCATCTGCAAAGAGAGAAAGTTTCACTTCCTCTTTCCCTATTTGGATCCCCTTTATGCTTGCTTCTTGCCTTATTGCTCTGGTTAGGAATTCTAATACTATGTTAAAGAGGAGTGGAGAGAGTGGGCATTCTTGTCTCTTTCCTGATTTTAGGGGATTTGGCTTTAGTTTTTTGCCATTAAGCATAATGGTAGCTGTGGGTTTGTCATACACAGGCCTCTATTACACTGTGGAATGTCCCATGATCTCTAGTTTCTCCAGGGCTTTTAGCCTAAAGCGGTGTTGGATCTTGTTGATGAGTTGCTGAAGATGGTTGGCCAGTATTTTGTTGAGAAGTTTAAAACCAATATTCATCAATGAAATGGGTCTATAATTCTCATTCTTTGATGAATATCTTTCTGGTTTTGAAATGCAGGTTTTAGTGACTATATCAATATAAAATCAATATAAATATATTTATCCAGTCTGTACCCAGTGCTGTCACTATGTTTCTAGGAATGACCACAATGACAGAAGGAAAGCAGGGAGGGTGTGTGTGTGAAGGAAATGGAAAGAATCATAACATCAAAAAAAAAAAAGGTGGAGGTAAAATGGCCAAAATAAAAAATAAGAACCCATAAAATTGCAAATAAGAAAGGGTAGACAAAAAGGAAAAAGAAAGAAAAAAAAGGATATTTTTCAGTTTGTTTTATTTTGGCAGGGTGGGACAGGATAGGAAACTTGTGTCTCCACTAAATTTGGGATCCAAACACTTCAACAGGTCTTTTTCTCTTGCGATTTGGCTTTGCGGTTTTTCTGATCAGTTTGCTCGATTGGGCAAAACTGGTGGAGTTATGATCAGCTTTGTTTACCAAGAGCATGACCCTACCCGCCCAGGGGGAGGAACTGCCACTAGCATGGTGGGGGAGGTAATCCGGCTAAGCTGCCTCTGGGAAAACCTTTGCCCTTTTGAATGATGGCGCTGCCAGCACCACTTCTCAGGCTCCAGTTAGTTTGGCAGGGTCTTTGCCAGCAGTCAAGATGGCGCTGCTGTTGGCTGGGTGGGGGAGGGGACTCCTTCCCATTGCTGTTCCAGGAGCAAAAGTGGGAACCTCCACAGAGGTACTCACAAATTGCTGGATTCTCCAGTTCCATGAAGCTGGAAGGTCTGTGCCACAGCCAGGTGATGGCTCTGGGCTCCTGCAAGCTCTGTGTGGCTCTGTTTGGAGCCGGCAGGGCCGCACTGCTGAGAAGTGCTGTCTGCTCAGGTTTCGGAGGGAGGCTTTGTCTCCGAGGTGGCTTTGAGTGGCTGGCGCCGCTCCATGCTGTCTTCTTGCGCCGGTTTTCTGCCTTTTTCCTCTCTGACTGAGATCTCTGTGGTGCTAAAGCTTACTTAGGATGGATCTTTGGGTATGAACTTTCCCCTATGATGCTAGAACTGGTATCTTGGCGAGAGCTCAGAAAGATTCATACTGAATGGCTGCTATCTTCCACCAATCTCCTCTGCTTGCTTGCTTTTTGTTTTACTATTTCATAGTCAGATGGTATACTGTTGGCAATTTCCTTTCATATTACCAGACCAGCTGCCCTGATACCTAGTCATGTTAAGAAATGCTGTCCTTACTTCCATGGTATACCTAAAAAATGACAATAAAACAATAATTCATTTAAGTGAGGAGGTTATAAGTAGAAAGCAGCATGAAAATCTACCTCTTGATATGTAATATTTGTTGCTCAGGGAGGATGGATGTCAGAACAGGCATGTCAACAGATTGCAGTTACTGTACTTTTTCATGTGTATATTCTCATTTTGTACAAGTGCTGTTGATTGTTTTTATTGTATTGTGTAAATATATTCCACTGTGAAGTATGTTGTTTTCTTCTGTTGATTTATAATTCAGTTTTTTATTAAAGAATTTATTAACATTGATTTTTACATCATATTTCAAATGACATATTTAACAAACAAGTATTAAAGAAGAGAATCTCTATATACAATCACTGCCACTTAGATTTTAGAGCATAATTAAAATTAGGCTGAGGGTTTGTATGTCATAGATTAATATGTATCTATGTAATAAAATATTATGTCTATAGAGTCATAGATTTTTATGTCTATGTAGTTGTGTTTATATTTCAAATACCATGACCATAGCATTGGCTACACAAATATTGAGTCCTTGCTCTTGTACTCAAATTCAGTTTTTTTTAAGTGATCTTTTGCCTGATTGATGTTGGATTTCTACTTATTTATAAAATTTTTGTATCATTAGTTCTCATCACGTTCTTTTCTATTTTGCCTATTATTAATGGTTCTTTCATACTTTTTCTCTATCTTTTCTTTGTGCCAACAAATATCTGATCTGAAATCCAGTAAATATCATAAAATGAATACGTGGTGTTCTTGAATATATTTATCTTTATGGAAATTAATTCTGTAGTTAAAATTTATATTTACGTACTGTTATTTTAGGCAAGCCTTTTATTTTTTTGATTTGACTAGCTGCCCACAAATTTCTCTCCATGTTTCACTTAAAATATTGTAGAGAAATTATTCTTTTTTCTTGTTGTGGACATTTTGTTGTTGAATTATCTAGTAACCATAAAAGTAGGAAACAATGTTTTATGAAATAATGAGATCCATAATTCAGTGACCACAATTTATTCCACAACATTCAATTCACCAATTCTATTTTTATAAAAACTGGATCTTTGTATGATTTCATACCTTTAAACAATCAGATGCTAAGATGTATTTTTATCAAACAATCCAACAATTTTGTTGAGAAAAAATAGTCTTGCTTTTTGCCAAGTCATTCCAGTCAAAACAGGTGAGGTATGATAAAAATATAAATTGTGGCCAGACACTGGTGGCTCATGCCTATTAATCTAACTACTCAGAAGTAGCCTATGAAAAAGGGTCTATAAGTCTTTGTCTTTAATAATAAGAAGTAAAAAGACATACTGGAGATATGGCCCAAATGGTAGTCAGCCAAGCAAGCAAACCAAGTGAATATATATACATATATTTACATATATGTATATATATTTGTGTATATGCATCGATGTACATATACCTCCCCTCCCTCCGACACTATAGCTCTATAAACTCTTAACCTTTACGATAACAAGGAAAATTGTGATAGGTAAATATGTGAATATTTTGGCAAGAGGATGTATATTCTCATCATCTTGCAGATTTGTAACTATGAGTCGTGAGAGTAGAAACAAATAAAAATAACTCTTGTTAGCAAGGATAAATCTAGCCATGACTAAATACATTTTTTTTCTTTCTAATTTGACCTCTCAAAAATAGCTTCATATTATACACAATGGAATTCTATGCTGCCATCAGAAAGAATGACATCGCTCCATTTGTAAGGATATGAAAAGATTTGGAAAAAATCATATTAAGTGAAGTAAGCCAGACCCAAAGGAACATAGGCTCAATGATTTCCCTCATTTGTCATAATTAGCACACACCTAGGACTTTCCCAGCAGAGGATTACAAGAGCACAAAACCTAGATACATAAAGTCCATAAGATTAGGTAAATGAAAGGATTTCCATGATATGGAAACAAGAGCTTTATCTTATATAGTTGTTCTAATGTACTATGTTATTTCTCTTCTCTTTTGTTGCCCTTTGGTTAATCTCATATTGTTACTGTATCTGGTATATTGTATATACGTTTATTTTTTATTTGAAATAGGAAAGGGAAGGGGGGAAACAGATGATTGGGAGGGGGTGGGGAGAGAGAATTGGGGACAAAAACATGAGAAAGGGTATCAATGTGTGAGAAGTAATGCACCTACTATCTGGCGAAAATAACTGTAACCCCTCTATATATTACAATAAAAATAGCTTTACATTCTTTTCATTGTATTTCTAGGAAGTAGATATTTGAAGTCTAATCTATCTTCTTTTTTATTAAGATTTTTATTGTAGCTAATAAAAGGGTTACATTATATTCGCCAGATAGAATGTACATTACCTAACAATCATTGCTACCCCTTCTCATATTTCTGTCCCTATTTCCCTCCCCCTCCCCCTCCCTAATCTATTTTCCTTATTTATTCATTTTTTGCTGATGGTTTTCTAGTTATTTATGACTTTTTGATATATTCTTAGAAATTCACTATTTTTGTCTTCTATTTTATCTTTTGGCATTTTTTTCCTGCTTTGCATATTGTTTCATAGTTTTCACTTTGATTTTAGTAGTAGGATCTTGTAATTTTCTGTTTTCACAATAGTCTGATATCATACTTCCTGAACTTCATGAACTCTTTCTTATATTTTTCCAGTTGTTCCTAATAGTTTTTGTCCGTAGAAGTTTCTTGATTTTTAATGTACTGTGTTATTTCTCATCTCTTTTGTTGTCCTTTGGTTACTCTCATATTGTCACAATATTTTACCTTGTTATCTGGTATATTATATATAAGTTTATTTGTTTATTTGAAATAGGAAAGGGAAGAGGGGGGAAAAGGTGAGGGAAGAAAGAAAAGAAGTTTCTTGATTTTTGAACATAGTTGTGAATCCAAAAAGAAAATTTAATACCATAGCTTAGAAACCTGGGTGATCAAAAATGGTAAAAAATAGACATTGAGAGAGAAATCTTTACATATTCCCTTGTATTGTTTATAGTCAATGATCTCTCTTTTTTTTTTTTTTTTTTTTTTGCCAGTCCTGGGCTTGCGCTCAGGGCCTGAGCACTGTCCTTGGACTTTCTCAAGGCTAGAGCTCTATCACTTGAGCCTCAGCACCAGTTCCGGCTTTTTTCTACATGTGGTACCGAGGAATCGAACCCGGGTCTTCATGCATGCTAGGCAAGCACTTTAACCACTAGGCCAAACTCCCGGCCCCAGTCAATGATCTCTTATCTAAAAGAATGATGTTTATCATTGTGTCAATAAATGTATGTACAAAAGTTATTAGGAATAAAAGAAAAAACTGCAACCAATAAAACTAAACTCTTAAAATTATTATCTTTACTACTTTTATAAACAGTTTCATTTATCAAGGTTTACATATTTACTGAGTATTCCTCTCAGTAAATGGTATGTATGTGAGAGAGAGATGCCCAGAAAAACCCACACACTTCCATCATAATGAGATTTGATAGGAGAAAAACATTCTCTAGCAAAGTAAGACTTAAAGCTTATGCTTATAAGGAGAGAATGTATAACAACAAAATTATTAGAATGAAACGAACTTTTGTAGTGGACTTTCTCTGATTTTTTGTTGCTGTTGTTCTTACTTTGTAGACATATTTCAGACATTCAAAGACAATCAGGAATAAATGGCCAAAGATAACCCATAGTGCTCTTTTGTTCTTGTCATTCTCAAGATGAGAAACGTTCCCTTCGTGTATTCTCCACAAGAATCAAAGGAGCTGTGACTCATAGCCCACGAAGCTGGGAAAATTCCTCTGGAACAGGAAATTGTGGGGCTTCCTAGGCCAAATTTGGGCACAGCTCTGTTTAAAGAAGGGGAAGTAGATAGAGGATTCTAGGAGTGAAGTGTGGGGAAATGCATGAGAAGAAAGCACTACAGGACATACGATTATTTTCTGAGCAGCCATGAGCCATGAAGGGTTGGGCAGTTGATCTCCATTCTGTGTACAGTGCTCTGGGAGGAGTTGAGTGGACTGCAGAGAGAACAGTCTCTGAGTTTGGCTCTTCCACAAACTCCACTGAATCTATTACTGTATGCCTAGAATGAGTTGAAGTCTATTAGAGTACGTGTTCCTAAGACAAGGAGAGAGGAACAAACAACTTAGGATATCGCACCTTCTGCCTGCAACAGAGCAGGCATTCACTTTTGTATTGTGAGTTGTATCTGCCATTCATATGCTAAATTACAATAATAGAAACTGTACGTAATAGCTAATGTAGTATACCCAGATGAGTATTGTTTTTTATTGCAGAGAATAGAATGTTTGGTACTTGTAACTGTGAATGGAGGTAGAAGAAAAAAATCCACTGATAATTGTTGAATAGAGGGAGAGGTAGGAGGTGTGGAGAAAGTGAGATTAAACAAGGCTATCCATCTCATTAAAAAACTATATATAAATGTATGAAAAACAATTGAGAAACTTCTTTGGATAATGAGTAGACACTAAAAAATGGATAACAGAAATGGAAAACACGTGCTCTGAAGGGTGTTTGTACAAGGAGGCGACAGGGTGAAGTAGAATGAGTATGGCCAAAATGCTTCGTGTATATGTATGGAAATGGAAAGATGAAGCGTGTTCAGGCTGGTTTAGGAAGAGGAGAAGGATGTGATGGGAAGTGATGGAGAAGGCCCATCTGAATGAGGTGTACTGCATGTACGTGCTGAAGTGAAACCATTTTGGACACTTGTTACCCATAAAACAGGTGGAAAATATTTCAGGGGAAAAAAAAAGAACAGAACTTGTTCGATATGTAAAAATAAAATAAAATAAAAAGGCAATTTGGCACAAGGTAGCCCGCCCTGTAGGTAATAGCTATTTTGGAATGAAATTTTAGAATGAAGCTTATTTGAGTGTAAGTTTCAGGTTTAACACCTGAGCAGACTGAGGATTCACAGTTAAAGAGATCATGTGAGGTCTCACAACCAGGGAATGAGAAAGCTGGAGGTTTAGCCCAAGTCTTCTGGCATCTCAGTGTGTTCCCAGCTGTTAGAAACCTTCTAATCTAAGACATTCCTTATCTTCAATAATCTGGAATAGTGTACATAATTTTTCCACTTTAATGAGACTGATTACTCTGGGACAATTTTAATGTAAATATAAACAAACATCCTCCCCAAAATAGTTTCAGAGGTCAGCAAGGAGCCAAGCTAATGAAAAGGACACTGGCAAGTGCAGGGGTGGGGGGTGAGGGGAGAGGAGAGAGAATGATTTTTTCTTTTCCCTATAAGGTCAAAGGAAATGATTTGCCAAATGAGTGAAACAGGCTTAGGAATTCTCATATTGACCTTAAAGAAGGTAAATGGTAGTAGTGTATTTGTTGACCTGACAGTGATTTAACCAAGAAAACAGCTCTGTGGAATCACACATTACTGAGAGTAATTCTAGGTAGACAAAAATCCCATTCATCTATCTTTCAGCTACAACGGATTCACTAAATCTTACTCCCCTTTCTTTTTCTACATGTCATATAGTCTATCCAGAACCATGAATCTAGCTAGGTTTAAACTGGATATGCATCATGTCTCATAACAGAAGGCAAAGGCAAAGAACTTGCTCCCACTCTGTTTGCCCAAGAATTAAAACAGTGAGTGTGGCTAAGTCACATGACCTGTTCATGCTTTATGGGGTTCCTCTAGAAGTAGAACCTACTTCCTGATGGCTGTCATGTCACTAAGACATATGTTCAGATAATTACAGAATATTTGCAAATATATCCCAGAAGAACATTTTAGAAAATAAGTTAAAAATGAATATATTTACCATAGAATATATAGGTAAATAAATTTATATATGTGCATATGTTTGTGTAAATTATGACTACTTAGAAAAAGTATAGCATACATATGCATGCCATTAATATCAACATGTAACAGTATTATGACAAATAGTGAACGCAGGAATTATGGAACAATAGAATATCGGAATGAAGAGGTTTATTTTACATAATTATATATATATAAGTATATGTAATTGTGTTTTTTTAAATTTATAGTATAGTCTTTTCTTTTTCCTTTTCTTGAATTTGCTAGTCTTGGGGCTTGAACTCAGGGCCTGAGCACTGTCTTTGGGCTTTCTCAAGGCTTTCTCTACCACTTGAACCACAGCACCACTTTCAGGTTTTTCTGTGTATGTGGTACCAAGAAATTGAACACAATGCTTTGGGCATGCCAGGTAAGCACTCTACCACTAAGCCATGTTCCTGGCTGAGTACAGTATTTTATTTAAGGCTAGTACTCTACCACTTGAGCCACAGTGCCACTGCCAGCTTTTTCTGAGTAGTTTATTAGAGGTAAGCATCTCATGGACTTTCCTGCTCAGGCTGGCTTTGAACTGCGATCCAAAGATCTCAGTCTCCTGGGTAGCTAAGATTACAGGCATGAGCCACCTGCGCCCAGCTTAAACTAGATTTTACAAGAAATTTTTCTGTGTTTCTATGTGGATATAGACACACAGATTTAGGTATGTATGTAAGTAAATTTGTATATGTAGCAGACTTTGCATGGATTGATGTGAAACACAAGCAAATGGACTCTCCCTTCCTTTTGTAGGTGGATATTAAGTACTGTTGATTGACCTCTAGGTCTTATAGGGTCTGGCTTTCATTTCAGCAAAGTATATTTATTTATTTTTGTTTGTTTTTTGGTTGGCTGTGGGGCCTGTTTTTGGTTGAACTCAGGGCCTGGGTGCTGTCCTTGAGCTCTTTTGCTCAAGGCTAGCACTCTAACCATTTTGAGTCACAGTGCCACTTTTCAGTTTTCTGATAGTTTGTTGGAGGTTAGATTTCACAGACTTTCCTGCCCTGCTAGCTTTGAACTGCAATCCATTCCTCCTGAGTAACTATGATTACAAGTGTGAGCTGCTAGCATCCAGCATATATTTTATTTTTAACAGAAAATAAGGAATCAAACTCTAAAAGGCTGAGGTGACTTCTCATATTGTATTGGCTAACTGGGGCTGGAATCAAGGATTAGAATCCAAACATTCTAACTGGGTCCAATGCTCATTCCTCAACGCATTGTTTCTCTATTTTCTTAAACCTTCAAATCACATTTTTCCCCCCTCAAATCAAATATCCTGCAAAAAAAAAAACCCAAACCAAAACAACAACAAAAAATGTAGTATGCTACACAGAAGTAAAATCTAGCTCCTCTAAAAGCAGGGGTAGGAGGTTTAGGTGGAGGAAAGAGAACTGGTGGACAGGAAACCCTGCCTGCCGTCTTAGAGTATTCCTTGCTCATCCTTAGTGGATCTTGGAAACATGGCTTAAACATAATGCTGAGATCCGAGCATATCTCTCTCTCTCCCTCTCTCCCTCTCTCCCTCTCTCCCTCTCTCCCTCTCTCCCTCTCTCCCTCTCTCCCTCTCTCCCTCTCTCCCTCTCTCTCTCTCTCTCCCTCTCCCTCTCCCTCTCCCTCTCCCCTCTCTCTCTCTCTCTGTCTCTCTCTCTCTCTGTCTCTCACTTAGGGCCTAAGCACTGTCCATGAGCTCTGCCCTTTAAGACACAGCACCACTTCTGCCTTTTTCTATGTATGTGGTACAGGGGAATTGACCCCAGGTCTTCGAACATGCTAGGCAAGCACTTTACCACTAGGCTGAACTCCTGGTCCCGAAGTCTATGAAACTCTTATCTTCAATAAAGTATCAAAAATGTTGAAATGCAGCTGTGGCTCAAGCGGTAGAGTACTAATCTTGACCAAAGAAGCTCAGGGACAGTGGCCAGGCCCCAAGTTCAAGGCTCAGGATGGGAAAAAGGAAAATAATTATTAATAATAACATGACAATAGTAATGTAATACATTAGGATTGGTAGAAATAATGCATTGAGACCTTCAAAGAGGAAGGATACCATGGAAGGACTAGTGAGATCCTAGTTCATAGCTAAAAAATTAAAAATTTTCCTTGGCAAAGGGATCGTTCCTTCTGAAAGAACAAAATGGCAAATCTTATTTTTAATTTAAAGGGAGAAAATAAACAGTTCCTCTAAGCCTTACTAAATGAGCTGGCAGCAGTTACCCACATCAGAAGCAGAAAGAGTCCAGGCCCAGGGCCTCAGGGCCTAAGCTACTAGAACTCTGGCCAATGATTCAGTTTGGCGAATCAGCCTCCTTTCTGTTTTATGACAACAGACTCTGGAAGAAAGGCAGGCAGCAGCATTGTTCTATGCACTTGGGGACTCATTTTAGCTTGTCTGGATGAGGAGAAGATAGGTACATGTTTTCCATCCAAAGCAAAGTCATGCCTCATCTTTACCAATATTTGAATTATTCAGATGAAGTTGAATCAAGTCATTCGACATTCTGTGAGGTTTCTGCCTTTTGTTCTTCCTACTTGAAGAGAGTCTACCAGCCCAGAAATCAAATTACCTTTTGTGGATGTAGTGAGATGAGAGGTAATTCAGAGGAGGAGATTTCTTTTTTTCTACAAATTCAGCCGAGGATTAACTCCTTTATGTTAAGTGAAATAAGTCAGACCCAGAGAGACAAAGAATCCATGTTTCCCCATATACGGGGAAGCTAGATTTAGCTAAAAACTTGTTAAGTAAATATTCTGACTGGTATGCAAGTATTTGCAAATGTACTAACTGAAATATGGTAGAGTCAAGAAAGATCTCAAATAGTTGAAGTCCTTAGAAAGCCAAAGTCACAAAGTTCAGCAAAATAAAACATTGGGAATCAAGTACCTGAAAGGGATGGGGTGGGGTGGGGTCATGATAATTAAAGAGGAGAAGAGAGGAAGAATACAGACAAGAATCCAATGTATATTCTACAAAATTAAGAAGAAGAAGGGCAGTATGGTAAGGGGGACAGATGGGTAAGAACGTGGAAGGAATGACATTGGGCAAGATAGATTGCATCCAAGACATGGCTTTAATCAGTGAGGAGTTCTCTGTACAACTACATAAAAATATAATAATTAAAAAAATAAAAGACTCAGGCCGGGAGTTTGGCCTAGTGGTAGAGTGCTTGCCTAGCATGCACAAAGACCTGGGTTCGATTCCTCGGTACCACATACATTGAAAAAAGCTGGAAGTGGTGCTGAGGCTCAAGTGGTAGAGTGCTAAGCCTTGAGAAAGTCCAAGGACAGTGCTCAGGCCCTGAGCCCAAGCCCAGGACTGGCAAAAAAAAAAAAAAGACTCAAACTCCAGCTGTAGAACACAGCCTGCTTTAGGGTGAGGGCCATCTCATGACTGTCTGAAAAAAAAATCTATTCTCCTAGGAAAGAGTCATCTGACAGTCATCTGATTTTCATCATCTTCTTAGAACATCAAACAGTAAACACGAGATATAGTTCATTGAATTCAGGAAGGAATGTTCATACGTACATAAGGTGTTTCCTCACATGTGTGACCTAGGGCATCTTGCCTTTGGTCTCTCTTAAATGCAACTTCTTTGCTCATAGCACATTGGGTCAGTCTCAAAGGACCATGTGACCACCATTTTTTTCTATTCAAATCTAGAGAGTCATGGAGACAACAACCTCTGGTGTATTGATATATAATATATTACATCAATAATATATATGAGCAGTACTATATATTATTCTATATTAATAAAGAATATATATTTTTCTTGGGCTATATTTGTACACTAAAAATAATTCAATTTCCCATTAGAGTCTCTGTGATATCTTTTTAACTTTTGCTTTTATCAAGGAGTCTTTGTTAGACTGCAATCTTAATGCTTCTCAGTGCATCAAAGTGGTGGAAAAGTAGATATGGAACTCATTTATTCATTTAAGAATTATATATGTTGAAAATTATATTGTTAGTTATTGTACTAGTGTCTGAGGAATCTTTCTTGTGTTTCATGCTTTCCTGAATTTCTAAAATCTTCCATCTTTCCTGAAGTAGTGTAGCAATCGGTGCATTTGTTTATGTAAATATTTCAACCACATTATAAACTAATGTTTTACTTTAGTCATTATTTTGCATTTGCAGCACAGAAAACAAACCATGTAGTTTAATTCCGTCAAAACTAATAAAAACTCCTATACAACGCTTGCCAACACTTCCATTAAAGACATATGCCTTGACTCATTAATTCCAATAATTGGGGAAACTACCTCTCCTAGCAGCTGTTGCCATTGAACAAAGAGACAGACAGACAGACAGAAAGACAGAGTGAGGAGATAGAGAAAGTGAGAGTGTGAGAGAGCAAGCAACCCAACAAGCAAACGAGAGAGACAGAGACAGAGACAGAGAAACAGACAGAGAAGAGGGCAAGTGAGAAAGAGCCCCTTGAACTTTACTCAGAAAGTTCCTTTCTGTGCTGAACCATTCTGTTTTCCCTACTCGTTCCTGTGTTGCAGGTTGTACACTGGGGTATTTGACCCTACTTTCACTGGTAGATGCAAAGTGCAAAGTGATAGATAGGGATCCAGCGTTAGTTTTCCACACTTGGAAATCTAGTTTTCACAATACCACTCAATGAAGAGCCTTTCTTTATTTACATCCTATGTTTTGAGATTCCTTCTCAACTATTAAATCGCTGTAGGCATATGCGTTTATCTTTGGGTCTTTTATTTTGCTCCACGTATCTTCAGGCTTACCAAAATAGAAATTTCTGTGTATATGTACAGCATGGCTTAAATTTCATTACCTCAGTCTATGCCCGGTAATACAAAAATAATTCACATTGTAAAACACACTAAACACACTTCAGTTTACCAATGTCTATGGAGAAGATGTACATGATGCTTTCAATATGTACTTTTTCTTTCTAGGGTCTGGTATTCCTTGTTTAGTTCTGTTTCTCTCATCTGTTCTCTTTCTGAAGATTATTAGTTGATTCTCCTTTTTTTCAATGAAGGTATCAATGACCCGAAGTCATTTCTGCAAATACTCTCCTGATTCCCATCTTACTGGTCGTTACCAGAAGTCTCTGGCTGCCTAGTATAATAAAGCAATCATGATTGTCTCCTTAATACTTGGTTCTGGTTTTCCTGCTAATCAGGTTAGTACTGCTGAGAATTCAAAGGAAGAGAATAGAAATTACTAAGAGGAAAGAATTGGTCTTCATACTACAATTCCAAGAAGCAAGACAGAGATAAAAATTTTCCAGCTGGGGAAATAAAACCTTATATTTAAATATATATGACAATCTAACTGGTCTAAGCTTAAGATTTCTGAAGGGCAGAGGTGCTTTAATCCCTGAATTCTGAGCCTGATTTGGAAGGAGTTTTTTAATGTTATTGTGTCAAAGTTGGCAGAATTCTGAAATGTGACCCTTTTTCCTCTCTGTCCTTTGTGAAATTACATATTGCTTTTTAGAATGATGGTTGCAACTGGAGGTAAATTTGTTTCCAGCTTCCACTAACATTGTCTCATAATTATTAAAAGCCATAGATCACAATGTTATAGACAGAGTTATTGAAGGCTGAACTATGGAGTTTGATAGATAGAAATGGTTTCAGGTTATTTATGTAACGATACTAGATAAAAAAAACTAGTTCTTGGAAGAAAGTATGACGGAAATAAATGACAACTTACAGAAATAATAGTTTCAGTTTTATCGGTCTTAGTTTTTGGTCACTATGACTTGAAATGTATTCTCGAATAACGATGACTCTTGGAATAACTTTGTAAAATGCCAGCCAGCTTACAAAGAAGACTCCCTCCCACTCCCATTATAAGATTATTAGCCAGATGGTATTATACAGCTATTCCAATCAATGGCAAATACTCTAAAAACAGTACAGCAAATATTGACTGAGCATGACAGGTGTGTCTTAATGCATGCGGACTGTATTTGTGGTTGTGGTCTCCCTAACAACCCTGGAAGTTCTCGTGAATTGATATGTATCCACGTCATTGCTTACATTCTTTCTGGAATTTGCATATACTGAAATAAATATTCCAGAAATAGCAGCTGAGGAAACTGCCTCTCAAAGTGTTGTCTAGCAACTCAAGTCTGAATGAGAATGATACACAGAGCTGTCTACACTATCTGTGCACAATAAGTCCCTGGACCAACCAGGGAACTTTGATGCAGCATGATCAAGGTTATCAGATAATTGGAATACTCATGGTTTTAATACTGTTGTAGCTACTCTTCATAAAGTCATTATCTTGCTTTATCTGTTTGTAGCAAAGGCTTACAATCCAACTCTGTCTTCTATCTAATTAAAAATGTATGTTATAATTTTGATTTAATTGTATGTTTAACATCCTGAAGGAAGTCATATGAAGAATCATGTCTTTGTGTGTTCCTCTTAATATACTGTGGCTATTGAGGGCCTGGTCACTAATAAACAGGAAGCCTTTAGAGATGAATTTCTGAGAACTAATTGCACTGCATGAAGGTCAAAAGGAGTGACAATGATCAAGATGCATTGTCTTCATAAACTACTTTGTTAAGAGGTAATTCCTTTGTACAATCACTTAAAGATTAATGACAATAGTAATAGTAGTAGTAGTAGTAGAAATAACAGAACTATCAGTTACTTACTTTAAGAAACACAGAAAATGCCATAAGTACCTTGTAAAAATTTAAATACTTATAGAAGAACAGAAAATAGTGAGCATATTCAACATGGCGATAAATTCCTATTCAGTAATGACCAGGGTTGGGTCAACTTTGCCTCTACATATGTAAACATTTTCCCTATGTCCCCTCTAGGAAATTCTGCTGAGACTTACTGGCCAGACCTAATGGTTCAAGGATCTGGAGACAAGTGAGGATTCTTAGGAAGTAAGACACGTGGTGGCCAGGGCTGAGGCTGAAAAAGAAGGTAGGTGACAAGTTATCTGACTCACCATCTTCTTCTGTTTCCCCAGAAACATGAAGCTGCTCTGAAACAGGGTACCATCTTCTTATCTGTCTTTGTAGTGTCACTGCTTATAGATATCTGCAGTCTTTCAGGAAGACTCTGAGTCAAGACTTGAGAAGAGAGGTTTGAATAGCTTAGGAGACACTGGTATGGTAGTAGGAAAGGGAAAAGGGGAACTAGAGGCAGGTGTGGCATTAAGAAAATGTGCTTCCATGAGGGCTTATCCACTGGAACTCAATCTCTCAAGAAAACCCTGGGACACTGTAGTCACAGAACCTCAGAGATGTTCTGCTGTGGATCTATGAAGAAGGAATATTTATATTTTAATCCTTTGATCATTTAGTGGAGAAAGCTCCGGAAGAGTTCTAAATTCCATAAATCATACCAGCTCTGCCAGGAAGCATGGGGCCTTTTGGATTTCAAAGAAAGTCTCTGGTAAAAGAGAGGCAGAGATCCACAGGTGGAAATTGGATCAGTACATACTGATGAGATAAAGCCAGAGTAATAGAGTGAGTCACTGTTAGCATCTCTTCTGATGGTCAGAAAAGTAATCCTTTAAACCAAGAATTATACGTGGACCTCAGGTCCTCAAAATATAAGACCAATTATCTTCAACTATGTAAAACAGTTATCCAGCCTTATGTTGAAACATAACTATTGTGTATGAAAGTGACAGCTATCGAAAATATCACAAGATGAAAACCAATTGATAATTCAATTTATTGTTTCCTGGCAGATGGGGCTTCTGGGCAAGTTTCATAATTATAATGACATAGAAATAAAGAAAACTTCAGTATAAGGAGGACATGATTAAACAAAGAAGCAAAAGCTCACAGGGGTGGATTCTGATCAATTGGAGAGGCCAGAAGCAGGAAGGACAAAGAAAACAGGCACCATGCTTCTGTTTATTAAAGCCATGAATCTTTTGGATACTAGGCAGGGGAGGAGGAGGGTTGTCCAGATGGCAGGGGAGGAGGAGATTTTGGACTGGGTCCATTAAGAGTCAAAGGACTTTAAATAAGTGTGAATGGGAGCAATGCCTACAACTTTGTTTTCTCTTATTCCAGGAAAGTCAATGGCTGTAGGTATGGAACTCTGGTCACATTTTCCCTGACATTATCCTTTGAAGAGTGGTTTTAGATGGACAGTTAAAATCTATACTTCTTAAGTTCTCCAATTTTTTTTCCATTAGTATAGATACCGTGGCCTTATTGAACTAAAGATCTCTGAAAAATCTGTTTGTATTAGAGGTTCTGTATACTATTACTTGAGTTGGCTGATGAGAACATTGTACTTATGGAAAAATGAAATGTAAGATGATAGCTAAAACTATGTAGGGCTATTGCAGGCCTTTAAGAGCTATTGATCTTGCATATCTGTTGTTATTTGGAAATTTTTTATTTGCTTCTGAGCTTAGCAGATCTCTAGCCCTACCAATTCTACAGCTAAGAATGTTACAAGTTCACATCTGATCCCTTTAAATGAGTTTGCTACACCTGCCTACCTGATGCTCCCACTAATATAAATAGAAAATGTATTAATTTATTACTTCTTTTATTATTTGGTTGTAAAATCTGTATTGCTTATTACAGAGTGGAATATGTCATTGAGGGTAACTTTAATCCATGTCCACAAGCACTGGTCTCATATTTGGATCAGAATAAAGTATTTTCTTTTAAAGCAGGGCTGTCTTACATTAATACTACTTCTGCTGACAGAGTTCTTGGTTTTGAGGAAAGGCAAATGCAAAGCAGACACAAGTCCCAGAAAGATCCAGGATACTTTGCAAAGTCACTTACTTTGAAACTACACACATCATTAAGTATTTGCTTCCTGTACGTAGAAAATATAAATTTGATAATGTTTTTCTTTCTGTGTTTGGACCTAACAAGATACTAGAATTTAACCAAAGACTCAACTTGATCACTATGGTTTCTCATGTATATCGTATTTATTTTATTTTATTTTTATTAAAGAATTTATTAACATTGATTTTTACATCATATTTCAAATGACAAGTATAACAAACAAGTGTTCAAGAAGGGAATCTCTATATACAATCACTGGGACTTAGTTTTTAGAACTTAATTCAAATTAGGCTAAGGGTTTGTATGTCATAGAAACATATTAATTTATGAAATAAAACATTATGTCTATAGAGTCATAGGTTTTTATGTCTATACAGTTATGTTTATATTTCCATTACCATGTACATAGCATTGGGTATGCAAATATTGAGTGCTTGCTCTTGTACTCTTTGGATTTAATAGCCACATATTAAGGATTTAAGGATACCATGCACATTTTGTTCCTTAGGTCTTGACTTGTCTCACTCAAAATGATTCACTCTAGATTCATCCACTTCCTTGCGAATCCCATTATTTTATCTTTTCTGTTGGATATGTAGAATTCCATTGTGTGTATATATATATAATATATATATATATATCACATTTTCTGTATCCATTCATCTTCAGTAGGGCATCTGGATTGTTTCCATCGCCTGGCTATTATGAATAGTGCAGAGATGAACATAGCTGAGCAGGTGTCCTTATCATATCTTGGGTTATGATGTTCAGGGTAGATGCCCAGAAGTGGTATGGTGGGATCATAGGGAAGGTCAGTTTTCAGTTCTTTTTTTCATATATTTTTTATTGTAATTAATAGAAGGGTTACATTATATTCACCAGATAGAAGGTGCATTACTTCACATACATTGATACCCTTTCTCATGCCTTGGTCCCCATTTCCCTTCCCCCCACCCCACCCCTCATCTTGTTTTCCCCCCTTCCCTATCCAATTTCAAATAACCAAATATACATTTATCCAATATATCAGATAACAAAGTGAAATACTATAACAATATGAGATAACCAAGGGACAGCAAAAGGGATGAGAAATAACATAGTACATTAAGGACAACAATCACTCATTATATGGCTTTTGTTTCTATATCCTGGAGGTCCTTTCATTTAGCATCATACTGTATGGCCTTATGTATCTAGGTTTTGTTCTATTGCAAATCTCTGCTAGGAGAGCCCAAGGTTTCTACTGATTATGACAAATGAGGGAAACCATTGAGCCTATGTTCCTTTGAGTCTGGCTTACTTCACTTAGTATGATTTTTTCTAAGTCTTTCCATTTCTTTACAAATGGGGCGATGTCATTCTTTCTGACAGCAGCATAGAATTCCATTGTGTACAAATACCACATCTTGTTGATCCACTCATCAACTGAGGGACATCTGGGTTGGTTCCATATCTTTGCTATGGTAAATAGTGCTGCAATGAACATCATTGTACTAGTGGATTTAGTATGCCCTGTAGATCATATTTAGATAAAAACAAAAATAGAGGCAAAATGGGCTATGAACCAACTTATTCAATAAAGGTATACCCCTATTTAAAAACGTTATCTCTGGGATATAGAAATAAGAGCTTTATATTGTGATTGTTGTTCTTAATGCACTATGTTGTTCCTCTTCTCTTTTTTCCCCCTTATGTTTAATCTCATATTGTTACTCTATCTGACTTTGTTACCTGGTGTATTGTATATGCATTTGTTTGTTTATTTGAAATAGGGAGGGAAGGGGGAAAAACAAGATGATTAGGAGGGGTTGGGGGAGGGAGATGGGGACAAAAACATGAAAGGGGTATTAGTGTGGGAGAAATAATGCACCTGTAACACCTCTATACATTATCCTGACCCCCCCAAAAAAGACTTTTTCTGGGAGCTAGTCCACACTGAATGCAGTACATTTAAAGAATTTTTATAGACATAAGCACTGTATAATGTACAGGGTCTGCAGTTTCTTTCTGGCTCCTAGGAGATACAATATTGATTTAAAAAATGATCTTACTTTGAGGTAAGATTTTTAGTGAATACTAAGTTATGTTTACAAAGTCAACTTATTATCAGCTTATTGAAAAGATGAGTAAGAGTTCATCTTTTATTCTTATTAATTATAAAATTCAATTAATAAAAAAAGCCTGAACCCTAAAGGGTTCAAATTTCATTAAGTAGAAGGTTTCATTAATTTTCCCACTTCTGATGAATAAACTAAGTTTAGAATGGAGATAAAAGTAGTAAAATTATATATATATATATACATAGGTATATACATATATATTACTTGTTTATATTCCCTTATATAAAAGCCAAATATGTTTTAATAATCTTGCAGGATAGATACTATAGTCATGGCAATGAATTCCAAACCTATTTAAAATAATTTGACTTAAAAACTATATGGGTGAGATGCTAATGCTTTATACCTGTAATTCTAATTATTTAAGAGTCGGAGATATGAAGGACAGTTATTCAAAGTCATTTTGTGCAGAAAATTCACTAGATTTTGTCTCTAAAATATAAACAATTCAGTTAGAAGTATAGCTTTATGGAAATGATGCTGTGGCTCAAGGGATAGCATGGTAACCTTCAGCTGAAGAGCTCAGGGACAGCGCCAGAACCAGAGTTATATTCCATGACCAGAAAAAAAAAAGTGTAGCTTGAATGGTAGACTGCCAGCTGACCAAGCAAGTTAGGAGAGAATTAAGCCCTGCTCAAACTCTAATACAGTTTAAAAAAATGTGTGTGTGTGTGTGTGTGTGAGAGAGAGAGAGAGAGACAGAGAGAGAGAGAGAGAGAGAGAGACAGACAGACAGACAGAGACAGAGACAGAGAGACAGAGAGAGACAGAGACAGAAACAGACAGACAGACAGACAGACAGACATTCAAGACAAACATGGGCTAAGCAATAACTTCAAGGCCAGCCTGACACTTGGTTAAAAAATACATACATATATACATAAGTAAGAAAAATGAGATGAAATATATGGCTAAATATTAAGATAATAATTTCATATGAAATACAGAATTCATATTATAGATGAGAATGTGAGAGAGCCTTAAAACCAGCATTTATTCAGTATCTTGTGTTCTTAATTGGTACAGGAGCGATATAATTTTAGTCTTTTCCTTAGGACCTTTAATTTTTTTCTCACCACCATGTTTACAGGCATAATTTTTTTTTTTGCCTGCCCTGGGGCTTGAACTCAGGGCTTGTGTGCTGTCCCTGAGCTTCTTTGCTCAAGGCTAGCTCTCTACCACTTGAGCAATAGCACTGGCTTTTTCTGACTAGTATATTGGAGATAGTGTTGAATAAGATTTTCCTGCCTGGTCTGGCTTTGAATCCCAATCCACATATTTCAGCCTCTAGAGTAGCTAGGATTACAGGCGAGCTACCAGTGTCTGGTTGTGCTGGTAGTTTTAGCAAACATGCTACATGAGGAGTCAGGGCACATTACTTTTGTCCTTTTCCCTCCAAATATGTGAGACAGAGCAAGATAAAATTCCTGGAATTGCCACAGCTCCCAGAGCCCATCAGCAAAAACAGCAGTAATTGGAACAAAATACCTTTGTCTCCCTACTTTCTAAAGAGGAATAGATTTCTTGCTTATGTTCAAAACATGTTCAGATCAGGACTAGTCAGAAAGCAGAAAATCATACTACTTCTCCCATGTGTCAAGTATGTCTATAATTACCAAAGTTAATTCTGTTTCTGAGAATTTCCTTCATGCTCTGTAGTTTCAGCCACAAGCAGCAGTTCCTTCTCCCTTAACTTGAGTTGGGTTTATTTTAGCATACTCATACCAATTAAGCTCTTAACAGGAAACTCAAGGAGATGGCACTATCGATTAAAAGTATTTACCAGAACTGCATTTTCCTGTGCCTAAGAGGTGTTAAATTTGTTAGCTATGATACCCAGGAAAAGACTATCCCATAGAGTCAATTTTCCAGCTTCCAGCTTTGCTGTGACTTCTTCAATAGCAATATCAGTAACCCAACACCTTGACATATCACTGGTCAGCGTATGTTACAGTCTTAGACAGTGTCCTGGGATCTCTGCTGAGTACTTATTATATTTTGATTAGTACCAAAGTTCTGTGAAACAAACTTAAATAATGTTCTAAATTTTGAATACCTCTATTGACATATCTTCCGTAGTGATTTAGATTTATCACATGGATATGCTCAAATGTTGGTACATTTAACAGATTTAAATCTGCACTGATAAGCTCTAGCCAAACCTGCTCCCAGAAATCTGACCATCAGAGCATTGAACTTCAATAAAAATGTCTAAAAATATTTTTTCCCATTCTGCACCCCACCCCCTCTACCACTTAGATAATCACATGCTTTGTTTTGTTCTTTATGCCTTCTCGGTATTTCTTCCCAACAGTATTTATTTAAAGGCAGCCTTTTTGCCAACATTCTGCAGGCCTCTTTAAACCCAACATCCACTTACATGTGAGTGAGTGCCTATTCTCTGTGGAATACCTATTTTCTTTTCTGTTATTGTAGATTAGTGTCTCTACTTGGCCAGTAGTACAATCCTAATTACTGTGGCTTTACAATCAGGTACATACAATATCTGTCAGAGAAAGTTTTGTCACCATTTTCTTCAAGAATTACTTGACTCCTTTCGGTTTTGCATCTCCATATCAAATTTGGAACCAAATTTTGCAGAAGAGTTGAGAATTTGACTTACCATGTAATGCATCTATAAATCCTAGTGAAAGAATCACTATCTTTCAATACTGGTAATTTAATTCCTGAAAACAATCTGTCTTCTGGCATAGTGAATCCTCTGGTGGTATTTTCTGCCTAGAACACAGAGGAAGTAGAATTTGAAGCAGATGATCTTTAACTCATTTGTTTCTTCTGATTACTGACCTAGATGAATTTTCTTATAAATACTGCAAGTTGATCTCTATAGAAACACACTAGTGCTAGTTGTAGGAAAGAACCTTTGTCTATGGAATGGTTTGAACAATGGTTTGGAATAACTTCCTGTATACAAATCTAAAATGTATTAATTTATGAGACATGGTTCCTGAGAAAATGACATTTAAGGTCTGAAACGCTGTAGGTGATAAAATTAAATACTTTGCAATTTAAGATTTCAATACTGCATGGAGAGATGTCTTTGGAAACCCCAAGTACTAACCCAAAAGCAGAGGATTTCTGTCTTATTCATGAAGAGAGAACTGGGGTAGCCATGTGATAAGATATTTAAGTCTTTGCTTGTGATTCATGCTCATTACACATCCTTGAAACTGTAGTAAGATTTAATAAAGCATCAGCAATTTGTTTCAGTGAACTTGATTTTAAAATCAGATATGTTGTATTAAGGTTGCACATATTCTGCCGTGTGTATTACCTCATTGATAGCATTTTCAGAAAACTTTAAGTATGATTGTTAAACTTCCATTTCCTTTTTTGGCATATAGAAATATTTTCTGTACCTATCAGCCTTTAAAGTGGTGGTCATTAATTTGTGTCTTCATATTATTGTAACTGTGATTTTGTACATATATAGCCCTGTCATCTATAGATGTTAATAGTTTGTTTCTTTCTTTCCATTTTTATGCCTTTTATTGTTATTTTTTAAAATTGTATTTTATTGTCAGAGTAATATATAAAGGGGTTACAGTTATATTGTCAGGTACATTACTTCTTGAACATTGATACCCCTTTCTATGTTTTCTACCCCTTTCTCTCCCCCATCCCCTCCCAACCATCTTGTTTCCTTCCCTCTTTTTATTATTTTATAATTTTTATTCATTGAACTAATTTGGAATTCAATAGATCTTTATGAATGTTCCAATTTAGAAAACATTAATTTTCTCATAATCATGTTAGCCATAATTCTTTTGTCATACTCTGTATATTTATTGAAGTATTCCAGCTCAGTTTTCATTCAATAATAATTTATCAATATTTTGCATACTGTGAGATATTTCTTTATTCCATTATTGATTAGGCAGGTATCAATTATTAGTTAAATTGATTATTTAAAAACTGTTTTAATCTGGATGTCAGTGGTTCATGCCTGTAATCCTACTCAGGAGGCTGAGATCTAAGAATCATGGTTCAAAGCTATCCTGGACAGGAAATCTGTGAGACTCATCTCCAGTAAACTATTCAGAAAAAGCTGAACGTGGTGCTGTGGCTCAAGTGGTAGAGCACTTGCCTTGTATACAAAGACACTCAGGGACAGTTGCCAGGCCCTGAGTTCAAACCTCAGGATTAGCAAAAAGAAAAAAAAGGGGGGGGGGGAGATGGGAGTTAGTGGTATTGTAACTTTATAAGAGAACTATGCTATTATGAGTAGAGAGAGGACTAGTAAAATTCTATAAATTATTGCTATTAGTATTAATTATGACTACCATTAGAGCTATTTTAGTAAAAGAGTCTTTGATTTTGGAGGGAGGCAGCCAGGAAAGAAACAAAATTAGAAGAACAGAACTTGCTCTTAGGTTCTGCTGATAGTGTCTCTAACATTTAAGGTAAACTTGGGGAGTAGTGTGATGCCTGTGCTTTTCCTGTGTGGTTGGCCATTTTTGTCCTCTGTGCGTTATCTGTGGAGTTGATCATTTTTACCTCCTTCTGTCTCTTCCTACTAGAGAACATGGAGTGAGTGTCCTTGAGGGAGAAATGGGGGCTTTCTAGGCATTGTTTGTTCATACCAACTGAGGAGTTGGACCATTGGCTATGCCTTGTTTTGTAGAATCTGTTCTTCTAGCCCAAATTTAGTATGTGAAATGGAAATAAGGTGGGCATAAGATGCAACAATATTGGTATTTTTTGTTATGCAGTATAACTTCTTGAACAAATTTGTTGCTGAAGTTGTAATGCCATTACTGCACAGTCTGGTAATATTTGGAGATAGGGCCATTAAAAGAAGTGCATAGTTACAATGAAATCGTGAAGATGGCCCCAACAGAATCTTGCTAATGTCTCTATTAGAAACTGAAACTGAAACATTAAGAGTCATATATGAACAGAGGGAAAAAATAAAAGAAGGAAATTATCCATTAGTAAAGGAAGAGGGGCCTAGTAGGGGAAGCCCCTTGCTGATACTATAAACTTGGACTCTAGAGTCCAGACCTGTTGGGGAAGTAAATGCCTGTTGTCTCAGCCTCCTAGTTTGTAAAATCTTGTTGTGGCAGCACTAGAAATTAACATATCCACTGATTACATGCCTTCTGAATTTTATCCATGTCTTTTCCCATCCCTGCCTTCCAGAGATATTTAGACAGCACCGGGTCTGAGTATGAGCCATCCTGGACATCAGATATGAGCATCACATATTCAGCTGCAATGCTTCCTGGATGGCTAGAAGCTACATTGCCATGTTTCACTAGGAGCTATGGACAGATTCAATCGCAGGAACTTAGTTGATGGCATTTTCTTTCCCTTTCTGGGCTTACCTCTTCCTCACATCTGCCAACAGAGGTTATGTTTGGTTTATATCAGTTTTTCTCAGTGTAGGGACCAAAATATACCTCAAGAATGGACAAGGAGTACTTTGACTAAAGACTCTAGGATAAAAAAAAATTCCCTTTCCACTGATGGAGTTTAACTTACAGAAGTGAAATACATATAGGCCATCTTAAATTACAGCTACTGAGAAACCTGGGTGAGTTTGGAAGACAGAGGGTGAGTGATCACTGCTTTGTGGTTAATTTGCAGCCCCAGTTCTTGAACTTCATGTTAGCATTTTTCCTGAGCTCCTGAAAATATATCTCTTATCACCAACTTCTGCCACACTCCATGTATTAAGGGAGTCACTCAATCATGTCCTGCTATAGCTAATCTTTGCTCCTAGCACAGACTAGGAGCTATTCGAGTTCACAAGTTCTCAACTCTGCTGTAAATATTATCATTATAATAGCATACACATTATATTACTTAACCTGTGTTTCTCTTTCTACCAGGATCAAGGGCTTTACCTTAAGATCATGGTC
Organism: Megascapheus bottae; assembly: GCF_031878675.1. NCBI lineage: Eukaryota > Metazoa > Chordata > Mammalia > Rodentia > Geomyidae > Megascapheus > Megascapheus bottae. The sequence goes on from NC_143512.1 coordinate 62,371,599, forward strand.
TCTTAGCACAGATTTTGTAAGTTTGCTACAAAAATCCATAAGCACCCAGATTTTTTATAGACATTTGACTATTTTCTTTTCAGGAGATTCTTAATGGGTCCAGAAAGTACTATTGTACTGAGTTGCAAACTTTTACTACCCAGATACATTAGACCTAAGAAGAAAATTCTGTACTTGTTTCTTGTCTTATTTCTGTTGTCATATGTGATCCAGTCTATTTTCACACAGTTAATCTTGGTAAAAACACATAAAATTCCCACATTTGAATTTTGATATTATCTCACTGGAGTGAAAGTTCCAACTTATTAATATAAAAATAGATTATAGTTTTTTGACAACTGTTATTTTAGAGTTTTTAATGGGTCCCCAAGTGATGCTTTCGTGAATTCCAGTTGAATCAAGAAGCATTGATAGCATTTTCTTGCTAATATCCTTTGATATGACTCAAAGGCCAGCTCAAACCTAGCTCAAAGGGTCATGCTGGAAAATAGTGACTAATTTTTTTTATAAGGGTTTTTAGGGTATTTTCCAGTTTTCATGTTTCTGTTTGGCTTTGTGCTCTGTTTATACAGGAACTGAGTCTAATTTGATTTTATAAAGACATATAAAATAGAAATTTTTTTTAATTTCTGTGTTCTCGTATATTATCAGCTATAGATCCCTGAATATTTTTTAACCAAACCATACACTGGCAGCTCAGTCTTAAAATTATCTTATTTCTCATAATGGTTCTGAACTAAAGCAGCCTATTTAAATGAAATAAAATGAGAAGTAGCAAATTAATAGAAAAAGGGGCTGTAGAAAAATTAAGAAAGTGCTGGGATTTTGGTAGCATTTATCAAAAACGATTTTTCAAAATTGTTTGGCAGTAGCTTGAAGTGAAATATTAGATTACTTAACCAAACTTTGGATTAGAACCACTGGCATCATTTGAGGTGAACTTTTGATCATTTAATTTTGCTTTTGATTCCAAGAGTACATAATTACATTAAGTAAATTTCATGATAAATGTACTTTTAACCTTAGATATTTTTCAGATTCAGTCTTTGTCAATTAATGCCATTTTTTAGTCTCTTTTGTTTACATGAAGGAGGAAAAGTATTGGGCACAGTGAGTTTGAGATATTAGATTTTCAGTGAGTCTTCTTGCCCAATATGCAAACATCCATTAGTTCAGGAATTAAAAACTCCAGTAGGTGAAAAAAAAAAACCCTTAGGAAAAATTTTAAAAGTTGTTGTCTTTCCCCTTTCGTTTACTTAGAGCTAATTTCCAGTCCAGAGAATGAATTAGGCTTGAATACCCTTTCTGTTGAGTCTGGTAAAACAAGGGAAAGAATATTGTCTGAATGAAATCTCTTCTTTAACTGTTGACTTTAGATAAGAATGGATAAAAAAGACACTGAAAAAAGCTGTTTTTTTCTAGATAAGTGATTTAAAATTTTGAATACTTATAAAAGGTGACAGACCTATAATTGGTATTCCAATAGGCAGAATTAACAAAAATGGGTTTTTGGTTTTTTTCATTAAATTCATTGACTTAGGAGACCTGCATTGCCTTCTAGCTCATTTGGAGTAAAAAGTTTTACACTTTGTGCTTGTAAAAGCATTGGTTTTCAAGGTCTAAAGTTATGAAAATTGATGATTCTAGAATAATTTTTACAAATTTGCTTCCAAGGTTCCATATTTAAAGGTTGTTTTGTGAAATTTATATTGGATGTGTTTTCCTCTGAGAGAGAACAAGTTATGACGATATAAACAAGTGACCACTTAACAAAGGAAGAAGCCAACAGACAACAGTTAAAGAAAGCAATCAGGTATACAAAAGGCTTGAAAAGAATTTGTGCTGATATGGATAGTAGCAGGATAATTCACCTAGAATAATTTGTGTTCAAGGTTCCCAGTATTAGTGAAAGTTTAGCACACCATGACATGAGATGACATGGTCATCTTCTTTATGATTTTTTTTTTAAAGCAAAGTGATTCTGTAAATAAAAATGGGATTTTCTCTGAAAGGACTCAGAGAGCTCGGATGACTCACATCAGAGGTACAATGATCAGTTTCCACAGAATTTATCTGACTTGCTTTAGTACAGTTTTTTGTTTTCCCAGTCCTGGGGCTTGAACTGAGGGCCTGAGTGTTGTCCTTAGGCTTTCTCAAGGCGAGAGCTCTACTATTTGAGCGACAGCACCATTTCTGGCTTTTTCTATGCATATGATTCGAAGGAATCAAACCCAGGTCTTCATTTTTGTGCATTCTGGGTAAGCACTCTACCTCTAGGCCAAACTTCTGACCCTTTGAGTACATTTTTTCATATATTTTATTGTAATTAATAGAAGGATTACATTACATTCACCAGATAGAAGGTGCATTACTTCACAAACATTGATACCGTTTCTCATGTCTTGGTCTCCATTTCCCTCCCCTCTCTCCTGTCCCTCATCTTTTTTTCTCCCCTTCCCTATCCTATTTCAAATAACCAAATAAACACACACACACACACACACACACACACACACATATATAATATATCTGATAACCAGATAAAATACTGTAACCATATGAGATAACCAAGGGACAGCAAAAGAGATGAGAGATAACATAGTACATTAAGGACAACAATCACTCATTATATGGCTTTTGTTTCTATATCCTGGAGGTCCTTTCATCTAGTGTCATTCTATATGGCCTTATGTATCTAGGTTTTGTTCTATTGTAAACCTCTGCTAGGAGAGCCCAAGGTTTCTACTGATTCTGACAAATGAGGGAAACCATGGAGCCTATGTTCCTTTGAGTCTGGCTTACTTCACTTAATATGATTTTTTCTAAGCCTTTCCATTTCCTTACAAATGGGGCAACGTCGTTCTTTCTGACAGTAGCATAGAATTCCATCCTTTGAGTACAATTTTTTTTTTTTGCCAGTCATGGGCTTAAGCTCAGAGCCTGAGTACTGTCCTTGGACTTTCTCAAGGTTAGAGCTCTACCACTTGAGCCTCAGCACCATTTCTAGCTTTTTTTTTTCTATGTATGTGGTACGGAGGAATCGAACCCGGGTCTTCGTGCATGCTAGGCAAGCACTCTACCACTAGGCCAAACTCCCAGCCAGAGTACAATTTTTTAAGAAGAAAGTACACAAAGATTTAAATATGTGTGCTATGAACCTAAAAGGATGGGGAGAAGCAAAGACGTTGTGTTTCTGTAAGACAGTCACTAGGTTTCAGAGCTTGAACCCTTGAATTCACATGAAAGGAACTGAGAAGAAACTATTATTAATCAAGACAGATAAGCAGATCATGCAAGATCTTTGGTGACAGGACCAAAAAAATAGAGGAGCAATGAAAAATGGTGCTTTGGCAATTGTATAAATCACTCCTGTGGGGAATCAGAGGGAGGTACCTAGTATTTACTAGGCGAGTTATCTACTACTTGAGACACAACCCCAGTTCCCACAAAATACTTTTTACAAAATTTTTTTTTTTTAATTTGTGCCTATAGGAACGGGGGAAAACAAGATGAGGGGTAGGGGTGGGGGGGAGGGAAATGGGGACCAAGACATGTGAAAGGGTATCAATGTATGGGAATTAATGCACCATCTATCTGGCAAATATCATGTAACCCTTCTATTAATTACAATAAAAAATATGAAACAAAAATTTGTGCCTATAAAATCCCTTTAAATCCTGTAAGAGCTTTGAAAAATCTTTTCCATTGTTTTAATGTGTTCAGTTTCTTTTTTAAGTACTTTACAGTTTTCAGTATAGAGGTCTTTCATCTCCTTGGCTAGGTTTATTCTATCTCTGTTAGTTTTTGAAGTTATTGTGAAAGGGACTAATTTCTGATTTCTTTTTCAATGAGATTGTTGTTGCCTCTCTACTGTATGCTTTTCACTATTTTCTGAGAGAAATGACTGGTGTTGGATATATGGGTTTATCTCTAATCCTGTGCAAAAATCAGTCAAAATGGATTAAAGACTTTAATGGAAAATTTGGAACTACTAGAAGAAAACAAAGGAAATACTTCACAATCTAAGCGTAAACTATATATTTTTTAAGACAACCAAATGTCTTAGAAAAAGATATTGAATTAAATTAAAGAGCTCAGAAAAGATTCTTAAGAGTGTAAAGAGACAACTGACAGGATGGAACAAAAATCATTGCTAGCTCTTCTTCTGATAGCAATTTGATATATCAAAATATACAAAGAACTTAAACATTTAAGATCAAAAAAATAACACAATTAGTCAATGGAATAAATTAATAAATTAATGGAATAATTTCTTAAAGAAGCACAAATGGCCAATAAGTATATAAAAATGTTCAGTGCAAAATTACATTGAGATACCATCTTACCAGAGAAAGAATGGCTAGCTTTAAGGAACACAAGTAAACAAAATACTAGTTAATATGACAATAATAAATATAATAATACTAATTATAAATGTTAGTACAATGCAATGAAACAACCCTTATTTGTTGGTGGTGAGAATTTAAATGAGTTCAGACATTATGGGAATCAATATGAAGGCCCCCCAAATACTAAAAATAAAGCTGGGTGCCAGTGGTTCATGCCTATAATTCTACCTACTCAAGAAGCTGAGATCTGAGGATATGTGTTCAAAGCCAGCATGGAAAGGAAGGTTTGTAGAGCTCTTATTTGCAATTAACCACCAAAAAGCCAGAAGTAGAGCTGGGAATCAGTGGAAAAAACTTAAGGATAGCAACCAGACCCTAATTCACAAATGAACTGGAAATAGAACTCTCATATAATTCAGCTTTATCACCTATCAATAGACACTGGAAGGAATCAAAGTTAGCACACCTATGTTTATTGTTTCACAGCAGCTAAGGTGAAAAGAAAAGCAAATGTAAATTCCAGGTAATTACAAGTCTGTATAATTAATAGATACTAATAAAATCATGAAAAACTCTAAAACATCATATTGGCAAAAAACCTCAGATAGAATAGATAGCCAGAAATCCAATCACACATCTATAGCCAGCTACTTTTCAAGAAAGGTGGTACAAATAGAAATGGAAGATAATCTTTTCTATAGAGTGCAGGAAAATTGGATATTCACATGATGGAGAATGAAACTAGACTTGCTTCTTACTAATTATATAAATCATCTCAAAATGTGTTAGAAACTTAAAATGTAAGATGTGAAATTATAAAATTGCTAGCAGAAAGCATGAGGAAAAATGGCAGGGCATGAGCACATTGAAATCTAAAAGAATATTTAGATAAGACCTTACAGGAAACAAAACAAAAGTAGACCAATGAGATTATACAAGTGCAATAGTTTCTACACCACAAAGGATATCCTCAACAGAGTTCGAGAACCTAGACTATTGGGAAATGTTTTCAAACTACTCGTGTGACAAAACCAAGTAGCCCAGAGATCTAAATAGGCATTTTTCAAAAGAAGACACATAAATAGACACAAGTTAGATGAAAAAGTTAGCGCTCTTCATCCGTAGTCATTAGGGAAATGCAAAAACCCCAGTGGGACAAATATCATCCCAGTAAGAATGGGTTAATCAGAAAGACTAAAGATAACAGTGCTGGTGAGAATGTGGTAAAAAGCAAGATTTTGCACTGTTGTTAGCCATATAAATTAGTATTCCTAGTCTGGAAAACAGGTTCCTTAAAAAGTTAAAATAGTATTTGCCTGTGATATAGTAATCCTACTACTGGGTTAATCAATTAATCAAAGCAACATGTATACACGCCTGTTTATTGTGGAATTATTCGCAAATGCCAAGAAATGGAAACAAACCTAAGTGTCCATCAGCTGATGCATAGTTTCTGTAATTATGGATATGTAATTTATATGCATAATGAAATAGTTTTCAGCCATAGAAGAAATGTATCCTGTCATTTAGAGCATGGTGGTTGAATTCTGGGTCAACATGGGACAATGTGAATCATTGTTAAGTGGAACAAACCAGGCAGGGACACTTGAAGACCATATGAATTCATGCTAAATATTTAAACATTGATTTCATTGTGAGAGTGGAAGAATGGTCATTGGAGACCAGAAAAGTAGAGGGAAATGGGATCATGTTAATTAAGAGGTTTTAAGTTATAGTGAGGAACAAGAAGTTCTAGCTGTTGAACTCAGGGTCCCATACTTGCTAGGCAGAAAAATTACCACTTTCATCATACTTCTAAGTCTCTTTTTTCGTTGATTATTTTTGAGGTAATATCTAACTTATGCCTAACCGGGCCTTGTCTTGATGCTGCTAGTTGTGCTCCTCTGACTTGTTAGGGATAACAGGCACAGGCCACTGAGCCCAGCCTTTGTTTCCTTCCCTATTGCTGAGAAGACTGACATGAACCACTGCATCCAGTTATTGATGGTTACGAATTTGGATTCTTCACAAGCTTCTATTTGTTGCTGCTGAGAAGATTCTAGGGAATCTGTCTACTTGTCTGTTTTTTATTAGCCAATAAAAAGAGCTTATATTTTATGTTCTCTGAGAGAAAAAGATGTTTGTTTGCAACTCCAATACTGGCTTATTGGATGATAAAGCAAGCAAATATATAAACCATTCTAAAACTGTTTTAAAAGTACTCAATCATGATAGATGTGCTTATTTTCAAACTGTGGATTTTAGAATCTTGCAGAACCCCTTTCCTTCCCTTCCCTTCCCTTCCTTTCCCTTCCCTTCCCTTTCCTTCCCTTCCCTTCCCTTCCCTTCCCTTCCCTTCCCTTCCTTTCCCTTCCCTTCCTCCCTCCCTGGCATTAGAAATCAAACTCAAGGTTTTACACCTAGTCCTTTTATTTTTCAGTTTATTATTTTTTTAAGACAGTTGCTCACTATCACCTAGGCTAGTCTCAAACCAAAATTCTCTGTTCTTTCTCTCCTGTGTGGCTTGGATTATAGGCATGTACCAGTAGGTTGGTTTTTAACTTACAACCATTTTCCCACAGGGAAATGCCCTCAATTGCTCAATATATGTTGATCACTTATATTTCTTCTTGTTTTACTCCCATCTACAGGGTGCCATTTTCTACAGGGTGATGAAGATATGCTTTTGGAAAAAAAGTGTAAAAATTCTTCCTTCTTTCCAGTACTTGTTTCAAAGTATGTTAGTATGTCAAATAATTTCCTGGGTGTTATGAACTTTTGTTTTGATTCTGCGTCCTTTGAGACTCTTCAGTTTAACATTATTTTTTTGTTCCTATCTTCATAACATGTGAGCTAAATTACTTGACATCATAAACCTTTGCTATTTGAAAGTGATAGAGTATTCTAAAATGGGAAAATATCTCCCATTTTGATGAGTGGGGCAGAATCAGCTGAAATTATGATTTGGTTAATGCTCACAGTTTGGAACATCAGTACTGTTTTGAAGTTCTTGTTTCTCATAAGGCTTTATAGGGAAAGCTCCATCTTCTGGATGAGCTTTTATCTTACACAATAACATATTTACATAATAGATCAGACATGGTGAAGTTTCTTCTTTTCCTAAACTTTTGTTGGAAGAACTGTGTTTGTTGCTCACTCTGCCAAGTCTGTTTTTCTTTCCGTCCACGTAACTGGCTTACTAGCCCATAGTAGGCTTCAAATGTTCAGATTTGCAGGTTAGTTGCTTTTTTTTCTTGACCAGATGGTTAAAACAATCAGATCCTAAGACTGAACCAAATAATCAGGCAACGCAATAGCAAATAGAAAGACTAATATTGTAAATAGCAAGCAGAAAAGAATTAAGACTATTGGAAATAGGCAACAGGCCCAGGGAGGATTGTCAAAACAGAAATATTTGTCTAAAATGAGTATAACTATTCTCAGATGTTTTCTACAGAAAGATGAAAGGAAAACAGTTTGAAAGAAAACCAAGACAAAAAGTTATGGCTGTGTACCTACTACAGGGAAAATCTCTTTGTATTTCAATTTCTTCAAAAAATACATCATAGAAATGTTGTAAACAAAGAGAATCTCAACTTTTGGGCTTTTTTCCTAACTTTCTTATACATCAAGATACAGGAACACAAAATGCAAAGGTGGTACCAGTTTTTACTTCTCTTTTTCCTTTTAGTTATTCAAAAGAAGACAGATTTCTTTGTTTAGTACAATCTGCCCATCCAATTATGTACACATACCCAGAGTAACATGGTGTCCTTGGGCCTCATAAGAGAGAGTAGTAATTAAAACTGGATGAACCCCATTTGACATTGGGGTCTGATGTTAGGCCCACACCCTTGTTCTTAAAATTCAGACAAAAGTTAAATTGGTACAAAAATAAATCCTCTTGAAGCATTTCCTGTTTGTACATAGCATTTTCGTATTTCGGTTCTTTTGATGTTCAACATCAAGCACTATGAAGTAAATACCAATGGGAGCCCTTTTCAGAAAATCAGATGAACCAATGAGTTATAAAGTAGATACTGCACGCTAGATTCAGGGAGATAGCAATTCATGCTTCTAGGCTTCAGTTCCAATACCTGCTAGTCAGCACACCTGAAAGTAATTGGACAACAAATAGAGATTTCAACATGGGGTATAAGGTGTGTCTGTCTACAAGGTTGAACATAATACACTGCAAATGGAATGTGCTTGAGACTTTTAGAATAAAATATCTATACTTAAAATACCTAGAAGTTAAAAAATGAAAAGGAAGCATGTAAAAATGAATCAGAGGCCTTAGAGTCTATACTTTTATTTTTATCTAGTCATAGTTTTTCTTAAAAAAAAAAAACTACTGTCAAGGACAGAGAAATCATTTGTCAAAGACACAGTCTTCTGTCACTTTCTGTCCACATGAATTTCAGTGCCTTTTATTCACTGTTGTGCCAATGCCAACACTCTTTGAAAGTGAAGAGAGGAAAAGATTGTGAATCATGCCAATCAGTATAAACAAGGAAAAATAGATGGTACATGAAAGAGCCACTTATCAGAGGAAACCCACACAGTTGATGCACTGTGGGGATTTTCTTCCACCTAGTCCGTGCAGCTGGAGCTGCCAGCTCTCAGAGACCATCTGTTCTTGTCTCCAAAAGCATTTCTCTTTTACTTCAACCACAGGCTTGTTCCTCCTCTTTAAGATATCACAAACCATTTTCCTCCTTTAAACTTAAGATGAATTTTCTTAAAGTTGATAACTTCATGTTCAAATTTAGATAACAAAAATTCTTTCAGAAAGGTCAAAACAAACAAACAAAAAGAGATAGGTATCCTTTTCAAATTATATTCTGGCTGCTTTTCCAAAAGCAATGGGCTAAGAGTAAAATACAGTGTAAATTTTGAAACCAAGTGAAGAATTGAGAAATTTGTAAAAGAAAATTGAAATAGTTTTGCATATTTTTACCTTTCTGTAGCATTTCTTTTCTTTTTTCTTTTTTCCTTTTTTCTTTTTGGTGTTTGTGTGGCTTGAACTCTGGGCTTGGGTGCTGTCCCTGAGGTCTTCAGCTCAAGGCTTATTGCCCTGCCAGTTGAACCACAGCCCAACTTCCAGTTTTCTAGTGATTAATTGGAGTAAGAGTCTCATGGACTTTGGTGCCTGGGCTGGCTTTGAATCACGATAGTCAGATCTCAGCCTTCTGAGTAGCTAGGATTGTAGGAGTGAGCCACCACGCCCGGCTCCTACAGCATTTCTTACACTGAAGCTTTTGATAGTTTTCTCATCAAATGCAGGGACAAAAAAAAAATAGTCTTCTAGAATCAAATGTAAAGTAAACTCTTCCAAAACATTAGGTGAACAAGTTTAATGACCTTCAAAGTGTTTTGTTGTATAATTGGTTACTGGATTGATGCTAAGATTCCCAAGTGACATTTCACATTATTGAGTGAAAATCTTATTTTTGGCTCCAAAAACATATAGAGTTGAAGTCCAGGTCAAGATAGCTCAGAATTATTCAGAAAAATTAGATTACTTATTCAATCACTCTGTTTGAAAGTTTTGAATGAATTAAAAATAATAGTGTGTACTTATTAAGTAGCTGTTTTAGAAATCGTGAAAGATTATGAGGACACAAGGCTTTTTGAAAGATGCTGTTTGTAAATGAAAAAAGTAAGTCTTTAACTTGGTAAAGAATGAAAAGACTATTGTGTGGTAGGAACAATTATATGACAAAATTAAGTATGGATTATTTTATTATAATGCTAACACATGAATTAAATTTCCTTTTGCTTTTTTTTTGTCAGTCATGGGGCTTGAACTCTGAGCCTGGGTACTGTCCGTGAGCTTCTTTTGCTCAAGGCTTGCACTCTACCACCTGAGCCACAGTGCCACTTTTGGATTTCTGTTTTTGCATTTCTAAGGAATCGAAACTTTATGCATGCTAGGCAAGCATTCTGCCACTAAGCCCATTCCCAGTGGATCTAAATATCTTTTGATAAAAGAAATGAGAAAAACTGAAATAAAAAAATTAAGTGAACCATATTACTAGGATTAGAATATAGGAGGAATCCTAGAACACAGAGAATATAACAAGCATTTGGTAATGTCTACCAGAAAGAGTTTTTGGAAAGCGCATAAAATGAAGCAATTATAATGGAAGTTTTTTGAGCACCAGCTATGGGTGAGAATATGAGTCAATGATTTTTATAAATTATATCTAATTTGATTCTTACAACCATTTGTAAAAGATTTAAAGGTAAAATGTTAAAAATATACAGTGAATTACATTTTTCATTTTCATTTTACAGAAAATGAAAATGACAGTTCAAAATCAACATTTATCTGTAAGTCTAGGAGTTTGCCCATATGTGTTTTAACTTCAGACCTTTTACTTTAAAAAAATATGTTCATTAGCATAGGTTAATTGTAAGAAGGGTTTTGTTGCAATATTTATGTCATGTACAAAATGTGCATTGGTCCAATATATCCCCACCTGTTCTTCTAACTACCATCTTCCTTTCCACTCTCCTTTATCAGCTTTTTCCTTATATGCATATGGTATACTTATATACTGATATTCAGTTCTTGTTTTATTTTAACTGTTGGATTTTTTTTCTGTATCTAATGTTTCTCTTAACATTCTTTAAGGAAATTCTGTCCCCACACCTGTCACATGAAACCAAGTCTTACTCTATAAACAAACCCTTTCAGCATAAAATCACACTGCAACTTGAAATACATTTTAGATGAGATTATTTATATGCATGCTCTATATATGTACTTATCATATATCATACATGTGTATACTAAAATAGTAATAGATTACCATTTTAAAATCAAAACCTAAATTTTATTTCATTCTACTATCAATATATTTATACAAAATGGCTTTTTAAAAATATGTCATACTTTTTATCCAGATTTAGTATTTCCTAGCATAAGTATATTTGTATTAGATTAACATTCCACTGGGTTCAAATATTTGATTTTGTTTCAGTAAATGCCTGTTAGTTGCATTAGAAATCTGTTTTTGACATTTGCTATTTAACCAGTCCATTACGTGACCAGTAAGACTCACCAGTTCAAGATTTGTCCCTGGCTTGCATAGCCTGTCCGAACAAATGAGGTCATTATTTCCCCCGAAACCTTATATTTCATTTACAAGCTCATAGTTGTTTGCCAAAGTTAGTGTGATGAGAAAACTACTACCACCAGAAAAGTCTAGGTCCCAAAACAAAAAGAATCTCCATTTGTGTGTGTGTGTGTGTGTGTGTGTGTGTGTGTGTGTTGCATGAGATATTGCTTGAAACACAGGGCTCTCGTTTGAATCTGCTTGTGGAGAACGAGGGCTCATTAGAAAGATGAATGATGATCTTGGGAGTTCAGAGCAAAAGCACTTTTGGAAGGTACAAGAAAAGATCAGATAGAGAAGTGTTCTGGCCAGTTGCCTGTGAAGGCTCTGGAGAAGCATATCAGGAAAGCAAGGCCAAACACTGAAAGAAATCTGGGGCCATTTGAATTGATGGCTCTATCTTTTAGTTTTCCAGTGGAAATTAACTTACATCTGTTTGTTCTACACAATAAAATGTTTCCATCTACTTCTCCCTGTTCCCATAGATGGTAGACATCTTCATGTCTTTGACTGAAGACCTCCATCATTCCACAGACAGTTCGAGCACTTGGATAACTAAATGGGAGTCAGGAAGCATGACCTATCTATGCCAGAAGACATCTTTTTATGTGGGCCAATTTTCAGTAATAAGAAAGAGGGGGGAGAGTGCGAGAGATAGAGAGAGAGATAGAGAGACAGAGAGAGAGAGAGAGAGAGAGAGAGAGAGAGAGAGAGAGAGAGAGAGACAGAGACAGAGACAGAGACAGAGACAGAGACAGAGAGACAGACAGAGAGACAGACCAGAGAGAGAGAGACCAGAGAGAGAGAGAGAGAGAGAGAGAGAGAGAGAGAGAGAGAGAGAGAGACAGACCAGAGAGAGAGAGACCAGAGAGAGAGAGAGAGAGAGAGAGACCAGAGAGAGAGAGAGAGAGAGAGACCAGAGAGAGAGAGAGAGAGAGAGAGAGAGAGAGAGAGAGAGAGAGAGAGAGAGAGAGAGAGAGAGAGAGAGAGAGAGAGAGAGAGAGAGAGAGAGAGAGAAACAAGAAAGAGAAGAAGTTTCTAGAGGACTAACCTCAGAAACCAGCAAAACGCAAACAAAATAATCTTGGATTTCCCGATAACAAATCAGCTCCATGCTACGTCTCTGAACATTCTTTAAATCACTTTTTATCTCCAATCCTGCTACCTTATTAGAAGCAGTCAAGCTATAGACATAGTGTAATTTAGTCCTTTAGTGTCAGGTGGTCTTCTAGGACTAGCGCAAAGAAAGCTTGCCTAGGAGATGGTGAGAACATGCTAGGCTCATCTTTTCAAGTTTCAGGGCAAGTAAAATTCTGGACTGTTCTTATTACTTCAACTTAATTTTTTTGTAGGAATTGAAAGGGAGTGTATACAACTGAGGAGAACATCAGTCATTGATAGCATAGGTGAGAAACTTAAAATTGGACATTGTTTAAGCTGAAGGGAGGAATTTTAGTTTGGCTGACTTTCCCTGGTAATGGTAAGGTAATGGTATGGTAATGGTAAGGCAATGGTAAGGTAATGATACAAGTGAACGTTACTCAACAATTATGGCTTCTTGCATTTTTCTATTTTTAATTGTAATTGTAAGGGTTACAATTATATTCGCCAGATAGAAGGTGCATTACTTCACATACATTGATACTTGCATTTTTTTCTGCAGTAATGTAAGTAGCATATACAAAATACTTTCATGGGTGAATACAAATTTGGCAATTGAGTTCCTAGTTGGATCAAAGATATTTTGGACCATCTACAAACAACATGCTCTGCTTTCCAATCCTTTCCCAATCTCACTTGCCATCTACCTGTGTCTTTTAGTATTCCCATTGACAGCTGACAGTAAAACAGTGAAGGTTTGATTCTTTAATCCCACAGACTTTCTGACTTAGATTAATATAGACAAATGCAAAGAACCAGGAAAATGTCTAATGATGTAAGTGGAGGAGATGGAGTAGGAGACTGAGTAGGAGGACACATTAATCACTTTGTTTTCTGCTTGAAACAAAAGTTTCTAAACAACTAACATGTGAAATAAAGGGTAAATTGATAATTGTATCCATGAAAGCATTATTGTGTACATTTTCTTTTTCTTTTTTTTTTTGCCAGTCCTGGTTTGGGCTCAGGGCTTGAGCGCTGTCCTTGAACTTTCTCAAGGCTAGCACTCTGCCACTTGAGCCTCAGCACCACTTCCGGCTTTTTGCTATGTATGTGGTACCGAGGAATCGAACCCGGGTCTTTGTGCATGCTAGGCAAGCACTCTACCACTAGGCCAAACTCCCGGACCCTATTGTGTACATTTTCATATGAAGTGTAGCAGGATAAAAAATATTAGAAAATGACTATTAAATGAATTTTTCAAAAATCACAGTCTCAGTTACAAAAGTAGTGACGTTGGCATTTGTCATCTGTTCAAAAATTATGTTTTTCACAAAGTTTACATGGGGCAGGCATGTCTTTAAGGCATTTCAGAGTTGAACATTTAAAAGTTCCCAAACAAATAATAATCTTATTCAACCTCAGTTAGAAATTAAATAAAAATATACTTTCTCTGAAACTCCAGTTTGGTTACTCCTGCATACAAGTGCTTATTTTCATTTCCATATTTATTTAGAAGCAACATTCAATTTGTTGCTTTTACTTTCTATTTCTACACATAGAGATGTTTCTGCTGTCAGTCACACTACTATTTTAATATGCAAGTAAAATAAATGTATTAGTTGTGTTACTTTAAGTCTTAATGGAGCCCTTGGGAATTAAAATAAAAGTCTTGTTCTGCTGGATTTTTACCAACCTGGGCTGCCTTTGGGAAACTATTTATAGAGTAGACTTGATCTCTGGGGTTAGCATCTGGAGAACAACATGATTCCAGTACTTTATAAAGAGAAGAAGCCATGGTGAAGTTAATAAAGTAACCTAAGATTTCAACATTCCTTCTCCTCTTAGTAAATAGAAATACTGTCTTGTGGAGATTGGTATCTCAAAATACATAGCTTTGGGAGAAGATGCTCCATAGTATCACTCCTAATTCTTGAGATTCCTTAAAAGATAACATTAGCAGGAGTTCCAACATGGGCAGTCATGTTTGAGTATGGCTCTGAAAACAGGAAGCTGGTTAGACTTGCCTAATTCTGGGGTTCCCATTGGCCTGGGGAAATCTTCCTAAATGGAACTTTCTGATTTGGGGGAAATAATACCAACCAGAAGCCCTGAGAACATTCTCAGTGCACCAATATCATTCTTTAAAAGCTCCACAGCTAAGACCTGGGTATTATTTTCATCCCTCTCCAGGATTTTACAGTTTTTTTTTCTCCATAAATTTTTGAAGGACTTGATTCTTTGTTGCTGGCAACTCCTGGGCAGGAGCTATGACTGTGATCAGATAGGGACTGGGAGGGTTGAATTTCTCTTGAGAGGAGGAGGTCATTGCTATTATAACTCATAGCTATTGTGTTGTGTTTCTGTCTTATGGATTTTTAGACTATTACTTACATTTTTTTGATGTACTTTAACATGAATGAAATATCTAGCTTATATTCTTGAAATACTCGCTAGCTTGGGGGCAACTGAGAAGGCAGTAGTTGGAGAAATCATGCAGGGAATGGAACATGGCTCTGTGGCTGTCACAACCAGAAATCATCTTCATTCTGGAGGACATCTTTAGATGAAGTTTCCTTCACTCCCCGGCAGAAGATGTTCAGACACACATCATGTGCAGCGACAGGGAGTTGCTCACAAGCATGACATTGGCTTCCAAGACCAGATGAACAAATAAAGGGTAAATAACATGGGAAATTTTTCAGAATTGATTTCGGACAGGAGTTAAAATTTTCTGCTGGTCAATAGCATCATGTTGGAAAACTGATGCCTTCAACGTCTTCCCTAATACGGAAGTAGAGCTCATCAAAATGTCTCACAGACTGAGTTTGCCTTGAGAGTATGTAGAGAATCCTGTGTGTAGGTAGACAGCATTTTCACATCACCTCCTCAGGCCTTCTTGAGTGGAAGTGGTGATTCTCTGATTTGGAGAAGATGTGGCTTTTCCAGAGGCTAGGAGCATCTCCTTTAAATAGATGCATGCATTTCCTTGGAAAATGTCTTTGAAGTTACTGTGGTGGCTTGGCCTTGTGATCCAGAGACACCTCTCTCAATGCCTGGGAGGTGCTTTATGGAGGAGAGGCCACTAGCTCAACATCCTAGATTAACAGTTTTATCCTAGACAGTTCAATGTCCAACTACTGCCTACTTGTGGACACAATTCTGGCCACAAACTACAGAGCGCTGAGCTCTTTGTGGTCAGCATCCTAGCTCATTCTGGGCATTCAGCTTCACTTTTTCTGTTTTGATAGAAACAGAAACTTAGTCACAATGCATAAAACAATGTCAAGAGCAGATGGTTGATGTAGTTAGTAAAAACTATTAAAGTTGAAGTCATGGAACTTTTGGCACTGATTGTAAGCTAGGTAGATTAGTTGATTGTGCTGTTCTCAAAAAGTGGAATAGCCACTCTGTGATAAGCTTGATTTCATATGCTAATCAAATGTACATGCAAGCTAAGATTTCATGTAAAGTGAATAGAACTGGTTGTCACTGTCTCTTGTATATACACATAGTTCTTGCTTTCATAGAATGGACCTTGGAGCCCTAGTGATTGCTGGTGATTTTATGTGCACATAAACATTAGGTTGGTTTTATCTTCCTATTAAATGGCTCTTACAGTCTGAAATATTATGCAGATGAACACTCAGAAGTACAGATTCAATGTGAAGAAGTGCAGTGCCTTTATAAACTTTCCTATTTCTGTGCTAAATTAGCAGATTTGCAGATGATTGTAATTTTTCTCTCTAGGAGACTGTATTACTATATCTGAATATAATGCTTTCCAATGATGAAAACTTGAGAAAAACAGAGTAGGATGTCTTTGGTATTTAAAAGCAAATGGTGTAATGATTTCAAGTAGAAATACAGACATTAAATAAACTTTGGCATTTTTTCTTCTGTTTTCAGCTGTTTTGAGGAAAAACTAGGTTTCCCCTGTCAGTAGAGAATGTATGTTTAGAAAAGTCTCAGCTAGTGTCATGTAATTTCTAAGAGAATTGTTTTTGGAAGTCATGAAACCTGTGATTCATGAATTAATTTGTGCAATGTTTATTTTTCTCCAACTACATGTTCTACATTGTGGAAACATGGATGGATCAGAATAGTTGTATCTGTGAAAGTGCTACAACCTTGTGTATTATAATTATTTATCCATGTAAAAAATCTATCCACTTCATACAAAACTATGAACATGAATACATATATAATCCTAAGCAAAGTCTTTTTTTTTGCCAGTCATAGGGTTTGAACTTAGGGCCTGGGCACTGTCTCTGGACTTTTCTCAGGACTAGTGCTCTACCACTTGAGCTTCAGTACCATTTCTGGCTTTTTCAGTGTTTATGGTACTGGGGAATCGAACCCAGGGCTTCGTGGATGCTAGGCAGGCATTCTACCACTAGGTCATGCTTTCAACCCAGCAAAGTTTTTTTTTTAAAGCATGTAGATTAAATTTATCTTGTACATGTATACTTTGTACTTAATCAGTTTTCATAATTTTTTGTTTAATGTTTAAGTGTTGTGGGATATTCTCTTATGCAAATACAAATTTGTATTTGTTTCTTTCCAACTGAATTGACAATTTAGGCCAAAGAGGTAGGAGAAAAAAAATGGAGGCTTTATTATTGTTGTAACTAAGTGAAAATGATTTCAGTTAAGTAGGGAATGTACAGTGATGTCAGACTGCTAAGACATTTATAAGGACACAAATCCTTGAAACTACTACAAGAAAGAGTAGGGAAAGCACCAAAAAACGTATTGGAAGTGGAAAGAATTTTCTGAGTAGAACTCTAGGGGTTCAGCAAATAGGAGAAAGAATTGATAAGTAGAAGCACATTAAGCTAAATTCTTCATGTCATTTCTAAGCTCAAAATCTAGTTGACAAAATGGGAGAATATCTTTAAAGGTCGTCTCCCAGACGTACATAAGGTCAGTAAATACATGAGGAATTGCTCAATATGCCTTGCAAAAAGGAAATGAAAATCAAAACAACATCGAGATTCCATCTTACTCCAGTTAGAATGATGATTATTAAGAATGTGAACAACAACAGATGGTGGTGAGGATACAGGGCTAAGAGCATCCTGTTACACTATTGGTAGGGATATAAATGAATGCAACCATTATGAAAGGCAGTATGGGGATTTTTATTAACCTATCAGGAAGAATAATAGCATGCCATTTTCAGGGAAGTTGATGGACCTGGGGGAAAATCATAGTGAAGTAAGTAAGACAGTCTCAGAGACAAAAGGGTACTTGTTTTTTCTCATAGGTAGAAACATATTTGAAAGTGTAAACATTTGAAAACACATTCAGGACTATTTACACATGATCAAACTAATTAAAGGAATGAGACTCAACAGGACAATCCTTTTGAGCAATTAGAAGGCAGTTCAAAAAATGGGAGATGAATAGAAAAAATGTAGGTGAATAAAATCATAATACTCAAAATATAGCTGAAAATGGAACTAGGAAAGTTATGGAGACAGATGGGGAGGGGAAAGGTAGGATGGGAGAATGATAGAAGAGTTGAAGCTGATCAAGATGCATTGTGAACATAAATGATCATGTTAAATTGAAATCTTTTTGTACAAGTATTTAAAAACATAAGAAAACTTGAAAATGCCTACTACATTTAGTAACATGGAAGAAATTAGTAACCTAATCAAGAGTCAGGGATAAGTTATGTATACACACATACAAACATACTTATATACATACATGCATACATTCATACACACATATTTACATGCTTGTAGAGGCTGGAAATGGGTGCAACTGCTGTCTGAAAGGTAGAGATTCAGGAAGACTGGTTTGAGTCCAAAAGCCTGAGAACAAGAAGTACAGATAGTATATATTCCAATGGGAAGACAGCTTAAAACTAAAGTCTTTGTTTAGGCAGTAAGGAGGAAAGGGCTAATTTTTTTTTTGTGGATCTTAGGGCTTGAACTCTGGGCCTAGGCATTGTCCCTGAAAGACTAATTTTATTTTTTTCTACCCAGGTTCTTACTGGATTGGGTTACATCCACTACATTAGAAGAAGTGGATTCTTTACTCAATGTATTGCTTTAAAAGTTAATCTGTACTGGAGATACCACAGCAGCAGATGCATCTAGAAATATTGTTTAATCTAATATGTGGCACCTTTTTGACATGCTACATATTACACATAACACACACCCATTTTCATTTACTTCCTCTTGGTTATACTGCAAGCTTTTCCCATTCTAATCTCAGATGTAAATTTTCTTCTTTACTTTTTGTTTAATCCATTTTTGCCTTCTCCCAGAACTTACCCAGGTGCTTATACTGTTTTTCCTGGAGTGTTAACACTTTATCATCTAATAGTATTCTTACTGGCTGCTATTTTACTACTTTCTAAAGCACATTCCAGTGCCAGTGACTTTTTTCTTTCTTTTTTTTGTCAGTCATGGGGCTTGAACTCTGGGCCTGGGCACTGTCCCTGAGCTCTTCAGTTCAAGGCTACTGCCCTATCCCTTGAGTCACAGCACCACTTCAATAGTGACTAATTTTTATAAGCCTGGCCACTCAAAAGACTTGGATCTGATGATTGAGATTTGAACCCAGCCTAGGCAGACATTCCTCCAGTTAACCAGCAAAAAGCTGGAATGGAGGAATGGCTCATATGGTAAAGTTCCAATCATGAGTGAAAAAGCTGAGTGAGAATGTAAACCACTGAGTTTAAGTCTCAATACAAGCTAAATAAAGAAGTAAATACACATCAATAACAGTTAAAAAAAAGAAAATCCTACAGTTCATCCAACATTCTCTCACAATTATTGTCTTATTTTTCTTTCATTACCTAGACTATGGCATAAAAGAATTGTATCCTCTTGTAGTTTTGATTTTCTCGAATCTCAACTCAGTTCTTAATCTATTAATCTATCCCATCATGACGCTTGCTAAGGTCACTAAATAGACACTTTCATATTACTAAACGCAGTGGGGATTATCACTACTTTATAATTGTCTCAGCACAATCAGACACCATCGATTTCCCCACATTTATTGTAATCATTTTGTTTAGTTTCTGATATAATACATCCTAGTAGGTTTCTCTCCCAATGCATTGCCATTTCACATTGTAACTCTCTTATCCTTCCAATGAACATCATTTGAGCTTTTTTAAATCTCATCTGCAGATTCATATTTTCTTACTCTGTGCAATCCTATACCCTAAGACACTAATTTCCATGCATCCATTTGTACACATATACATACAAACACACACACACACATTTTCCTAGGCTTCTTTTTTGAAACTAAGGTATGCGTGCATGCATGTGTGCGTGCATGTGTGTGTGTGTGTGCATGGACTTACGGTCTTATCTTTAATGTCTTGAAATAGATTTCAAGCTCCAAAGTTTCAAAAGTCATGATCCCCTTACACAAAATGTGATCATTTGCTATAATTTCTTACTTGGCAAATGGGACCATAATACATTCACTTAGGCATGTCCCAAATCTGATTTGCCTCTTTTCTCTAACCTCTAACATAAATCAAAGTTATATTCTAGTTAATTTAAAGAGAGAT
Source organism: Megascapheus bottae (assembly GCF_031878675.1). Taxonomy (NCBI): domain Eukaryota; kingdom Metazoa; phylum Chordata; class Mammalia; order Rodentia; family Geomyidae; genus Megascapheus; species Megascapheus bottae. The sequence continues at coordinate 62,391,722 of NC_143512.1, forward strand.
ATTATTTTTTCTTTTTTTTGTTGGGATAATGTATAGAAGGCTTACAGTTACATTTGTCAGGTAGTAGGTGCATTACTTCTCACACATTGATAACCCTTTCATGTTTTTGTCTCTGTTTTCCTCCCTCTACCCCTCCCAATCATCTTGCTTTCCCCCCTTTCCTTTCCTATATCATATAAACAAATGAATGTATATACAATATATCAGGTACCAAAGTCAGATATAGTAACAATATGAGATTAGCCATAAGGGGAAAAAAAGAAAAGAGACATAACATAGTATATTAAGAACAACAATCACACAAGATAAATCCCTTGTTTCCATATCATAGAGTTCCTTTCATTTAGAAGAGAGACATTAATTCTATGGTATCTTTCTTTACGAGTTTCTCCATTTATGTCTGCATAAACAATACAAGTTTTCATTTCATTGAATCACAATAATAATTGCTTTCATTTTCATCAGATATACATTTAAAAAGGGTATTCACCAGATATATCTAATTATTTCAGAATTTTTCCCAAATTCCAAAAATAGGGACATTAAGTGCTTCTCTGCTGCCAATTTTCACTTAAACTTACTAAAAACAAGCAACCTCATGCTTCCATAAATACCTCAAGAATTCACTGAGGTAATTCTCAGGACATATAGTGTCCTGGACCCATATTCCATCATTAGAGAAATTTGCCTTTAAATTTCAAAGCTAATGAATATGATTCACATATTCAATTCAGCAATAATATTGAAGTTATTTGCTAGCCTCTCTAGGACTTGTATTCCCTTTGACACTAGGCTTTATATGTCACTTGGAGTAGAGTTTTTGTTGTTGTTGATGTTCTGCTTTTCCAGCTTCTGAACTGTTACTTGTACAGAAATTAGCATGCCTTCACAAGTGAACTTCTGTCTTTATTCTTGAGTTCTGAGATCATAAATAGCCAGAGGGGAAGGCATTTCTTTTGATATTTCACTTTTCTTGTACTTCATCTCTGGCACTTCACCATAGGAACTTCCAATCAATGTGTTTGCCAGTGAGCTATAATTTCCCAGAATTATCTCACAATTATATGTTTTTAAAAGTCAGATAGAAATACATCACTTTGGTGCTTAATTGAATCTTGTGGTTTCTCATTGTTGGGCAATATCAGCACATGTTTCTAACATCCATGTTCCCATCATAGATTGCATAGGGAAGGTAGGTTCTGGCTTAGAATAAAGGGGAAAATTGACTCAATGAGCAAGAAGAATTTTTTTTAATTAAGGCTGGTTTTTGAAGAGATCCTGAGTTTTCCATAGTATTCACTAAGCCCCAAATGGTATTTTGTATCAGAAGTGTTTGTTTTTAAAGCAGTACATTAAATGCATTTCTACACACAAGAAGCTGTAAGGTGATTCTATCTGTAATTCTTTTCTAATTTACAGAATTATTCACAAATTATAAAAAATGTATCATGGGATATATATATATATATATATATATCAGTCAGTCATGGGACTTGAACTCTAGGCCTGGGTGCTGTCCCTGAGCTCTTCAGCTCAAGGTTACTACCCTACCCCTTGACCCACAGTGCCACTTCGGGTTTTCTGGTGATTAATTGGAGATAAGGGTCTCATAGACTTATTATTGCCCAGGTTGGCTTTGAACTATGACTCTCAGATCTCAGCCTCCTGAGTAGCTAGGATTACAGGTATGAGCTACCACAATTAGCTCATAGACTATATTTTTGTTGAAATAAATCACACTTATGGTCATCTTTTTGGTGAATTAGACCATCTCAAGAACATTGAAAGAGAAAATGAAAAACCGATTGCAAATGTCACTGTGATTACTTAAAAGGTTTGTTGGTGGTATTATAAAAATTAAAACTCTGGAAGGATTATTACTTTTTGTGAAACTCATTATGTACTAAATCAGATGAAAATAAGTCAAAGAGATAAAAGGAAGCCCTTACATATTTCATTTTAAACAGAAAGCTTGCCCGAATAAGAGAACTGAAATTATAACAAAGTAAGAAAAAAATGAATTTGAAATCTCTCGTGTACACATTGTCCATCAGTGGCTTAGTTTGAAGCCTTTCATTGATCAGAACAGTAGAATGACAGAATGGCAGCTTTTTAAAGGACAAATAAATAATTTGCTTGAATAAAATGCTCTCTTATTAAAGAAAGAACTACATAGTTTATTTCCATCAATATTTAAAAATAACATTTATATTCTTATATTTTATATCAATGAGGGAATCATACTTCAACCACAATTGCTTTTTTTGTTGTCAGTCATGAGGCCTGAGTGCTATTGCTGAGCTTTCTCTCCCTGGTTTAACACTCTATCACTTTGAGCCACAGTGTCACTTCCAGTTTTCTGGTGGTTTAATTAAAAATAAGAGTCTCACAGACTTTTCTACTCCAATCATCTACTGAGGGGCATCTGGGTTGGTTCCATATCTTTGCTATAGAAAATAGTGCTGCAGTAAATATCGTTGTGCTACTGGGTTTTCATTGTAGCACTATTTTCCATACCAAAGATATGGAACTAATCCAGATGCCCCTCAGTAGATGATTGGATCAACAAGATGTGGTATTTATACACAATGGAATTCTATGCCGCCATCAGAAAGATTGACATCACCCATTTTTAAGGAAATGGAAAGATGTGGAAAAAATCATATATGATTTTTAAGTGAAGTAAGCCAGACCCAAAGGAACATAGGCTCAATGTTTCCACCATCTGTAATAATTAGTACATGTCCAAAAGTCTTCTAGTAGAGGATTGCAATAGCTCAAACCTTAGATACATAAGGCCATATAGAATGAGGCCAAATTAATGGACCTCTAGGACATGGAAATAAGAGCTTAATTATAAGTGACTGTTACTCTTTATGTACTATGTTTTTCTCTTCTCTTGTGTTGCCTTTGGTTAATCTCATCTGACTTTGTTACCTGGTATTTTGGGGTTTTTTTTTGTTTTTGCTTTTTTTTGTTACCTGGTATTTTGTTTATATGTTTATTTAAAAAAATTAAAACATTTATAGTTGGTGCCTTGGGCAATATTGCTTTTTGTCAGTACGAGGAATTGATGCTAACACTTCCCTTGGGAGACTGCTATGGATTAGGGGAAATCAATCAAAGTTTATCAAGTAACAAAACAATCAATAATTTCCAGAGATTCAGGGAAGAGGATAAGGTCATAGGTTATGAATAGTAACAAATTATTTTACTATTTATGAATAGTAACAGAGGAAAATATTTTACACCTTAATTGTGGTAGTTTTTAATCATTTGGTTCACCAAATTTCATTCAGTTTTATACTTTAAGCAGGTTAATTTTAGCGTGTGCATACGTCAATAAAAAGGAATTCTAAACAAAAAGATTCCTGAAAAGGGTAAAGAAAGATATCCAACTAAAAATGCACAAAGAAAATTTAGAAAGGCAATTTATGGTCAGGTGCGGTGGCTCACACCTGTAATGCTAGCTACTCAGGAGGCTAAGATCTGAAGATCTAGATTCAAAGCCAGCCTGGGCATGAAAGTGTGAGACTCTTACTACTAGAAAACTTGAAGTGGCAGTGTGGTTCCAGGGACAGGGCGGTAGCCTTCAGCTGAAGAGCTCAGGGACAGCAACGAGGCCCAGAGTTTAAGCCCCACAAACAACAATAACAAAAAGAAAAAAGTAAAAGAAAGAAAGGCAATTTATGAAGCAGAGAACTTGTATAATACTCTCTCACCCAAATAAAGATGCTCAAATTCTGGAATAATTTAAAAAATGTGTATTTATGAAATATTGAGAAAATATTTATATCCCACTAATAAAGTGCTTAAGTATATGTCATAAAAGATGGAAACTAACTTAGAACATCTACTTCAGGAAATAATATAAGGATCTTAAAAATTATACAAGTCCATTCCATGTGAGTCTACAATTCCATTTCTTAATATAAGAAAATTCTGTATCACCATAGGTGGAAAGTTGAACAGGAATCTTACACAAACCCTACAGTTTTTGTACTTGAGCTTTCTTAAGCCCTTACAAGTTATTCCAGTAGCCATTTCTCCTTCTCATACTTGCTACTGTCAATCTTGTTTATACTGTAGACATTGTCTAGTCAATTTAAATAAACATTTTTCTATCAACAAAAGTACTGGGATGGGATAAAGAGCTAGAGAAAGAAGAGGCAGGAGAGGAGAGATGAGGAAGGGAGAGCAGGGGAGGGAGAGGGGGACGGGGAGGGGAGGAGAAAGAAGGAGGAAGCTCCTGTGTGTTCTCTGATGCCCAGTTCCTTCGCCTCAGTATTTAGAGAAATGATAGTAGGAAGACTGAGGGGATTGATAGGCTCGGCATCTCTGAATTCATTTCAGATTTTTACCAGTCCACCTGTATATAAAACAAGCTTATGCAAAGCATACAAGGGGAGGGCCAGAAGGAGGACAAGCTAAAGCAGAAGTGAAAAGCAAGCATTTCAGCTTTGAAACTCAGCAATATGGGACAAAATGTACCTTCGTTGAAAGGGCCCTGAAAAACAACATGTGATCTACTTCCTTAAGTTTACTTTTTAATTATTAGCCACCAAATGTGATAGAATGACTTAAAGTAGCTTATGTCTTCCTCTGAAGTATCCATACTTTGCTGTATGTGTTTCAGGTTGTCATACTGCAAAGATACACTAACAGATGTGAGGTCTTCAACTGGAGGAATTGACTCTTCTAATTCACAAAGCCCTAAATAGTGACATAAAGGCAAATATCATAAACAATTTTGCAGTGGGTTCTTAAAACACTGGATATTAGGCCACCATTCAATAGCAGATAACGATAGTAGTCATTAAAAAGACATTTTGTTAAAAAAAATGTGTTCAAATAGCTTTGGGAGGTGACAGAGACTTCTTCTTTTGAAGGTCTTAAAATTTCCACTCTTGTGTTAAGCCATAGGTGCATAATGTTGGCACTTTCAGTGTGGCCTTGGGCCTTTGACATTCTGACTCAAGCAGAATTCCGTGTAAATTTAGTTAATAGGCACAGTCACACACATCAACTCTCATATAGGGACTGCTGTCTTATATATTATGCAGTGATTGATTTTACAGCCTGCTCAGAAATACACTATAAAGACAGCTTTACAAAAGTAGGTTGTTTCAGTTTGATCTATCTTTCACTATTTCTGTGCCCTAAGAAACTGAACACCAAGACATCATTGCTGAAAAATAAATGCCACAAGTGAGCTTTAAGTGAGTCATTTGTGTCTATCATTGACCAATTAACAGAAACTGCTAATGTACCTTGGCACAGTGACTTTTTACTAAAGGATGATGAGTTTTATTGAAAAGATTAACTGTTCCAAAATAAACTTCCTGAAGGACTGTGCCAACATGGGAATCTCCTCATTGTATTGTGAAACAATATCCTATTAAGTAAGAACTGAAGCAGAAATTGGTGAACATATTGAATGAATCAGTAGGCTATCTTATTCAAAATAAAACATTTGCTTTCAAAAAAAGATGTTACTTAAAATAATTGTTGGGGCGTCAATACAAAATTTATGGTCAGAAGGTAGCTAGAGGAACTTCGACAGGGCTCATTTTCAGGCCTACATTTGGCCACATTTTGAATAAGATTGGTAAACTGTCCATCCTTGGTCAAACTTAAGTTTCCACTAGGAATTTTAATGTTCAATATATTAAATTGCTCAACTAGCTCTCAAATTCTACTAAGTTGCACAATATAAACATACACGGTTTGATCACAAATATCTATGGTGAGTGGTTTAACTTATTTTAATCTTGAGAGATTGATATGGAAAATATTGAATAGACTGATTTATGCCTACAAGCAATTTCAAAAGAAATGATGGGTCTACTTAGTCCAGTAAATCTGTATTTTGTGGGGAGAATAGCAATCAATAAAAATATTAGTCAACTGAGTTTTTTTGGTGGCTCATGGCACTTGAACTCGGCCTAGGCGCTGTCCCTGAGCTCTTCAGCTCAAGGCTACTGCCCTACCCTTGAGCCAAGACCCATTTCCCATTTTCTAGAGGGTAATCAGAGATAACCTTTGAACCTTAATCCTCAAATCTCAGCCTCCTGAGTAGCGAGGATTACAGGGGTGAGACACCGCATGTGGCTCTGATCATTTGATTTTATCAAACAATTAGTTCAAAAATCACATTTTAATCTGAATTGTACAGTACAAAATACTGCTCCCATGTAGACCAACTCTCATATCAAAGTTATTTTTTACCTTATTATGTTGCTTAAGAAATGCTATGTTTATTATTTTAACTCAGAATGCAAAGAAATAACCTTTTCATTTGAACTGAGGATTCCTTGCTCACTGGGCTTGCTTTCTAGGTTAATGCCTGCCTGCCTGCCTGCTTGCCTGCCCGCTTGCCTGCCTACTTGGCTGCCTTCATGCCTTCTTTCCTTCCCTCCTTCCTTCTCCCCCTCCTTCCTTCCTTTCAGTCTGTCTTTCTCTTCTCTTTCCCTCTTTCCTTTCTTACTTGCATTCTTTTTCCTGGATGGACCAAAGTATTTATTTATATTAATACAATTCCTCTGATCCATGACAGCAGATGTCCTAGTGGCTACCTCAGAAATATTGAAATGATGAGTATAGTCTCTTATCTCTGCTCGTTTAAAACTTACCTATGGAAAACTGTTTTAAACATCAATATCCCTAAGCACTGGAGAAAGGTAACTACTTCACTTAGTCCTAGAGCCCTAGTTTTGAATATGGCCCCAAATTCTCTCTTAAAATCAAAACCATCTATGATCATTGCTTGAAAAATGATGTCTAACTCTATAATAACTCTTCTCAACAAACCTAAACATAAATCCTAAACCCTATAGTCTATACTGGAAACTAATTTTTAGCAGTACTGAGGTTTGAAATGTAGGTTCTCCAGCATGAGCAATGGCACTAGCCATTTCTTCATTTCTTACTTTAGTTATTTCTCAGTCTTGCATTTATGCCCACGTCTGCCTGGACAGCAAATTTCCTATTTCTTCTTGCACATAGCTTAGATGACAGGTATGCCCCACTAGGCCTAACTTTTGGTTGAGATGGCATCATTCCACTTTTTTTCCTGGGTTGGCCTTAAGTTACTATTCTGATCACACATAATGACAAAGAAGTTTAGATTCCCCAAGGTACACATTCCCAGCTGAGGTAAAATGATACTCTTCATCTTGCTTCATCTCTCACACCGTAAGCAAGTCTCCTATTATGGTCTAATGATATGTTCTTTATGTCTTGTTTACTTGTTTATTTGCTTCTTGCTGTTTTTCTGTTTAAAATGGTCCCTGAGGGCAATGCTGTCTAATGTTCATGAGACTTCTGTGGTGAAATTGGAGGAAATGTGTTCAATGAGCTTCTCTCTAGGATGAGGTATAGTGAGGTTGGCTGTAAGTTCACTGATCATGAATCAACAATATAGATTTTACAGAGCATATTTTTTTAAAAATAGGGAGGTAGACAAAAATGGTTATGAACTGATCTGTTGGGGGAAATATGGCCCAAGATGAGGATCCTCATCTTGATTTTCCCTTAGGAACAAATGATTCATTACTGCCTAGTTCAGTGATTCCAGCACTTCACAGATATTGAGAACTAACAGAATGGGTTATGTTATAGTGATTCTAACAGGCAGGGTATATGGACAGAATATCAAGTATGGCGTGTTCTCCCAGAAAAATCAGAGGCCACTGAGAGACCTAAAGTACTGGGGAAAACTTGGTATAGGCCTTAGCCAGGATCCTTTGCTCATGTGTTTGTGCTATTTTTGTTCTGTTAGTTACATGACTTGGCTTTCTGCTTTATTGCTTTCATTCTTTTCTACCCACATCTGACATTCTAGCCAAACGTGTCTGACTGAATACTGCTGCCTCACGCACGGACTGTGGCCTCTACATCTCACTCATGTGATTCCCTGGACTTGAAAATTTTGGTCTCTTTACATGTACATAGCTGAAATATTTTCTCTGAAGTCATCTCAGTCTTATGTTGACATCTCCAGACAGCTCTGATTTCTCACTTGGTTAACTAAATACTGCAGCCTATTCTTTTGTAGCAATGAAATGTCTGAGTAGAAAAACGAAGTCAAACTCAACTCTTTCTCCTACTACAGGTTCCGAACATGCTTGGGACACTGGTAACATCAGGTGGTGGGGGAGGGGAGAGTGGGTCGGTGGATAAGGCTCCCTATCTAAACAGGCAAGCAATGCTATCACAGGGTGTCCTCTAATTCAATTTAGTTTTGACAAAGTCTATCTAGACATGATCTCAGCTCTCATAGCTTTTGGGCTCAGTCCCAGTACTGCTCCTCTGCTTCTGATGACAATTGTGGATCCTAGGTTGACTGACTTATACTTCAGCTTGACTGATTGGGTCCATTAGCTTGCTAAAGCAGCTCACAGAAATGCTCATGTGTGCCAGTTTATTTTAAGGGATACAGAAAAAGAACTACAGGGCAACATATGTGCAAGGGGTGTGGAGATCTTATGCCACATCTGGCAAACCACTTCCAAAGGACTTTCTGAGCTCCGTTACCTGGAGTTTGGGGATACTGTTTGTTTGTTTGTTTAAAATGGAATCTTTATTGTACAGACATGATTGATTATGTCATTGACCTTAGGTGAATAATTTAATCTTCCGTCTCTGTCTAGCCTAGAAGTTGGAGATTAGAGCGGAAAGTCCCAATTCTATAATCAGATTTTGATCTTTTCTGTAACTAGCTACAATCCTGAAGCTACGTAGCTATTCCTCAGCCAGTCCATTAGAATGCAAGCAAAATAAAACCTTACATACTGAAGATCCTGAGTTTAGGAATTCTACATCAGGGAAGCAGTAGATCAAATAAATATTTCACAATATTGATGCATGTTTCCTTCAACTGTGATGATTAAGTACTTTTCTGAGTCATTTTTTATGACCAGTTTTGCCTTACCCAATGTCTCGAACATGTTCAATATTTTATTTATAGGATAAAAGTGCATAATTTAGTGATTTTCAGCTCGGTCACAACTCCTTTAAAAGAATGGTTCTACTTTTCAGGCATTTGAAGATCTTTTCCTGTTGTTATCACCTCTTCATTAAGCCTTTGTCAAAAACTTCTGATTTACTAGTCTCCCCACAATAACATTGAAAAAGTGAAGCCTACAGGAGCTGAGGAACTTGTCCCTGACTAATGGAAAAGGTAGAACAACGTAGAAGATTTATCATTCCCAAGCTAGAGGTCTTCCAGTATGGATGACTCGATATTGATCATAAAATTACTTTCTTCCCTCTCCAATAGGGACAGAGGTGTGAAATTCCTATAAATTTCATCACTTGGAGTATAGACCATTGCACTTCTGAATGTTGCTTATGTTCGTGGAGAACTGAAAGTCATGGACAGAGACAGGAAACTGATTATCACTGAAAAGCTGCCATTCACCATTTCTGAGTCAGTAACTGATCAAAGGTTTTATACAATCAAGGGTATAATGTCCCCATGGATTCAGTGTAAGTGTTCTTTGGAATGTCTAACTAGTTTGATCTTCTAGCAGGCAGGAATTCAAGGGAAGTCATTAGACTTAAAGTCTTGTGTCCTTTTTGTACTTCAGTTGCTGATTCACTTTGGAGAAGCCTCTCAAACTCTGACCCATAGAACAATGCTAAAGGTTAATTAATTCTCTGGGAGCATTCATATCTCAAGATGCACTGAGATTTCCAGACAGACAAACATTGCATTTAAAATATACTTAAAAATAGATATTCCTGCTCTTGGGGCATAGGTTATAGGCTAGGCTGTAACTAGCCTTTTCTTTTGTTTTCTCCCAGTTTTTTTTTTTTTACCTTCTGACCCCTTCCTCCATAATAATCATTAATATTTATTAATGTTACTACTCAGCTGAGTATTGTTTAACCAAATTTGACAGATGTTCAGAAATTACAGGTACTGGAATTTAACATGCTCTGAATCCGGACATCTTGTTCAGGTAATGAGAAAAGACCTACCAGGAAAAAGCTCATTCTAGCAACGAGAAAGAATTTGAAACCCAGTAGATTGTAGAAAACTGGTTAGCTAAGAGATAATACTGTCAGGATGTGAATAGTGTCACTTGTGCCCAGCCTTCTAATAGCAACTTAAGTGGAGAGTTAAAAGGAAATGGTTGGTAAGCATGATTACCTGACACTAAAGCCCAGGCCTGTCAACCTTTCCAATGGGCAGAAACTTGTGCACTTGTCTTTCTATCACCAATCATTTTTATAGCACCAGGAGAAACCCAGATGTTCCTTATCCTTGCTGGACCTCATATTGTTAATATTTTAACCACGTTTATTTCCTCTCATCTCCAGGCTATAAAACTTGGATGATACAGCTCAAGGGTTAACTCTAATATACTCTGAGCTTACTCACTCTTTTTTTGAGCAGAACTACTTCTAATTACACTACCCAAAGGATAAACCTCTTCTACAGGGAACCAACCCCTACATTGCCAAGGATCTCAGGAGATCTAAGCTGTCCATGACAACATAGAGCAAAGGCCAGAGAGACTCCTGATTTAGGTCAACACTGAATACTATCAGGAAGTATGTAGAAGCTGATTTCTACTTCCCATTCCCTGAAAAGTTTGTGGAGTGTTGAGCTTTTGAGGGGAAAAGATAGGTACTGTTAACCATGAACAGTGGGCTCGTATAAAGGGAGGAAGAGATCCTAGGGTCTCTGAGAGAAAATCTTTGGAATTTAAGTTTTGTAACCAACCTATGTAACCCATCAAGGTCATTGAAATCTAACAAAACTTTTAAAAGGTTTTATTGACTACTCCACCCACCTAAGGATTAATGAAAAGCTTCATTATATCCAAAAGTAGGTCGGCAAATACTTGCTGAAACAATAGATCTTTAACTCACCCAGGCCAGTAAACCAAGTTGTAGTAATGTATGTAATTCAATAAATCTCTCTCACCTTGGAAGGGTGACACTGCCCATATACTAGTTCTAGGAAGGGACTTAAAGTTCCAAACCCCTGCACTTCCTATAAAAACATGTCCAGATTAAAAATCAGTGTCATTCTTGCTCTTGAAAAAATCTGCTTTCAGGCTATTGAAAGTATATTCATTTCCTAATACACATTTCTATCACTTTCACTACAAGAAAAGTATATATGAAATAGATACTATTTTCTAATCTCTCTCAAATCTACTCGGCTCTCCAACTTTAACCACACAGTAGACAAATGAAGATAAGTGTGTGTGTGTGTGTGTGTGTGTGTGTGTGTGTGTGTGTGTAGAATATAGTCAAGAATTCAATATTATATCCTAAAAAAATTAAGTTAGGGAAGGGGTAGGTTGGAAAGTGTGGATGAGAATCTTGATCAAAATACATCGGATTCATGAACTGTTTTGTTAAATGGCAAGTATTAAAGATAATAACTAAAAACACAGAAACACATAAATGAAGCTTAAAGTAAATGGGGAAATATATATTTTCTCATAGGAGAAACATGATACTTAAAAAACATAATACTGAAACCTGTTTAAACATGATACTGACCTGTTCAAAAAGTAATTATTGAAAAATGAAAATATTAGCATTTACAAGAGAATTTTTAATAAAACATTTGAGAAAATACAAATGCATTACATTGTATTATATTACATTAGAGAAAATATATTCGATTGATAGCGAATATTGTATTACATGTTATAAAATATACAAACATTTATAATCAGATATATAACTATATTTTACAAAAGATTTTATAAAATATTTCTGAGTACTACAAAATCTAGTGACTTGAAGCACAATATTGTCTTGAATGTGACATTTAGAGGCTTGTGATTTTGGACAAGGTTCAGCTGGCAATTTTCTTGCTCAGTTTATCATACTGTTAACAGGAGACACTGGGTATTTACTGAGTCCTGGCTGATTGGGAGAGATAGGAGCAGGTAGAGTCATGACAAAGGATGTGAGAAAGCTGAGCCCCAGTGAATCCACCTTGTTTCATAGGGTTCATTACCTTCCTGTGAGGTGTCACAGGAAGACTAGTTGGAAATTTTGCATATATGCTTAGGGATAAGTACACAAAGAGAATGAAAAGATTTTATTTATCTATTTAAAAAAAACTGGACCCAGAACTGGCATACGGACAATTCTACATTCTATTGGTCAAAGTGCTTCTAATCAGAACCAGATTCAAGGGAGGAGAAATACACACCACATCTGAATGGGAGAAGTTTCACAGAATTTGTGATCATCTGTAATTGGCCACAGATGGTAAAGTACGGTAGGAATGCAACAAAAATAAAAATAAAAGGAAGATGAAAGAACTGTGCCACGTACTTTGTCAATGCAGATTGAGGAACAGTTTACAAATAGAATTTGTACATCTCCAGTAATGATAAGAAACTCAAAGTGATCCAGTAAACAAAACCATAACCATAACCAAATGGCATGAGTCCTTAGCAGAATTAACTGAGATGAATCAATATGGCAAGGCCAGTCATCCAGAATCTCTTGCTAGGATATAGTGTGATGCTATATTATTTATTTATTAATGCACGATGAATTACTCTCAACAAAACATCATCCTGTTTGAGTTGGCTTGGAATAAATAATAGCTATTAATTTCATTCCCATAGAAGGGCTCAAACAATTCCAGGGTTTATTAAAACCATATTGTATATTATTATAATTACCATATTATTATATTTACTGTACTCAATTTATCACTGTGCCAAGCACCTTTTCCACAGTACATTTTGACTAAAAAATAAGCTATAGTTAAAAAAAACCTTATCTAGGGGCCGGGAGTTTGGCCTAGTGGTTAAAGTGCTTGCCTAGCATGCATGAAGACCCGGGTTCGATTCCTCGGTACCTACATACATAGAAAAAAGCCGGAAGTGGTGCTGAGGCTCAAGTGGTAGAGCTCTAGCTTTGAGAAAGTCCAAGGACAGTGCTCAGGCCCTGAGCTCAAGCCCAGGACTGGCAAAAAAAAAAACAAAAAAACCTTATCCCTCTATAGTTTTTGAAATTTGAGTGTTTGGCAATTGCATTGATGGGTGATTCTGGCTCAAAGTTTCTCATAATCTCATTGAGAGACCTTGGGGAACATTCACCTGCAGGATAAATGCTGGAGCTGTTGGCAGGGGCCTTCAGTCTATTCCTATATATTCATCTTCATATGGTTATTCAGTCCAGTGCCTCCCCTAGGACAGTGATGCAAGATAAGGAGTGTCAGAATTTTCTCATCCACTTTGGAAATGGCACTGTATTACTTTTGAATCAATACTGGTTTTAGACCAGTATGCTGGACCCTGATAAACTGTAGAAAGGGAATAAACAAGAATACAAACACCAGCGCTGGGTTCTAGGTGGTCACACCTGTAATTCTAGTTACTCAAGAGACAAAGATAAGAAGGGTCATAGTTCCATCCAGCCTGCTTGAGGGCAGGGAAACTTCATAAAACTCCATCACCACAGAAAAGTTAATTGTTGTGGTATTTGCCTGCTATCCCAGGGGTGGCAGAAAGTATAAATAGGAGGATTATAGTGCAAGATAATCAGGCCAGGCACTGGTTTCTCCTGCCTGTAATGCTAACTTCTCAGGAGGCTAAGGTCTGAAGACTGTGTCTCAAAGTCAGCCCAATTTACTATCAGAAAGCCACAAGTGGAGCTCAGGCTCAAGTGGTAGAATTCTAGCCTTGAGCAAAAAAAAATCTAAGGAACAGTGCTGTGGCCCTGAGTTCAAGCCCTAAGACCAACAGTAGTAAGTGTGTACTTGCCTAATAACTGTGGAAAGCTGACTTCAAATTCCAATACTTGAATCATATCATGGAATCCATCTTTGAAGGCGGGTAGTAACTGCCATATTGATTAGGATTCAAATCTTTCTTCCCGTGCCACATGTTGATGCCTTCTGAACAGGTGAACTGGCTTTTCCAACTTTGTCACAGACCGAAAGAGGAAGTACATATTGAATAAGTGGGCATAGACTCAGACAAAAACCAATCTCTTGTCACTAGCTGTACAAATTCTGTGTCTTGTGTTGGCTAATGAAACTAAATATGACTCCACTGTAAGAAACCATGGATTACCAAATGCCCAAAGTCTGTTCTTTATGAAGGGAAATTATACTAACCCATAGCAGTCTTCCAAAAGTATTTCAGAAAAGATTTAATTATAGATCAAAAAATAACACAAAGCAAGCTGAAACAATGCTTTTCATTTACATCAAAATATCAAGTGGGTATGTTCTGCATTTATACTTAGTTATGTAAAGAACAATAGAGGTCATCTAGCCTAACATTTTTATTTATTTAAAATTTAAAATGTATTTTAATAATTTATATACTAGAAATCTTATTTCTAAGGTATTTAGTTTGGTGGATTTTAATGAATCATGCATCTGCCACATTATATAGCAGATATAACAAAGTTCCACTGTTTTAAAAAGTTCTTTGTACTGGTTCTCTGTATTTCCTCTAACTTCTAACTTCTGGCTGTGATCTGTATTTGCAGTTTTTCTACTTCCAGAATTTCACAGAAATGGAAATATAGATTATACTTGTTGTAGTTGGCCTTTCCCACTTAAAAAAAAAATTTTGACTTTCGGGCTGGGAGTTTGACCTAGTGGTAGAGTGCTTGCCTAGCATGCATGAAAACCCAGGTTCCTTTCCTCAGTACCACATACATAGAAAAAAGCCAGGAATGGTGCTCTGGCTCAAGCGATTGAGCTCTAGCCTTGAGAAAGTCCAAGGACAGTGCTCAGGCCCTGAGCTCAAGCCCAGGACTGGCAAAAAAAACAAAACAAAACACAAAAAACAAACAAACATTGGCTTTCTTCCATTTATTAAAGAAGGCAATGGTTTGCTCCATTCTGAACTAATATAGTAGTTCATTGTATAGGTGTTCCATAATATGGCATCTACACAATGAAAGCCTACAAAAACAACAGTGGACTTAGACTTGGTTTGATGGTAATGAATATTTTTCTTTGCCAATACTAGGATCTCAATACCTGTGCTTGCTTGGCTGGCACTCTATCACATGAACCATGCCTCTAGCTTGGCTTTTTGTTGATAATCTTGATAATCTTTGGACATGGAGGCTTCTTAACTTTGTTTCTTTGCCTTGCTCTGGCCTAGAACTTCTTGATCCCAGCTTCCTGAGTAGCTATGATTAAAGGTGCAAACATTGTAATCTTAGCCAGTACCCAGCTAAAAATGAATACTCAAACATTTTTATTAGAAAGCAGTTTTATTTAGATTAAAATTATTCAAGAAAAATATAAATAATAAATAAAATTATTTTAAGGAGCATTTATCTCCCCATCATGTCTTATTGCTTTTGCTGCTTACATTCTTTATGAGAACTTCACCAGTCACTGAAATTATTAGGTCCTTTGTATATCTTTTGAAAGTGACTTGAGTATCATCTAGTGAAGCTCTAACATGACTGATGGATTTGTGTGTAATATAGAAATAGATTCCATTCCAAATTCAGTAAACATCCTTTCACTTGTTCATAGAATTGATTCCATAAAACTAATGGATCTGATGAACATTGTATTTGATAATTTGAAGAAGACTTCCCAAATGGTGTGGATTTTGAATTATTTCTCAGCAGGCTACAAGAGCATGGAATTGTTGAAATGAGAAGAGTCAAGATGAAGAGAAAAGCCATGATGAACACACACACACACAAACAAAACAAAGAAATAGAGTAGACATAACTTTCCCCAAAACAAAAGTCTCGTAACTAACAACAATAAATTTTCCGTACTCCAATTAAATGGTACCTTTTTCTTAATAATAGCATCTAAATGTAGTGTTGGTTAAAGTGAAACAAATACAAAGTTGTTTGGGAACATGTGAACACAAACCACAGTATGATTCATTTGTATTTACATTTGTTGGTTTCACTTATTGTAGCTGGACTCCAGAATTTACCAAAATTTTGTGTATATTTTATAGTTTTTGGCAACTATAATTTTTTTAAAAAAATTGTTCAAGGAAAAAGCATGGACACCATCTACACGGCACTTTACCAGTAAAACCTTAATTCTGTCATCACTGCTAATTGACCAGACCAAAGGGGATATGCCTCGGCATATGATTGCAGAGCTTCACGTGGTTTTGCAGACTTAGAACACGGAGGGGAAGTGGTGTGAAAGTCTGGCATTTCCTGTCTTGATTCACTCCCTTTTCCGATTCTAAAGATTCAGCTAGAGGCACTCCTAGTTTAATACAACTGAAGAGACAAGATGATAGTTAGCATGACATTACGATGGAGCTTGGATAGAGTAGAACTGGGACTAATGCTGCACAAGTGGCTTCATAGCACAGGGAACTCCAGTGATCTATTGTGTAACTGCTAACATTTTGGACAAAGAGCATCGTGATGCAGGCTGTTAGGTGCTACAGAAGTATATGAGGTAATTTTCTCTTCAAAAACTTCCACTTGGGAGTGCGTGTTGCATGCCTATATGCAAGTTGGGAGCAAGAGTTGGAAAGACTGCTGTTTAAGGCTAGCTCAGGCAAAATCGCAGCAAGACCTCATCCTATACAATAAGCTGGCCCAGTGACTGGCCTCTGAGAAGCCTGTTGTGTTTGCAGATATTTGTTTTCCTTGGGATGACAGTTCTGAGCTCAAGATCTGGGAGACAGATGATTTCCCCAGTCTTTTCTTCTCATCAGGTGGGAACTGCTAGATTGGGTTTGAAATTAGTGAGATTCCTGGAGTATCTGCATCCACTGTACATACAAAATTCAGTACTCTGCTAGCTCCTGATAATCTGATTGATTCCCCTGAATCAATCTAGGTTTACATGCTTGCTGCCTTCTTCTCCTGGAGGCATAAATTAAGGGTCTAGGAAGGAGTCCACCGTCCGTAAAGCTTCTTGTGCATAGCAGTGGCTCTGAGCATAGACAGAAGCTTCTAAAGTGAGAGCAGTAGAGAAGAAGATACTGGACCTTGAGTAGTCCATCTCTAAATCCCCTATAGCACCAACACCAAGAACTACAAGAGATTCCAGCTAGTTTTCCGCTGATTGAGTAATGCTAGGCATTGCACCTGGTGCCCTAAACTTGGATGAATGTTTGGCTTCTTAGTCATATACCTCCAGTGTAGTGGTGAAAACTGATTTCTCTACCCTATCCCCCTGCCACTGCCTGAATATTAAGAATACTTGTTTGCGGGGGGATTATCAATGATCAAACTCTCACCCAAGGGTGGATGAGGGAGAAGAGGAGAGAGGAGGAGTTTGAATCAGGGTACATAGTATGCACTTATTTATATTGATAAAAAAAATAAGGTGGTGTGTGTGTGGGGGGGGATTACATACCTGTAATCCCAGCTAGTCTTTCTTCCTTATGCAAATTGTCTTCTCTGTATCTCTTTCTCTTGTCTGAGTCAACGATTAAAAAAAATTTTGTGTTGAAGCAAAGGAATCCTTTATTCTGCAGAACTAGGAGACCTTTGAGGCTCTCAGCTACATCCTAAATTTTATTTATTGATTTAGAGGACCTTCTAAACTTCTCAGTGTCTTTCTGATGCTCTTGTTTCCTTAGTGTTATGATTTTTGAGTTACTGTCTAGGCAATAACCAATGTCCTTTTCTTGAAAAGTATCTACTGTTGGGGATATGGGCTCCTTTAGATATCTTATGACATTGGTTTTCTTATGTCTCTACATTTCCACTTGTGGATGAATTGTCTGTACTAGTTCTAGGATGTGGTTTACATAGCAAAAGAGTTTGGTGTTGTCAGTGACCTTGGACCCACACAATTGTGTACACAAGGAAGTAGCTCTTATCAGGATAACTTTAAGCAATGTCAATCACTTCTTATCAAGATGACTTTGGGCAATGTTAAATGCTTCTCATTTATCCTATTTGCGACTTGATTACTGTTTTGTAGGAATGTAGCCCCTGGAAGTTCCCTAGTTTTAAGAAGAGTATTTAAGGTTGGAACTTGAACTAAACTATGCTACAGTCTTAAGCTCATGGTCCTAGGCTATAGTCTTAAGCTCACCGTAAGCTAGAGTTTTGGGCTGCTAACTTGGGCTGTAGTCCTCCCAACCCCATCTTTTTTGTCTTCATCTTTTTTCCCAGTCTTCACCCCCAAGGTCAGGAATCCTGGTTCGCTGACAGCTGGCTCTGGCATTTTGGTAGTGTGTTGTAGGGTGCTGGTTAGGTAGACTATGTTGTCTTTGCTTCCAGTTGGTGACCTGAGGTTAGTGCCTGTGGTGTCTTTGGCTACCACCACTATTAGAAGTAGAACATGCCCCGGCTATTGGCAATGTTAAGTGGCATCACCAGTCAGGTTGCTGTTTTCCTAAGTACATCAGACTGGCCAGTGGCCCTCAGTGTGGTCTACTTAGCTAAGACCAAGAGGCATCCACTGATTTTATAAACTGTGTGGAGATGACGTAACTGTGGCAGGCCCAAGCAGGCAACGCATGGCTGTTATGGCAGCAGAGACTGGTGCCTGTCCATTTCTCAGGGCAGGAGAAGGGAAGCTTTTTCACTCCAAGGGAATTACATGTGTGTGAAGGGTGCCCAGTAGACGATCTATGTCTAGGACTATTCATGAGCAAGGCCATCTTGATGGGTACAGATGCACTGCCCATCAGTGACCAGGAGTCTGCACTCAGCTCCACTGGTTTGGGGCTACGCTAATTTGCCCAGTTTTCCCAGGTGCTTCCTGGAACAAAGTATATGTGTGTGGGGACACCACTTGCTTATCAGGGCCTCAAAGGGCCAGTAAGTATAAAAAACTGCCTGATTTCTAGACTGATGTGTGGAAGGACAGGACTGCTTGACTGCTTCCTGGGAACGAAGATCTGTGGATTCTCCTTGTTTGTGGACAGTGAAAAACAGTTGCCCAGGTTAATGAAAGGATGGTAGATCCCTGGAGATGATGAGAAGATCGTATTCTTTGTTACATCAACTGTCTCATATTCAGTAGCCCAAGAATTTATTTCTATTGGTCTGGAAATCTGAATTTCAAAATATAACATTTTTCTTGTCCAAGGGTAAGAATTATAGCTAAAACAGAAGTGATGAGGACATCAATAAGATGTCTAGGACAACTTTAGTACAACAATTCATAGATGAATTCAATTTCTGTGCATTTCAAACACAATGCATACACGTTGATGTTCTTTCCAAAGGCAGTAAATCAATGAAATGCACCATAGATGTGTGTTATTCAATTACTTGAGAGCATCCTTTGTTTTCCCCCAGAAAATTGAAAACCATACTTTATAGATTTAAAGTATGATCTTTCATAATTTATTTATTCAAATTTATAGATCTATAGAAGTTTGTGTATATTAATGTAATGAAAAATTTCATCTAATTTGTGTAAAAGTTATATATAGACAGCTATCTTCTAAATATTAGCTATCAACCTTTATATTTATTTCACAGAAGCAAATGGATGCATAAGAATCCAACTAAGTAACAAACACACTTGAAAATTCATCACGAACTTTCCTTTAGAAACTCTTTCTACTATAAAAGAATCAAAAGAAAGGGGAAAAATACATTAATTCATTTAACATATCATTTTTCAGGCTATATAAATAATATTACTACCAAAATCAAATTCTCAGAATTCCACTAATTTGGATAGTAACATTGTTGTTTTATTGTGTGTGCAAAATTAGCCAAATACCTACTTGCTTTTCTCAAAGATCATGAGTTTTCTTCATGTCCATGTACACACACACACACACACACACACACACGCCAAATGTGCACAAGGAACTATCTAAAAACAACATAATTCATATACCATAATATCTCATGTAATTTTACAAGCCATTTTTGATAACTTTGCATAGATTCAGGCCAAAAGCCTTGTTATTTGTCTTAACTCAGTGAAACATCTTTTCTTGTGCTATTTGAGCCAGAAAAGAAAATTCTACAATGCTTAGACTCTGAATTTATTGCTTCTTTTTCTGTTATTTTAGAGAGTTTTAGAATTATACACTGTGATATTTGTAATGGTGTCTTATAGAAAGCTAGCATTCAAATGTCACTTTTAGCTTCCTTAGATAAATTGAAGATATTTACCACTGTTTCTCCATTAAAATAAATGTCAAGAGAACTTTGAGGCAGGACTTGTCCAGAAGCAAGGCTGATTTGATACTGGGAGTTAATGGGGCTACTCATCATAACACAGGAAATAAGGTAAATTATGACGCACTTGGGAATAAGTAATAGTTTTAAGATGATATTTTCTGATTGAGACTTGGCAAGCGAACTACTGGAATTCACAGTCCAAGTAGCTTGAAAAACGCCAGATTTCAAGGAAATGTAAGCTTCAAAGTCAGCAAATGTTATGGGAAACATATTAGACCACCGTAGCCACCTTAAATAGTTACTTCACATGGTAAAAGGGATTTTGCAGATGAAAGTCAATTGAAGGGCCTTAAAATCAGAGCTCATTTTGGATTGCTCAAGGAAGCCCAGTCTTCTCACATAAATCCTTAAATCTGAAGATTGACTCAATGAAGGCAGATAAGTGGTGCAACCAAGAATTTCTAGCCAGAACAATAAGGCAAGAAGCAAGCATAAAGGGATCCAAATAGGGAAAGAAGAAGTGAAACTTTCCCTCTTTGCAGATGACATGATTCTGTATTTAAAGAACCCTATAGAGTCTACTCCCAAGCTCCTTCAGCTGGTCCAAAACTTTGGAAAGGTAGCAGGATATAAAATTAATTCTCAAAAATCAACTGTCTTCCTCTACGCCAACAGTGAGAGGAATGAGGCAACAATCAGGAAAGCAACTCCTTTTGCAATAGCCTCAAAGAAAATAAAGTACCTAGGAATTAACTAAGAATGTAAAGGACCTTTTTGATGAAAACTTTAAAACCCTGGAAAAGGAAATTAAAGCAGAAGTGAGGAAGTGGAAAAACCTCCCATGCTCCTGGATTGGAAGAATCAACATCGTGAAAATGACAATCTTGCCAAGGGCTATCTACAAATTCAATGCAATACCCATCAATATCCCAATGCCATTCTTTAAAGAAATAGAAGAGGCAATCCAAAATTTCATATGGAATAATAAAAGACCCCGTATAGCAAAAACACTTCTTAGCAGAAAGAACAGCGCAGGGGGAATTTCAATACCAAACTTTAGACTCTATTACGGAGCTATAATTATCAAAACAGCTTGATACTGGCACAAGAACAGGCCTGAAGACCAATGGAATAGAACTGAAGACCCAGATATTAAACCACAGACCTATGGCCACCTAATCTTTGACAAGGGAGCCAAAAAAATAGAATGGAAGAAAGACAGCCTCTTCAACAAGTGGTGCTGGCAGAACTAGTTAAGCACCTGCAGAAAACTAAAGTAGGATCCTTCTTTGTCACCTTGCAGTAGAATTAACTCCAAATGGATCAAAGACCTGGAGGTAAAAGCTGACACACTGAAAACTTTGCAAGAAGGAATAGGAGATACAGTAGGCCTCCTTGGCACAGGTAAAAACTTTCTCAATAAGGACCAAGAAACACAACAAATCAGAGAAAGGCTGGATGTGGAACTGCATTAAGCTGCAGAGCTTCTGTGTGGCAAAGGACATAGTAAATGAATTAGGAAGCCTACAGAATGGGAGAAGATCTTTACTAATCATACAATAGACAAAGGCCTCATATCTAAAATATATCAACAGCTGAAAAAATTGAATCCCTCCAAAACTAATCTCCAAAGTAACAACCATCCCATTAAAAGATGGGCCAAAGACTTAAAGAGAATCTTCTCTGAAGAAGAAATAAAAATGACCTATAGACACATGAAGAAATGCTCGACATCTCTGGTCATAAAAGAAATGCAAATCAAAACAACTCTAAGAATCTACCTCACTCCAGTTAGCATGCCAGGATCAAGGAAACTAATAACAAATGCTGGAGGGGATGTGGCCAGGAGGGATCACTACTACACTGTTGGTGGGAGTGCAAACTCGGTTCAACCACTATGGAAAGCAGTATGGCAGTTCCTCAAAAGACTAAACATAGACCTCCCCTATGACCCAGCAATACTACTACTTGGCATTTACCCAATCGTCCAGAAACAAGGACATACTAAATCCACTAGCACAATGATGTTCATTGCAGCACTATTTACCTTAGCAAAGACGTGGAACCAACCCAGATGTCCCTCAGTTGATGAGTGGATCAACAAGATGCGGTATTTATACACAAGGGAATTCTATGCTGCTGTCAGAAAGAATGACATCACCCTATTTGTTAGGAAATGGAAAGACTTAGAAAAAATCATATCCTATATTTTTTGAAGAGTAGATACAAGATCAAGGCATGGAGCTGGTTAAAGGTGGTGGCTGGAATTCCCCTTAGCTAAACCACATTTGAGGGAATATGAAATCCAAGATTTTGACACATCTACCAACTGAGGAATTTGGTAGACCCAGAGAAGAGCAGGAGGAATGTTTACAGTATGCACTCTTTCATCTACCACTTTGTACAAGGCCAGTTTTTGAAAGGAGGAGACTATTCAGCCACATCTAGATTATCTGGGCTGCATGCTTTCTTCTTGGACATGGTACAATTTCAACTCAGTCAGTCCAGCCCTGCCCTCAGGACCTACAGATATTGAGAGCAGCTGGGAAAGGGATGAAATGAAGAAATAGTTGACATTTAGGTCATAAAAGAGAGTAGGAACAGAATACAATAAACTGAACAGAAATAAACTTCATCAATTAACACCCACAAAGGCAGGGTCACAGCATGAAAACAGACTCATGGCAGGAATATAAATCATGAGACACTCAGAAAAACATTTAATGAAATAAAGCTAAAGCAAAAAACAACTATTCAAACAACCGTTTGCTTCTAATTAGCGATGTAACATATTCATTATCCAGGTGAAATTTACTCTCTATTAATGCACCTTATGTTTAATAGATTTCATCAAAGCGATAAACAATATTCACTAGATTCAGTGTAATGTGGAGGTTTGGGAGAACATCTGGAAATTTCTACTGCAATGTAAATATTGATGAAAATAAATGATGATACTATAATTGTAAGAAAAAAGCTTTTCCCCGAAGTCTTAAAAGATTAATCTCAGCCAGGTGTGGTGACTCATACCTGTATTCCTAGCTACTCAGGAGGCTGAGATCTGAGGATCAAGCTTCAAATCCAGCCCAGGCACAAAAGGACCTGAGACTCTTATTGCCAATGGGAATAGAAAATGGGAAGTGGGGCTTGGCTCAAGGGTAGGGAGATGTCATTGAGCTGAAGAAGTCAGGGATAGTGCCCGGGCCCAGGGGTAGGGTGGTAGCCTCGAGCTGAAGAGCTCAGGGACAGTGCTCAGGCCCAGAGTTCCAGTCCCATAAGCCACACAAAAAAAGATTAATCTCAGCCACCTGTCCTGACCTTCATCCTGTTTTTAGTTAAAATGTGGGTTTAGGTGAAGATCCTGTCTCTCATATACAGTATTTCTTGTACTTGAAATGCTTCTCCTATAAACTTAGTTGATACGTATCTCATAAATGTTGTCAAAGTGATAATAAGCACATGGAGTCATTGAGCTTCAAAGATGCTCAGAGCCAAACACAAACCTATCAATGATGTACACATTTGCTCTTGTGAGGATCTCATTCATTTATTTCTTTTACGTTAGACACCCATTTCCAATTACCTTTCAGAATAATGGAGAGGACGACACAAAGGGAAAATTGAAAAGAAAGAAATATGGAAGACTACCTATAGTTATTTCTAGGCATAGCTTTAATCTGTACACATGTCTGCTTCTGTATATATAAACAGGAAAAAAAACCCTCAGATGACTTCTTAGAGTTCCAGCCATTTTCTAAATGCCAAATGTTATTCCAGCTATAAAATTTCTCTCCTGCTGGGAACCTGAATTCTTGTTTGTTGATCTGGTGATGTCTTGCTTGATAAAGGAGCTACCTCTATTGACTTTTCCTCTGACTTCTGTGTTTTGAAAGTTTTCTGTGCTTTGTGGCAAGTCGTGAATCAAGGCAATCAAGTCATAAAATATCATGATGAAATGGAGTTCTTAGTTAATTTGAAAGGGAAAGCTGGTTAAAAAATATGTAGTGTTTCTCCACAAGTCTTGTATTAAATTATAGCAGCACTCTATAAATCTATAAGTAAACACACTGGATGGTAAAAGAAAAAAAGACATTGGGATGTGATAAATTGTACAGATCTCTAAGCATTCACACAGAGTGAGACCTTTTAGGAGAAGATCATATACATGCAATAGCTATATGGATCTGACCATATACAGTAATATTTATCAAAATGAGAGGCAAGAGGATTTTTTATTATGCTGTTTTTATATTCATTTCCTTTTGTCTGTTTGTTCATTTTTCTGTCTTTGGGAGGATAAGGGGGACACAAAAATGGTGGGAAGAAGGTTGAATAAATGTAGCAGTTACTTACTAGATGCTATGTTGAAAATGAACTAGTAAACTTGTGAAAGGATATGGGAGGAAAAACCTGTGAGAAAGTAAGGGAAGTGGTAACATTGTGCAAAAAGAAATCTACTATTAATTGGACTTACTGTAACTCCTCTGTACATTACCTTTAGAATATCAATAAGTTCATTTTTCTTTTTTAATTAATTTTTTTTGCCAGTCCTGGGCTTGAGCTCAGGGCCTGAGCACTGTCCTTGGACTTTCTCAAGGCTAGAGCTCTACCACTTGAGCCTCAGTACCATTTCTGGCTTTTTTCTACGTATGTGGCACCGAGGAATCAAACCCGGGTCTTCGTGCATGCTAGGAAAGCACTCTACCACTAGGCCAAACTCCCGGCCCCTTTAATTAATTTTTAATTGTAATTAATAGAAGGGTTACATTATATTCATCAGATAGAAGGTGCATTACTTAACAATCATTGCTACCCCTTCTCATGTTTTTGTCCCCATTTCCTTCCCCCACCCTTCCCCTCGTCTTGTATTCCCCCTTCCCTATCCTATTTCAAATAAACAAATAAACTTATATACAATATATCAGATAACAAGGTAAGATACTGTAACAATATGAGATAACCAAGGGACAAGAAAAGAGATGAGAAATAACATAGTACATTAAGGACAACAGTCACTCCTTACATGGCTCTTGTTTCTATATCTTGGAGGTCCTTTCATTTAGCCTCATCCTATATGGCCTTATGTATCTAGGGTTTGCCAGACTCAAAGGAACATAGGCTCAATGGTTTCCCTCATTTGTCATAATTAGTATAAACTTTGGACTCTCCTAGCAGAGGTTTACAATAAGTGCATTTAAAAAAATAGCCTGAATCATGTTGAGTGAGACGTCAAGAACAAAGGAAGAAAAGACACATGGTATCCTTAATATGTGGCTATTAGATCCAAACAGTACAAGAGCGAGGACTCAATATTTGTATACCAATGCTATGGACATGGTATTGGAAATATAAACACAATTACATAGACATAAAAACCTATGACTCTATAGACAATGTTTTATTACACAGATTAATATATATCTATGATATACAAACCCTTACCCTAATTTTGATTATGTTCTAAAAACTAAGTGCCAGTGATTGTATATAGAGATCCCCTTCTTGAATACTTGTTTTTTAAACATGTCATTTGAAATATGATGTAAATATCAGTGTTAATAAATTCTATAAAAATAGCCTGAATTATACCAGCACTTATTAAAATTACTTTAGCTTTCAGAAGTTTAGGAAATTTGTATAGTGATTTTAGACAGAAAAATATTTTCAGACATTCATTGATATCTTTGATGTTGGTTATGAGATCTCAGCCTCCCTAAGATTACAGGCACTGGTGCCTGATTAGTCATGGATATTTTATTTCCATGGGGGCCTACATGTTACCAATTTTCTTCAACTCTGAAAAACTATGGAAGTCTATATTTATAGCTATGAGGAAAAGTACCACAGTATATTTCAGAAAACATGAAAGAACTGAAATAAGAAGTTTTAGCTTTATACACTTTATATACTTTCTGATACACTGGGCAGAGAAAACACATAATTGTTGCAGAGAACAGACAAATTTTCCCTGACTAGAGGAGAAGGCAGAAAGTCAAACAAGGCAAGGTAGAGAAGAGCACACGATTGAAAAGACGACAAGTAGTTCTTTCTGCCTAGTATTGGACTCAGGATTGGTCAATGCATGGGAGAAGCACATGAGAAAAAATATCACTGGATTCAGGATAATCTGGGGAAGAATTAAATTTTTGTCCTTTTAAAAATGAGAGCCAGAGAGATGGCAAGATTTACATAGCTATTTCTTCAAAAGACACCCCCCCCACACACACAATTGGCATACTATTAGGAATGCATACAATTTTAGGTGTTGAGATTGTGCCCGTGGTAGAACGCAGGATTTATTCAAAGATCTTGGGGTTGGAAATGATGATGTGCAGTCCAGTTGAATGGAGATCAGTTGGCAGGGAACAAGAGATACTCAAGACATAAGGGTAGAAAAATTAGAGCAATGCATACATAGTGCAGAAATCTTAGTATTCCATGCTAAGCAATCTTAGTGATCCATATTAAAGAGAATGGGTTTATTTTAAGGCCAATGAAGAGCCAACCACTTAAGTACCTGAAGCAAAGGAATATTAGTGTGTATAGTGATTAAGCAGGATGGCAGCTAGGAGGATTGAAGACCATTTCAGGGGTATTACAGTAATCCTGGTAGCTTGAATTAGGAAATTCACAGTAAGAATGAAGAGAAGATAACAGATATGATGGATATGGCATTATCCCAGTGACATTAATATTTCCTCTGCACCATTTTTGTTCCTAAAGGTCTATTTTTTACTTCCTTTTTTATTAACATACATTATTTGTGCAAAGGAGTTTTATTGTGGTGTCTGCACACACATTTATAAAATTTCTGTTTATGAGTCCTCCACTCTCTTTTCCTCTTCCCATTTATTTATTTATTTATTTATTATTTCTTGTGAGTCATGGGGCTTGAACTTGGCCTGGGCACTGTCCCTGAGCTCATCAGCTCAAGGCTACCACCCTACCCCTGGGCCTGGGCACTGTCCCTGACCTCTTCAGCTCAAGGATAACTCCCAACCCTGGAGCCAAGCCCCACTTCTGTTTTCTAGAGGATAATTAGAGATGAGTCTCAGGTCCTTTTGTGCCCCTGCTGGCTTTGAAACTTGATCCTCAGATCCCAGCCTCCTGAGTAGTCCTCCTCCTTTTTTGTAGTTTAATAATAGATTTTATTAGGATATTTTAATGTATATATACAATGTACTTTTTAATTTTAATTTAATTTTATTATAAAAGTGAAATACAGAGGGATTACAGTTACATAAGTAAGATAATGAGTGCATTTCTTGTTGAACGTTATCTTCTCCCTCATTTTTCTCTCATTTCCTTTCCCAACCTTACTCCTCTCCCTTACAAATTGTAAAATTCATTTGTCTTTTGTCTCATCATTTTATGATTTCCTCTCCTCTTCCCCAAATCAGATGAATGTACGTACAAGACATAGAGTATCAAGATCAACCACAGTGACAACAAGGGATAGACCAAAGGGGGAAATGAATGAATAAAAGAAATAACTTCATACAACATATTTGACAAACACCCTCTTGTTTCCATTTATTGGTGTTCTTTTCGATTAGTATCACTTCATATGGTCATATTTACGTAGCTATTGTAATCCTTTTCTACGACTATCCTAAATATATACTAATTATTACAAAGGAGGGAAACCATGTTTCTTTGGTGTGGCTTACTTCACTTAATGTGATTCTTTCCAAGTCTTTCTGCTTCCTCACGGATGGAGTAATGCCATTTATCTTTCTGATTGAAGCATAGACTTCCACACAATGTATTTTTATAATTCTTTCCCTCCTTATCTATTGATGACTGTCAAGCAGGCCTCCACTAAAGATCTCTCCTGGATGTTGGCCTCAGAGCTTTTATCTTCCCAAAATGCCCACATGGTTTGTGTCCATCACTTCTTTCTACTGCCTAGAAATCTAATGATTCAGTAGCAGACCTATGAGATGGTCAGATTCAAGATCACACAGACTCATCACGTTAAATGTTGATCTTCCTATTTAAATGTTGAATTTAAGGCTGAGACTGAAATGCTGTGTGTATGTTGTGGGAGGGTTAGCTAAATGTAGCCTTCCAGATTTGTTGCTGGATTATGTGTACTAGCTTGGGTCTTATAATGTAAGTATTGTTTTAAATTTTCCCAGAATCATATGATACTAAATGTTCACATACTTGGAAATTCAGTATGTGAAGTTTACTTATCCCATCCTGGTTTTGATGGGGTGGGGCATGACTGAAATGAGCTTCCTGGAAAAGAAGAACACTTTTGGCTGCTGAGAAACATAACTCAGGAATGTGCTTAAGCTCTTCAAAGTACACTTGTGCACTTAACTGATGGTATGAAACTTGGACTCAGAGGAGAGACAAAGAGAAATAAATTGGCTTCTGATAATGAAAGTAATAGATGTGACTTTCACATAGAAGAGATAAAATGCACATCCAAAATTTCTCATTTCAGAACCAGAAAATTCAGAATAATTCATGTTAAAAGGTTTGGACAGAAATGAAAGTTTAAGAGGAATCTATTGGGTGGGTTGGGTATGTGCTGAGGGGCACTTCATTATAAAGATTTCAAGAAAAGGATTGTATGATGGAAAGTTTTGGTCAGAACTTATAAAACAGAAGCTACAGTAGGCAGATAGTCTCTAAGTAAGCATGTGGCTCATAAAGGGGATATGATGAGTAAACTGGAATATGATTAAAGAAAAAGCACTCCATTGGTGAGATTTATGAAGCCTCAAGTGGGATGGTTAGAAAGTGGGGCAACCCATCAGTTTACATTTTGTGGCCAGCACCGGGTCCCCTGGAAAACACCTATTTTGATTAGAATCTATATTCAAAGATCTTCTGAAATATAAGAAACCTTTTTTTTGATGTTGAGACAAGTGGATTTTTACACAGAGTAATATTGGGAGCCTAGAATTGAGTGTATTCTCTTCCCCATATTTATGCAGAAATCTGACTTTATATGGTGAATGAACTGCATTTTGAAATGCTTTGTTAATTTAAAGTGAGATTTAAAAGGTTACTTTTGTTTTCTTGTTCAGAAGCTTGAACTCTGGGCCTATGCACTGTCTCTGAACATTTCTGCTCAAGATTAATATTCCACTACTTAAACCACAGCTCTACTTCTGGCTTTTTGTGGTTAACTGGAGATAAGAGCCTCATGGATTTTCATGGTTTGGCTGACTTAGAAGTGTAGTCCTCAGATCTCAGCCTCCTTACTAGCTAGATTGACTTGCATGAACCTGTAATCAATCCAGCTCAGAGTTAATTTCAAAAATATCATTGTTTCATTATTTTTCATCCTCTCACTTGTAACTATTGTAAAAACTGTTTTCAGTTCTAGGCTAATAATTCAGGATGTACGAGCAAGCAGATTTTCCATAGATAGATAAATGCTGATTTTAGGTCTTTCACTTGCCCCCATTACTGTGGTTTTAAAAATTAAGTTGGACATCTCATTAAAAGATGGGCCAAAGACTTAAAGAGATAGAAATAAGAATGGCCTATAGACACATGAAGAAATGCTCGACATCTCTGGCCATAAAAGAAATGCAAATCAAAACAACTCTAAGATTCCACCTCACTTCAGTTAGAATGGCCATGATCAAGAAATCTAATAACAGATGCTGGAGGGGATGTTGCCAGGAGGGAACAATACACTGTTGGTGGGAGTGCAAATTCGTTCAACCACTATGGAATGCAGTATGGCAGTGCCTCAAAAGGCTAAACATAGAGCTCCCCTATGACCCAGCAATTCCACTACTTGGCATTTACCCAATTGTCCAGAAACAAGGGCATACTAAATCTACTAGCACAATGATGTTCATTGCAGCACTATTTACCATAACAAAGATATGGAACCAACCCAGACGCCTCTCAGTTGAAGAGAGGATCAACAAGATGTGGTGATTATACACAATGTAATTCTATGCTGCTGTCAGAAAGAATGACATCACCCTATTTGTTAGGAAATGGAAAGACTTAGAAAAAATCATATTAAGTGAAGCAAGCCAGACTCAAAGGAACATAGGCTCAGTGGTTTCCCTCATTTGTCATAATCAGTAGAAACCTTGGGCTCTCCTAGCAGAAATGTACAATAGAACAAAACCTAGATACATAAGGCCATATAGTATGATGTTAAATGAAAGGCCCTCCAGGATATAGAAACAAAAGCCATATAATGAGTGATTGCTGTCCTTAATGTACTATGTTATCTCTCATCTCTTTGTTTTCTCTTGGTTATCTCATATTGTTACAATAGTTCACCTTATTATCTGATATATTGTATATATGCTTATTTGGTTATTTGAAATAGGATAGGTAAGGGGGAAAGACAAGATGAAGGGCGGGAGTGGGAGGAGGGAAATGGGGACCATGACATGAGAAAGTGTATCAATGTTTGTGAAGAAATGCTCCTTCTATCTGGTAAATATAATGTTACCCTTCTCTTAATTACAATAAAAATATATGGAAAATTAGGTTGGAGGCTTCATTACAACATTTAATTATAAAATAATAATAGAGCTACACTTTATCATAAGATAAATTGAGGACAAGATGTAGAGAAACAAATGTGACAATCTGATATCTTACTTATTTTCAACTTGGCAAATTTTACTTGATCTGCTCCTCACCTCTCTTTTGCATCTTCTCAGTTCTAAGCAGAAACAATATATTTCAATCTATTTCCTGATTTCCCAATAGTTCAATATGGGCAGGAGATATATAAATCAAATATTCCACATGTGCATGTATCTTATTGGCTTATAAATCTAGAATGATTAATATATGCATATATGTGAATGTTTATATGCATATGCTATATATGTCTATGTGAATCATATGTATATATGTGAATATATATATATATGAAAGCTTTGAATTTAGTTGTCTATTATGCATCTTACATTTAACAGGTCTATACCTGAGAAATATCCTCCAGAAATGTCTCTCTCAAGTTCTGTAAATTTCTTGAGCACCTGCCACCTGACAATATCTGCCTTGAAATCTGTTTTTTCAATGCTAGTCCTCTGCTGCTTATTAGTCCTCTGCTACTTATAGGTTGCTAAAAACAAACCAAAATGAAGAGACATCTAAGCTAGCACATTAATAGAGGCTGATGCACAAATATTTTTCTAAGACCTAGCATAATTCATTTTAAACACACTCTTAGATAACTGAAATGCGACAACATTGAATTATGAAATGAAAAGTTAGACAGTGAGGAGGGGTGATTTGAAGGTAGTGGAGCTTTGTAATGTCTTTTCTTTTATTGTACAAACCATTCTTAGCTAAGGCAGAAAGAAAATGAAGTTTGGAGACAGAAGTACCTAGGAAGGTGAGAACAGTTCCCATCCTGTGCAGAGTGAGGGGTTGCTGCTGTTCACATTTCTTAACGACAGTCTCACAGACTTTCTCAAAGTCCTTGGCCAGTGTTGTGTTTCTTACAAATAACCAATATTCTGCATTCCCAGAAGGTGGAATCCCCATCAAAGTCCTCCTCTTTAGAGAGGTTCTCCTTACAAATGAACCTTTGCTTGTGATGGTTAGGGAGTAGAAATTGGAGTTTACAGTCCAGTTATCAAGGCCAGACACAGGCTGTGACTAGGATATCTGCCCTGTGCAACTTCATCATCATCTTAGTGTTGGCCTTCTGACCAGACACATTTATTTGATCCAACAGTTACCAAAGATTCTCTGAATCTCCATATCAGGCCCATTCTTGGTGATGGTGAGTGTTCATGGTGATGCCATTCAATCATCTATGAAGATGATCACAGGAGCATTCTCCTTGGCCATCCTAGACCATTTGTTGACCCATTGAACAAGTGCCTAACTCATTGCCCAGCTGTGCATCTGTCTTGATATGTTCCACAGCTTTTGACAATGTGACCTCTGGTCAAGAGAGCCAGACATTGGAATGTCTCAGGTAAGATAGATGCCAATCTGCTTATAGAGCTCCCAGCGGGTAAGTAGATGGCCTACAGTCTCCCTGCAACTTCTGATTGTCCAGGCCTATGTTCTCCCTGTCTTCATTAAACTCTTTTTAGTGTGTTTTTTAAAGATTACAAAACTCTTTGCCCTAATCATCCAAACACATCTCTTCCCAAGTGAGCAAAAAAAAAAATAGCCTTTCTTTAAGGAGGATAAGATGTAAAAAATGATTTGTAGATCCCAAATATCTTTGTTGTGGGATCACAACTAAGTACTGACATTATTGGATAGGGATGATCTATGGGAGACTGAAGCAGAGTAGTTCAGAAGATTCTGCACGCCTGAAGAACATGTCTGGAAGGATGTCTCACCAAGGGAGAAAGTGGAAGGCAGAGTTCTATAAAAAGAAAGAAGAACAAAGAAACATTTTGGAGGGTTTCCAAGTAAGAACCACAGCCAATTTATGTCATCCCTTCGCTATTTCAACACCACAACCAAAGAAAATTGATTCATCATGAGATAATAGTGTTTAAGACCTCTATGTTTCCATGTTGTACCTGAGGAATTAGACACAGGAAGAATTTCCCATAAAGGAGTTCAACAGAGCAATGGGATAAATGCTGAGATGGGGAATAGGGAATATTCAAGTGTTACTGTGCTTCCTCTATTCTTAACTTATATCTAACTTTTATTGATCTGTTTCTTCCCAAAAGTCATCCTAGACATTACACTGAATGCTTGGTTCAGGTCTTCTCATGATACCCTATCCTAAGATCAATTTAACTTTGCATGTAGCTTTATCTTCACTATAGGTTGGATGCTCTTTGATGACACAGAGTATATTCTTTTTTTAATCGTTTATGCCCAACAAGGATCACAATGCTTGTTGCTTTGTAAGTGTTCAACAAGTGCTTTGTAGTAGAAGCTAGCTTTCCAACAAAATGAGATTGTTCTATCTTGGTAACAGCAGATGTATTAGCACTTGAGGTTCTGTGGTATAGCATCAAAAGTTACACTCATGTTTGAGGTGTCCCAGTCTAAGTCATGTTCTTTTCATTCTACCTTTTTAGTTTTAATATTATTTTATTGTTGGGGTGATGTACAGAGAGGTTATAGTAACATTCATCAAGTAGTGGGTACATTACTTCTTGAACATTGATACCCCTGCCCATTTTTCTCCCTTTTTCCCTCCCTCTACCACCTATCTTGCTTTTTCCTTATCATCCTTTATTCAAATAAACAAATAATCATATATATATATAATATACCAGGTACCAAAGTCAAATACAGTAACAACATGAGATAAACCATAAGGGGAAAAGAAGAGAAAAGAAATAACTTCACATAGCACATTAAGAACAACAATCACAAAGATAAAGCTCTTGTTTCCATATCCTGGAGTTCATTTTGCTTAGCCTTAACCTATATGGACATATATACATAGCTTTTGAGCTATTATGATCCTAATAGCTAATTAGGAGAATCGTAATGTACACTAATCATTATAAATAAGAGAAACCATGGAGCCTATGTTTCTTTGGATCTGGATTACTTCATTTAATATGATTTTTTCCAAATTTTATCTTTTAATGACCAGAATGATTTCTTATGGAAATACAAGCCTTGAATTCCATGGTTTAATTTTTTTAACACTGAACCCAAAGCCTAGATTAGAAGGGACATTAAAAATCTTAAAAAAATAAAAATAACAAATAAAAGCTCAAGAGGACAATTTTAAAGGAAACTTTTATTTAGCATAGTGGTAATCCAGTTATGCATGCTAAAGTTCTCTATTTCCAACTAAAAACATACAAAAAAACCTTCTCTCTCTCTGTCTTTGTCTCTCTCTCTTTCTTTCTTTCACACACACACATCTCACATTCACAAATACACACACACACACACACACACACACACACACACACACACACACACACACACCAAAGCCAATAGCAATATTGAAAACCGCAGAGAAAACCCATAAGATCTCACAGAGATTTGAGGATTTTAATTTTGATGATTTTGTCAGAATAACCAAATTAGAAATCATAAAAATAGAGAAGTAAATAGAGCATGAAGTGACTCTAGCTCAAACTCAGTCTTTTTGACCTTTAAGAGAAAGCCAGACAGTTGATGTCTGAGCTAGTTAAGGCCCCGCTCTGATGCCTCATTACATCTCGGGCCTATGAGCTCTTCTTTTTCCATATTTGTTTGAAGAATTCACATCTAAGTAGTGAAGAAGAAAGTTAATGACTAGAATTTCTGAAAGTTATAGTGGGGAAGACAGGAAGTGGTTGGGGAGCAGGAAATGTGGAGTGTATAGTATCTTCTCTACAGATTAAAAAACAAAATCTTATTCTTCCCTCTCTTTCACTTGCAGAGTGGCCAACTTGATAGATCAGGATTGTGCCATGTCAAGTTAATAGGCTATGTATGACAGAGCTGTTACAGTTCACAGGACATTTTTCCCTGTTCAGTCTAAGCAAAGAAGTAGACTATATTTCTACTCCATGCAGCACGTTACTGCATGCTCTTCAATGAAAAGTAGGCTAACATGAGGTAAGATACCCACAATCTCAACCATAAAACCTACACTGTCTACTTTTCTTCCTCTTGTTTCTCTGTTGCCAAAATGCAGCAGATCTAAATCAGAATTCTCATATGCAGTGGTAAATTCTTCATTGGATCCAAGGATCTAAGGAGTGACTGAAAAATTAGGAGGCAGGAAGAGTCTAGAATGTCTAATGGATTGCCTGGCAGAAATACTTTCACAGAATTTCATGGAACTGTATTTTCAAAGAGAATAAATCTTCACTGTGCAGAGCCAATGAATTTTAGGATCCATCCCATCACATAGTATACTCTATGTTCAATCAGACTACAGATTAAAGCGATGTCAAGAATCCTCCACATAGAATAATATTAAAGCCTGGTGTTCTGGCTATCCACTGCTTATTTTTTAATTAACTTAAGTAGTATACAAAGGGATTTTCATTTGATATATCAATTATAAGTGTAATACATCTTGATCAATATCATTCCTTCTTTATCCTCATCTATTTAAATCCCATCTATCCCTTATTCCATCTATTATGTATTACCCAATAATATATGAAGCAAACTTCTTATATTTGAAAATGTCATGTATCAGAAATTTTAGCAGGTATTGGTATATATGTAGAATACATTAGAACACACGTAGAATAGATTAGCATCATTATTTAGTTATTTAAGTGAAAGCTGAGAATAGATTGAAATAAAATTGGACAAAATGTAGTTGACTGTAAAATTATTGAAGGTCTCAAGAAACAAACAACAGAAAAAAGAAGATCCCAAAATGTATATGGAACTAATACATTTTCTTTTTTTTAAATTGTATATTATTGACAGGATGATGTATAGAGGGATTGCAATTACATTCATCAGGTAGATGGTGCATGACTTTTGAACATTGACACTCCTTTCTATGTTTGTCTCTCACTTTTTCTCCCTCCACCTATCCCAGTTATCTTCTTTCACCTTCCCTATTTCAAATATACAAATACATGTATATACAATATACCAGATACTGAAGTCATATTTTTTTACATGAGCTATATGAGACAAACCATAAAGGGGAAAAAGGGAAAAGAAATAACTTCACATAGTACATTTAGAACAAAAGTCACAAACCTCTTGTTTCCACATCCTGAAATTCACTTTGCTTAGCCTCATCCTATATGGCCATATGTACTTAGCATTTGAGCTATTATGATCCTCTGTTAGGAGGATCCTAAATGCATACTAATGGTTCCAAATGAGGGAAACCATGGAGCCTCTGTTCCTTTGGGTCTGGCTTACTTCACTTAGCATGATTTCTTCTAAGTCTTTCCATTTCCTTACAAATAGGGTGATGTCATTCTTTCTGATGGCAGCATAGAATTAATTCCATTGTATGCCACGTCTTCCTGATCCATTCATCTACTGAGGGGCATCTGGGTTGGTTCCATATCTTAGCTATGATAAATAATGCTGCAATGAACATGGTTGTGCTAGTAGCTTTAGTATTGCCTTGTTTCTGGACATTTGGGTATATGCCCAGGAATGGAATTGCTGGGTCATAGGTGAGCACTGCTTGGTCTTTTGAAGAACCTCCATACTGCTTTCCATAGAGGTTGAACAAGTTTATACTCCTACCAAAAGTGTAGTAGTGATCCTTTCTGGCTACATCCCTGCCAGCATCTGTTGTTATTAGATTTCTTGATAATGGCCATTCTAACTGGAGTGAAGTGGAATCTTAGAGTTGTTTTGATTTGCATTTCTTTTATGGCCAGAGATGTAAAACATTTCTTCATGTGTCTATAGGCAAAGTCCTCTTTAGAGAATTCCCTCTTTAACTCTTTAGCCTACCTTTTAATGCAATGGTTATTTCTTTGAGAATTTGTTTTTGAGAGATTCAATTTTTTTGAGCTGTAGGTGTATTTTTGATATGAAACCCTTGTCTGTTGTATGGCTAGTGAAGATCTTCTCCCACTCTGTGGGCTTTCTACTTAACTTCCTAGCTATGTCCTTTGCCATTCAGTTAAGCTCTGCAGTTTAATGTAGTCTCATTTTTGTTGCCAGTCTTGGGCCTTGAATTCAGGGCCTGGGCACTGTCCTCGAGCTTTCTCAAGGCTAGACCTCTGCCACTTGAGCCACAACATCACTTCCAGCTTTTTTCCCCTATGGTACCGTGCATGCAGTCTCATTTGTCTAAACTTTCTCTAATTTGTTGTGCTTCTGGGCCTTCATTAAGAAAGTTTCAACCTGGGCCAAGGAGCCCTAGTATATCTCCTAATCCTTCCTCTAAAGGGTATCTGCTTTCAGGGTATTTGATTTTACTTCAATGGCCTTAATCAATTTGGAATTAATTCTGGTTCAGAGTGAAATCTAAGGATCCAACTTTAGTTTTCTGCAGGTGTTTATCCAATTCTGCCTACATTTGTTGGAGAGGCTGTCTTTCTTCCTAGTTTTTGGCTCCCTTATCAAAGATTAGCTGGCTATAGGTCTGTGGGTTAATTTCTGAATCTTCAGTTCTATTCCATTATTCCTCAGGCTTGCTCTTGTGCCAGTACCCAGCTGTTTTGATTACTATAGCTCGGTATTAGAGTCTGAAGTTTGGTATTTATAATTCCAGTGCTGTCCTTTCTACTAAGAATTGTTTTTCTTCATGGGGTCTTTTATTCTTTCTTATCAATTTTTGGATTGCTTCCTTTATTGATTAAAGAATGACATTGGGATATTGACAGGCATTGCACTGAATTTGCAGACAGCCCTTGGCAGGATTGTCATTTCCATGATGCTAATCCTGCCAATCCAGGAGCATGGGAGGGTTTTCTCCACTTCCTCAGTTCTGCTTTAATGTCTTTTTTCAGGTTTGTATAGTTTTTATCATAGAGTTCTTTTCTTTAGTTAAGCAAAAGGAGTCACTTTCCTGAGTTGAGACTTACTCTTTTCATTGTTGGAACCCAGGAAAGCCATTGAATTTTGAGAGTTAATTTTATATCCGGCCACTTTGCCACTGAGCATTCAGACTCCAGTGCTGCTACTTGGGGAGCAGCCTGCAGACAGCCACCACTGCTGCCGCTGCTGTTGTAGGCTCAAAACTGTCTTCTTAGGCAGGCTTCCTGACTTTCGTGTCTGGCCAAAACCTCTGGACTCTTATGGCTTAGTTAGTGTGACTCTAGCCACAAACTTTTTGCTAGAATGCTAAAACTGATATCTTTGCAAGTGCTCAGATAGACTCAACTTGAACCTCCACCCTCTTCCTAGAAACCTTGACCAGTAATACTTTTTTACATTAAACCTTTGCAGTATTGAAGAAGACCTACTCACATCAAGAATCCATTATTTATTATCTACTATTTATCAATATTTAATTTATTTCTGAGAACTTAAAGGAAGATATAGTCTACTTTCAAGAATTTCAGCTCTTACAAGATCAGATCTGTTACTAAAAGTACTCTATTCATCTCCTCATCCACCAAACTCCAGGCCTTCTGACTTAAACTGTCTAATGCAGCTGGTTGTAAACTCTAAGACTCACACAGTGCCAAGAACGTGTATATCTGTTCTTGTGCTGCACCATGTTCTTTGCCCTTTGATGAATGATAAGATGAACCTATTATTTGGTTTATGGAGCATTTAAAAAATAATTAGATCTGGAAGCAGCTAAAGTAATCCAGCTGTGTCTGAGATCCTTTTATTTTCTACCCTGGTGGTAGAGGAAAAACTGATCAGTTATCTAAGCTTAGGCATTTCTCTCATGTCATAAATGATAATAAAATGAATTTGACTATACAATAACTTCCATGCTAATGAGGTTTAGGAATAAAACAGCACAACAGCTTTCCAGATGCAGATAGATGGCAAGTCTCTGCAGTTTCTTCTATTTTTTTCTTTAGCATTGAAGAATATGTATGTGATTCCACTCAGCATTCAAATACTTCCTGCTGAAGTTTTAAAAGCAAGTATTCATTTCTTTTTTCAAGAAAATCTATAAAAGGCTGAGATTTTGTGAGTACTTAGCACTGAATTCTGTACAATTACTAATTTCTGAACAATGAGAATCAAAACAACAATGATCATTTCTACTCTGAGTGTCACAGAAAGTACTTTCAAAGTGTTTGAAACTATTCAATAAAATGAGAACTTGGAGGCATCTACATTTTTCATTTCCCCATGCTATTTTTATTCTCAAAAAAGTACAATGGTTAAAATAGTATGTGAATGTGGGTGTGTTGCCTCTCACTGCTTTTACCACTTCCTAGAAATGAAAATTTCTGTAGCATAATTTGTCTTTTGATAGAATCTTAGCTTGCTGCTATGTACATTATTCAAATTAATGAATATAACTTTAAAATGTACTAATGGTATGAAGAGTTATGTTTCTGTGGCCTTACCAAAGACATTCACTGCCCAGAACCTATCACTTTGAATATCATGAGAGATATTGCACACTTGATTAATTTAAGCCCTTTTAGAGAAGAGTATTCTGATTACGAAGACAGAACCCAGGTTTTACAAACATTCTTGTGAGCAAAAGAGGGAGTTGAGAAGAGTTAGAAAAGATGCAACCAGGTTGGTTCCATATCTTGGCTATGCTGCAATGAACATTGTTGTGCTAATGGATTTAGTATGCCCTAGTTTCGGGATGGTTGGTAAATGCCAAGTAGTGGAATTGCTGGGTCATAGGGGAGCTCTATATTTAGTCTTTTGAGGAACTGCCATACTGCTTTCCATAGTGGTTGAATGAGTTTGCACTCCCACCAACAGTGTAGTAGTGATCCCTCCTGGCCACATCCCCTCCAGCATCTGTTGTTATTAGTTTTCTTGATCCTGGCCATTCTAACTGGAGTGAGGTGGAATCTTAGCGTTGTTTTGATTTGCATTTCTTTTATGACCAGAGATGTTGAGCATTTCTTCATGTGTCTATAGGCCATTTTTGTTTCTTCTTCAGAGAAGACTCTCTTTAAGTCTTTGGCCCATTTTTTAATGGGATGGTTGTTACTTTGGAGATTAGTTTTGGAGGGATTCAATTTTTTGACCTGTTGATATATTTTAGATATGAGGCCTTTGTCTGCTGTATGGTTGGTGAAGATCTTCTCCCACTCTGTAGGCTTCCTAATTAATTTACTAGCTATGTGCTTCGCCATACAAAAGCTCTGCAGTTTAATGCAATCCCACATATCCAGCCTTTTTCTGATTTGTTGTGATTCTTGGTCCTTATTAAGAAAGTTTCTACCTGTGCCAAGGAGGCCTACTGTATCTCCTATTCCTTCTTGCAAAGTTTTCAGTGTGTCAGCTTTTACCTCCAGGTCTTTGATCCATTTGGAGTTAATTCTAGTGCAGGGTGACAAAGAAGGATCCAACTTTAGTTTTCTGCAGGTGCTTAACCAGTTCTGCCAGCACCACTTGTTGAAGTTGCTGTTCCTTCGTTATATCATATTGTTACAGTATGTCACTTTGTTATCTGATATATTGGATATATTTGTATATGGTTATTTGAAATTGGATAGGGAAGAGAGGAAAACCAAGATGGGAGGGTGGGTGGGAGGGTAATGGGGACCAAGACATGTGAAAGGGTATCAATGTATGTGAATTAATGCACCTTGTATCTGGCAAATATCATGTAACCCTTTTATTAATTACAATAAAAATATACTTTAAAAAAAAAGAAAAGAAAAGGTGCAACCAAGGAAACACAAACACAGGCCGGCCTACCAGCCAAAGAACCCAGGTAGCTTCCAGAATTCACAAACAAAACATTTAGTGCTACTGACACATTGCTTTAGCTCGGTGAAGCCACTGTAGGTTTTTGGTCACGAGACACTAAGATAAATTTAAATTTCTTTAAGCCACTGTGTTTTGGTACATTTAGAGAGCAGCAAGTGGAAGCTAATACAATACTCAAAAAAAGTGACTATTGTTTTTATAGCCTTCAATAATTAAGGAGATTTATGAGCAGGATGAATGTATACAATGAAGTCAGAGAAAGTTGCAAATTATATACTATATTTTATTCTGTATACTACAAGTCTTTTATGTCATGGCAAGGAACACGAAACACCTTCTAATGAGTATTCTAGTTTCTCTAGTTTATTTCTGATATAAAAATGTGTTCAAAAAATAAATCAAGCAAAGCAAATGTGCTCACTTCTCATTTTTAAGTATCGAATTGCCATCAGAGAGCTTGTATTTTTGCAGTTTGAATATATTTTCTCTGTCCTACTAAGAATCCTTTTGTTCCCGTGAGAATCTAGAGGTATCCAAATCACATGATGTTCTTCCAGTAATATTTTGTCTTGTCCAAACAACAGAATGCCCATTATCTAGACTTAACATGACAATAAGAAGCTATGATAATAATTTTATTTTCGTTGAACTGGTCATAAGAAAAATTAGAGGTTTTCAAGCAACCACATACCTATAATCTATCCAGTCCATTGTCTTTTTACAGAGGGTTTAATTCTGTACAATCCAAGGCACCCAAGATGTTCAATTTTTCTATTTGAAAGACAATACTACTTAGTATTAGGGGACTAAAACATGAGAAAGGGATATCAAGGTTCGAGAATTAATGCACCCACTACCTGATGAATATAACTGTAACCCCTCTATACATTATCCTGACAATAAAATACAATAAAAAATGAAAATTCTGTTTCCCCCTTACTTCTTTCTTCTCTGGCCCGCCACCAATTTTTATTTACATAAACCAAACTGGAGCCCATGATGCAAGGGATTATATGCAATTGTTTTGCTTTGTCTTAAATCAATTTCCTTTCTACAGTTCTAAAATAAGAAGCCACATTGGCATCTTTCCTCTTAGTTGTACTGTATATACGTTTACTATGTTGTGAAGTATAAGGAAGAAAAATTGTCAGAAAATAGGCGGAGTTTCTCTCTTCAGTACTTACTGTACCAGTAGAAACTTAAGCTACCTGTTGGCTTCATTTTTTTCTTCTTTTGTTCTCAGTGCTAATTCTGAACCACTTGGATGTTTCTTTTCGACATGTATGCATATATGTCTGTATCCATGCAGATATGGATTCTAATCATGCATCTTTTTACTTCCTAAAAAATAAAGAGTATCTATATAAAGAAATAGAAATAAATTAAAAGTGTATCATTTTTATATTTTTTTTTTGCCACTCCTGGGCTTGAGCTCAGGGCCTGATCACTGTCCTTGGGCTTTCTCAAAGCTAGAGCTCTATTGCTTGTGCCACAACACCACTTCTGGCTTTTTCTATGTATGTGGTACCGAGGAATCCAACCCAGGTCTTTGTATCCGCTAGGCAAGCACTCTACCACTAGGCCAAACTCCTGGCCCTATTTTTATCTTTTTAAATGATTAGTTTTAATTGAAAAATACAAATAGTATATATTCATTACATACGATTATTGAGATGTGGTTATATTCTGGAATCACTAAGTCAAGCTAAGTTAATATATGCATAACATATTTTTATCACTTTTTTCTGGCATAACAATTTTAAATATTCAGTTTTAAATTTTTGAGTAATATATCAGTCAAACAAAATATATTATTTTTAGATAAGGTTGGTCACATTTAGGGTAGTATAGCATAGGCTTTATGTGAATTTCAGTTAAAATGCATTTAAGACAAGTTATTCTAAAATTATAAAAATTATAAGGCAAAGACATCTAACTACAAGTGGATATTAATTTTAGTTATGATATCTTTTGGTCCTGGAATATGCAGTTGTTTTTCCTACTTAAATAGATTTCAATTCTCTGATTACATTTTGCTTTCTGTTGTATATGTTTGAAAGCATGTTAATCATGTTTATTTTTTTATTAAAGATCTTTAAAAATCTAGCACCATATTTCTTGGCATGCCTGGAGATTTCTGGATGACTGCCTAATGTTGTTTGGG
Organism: Megascapheus bottae; assembly: GCF_031878675.1. NCBI lineage: Eukaryota > Metazoa > Chordata > Mammalia > Rodentia > Geomyidae > Megascapheus > Megascapheus bottae. The sequence continues at coordinate 62,434,134 of NC_143512.1, forward strand.
AAAAATTATAAATATTCTTCCTTTAAAGAAGAGACTCCCTATATTCTGAATAACTATGGAAAGTTTGCCCTAATACTCTCAGGTTAGATTACCTTTGGTTTACCTGTTGATAAAATATAGCTTTCTGGGGTTTGGTTCCTGGGTTGAACTCTAGCTTTTTTTTTCTCACTAGTTCTCTAAATATATGTAAGCCTTCCTGTATCTTAACAGGAGCCCTCTGCCCAGCTTCTCAGTCTTCCTCTTCTGGTATTGAAGGACTGGAAAAATGCAAAAGACATAGCAGCATGAAGAATGTAGGAGTTACATTTTGAGTTTTCTTCTTTCAGGCCTCTTCATTTTTCAAGTACTCCACCCTCAAAAGATTCCTGATACTATTGGCCTCAAGGGGGTAGAACATCCATTTTTTTTCCAGTCCTTAAGGAGCTATGCTCTTCTGCTACAAGCTATTAGGCTATTATTAGAAGCAGACTGGAATATTTGATGGCATTAAGAATTATTGCTTTATTTTAAAACTATAATGGGTATTAGGGGTTATATAGGATCACAATAGCTCAAAAGCTATGTACATATGGTCATACAGGATAGGACTAAATGAACTGAACTCTAGGATATAGAAACAAGAGGTTTATCTTTGTGATTGTTGTTCTTATTATGTGAAGTTATTCTTTTTTCTCTTTTTTCTACTTATGGTTAATCTCATGTGATTATTGTATCTGACTTTGTTACCTGGTATATTGCATACATGTTTATTTGAAATAGAGAAGGGAAGGTGGGAAAACAAGATGATTGGGAGGGGGTAGAGGGAGGGAAAAGAGACAAAAACATGAGATGGGGTAATAAAGTTCGAGAAGAAGTGTACCCATTACCTGAAAATGTAACTGTGACCCCTCTATGCATTATCCCCAAAATAAAATACAATAAAAGTCCTTATCTTTCTGAAAAAAGAAATGTAACAATGATTCACTTTAATAATGGAAGTGACTTTGAGTATAAAAGGACTATAGAAGCACAAGCAAAGCTTGTTCATAGTTGTTGAGTACATATTATCCATATGAATGAGTTCTAGCATTCTCTTCACTTCTTGAAAAGTTCAATAATAAATAACTAAATAAAATTTGTCAGTAAGTGTGAAATTACCTTTTAAGAAGTGGATTAACTAAAATAATTTCAGCAGAAATACCACAGATAAAAAGCCAAGAAGCGTAACTTTTTAACTGAAAGGCATAGCCACTTGTACAATTAAAGAATGATTTATGCCCCCCTGGGAAGTCAGAATGCATATTATTTTTAATTTTTTATATGAGCAGAGGCTTCAGGAAATTAAACAGTGGTTAAGCTCCCATGACTAAGTCTTCAAGTTTGTCTTTTTTCTTTTATTTTCTTTCTTCTTATTTATTTATTTATTTATTTATTTATTTATTTATTTATTTATTTATTTATTTATTTTTGGGGGGTCATGAGGCTTGAACTCAGGGCCTGTGCTGTTCTTGATCTCTTTTGCTCAAGGCTCATGCTTTACCACGATGAGCCATAATGACACTTGCAGTTTTTTTGGTGGTTAATTGGAGATAAGAGTCTCACATTTTTTGGGGGGGGTGGTGGTGGTGCTGTCTTTAAACCTTGATTCTCAAATCTCAGTCTCCATAGCAGCTATGCTCCTTACAGGTATGGGCCACCAGCTCCCAACTTTGTCTTCATTTTAAAGAATTTTATATTCTCATTACTTTTAATTGTGTCAGTTGTAACATAATCATATTTCACAATGAGGATAAAATCATGAATTTTTCAGGTATGGGTACACTATATACTAAAGTTGTGGTGTAGTTTCCAGTTGTGCTGAAAGAAATACCGTTTCTTGTTTGAATTTAAGGATGCTCAAATGACATTTCATTTGATTACCATTTGGGTTATTAAAATATGCTAGACAGATCAGAATAATGATGCCTGCATGTTTTTCTTTATAACAATATAAATGGAAGACTCATAGAACAGGAAGAATATTAAATAATTTTCAAGCATCAGTTTAAGCAAGAATATTGTGAACAATAGTGATGTGATATCCAAATAACAGATCTATCAAAGGAACAGAAACACTGATAGATGAGACAATACTACAGATCTAGTACTGTTGGGGATCACTCTGGTAGAATATTCCAGAGTAAGCAGATCAGCTCTACTACTTTTCCTATTGGGTTACTTTTTCTTGTACTTTCAGCACTTGTTGAATAATTTACTGAAAACTTAGAGTGTACAAGTTGCTGTGTACAACTTACTACATTTGCAGCTAGGGATTTACAGAAATAGAAATGCTTTCTAATTCATTTAGTCATCAAGCAAGACATTTAGATAAGATAGAAATCAGACAAATTCATGAAGGATTCCTTTACAATCAGCAAACTGGTTGTACTGGTCCTGGTGAGACTTGCTTGTGTGTTTTTAGGCAAGTATGAGTTAGCTATGTGGTTTTACAAATTTTGCTTGATTTCAGCCAAAATGTTTGAGATATCAGCTGGATGACTTTTCCTTCTCTTAGTCCCACATCCTCTACAAAGATAGTGTTTACGTTCTTGTTATAATAGCAAGGGTCAGGATAAAGCAAAGGTCACTGAAGCCTCACTTCAAACTTTTTTGGGCTCTCTAAACTTTACCTTCTGTCTTTCCTCCATACAAAGCATTAGAAGTTAAGTTTTATTTCTGTACTACTACAAAGGTAAGTGTAATTCAGCTTTAGCTATTACTAATTATTCAGGCTCTGTTTTTAGTAGAAATTAAAGTAATTTTAATTATATTGATATTATTTTAAGAAATTGAATGAAGGAATAAACTATTCTTGTGAGCTATCAATTTGCCATTGTCATTGGCAATCTAGGGACTGTGACTACTGCCCATTCTGCTGCAAAGCATTAGCCAAAGCCAATTAGAAAAGAAGCCCCACTCACATATAGAAACAGATCAATATGAGTTTCTCCCTTCACAGTCTTTATTTCTCCTCTGTCCAGGACATTCCTCCTGTATCATCCTATTCTTTACATCCTTTATTTGATATAAATCATTAAGGAAAGGAACAACATATTTTGATGTCAGACAATTTTGGTATTAAGGGAAGAAAAGGAAACCCAAAGTGCAAGAGTCAATCACTTGAGCTCTGTAAAGTCAATTATATAGGGATGACAAACTGAGCTTATTTTTATTTTTTATTTTTTATTTTTATTTATTTATTTTTTTGCCAGTCCTAAGGCTTAAACTCAGGGCCTGGGCACTATACCTGAGCTTCTTTTGCTCAAGAGTAGCACTCTACCACTTGAGCCACAGCACCATTTCAGGCGTTTTCTGTGCATGTGGCACCCAGGAATTGAATCCAGGGCTTCATGCATGCTAGGCAAGCGGTCTACCCTTAATCCACATTCCAGCCACTGAGTTTATTTTGTAATCACCTTCCAAATTAATTTTCTCTTCCTGTATTTTTTAATCTATTTAGTTCATCTTCTGTTTTGCTTCTTGTTTGTGATTTTTTGCTCAAGTTCTATTTTCTTCTCTGATTTTCAAAAACATTTTAAACATACCAGGTATTATAATATCTGTATTACAATAATCCATTATAATCTGCAATATAATAAACATTTAAAATATACTTTGTGTTATAATAGCTGCATTATAATCTGTAGTATATAATCAATTACAATCTTATATAATATGTATTATAACAATTATGATAAAGTTTATAAATATGATTGTATTGGTTTTGTTGGTCCTGGCTCTTTCTTTTGAGGGCTTTATATTTTATGGTTTGGTAACTTTGGTTTGATGATATATTCATTTGTCTTTGTTTTTTCTGGAAGCATGGACTATTAGGCACAAAGTATTTTTTTTTTTCAGTGATCCCAGATAAATTTATTTTGGATGACTTTTTTTTCCATATTTTTTTATTGTAATTACTAAAAGGGTTACATGATATTTGCCAGATAGAAGGTGCATTAATTCACGTACATTGATACCCTTTCACATGTCTTGGTACCCATTTCCTTCCCCCCCCCCACACCCCCCACCCGTCTTGGTTTTCCCCCCTTCCCTATCAAATTTCAAATATACAAATACAAATAAATTCAATATATCAGATAACAAAGTGAGGTACTATACCAATATGAGATAACCAAGGGACAGCAAAGGAGATGAGAGACAACATAGTACATTAAGGACAACAATCATTCATTATATGGCTTTTGTTTCAATATCCTGGAGGTCCTTTCAATTAGCTTCACATTATATGGCCTTATGTATCAAGATTTTGCTCTATTGCAGATCTCTGCTAGTAGAGCCCAAGGTTTCTACTGATTATGACAAATGAGGGAAACCATTGAGCCTAAGTTTCTTTGAGTCTGGCTTACTTCACTTAATATGATTTTTTCTAAGTCTTTCCATTTCCTAACAAATGGGGCGATGTCATTCTTTCTGACAGCAGCATAGAATTCCATTGTGTAAAAATACCACAACTTGTTGATCCACTCATCAACTGAGGGACATCTAGGTTGGTTCCATATCTTTGCTATGGTGAATAGTGCTGCAATGAACATTGTTGTGCTAGTGGGTTTAGTATGTCCTTGTTTCTGGATGGTTGGGTAAATACCAAGTAGTGGAATTGCTGGGTCATAGGGGAGTTCTATGTTTAGCCTTTTGAGGCACTGCCACACTGCTTTCCATAGTGGTTGAATGAGTTTGCACTCCCACCAACAGTGTAGTAGTGATCCCTCCTGGCCACATGCCCTCCAGCATCTGTTGTTATTCGTTTTCCTGATCCTGGCCATTCTAACTGGAGTGAGGTGGAATCTTAGCGTTGTTTTGATTTGCATTTCTTTTATGACCAGAGATGTTGAGCATTTCTTCATGTGTCTATAGGCCATTTTTGTTTCTTCTTCAGAGAAGACTCTCTTTAAGTCTTTGGCCCATTTTTTAATGGGATGGTTGTTACTTTGGAGGTTAGTTTTGGAGTGATTCAATTTTTTGAGTTGTTGATATATTTTAGATATGAGGCCTTTGTCCGTTGTTTGGTTGGTGAAGATCTTCTCCCACTCTGTAGGCTTCCTGATTAGTTTACTAGCTATGTCCTTTGCCTTACAAAAGCTCTGCAGTTTAATGCAGTCCCACTTATCCAGTCTTTCTCTGATTTGTTGTGATTCTTGGTCCTTATTAAGAAAGTTTCTACCTGTGCCAAGGAGGCCTAGTGTATCTCCTATTCCTTCCTGTAAAGTTTTCAGTGTGTCAGCTTTTACCTCCAGGTCTTTGATCCATTTGGAGTTAATTCTAGTGCAGGGTGACAAAGAAGGATCCAACTTTAGTTTTCTGCAGGTGCTTAACCAGTTCTGCCAGCACAACTTGTTGAAGAGGCTGTCTTTCTTCCATTCTATTTTTTTGGCTCCCTTGTCAAAGATTAGGTGACCATAGGTCTGTGGTTTAATATCTGGGTCCTCAGTTCTACTCCATTGGTCTTCAGGCCTGTTCCTATGCCAGTACCAAGCTGTTTTGATAATTATAGCTCTGTAATAGTCTAAAGTTTGGAATTGAAATTCCTCCAGCGCTGTTCTTTGTGCTAAGAAGTGTTTTTGCTATACGGGGTCTTTTATTATTCCATATGAAATTTTGGATTTAGGCACAAAGTCTTAAGGGATTTATTTCCTGTGGTTTCCTGTCACATGTCCACCAAATATATGTAGTATGAATTCAATTACTTGTCCACCAGGACACAGGTACTCCATAAGGGAGGCATTGTTCCCTTTCTTGAAGCTGAGATAAGAGACGGTTTAGTTTCTTTGACTCCTCTCCTATTTTAGAATCAGGAATATTTTCTCTGGTCTACTCAAAGGATCTAAAGCCATCTTAAAAAACTGAATGACCTTAATACAAAACCACAAAATGCTTCCTTTACACAATGCTTCTGGAGAAATTATCTCTTCAGAGTTTTTCATCAACTCATTTAAACAAATTTATTTATTTTCCCCCCAAAGTTGTCTGTTTCTTCTGGCGTTGTGTGTGTGTGTGTGTGTGTGTGTGTGCATGTGCATGTGTATGTTTAAAATTTGTTACATTTGTTATTTTCAAGTATTTTGTATTTGGAGGGCTTTAAAAGTTAAGGCCTAGCATAAGGGTGTAAATGAATGCTAGTTTTATTTGTTTTCACAGAGAGATAAATACCATTGAGTAACTTTTATAGTTACAACCTGTACTTAAGACATTGGAAGTATAAGCTACTATCAAGAAATCAGGTAAGAGCCAAGAGGGTGGCCTAGTGGTAGAGAGCTTGCCTAGCATGCTCAAAGACCTAGGTTCGATTCCTTGGTACCACATACATAGAAAAAAGCCAGAAATGGTGCTGTGGCTAAAGTGGTAGAGCTCTATCAAGGCCAAGGATTGGCAAAAAAAAAAAAAAGAAAAGAAAAGAAAAAGAAATCAAGTGAAAATTGTCATTATCTCTGCATACGGAGATATCTCTCCTGTCATACTCTGTTTCAGTCTCTCCATGAATAGTAAGTTATACAATATACTTACATCTCTTCTGACTCTTTGCTTCAAAAAGCCTGTCTCTGTTCCTGATGAGCCTGATTCTCCAAGTATTTTGTAGGTGGATCATGTTTCATACAATCTTACTTATCAATGGATTTATTTTACTTTATCTTGATAAAATATTAAAAATAAAAATTGATGAGAAAAATTTGGTTCATCTTATTGTGGGGGAATAGGGATTAATGTGTACCTAGAGAAAAGGATATGAATTTAGCTACTTTTTTTTCTAAAATGTAATCACATATGATTCATAGTCTCTAATCTTTAGCTTTATTATTTCCACCATAGAAGTATTTCCTAGCACTTTCAAAGGTCACAAAAGTCATAATATACTATATATGCATGGATCTTTGTGAATTTGGATGTGCCAAGGAAGGGAAGGATTGGTGCCATCATCAATTTTAACTCAACAAAGAGATACAGATATAAAATGAAGAAATGACAGAACTAGGCCCTCACTTTCAATGTAATCCCTTTGTAATGCAGAAGATAAAGAAAAATACAAATACCAATCATGGTGTAAGTGTGAGCTAGAGATGGAGGTGTCATCACAGAATAGAACTCATTTATCCCCAGCTGAGAGATGATGAAAGTTTTTATTAATGCCTAATACAAAATCAGGATCAGTATGGGATAGGAGGATTGCCATGCAGATATGATTTAAAAACAAGCATTTTCTGGAAAAACATTGTCTTCAACCTGCTGTTAAAGAATAAAGAAAGACCTCCATAGCAAAAGCAACAGAACTGCCAACAACCACATTTAAATCTTTACCTTCCAGGAGGACTTCCAGGGCGCTCTTCTTAGCTGGCAGTGTGAGCGAGGGAACGACGGCTTCAGCTAAGAGCGAATCAGTTCGACAAAGAAAGACCTTATGAAGGGGTCTGACTTGTGGGAGACACTGGACTGAACAGAAACTGTCCAAGGGAGCACCAAACCAGATGCCTTCTTTTACCTCATCAGACCAAGATGACACGGACACCTGTGTACTAAAATTTTTTGACCTGGATTTAAAGGATACAAGTCTTAGTAGTCCCACTAGTAATCTCAGAGCAGATGGCAATACAAAGAAGAAATACTCATTTGCAAAAAAAAAAAAAAAAAAAAAAAAAACGGATTCACCACAAGACAGGCTAAAGAATGCCCTCTAACCTGAGAATCCCAGTTTGAAGAAAAGTCCCTAGGGGAATCATTTCCAATTGACCACTCAAAAACCAGGAGTGGTGCTGTGGCTCAAAGTGGTGGAGTATTAACCTTGATTTGCTCAAGGCTAGTGCTTAGGTTCTGAATTGAAACTCATGACAGGCCCTCTCTCCTAAAACAAAAGTCCTGTAATGTAATTTGAGGCTATTCTACCCTATTGATTCAATCCTAGACAGTCCAAATCTATTTTACACAGGTTGAGGAAGGTCTACAATGGTGCTCTTCATTTGATGCGCTTATGAAATATGTACTTAAGAATACAGAAGTCTTGTCAGGTGTAGTGGCTCACAACTGTAATCCTAGCTACTCTGGAGGCTGAGATCTGAGGGTCAAGGTTCAAAGCCAGCCTGGGCACTAAAGTCTTTGAGACTCTTTTTTTCCCCCCATATATATTTTATTGTAATTAATAGAAGGGTTACATTATAGTCACCAGATAGAAGGTGCATTACTTCACAAACATTGATACCTTTTCTCATGTCTTGGTCTCCATTTCCATCCCCCCACCCCTGCTCCTCATCTTGTTTTCTCCCCTTCCCTACCCTATTTCAAATAAAGAAGCATATATAAAATATATCAGATAACAAGGTAAAATACTGTAACAATATGAGATAACCAAGGGACAGCAAAAGCGATGAGAGATAACATAGTACTTTAAGAACAACAATCACTCATTATATGGCTTTTGTTTCTATATCCTGGAGGTCCTTTCATTTAACATCACCCTATATGGCCTTATGTATCTAGGTTTTGCTCTACTGTAAATCTCTGCTAGGAAAGCCCAAGGTTTCTACTGATTATCAGTCTGTGAGACTCTTATCTGCAACTAACTACCTAGAAACTGGAAGTGGAGCTGTAAGGCAGTAGCCTTGAGCTGAAGAGCTCAGGGACAGGGCCCAGGCCCAGAGGTCAAGTGCCACAACCAAAAAAAAAAATAAAGAATACAAAAGTCTGGAATTCACTTAAAAATTATTTCATAACATATGTATGCATAATATACATAAAATATATGTATTACCCTCCCCCAGACAGGATACATTGTTCTTTGCAAGGCTAAACATAATATATCTAGTTAACTCCTATTTGCACCAGAAAGCACCATAAAACCAAATGATAGCTGGGAAAAGTATTTAGTAGCTTTGATCTAACAAAAGATTAAAAGTAATCAAATTCATCCCTGTTACTGGCAAGGTAATTTTGATTACTTGATAGAGAAATGCCTGCCAGTTTTAATTAATGTTATCTCCTTTTCTCTTTGCCTATCTCCAAGAATCACTGAAACATTCAAACTTAACTGCTAATCAAAGACATGCAAATAAAAAATTGGGTAACATTTGAACAAAAAATCATTACCTTCCAGGCAAATAAGCACATGACAATTAGAAGTTCATTCACAGCATTATTTGCAAAGTCAAAATGTATATGCTAGAGAGAGGGAGTTCACGACTGTACTAAGTGTGGAAAATGAGCTCTCTGAAGAGGGCAGATGAATCCAGAGGTCTGTGTACACTTGATCTTATTTTTAATTTTCAGGACAGCGTCTTCAGTTAGATACAGTAAAGATCTGGCATCTAGGTCACACAAAGTTCAAGGAAACTTCAGTTGTTTAGAGCCAGATGTGTTGAAATATAACTATTACTTTAATGTTTTCTAGGCAAATGCTGCTGGAAGTGGAAAAGGTTTTTTTCACATTGGCCTGAGAACATGTTGTAATTGAAGTGATTTAAACCATGGCCCTAAACACTGACTTGTGACACTAAATATGCTCTAAGGTTCAGAACATGCATATTACCTGGGTACTTGCTGAAAGTATAGATTCTTAAATTATACCCTAGCTCTACTGAGCAGAACCTTGTCTTTAATAGAAATTTCTCTCATATGTACATTAAAGAAAGAATAACTTTAAAACAAGCTAAAGAGCTGGGTGTGTTGGCTCACCCCTGTAATCCTAGCTATACAGGAGGCAGAGATCTGAGGACCAAGGTTCAAAGCCAGCCCAGGCACAAGAGGACTTGAGATTCTTATCTCCAATTGACATCTAGAAGAGGGGAAGTGGGGTTTGGCTCTAGGGTAGGGTGGTAAAATGGAGCTGAAGAGCACAGGGTGGTAGCCTTGAGCTGAAGGGCTCAGGGACCGTGCCCAGGCTTTCATGCCCCATCACCCCCCCCCACACACACACAAAATAAATAACAAGCTAAAGAGCAATGGTTCTTTAGTTTTGGTGAGTGACAGAATCTAATGGAAATGTCATAGTCTCAGTAGAGTGCAAAAAGACATAGAGGGTTTTATTTTATTTTATTTATTTATTTATTTTTACAAAGTTTCTCATATATGTTCCTAGGATATATCAATACTGGACTACCATTGTTTTAAATATATATCTTCTATTTCTGATCTACAAACTCAAAATCTCTAAGACTAAATCTCTGGCTATCCTATTGAATCACACCAGATTTAATTTTAATGACAAATTGTCTGTTAACAATTATAGCATCTAGGATTTGAATATGAAGAAATTCTATCACCTGAAAACTCATCTGGCCTACATAAAATTACTTTAAAAACTGAACAATAAAAAGGACACTGTAAGCCAGGTGCCAGTGGCTCATGCCTATAATCCTAGCTACTCAGGAGGCTGAGATCTTAGGATCACAGTTTAAAGCCAGCTCTGGCATGAAAGTCCATGAAACTCTTACCTCCAATAAAGCACCAGAAAATGAGAAGTGGTGCTGTGGCTCAAGTGGTAGATCACTAGTCTTGAGCTGAAGAATTCAGAGACAGCACTCAGGCCCAGAGTTCAAGCCCCATGACTGACAAAACAAAATAGCTTTAAACCATATAATGTGTGACTATTGTCCTTAATGTACTATGTTATCTCTTTTGCTGTCCATTGGTTATCTCATATTGTTACAATATTTCACCTTGTTATCTGATATATTTTATATATGCTTAATTGGTTATTTGAAATAGGAGAGGGAAGAGGCAAAATCAAGATGAGCAGAGGGAGAGGGGGAGGGAAATGGGGACCATGACATGAGAAAGGGTATCAATATTTGTGAAGTAATGTACCTTCTATCTGGTGAATATAATGTAACCATTCTATTAATTACAATAAAATATATTTAAAAGATAGCCTTAAAGATCCTCCACCAATTAAAAAAATTTCACATCTTTCTAATTCTTTAACATGCATTGGAAATATTCTTCTATTTTAGTTATTTACTAGAGAATAGATTGAATCTCTATTTATATTTATTCCCAATGCATTATTTTTCTGGTTAGTGCTTTTGTCATAATTAATAAAATTTGGCTTTCCTTCTCAAGGTTTCCTTTACTAGAAGATAATTTTTGATGCATCATACATGAAATTTATTTTAGCCAAAAATGACATTTTCTTTCCACTAAATCCCTAGGGCACCCTGATGTTAGCATTATAAACATTGAGGTCAATAAAAATCCTCTTGTTTCCATTTCTTCTTTTATTTTGATAAGCATCTTTTATATCATATTCACATAGCAATTGAGCCCTTGTGATCCTCTCCTAAGAATATCCTTTGATCTCACTGTGTAAATGTTTACAGTCATGTTTAATCATGTCCAAATGTAATTTTTGTCTTTTAGTATAGTTTTAGTATATTGGGCTTACTTTAAGATTTATAGGCACACTCTCATTACCAAAAATGAGGAGGGGGAAAAGGAGAAAATGAGAGGGACGGTGATACTGCTAAATGTATACACACACACACACACACACACACACACATATATGTATGTGTATATATATATATATATATATATATATATATATACTCATTACCTGACATATAACAGTAACCTTTCTGGCCATCACCTTTATAATAAAAATAAAATGACATCATTTGCTTTTACGAAAACCAATGCCATCAAATATAGGAAATTATTTGGTTATTTCCTTTACTGAATAAAAAACTCTTATATTTATTAGTCATTTAATTATGAGTTCAGAAATTATTTTATGATGCTAGAAGAACAATATGCATTAATAATTAAGGAAATGAACATTGTGAAAAAAAGTCTAATTGTTCCAACCCTTCTATTTCCTGGTAATACATTTGTGAAGGAAATATGCTTTAACAAGATAAGAAATTTCAGAAGTTCAATTGTAATTTCTCTCTGAATAGATCCAAAATGATACTGTAGCTCTTTTCAAGAAGTATGTTTAATTCTAGTTTATAGTTATAATACACATATGAGACCATGAATTATTTACCTTGCTTTTCAAAGCATTGTATAATGTCTCACTTTATAAATGAGACCCTCATTTTACCAATGAGGAGAGATTAAAGCCAGTAAGTCAGATAAAGTTAGGTATCTGAGTTTAGAGCAGAGATCTTTCTCAAGAAACCATTTTTCCATTTGGTTTGTATATGAGCAGTCTATTTGCAAAAAGAAACTGGACTACTGTGGAACAGAATAAATGGGCTTTAAATAAGTGTCAACTTTCACATTTTGTCATTCTAGGTCAAGGCCTTTATGTAATGGAAATATTCAGTGATTAGTAAAATGATATATGTAAAGGAATATGCATTATAGTACAAAGAAAAATAAATTGTTTAATATGTGATGTTTAGTAGTCTTATCAGTTGCACAGGTATGATTCCATTGTGATAATTGTACACATGTACAGAATGTGCCATGCATTGTGATAATTCCATGATTATGAGAATCGATTTGTCAACCTCACCTCTGCATCACTGTCCTGCATTCTCCACCCGAACAATGGATGTCTAAAGAGTTATAGGTAACTTAAACATTTAATTTAACTCAGTCTTTTAACATTTTAGAATGTGTATCATGTCTCTTGCCTACCGTTTACCTAGGTTTGCATTCAAAGTTTTAAATAATAGTTTCAGAAAGGATAGATATTCAGGAGAATTTGAAAGTGGGTCTTATATCTGAGGAAAAAACAAGCCTGTTGTGAAGTTAAGATGAAAGTTACCTTCAAGACCAACGAGATCTAACAGACATCTGCAGATTATTTAACTCAGTTACATCACAATATGTTTTTTCAGCAGCACATGAAACATTTTCCAAAATAGACCACGTTTTAGGGCATGAAACAAACTTGTGCAGACTCAGAAACACTGAAATTATTCCCTGCATCCTCTCAGACCACAAGGGCATCAAATTGGAACTGAACACCAATCTCCACCAACGAAAACCCTGCAATTCATGGAGCTTGAAAAACATATTGTTGAATCACCACTGGGTCATTGAGGGGATCAGAACAGAAATTCAACAGTTTATGAAAGCTAACAAAAAGGAGCACACAAAACACAAGCTCCTTTGGGATAGAGCAAAGGCAGTACTCAGAGGAAAATTTATAGCTCTGAGTGCTTATATTAACAAATTGGAAAAATCGCAAAACAGCAATTTAATGTCCCACCTTAAACTCTTGGAAAAAGAGCAACAAACCAACACTCATCCCAGTAGAAGGAAACAAATTATTAAGATCAAAGCAGAATTAAATGAATTGGAGTTCAAGGAAAACTGCAGAAAGAATAAAAAAAACAAGGAAATAGTTCTTTGAAAAAATTAACAAAATTGACAAACCCTTAGCAAATCTTACCAAAACAAGAGGGGAGCACACCCAAACAAAAAATCACAGCTGACAATGGTAATATCACGACAGAAATTACCAAGATCCAGAGCATCAGGAGGGAATATTTTTCAAATCAATATGGCAACAAATTTGAGAATCTAGAAGAAATGGATGAATTCCTAGCCAATATTAACATACCCACACTGAACCAAGAAGAACTAACCCAACTCAACAGGCCTATTTCAAGCTCTGAAATAGAAATGGCAATAAGAGAACTTCCACCTAAGAAAAGGCCAGAGCCAGATGGATTCACAGCTGAATTCTATAAGGTCTTCAAAGCAGAGCTCACACCAATACTCCTTAAGCTCTTCAACAAAATTGAAGACGAAGGCTCTTTGACAAATTCATTCTACGAAGCCACTATAACCCTCATCCCAAAACCACAGAGATTCATTAAAGAACTATAGACCCATTTCTTTGATGAATATTGATGCAAAACTTAACGAAGGCCTCATATCTAAAATATATCAACAGCTCAAAAAATTGAATCACTCCCAAACTAATCTCCAAAGAAACAACAATCCCATTGAAAAATGAGCCAAAGACTTAAAGTGACTCTTCTCTGAAGAAGAAATAAAAATGGCTTATTGACCCATGAAGAAATGCTTGGCATCTCTGGCCATAAAAGAAATGCAAATCAAAACAATTCTAAGATTCCACCTCACTCCAGTCAGAATGGCCATGATCAAGAAGTCTAATAACAATAGATGCTGGTGGGGATGTGGCCAGGAGGGATCATTACTACACTGTTGGTGGGAGTGCAAACTCATTCAACCACTATAAAAAGCAGTATGGCAGTTCCTCAAAAGACTAAACATAGAGCTCCCCTATGACCCAGCAATTGCACTACTTGGTATTTACCCCATCATGTAGAAACAAGGACATACTAACTCCACTAGCACAATGGTATTCATTGCAGCATTATTTACCATAGTAGAGATATGGAACCAACCCAGATGTTCCTAAGTCAATGAGTGGATCAAGAAGATATAGTATTTATACAGAATGGAATTCTATGCTGCTGTCAGAAAGAACGATATCGCCCCATTTGTAAGGAAATGGAAAGACTTAAAAAATCATATTAAGTGAAGTAAGCCAGAGTCTAAGGAACATAGGCTCATTGGCTTCCCTCATTTGTCTTAATCAGTAGAAACCTTGGGTTCTCCTATTAGAGATTTACAATAGAGCAAACCTATATACCCAAGGCCATATGGTATGACGCTCAATGAAAACACTTCCAGGATATAGAAACAAAAGCCATATAATGAGTGATTGTTGTCCTTATATACTGTTATATCTCATCTCTTTTCCTGTCCCTTGGCTATCTCATATTGTTACAGTATTTCACCTTGTTATGTGATATATTGAATATATGCATTTTTGGTTATTTCAAATAGGATAGGGAAGGGCAGAAAACAAGATAAAGGGCACACATCTGGGGAGGGAAATGGGGACCAAGACATGAGAAAGGTTATCAGTGTTTGTGAAGTAATGCACCTTCTATCCAGTGAATATAATGTAACCCTTTTATTAATTACAATAAAAATATATGGTCAAAAAAGAAAGTTTCCTTAAGATTGCACATTCATGTGAATTTCATGAACTATGCTCTTTCAAGACATAGAGACTCTAAATGTGAGGATAAGTGTTTTGTTAGATTTCTTATCTATGTGACAGTCAATAGACTACTTTAAACATTAAATATTCAAAATTGATATCAGATTATTCTATACTAACTAGAATAATACCTACGCTTTTAAGCAAGAATATTTAAGACCATTGGAATTTTTTTTGTGTGTTTTATTTTGTAGGAAAGGTCTTTCTAACTTTACCTGAACCTTGAATTATCTATCTTCCTGCTTCTACCTTCAGAGCATCTGAGATTATAGATTTATTCCATCATATCTGGTTTAATGGACAGTTTTTAAAAATTTAATTTTCATCCATCTAAAATGTTCTTTTGTTTTAATCCTCTCAGCTGAAGGTAAGTGAGATACAACTAGTCATTAATAATCTTATTTTGTGCCATTCTAATTATGAAGGTTAGTATCAAAGTCACTTATTTCAAAGATGAAAAATTATGTGTATATTTATGCCAGTGATATTTAATGCATATTGGTTCTCAGTCTGTGTAATGGGTCCAGAAACTTTTGTTTTCTATGTGTTTTCTATGTATGAATTCACATTCTGACTTCCTCAAACTTCCTTGCTTTATTTTGGAATTCCAGAATACTATTTCTCTTAGCAATAGTGTTTGTATTTTAAAACAGGCAACTCAGTGTGAAGTAATATTACAAATCAGGCAGGGGAAAGAAAAGATAAACAGTGCAGAAAGATTTTGTTTGAAGGGACAAGGCAGAGTTACCACCAAACAGGGGGAAAAGATGAGAGCAGAAAAACAAAAATGAGAGCAGGATTAGAAGACTGCAAGGACAAAATCCTAAGTTCACCTTCTCACATTTGCATTAGCTGTCCTTTTAAAATAATGAGAGAAAGCTCAGAAGTCTGTGGGCACATCCAATTCCAGTCTGATTAGTCAATTCGAGATTGTAGTGAGGTCCATGCAGTGACAGCCTGCTTTCTCCATGGTTTTAGGAGTGATAGCACGTGGATATTCTACATGAGAAGTAGACATGCTTGTTTTCCTGGGTTGGCAAACAGAAGGCAACAACTCTGGAATAGTTGTAGATTTCATGTCATACGCTAGCCGATTATGGGAATTGATGACTAATGCACACTTTCCGAGCCAGCTCCCATTTAAACAGCTAACAACGTAACTAATGTGTCTGCACTGCATGGCTGAGAACACAAGCTGAGGATGTGATATTATGGACTTTGACTTAATCTTTCCTAGGCCATTAGGTCAAAGGAAGCATGAAAATGCAGTAGCTAATGAATAGATATAATGAGTCAATTGAACAAATATTAAAAACTTATTGTATAAAACCAGAAGAAAAATCCTAACAATGTTGCTCACATATACACACATTGAAGAAACTTGTTTTTTTAAAAAACAAAAATAATCTAAAACTTACTATCTCTGCTAAAACTGATTTTTAAAACTTTATATAATCCATCAGTAACTATTAGATGAAATTTGTGAGCACTATGCATATATTTTAATAAGTGAAGCAAAAGGAAACCAGCATAGAATTTACTATGTATAATAAGGATAAATACCTAACATAGTAGTGGAAAATGGAAATGGAAAGAATTAGATGAAAAATATTTGGAGAAAAAAACTGCAAAAACAGCTGTAATCATCAAACAATAGATATAAACTGAGTTAAGCACTAAATGAGTGAATCAATCAATCAATCAGTTAGGTCATTAATTAAAACACCCAAGCATAAAAACATCAAGGACAGATATTGATGTCAAAGGCAGAGAAATATGACAAATTCATAGAGGAACAAATGTAAGAATTGTAACAAACTTCTCATTAGAAATTACATACAACAGAAGAAAGTGAATTCACCCATTTAAAATGTCAAAAGAATGAAATAATCTATCAACCAGCCTTTTGCTGAGAGAAACAGTTTATAATTAGAAAATTCCAAAAGTACTTGTTATGAGAAGACTTGTACTGAGTTATAAAATGAGATTCTTCAGACAGAAACCAGGAACTAGGTATAGAAACTGGGATTTATACAAAGAGATGTAGAGCAGTGTGAATGGTATAAAGGTATATAACTTACATTATGTGCCTATTTTAAATCAGCAAAAACAGCATACTATATTACATGGTTGGGATATATGTGGAAATAAGGCTGCATAATCACAGTACCAGAAAGGCTTAGAGAAGGTGAGTCTGCTTCTACAATATCCACACATTATACATATGAAGAATGTGAGATTATCTGATTGTCGACCATGATTAACTAAAAGTGTCTATATTAAGCCCTGGAAAACTGTGCAACATTTATCTTAGTGGTATAAATCCAGAAGAACATATCACCAGGTTTTACTTCATATTTTTGTACTACTCACTGTGCAATTAATGACATTAATAGATCCTTTCTTGCTGGGGATCTGATTTTTAAAAGTTCTTTTTTTAATTTTTCCATATTTTTTATTGTAATTAATGGAAGGGTTACATTATATTCACCAGATAGAAGGTGCATTACTTCACAAACATTGATACCCTTTCCCATGTTTTAGTCCCATTTCCCTCCCTCCACCCCTACCCTTCATCTTGTTTTCCCCCCTTCTCTATCCGATTTCAAATAACCAAATACCCATATATACAATATATCAGATAACAAGGTGAAATACTGTAACAATATGAGATAACCAAGGGGCAGCAACAGAGATGAGATATAACATAGTATATAAGGACAACAATCACTCATAATACGGCTTTTTTAGCTGGCACTTAATTAAACTTACACTAGGTTTTGGCTTTAGTGATATTTCATAATATTCATTATATAAGCATTTCAAAAATGTTTGTCTATTGATGTTTTGATAGTGATCTATATGCAAAGCTATTTTTAAAAACTTTTCTGATGATTCTGTCTTCTTTATCTCATGTATGGTGTATTCATGTGTATATCGGTGGAGCTGGGGTAGGGGGTGGTACAGAACTGGAGGGAAAAGGGTGAAAAGCCCAGCAGTGGAGCTCACTGGATACTGATGAGAGTGAACAACATAACTTGTGGTGGAGATGTGAGAGAGGAACTGAGAGAGGAGGGAACAGAAGACATTATACAAAATGAAACTTAGACTTACCTGACTCATGTC
The DNA here is from genome assembly GCF_031878675.1 of Megascapheus bottae. NCBI lineage: Eukaryota > Metazoa > Chordata > Mammalia > Rodentia > Geomyidae > Megascapheus > Megascapheus bottae. The sequence continues at coordinate 62,452,273 of NC_143512.1, forward strand.
ATTGTAATCCTTCCATACATCATTCTGAGTTCCCTATCATCTAAGGCCTCCTGGTTTCAGATTGACAACTCCATGTAAATCAGCATTGAAGTCTGGAGTTAGTTTCTGGAGTAACTAAACAAGACGATGGCTTGAGTTTTTCCTTTTTTTTCTTACTACAATGGCTTCATTTCCTTGTATAAGCTAGTCTCTGCTTCTTCTAGAAATTGCTGTAAAACTTAATTGTTTCCAATGATTTAGCTCACAGTTCTGTGTGTCAGCAATTCGCTACAGATTTAGTTAGCATTCATTTACCTGTACATACTTATGCTTCTGCTCTTAGATGGTAGCTGATATCTTGGTGCCTAGAAATTGGCTAAGCTATCATTTGGGCTAACAGCTGTGGAGTGGAGGTAGACCATGAGGTAACCATCTCTGGGTTAGCCAGTCTTTCCGTCCATGAAGAAATGCCTGAGAAACACAGAGTAAAGGAGAAGAGATTTATCTTGGCTTGAGGTTTCAATCTATGGTCAGCTGGCTTCATTGCTGTGGGGAGGTGACACTAAGCATGATGGAGACTAGCATCTGGCAAAGCGAAACACCTCACCTCATGGTAGGAGTGAAGAAGCAGAGAGAAAATGAACAGAAAGGGCCAGGGCCAAGACATGAAACACCTGAGGACAAGCTTCAGTGACCTCCTTCCTCTACCTAGGCTTTACCTCTAGTTTCAGCACTGTCCAAAGTATTGCCAGCCTCTGATGACCAAATTTATTGATTGATTTTTTAATAGATGAGCTCTTGAGAGACATTGCATATTCAAATGGTCACGGTTCTTGGGCTCCTAGCAGGTCACACTTCAGGCTTGTCCAGATCAGGAAGGGTGAGATCCAATGTACAAGTACTTTTTTGCCATACTGGTTTCAACAGGTTCATTAATTTCTTGCAGATTGAGAAAGGTCATTTAGTCTCCTCAGGAGTCAAGAAGTGAGAACCACAATCCGCCTTTTGTGATTACATTTTGCTATGATACATAATAAGAACAAAGTCATAAGAGAAAATTTGTGCTCAGATTTATAATCTATTCCATTGCAGAAAAGCTATACTAAAGAAAACAATGTCTTTGCTATTACCTCACATGCATATTCACTTTACTCCTATAATGTAGTCTAACACAAAGTTATAACAAGATTTTTTCTAGATCATCAAAAAATACTATTGTATATCTCAGAAGAAAGTGTCATTCCATTGAGTATTGTGTAAAAATTACATAATCTTTCTATACTCATACTTTGGTGATTTGTGAAGTTCTGTTAAAAATTTGTTTTCAAATAACCAAATAAACATATATATAATATATCAGATAACAAGGTAAAATACTGTAACAATATAGGGAAAGGGGAAAACAAGATGAGGGGTGGGGGTGGGGGAGGGAAATGGGGACCAAGACATGAGAAAGGGTGTCCATGTCTGTGAAGTAATGAACCTTCTATCTGGTGAATATAATGTAGCCCTTCTATTAATTACAATAAAAATATATTGAAAAAAACTTGTTTTAACTAGCATTCTCTGTCTGTCTGTCTGTCTGTCTCTGTCTCTGTCTCTGTCTGTCTCTGTCTGTCTGTCTATCTCTCTCTCTCTTTCTCTCTCTCTCTCTCTTCTTTAGAGTTTAGAGTTGTATAGTACATTTTGTGCTACATGGGAAAATAAAATTAATGCCTCACACATTGTTTAAGAAAAAGAATCTGAGAAAATAGGTTCACTTTAAAGAAACAGAGACATTGCATCTCTCTAAGAAAAACAAGCAATGAACTGGTTCCAATGATTGAAAAAATATGAGAGAAGGGCATTACACAAATTACTTGAGATGAATAAATGCATGACCATCTCACCTACCAATGCCAGTTTTTTCTACCATACACAATTTAAGAAAGCTAAATCAGTTTTTACAATATTAGAGAATACATTAAATTACTTTAAGATAGTTTTTGTGTGACTAGTATGTGGTAAATGTCTCTTTTTTGCAAAAACATGCATTGTTTATATTGGTTTATGGTTTACTTTTGTATAATCTCTGTGAATTCTGTTGATTTACAAGCCAGTAACATCTAATGATTGCACAATTCTTGAGGATTAAAATACTCTGGATAATTAATTCTTGGGTTTTTATTGCTTTATAACTTATAAGAAACCACTTGCCTCTTGCTGCTTAGTTATTTATAGCAATGGGTAGGAAAGAGAATTAAAACATTGGATCAGAAATTGACTCTAGGAGACTTATTTTGGTATTTTGAGATATGGGATATGAACATTGAGAAAGAAAGGGAATCAGATCTTCAAAACCTATGATAAGAACATCTGGTTGACAATAACTAAGGAATAAATAGAATTAAGTGCATTTTTCTCTTGTGGCCTCTTCTGTGCCAGATGTAGGATGTCAATTGTTTAGAGCAGACAGAGGCAAAAAGCCAAGGAGAACAGGAAAGTAACCCAGTAATGAGTATTCATTCAAATGAAATTCTGTGCTGAGAATTTTTAATCCAGTAATGAAAGAAGTGATTCATATATACGCTTAATATTTATGGTTTACAGAGGTTTTACCAGTAAGTTACCTCAACTAATATTTATTAAAAGCCCAAAGGTAGAATCCACTAACTCCATTTCATGAATTTCTGGGGAATTCTCAAAAAATGGCCAGTGATTTTTCTCAGTTGACCCGGCTAACATGAGTTAGAATTTGTTGTTAAAAATGTTATGACTTTAAGTAGTTGTACAAAGGAGTTGCCATTCAACAGAGCAGTTTATGAATACAGTGCATCTTAATCAGTGTCACCCCTTTTACATTCTCATGTAATCCTTCCATCACTTCCCTTACTTCTCTTAATATTGCAGGGTACGTATTGAGTTTTTTAAATTGCCATTTAAGAAAAAAGTTGATGCATCATCATGATGCATCAAGAAAAATAGCTTTCTGAATATAAGCCTTTTCCCCTTCTTTCCTTCCTTCCTTCTTTCCTTCCTTCCTTCCTTTCTCTTTTTCTTTCTCTTTTTCTTTCTCTTTTTCTTTCTCTCTCTCTTTCTTTCTTTCTTTCTTTCTTTCTTTCTTTCTTTCTTTCTTTCTTTCTTTCTTTCTTTCTTTCTTTCTTTCTTTCTTTCTTCTTTCCAGCTTTTTCTGTGTATGTGGTACTAAGGAATAGAATCCAGGGTTGCATGTATGCTAGGCAAACACCCTACCACTTGGCCACACTCCCAATCCCTAGACCTTTTCTTCTTATGCTTTCTATAATCCATCTGCCCTATATTATTCAAAATTGTACTTTAAAAAAAGGTAGCTATGTCCAGATTGACCCATATGCCATGTTAACACCAGGGCAATACTATGAACTTCCCTTATATAAAATTCTCATTCCCTTTGGAATTGTATCTCCTCTGGGTGATTTCATTAGTTCTCAACTCTTCTTCCACTCCTTCACACCATTATCATCTCCCTTACTTTCCTACTACATGATGTGCATACCTGACTAGCTCCCTTCTCAGTGTTTAATCTTGGCCAAGACTAAACCTTTTACATAAATACATGTGAACCTTTCCTCAAAATATGGCCAACTATTCACAAAATAGCACACTAGGAATGTTTTGTTTCTGTTTTATAACCCTGTTTGTATGAAGTTCCTTGAGAAACATCCTTGGGAACTTAAAGAAAAAAAAGCAATGATCCCCGTATATTGGTCCATTAGTTCAAGATGATCAGAAATCTTGGAAGCTAAAATCTCTTTGCATTATTTATTTTGACGTTTATAATAGCTGAGATAGATGATTAGGTGGATTCAGTCTGTAGAGTTAGGAGAAAAAGTACTTTTAAATAATTGAGCTGACATTTAAATAATTGAAACAAAAATCTTACTTGAAACCTAAATATACTTATTGCTGAATTTTAGTGCCGAATGACAACTCGGGGCACAATTTAGGTAAATATCTTCTTTCATGTGCAAAGACATTGAAGTCCAAGGTCACAGACTCACTTATTAAGTTCGGGTCAATAATTATGTGGCAAAGATAGTTTTTAATGTCCTAAATATTCATGGTTTGCATCAAGCATAATTGTTATAATTGCTGCTGGCTCTTTAGAACTATGATAGTAACCTTTTTTTACAGCTATGATAGCTATGATTTTTTTAAAAATACTTTTTTGCTTTCAAACCCAATTAAAGAGTAGGCTTAAATTATAGAAACAGGGTCAAAATTATTGGATGGTAGATCATGATAAATACCTGCAAAGAACTGCTACACAGTTTGGTAGTTTGGTTTGTAACTCTAAAGAGGATGGTCTGTCATTTTAACTTCATGTCCAACTGAATGTTTCATCTGGAAACTGGCTGCTCATTAAAGCTCTAAGAATACCCAGGGTAAATCAGAGATATGTTTTAAATGTTGGACCTTGATTCAGTACAAAGATGGTGCTGTGTAGTGGTTAAGGGTTTCAAATTTAGAGCTAGACAGTGTGAGGTCAAACTATGTTACAACTATGTTGACAAATTGCTTTTAATTTATAGTATTTTATTGTCAGGATAATGTATAGAGGGGCTACAGTTACATCCACCAGGTAATGGGTACATTACATCTCAAACCTTGATAACCCCTTCTCATGAAAATTGTACACTATGCCAAATTGCTTTTCTCCAGTTCTTCTCTTTTGCTCCTCAAATACTAGATAATAATACTGCTGAATGTGAACACTTGATATGAGGACTGAGTGAATGAAATAGCAGTTTTGAATGACAAGAAACACTTGCTGTTGGCAAATACACCTACATATATGGAGAAAGGTGTTAGAAGCAGTAGAAGATAGAATTCCAGCTCAAGAAACACCATGAAACACACACTAGGAAGGATTAGTTTGGTAGAGGACGATAAAGGCATAGCAAGGAACATTACATTACTATTAAACACTATGGAAGTTCTCTAGGTCTGGCATTCAACATATGACCAGGTAAATATTTTGTGAATACAACATGGTGATCTGAATGTACTGAAATATTTGATACCACAAGGTCTTTGAGGATCTTTAGCAGATCTACTGAGTAGTGTTCACCAGGGACTGGGGTTGAAGCAGTGGTGAATGGGTTAAGGAGGAGCCAAGGGAAAAACTGTGTTATCCTCACTGTTCCTTTTATTCATTCTCCATTTTTATTGAATAAAACCTCAGTCAGAATTTAAAAAATAATAGTACACATTTTTTAAAAAATAGTGAATGAGAAGAACACAGCAAATCAAGTAAACAAAGGGGAAGTGTGAGAAGCATGGGGATCTTGATATGACCCAAATTGACAGTGTCTTCAAGTGGATCTTAGAAAGCCACCCATGTTCTCTTCCTTAAATAAATAGAATTGTGTTTCTTTCAAGTTGTGAGAGTAATTAAGTGACACTACATCCCCTGTGAGAGTAATGTTGCTATTTTACATGGAGAATCTATCCATAATTGTGGGGGAAGGAAGGTGTCTGGCTCGCATATATTTAGTATGATGATGGAAAAATGGAGTTTTTAACACACACCCTGTAGCAATTAAGCCTTGTATATTTCTCCATGCCACCAGACATAACTGGGGAATATTATTCAGGTAGCTTACTGGTAAGTTCATTACTGCAATACCCTATTTCTGACTAGTGGAATGTAAAAAACAAAAAAAGGGAAGGTGAAGCTAGCTATGAGGTAAGTGCATGGCAATCAGAATCTGCAGTTTGCACAAGGAAACCAATCTGGTGGCAGATTGGTTGAGTGGTTGCAGACTATACAAGCTAGAGCATAATTGACTCCCCAAAGGTTACAGAATATGTAAACAAATCATTTGTTTATAATTATTTGTTAGCAGTCTAACCTCAGCTGTCCTCTTTAGTAATGTTTCCTGCGTCAGTTTGAAGTACATCTTGTGTCAGATTAAAGAAGTTTGTCTCCCACATAAACCATAAGCATGGTTTTATAAAGCTATCCCTACCCTGGGTTTACCATGCTTACTAAATGTTTGTGATATAAAAAGATAGAGAAAATAAAAAGTTAGGAAAATGAAAATTGAACTTTAATCTTTCTGATTGATTGATTGATTGTACTAATTCATTGTGGATGTGCAATGCCTACTAACATTACATTTATGAAAAGAAAAGTTGGAAAAGCGCAGCTTAGCAAAAGGTAGATGTTTAGGTGAAAAACTCTCAAGTTTATTAAATCAATGGACATTTACATTGTAATGTTCTCCATTAATTCAGTGGTAAGAACTCACACACACAAAAGAAAAACTTCCATCCCTCACATTTTGTCCTCAATTGACACCAACATCTTCCTGTCCTACCTTTGTGTGCCTTTAAAGATTCCCTTCTTTATCCTTACTATATTATTTTTCACTTAGATCTGAAAGAAGCTATATGAAATAATGCAAGTAACCTCATCAGAATCTGGCCTTGGAAAAGAGGTACACATAGGCAGTTATTTGTTTAAACACAATACATTGCGATAGGTATATATTTTTTGTCTATCCTGTGGATCAAACCCAGGGCCTGGGTATTCTCCTTGAGCTCTTTTTGCTCAAGCCTGAAGCTCTACCACTTTAGTCTACAGTGCTGTTTTCCAGATTTCTGGTGGTTAATTGGAGATAAAAGTCCCAGACTTTTCTTCCTTGGCTGGTTTTAACCATGATCCTCAGATATCAGACTCTTAAGTAGCTAGGATGACAAGCATGAACCAATGGTACCAAGCTACTTACTAATATTTTTATGTAATTTGTTTGCTTGTTTTCATTGATGTATTTATGAACATACAGAATTCCAGATGTTTGTGCCTAGATGGCTTAACTATTTAAGTGTATATTTTCAGTCTTATCAGCATATGACTATTTTTATAATTATATAGTTGCTGATTAGAAGTGCAAGCAACAGATATGAGAGACAATGTGGAAGAATATCCAACTTCCCTGCTTATCACCAAGCCTTTATCACAATCACTTCTTTTACTTCTCTTTCCTCTTCCCATTCCCCCTCTACCTCCTCCTCCTCCTCTTCCTCCTTTTTGTCAGTAGTGGATCTTGAACTCAGGGCCTGGGCACTATTCTTGAGTTCTGTTGCTCAAGTCTAATACAATTTCACTTTGAATCATAGCTCCACTTCTTGTTTTTGAGTGTTTATTTGGAGATAAAATCTCATGGTGATTTTTCTAACAGGGCAGTCTTTGTAACTTCAGTAAAGCATATGGACCCACTACAGAAATAACCAGTGCATCTGTTTGCACTAGGCCATTGGTATCTTCTACTCGTTGACTTAAAAAAGAGATATAAATGAGGGAAAACATGGAACCTCTGTTTCTTTGAGTCTGGCTTACTTCACTTAATATAATTTTTTCCAAATCTTTCCATTTCCTTATTAATGTGGCGGTGTCATTCTTTCTGATGGCTTGTACATGGTGTATTTCATATACATTTATCTGTTCATTTGAATTAGGGAAGGGAAGGGGAACAAAAATATAATGAGATAAAGGACAAAGGACAAACCAATGTAATGGCGATATTCACAAGACAATATGTTGAAAATGAACTTTACAAGTTGGGAGGAGTTTGGAGGAGAGAATGTGGAAGAAAAACATGGCAAGGGTTAACAATGTTCGAGAAGAAATGTACTCACTACCTTACATATGTAATTGTAACCGCTCTGTAAATGCAATTAAATTTAAACAGAGATATAAAATTGTATTAATTATATTATATTGTATATGAGATGTCATATATTCAAGGATAACAAAATGGCATTTAAGTAGAAAGTTCCTTTTCATTCACTGACATAAATATTCATAATTATTTAACTTCTAATTTGTTAGAAAAATAATTAAATACATGAAAATGATTTTCTAACATTTTAAGAAATTTCTGGTTATAGAAATTATAGTTAAAATTTTGTTTCACAAAAGTAAGGATCTTGAAGACTGTTGTTAAAAATAAAATAAGCCAGACACTAGTGGAGGCTCACATTTGTAATCCTAGCTACTCAGGAGGCTGAGATCTAAGGATCCCATTTCAAACTAGTCCAGGCATTTTCTCTAATTAACCACCAGAAAGATGGAAGTGGGACTGTGGCTCAAATGGTAGAGCACTAGCCTTGAGCAAAAAAATTAGATACAGCCCTTGGGCCCTAAGTTCAAGCCCCATGATAGACAAAAACAAAACAAAACAAAACAAAAATAACTCCTGAACCAACAACAAAACTCCAAGCAAACCAACAAAATAAACACAATGAGAACTCTCTAAACCAATCCTTTGCTCAGTTGTCTGGGTTAAAGAGTGATTATCCAATGCCTTAATGAATTAAACAAAACTCCAGGTCATCTCTTTGCCCACAAACACATAAAATCAGTTCCTGAGGATTAATGCAAGTCTATGAATGAAGAAGTCAGATTTATTCTCAAAATAAAGAAAGGTTCCACGTTTAATCAAAAGCAGGGCAGAAAGCGTCAACAGAACTGTCTTTAGAATAGCATGGAAAGTAAATTTGGAAAGACTGAAACCTTCAGGGCAAGTGAAGATAATGCACCAGATGAATATCGAAGAGCCCTGAGATGTGGAAACAGAGCAAAGCACTGCACAGATCGAATGCAGTTTAGCATGGCCACACCACTGACATCACCAAAATTCACATCATGAGAACACTTGTGTGCCAACTGTTTTAGAGGAAGGCTTGCAGGGAACAATTGAAGGATACTACACAGGAAATATTTTAGAAAAGTTTCATCTATATTAGAACGGGGCCAACCAAAAATGGAAAACATCTTGGGAAACAGAACAAAAGTCAAGGTTATACTCATGGGAGATGGGAAAATAGTTGGCTAATGATATATTAAAGGCACTGAATCAAAGTCCTTCAGTTGACTTTCCTATATGTCTGTCTTGAATTCTAAACATCTAGCAGCTCTTAGTAGAGAAAGGGATAGTAGGTGAAGATCTTACTGCCTGTTTTTGCCTTTAAATGTTTCACATCTGAAATCAAGGTGCAATCTCTCCTCTAAGCTAGTTTTTCTTTCAAGGCATTATGTATTTTAGTTTGGTTTTTGTTGTTGTTGTTGTTTTGCCAGTCCTGGAGCTTGAACTCAGGACTTGGGCACTGTCCTTGGACTTTTTCAAGACTAGCGCTCTACCACTTTGAGCCATAGCACCACTTCCGACTTTTCTACCTATGTGGTACCAAGGACTCAAACACAGGGCTTCATGCATGCTAGGAAAGCATCATCCCAGTCTTTGCTTCTTATTGAAATATGCATACTGGATCTAAGTAATGCCATGTTGGCATCTTGATAGAAGTCATCATCAGATGGGGACTTTCTGTTAACTCTAGAGGTTATAGAGGTCATTCTTTGGACTGCAAATATGTCATGAGTTGTGGGGATCCAGGAAGCTCATCATCACTTAGATAACTAGAGTCCTGATGGCCCTTTTATTGTTGCCCTGAGAAGTTGGGTTTACCTATATATAACACTTTTGTTAGGGACAGGTATCCCCATCTAATTTGCTCTGCCTTTATTTTTTATTTTCATTAGGATTAAGTACCCTCATCTAGCTTGATTTATGTATAATACCTTTGTACTTTTGTTAAGGCTTGGTATTCATCCCATCATGTGTTTTATTGCCTTTAAAAACATTGTGCAAAAGCCAGACTCTGGTGGTTCATGCCTGTGGTCCTAGCTACTAATGAGGCTCATCTGAGGATCAAGTTCAAAGCCAGCCTGGGCATCAAGTCCATGAGACCCTTATCTCCAATAGACCACCAGAAACCACCAGAAATGGCTCAAGTGGTTGAGTGCTAGCCTTGAGGTGAAGAGCTCAGGGACAAGTGCCCAAGCCCAGAGTTCAAGATCCACAGACAAAAAAAAAAGAAGAGAGAAAGAAAGGAAGGAAGGAAGGAAGGAAGGAAGGAAGGAAGGAAAGAAAGAAAGAAAGAAAGAAAGAAAGAAAGAAAGAAAAGAATCCCCTCCCCCAAACAAAAAAAATTGTGCAACAGACATTCAGGACTGCAGGTCTTTGTGACCAGTCTGTGTGCAGTCACTGGCTTTCCAATAAAGACTCCCTATTGGATCTCCCAAATTGTGAGACTTAATTAAGAGATATTAATCTCTTAATATCTCTGATTGAATTCTCCAACAACACTATCATAATTGTAACCAGTAATAATTTACCACCATTACAAGGAACTCCATTCTGACAAGCATCTGGGACCAGACTTCATCTACAAAATCTCTAGTCAAATTATATATGGGAAGTGTGTAACAGAAATTTCTTAAGACGATAGGAAAACTATAAATTTCATGGCCCATAGTTTTTGTTACAAATTCTGTCAATTTGTGGTCTTTTGTTCAGAACAAACAAAATACTAAATTAAAACTAATAAAGCATGAAGAAAAATCATGACAAGAGAAAATCATGTGGAGAGGTTTTAATTTGACTCATTAAGCAATATAAAGTTGGTAATATTTTTTCTATCGTTCCTGTGGTCTTTTTTTATATATCTTCTATTACCATATTTTTAGTGTTTTTTATACTATGGTTGGAATAAGAGCACAGCCAGCTTTCTGTGTGTATGACTGGATTTCTAGCTATTCCACTTGAACCTCCATTCCTACAGTTTGCTAGTTAACAGAGTCTCTTCAACAGTTTTTTTTTGTTTGTTTCAGTGGCCTTGTTGGCAGGGCCCAACCTCCTAATTATCTAGGATTCAAGATGTGATCCACACATACCTGGCTACTTGTCTTGAAACCTATTTACACAACGTTCATAGACTGTTTTCCCACATTCTTTGGAACACATTTACTGTTTAATCACACTATTTATAAAAATTATTCACTGGAATTTTACTTATCCATTAGGAAGACTGATGTAGTTCCATTTGTAAAGAAATGGAGAGACCTGGGAAAAATTATGTTAACTGATGTAAGACAAGCCCTGAGAGCCAAGGATGCATATTTTCTCTCTTATGTAGAAGCTACATTGAGTTTATAAACTTACAAGTAAAGATATTGAGTGTCATGCAAATGTAAATGAATGTATGAATTGTAATATAGATTCAAGGAAAACTCAAAATAGCATAATTTCTTAGAAATGCAAAGTCAAAGTTTCACAAAATAAATACCAGTAAGATGGTACTTGAAGTGGGGTTGTGTGTGGGGGGGGGCAGGTTAAAGGGAAAAGGATAGATGAATGAAGAGGAGAGGAAATGTAGTCAAGGATTCAATGATTCAATGTGTAATTTACAATTTTGAGAAAAGAGAGGAAAAGAGTGATAGGGAAAGGATGAGCAAGAATGCTGAAAAGGGGAAACATTGAGCAAAATGCAGAGAATGAATATATTGTTTTGTTAAATAGCAACTCCTTTGTACAACTACATAAAGATAATTTAATGAAAAGGGGAGGTATTTTTTAAAAAGGAAAAATTCGAACAAGAAGTACAATCACTAGTGTCCTTTTTTTTTTTTTTACCAGTCCTGGGGCTGTATTCAGGGCCTGAACAATGTCCTTAGGCTTTCTCAAAGCTAGATCTCTACCACTTGAGCCACAGCACCACATCTGGCTTTTTTTTTATCGTATATGGTACCAAGGAATCGAACCCAGGTTTTTGTGTATGCTACGCAAGCACTCTACCACTAGGCCAAACTCCCGGCCCCACTAGTGTATTTTTTAAATATACTTAGGGAAACTATTCTCTAAATCAATGATGTATATGTGTATTAGTAAATCAATAGATTTAGTCACATGGTGGTAAGAGTTTTGCTATGTGACTCCTACCTATTAACATATGGTCATCACTCCCAGATTCAGCTTTTGTGTTCTTTATTTAGTTTCACTATTTATCACAAGTTATTTGCATTAAAAATTTTAATTTGATGCCCCTCTGAAGTTTTAGGTTACATATTTGACCATAAATTCTCCACCTTAGACCCATTATTTCTGACACTAAACCAATTTGATAAAAGAACTGATGGAAATTTCCAATTTTCCTTAGAGGTCTATGTTTATAGATGATGGAAAATACTTTTCTTTGTCTAAAATACTTTTCTGTTAAAATTAAATTTGATGATATGGTTGAAAGTTTTGTTTGTGCAAGCAGTTTCAGGTATTAACTCTTATAGAGGAATAATGTGAGACAAGAGAGTCAATTTTTGGTTTTCTTTATGTGGTTGCAATATGTAGAAAATCATTAATTTATCACTACTACTTTCCAAGAGATAACTTTTTGCCAATGTTATACAGTAAGATATTTGATGGATATATATATATATATATATATATATATAATGTGTGGCTTATTTCAAAGTAGGGTATTAATTGCACAAGATAAGGGGTTTCATTGTAACATTTTTAAACATGCATATTATTTATCTTGACCATGTTCACCCCCTAGTCTCTGGCACTTTCAGATGTCTGGTTGTGGCAGGGGAAACTTTATTTTGAGTGCATAAATCAAGGCTGTTACTAAATGGTTCTGTGATTCACTCTCACAGACCTAGATTTTCCACAAATGTCCTCCCACATCACTTTCATCACTTACAACCATTCCCCCTGTAACTCCCACTGTTTTCCCACCATGCAGAATTCTGACTCTGTGTTAAAGCCTACCGCTAAACTAGCTCTCCAAGCCAGTGCTCACTAAGTATTACTTGGGTCTTCCTGTATGACCTGTGAGACAGGACAATTCAGAGAACTTTGACTCCTGAACTGCATACCTGTGGGGACTCCTAGTTAGTGGCATAGAAAGAGGAGCAAATTGGTGATTTGCCTTCTTATTTCTTCCCCATCATGGCCACCATTCTGAGTTGCCTCTGGGGTTCGGCCACTTTGGTCCTGGCGCTCGTCGCCTGGGCGAATGCTCTGCTGCCCTTGTAGAAGTCGCTGGCCTCACCCATGATGGCACCTATATAGATAAGGTGGCCCCTTGGCCTCCTCAGGAATCTCCCGGGGTGGGGAGCCCTTCCCTCAGGAATCCTCTCCTATGCTTCCTTTACTTGAGGCCAAGTTGAACCCTCAACATGGCCTTCTAGAAGAGCTCCCGATAATTGTTACTCTCCAGGCTTCCTTCACCCTCAATCAGACAGCAATCCACCCCGGGTGGAACTGGGAACCACACAGCCTAGAACCGCTTCAATATCAGAAGGCAGTTTACTTTCGGGGATGCACTTTTTACGATGCAAATCCACCTTTTATGATGAAGCTGAGGTCAGGGGCAACACAAATGCCTCTCATGGAATCCAGAAAGGCATCAGGGAACTGGAATTTATTTCCTTGAGTTTAAATTTGGAGACAAGTATCAGAAATTTAAATATGAATTTATCAGTTTCACAAACTTTGGCTGTCTGTTTTTTAGAAAGGACAGGGCTTTTCCTGTCTCTTCCTTGCAGAATGACACTGGAAATCCGATGGTAAAGTGGGTGATATGATTAGTATTTCTTAAACTTGCCCCCTAATATATATTACATTTGGGAAAAAAAGGTTTTAAGAGAAATGTTTCAAGTATTAAGTATTAAAAGTTTTAAAGAAAATTAGAGCTGGGTTTCTGGACAAAATTTGGAAGTGAGGTTATCTTAAATGTTTGTTTCTAAAAAGAGTAAAAAAGAAAATTAGTGCTAACAAAATGATTGTTTAATTGCTATTTCAGTTTGCCCTTGTAAGTTTGTAACAGTTCCCAGCGGGCTCACAGAGAGAACAGCAGATCCTTATTCAGATGTAATTTTGACCCTTACCAAGTTCTAGGTAAGATCATGCTTAGAGACTACTTCTGTGTTGACCACCTTGTTGCTTTAATTGGAGTAAAGTGGCCTTTTAAAGGACTCCTTGATCTGAAAACTGCAGTGCTGAGCCAGCCCAGGCAGAGCAAAGTCCCCATGAGACTGTGATCTTTAATCTACCAGCAGAGTGCTGGTGAGGCAGAGTTGCTTTGGAGCTCAAAGTGGCAGAGTGCTAGCCTTGAGCTGGAGAGCTGAGGGATAGTGCCCAGGCCCTGAGTTCAAGTCCAGCCAACCAAGTGAAATGTCGATGGGACATTTATCCTTTTGTGGGAGATGGTGCCAGATCCTAGAGTCACTTGTGCTTGGCCATCCAAAATTATCAGAGCCAGGTGGTCATAAAACAGTTTGTAAGCATGCCTTACTATGCCTGTGCCTATTGGACAGGAAGTTGTCAGTATAATAGTGGATAGTTAAAACTTAAGATTGTCAAAACAAATGGGCAGTTTACAATCATAATTGTTCAAAGCTCTAACTGAGCAGATTTTGAGTTGATACCAACCACAAATTCAGGGAAGAAGCTTGTGAACCTGAGGCTATGTGCCTGTCAATCTATAAAACAGGCTAGGCTTTTAGGGTCCCTGGCCAAGTATAGAGACAACGCCCCTTAGTCAGCTTAAATTAGTTACAGAAGATGGATCTTCACCCAGAGTCCACTCCTGAGACTTCAGCTAGCCCACTCTTGCCCATAGGCCCCCTTAAAAAAACAAATATAAATGGGGGGGATACAGGTTCCTAAGGCATGAGGCCTCAAGATTAGCTGGTTGGTTATTTACATTGAACTTTTAAAATTTTGATTCTAAAGGTTTTTCCCCTGCTTATAAGCATTGGGGCACCATGCTACCTCACCCAATTCCCCTGCCCCTTGTCTGAACACCTGGCAGGAACCAGTCCCTCTGTTAACAATAGGGCAAGGATTTGACTCCTGTGTCATTATAATGAGACAGAGGCTGGGAACCTTATGTGGTTGGCCCTGGCCCCTACTTAAAATCTCCATTTGGGTCTGCCAGTCTTACAAGTGAATTGCCTGAAGAGCTAGAGTGGTAGTCAATAACAGGTAAGATCCCCAGATGGGGACAATTTAAGACAGGCACGCTCTTGAGTAAGGCAAGCACCTGCTAATGAAACAAAAAAGGGGAGGTGTGGAGCACGCCACATCAGGGAAATGGAAACCTATGCTGAAGAAAAGGAGGCCTAACTCGTGGCCCAGCACTCACCTCTTGGTCTTGGGACCACACCTGGCTGAGATGGCACCTGCCGCCCGGTCAGAAGGCATAGCTATGGTTTGTGACATAAACTAAGGCCACTTCTGGGATAGGCCCCAAACCCTTTCGCTCTCTTGGACAGCACGATTTCCTTTCTTTGCATAACTGCTAACTCTCAAGTTTCAGGAGCAGGTAATCTACAAGTTCCTGCCACCATGAAATGGCCTCTCAGCGACATCACTGCCAGCCGCAGCCATCTGGCCTGAGTTCTGCCTCCACCTTTGTGACCTTACCAGTATGGCCTAGGACACTGACCTATCCAGGAAAACCACCCTGGATGACTGCTGTGCCAGATATGGATGCCACAGGCGCTGCCTCCACACTCTTCTCAAATCTACCTCATCCTATGTCTACCCTGGGCATGGGAACCAGAAGAAATAGGAACTGTGGAGGCCAAGAGTAATAAAGTTGACCCCCAAGCATGGGACTGTGAACACTAATCATAGGAACTGCAACCCTATTATTTTCCCTCAAAGCATGTTGGGGAGGATATGGGGGCTGTGCCTTTAACGGGGTATCATGATTCCCATTTGCCCAATCCCATCTGAAACTTACCTAGCCCTAGTCCAATTTGGCCCACCAAGCTCATTTCCACAACAGCAGGACCCATGTTTGCTTTAGTTAAGTTGGTTGAGTCTATCCAGGCTTACCTGGATGCTATCCAGCTAATGTCTTTGCACACCATATTAGTTTCTGAATATTTCCAATAGGAAGAGTCATCGAATAGTAAAGCTTAAAATGGTTAAGGTGCTAAGGTTCTTTATGAATGATAAGTTTTGATGGTTTTAAGTATCTCTGCAAACTTTTTGTTTCCCATCTGGAAAATGGATTAGCTCTTGAATCCGTAATGTTGGCAGTAGAGCAGTAGAGAATTAAAATAAGTGGTGTTTCTTTAACACATATTAATTTTTTTTTACCCTAGAGTTTTAAATGGAGATTTTTCCTGGAAACCAAATATATGTGCTTATAGTAAATCCATTAGTGAGATGGGTAATTTGATCTCATATTTGATATAAATATTAATATTCTATTTTGGTTACTAGATGAAAAAAAAAGGTGAAAGATTAAAAGGAGAAAATACCACATTAGTCATTGGAGAATTTGGTTAAAAAGTAATTTGTTTGAATTTCTTTAGCCTGGAAAATCTGGGAAGAGAAAGGAATAATATCTACATCAAGCCGGGTTAGACTTAGGGAACAAAAGAGAAAAAATGCCATATTTTTGTCATTAAAAGTTACTCATAGAAATTGGTGGGGAGGGACTTTGGGAAAAAAATGAGGGGGAGTGAAATGTTCGACAAGAAATGTGCTTATTACCTTATGTATGCAACTGTACCCCCTCTGTACATCACCTTGACATGCAAATAAAATTTTTAAGAAGTTAGTCATATTCAAAAAATTTTATACTGGTCAGAATCTTTTATGATCATTATCTACCTCCTGAAATATAGGTGTAAGCAGTAAGCAAGTTCTTAGGTCAGTGTTCTATTGGTCAGCCTGGAGCCCTGCTGTGCTTAGGCCAATGCTTTTCTTATTATAAATTCCATGCTTTTCTTCTCCTTTGTTGGTGACTTAACTTCTCAAATAGTAAACATTGAGGCACCAGCCACAGAGAGCATAGGGAATTCCAAACACAAGGACAGTTCAGCATTTTGTTCAGCTGGCTCACAAGAAAACTGTTGCTGTGATTCAATAATGAATCAAGGTCACACAGACAGGAAGCCTCACAGCAAGACTTCCAATGTTGGCATTGTGGTGACTCCAGACAGCACACATACAACATTATGGAAATATGAAAATATGGAAGAACCCAGGAAGTCTGTGCTGTGAAATGGTGCATAGCTATAAATGTGATACCATGATGGGTTCCATTTTTATGAAAAATGCTTCATGTCAGCATGTTTCCTGCAAGTATATAAGGAAACAAAATAAAAATAACAGATCATGATATAATCTAAACTATTTTGCCATTCAGTTGGACTTTGTTATCATGTTACTTCATTGTCTGAAATACACTGGAGATGATAAAAGCTATCTTCATTTATTAGGACAAAAAAGCACTGACTTTTAAAAATTAATTGTTCTGAAACTAAGATAAATCGTCTTTTTGTTTCTGCTTTAAGGAAGGTTAAATTATAGACAGGTACATCTTTAAAATATCATTCTGGATAGTTTATAGAAGGAAATAACTCAAAGGGATAAAATGTACATCATTTTCTTTTTGAGTATGTAATGTGGCCTATAATGTAAAAGCCAAAAAAGATATATAGGATAATTCTGTGGATAAATTGGCAACATAAGTGATATTCCTAAGGCCAAACTTAGATGTGTTACTGGAGAGTAGAAATTAGCTCAGAATATCCAAGAATATGCAAAACTCGGGAACATGCAACGAGGTCCTTAATCCTTTATGATGTCCTAAAAGCCACGGTACTGTAATATTGTGTCTATCGGGCTATTAATTATAGACCAGAGTGAAATATTTTCTAGGCATTACTGAATTAGAATTATTTGCCACCTAGCACTGAGGCTGCACTTACAGTCTGATTTTCGTTTATTTGGTTGCTTTATTGTTGTCATTTGGTTCTTTAATTTTGTAGTTCTTATTCATGTAAATCCAGAGTATTCTTTTCTAAATTGAGAATTAGGAACAATCTCAATATAGCTACAAGTGGAAGGGAACTTGTTATTTTTTATTCCACATGTCAGCAAGGTGTCATCCTTCTGTTCATTGTCCAAGCTGGAGGCCTGAGCAACAATGGAATTCATCAAAACCCAAGATGGAAATGCAGTGCCAGCAATGTGAGTTTTAGAGGCCTCAGGTAGCTAAGTCTGTAGTCATCCAAAGATAAGAAAGTAGGGCAGTGAGCATTGTTATATCTGAGGGCATAATCAAAAAAATGAAAAGCAAGGTATCTCAAAATGAAAGGAATGAATGTAGGAGCTTAGAATGTTCTGGAAGCGTTAGATGAATGACAGAGAGAAAACTGGAAGATAGTAAAAACCTGGTAACAGCCTGAGATGAAGAAACAGCTAATACAACTAATAAGAATAATGCCTCTCTTGACATTTCCCCCACTATTGAGCTTCCATATGTCTGCAGTCTTCTCAGCTCCTTGCTGTGACCGTGACTTCTAAAAATTGGCATCGCTGTCAGTATCTGAAACTGGAAGCTTTTCTCCATTCTTCACCGTGTATTCTACTATCAGTGTCACCCAATAGCTGGACTTAGAAGTATACAAAAAAAGAGTAGGACCAGGAGCATGGCCTAGTGGTAGAGTGCTTGCCTAGCATGCACGAAGACCTGCATTTGATTCCTCAGTAATATGTACATAAAAAAAGCTGGAAGTGGTGCTATTGCTCAAGAGGCAGAGCACTAGGTTTATGAAAGTTCAAGGACAGTGCCCAGGCCCTTAATTCAAACCTAGTACTGGGGGGGGGGGATTAGACTAGAACAGAACAGAATAGAATAGCATAAAATGGATTACACTTGCTCTTAGGGTTTACTGTAAAACCAACATCTGCATAACGATAAAACTATAAAAGCTGAAGGATAAATAACAGGGCAATGGCTCTGGTTGCCGATTTAGCTCAGAGCATTTTAATCTACACTGCATTTCAGTGTTAAACAGACTTTCTCAAAGTTTCAAATAGTAAATATTTCATTCAAACTCTGTAGCAATGACTGTCTCTTATTGTGTAGAATACATTGACAAGGTTACAGAGCCATTCACAATATTAAAATGAATTTGCAATGTTAAGATGAACAGCTTACATATCTTCCAATGAGACTTTACTCACAAAAATACGTGTTTGGTCAGCATATCATAGCTGGTGAGTGTTTATTGCAATGAATATCATATAAACCTATCACTTAAAGAGATTCTGCAATGATCTGGAAACTTAATGTGAGCAGAATTCAAGCATGCTATTTGACTTGGAGAACGCCCATTCTGTTGGAAATTTGAACAAAGTCAAGTTCTGTTATGATTACCAGTAATATAGTAAGAAACAGGATACTTAAAAAAACTGATCTACAATTAGCAATTATTAGAGGCAATCAGGTTAACCTCTAGTCTATGAAACTGTGCAACCTTATGAGACTATAGCAGATCAACAAGCTGCTAAGTAACTTTAGATCATTTGTACAACCCTTAAGTCAGAGAAGCTCCTTATCACTGGTTTAGGTAGACTGGAATCTCCAGAACTTTATGATCTACTAAAATTGATTTGGTTTCTCCATGTTAATTTTGAGTAAATACTTTTACTTATGTTTTCATATATTAAAAATATTTTCTTTTAATAAAATCTACTTGAATGTTTAAAAAATAGTAATTGTAAGATTTCATCTCAGACAATTATAATAACTTATATTACTACACAAAAATAAAAATACTCTCTTCCTCACCTACAGACAATAGACTTAAGAACAAGCATAAAATATTTAGAGCTCTAGTTCTTATAAGGTGCTATAGATTATATGTGAACACACATATACAGCTACAAATATTATTTTATGTTCTGGAAAATAAATATATAGCATTGAATGCTATCTGGTTACTTTTTAGTTATTATAAAGAACCAGGTGATTTAGTTATATGTATGTACGTACACGAGTATTCACATAAACATGTATGTCTACATTCACATATGATTTTTATATTACAAAGATACAGCATTGTATTTTTCAGTCTGAGAACAAAATTGAACTGATGTCAAACTAGGAAGAGAAATGGAATTTATTGTTACAATATAGTACAAGGTTTTCATTCTTAATTATTCCTAGAAGTCATTAATTGAAGAAAAAGATTTCAACAAGGGAAAACTGCTCTAGGCTCTAACCGTAACAGAGAATAACTGAATGAATGCTATATAATGATTTGGGTTGCACTGCAAAGTCCCAAGAGCCTCAGAAAAGCAGTTCATGTTTAATTCATATAATAAACAATAAATTGCAGGCAGATGAATTTCCATTCTTCCCAAGAAATTTGGATGAATTACTCTGGCCCTCATCTGTGTTTTTTTTCTTTTTTCCTCATTATTGTTTCTACTCATTCACAACTTTTCAATTTTAAAACTAGAGCACAAGTAAACCTTGATTTTTTTTTAAGGGCTTAGAATCATACCCCAAATGATACAACATGGCATTTACTGTTTTTTAAAACACACACACACACATACACACACACACACACACACACACACACACACACACACACACACACACGAGAGGCAAAAGGACAGAGAGACAAAAACAGCAAGAATTAACCCTAGGATGAAAAGCTGAGGACCTATAATATGAATAAGAACCCTTGAAGAGCTTTAACACTGGGCCCCAACTCAAGGATTGTAACTTGCAGGTTGTTGGTTCTCAGGTAATCATGACATGGATTCTTCATTTGTTCCATGGAATCTATGGAACTGCCAGTAATTACTGGCCATTCTCTTCTTCAACTATGTGCCCTCATTCTGGCTAGTTTCTTTAGCAGAACTGATCACAGTGTAAAACCTGACTATAGAGGCAGAAGATACTTGATAAATGCCCATTTTTGAGCAATTCAACTTTCAAAGAGGCTTTCAGATTCTTTTGTCAGATCATTCAGCTAAGCCCAAAGAGCACTTGAATCAAATCCCACTCTGCAAAATTCTGGGTCCCCAGTACCAGCTATGGTGGCCTAATATGTTTGAGATATAAAAAAAAGCAGACAAAAACAATACCAAGTTATTCTACAGCAATGTGTTCTGAGGGATTATGGTAATTTCGTCTAGATGTTTCGTGCAGATACTAATCTAAGTAACTTAGATGTTCTCATTTATTTTATGCAAAGTAGATTCAGGCAGTATGTGGTTTAATATGAAGTTCTATTTAAGGAAGAAAAGATCTCGTAAAAGTCTGGAATTTCCCATTGATTCTAGAGATGACAATGAGTTGTATTTTACGGAAACTGTTGAAGTTGTGGGTTCTTGGTGTAAAAATTGAGAAATAAGTGCTTGGGGTTTACCAAGATCAGTTGGACGTTTGAGCAAGACTACTTATCAACCTTAAAAAAACCAGTGTGGCTTTGTCCTAATTGTCCTCTGATGAACACTAGGCTACCCATGAGTAATAAAGCTCCATGCTCTGCCATGTCTTCAAAAACCAAATGTTGTAAAAGTTATAAACACAAATAGGACTCAGGAGTTCATCAGAAAACATGGGAAAGTTGATTAAAAATATGCGCATAGAATTCTAAGGTAGGACATTTTGTGATAGAAAAGAAGAGGAATAGGCAAACAGCTCCAAAATATTCCAAGGGTTTATTTTAAGAGGGAATTGACTTTAAAGTAATGGAAAAAATGTGTCCTGGTCAGATTCTCGTGTATTTCCCCAACCTTGTTTCATTTTTGACTTTTCTTTCTCCCTATATATTGTATTTAAATTATTAGACCTTTACCAAACTTCATACCCTTTGGAATTTTAGTTCAAAATAATGGATTTCATTATATTTTCATACTTGTGTAACAATGTAATTTGATTCCGTAACTCTATCATTACCTTATTTTTCAGGTCTTCCCCCTCATGTCAGTTATATCCTCCCAAATAGTCTCCCTTTAAGGTTCATGTTTTTGTTGTTGCTGTGATTCTAGATATAGATTCTGCATCTAAGGAAAAAAAACATTTTTTTTTTCTGAGACTGGCACAGGACTAGATTAGCATTTCTAGTTTTAATGTTAATGTGTTGAAGAGCTTCCATACTGCCTTCCACTATGATTGTACGAATTTACATTCCCACAAACAGCATCCTCATCAGCATTTGTTATTATTCTTCTTCATGACAGCCATTCTGGCTGGGGTGAGATGGAAACTTAGTGTAGTTTTAATTTTCATTTCCATTATTCTAAGAATAATGAACATTTTCTTCTATGCATTTATTGACCAGTTGAAATTCTTACATCTGTTCAACTTCCTTGGAACTCGATTGTTGGGACTTTTGGTTTTCAGTTTTATATTGTGGATATTGATGATTTGTCAAATTATTAAGACTTGCTTTATGGATGGATGTGTGACCTACTAAAAGGAATGTTATCTCTGTACATGTTGTATAGAATATTTGTTAGATTTCTGTTAAATCCATATGATCTATGAAACAATTTAACTCTCAGGTTTCTTTCTTTTTTCTGGATGAACTAGCTATTGAACAGAATGTGTCATTGAAGTAGCCCACTCACATTTGAATTTATCTATCCTTTATATCCAGTCGTGTTTAATTTATGAAATTGGGTAAACAATGTTACTACATTTAAATTTATGATTGTAAATCTTCATAATGGTTTGCTTTGTTGCAATATAGTGACTTTATCTCTTGACTAATTTTGGCTGAATGTGTGCTTAATCAGTATAGTGAGTGTCTCCTAAATAGTATCAGCTTCCATTATTTGGTATATTATTTTCATCTTTTTCACTTTCAGTTTGTATGTATGTATCTTTATCAGAAATGTGTGCCTCTCACTGACAATAAGCAGTTGGATTGATTGTGTCAAAATTAGCAAGTCTTTATTAACTGGAAAGTGGAGACTATTTATATTTAAAGTTAGTTTTGGAATGTACCTAATATTTTCTGTTGATTCTAGTGCTGTTTGTTTTTTTTTAATTTTTCCTCTTATCATTTTAAGAGTTTGCTAGTTTATTGAATTGAACATATTTAATAATTTCCAAATTGTCATTTGTTTCTCTATTTCATTCTTGAAATTTATTCTTCTTCGTAAGTCGCATAGTTTCTCCTTGAAGAACTTTTTCTCTTTGTTCTGTGAAATGATTGATAGAAAATAATATGTAAGCCATTCGTGGGACAATTCCTACTTTGAAAGAAAATCTTTCAGAGATTCTATTACAATAAAAGATGGTATCTACAATAATGAAGTTCCTTGGTAAGTGGCAGAAAGATAGGTGAATAACTTTGGGGAAGTTCCTAGAAATCTCTTCAAGTGGATTGCATATTTCTAATTTTGATTTGACCAATGAACATTAAGTATATATGTTCGGATTAAACTCAACATGACAAAAATACAGTTAAGAAAATTTTGGTCAGTATAATTTAATTCAATGATTAACTTTTTAGGTACAATCTTTTTCCTACATAGATTTGTTCCAAAGACTATCCATATACTTTAATATATATGTATATATATATGCCACTTAAACAACTATTTCTTTTTTTCATAAATACAGCATAATAGTCATATAAATACCTTTTTAAGTCATCTTCCAGGTTTCATTTTGTTGATACTTCCTTCTTGGAAATCCTACTTTTTCTCAAGGACATGTCTTTTACCTTGTCCTTATCCTTTATCATTAAATTTTATTGAGAGCTACATGTCTCTGTTCCTACCAAAATGAAAGAGATTTTTCAACTAAAATCTTCATTTTTTGGTCTTTTATTAAATCACACTGCACTTACTAGGACTGGGAGAAAAGATGAATTACATCCAGTGATCTTCTCTTTAAGGGTTTTTTGTTGTTGTTGTTGTGTGGGTTTTTTTTTTTTTTTTGCCAGTCCTGGGCTTGAGCTCAGGGTCTGAGCACTGTCCTTGGACTTTCTCAAGGCTAGAGCTCTACCACTTGAGCCTCAGCACCATTTCTGGCTTTTTTCTATGTATGTGGTGCTGAGGAATTGAACCCAGGTCTTCGTGCATGCTAGGCAAGCACTCTACCACTAGGCCAAACTTCAGGCCCCTCTTTACGTATTTTTGTCCGCTTCTCTCTTTTGTTATTCTCTCGAGAATAACATTTTATGTACATTTAGAACACTTACTTGATTTTCAAGAAGCTGAACTCCTTATTCATCCTTCCATAGTAAGTTTCTGGAATTTATAATTGAGAAGATGACTTGTCAAGATGAGTTATCATGATGAGTTCTGCAGGAGAAATTCCTAATAATTTTAGAATTTTGTAGGAGTAGAAGCCTAAATTATTTTTAATTTTAGTCTGAAGAAAAAAGCATAAGAAATGTTTGGTCTAAAAAAGAAATGTCTCATCTACTTGAAATACATGTCTAAGTACCTTTGACCTTGATGTAATTTTAGCTTTTGAGGCAAAGGCTATGGTTAGCTTTCCTGATCATTCTTTTTTTTTTTTTTTTTTTTTTTTTTTTTTTGCTAGTCCTGGGATTGGGCTCAGGGCCTGAGCACTGTCCCTGGATTTTCTCAAGGCTAGGGCTCTACCACTCGAGCCACAGCACCACTTCTGGCTTTTTGCTATGTATGTGGTACTGAGGAATCGAACCCAGGTCTTTGTGCATGCTAGGCAAGCACTCTACCACTAGGCCAAACTCCCGGCCCCTCCTGATCATTCTTTAGATCATAATACAGCATATCATTTTTTTCACCTCTCAGATGCCTCAGTCAGCGGATGATATCACGGAGCCTACTACATGAGCTTCATTCCTGTCATGCTTCTATTTTAGAAATTTCTTTCTCTTGCTTTTTTCATATCAGGAAGCTGAGTCACCATTGTCTTAATCAAGCCATGATTAAATTTCTGATGAATATTTGCCTCATTTATATTTTCTGTTTATCTTAGTCAATCCATTGCCACATCCAGTTAAGCATCTCCTCACAGGTGGCCTTGTCTTCTGTCTGCTTGCTCATGTAGAATCCCCACCGCCACCACCACCAAATAGACTCACAGCTTTTGTCAGAAATGTGATGAACTCAGTTCCCTGCCACCTCTAATCATTTCTCTTTTTCTATTACACTCAGGGAGCATAACCCAAATATTACTGTGAACATGTCATTCTCTCATTCCTTGTCCTGAACCAATAAAAATAAAGAACAGTTTCTTTGACTGGCAACAAAAGCACAATTTCACCAGAGTTTAGCTTTCTGTTATCTCTTCTCATGACTGACACAAGTTCGTGCTTTTCCCAAAGAATGCGCTAGTGAATGTACTCTTGTAGCTTTTCTACCACCATTTACAGCTTTTATCACCATGCACTTTGCTCTCAATAGATAGATTCCATCTTGGTCTTCTTAGAGAAAATTACTCTAAAATCATTTAACTTTTTAAGACTAGGAATCAAAACTAAATTATCTATACTTCAAGTAAAGTTACATAATAAATTGATAATGATGATTTACATAGAATAGGGGCAGAGTCATTTCTTTACATAGGATAGGGGCAGAGTCTTTTGCACTACTTTGAGAACTCTTTGAAAGAGAGCAGAAATAAGGAGAAAAGGGATCATTACTTTAAAGGATCAGAAATAATTTAATAAACTCATAGACACATAGTCTGGAACAAATTTAGTGGATAGTAAGCAATCTATCAAAAACATGTGTTGTTTACATACTTTTGAAATTGGAAATTTTAAAATTTCATTACATAGAAAAGAGTTATCTGCAAAATCAGCTCTAGGCTTTAGAAGAGAAGAAAAAAGAGCCTCTTCTGTGGATTTTTAACACAAATCGTAACTATTGAGGCTATTTGGGACTATCCCCCCATACTTAATAAGGGCCTAGAACAAACATTTATTTTAAGAGAACTGCAATTATTACTTACATGAAAAAAACAAAGGAATGTGAGATAATTTTTTGGTGAGAGGACTTATGGAAATCCTTAGCAGTGACAGTGAAATATCCAGAAACTACTGCCAAGGGAAACACAATGAAGTGAATTCTAGGACTGATAGAGAGTATCTATATTCTTCCACAGAGAAGCCAAACTGTACTCATATTAATTCTATTAAGCCACTGACTATATGTCCAGGGAGATTTCATATGTCACAACAACTATGAGTGTAAGGATATATGAGTCATCTTAAAGCAAAGAACTTCCTTCCATAGTGGGTTGTGTATTATGATCACTAAGCCTAATATGGGACTTGCTTTGGGATGTTACATATTGAATTAGTATTTATTGAAATAAGACATTCTCTTTTATCTTTATTGGAAAGGTAATGAGCAAGGGGTTATAGTTACATAAGGTAATGAGTACATTTAAACACTCTATAAGACATAAGAAGCTTGCATATATGAGGAGAGATGGATTCTTCAGAGGTCGTTAGGCTTTGTCTGGGCAATAGTTTCTGGATATGATCCTGGATAGATGACACAAGCAAAAATAGACAAGTAAGAGTGCTAAAAGATTTGTATAATTTCAACAGTGCAACACCACTTCATGAAAACAGAGGCTTACTAAATCAGGTTTTTCACAGTCTCTGTTAAATGGTCCAATCTACTCCTAAAGCTGGACGGCAAGGACATATGCATTCTGCCAGGTGTTTAAATATCAACTAAGGGTAAAAGAATCCTAATGGCCTTGCTATCACTTTTATTTTTCTGGTTTTTCTCCACACATTTGAATTGCTATTATGAAGGTGATATAGAGAGGAATTACAGTTATATAAGTCATATAAGTAATACATCTTGTTTAGTCACCCCTTCTCAAGCTCTCTCCCAGTTTTTTCCTCCCATCTCCACCTACAAGTTGCATAGCTCATTTTCAACACAGTGTCTAGTGAATAGCAATACTGCATTTGTTTTTGTCCCACCCTTTTCCCTACAACTTCTGTGCCCCCTCCTTATCCTCCCATAGACAGAGAAATAAGACAAAAGGAAAAGAAGACAAAAACAACAGCAAAGAAAAAAAATCTCTACAAGGCCACATTAAAGCCACCAGCACAGCCATGTTCTATCCATTTTAAATAGAACATGGCAGCTGATAAGTAGGAATTTCCACACATTTGTAATGATAAATAAAAAGAAAGCTTTCTTATTTGGTCTGCTAACAGGCAAAGGGATTTCTTTCAACCTGCTTCTTTTTTCTCGGTTTACCATAAATCATTTCTCATATCTTGTTAGAAAATTATATGATAGTCTGTAAAACTAAAATTGAAAATTGATTAGACGCTCAGCTTTACCTGAGAAACTAATGGAATATTCCGTACTTGAGCTTGGTTTTAGGTAATGATAGATGTCGGATCACTGAAATTTTGTGATACAGTATGTCCCTTTCTATTCTCTTCCTGAATGATGACCACCATAAAAGATAATTACATTCAACAAAGATGTAGCTTTAATCCTTTTTCTCAGACATCTGCCTCCACAACACAAAAGTCTGGACCCAGTCTCCAAAGATTCTAAAAACTTTCTGCTTTCTTGTGAAGCATACAAACCACAGTTACAGCAATATCAGTCCAAAATTCCTCATCTATGCCACTGAAACATCTTAGGTAAGTTTCTTTTCCTAGTTGTTTAAAAGCCCTGTCTTTCTTCTTCCCTTTGTTGTCTGACTCTACATGATGTCACCACAAATCCCCATACTGTTTTATCTAGAGTTGGACAGAACAAGAACAAAACAGAAAGTGCTTGTTTCCTGGAATATCTGAGCTCTAAGCTTTGGCTTTAGAATCACGTGGGATCTGAGGAATCCCCTTTATACATATATCAAGTGTATAAAAATCTTCTAAAATCCGTGTTTATGACCATAATCCCAGAAACATTGTATGCATGTTCATGTATGTGTGTGAATGCTTGTGTTTGTATGTATTATTTTGCTATATAATATTCACATGCACTAGGAATTAAAAAGTAAAGTTACTTTTGAAAGAGCATTTTTATTCAGGCCGTGGTTGTGTGCACATGCTCTTTTAGTACATGTGTATACTCTTAGAAACAAATTTCTTATTTGCCCATACCACAAATTTCACTTTTTATATCCACAAGTTTGATATTCATGAATTCAATCAACCATAGACTAAAAATGCATCATTTCTGATTCCTGACTTGTTAAAGCTGAAGGCATGGATGCTGCAGATATGGTCCAATGTAAAGCATGTGAGCATCTCTGGACTTTTGTACTGAGCAGCAGTGGCAGTGAAGGGCTTCTAGAATTAATCCACAGTCTATATTGAGGGCTGACCTGTATTTCTCTTCAAACTTCTTTCAAGTAAACTTAAGTACATTGTAGACAAGACAAAAACTTGGATCAAGCCTATTATATAAAAATAAAATATATTTCTTTACATTTTAACTTGAATGCACTACATTTTGTCACCTATGAGGTATATGTTTATGTAAAGTTATAATCTACCATTTAACATCTACAGACACTGATTGAATACTTGACATCGTGTTTGGTCCTGGGGCACAACATTAAAGAATGTATGTACTGTGACACTGAATATCCAGGAATCTAGAAAAGAGAATAATTACACTATAATTTAATTAAGCTTCCGTGTACTGTCACGTTTGTATAGACATACCATTTTGACCCACATATTGACTTTTAGTTCGATATCATTAGTTTCAGTTTTACAAGGAAGAGGGACAAAATAGAATACAATCTTGAAATTATATTCAGAAGGAAAAGTAGGGCTGGGATTTGAACTCCCATACTCTGGTTTCAGAGCTGAAGATATTAAGCACGGAACATATCGTACTGTGTGCTGATTATGAACATGCATTATATATATGCAAAGCTATTTCTTATATCTTTCTGTCCACCAAAGGGTACAGCATAGGGTTGTAAGTAGTAACATTTCTATTGAGTTGTATTGATTGTCCATCCAATAGTACTACCAAACATCAAATGGGTGATTGCAGGATAGAAGCTGTGTCTGTGGTTATCCAATAGCTGAAACTGAAAATGCTATAGTTTGCTTGCTAAGTGAAAGTGGTCGCCATTTCTACAAAGTCTTCTATTCATGTTACCTTTCTGTAGTTTGATTTTAAATTGTCTATTGTATACTGGGGTTGGAGTGTTTGCTATTCTTTCACTATCAGAATTTCTGTTCCCAGTTCAACACAACCCGTCAGGCTACTTACGTTCTGCTCTACCATAACAGTAACATATGTTCATCGAAAGAAGAAAATGTAAACTGCTCTTTATTGTTAGATATATTCTAGAGGTTATTCCCAACCACCATATAGAAGAGATAAAACATTGTTTCAAGTGATATAAATCCTTTGAGCTGTTTATTGCTCTGGAGAAATGTAGAGAACACCAATTAATAAAAAAAACTTTTGACTTATTAATTATAACTCTATGCATTCATTTTCAGTAATAAGTATGCAAAAATAGAGATGCTTATTATGTGTAAAAATAACAAAACAGTATGATTAAAATTATTAATGCTTTATTCAATTGTAGCATATCTCTGTAGAGGGAACTTATATCTCCATTCAAAATTATGGTGGTAATATTGACTTACATAATCCTTCATAAATATTTAGATATAATCTCTATCTATCCCTAGGCATGTCTCTGTATCTATTTGTATATATCTGACACTAGAGTAAAATAAAATGGAGGAATGCTTTTCTGAGGAGACAAAGCTAGTTACATCTCAAAATTTCCCTTAATATTTCTTGACTGTGATCATAAGCAAAATTTAATTTGAACTATTTCTTGTAAGTGTCTACATTAAAGAAAAACAGAAATGCAAGCTCAACCAATCAAAAGCAGCCAATAAATTTATAGTTATATAACCAGGGACTTTCCTGTGTAATGAGCCAAATATGGCAACTGTGTAACAATCTCTCCCCATCTGCTTTGCTTTCCATCTGTGTTCTCTGTATAAATACCTTGCCCTGTACTGGTGGAACTCCTGGACTGCTTTGGTTTCTCCAGCTTGTGAATTTCTGTTTGCTCATAGATTTGTGATTATTTTATTGTACCGCAGTTTAAACTTTTTATCAGACCATTGCATCAGTTCATTTGAAATGAACTAGCAATGTGAAAAATGTCACATTTCATTTTTAACTACACCAAGGAAATATACTCTTTAAGTTAGTTGTTTTGTGTAAAAGTTGAGGGAGGTTTCCCCTCCTTACTGTCACAAATGGTGATTTCATAATAGGTCTTCCTTTGGGAGACTTTCAATGGATAAGTAAACTTTTGAGATACTTTAATATCCCTTTTCCCAAATGAAAACAGACCTGGTTAAATTGCATGCTTCATAGCTTTCTATAGAGATTCTTTTCCATAGATCCCAAGCACCAATACCTCTTATCCCATAGGGACATTCTCTCTCTCTCTCTCTCTCCCGCTCTCTCGCTCTCTCGCTCTCCCGCTCTCTCGCTCTCTCGCTCTCTCGCTCTCTCGCTCTCTGTCTTTCCTGAAAAGTATGATAGATATATACTGTGGTCTTACTGTCATAGTGTCATAGTGTTACTGTTTCATCTCAAAGATTAATTAGGCTATCCCAAAATAACTGGTTCAACACAGGACATTATTGATGTTCTCCTGACTTCTATGCACATTAACTAGTGCCCCGTTCCTATCTCTTCTATAACTTTATCTTCTATAAGTTGTATAATTATTTAAGGAAAGTTCATACAGGAAAATTAATCTCTTACACCATTAGAATTTCAGTGATATGGAAAAGAAACCATAATCATGTGGAACTTATTCACTCAGTTCAAACTTGCATATCATTCCCCTTTTAAATAGCACCTTGTGTTCTTAATTATCATGAGACAATTACTCGGTTTTCAACACCACAATAGGAATATATTACTGACTAGAGAAAATCACAGTTATAAGAGGTATCTTATAAATACTGATTACATTATCTACTAATTAACATTTTTTCCTAAAGCTTTATCTCCCACTTTAGAATCACTCAAATCTTCCCCAGCATGTATTTTTGAATTTCATGACCTTATTATGTATTAGAAATATTACATATATGGGACAAAGAAGGGATTAAATTTAGTGCTTGCTAGCACAGCTTGTCTCTTCTTGTCTGTGTCTTCACACTCTTCTTTCTTGTGCATTCTTCTCTATTGCAGGAAAATTGGTCCTTATAGCCTATAGTTACCAGGACCTCATGAATGTTGGCTTCTTTTTTTTCATATATTTTTATTGTAATTAATAGAAGGGTTGCATGATATTTGCCAGATAGATGGTGCATTAATTCCCATACATTGATACCCTTTCACATGTCTTGGTCCACATTTCCCTCCCCCCACCCCCACCCCTCATCTTGTTTTCCCCCCTTCCCTATCCAATTTCAAATAACCAAATACAAATATATGCGATATATCAGGTAATAAAGTGAGATACTGTAACAATATGAGATAACCAAGGGACAGCAAAAGAGATGAGAGATAACATAGTACCTTAAGAACAACAATCATTCATTATATGGCTTATGTTTCTATATTCTAGAGATCATTTCATTTAGAGTCATATTATATAGCTTTTGTATCAAGGTTTTGCTCTATTGCAAATCTCTGCTAGGACAGCCCAAGGTTTCTACTGATTATGACAAATGAGGGAAACCATTGAACCATTGTTCCTTTAAGTCTGGCTTACTTCATTTAACTTTTTCTAAGTCTTTCCATTTCCTAACAAATGGGGCAATGTCATTCTTTCTGACAGCAGCATAGAATTCCATTGTGTACAAATACCACATCTTGTTGATCCACTCATCAACTGAGGAACATCTGGGTTGGTTCCATATCTTTGCTATGGTGAATAGTGCTACAATGAACATTGTTGTGCTGGTGGATTTAGTATGTCCTTGTATGTGGATAATCGGGTAAATGCCAAGTAGTGGAATTGCTGGGTCATAGGGGAGCTCTTATGTTTAGTCTTTTGAGGAACTGCCATACTGCTTTCCATAGTGGTTGAACCCGTTTGCACTCCCACCAACAGTGCAGTAGTGATCCCTCCTGGCCACATCCCCTCCAGCATCTGTTGTTATTAGTTTTCTTGATCCTGGCCATTCTAACTGGAGTGAGGTGGAATCTTAGAGTTGTTTTGATTTGCATTTCTTTTATGACCAGAGATGTTGAGCATTTCTTCATGTGTCTATAGGCCATTTTGTTTCTTCTTCAGAGAAGACTCTCTTTAAGTCTTTGGCCCATCTTTCAATGGGATGGTTGTTACTTTGGAGATTAGATTTGGAGTGATTCAATTTTTTGAGCTGTTGATATATTTTAGATATGAGGCCTTTGCTGTGTGTTTGGTGAAGATCTTCTCCCACTCTGTAGGCTTCCTGATTAGTTTATTAGCTATGTCCTTTGCCATACAAAAACTCTGCAGTTTAATGCAGTCCCACTTATCCAGCCTTTCTTTGATTTGTTGTGATGCTTGGTCCTTATTAAGAAAGTTTCTACCTGTGCCAAGGAGGCCTAGTGTGTCTCCTATTCCTTCTTGTAAAGTTTTCAGTGTGTCAGCTTTTACCTCCAAGTCTTTGATCCATTTGGAGTTAAATCTAGTGCAGGGTGACAAAGAAGGATCCAACTTTAGTTTTCTGCAGGCGCTTAAACAGTTCTGCCAGCACAACTTGTTGAAGAGGCTGTCTTTCTTCCATTGTATATTTTTGGCTCCCTTGCCAAAGATTAGGTGGCCATAGGTCTGTGGTTTAATATCTGGGTCTTCAGTTCTATTCAATTGGTCTTCAGGCCTGTTCTTATGCCAGTACCAAGTTGTTTTGATTATTATAGCTCTGTAATAGAGTCTAAAGTTTGGTACTGAAATTTCTCCTGTGCTGTTCTTTCTGCTAAGGAGTGTTTTTGCTATACGGGGTCTTTTATTATTCCATATGAAATTTTGGATTTATTTAAAGAATGACATTGGGATATTGATGGGTATTGTGTTGAATTTGTAGATAGCCCTTGGCAAGATTGTCATTTTCACGATATTGATTCTTCCAATCCAGGAGCATGGGAGGTTTTTCCATTTCATCAGTTCTGCTTTAATTTCCTTTTTCAGGATTTTAAAGTTTTCATCAAAAAGGTTCTTTACAATCTTGGTTAAGGTAATTCCTAGGTACTTTATTTTCTTTGAGGCTATTGCGAAAGGAGCTGCTTTCCTGATTGTTGCCTCATTCCTCTCACTGTTGGAATAGAGGAAGGCTGTTGATTTTTGAGGGTTAATTTTATACCCAGCTACCCTTCCTAAGTTTTGAATCAGCTCAAGGAGCTTGGGAGTAGAGTCTATAGGATTCTTTAAATACAGGATCATGTCATCTGCAAAGAGGGAAAGTTTTACTTCCTCTTTCCTTATTTGGATCCCCTTTATGCTTGCTTCTTGCTTTATTGCACTGGCTAGGAATTCTAATACTATGTTAAAGAGGAGTGGAGAGAGTGGGTATCCTTGTCTCATTCCTTATTTTAGAGGGAATGGCTTTAGCCTTTTGCCGTTAAATATAATACTAGCTGTGGGTTTGTCATACACAGCCTTTATTATATTGAGGAATATTCCTTGGATTCCTAGTTTCTCCAGAGCTTTTAACATAAAGGGGTGTTGGATCTTGTCAAATGCCTTTTCTGCATCTATTGAGACAATCATGTGATTTTTATCCCTGCTCCTGTTGATGTGTTGAATTATGTTAATTGATTTGTGTATGTTGAACCAGCTTTGCCTCCCTGTGATGAAACCTGTTTGATCAGAGTGTATAATTTTTTTGGTGAGTTGTTGTAGATGGTTGGCCAGTATTTTGTTGGGAAGTTTTGCATCGATGTTCATCAAAGAAATAGGTCTATAATTCTCCTTCTTTGATGAATCTCTGGTTTGGGGATGAGGGTTATACTGGCTTCATAGAATGAGTTTGGTAAAGAACCTTCATTTTCAATTTTGTTGAAGAGCTTGAGGGGTATTGGTGTGAGCTCTGCTTTGAAGACCTTATAGAATTCAGCTGTGAATCCATCTGGCCCTGGGCTTTTCATAGGTGGAAGTTTTCTTGTTGCCATTTTTATTTCAGTGCTTGAAATAGGCCTGTTTAGTTGGGTTAGTTCTTTTTGGTTCAGTGTGGGTATGTTAATATTGGTTAGGAATTCATCCATTTCTTCTAGATTCTCAAATTTGTTGGCATAAAGGTTTGAGAAGTATTCCCTCATGATACTCTGGATCTTGGTAATTTCTGTCGTGATATTACTATTTTCGTCTGTGATTTTGTTTATTTCGGTATGTCCCTTTCTATTTTTGTTAAGATTTGCTAAGGGTTTATCAATTTTGTTAATTCTTTCAAAGAACCAACTCCTTGTTTTGTTGATTCTTTCTATAGTTTTTTTTTTGGATTCCAATTCATTTAATTCTGTTTTGATTTTAATAATTTGCTTCCTTCTGCTGGGCTTAGGGTTGGTTTATTGCTCTTTTTTCCAAGAGCTTAAGTTGAGACATTAAATTGTTGGGTTGTGATTTTTTCAATTTATTATTGTAGGCACTCAGAGCTATAAATTTTCCTCTAAGTACTGCCTTTGCTGTGTCCCAATGGAGCTGGTATTTTGTGTGCTCCTTTTTGTTAAATTTCATCAACTGTTGGATTTCTGTTCTGATCTCTTCGATGACGCATTGGTGATTCAACAATGTGTTGTTCAATCTCCACGAGTTACAGGGTTTTCGTTGGTGGAGATGTGTGTTCAGTTCCAATTTGATGCCCTAGTGGTCTGAGAGAGCGAAGGGAATAATTTCAGTGTTTCTGAATCTGTCTAGGTTTGTTTTATGGCCTAAAATGTGGTCTATTTTGGAAAATGTTCCATGTGCTGCTGAGAAAAACGTTTATTGTGTTGTTGCTGGGTGGAATAATCTGCAGATGTCTGTTAGATCTAGTTGGTCTATATAGTTGTTCAATTCTAAGGTTTCTCTGTTGAGTTTTTGCCTTGTTGATCTGTCCAAAGGTGAGAGTGGTGTGTTGACGTCACCAACAATCACTGTGTTTCGATCTATGTATGGTTTCAGTGAAAGTAAAGGTTGCTTGATGAAGTTCGGGGCTCAGGGATTTGGTGTGTAGATATTTAGGATGGTTATGTCCTCCTGGAGGAAAGATCCCTTTATTAGTATGTAAGTAACCTTCTTTGTCTTTTCTCACTAATTTTAGTTTGAAGTCTATTTTATCTGATATGAGGATGGTAACTCCAGCCTGTTTATGGGGACCGTTAGCTTGATAGTTTATTCCAACCTCTCATTTTCAAAAGGTGTTTGTTTTTTTGGGTAAGATGTGTCTCTTGAAGACAGCAGAACGATGGATCTTGTTTTTTGATCCAACTAGATAATCTATCTCATTTAATTGGAGAGTTAAGTCCATTGATATTGAGAGTCAGGATTGAGAAATATTTATTAGTTCCTACAATTTTTACAAGGTTTCATTAGGGCCTGTGTCTTGATAGTTTTTGTGGTACTTAGATGTTATGAGTTTTAGGTGCCATGTCTTTCTCTGTATTACATTTGTGTTGGTTTTCTATGTATAAAACATCTTTGAGAATTTTCTGTAATGTTGGTTTTGTTGCTACATATTGTTGAAGCTTTACCTTGGAATGGAATGAATGAGAGTTTGGCTGGGTACAGTATTCTTCGTTAGTTGTCATTTGACTTCAGGGCATGGCATATATCCTTGCAGTCTCTTCTTGCTTGCATGGTTTCTGCTGAGAAATCTGGCATTATTGTGAGTGGTTTTCCTTTATAGGTGATTGTTCTCTTCTCCCTGGCTGATTTTAGGATGCTGTCTTTGGCCTCTATTGATCCAGTTCAGATTATAATGTGGCGGTGGCATGTCCTTTTCTGGTCAGGTCTGTTTGGGGTTCTAAAAGCTTCTTGTATCTGGATGGGCCTGCCCTTCTGGATATTTGGGAAGTTCTCTGAGATGATTCCCAGAAGTATATTTCCAATACCATTGACCTCTTTCTCCAGACCCTCCTCAATACCAATTAGCCTTAAATTAGGCTTCCTAATTGTATCTTGGACCTCCTGTAGTGTTTTCTCATATTTCTTAGATTTGAATTGACTCATTTTCTGTTCTTTATCTATAACAACTCTCTCTTCTGCATTGTCTAACCTGCTATCAAAGCTATCTACTTTATTCTTCATCTCCCTTGCTTCTAATTGCTCATTTTTGATGCCTTGCATCTCTTGTTTTAGATCATGTATGGATTTCTTTAACTAATGATTTCCATTTGAGTGGTTAGCTCAGCAGCTTTATTCTCTTTGGACATTTGTTGGAGTTTAGTCACCTTTTTGTTTGTGGATTCTATGAATTCGTCCATTTTTCTTTGTAAAACCTTTATTATGGCCTCCTTTATGGCTTCCCCTTTTTCACATATCACCTTGTTTATGGTTTCCTCTTGTTTAGCTGTGACTTCCTCCCTTATCTCTTTCTTTATGTTTTCACATTTTTCATTAATGATGTTTATCAGTTGCATTCGTATAGCACTTGGAAGGCTCTCCTCTAGATTTGCCACTGACTGCTCCATTGTCTGTTTATGTTGGGTGGGAGATGCTATTCCTTGATTTGACCTTTTTCTTGAGTTTCTTTTTCTGCCCAGTTGAAGATGGGAGCAAGATTAATACTAAACAAGATTATAATTTTTCAGATATAACCAACCTAGACCTTTTTAGTTGGCTGACAATAGATATTAGCTCTTTTAGATTGGTTATAACACTCTTTCTTTTTGTACACTTACATACAAATCTAATACAATCACAGATGACCAATTTATGACCAAAACAATAAGCCCCCCTATCCAATCTCTATTGTATTTAAGTCCCTCTGGACCTAGAGTATAATTGAACACCTAGATACACAGCATTGCTCGACAACCATCAAATGTAGATCCATGCATTATAAGAGTTGAAGAATGAACAGAGGACCAGAGATAGAAAAATAATATGAAAGACGACAAGGGAGGTAGGAATAGAATAATACATGAGTGTAAGAATATTATAGCAATGAAGAAAGGGTATCGTGCAAGGATAACTGACCTAAGATGATAGACAGGTAGAGTATTTGTCTAGAAAGTTTAGATGAAATTAGATAAAACTTATCAAAATAAGAAGAGTAATAAGAAGAATATATAGAGAAAAGAGAGAGGTTGATATAGGGGATTTCAATGGTACCAATTTTAGAAAGAAAAAAACAAAAAAGAAACAAAACATCAACAAAATAAAAGAATACAGAACACACACACACAAAACAAAAACAAAAACAAAACAAAACAAACAAACAAAAAAAGGAAAGGTGGGGGGAGATTCCTCACTGTTCTGATGAGTTCTTACCCAGGAGATACTAGGGTTGAGAACCAGGAGTTTAAAATGGATAATCAATATGGATATCATTTTTATTCAGACTGTACCCAGAGCTGTCACTGTGTTTCTAGGAATGATCACAGTGACAGCAGGATTGCGGGAAAAGAGAGGAGAAAAAAAGAAAAATAAATAGAAGCATGAATCATAACATTAGAAAAAAAGGTGTAGGTTAAATGGCAAAGAGAAAAATAAGAACATACATTTAAAAATGCAAATGAAATGGGGTAAAAAAAAAATGAAAAAAATGTATGCTTCATGTTTTTTTTGTTTTTTGGTTTTGTTTTGTTTTTTCGTGTGGCGGCAGGATAGGAAACTTGTGTCTCCACTAAATTCTGGATCTAAACTCTTCACAAAGTCTTTTTCTCTTGTGATTTGGCTTTGCGTTTTTTTGGATGAGATTGCTTGTTTGGTAGAACAAAGCTGAAAGATCCGCGGACGGCTTTGTTTACCAGGTCTTGGAGTGGTGCAGGAGGATGGACTTCACCAGCGCTGGGGCCAGATTTCTGGCTAAGGGATCCTTTGCCAGTTAGAAAGATGGCGCTGTCAGCAACACCTCTCAGGTTCCAATAGCTTTGGCCTGGGTCCTTGACAGCAGTCAAGATGGCGCTGCTCTCAGCTTGTAGGGGAGGGGCTCTCTCCCAATGCTGTTCTGGAGCAGAAGTAGAAACTTCTCCTCAGAGGTACTCACACATTGCTCGATTCTCCGGTTCCGTGAAGCTGGCAGGTCTGTGCACAGCCCGGTGTCGGCAGCTCTGGGCTCGTGCAGGCTCTGTGTGGCTCTGTCTGCAGCTGGTGGGTCTGTGCTTCTGTGGAGCACTTTCTGTGCTCTGATTCAGAAGAGCCTTTGTCTTCCCGGCCGCTCCGCGGCAGAGCTCCACGCTCTCTTTTTGTGCTGGTATTCTTCCTTTTTTTCCTCTCTGCCTGAGTTCTCTGTGGTCCTAAAGCTTACTTAGGATCAATTTCTGCTAGAGGACTGTCTCCTGCACTGCCAGTACATGAATCTTGGCAGGAGCTCAGTATGTCTCATCCTGAACTGCCACCATCTTCCACCAATCTCCCGACTGTTGGCTTCTAACTAAAACTGGCCACCAGCACAGGTAGATTATTTGAAGATGAGCAAATGGCGAAACGAAGGTATTCCTTCATTTCCTATTTCATTAGTGTCCTATCTAGCTGACCTGCTCTGGGACTGAATGAAGCCTTTGTAATTATATGGTCCCTCAAACAGAAGAAGTGAGTATCAGCAGGCTTGAGATGTAGCCTCTCTCCATGCTCAGCTGGGACATACCTTGTGTCATTATCATTCCTTCCAAACGGCAACAGTCTAGGTAATGAAGGAAAACACCATGCAATTATATATGGAAAGTTCCCTTCATATAATAACTCAGATCTTAGAAATGTCATTTTCAATCCCTACTAAGCCATTTCACAACTTAGTGATAGCAGTAAGTCTGCATCTGTAAAACAGACATTAAATTTCACAACACCTAGCAGGATAAATGGTATGTTAGGATTTCAGCATGGTACTGAACCCTACAATCACTGTGGACAGTTAAGCTATTGTGATGATCTTGTTGATGAGGACATGTGGATGATAGCTAAGAGAAAATGATAAAAAGTAGCTAGATATGGTGTATATTTTAAGATCTTTGCTGCACTTGCACATGTTTTTAAGTTTGCTTCTCCATATTAGCCTTTAGATATTTGTGTTATTTATGGAGTAAAGTCCACAGAATACTTAGGACCTTGCTAAAAAGTTTATATTTATGTAAGGTTCTATTTTCTCTTGTTTTTCCTAAGTCAAGCAGGTGTCTATTGAGCAGTGTAGAAAATAATAACAAAGCCAAGTGTGATGGTGCTTAAAAAGGCTCAAACTAATTTTAAGATGCAGTACAGGCATTCCTCTGTCTAGTCTCAGCATTCTTTTGCATATAATAGAATGCAGAAACTTCCAAGCTCAGTCATGTGGAGCTTTTTCTGTAAGTTGTGTCATACTTGAATGAAAGAAAATGGGTATTTATTTCTGTTGCTGTACTTCTTTATTCATTTCTTTCTGCCATGGATAGATTGTTTTCCTTTTCCCTTCAGTCTACCTTCTCTTTCATTCTGACCACTCCACTGTCTATTAATTCATATTCATTATATAGATCTCAGCTTGTATCATTTACTGATGTAGACTCCTTGGTTTTCCCACAGAGGGTCACTCTTCCTATTTTATACTCTCCTTTCAGTCACTTTCTTCTCTCCTATTTCCACCCACTACAAGATGGTTTAGGAAAATTATTTTGCGTAATGGGTTAGTTAATATCCCTATCAACTGATAAAATGTAAGTCCTTAGATCATGCATATTTCACTTAGTTCTAACCAATATCTGAACATATAAAGCTTAATGGCTTATTTTTTAATTCAATATTCATTTTGTAAAATCTTTGCAGTTAACAATTAGACAATGATTACAACCATCCAGAAAATTTAGGAAATTGCTGATTACATAATAGTTAAAACATAGTTGTCTTGTTTTTTGAATCTGTCTGAGAGATTCACCTTCCAGTTTATGAAAATTCCTGCCACCATAATAGGGATACCAAGATTAATAATCCTTCTTTTGCTCCTGATGAGAAATCAGAATTCATTCTGAAGAACCACATTCATATGTTTTCCCACAATTATTTATTTCAATCAGCCAGAATTGAGCAAGATATTAGAGAGATAAAGGCCAATAAGTTGAACAGTGGTTGATGAAACTTTCTGATAAAAAGAAAACACAGATAGCCTACATGGGAAAAAATCATGACAATTAATGTTCTTACTTAAAAATGACTTTCATTTTCTCATACTTCTAATTTTTATAGAACTAAAACAAAAGGAGAAAAATGGAAAAAAAAGTCCTATTTCTTGAACCACAAAGCAGAATGCTTTCACAGCATGCTGGATTTGGGGGCGTTGAAATGTTCATGGGCCAGTAATTTTCCCTAATCTGCAAGGGATTTGGTGCACTCTCTTTGGATTAGTATCTGTTATGATACACGAAGAAGATCTCCAGTAACAATATGTTGCATAATGTTGTTCAGGAAATTATGTGTAAAAAGTATTCCTACCACCAATGTAAAGTTGCTTTTATTTCTTAAGCAGAGTTTACAGATTAATTTTCTGTTCCCGTAAATTTACTGCAACAACAATTGGAAGTTGAGGGGAAATGACAGTTCCACAGAATTTCCAAACATTAAATAAAGCAAAACTTCAAACTCTCGAGGTTTGCTGCCATTTTGGCTTCACTAGTACATAAATTACCTTCAGTTTACTTATTTTCTAGCATTCTTGTAAGAAGAGTAAATTCTAGGATACTCTATCATCTCACTTTTGATTTAGCATCTGGAAAAGTACTAGAAAAAGATGTTGATGTTCAGCATAGTTTATTAGATTGATACTTTAAATTCTGAATTCTCATTTTATGTCAGAATTGTTATAATGTTAATTATGAAGTTAAAATCATATCACTTATTTCTCATCCAGTATGATAACACTGCAACTCAGAATTTGACTGATTGTATAAAGCTTTGATTTGTTTTCTATTATTGAGTCCATAGATGATATGAGTTCACTGATAGAGCAAAATCTGTTACTTGTATATGCTTTGTGTTTGGTTATTGCATTTAAGACTAATGTTCACTCATATTTTCTTCATCTTTTCAAGTTTGGCAGCAGAGTTGGAGCAATGGAATGAGGCAGACTGTTGGTCATTTAGCATAAAGATATGGCTGCAACAGAATTTCTTTTAGCTTGTTCTCATCTGATGTTAAGATAAATTTCTCAATTTGAAGTGATTTTAAAACAAACACAAATCAATTTGCATTTTTTCAGGGCCATAGAACATTATTTGTGCCAATTAATTCGTGTTGTTTTAAGTTTTTAAGCACTCAAGTAATTTTTTCATAGTGACCTAGAACTAAAATATCAAAGAAGAATCTTGGAAGATAGTTGACTTACTAAGATATTAGGAAGATATTGCTTGATCTATGAAGCAATAATTTATCTCATAGGTTAGCACAATTTGAACAAACTAGATGAATCAGTATACCTACATAAGAATGTCTCACCCTAAGGTAATATGTTATTGTTCAGAATTATTGCTTTTATTTTCTTGATCAATGTCACCCCTGTTTATTCTTTAACACATATAAATGCATTTTCTAAACTTTTCACATGTAAGAAATATCTGAAATAATTTAAAATATTTTCAATCATAAAATGAGAACTTAAGATTTTATGGTTTTCTTATAACTAAAGAAATAACCAAGTAAGACTCAGTCAAGGGATATTGTATAAAGATAAGATATTTTGAGTATTTTTTATTTTTAATTATCTTTAAGTAGTTTACAAAGGAGTTGCCATTGAACAAGGCCGTGTATAAGTACAATAAATCTTGATGTCACCCCATTGATATTCTCATCTATTCTAATCTCATCCATCTCTGTACTCCCTACATTTTCCCTCCCTCTTCTTAATTTTGTAGTATATACATTGGATTTTGACTACATTCTTCCCTTCTTCCCCTCTTATCTACTCCTTTCCTCTTGATCCTACTCCATCTCTTTCAAGAACCAAGTACTTCATGGTGTTTTATTTTGTTGAAGGTTGCCTTTTGCTTTTGAAGGAATTACACTATTAATCTACTTTAATCTACTGTATTTTGGTTAACATATTAGTACACACTTGCATATCAACTGACACATTTACTATGACTTTGCCAGCTAAATCTAACTTGCAAGAAGAAGGGAAAACACACACCATTTTTCTCTCTGGACCTGAATTCACTTAGCATAATTTTTTCCAGGGCTTTCTATTTCTTTACAAGTAGTACAATATCATTGTTTCTAATGGATATTAGTAAAATTCCATTGTGTATATACAGTTTTCTTCTTTCCAGCTCTGAAGCTTCTATAAGATAAGCAGAGAGAGGAAGAAAAATGAGTCAAAATAAATATTAAAAATAACTGCCCCGACCCTATGGCTTGTGGCTGGCTTTCACCTGTAGTTCTAGCTACGCATGGAGCTAAGATCTGAGGCTAGGTTTGAAGTTCACGAGACTCATCTCCCTTTATGCACAGCTGGATGTAGAGCTGTGGTTTAAGTGGTAGAGAATTGGCCTTGAATAACAAACCTCAGGGACAGATCCTATGCCCTGAATTTAAGACCAGGACCACCATCTCTCTCCCTCCTTCTCCTTCCCTCTCTCCCCTCCCCCATTCTCTGACACACATAGATACATGCACACATATACACACCCAGAGCAACCCTGATATGATTTCTTTTAGGAGCAAGTTGTACATCCAACTTTTTGGTAGAAATAGTCCAAGGGAAGAGAGGAAAAGCCTAAATTGTATATATGCTTGGAGTTATCTCAAATCTATGCTCAGCAGAGTCATGTAACTCTCTGAAAGGTATTAGATCAATAGAAATCACTTCAAAATGGCTAAAATAGAACCCATTAAAGTACCTCCCTCTCCATACATATCTTTAGACAAATTTATTGACAGTGTTTCTAGGTAGAGGCTACCTTTCCTATTCTATTTCAAGGGATTCCAATCCTCACTTTTACCTCCAGGCAGAGGGAAGTAATGAGGAAGGTATACCTACTTTACAAACACAAGTGTAGAAGAAGCCATGTACAGCATTCTGATGGGATTGTTGTGTGTATGATATGTCATCATTTCATACAATGGGCTGATGTGAAGTATTATCCCTACTATCCACTACTGTCTGGTAGAAGACCATATAGTTTTCTAATGGACAGATGGCCTTTCTAATACACTTAGTGAATGCAATCTCCTGATTAGTTATTTCAATGTACTGTTGATCTTGAATTTTTTTTCTCTGGGCCATACGAAATTTTTAAAACAACAGTTTTTTTTTAAACCTTCAAGTGAGTGCATCTTGGAGATATGAAGGTCTTCACAATAACATTTTGCATTTTTTTTAATGGGAAAACGGTTCCTGTAGGAGGAGAGAAACTGTTTAGGATGACTTGCTTGCCTTGCTTATGAAGAGGCTCCTTGATAATTAGAGTGTAGGAATCTCTGGCTCATATATTCACTAGTAGAAAATTAACAAGAATTTCCATTTTATACAAATAGCAGTTAGGCACTAGCCACTAGAAGTGCTGACTCACTATACATAAATTTCAAAATAAACATAATGCATTTTATCTTTAAAATTTTGTGATTTCTGAAGCATTGCCTGAGGCTGATGGTTATCATGATTGCAAAAGAGTTTTAAAGGTAGCAGACAAGCACTTCAAAGGTGTTAGGAAAGTGCAGATCCTTTGGTTAAATTGCCCTCAGTAGTTAAGGTTGCCACCTAACATTTACAAGCTTCCACTTGACATTTTAGCAAAATGTAATACACTAATACTCATAAATAACATTTTCAACTAGATGAAAGGGTCTTATACAATAATACTACTTTTCTCCTACAGGATTGAAATTATCTAGGTTTCTGTGTAACCCTGGATTCAAGTTAATTTTTCCTGTAATTTATGAGTTTTACAATCTTGGCTGAATTTCTTTCTTAACCTTTTAAATGAAAGCCGTAAGAAAGTTTTCAGTAGACTGGAAACATCATCTTTAGGAGAGAAAATGAGAATTACTTTTACTCTAGCACAAGTTTTTATTGTAAGTGTAAGGGGCTTGGAATAACTGTTTCAAGGATGGGGAGGTTAAATGAAATATAGTACATTATTTTCTAGGGCACTGTTTATTTGCCTAAGTAGTTAAGTTAAAGAGATATTGTTTGAAGAATTGATCATTGACACAACTTAGGCTAGAATAAAATCTGCTATTACTCCTTATGTGGATGGACTACTAAAAAAAATAAATCAAAATGTATCCAGTGACATTTTGTGACCTTCATGGTCTTGTATAAAATGGTTAGAAAGTTTACTTGCTATGTTTTCTCTCAGAGACCTTGGGCTCTCCTCTTCAGTTTGGTTCCCTTTGCATTTCCCCCATCACTGATGTCTAGCTGCCAATCATTCTCTAAGGACTTCAGAACCAGAAATCTCTTAAGAAGTGGAGAAGCTGAAGCCAATCTTTGGCTCCTTTCTTCTGGAATAGGGTTCTGGCTTGGGTCAGGAATTTCTTATTCTTCTTTCTGCCATGTAAATAGCTATCACAGCTGGGATATGAGGTCCTGGACATTCCAGAAGATCAGAGAGGGAGCATACAGTTTATGGATCATATCTAGTACTTAAATACTTAATATTTAAGGAGGAAGATCTGTGCTGCAGAAACACAGGGAGGAACAGGTTGACACCAGTGAAATGCAGTGGTAAAATCACTGGCAGAGCGATTATAACCAGGAACAATACTCAAGCACATTTGTTTTCTTCTGCCACATGTAGTTAAAGGATCAAAAGAATAGGAGAGTCCCCAGATGTATTACAAGTTAGACATTGCATT
Organism: Megascapheus bottae; assembly: GCF_031878675.1. Classification (NCBI taxonomy): domain Eukaryota; kingdom Metazoa; phylum Chordata; class Mammalia; order Rodentia; family Geomyidae; genus Megascapheus; species Megascapheus bottae. The sequence goes on from NC_143512.1 coordinate 62,496,781, forward strand.
GATTGGGCCATGTCAGCTAAAATACCTGCAATATAAACACAACATTCAATCTTAGGGCAATGCTGTGGCATTGTGTTTGCCATCTTTACCTCAAAGTTTAGCAGTTAATCCTTAAGATATCTCATAATTGTGTAGCCTAGAGACAAGAGAAGCAAACTTGGTTAAAACTTTAACAATGTAATGTTCAATAAGAAGAGGGAACATCTAGGTTTTAGCTGAGTCTATAGAAATAGATAATAGAAAAGCAACAATTTTGAGAAGTAATGTATTCACTACTTTATGAATGTAGCTGTAATGACTCTATACATCACCCTGACAATAAAATTTTTTTGAAAGAGAAAAGCAATGGTAAAAATTCCTGTCCAGGTAGAAGATAAGCCAGCATGGACATCAGGTAAGCATTCTAATGAACTATTGCCCTTCAATCATGTAACTTTACTCTTAAAAGCAATTCCACTTAGAATCCGGTATCATCTGCTCTTGTCAAAACAGTTTTCTCTGAGCTGTTTATCTCTGTTATGTCTCTTGTTGCTCAAATAAACTCTCCGTATTTCAAGAATGAGAGGTCCAGGCTGGTTGAAACACACATTGGTGACAGTCAATAACACCAATATGTGTAATTTACTGAATATATGCAAGATATTTTGGGGAGGAATTAAAGCCACAGATTAGGAAAACTAGCTCCTGTTTAGGAGCATACATTATAGTTCAAAAGCTGATTCAGTTGGACAAATACTTGTAAGAGTCATTCTCTATCTGTCTGACTACAAATATTCCAGAGAATGATCAAATCTATAATGATGAAGGCCATACAACAGTTATTCTTAGAAATTTCAAACAATTAGCCATTAATAAAATCTAGTTATTTGTATGCATACAGGATAGTAGTTAGGACTGACAGCATCATTAAAACCATTAAGCTTTTCTTGTTACAATTAGAAACTTAGGGACATAAGCCTATCAAAGGGATAGCAACATCAATAATTAGAATTTGAAGACCCCTTCTATTAGCATGTCTTCTAAGCTTTGCATACTAGAAAGCTTACAAAAGGTGAGTATTTAGAAGTCCTTAATACTAGACAAATCAACTTAGACTCAGGTAAGATCTTGACTAAACTTCCCAGCACTTTGAATCTCCTTCTCTAAAATGGAGCCAGACACCTATTTTGTCAATGTTAGAAATTCTCATGGGGAAACCTGAGGAGATTCAAAATAAACTTCTGTAAATGTTAAGTGCATTGAAATACACTATCAAGGTATGAATGTACATCACACAATTTAGAATGAAATTAAATAGCACACAAAAATGTCAATTACTTTTGTATGGTATAAAATACAATAAAATTTAAGTTTGAGAAAGGGTTAACATTAATATTTAGTAGCACTAATATTTAGCTTCTTATAGGCATGATTCCTTGATTTTTGATTTGATCATTGAATATTAATTTTATACTTAATTGAAGAGTTCACATCATCTCTCCTCTATATAAGTGATCATATAACAATATGAAACAGACCCTCTTTGTTATGGATATTTCACTACTTGGCATTTATCCAATTGTCCAGAAACAAGGACATACTAAATCCATTAGCACTACGATGTTCATTGCAGCATTATTTACCATGACAAAGATATGGAACCAACCCAGATGCCCCACAGTTGAAGAGCAGATCAACAAGATGTGGTATTTATACACAATGGAATTCTATGCTGCTGTCAGAAAGAATGGCATTGCCCCATTTGTAAGGAAAAGGAAAGACTTAGAAAAAATCATATGAGTGAAGTAAGCCAGACTCAAAGGAACATAGGCTCAATGGTTTCCCTCATTTGTCATAATCAGTAGAAACCTTGGGCTCTCCTAGCAGAGATTTACAATAGAGCAAAACCTAGATACATAAGGCCATATAGTATGATGCTAAATGAAAGGACCTCTAGGATATAGAAACAAAAGCCATATAATGAATGATTGTTGTCCTTAATTTACTATGTTATCTCTCATCTCTTTTGCTGTCCCTTGGTTATCTCATATTGTTACAGTATCTCACCTTGTTATCTGATATAGTATATATATGCATATTTGGTTATTTGAAATAGGATAAGGAAGGGGGGAAAACAAGATGAGGGGCAGAGGTGGGGAAAGGGTAATGGGGACCAAGGCATGAGAAAAGGTATCAATGTATGTGAAGTAATGTACCTTCTATCTGGTAAATATAACGTAACCCTTCTATTAATTACAATAAAAATATATTTAAAAAATATTCCAACCTAATTTAAAAGTTCTTCCAGACAAACTATCTTTCCTGTATCCAAATCTAGTAGTCGGGGATTTTAAAATCCACATGTGTTTATATATTTCTAATAACATGAGAAGCCTATGTATCCTTTGGTGAAGAATCTATATTGTAAGGACATTTTTATGTGAGTGCCTGTGCCTATTTAAAATAAACAACATTATCATGAACCAATAGGAGCCACTGGAATTTGAACAATTTCTGAACTATCCCAAATGAAATAAGGAGAACATTCCAACAAGAGTCATCTTATAAAGCATCTTTCTATTAGACTTATCAGGATTCTCATACATTAATTCACTATGAGAAATAAATTACCTCCATCATGTAATTCCAAGCTTCAATAGGCTTGAAAGTTCAACTACAAACAGATGTCAAATAAAAGCATAAGTAAATAATCTCAGTAGTTGTCTTACAAGGATTAACATTCTCAAACAGAAACCCACTAAGGAGAGAAATGATTGTTTCCTCATTCAGCATCCATCTCTTATCCAACAAAAAGCAATTCTATTTAAATAATAAAGATGTTATCATTGTATGTAAGGACACATAATTTTCATGGCATGTCACAGACTATAAACAAATATCTACTTTCTGCAACCAAGATAATTACTACTTAGTACCAGAGGTGTGGATATCATATGGATATCTGGTCATTATGTTTCTGTATGTAATCACACCAGTTGTATTAGAACCAAATACATCTGATCATTGCTTTCCATAGACTTACAGATTTAGCAATTACAAATTAGAATTCATGGTGTAAACTATATTTTATATTAACATAATCAGTCCCCCAAAGGAGAGAATTGAATATTGAAATAAAGCTGATATATTCTAATTAACAAATATAATGATTAAAATGTATAAAACTTCAATCCCCATTAAATTTCTTTTTTTCCATATAGTTTTATTGTAATTAATAGAAGGGTTACATTATATTCACCAGATAGAAGGTGCATTACTTCACAAACATTGATACCCTTTCTCATGTCATGGTCCCCATTTCCCTCCCCTCTTCCCCATGCTCATCTTGATTTTCCCCCCTTTCCTATCCAATTTCAATTAACCAATTAAGCACATATGAAATATATCAGATAACAAGGTGAAATATTATAACAATATGAGATAACCAAGGGACAGCAAAAGGGATGAGAGATAACATAGTAAATTAAGGACAACAATCACTCATTATATGGCTTTTGTTTCTATATCCTGGAGGGCCTTTCATTTAGTGTCATACTATATGGCCTTATGTATCTAGGTTTTGTTCTATTGTAAATCTCTGCTAGGAGAGCCCAAGGTTTCTACTGATTATGACAAATGAGGGAGACTACTGGGCCTATGTTCCTTTGAGTCTGGCTTAGTTCACTTAATATGATTTTTTCTATGTCTTTCCATTTCCTTACAAATGGGGCAATGCCATTCTTTCTGACAGCAGCATAGAATTCCATTGTGTATAAATACCACATCTTGTTGATCCACTCATCAACTTAGGGACATCTGGGTTTGTTCCATACCTTTGCTATGGTAAATAATGCTGCAATGAACATCGTTGTGCAAGTGGATTTAGTATTTCTATTTAGTTTTTCCATTAAACAGATATATTTTAAACAGTTAATCCCTACTTTTATATGAATTCAGTTCTTTAAGTAATTCAATGCCATCCTTTAAAAAATTAATTTGAGGGGCTGGGAGTTTGGCCTAGTGATAGAGTGCTTTGCCTAGCATGCACAAAGACCCAGGTTCGATTACTCGGTACCACATATACATAGAAAAAGCCAGAAATGGTGCTGTGTCTCAAGTGGTAGGGCTCTAGTCCTGAGAAAGCGAATGACAGTGCTTAGGCCCTGAATTTAAGGCCCAGTAGTGAAAAAAAAAATTTGACATCCAATCTTAAATCATTTGTTCAAATTTTATAAAGTAACAACTTTTGGAAACTGAATTCTATAGCTTGATTAAAATTCCTACTTCAAATATTTTGACTAAACAGTGTGAACAATGACAATCTTATTTCTAAATATGATCTTTCATTTTTAAAGCAAGTGGCAAACATCGCCAAACTGTATAGTCTATCAAATTCACATATCCAGTCTCAATAAAGTACTGAGGGAAAAAAAGATTTGAATCAACATCCTATTATGTGTTATAGGCTATAAAGTCTAGACAAACAATGCTTATTCTTCTTTGAAGACAATGAATATCATTCTAGAGTATCTAGCCAATTCCTTTATCTTGCCAACTGCTCTATATGCATTTCATTAAAAAATAAAGAGATGTGATAAGATTTATACAGGAATTTTAAATAAACTAAAATTTCCAAAATATATTATCAAACTACACACTGGATGATTTTCTTAAAACATTACCAGTGTGGGGCCGGGAGTTTGGCCTAGTGGTAGAGTGCTTGCCTAGCATGCACGAAGACCCAGGTTTGATTCCTCGGTACCACATACATAGAAAAAAGCCAGAAAGTGGTGCTCTGGCTCAAATGGTAGAGCCCTAGCTTTGAGAAAATCCAGGGACAGTGCTCAAGCCCTGAGCCCAAGCCAGCACTGGCAAAAAAAAAAAAACAAACATTACCAGTGTGTTGTATGATATAATAGCCAGAAACATATGTGCATTACAATTCAATGTCAATGTATTTGTGTAATCTATGATCCATTTTTTTCATTAATTTTTTTATTTCTTAGTTACTTGAGAGTATATTAGGAAAGTTCTTACCAAGATAAGAATCTCTTTTATTTATTTATTTATTTATTTATTTTTATTGTAATTAGTAAAAGGGTTACATTATATTTGCCAGATAGAAGGTGCATTAATTCACATACATTGATACCCTTTCACATGTCTTGGTACCCATTTCCCTCCCCCCGCCACACCCCCCACCCGTCTTGGTTTCCCCCCCTTCCCTATCAAATTTCAAATATCCAAATACAAATAAATTCAATATATCAGATAACAAAGTGAGATACTATACCAATATGAGATAACCAAGGGACAGCAAAGGAGATGAGAGACAACATAGTACATTAAGGACAACAATCATTCATTATATGGCTTTTGTTTCAATATCCTGGAGGTCCTTTCAATTAGCTTCACATTACATGGCCTTATGTATCAAGATTTTGCTCTATTGCAGATCTCTGCTAGTAGAGCCCAAGGTTTCTACTGATTATGACGAATGAGGGAAACCATTGAGCCTAAGTTCCTTTGAGTCTGGCTTACTTCACTTAATATAAGAATCTCTTTTATAAGAAAAGATGATAATTCTCTACTACGTAATATAGCAAAAATGAATCTACCTGGTTCTAGAAAAAGAGCCTTCATAATGCAGCAAAGTAGCCATCAGTTTTATCTTGGACTTCCTAGATTCAAGAACTATAAGAGAAATTTCCTATTATATAAGCCATAGCGTCCATGATATTTTATTGCAAATTCTTTCTTTCTTTCTTTTCCTTTTTCTTTTTTCTTTTTTTTTTTGCCAGTCTGGGGCAAGCACTGTGCGTGGGCTTTGCTAATGCTCTATCACTTGAGCTGCAGCACCACTTCTGGCTTTTTCTGTACATAGGATACTGAGGAATTGAACTCAGAGCTTCACACCTGCTAGACAAACACTCTACCACTAAGACACACTCCTGGCCCTTGCTGAAAATTCTGGAACAAAGCATCAAGAAGACTGAGAAACAGGTAGCACTATGCAACTCTGCACAGCACAAACCTTTTCAAGTGATTTCAAAGCACATCATACTTGAGAGCTTTGATTTATACAGCACTATCTATTAGAACTAAAATATGAGCTGGAAAAGAGGTTGTTTTGTAAGAGCTATGACTCAATGCGTATGCAGCAAGTGACCAAAGTTGATTTCAGAAATAAAGGGAACATTAAAGTTAAAAAAGATTTTTTTCTAACTAAAGTTTGGGATAAAACAGTTATTATTTAAAACATAATTAGTTACAGATGAAATGTGGAGAACAAATTTAATAGCCATGGAATAGAAATAATTAATCTAAAAAGAAAGTTCAAGTTGTAAAAGACTAGGAGAAGCTAAGAAAGAAAATACCAGTTTACTATTAGAGGTTCATATTAGCCATGTCTTTTGTGAAAGTAAAGCATACATTAAATAGTATTCTATTTTACCTTTACTTAATAGAATGATACAATGATCTTTCTATTTTATTCACATAATTTCCCATATTTCTAATGCTGAATAGCATTATTTTATTATACTGTAGTGACATAAATTACTTAAATATTTTCAACAGTCAATAGGAAGACACAAAAAAGCAAAGAACAAAGACAACCTTATATAGTTTTCAATGAACAGCAAATATACAAAGTAATATTCCGTCTCCTGAGGATTAATGAATACTGAAAATATGAGAGACTATTTCTCACCAAACAAATTTGTCAAATATCGACAAATATTGAACAAATTTGTCAAATATTGGCTTGTACTCAGGGCCTGAACACTGTCCTTGGACTTTCTCAAGGCTAGAACTCTACCACTTGAGCCATGTATGTGGTACCAAGGAATTGAACCCAGGTCTTCGTGCACACTAGGTGAGCACTTTACCACGTGCATGCTAGGCAAGCACTCGATCACTAGGCCAAACTCCAGGCCCCCAGAAACCATTCTTTATTTAAGGTGAAGTGAATGTTGTATTTATTTGGAGATTCTTATTAATATAATCAACCCCAAATATGCCTAGTTGTAAATGGACACCATCAAGCCTTTATGTACATTTTCTCCTCTTTTAATTGCCACAATATGTGATAAAAATCACTTCTTCCATTCTAATCAAAGTTGCCTTATTTTAGTTTTCTTCACACATCTATAGAGCTATGTATAGTTTGTTTCAGCAGGTTATATTCATTTTTGTAAAGACAATGGTATACATTTTGTAAAATAATTTATAACTTGTATAAAATAATATTCAACTTTAACAATGACTATTATTTTGGACAGTCATGGGGCTTAACCTCAGATCCTGAGTGATATGCCTGAACTTATAAGTGCAAAAGGCTACCATGTTGAAGCATCACCTCCATTTTTTCCATTGGTTAGAGATAAAAATTTCACTGAATTTCCTGCCTAGGTTAGCTTAGAATTATGATCCTCAGATCTCAGCCTCCTCAGTAGCTAGGATGACAGGTATGAGCCACCAATGCCCAGTGCTAATTTTTAAAAAAAGCTTTTAAAAGCTATTATAATCCAGGACAAGTATACATGCCTATATAGTTTTCTCAGACTCTGGATTCCAGAAACTTCATGACATTTAAAACCAGCTGAAAATAGTTCATTCCCTGCTGACAGAGTTCCAAATCTGTGAAAGATTTAAGCCAGGAAATATTTACACAACAGTGGTCAGACGCTGAAAAGTCTTGGTGCTTCTTCCTAGTTGTATGTTCTTAGAGATATATGCAGGAAATGAGAAAATGTCTCCTTCTGATAAATAGAGCAGAACAGCCTCTGATACACAAATAAAATTTATATGTCATCTGTGAAGATAAGAGGAAAGTAAAAAACAGGATATTCAGGGAGAGTGTCTCTCCGTTTGTCTAATGTTGACTAAGAGTAAGAACATCTAGGAATTAAAGTTCTAGAACAAGTCAGGCATTGGTGGCTTCTGATAACATGGCATACATAGCTAATGCCAGCACTTTTTACTTCTTCTTTTTATTTTTGTCTGTCATGGGGCTTGAACTCTGGAGGGCTAGAGCCTTACCACTTTGAACCACAGCGCCACTTGCAATTTTCTGGTGGCTAATTGGAGATAAGGGTCTCATGGATTTTCGTACCTGGGCTGGCTTTGAACAGTGATCTTCAGATCTCTGCCTCTTGAGTATCTAGGATTACAGGCATGAGGCATCATCCCTCCAGCTAACTTTTACTTTTCCGTGGTTAAATTTTCATCTTTATCCCATTATCCCCACTACCCTCTGAGTTCCTACACCCCCCAGTTTCTATTGATCTTAAGAATTTTTCTAGATATTCTACATCACTCATTATTTATTCTTCGGAGTATATATTTCAAAAGACCAGTGCAATCAACACTCCATGTTTTCATGTTTTCACTCAAGGTATTACAAAGAATGATACCTTTATTTATATGGCAAATGGCTCTGTAATTTTTATCTGCAGAGAGCTTTCTTGCACACCTCTGGGGTTACAGTGTATGTAATAGCAACCCAAGTATTTTCTTCAGTAAAAGAACTGAATAAGTACCATATTATTGCATCATCATAATAAAAATAAAATATCACTCACTTATATTGATCTACATACAGAGTCAAAGACACTGATAATCATACCACTTTGAAGGTTTTTTTTTTTCTTCTTATTTTGTTTTTTTGGTTTTTTTTTTTTTTTTTTTTTGGTCAGTTGTGGGGCTTGAACTCTGGGCCTGAGCACTGTCCCTGAACTCTTCAGCTCAAGGTTACCAATCTACCCCTTGAGCCATAGTGCAACTTCAAGTTTTCTAGGGGTTAATTAGAGACTCTTTAATGCCTTTGAACTGCAATCCTCAGATCTCAGCCTCCTAGGTAGCTAGGATTACAGGCATGAGCCACCATGCCAGGCTTGGATAAATACCAAGGGTCACAGGGGAGCTCTAAGTTTAGTCTTTTGAGGAAATAACATACTACTTCCCATAGTGGTTGAACCAGTTTGCACTCACACCAAAGGTGTAGTAGTGATCCCTCCTGGCCACATCCCTTCCAGCATCTGTTGTTATTAGTTTTCTTGATCCTGGCCATTCTAACTGGAGTGAGGTGGAATCTTAGAGTTGTTTTGATTTGCATTTCTTTTATGGCCAGAGATGTTGAACATTTCTTCATGTGTTCATAGACCATTCTTATTTCTTCTTCAGTGAAGACTCTCTTTAAGTCTTTGGCCCATCTTTTAATGGGATGTTTGTTTCTTTGGAGATTAGTTTTGGAGTGATTCAATTTTTTGAGCTTTTGATGTATTTTAGATATGAGGCCTTTGTCTGTTGTATGGTTAGTGACGATCTTCTCCCACTCTGAAGGCTTTCTAGTTAATTTGCTAGCTATGTCCTTTGCCATACAGAAGCTCTGCAGTTTAATGCAGTCCCACTTATCCAGCCTTTCTCTGATTTGTTGTGTTTCTGGGTCCTTATTGAGAAAGTTTCAACCTGTGCCAAGGAGACCTAGTGTATCTCCTAGTCCTTCTTGTAAGGTTATCAGTGTGTCAGCTTTTACCTCGAGGTCTTTGATCCATTTGGAGTTAATTCTGGTGCTGGGTGACAAAAAAGGATCCACCTTTAGTTTTCTGATTGGAATATTTTTAACTGCAATGACTTGCACATCAGTTTTCTCTCTTCTTTTTAATTAGGAGACATCCGTACTATATTATCATTATAATCTCACAAATATATAAATATATCAGATAAATGGATAACTAACCTCTCCTTATATTGACTGTTTAAAAATGACTTAGGGTAGATACCAAGACTGAAAAAAAGAATTTTTTCTTAAATGAGACTAATCTAAGAATGAATGTAATACAAATTACGTGAAAGTGACTTGCTATGCATACTGCAAGTGTTTTGTCTACATTTTGATGATAAAAGCTGATAAAGCCTAAGACTTATGGAAGACATTGAAAATGCAGCCATGGTTGGTTTACTCCCTCAAATTGTTCACACAATCAGAAAAATAAGAAAGTCTCAAATTGAAATGTAGAAAAATGTTATGTCACTTGTCCTGAGACAGGAACTATCTTGTGATTTGCGGAACACTTTGTCTAGTATTCTTTGAAATACAAAGGGTGCGTTTAAAAAAAAACTATTTAAGTTCCTTCAAACTCAATTAAAGGGATCATATAGACTAAAAAGAGAAAACTAAAGTAAAAAGGATGTACAGGTTTGCAGTATAACATAGTTGAAATATTTTTCCCCCTTAGTGATGAGGCTTTATTCATGAAAAGACTAGAGAAAGCAATATATTTATTTCATCACTGCTAGCTAACTCAGTGTCTTCTGATCATACAATGGAAATCAGATGTATTTAATTATCAAAGCAAGAAGTCAGTAAGAAAATTCCAAAATCACCTACTTATTCCAAATTATACTCATTTTGTGAAATTCAAAATAATAAGAGCTACATAATTGTTGCTCTCCAGCAACACCGGTATGAGAGGTCCCATGGAGCCCAGCGAGATGGCAAGTATTGATAACTCAGCCTTCCCCCAATTACCGGGGAGAAAACAACATTGAGCCAGTAGCTGTGTCAGCCATGCAAGCACAGATCTCTCTTTATTGCGTTGGGCGCTTAGTTATATACTGTGAGGGAAAGAGAGGGTAGTAAAGAAAAGGGAACCAATAGAAAAAAGGCCAAGGTGCTATCACTAAGGGTCAGGGCAAACTTTCAGGTACTGGGCGGAACTGGTACCAGGAAAGCACATGTGGCTGAGGACCTGCCCTAAGGGGTTCAGTTGAGTCACGTACAAGGAAATACCTCAAGAGAGGTATGCAAGGAATGCGAATACCTCAAGAGAGGTAAGCCAGGAATGCCTGGCCAAAGCCCTTTAATGGCCTCTGAGCCAGAATGGAGAACTGGCCCCAGAGACAGAGACCAGGCCCCAACACATAATGTGAAATGTGGAAGCCATTCTATCTGTTAGTCTTATTTGCCTAATTAATCTTATGAGCTATTTGGAATCTCCTTTTGGAGCTCACTTTCTAGAGATATAAATAAATATTTCAACTTAGTGATTAATATAGTAATGATTTTCCTTTTCCATGTTTTGCTTTTTCTTTCTCTTAAACTAACATTCAATTCTTCCACATTTATAACACTTATTTTTAGTACTGTATCATTGTCTAGCAGTGTGATTTGGGAAAGTTATTTAATCCCAGTGTTTTCTTTTCTATCACTGTAAAAATGAGAAGAGTAATAACTATCTCTAGAGGAGAAGGAGGACTCAATAGAGCAGGTAGATAGGTGTCTCATAAATTTCCAATTTTGTTTTTAGTACGTTCATAGTAACTGGTGGAAAAAGCATTTTCCCCTTGACAATCTCTATATTTAAGAACTGCACAATTTTAATTTCAGCACCAAGATAAAAACTTTTAAGTTAACAGAGAAGTAATAGTTATTGGCCTCACAAAGATTGAGCAAGGAAGAATGTATAATTAAAATAAACAAAAAACCCACAGCTTAATTTGAAACAGCTATGGACTCTCCCTTTACTGATGAACCAAGGAACAATCTATTATTAGTACACAAAACAGTTTGGCACAGATTTGAGTCAAGGCATTAGAGGACTCTAGCAATTCCCCAGGACTCTAGTAATTCCCTACTTACATTTCAAGGGACTATTTGTGAGTTACAAAAAAAAGAAAAGCAAACTAAATTCAGGAATTAATTCATTTGCTTGGATCACTCATCTTAAATTTTCTGGAGTTTAAAGAAAGACACACGTTAGAAAATGTTAACATGATTCTATAGGCCTTCACTGCATGTTCTTTACCCTTAAAAGTAACTCAATTCAACTGGACAATTCAGTAAACTATAAATATCAATGAGTACTGGTTATCAAGTGATATGTATGTCCCAATCATTTTATAGGTACCTTATAATTCTCATAAATTTGGGAGGGCACAGAGCCAAGCTGGGCCTGCTCTCACTTGAGAAACAGCCAACTTCAAACCCTACCTCACACAAGAATGAATAAATCACAACTTAAAAAAAAACACTGTATGTACTCTTAATCCCTGCTGTTTGTCTCTTTCTGTTTAGTCTTTCTCAACCTGACTTCCATCCAAGCACAAAAATTCCCACAAATATTAACTCCAAGCTCTGGTATCACTGAGAAAACTTCTCTTTTTTCATCTTTACTGATTTTTAATCTTCACTTATTTGAGGAATTTGAAATGGTGTATACACTCATTGTAGCTTCCCATTAGGCTTTCTCCTTTCTTCCCAATTTACCTAGATTTTCTTCCCTGTGTTTGTGTCACTATGAACTCCTCTCCTTTCTAGATATCACCATTCAGTACAACTAGAATTGCTTGCATGTTCTAGCATCATCTCAGTTTCTGAACTCTCCAGTCAAACATTTTTTTTTCCTCTCCCAATCATCTCTTTCTGAACTCTCTTCTGTTAAGGAAAACATTATTTTCTCATTTTGTCACAATGAAAATCAGAGATTGATTTTTGTTCCAGAAATGGCAATGCTCAGTGTTTTCCCAGATACTGAGCTTTATTAATTTTGCATACATCGGACGTAAGAGATGACCTTTCTGTGTGGCACAGGAAGTTTTTAATGAAATGGAAGCAATAAGCCAACATAATCAATTTTTCGAATCATTACATCAAGGTTAATAATGAACTAATATGTCATCCAGAAAAAAAAACACACAAGGATTCAATTTCACTCTTTTGAGACAGCAACATTTACTGGTTACCCAGTGAATTGTTGCATCCTACAACCAGAGGAGGTATGAAGAAATGAATACCAAGACTTTCTGGGGAATAAGCTTGGTAGGAATCAAGCTATGGAAACTAGGCTCCAACTGATGAACATTATATAAAAGCCAGCTTCAAGCATGAAAGTGTAGTGAACATCAGAGCCAAACAAGAAGGCAAGTGAGGACTGTCACCACAGACAAATGGACTAAATATGCCCTAAGTTATTGGATATTTCCAATGTTCACTTTGTCACAATGGTAGAACTAATTTCTTGTTTGTTTTGTTGGTCGTGGGACTTGAACTCTGGGCCTGGGTGCTGTCCCTGAGCTCTTCAGCTCAAGGCTACCGCCCTACCCCTTGAGCCCCAGTGCCACTTCCAGTTTTCTAGTGGTTAATTGGAGATAAGAGTCGCACGGAATTTAGTGCCCAGGCTGGCTTTGAACTACAATGGTAGAACTGTACTTTAACCAATGCCAGTCTAGACCAGGTGCATATCGATTTGAGTTCTTATGACTGTTAAACCAAAAAGGGGTATGTTTCTGTATATCTGAAGATTATGCCCCATTCTCATAGCTTCAAAATTACTTCTGGTTTCAAGTATTACATATACTTTGGAACTGGTGTCCTTTTACTCTTTGCCTAGCTCAATAGTCTTATATGTTTTTATTCTTTGTGATACATAGTGCCTCATGCATATTAAGCAAGGCCATCTCCATCCCCAGACGATTGGTTAGTGTGTTGTTTTGAGATAGGGCCTAGCTAACTTTGCCCTGATAACCACAAACTTACAATCCTCCTTCCTCATGCCTTATGTCTCCCTAGTAGCTGAGAAGAAAGACATGAGGCTCATTTAGGTATAATCTTCTTGATGCAGACGGATTATTTTTCCAAATCATAATTAACTTTTATCATTTTGGCCCAGAATCCTTCAGCGATCATTGACAATTTTTGTCTCCCTACATTTTCATTTGAACCTTTTTATGTCTTTGTCAACAATGACTCCATAACTTCATGTAATGAATGAAATATTTGTTCATGCCTTCAAGTCTGCATTCAACAAAATAATCTTATGTGTGAGGACTTATGTTTGATTATAGCACTATAGAGATTCTGAGATCTCTGTCTCTGACCCTGGAGGCACAGGTGTATCGATCTTCCAAAGTTTATGATTTTGTTGTTGTCATCTTTCTTGATCTGACACTTTGTGAATAATTAATTTTTGCCCATAATCCTCACCTGTTAAGCTATTTCTTTAGTTTTGATTCTTTTTCAATAAAAAGATTAATTGACAACTACTCTATCACACTTTTGATTGACCAAAATCTGGTAAAAATAATGCCATAGGATATGCAAAAATTTTTGTAAATTATCACATATCTGATGCTTGTTTTTCACATTCTTGACTGATCTTTACCAAAAGTTTAAAGTTTTTATATTGTTGAAAGTAATACTTTCAATTATAGAGGAAATTTTCATAATTTCCTGGAACAGAAGAGAAGAAAATTATTTAGAGCAACGTTACTTGTTAGTGTAGTCACACTGAATTAATTATCAGGAAAATGAAAGTCTGAGAAATAGTTTACTATAATTTATTAGGTGAAATTTCATTTCAGCATTTACACTGCAATATTTAATAGGACATCAGAAGGCTTTCAATATCTAGAAAATTTTCGTATGTTGGGACTATACATGTTTAAATAAAGGAAAAAGATTACTATTCAAATAATTTCTCATGATCTATATGACATATCATTCTTACTTAGTTTTGACATTATTTGCTGATAGTGAACACTAATACTAACTGATTATTAAAGGCAGTATCACAAAAGGGCAAAATATAAATTAAAACAAAGATAGGGAATTAAGCACATGTACAAACATGCAAACACAAATGAGTTGTGATTTCTACTAGTCAATTTTAATATCTTAACTCTTACAATGCATTTGCCTTTATTTTTCATGAAGCACAGTCAAGAACATATTTTTTTATAATATTTACTCAAATTCTAATGATGAATCACTAGCTCTGACTAGTAGTTTACTATTTTAAATTTGCTGGAATAAAACTTACTCTCATACTTTTTAAAAATGTGTTTATAAATTTAATCATTTGAGCTCCCAATTTTCTTCCCAAAATGCTGGATTGGAAGATGAAATCAGATCATATTGGTATTAATCTTTAAATCAACTAACAAGATTTTACAGTATAATGACAGAGTTACATTAGAAAAATTCTTAACATATAATTTCACTACAGTGATTTTTAAACAGAAATTTATTTTCTTTTTTTCCATATATTTTTATTGTAATTAATAGAAGGATTACATTATATTCACTGGCTAGAGGGTGCATTGATACTCTTTTTCATGTCTTGGTCCCAATTTCCCTCTCCCCCACCCACACCCCTCATCTTGTTTTCCCTCCTTCCCTATCCGATTTCAAATAATCAAATATGCGTATATCCAATATATCAGATAACCAGGTGAAATACTCTAACAATATGAGATAACCTAGGGACAGCAAAAGAGATGAGAGATAACATAGTACATTAAGGACAACAATCACTCATTATATGGCTTTTGTTTCTATATCCTGGAGGTCTTTTCATTTAGTGTCATATTATATGGCCTTATGTATCTAGGTTTTGTTCTATTGTAAATCTCTACTAGGAGAGCCCAAGGTTTCTATTGATTATGACAAATGAGGGAAGCCATTGAGCCTATGTTCCCTTGAGTCTGGCTTACTTCACTTAATACGATTTTTTCTAAGTCTTTCCATTAACTTACAAATGAGGCAATGTCGTTCCTTCTGACAGCAGCATAGAATTCCATTGTGTATAAATGTCACATCTTGTTGATCCACTCATCAACTCATCCACTAGCACAACGATGTTCATTGCAGTACTATTTACCATAGCAAATATATGGAACCAACCCAGATGTCCCTCAGAAATTTATTTTCTTGTACCACTCCATTGTAAAATAATTCATTGTTCACAAAGCAATACACAAATTGTTCAAATTGACTGCATGTCTAATTTATTGTAATTAAAAAAGACTGTAATCAAAACTCTTTCTTTGTGCAAAGGATTGATGGAAATGTTTATTTTCTAAGATAAACATTTTCTAAATTGTTACCATTTTGAAAAATGTGAGGAAAAATTTTACTTTTGGAATTTAGAATGCACAGCCATGATTTTAAATTCTCTTTCCATCACTTTGCTATATTTTCTTAAATAATTTAAATAATTTATTTTTATTCATGTTTTTTTTAGTTTGGGGCTATGGTACTTGAACTCATGGACAGGGTGCTACCTCTTAGCTTCTTCTGCTCAAGGTTGACAATCTACTATTTGAGCCACAGCCCCATTTTCAAGTTTTTGCTGGTTAATTGTAGAGAGGAGTGTTATAGACTTTCTTGCCTTGACTGGCTCTGAACAGCAATTCTCACATCTAAGCTTTCTGAGCTGCTTGGATTACAGATATCAGTCACTGGTGCCTGGCAATTTTCAAGGTCCCTGTAATGTCCAGCATTATTATGGATGTTAAATAAAATGAAATGCCTACTATGTGCCTTAATGGTGCATTTATAATGAACAAAACATTAGTAGATTGTGGGAAGACAATTGCCAAAAGAAAAGCTAGAAAATGTGATGGAGGACAGGAAGAAGTAATGGACCTTTTTAGATGGTCTCACTGAGTTTAGGCAAAAAATGATTTTGATACTCTCTATTACTGTTGATTTGTTTTTGTTTTTTTTTTTGTTGTTGTTCTGTCTCTCTCTCCTTCTCTTGCCAGCTTGCTCACTTTGCTCACTTACTCTGTCAAAAAAGAACATCCTAAAGAGTTCACCATTCTGGGTTGCTTTGATTTTTCTTTCTTCTATCTTCTTTTTTTGCATTTTATTAGCATCTGTTGGCTATATAAGAGAGGATTTTATTGTGATACTTTCACACATGCATACAATGAACTTCATTCCACTCACCCCCATCATTCTTTCTTATTCTCTTCTGACTTTTTTTGTTGTTGTTATTTTGATCTTTCAGGATGTCAACAATACCTATTTCTCTCATAAAATGCACTGAAATTGTGAAGTTTGCAATATTTACATAAATGACTCATTGAAATTTTTGAATTAATTGGCAACATTTACCTGATTATTATTTATTTGTTTGTTTTTACTTATTTAGGGATGAACTTTCCAATAGTCTACAGCAAGTATTGCTGTCTTGGCTGAACACAGAGGAGGTTTCAAACTCATGTTTTTTTTGGAACAATCAGGGTTTACAGTGCAATGCCAAATGTCATAAGCTACTGCTGGAACACTATTGAATATCATCAACAATACTGAAATGATTCTTCTCACTTTGTAACATGTGCTTCCAAATTAATTATACACACTGAAATACTTGGGGAGAAAATTCTCTAGTTTTAAAAACAGGTAAGCACATGTTGTTGAGGTCAGAATTCTAAACACTAGATAAATTTCTGCATTTATAAACTCTGTGTTGGACTTAAGATCGAAAAAGTATGAGACAAAAGAAAAAGAAATGCACAGGATTCAACTTAACTTTTCAGAGTTCACATCAGGTGTTGGAGACCATTGCTTTCAGCCTCCTGAGGAAGTAAGATTATAAGATGGCACCTGGGAGCTTGCCAATGAGTTAGTACTTGCTGACCAAGAAGTTTCTTGGCATTTGTTGGTTTGTTTCTTCCGTGCTTGTGGATAGAGTGAATCCACTAGATTTCTTCCAGGTTTGTTTGCTGCTTTGCAGATGACCTTTACTGTGATTGGCTGCTTAAGGATATAAATAGTGTGGGGTTTGCAGGGAAGGGAAGAAGGGAAAAAAGATGGAGAAGGGAAAGGAGAGAGGCAGAGAAGAAAGGAGAGAGAAATAAACGACTTCTGCTTGCAGCGATTTGAGTCTGTGATCATTCCCAGTATGCCTCCAAAGTGACGTGTCATTGCAGCGGGCAGTGACAAGTGGCAGCATGTACGGAGACGTTTTTTTGGCCTGGTAGTAAGTACTGAGGAACCTTGCAGAGGGCGAGGCAATAGTCATTCCCAGTCCAACTCTGAAGCGCAGGTCACTTCGGCATGGTGGGGAATCTAAGGAACCTCACGGAAGTCTCTGGCCAGAGCGGAAAAGGTGAGGCAATAAGGGGTTAGGTAAAGAATTGGGAATAAGGGGTTCAGAAAGAACTGGGAATAGTGGGTTCAGGAGATTCCAAAAACTGGATGTTGTAGTCAAAGAAAAGGTTTGTGCAGTTGTTAAATGTGAATAATGGGTTCAGAAGTTTCCAAGGACCAGATGGTTAGAGTCATAGGAGATTTACTTAAAGTTAATGGTACTGTTATAAAAGAAGCCACTGTTAAGGCTTATGGGGATACGATAGCGAAAGTAAGTCCCTGGTATTTGAATGAAGGACTTCTTAATGTACCACAGTGGGATTTACAGGTTAGATTTGGAAAAAGCATTAAGACAGGAAGATGTCCCGCAAGGAACATTTCCTATATGGCAACTTATCCGGGAGTGCTTGCTTTCGTCCAGACAAAGAGTTAAACAACAGGTGGAAAGAAGCGCAGAGATGCTTGGAGAGATAGATGAGAGAGAATCGGCTAAACAGGAAGAGGAAGAATTAAGTGGTAGTGATTTAGAAAGCCTGTGCTCAGGGGAGGAATTGCAAAACAAGGGACCACCGCCTGTAATTCAGCAGTCTATACCTCAGTGTGAGGAGCCAAGAGCCAGCCTCCTCTGATCTGTCCGCAAGTTAGCTAAAAGAATAGAAGCATTAGAAATGGGGGATGCGTGGGGTTTTCCAGTGTTTGGGGATCAAAATCAGGCAAGATTTCATCAACCAAAGATTTTAAAACCGTTAAACAGCTAAAGGAATCCATTATGGCTTATGGACCCCAGGCGCCTTTCACTATTAGTATATTAGACTCATTGGAATTTAAATTTGGTTCCCGATGATTGGAAAAGATTATGTAAGGCACTGCTGAGTGGAGGACAATATTTGGATTGTAAGATTCCCAAGGATAGACTTGCTATAGTTCTTACTTTAAATTTTTTAACTCTTGATGCTGAAGGGTGTTTTGCAAGAGATAGACATTTTAATCCTTCTAGAAGTCATAAACCTTTAGTATTGTGGAAAGATAGTTTTTCTGGAAACTGGAAAGGACCAGACCCTGTTCTCATGTGGGGGTGAGGAAGTGTTTGTGTTGTTCCACAGGATGCTGACAGTCCCATTTGGGTGCTGGAGAAACTGATACGTCAGATGGTGGAGGTTCCTCAGAAGCATGTCGGTCAAGATGAAGGCTCTTCTACTTAGCACGAGTACGGTTACCGAATGAATCCACGTGGCAATGATGCACGACCCTATCAACATCGCTGAGGACCACGCTGCTGGGAACCTGAACAATCTTGGCCACCCTCCTGGACTGATGTCAAGGATCCTCAAGAGGTAATTTTGTGGCTCAGTCATCTTTTATTTTAAAATCCAACTGAGGTCTGGAATTGTTATGCTTAATTGACAAGTTGATTTATTGCAAGAACAATTGAATATTGTGGAGTAGGTGATGAGCACCTCTTGTGTAGCTGCCTATTCCGGATTTTGAACTTGGACATAACATGGAATGCTCAGGTCAATAACTTGACGGCCTCTTTACGTACACAAATAATCAGACACATGTTTATATTCCAACCTTGGGTGATTGGACATCTTTATTTAAAACTGTTTTGGGATTTGGTCAAAGGTGGGCAGGATTGATTGGCTTGTTTTTTGTTTTTGTTTTTTTTTTTGCCAGTCCTGGGCTTGAGCTCAGGGCCTGAGCACTGTCCTTGGACTTTCTCAAGGCTAGAGCTCTACCACTTGAGCCTCAGCACCACTTCCAGCTTTTTTCTATATATGTGGTACCAAGGAATCGAACCTGGGTCTTCATGCATGCAAGGCAAGCACTTTAACCACTAGGCCAAACTCCCAGCCCAAAGGGTTTGTTTTTATGTGTTATAATTGTAATATGTCTATATTGCTTGTGTAAAATAATGCAAAGTCAACGTAGACAGCGAATGCTGATATAACAGGTCTTTGCTGCCATGGATACAGGTGCCTTCCCTCAGGTCTGGCTTGTCTAAATGGATGGCTGGTAATCAGAGATGGGTAAGTCCCAGTTGTTAGCCTATCAACCTAAGGCAGGAGCCAAGTAAAAAGTACTTGGTGATCCCATGATGGGTAAGAAGACTAAGAGCTTGGAGACACCTAAGACAGGCACAGTTGATCTGATATGATGGTAGCCCCACATATCCTATGTCTTCTTTTTTCCTTTCTTTCCTAAAGTAAAAAGGGGGAGATGTTGGAGACCATTGCTTTCAGCACCTGGGAGCTTGCCAATGAGTCATTACTTGCTGACCAGGAAGTTTCTTTGCATTTGTTGATTTGTTTCTTCCGTGTTTGTGGATAGAGTGGATCGCTAGATTTCTTCCAGGTTTGTTTGCTGCTTTGCAGATGACCTTTACTGTGACTGGATGCTTAAGGATATAAATAGTGTGGGGTTTGCGGGGAAGGGAAGAAGGGACAAAAGACAGAGAAGGGAGAGGAGAGAGGAGAGAGGCAGAGAAGAAAGGAGAGAGAAATAAATGACCTCTGCTTGCAGTGATTTGAGTCTGTGATCATTCCCAGTATGCCTCCGAAGTGATGTGTCATTGTGGTGGGCAGAGATAATCAGGAAATCCACTTTCTGGCCTGAATTACAGCTGAAGAATTCTTTTTTCTTTTTTTTTGGCCAGTCCTGGGCTTGAGCTCGGGGCCTGAGCAATGTCCTTGGACTTTCTCCAGGCTAGAGCTCTACCACTTGAGCCTCAGCACCACTTCCGGCTTTTTTCTATTTATGTGGTACCAAGGAATCGAACCCGGGTCTTCATGCATGCTAGGCAAGCACTTTAACCACTAGGCCAAACTCCTGGCCCTACAGTTGAAGAATTCTAATTTGCCTCTTAAAATATTTTTCTGCAGCATTTTGAATATATATTGGGTTAAAAATATAGATGGAACATTAGGCTTTGAAAAATAATTCCCTTAAAAGAAATTCCCTTAATATAATTAGATAAGCAAGGCTATTAATATATATGTATATACACATATTACATACATATTTTAGTGAAAATGACTTTTATTCCATGAGTGAATTCTTGATATCATTTATTTAGTACAAAAAAGAATAATTAAGATGTTATCTTAATGTCTTCTTAAAATTTCATTTTGTGTTTGATCAGAGCAGTTTGAAAATGGATGACATGGTTTTAAAAGACTGATGGTAAGCTGGGAACTGATGGCTCATGCTTGTAATCCTAGCTATTCAGGAGGCTGAGATCTGAGTTTTAGCCTGGGTAAGAAAGTCCATGAGACTCATCTCCAATTGACCACCAGAACTGGTGGTGTGGCTCAAAGTAGTAGAGCTCTAGCCTTGAGTGAAAGAGCTCAGGGACAGCGCCCAGGCACTGAATTCAAGCCCCATGGCAGAGAGAGAGAGAGAGAGAGAGAGAGAGAGAGAGAGAGAGAGAGAGAGAGAGAGAGAGAGAGAGAGAGAGAGAGAGAGAGAGAGAGAGAGAGAGAGAGAGGGAGAGAGAGAGAGGGAGAGAGAGGGAGAGAGAGAGAGGGAGAGAGAGAGGATAAAAAAACAAAGAAGAAAAAAGGAGTATTTTTTTATCTAACAATTCTATTACCAATCAGCTGGTGAGGCAAAGCTTTCCTATGATTACATGGCTGACTGATCTCATGGCTTCCCCCTTAGTAACTGTGGTTTAGAGAGAAGCTGTGCAGGCAGCCCCAGGTTATCATAGACTCAAGCCCTAAGAAATAAAACAGTATTACTTCAGGTCATTGACATGAATTTGGAGATATAAATATATCTATATAGACATAGAAGTCTATGATAGGATATATATTCTAGAGACATATATTGATATATTATGTAGATCGATAGGTATTTATGACATACACTCAGCTTAATTTTAATTATGTTCTTAAAGTTATGTGCCAGTGATTGCATATAGAGATTTTTTGAATACTTGCTTGTAGAACATGACATTTGAAATGTGATGTAAAAACTCAATGTTAACAAAAACTTTAAAAAAGAAAATACCTTATATATTTATGTTTATGTTTTCTGTTCTATCCATCAGATACATGGAGTTTCTTCGCGTGTGTGTGTGTGTGTGTGTGTGTGTGTGTGTGTGTGTGTGTGTGTGACAGAGGGGGGGAGGATTTACTTTTCAATGCAATTTTTTTCCCCGTAGGTGAATCATCTTTGTTAGTAGACCTCCTTTATTTTCATCTTGGCCTTTTGCTAGTTTGATTACATTTTTCACTTTTCTTTTTTTATGATCAAAACTAACTAGCTTTAAAAATTTTTAGTCAATTTAGTGGATACATTATAATAGTTTCTTTTCCTAATTTTCAAATAGACTACAGGAAAATTTGGATTTTTCTTCCTAAATAAGTAAAGCTGTCTTGGGGAAAAAAAAATCATTACATCAACCTAGTTTAATGTTTTCTATGAATCAATGTCCCAGGATTACATGGGGTCTTCTATGGTCTAATCAATGCTTAGTGATAGTGAATCAAGTTCTAATGTGAGCCTTAGAGAAATTCTGAGAGCTAATATGAACCAGCTTTCTACCACCTGGGATTTGATGAGCATTCTCTCTCTACTTTTCATTTCACTAATTTGAATTTTTCAGGCTAGAAATTACCTCAGGCATGACAGAGTAGATAGCTACTTCTAAAATGATACAATCTCCTGGAAGTATTCTTTTCCAATTACTTGTCTATTTGTGGTATTTTTCAAATGATAAAATGGGACAATTTCCCCGAAGATGCTGCTACTATCTTCTCACACTCTCATGAAGATCACAATGATGAAAACATTTTCCTTTTGTAGTCAAGATAAATGGATGTTTCAGTTTGGAAGAAAAATTAATATGAAAGTATCAAAATCGTTCTGTACAGTGCTGGGAACATCAACAAGAATGGAGACCAGAATTCCTGGAGAAATGGAGGAGGCAGAGGGGAAAAATAAGAGACAATTAGTTCAAGAAGTTGGCGAGATGGAAATGTATAAATGAATTGTATCTGCTTCTTACCTTAAATTAGTACAGATCCTCTACTACTATTCTATAAACAAACAAATAAATAAATAAATTTGAAATCAGATAGGGAACGAGGGGAAACAAGATGAGGGAAGACGGGGGAGGGGGGAGGGATATGGAGACCAAGACATGAGAAAGCGTTTCAATGTATGTGAAGTAATACACCCTCTATCTGGTGAATATAATGTAATCCTTCTATTAATTACAATAAAAATATACGGAAAAAATAAATCTCAAGTCTAAAACCTTTTATGAGTCAAATGTGTCTTGGTCTTTCTTGTCTTTGATCTGGATCCCTATAGTAACTGAGCCCTTAGTTCAATTGTTTTACTATTGCTGACAACTGGGCTTTGCTCTCTGTACTCAAGAACGCAACCATACTACACTCATACTAACAAAACTGGATTGGAAATGCATGAATTATAACCATACTGATACCTTCAAAATATAGCATATTAGAGTCATTTCCAAAGCACCTTCTCAGAGTGAATAGGGTAAGAGTCAATGATCACAATTAGGAAAAAATATAAAGATACTCACTGAAAACTTTCTACAGTATTACTAATCTAGTCAACGAATAACTATTTTCTATAAATGTCTGTAAAAAGTGATATAGCAAATTAGACATGCCTCTGCAGATTCTCTCTCTCTCTCTCTCTCTCTCTCTCTCTCTCTCTCTCTCTCTCTCTCTCTCTCTCTCTCTCTCTCTCTCTCCCTCTCTCTCTCCCTCTCTCTCTCTCTCTCTCTCTCTCTCTCTCTCTCTCTCTCTCTCTCTCTCTCTCTCTCTCTCTCTCTTTCTCTCTTTCTCTTTTCCTCCCACCCCCAGACCCTATTAATTAGAAATTTTCCAGAGATTTCACAAAAGTCAGACTTTAAAATCAGAAAAGAGCATTTAGGAAAAATACAGAATATTTCATAAAACAGAAGCTCAGCAGATCCCTTCTTACTAAATCCATGTGTAATGTGATTTTACAAATTCTCTGGATGACTTGCAGAGTTTAGACTTCACTAATGGAAATCATTAGATGTTTCATTACACTTTTTGTGGCTATAAAGAATAGAACCTGAAAATCAGTGAGTTGCCAGTTAACTCAGCAGTCAGAAGTCTAGCTACATGAAACTCAGAAAAGTCCAAACTTACCTAACACATCACTGTACTGTTGGTTGGAGTGTCTTGTGAAAGCTGACAAAAAAGCACTGTGCATCTTTGGCCCGCATCTGCAGAAAGCTCACATTGGAGCAAAGCATACAATTAATACTTGCACTCTCAAAGGACTGGCATCATGTCACTACTCAGGAGTTATCCTCACATAGATAACTGCCAGTTTTCCTTATAGATTTTGGATGGATCTAATACAGGAAGACTTTCTTCCAGTAATATTTTGTCCTTTCTACCACCAACTTTCTCTGCACATTACTCTTCTGCTCAGGTTCCCTGCAGGCTTACATTACAAACAGACCTGTGGTGTTCAGATCAATGGGTCTCACAAAACAAGGTTTATAAAGACTTTTCCTGTAATGTAAATCATACTAACCCAAGAAAGACAGCCAGAAACACACACACACACACATCCCTCATCCTGTTTTGCTGTAAAGAAATGCATAGCTGTCTGTGCTTCCTCATCTTCAGAATTAGGCAAGTGTTGATAATGTATAAATAAAATTTTAATACCTTCTATAAGAATCCAGACTTTGCCACTGCAATAGCCATATGTGTTTTTTCTCTAAAATTAGGGGCAAATTGGCTCAATTTTGTAGGGTACCAGAATATAAAGACAACATTTTATTGGAATGTGAATAATTCTGTAGAACTCTGGAGATGTTTCTCACATAGGTTATTCACACCCTTCAATTAAAATTCCCCAATACATGGCAGTAAATAAGAAAAGTGGATATGTGTGGGGAGGGCATGGAAAAAAAACTATGACACAGAGATGAGCCAGATGGCGGTACTTCCATTACAACCAGGAAATGTCTGGACTCAGGGCGTGCACTGACAAATCAGAATGATGCCATGTGGATCCAAAGATGCAGTCTAGTAAATGAACTTCTTTCTAACTGCTAGCTAGAGGCAACAGGCTGGAGGAGCCAAAAAAGTGAAGATGGTGTCCTAACTATTTCTTCTTTAGTTAAAATTTCCAAAAAAGAGTTCTGAGAATAGGCCAACCCTAACTCTGTGAAGTTAGACTTTCTTTTTTCTAAACTTTTTTTTTAAAACGGGGTAATGTATAGGGTTACAGCTACATTTGCCAGGTAATAGGTGCATTACTTCTCACACATTGATACCCCTTCTCATGGTTTTGTCCCCATTTCCCTCCCCCATCCCTCTCCATTCATCTTGTTTTCCCCCCTTCCCTTTCCTATTTCAAGTAAATAATTAAACATATATACAATATATCACGTAACAAAGTCAGATGCAGTAACAATATGAGATTAATCGAAGGGCAACAAAGGAGAAGAAAAATAACATAGTTTATTAAGAACAGCAGTCACACAAGATAAACTCTTATTTCCATATCCTAGAGATCCTTTCATTTAATCTCATCCTATAAGACCAGATGTGCCTAGGTTTCAGCTATTGTAATCCTCTGCTAGGAGAGTCCAAGATGTGTACTAATTATTACAAATGAGGGAAACCATTGAGCCTATGTTCTTTTGGGTCAGGTTACTTCACTTAATATGATTTTTTCCAAGTCTTTCCATTTCTTTACAAATGGGGCAATGTCATTCTACCTGGTGGCAGCATAGAATTCCATTGTGTATAAGTACCATATCTTCTTGATCCAATTATCTACTGAGGGGCATCTGGGTTGGTTCCATATCTGCTATGGTAAATAGGGCTGCAATGAACATTATTGTCCTAGTGGCTTTAGTAGGTCCTAGTTTCTGGACATTTGGGTGGAATTGCTGGGTTATAGGGGAGCTCTATGTTTAGTCTTCTGAGGAATCACCATACTGCTTTCCATAGTGGTTTAACGAATTTACACTCCACCAACAGTGTAGTAGTGATCCCTCCTGGCTACATCCCGGCCAGCATCTGTTGTTATTAGATTTCTTGATAATGGCCATTCTAACTGGAGTGAGGTGGAATCTCAAAGTTGTTTTGATTTGCATTTCTTTTATGGCCAGAGATGTTGAGCATTTCTTCTCTCTTCTTTAGCCCAAGTCTTAATGGGATGTTTGTTTCCTTGAAGATTTGTTTTGGAGAGATTCAATATTTTAGCTGTAGATATAGTTTAGATATGAGGCTTTTGTCTGTTGTATGGCTAGTGAAGATCTTCTCCCACTGTGTGGGCTTTCTATTTAACTTGCTATTGGAGTTGTAGTCCATCTGGAGTCCATGGTGAGCTTCAGAACTCACTCTGATCCTGGAGCCACTATTGTTTTAGCCAGTTCAGCAGAGAGTAGCCTTGGGGTGGAGCCAACTCTGGCTTTGTTTACCCAAAGAGGAAAGCCACCCCATCCAGGAAGAAACTTCTCCCCTCAGAGCAGGGAACCAATTTCCCCAGAAGTTGACACTGGTCAGATGCTTTGCTCTTTGGAGAAATGGCGCTGCCAACACCACTTGTCATGCTCTAGTTATCTGCTAGTTGGTCTGGCAGAGTCTTTGCCAGTAGTCAAGATGGCACTACTGTCAGCTGGTGGGGGAAGAACTGCCTTCCCAAAGCCGTTCTACAAGCAGGAGTGAGAATGTCTTTAGTGAGGGTCTCACACTTCCCCTTGGTTGTCTGCAGGATGAAGGTTTTCTCTCATAGTCACCAGGCCTGTGATGCAGGTAAGTGAGGCACTGAGCACTCAGGCTCCCGTGTTTTTGTCTTGGTGCAGCTGCTCTGGGTAGCAGCTGGTGTGGGCTCAAAATTTTCTTCGTAAGCATGCTGCCTGACTCTTTTCTCTTGAGATCTCTGTGCTACTACAGCTTACTTAGAATCGTTCTTTAGCTATAAACTTTCCACTGCAATGCTAAAACTGGTATCTTGGTGAGAGCTCAGAAAGACTCACCCTGAACCTCCACCATCTTCCCAGAATGCCCAGAAGTTAGACTTTCACTCCAATAAGTTACTTGGAATTTCTTGGCTATCATATGTTCTGGTATGTCTTCATATATGTCTTTAGTTATGGGTCTTCTCTAGTTGCTTAGTCTTGTGTTGTGCAGTTCAGGGAGAAGATATCAAATTAAGCATGTTAATAGACACACTCTTGAGGGATTTTTCCCCATCTTAGCTAGGATGATATTTCCTTTTTTATCTTGGTAACCCTACTCGATATCAAGATTCTAAAAAGTACCAATCATAGTTTTAAAACCATGCTACTAATAGTTTTTACCACAAGAGGTAATTGCTCTTGATATTTTGATACATTGTTTTCCTTGACCCTGTATACCACAGAACATATTATTAGATAATCTCTTTTAAAAAGTTAAAATGTAGGCACAGGCAAAAGATTCCTGAACAAAATCCCAGGGTCACAACAGATTGGAGAGAGTCATAATAAATGGGACTACCTAAAAATAAAAAGTTTCTGCACAAATAAAAGCATAGCCACAAAAGTAGAGAGACAGCTAACCAACTGGGAAAAGATATTTACCAATAATACATCTGACAAATGCTTAATATTCAGTATCTGCAGGGAAATCAAGGAACTAATCCTCCCAAACCCAACAAACCATTCACTAAATGGGCAAGGGAACTAAAGAGAGAGACTTATCAAAAGAAGAGATTAAAATGGCAGAAAAGAATATGAGAAAATGTTCATCATCTATGGTCATAAAGGAAATGCAAATAAAAACAACACTAAGATACCACCTTACCCCAACAAGAATGGCCAAGATTTTGAACTCAGGCAGGGTTGTGGAGATAAAGGAACCCTACTACACTGCTGGTGGGATTGTAAACTAGTTCAGCCACTCTTAAAGAACTGAAAATTAACCTTCCCTACAATCCCGCCATACCACTTCTGGGCATCTACCCTGTACATCATAACCCAAGATAAGATAAGGACACCTGCTCAGCTATGTTTATTTCTGCACTATTCACAGTAGCCAGGTGATGGAAACAATCCAGATGCCCCACTGAAGATGAATGGATACAGAAAATGTGATAAATATATACAATGGAATTCTACATAGCCAACAGACAAGATAAAATAATGGCATTTGCAGGGAAGTGGATGAATCTAGAGCAAATCATGTTGAATGGGATAAGACAAGACCAAAGGAACAAAGGCGCATGGTATCCTTAATATGTGGGTATTAGCTCCAAACAGTACAAGAATGAGGACTCAAAAGTTGCATACCAATGCTATGGACATGGTATTGGAAATATAAACACAACTATATAGTCATAAAACTTATGACTTTATAGACATAATGTTTTATTACATAGATTATTATGTATCTATGACATACAAACCATCAGCCTAATTTTGATTATGCTCTAAAATTGAAATGACAGTGATTGTATATAGATTCCCTTCTTTAATACTTGTTTGTTAAACGTCATTTGAAATATGATGTAAAAATCAATGTTAATAAATTCTTTAATAAAAAAGTTAAAGTGTATGTGATTTGTACTTCTTATATAAAGGCCTATAGAAAGTCTGCACTGATGCAACTGGCCTTTGCTGTCTCTAATATTTTTGGCTTGTCTTCATGATGCATCTCAAGTTATGGGATTAAAGGTGTGAACCATCATGCCCTACTTGATAGTAAGTAATGCAAGTGATTCTTAATCATGGAGAAGCACCTGATTTATCCCCATGTATATCAGCCATGTGTGGTGTGTGTATATGTGTGTGTACATATTATATTACCTGAACAGATATAATCACATATCTGTTTTAATATGAATATTTTGCATGTTTATATTCCATAATTCTATCTTCAATTCTTTCTTATACTATGACAGCCTCCAAATATACTTGGTAACTTTTTTCATTTATTGTCCCCTGAATGTTAGGTTCTATTTCTTCCTCTAATATGGCTTGTAGGGGTGGAAGCTTTTTTTTCTATTGCTTATTGTCATCAGTATTCTTTATCTCAGCTCTTTCTATTACTGCCACTGAAGGTAAACTCAATGAAGGGACAGAATGTGTTATCATATTATTTGCTGCATCATTAGGTAACAAAGAGTATTTCTTTTTTAAATAAAGATATGGACCAAGTAGCACCAGGGAAAGAAATATCTTAGAGGATCACCGGGAATGGTCTAGCAAAGAAAACAAAGGCTTAACAAGTGCTAAGTTCTAGAATGAAAGTTCATAGAAAAGGAAGCGTGCACTATGCTTACTAGAGAAGCAGGTATAGGTGCAGACATATTTAGGAGTAGGAAGCAACAGGGTAGTTCCCAGATAGATGCGGATATATGTTGGAAGAGTAAATGTTTCATTTCTCGTTAACTTGAAGACATTTTTAGTATGGTGTCCTAGCCCTTTCGGTGCTTCCTACATGAATGACAATTCAACAGTCATTTCCAGTCTCCCTAGAATTGGTAATTTGATTATCTGTGTTACCTAAATTGGTAAGTGAAATTGTCTAGGAATGTTTTCTAGTGATTACATTCACATACAATATTCCTCATGTGTATATGTTCTCTGGGAATAGTTCAGTGTTCCATGCTTAAAACCTCTCCAAAACAAAAGAATCACGAGTTGGAGGTCAGTTTGGGTTGCATATTGAGTACATTAGGCTACCCTGAGCTATAGAATGAGACGTAGTCTCAAAAAGAGAAAACCAAAGGTAATGGATATTAACATAGGTAAAGAATATGAAGACCCTGGAATGTAATTGTGTTGATGCAACAAAATACCTGAGAGACAGATGAGGAAACAGCAACAACAAAAAACCTGTGGAAAACAGGATGTGGGGCTTGGCTCAAGCGTAGGGTGATAGCCTTGAGCTGAAGAGCTCAGGGACAAAGCCCAGGCCAAGGGGAAGGGTGGTAGCCGTGAGGTGAAGAGCTCAGGGACAGAGCCCAGGTCAGAACTCAAGCCCCATTACCCACACAAAAAAAAATAGTAATGTTTATACCTCATTCTTACACATTCTTATCACCTTGATTTCATATAACCGAGTTTTGAGACTTAAAAAAATGTAGGTAATTCTAACTGGCAAGCAAGATTGAGAAGCAGCGTTGTAGTAACTTTCTGGCATGCTATGGTTTTATCCAGCTGTCTTACAGAAAACTGTTTTTCCAATCATCTTTTCCCACTAAGAACTTTCAAACTCAGTGGACTTATGCTCCATTTGAGAGCCAATTTAGCAGCTGCGTATAGATCCCTCAATTTTAGGCAAATAAGACAAACTTCTTATCCCAATTAGGTTTTGATTAATATGTTTTGCTTCTCCAGAATCATTCTGTTGCAAT
Organism: Megascapheus bottae; assembly: GCF_031878675.1. Taxonomy (NCBI): domain Eukaryota; kingdom Metazoa; phylum Chordata; class Mammalia; order Rodentia; family Geomyidae; genus Megascapheus; species Megascapheus bottae. The sequence goes on from NC_143512.1 coordinate 62,527,019, forward strand.
TCCTAATGACTGAACAGTCTAGTTCTTCATAACATGTGCCTGCTCATATTTCCTCTTGCCAAATTCTTTGAGAAAAATGGCTAACTGGAAACTATAGTTTCCCTATTTTGCAATAATTGGGCTGATTTTTCAGCCACACTTCCATAAAAATAGAAAATATTAATACATAGGGTTTAAATCCAGAAATATAGGTAAGGTGTAAAGAAGGAAAACAAAAAATGCTCACCTACTTAACTACTCATTTTAGGAAACGACTACTGTATTACCCAAAGTTTTCTGTGAGCCTGCTGTGTGCAACTACTACCACTCAAACAAAGCCCCTGTCATTATTTTTGTTATTTATTTTTTGCTTTTCTTCATAAAATTTTAACACCTACATTAGTAACACTGAGCAATATATTGCTTAGTTTTCCATATTTCTAAACTTTACATAAGGTTATAGACCTTGTATTCCTCAACCAGCTTCATAGGCTCAGATTTATCTGTGCCTGAGTCATATTACTGTAGCTTCCTATCATTCATTCTTAGTATAGTAGAAGAAATAAATTATTACTTGTCTATCTTAATAAATCATTCAGGTAATCATGATAAATATATCTGGAGGTTTATGTCTTCCTTATACTATGATTGATTCAGAAGTATTCTATTGGGTAAGTCTCCTATTTTTTGTGTTGTCCAGTAAGCAGAATTCATGGTTCCAGGGTCTTTGAATGTCTTACTTTCTTTTTTTGTTTTCTTTTTCTATCAGTCCTGAACTTTGATCTTGAGGCCTTGGTGCTGTCCCTAAGATTTTTTTGATCCAGGATAGTTGTCAACCACTTAAGCCACAGCTCCCCTTTCAAGTTTTTGGTAGTTAATTGGAGATGAGTCTCATGGACTTTCCTGCCAGTACTGATTTTGAGCTACAATCCTCATATCTCAGCCTCCTGTGTACCTAGGATTACAGGCAGGATCCATAGGCACTGGCATTGATGGCTTATATTCTTTATTGTAGTATTGGACTTCAAGATGGATTATGGGGATTAGGGCATGGATGTGATATGTGTGTATCTCCTTGAGAGAAAAAGAAATAAAGGAGGATAGAGGAAGCTAGAGAGATGCTAGAGGTAAGGCAAAGGAAGAAGATGAAGACAGAGATGATAAAATTAAACTAAGTAAATGAGCAGGAAGAAATGATGGCACCAAGGCTTCTGTGACCAGCTCATTTCTCTGCATTATGGGGAAAATTATGTATAACAATTTCCTAGCTGGGAAGGATATTTATTAGAAAATATTGTCCTGCAGGACAACATAAAAATATAATGGGGCAAGGAATGGGGCCAAGTGGTAGAATGCTTGCCTAGCATGCACAAAGTCCTAGGTTCAATTCCTCAGTACATAAAAAAAGCCAGAGGTGGTGCTGTAGCTCAAGTGGTAGAGCGCTAGCCTTGAAAATACTCAAGGACAGCACTCAGGCCCAGAGTTCTAACCCAAGGAGTAGCAAAATATAATAAAAATAAAAATACAATGGGTTGGAAAACACATATGGTACCCTATGATTCATCATAAATACTTCGGGAAAAAATTAATTTATTTTCCAGTTTTTTTTTGCAATTTGAGATGCTATAAAAATCATGACACCCAGTGTACATATGGAAGAATCTTAAAAGATTCCAGGAAGTATTTCTCTGAAGTGTAGAGTTGACAGTTAATTTAGTGTTCTCAAAAAATGTTCTTTTAAAAAAAAATTGAGTGTGGTGATTCATGCTAGCAAGTCCAGCTACTCTCAGACTGAGATGGATTAGAATTTGTAGTTCAGACAAAAAATTTAGTAGTACACTTAGAAAATAAGCTGGGCATTTCACATGTCTCTAGGCCTACCTATGACAGAGTTATGAGGATTTTAGATCAGAACAATGCAGAAAACAATCCATAAAACCCTTCTGGAAAATCAATCGAAAACAAAGGGGAGTTGGATATTTGTTGAAGTGGTAGAACTTTTGCAATCATAAGACCCTGAGTTCTAACATAGGTACCACAAAAAAAGCAAAAAGAAAGCTTTCAATATTGATTGGTAATGCTTGTGTCTATTTCCCAGGAAAAACATGATGCCAATACAATAACGGATGTTGACCAAAAATTTTTTTTAAAAGTTTGGGAGGTTTCAAAACTGCAAAGAATCAGGAAAATTTCACAGGGAAGGGGGGAAAACCAAAAGGGGGAATGGGGGGGGAGAGTAATGGGGACCAAGACATGTGGAAGGGTATCAATGTATGTGAATTAATGCACCTTCTATCTGGCAAATATCATGTAACCCTTTTATTAAATACAATAAAACAATATTAAAAAAATCAGGAAAATTTCTATAACCTCAACCTAACAAGTTATGGTTTATGACATACATTCATTTGTACTGTTCAAGGATAGCTCTTACATAGCAAAGACTTTAGCTTACAATTTTAAATCCATTTTATATTTATTGTGAATATATCCTCAATGTTGTACACAATTTGAAAATAGACATTTAACTATGTACAGGGCATGTTGTATGAATGTACTCTAACTTGTGGTTGATTGATCTTGATCCTGTTAAAAATCAGTAAAATATCCCCAGATGTAAGTGGCTTATGCCTGTAATCCTGGCTACTAAGGAGGCTAAGTTCTGAGGATCGTGATTCAAAGCCAGCCCAGGCAGAAAAGTCTGTGATACTCTTCTCTCCAATTAACCACCAGAAAACCGGAAGTGGTGCTCTTGCTCCAGGGATTTGGTGGTAGCCTTGAGCTGAAGAGCTCAAGGACAGCACCCAAGCCAAGTTCAAGCCCCACAAATGACACCCCCCAACATAAAAATCAGTAAAAATCTGGAATATCTTGTGTATAATGTTTCATTCGTTTCTGACATTTAGATAGAATAGAGGTTCAGATATTATTAGAAAATAATATGCTTCCTTTGTGCTGTGGCGTCTGTGACACTGAACATTTACTAGACAAAAGAAAGAAGGTAAGAAAACTTCAAATGCTTGTAATTTAGCAAGGTGGAAAATAAATGCTGCTGTCACATTTATAGCCTTTGTTTAAACTATCTGAACTTTCAACATTGTGGGTTTGTGTGGGTTTTTATTTTTTACTGAAACCAAGAATTTTTCCAATCAGTTTGTAGACTAAAAATATATCGCAAATTCAGCAGTGGTATTTGACACTATTTTGAAAATGAGCTATAGAACTTGTATATGGGGATGGTGGAAAATCTGGAAGAGAGTGAAGGAAGGGGTGATATCTTCCAAAGAAAATTGTACTCTTTACCTGATTTATAGAACTGTAACCCCTCTGTACATCACCTTAACAACACTGAAATTTCTAAAAGTACATTTTGGATTTCTACATTCACTGTAAAGCTTTCTAAGTGCATTTGGCACAATGTGCAGATAAACTAATTCTTTAATGTTTAAAGTTTGCAGAATTCCCTATTATGGTTAAAATACTCATCTTAAGGACTGGGAGTTTGGACTGGTGGTAGAGTGCTCACCTAGCGTGCTCGAAGATCTGGGTTTGATTCTTTGGTACCACATATGTAGAAAAATGCAAGAAATAGTGCTGTGGCTCAAATGGTAGAGCTCTAGCCTTGAGAAACTTCAAGGACAGTGGTCAGGCCAAGTTACCAAGAAATGTTACCAAGAAATTTTTTGGTGAAGTCAATTCTTTCTGATGCTGCAATAGACTTGAAGAGACAAAACTGGTTCTCAGATAGTTGCATTTCCTTCTTTACAGGCTGCTCTCCTGAACTTGATGGAAAGTTTTAGTTAGCAAGATGAGCCTACACTTTCTCAGATTGAGTATTTAGATTTATTGTTAGATACAGACAAGAACTCATCTGAGGCCTTGTAAGATGCATTTGTGATAGGTGACCTAGAAAATCTTAATTGTGTAAATTGAAAGTGATCAGATATTTATTATCATCTATACCATTGATTATATTTTAATTTTTATTGTGATTAATAGAAGGGTTACATTATATTCACATGATAGATGGTGCATAACTTCACAAACATTGATACTGTTTCTCATGACATAGTCCTCATTTCCCTCCCCTGCTTATCTTGATTTCCCCCTTCCCTATCCAATTTCAAATAACCAATTAAGCACATATAAAATATATCAAATAACAAGGTGAAATATTGAAGCTGGCAGGTCCCAATAGTCTCCTTCATTTGTCATAATCAATAGAAACCTTGGGTTCTCCTAGCAAATATTTACAATAGAACAAAATCTAGAGACATTATGCCAAATAGTATCACACTAAATATAAGGACCTCCAGGATAAGAAACCAAAGCCATATAATGAGTAACAGTTGTTCTTAATGTACTGTGTTATCTCTCATCTCTTTTGCCATCCCTTGGTTATCTCATATTGTTTCAATATTTTTAAAAAATGGTTCAAATACTTTTTTGAGTTAATGATGGATGCATTTTAATGACTGATGTTTGGGTTTTTGTGGAAAGACTTGGTTGCTTGAAGTATGACTTTGGATATTTCTCTGAAGGTATTTTTTATCTATCTATGATATAATTATTCTTATCTGGTCAATGGAAATAATCTAGGATACTTCATCTCTCTGATTCATCAAAATGATAAGTGCAGTTGTTAGTTGATTTTATTTTCTCATCTTGGCTTGAATTTTTGTAGACTATAAAGTTGTATTGGTTTTGTCTTCATTTTTCCTCCCTCCTTTCTTATAATTTTCCAAGAAAGAAGATTGTTGGCAGAGATCAAATTACTTCTCCCAAGATTTTGAAAGGCTGACTCAAAGGATTAAGCTGGCATAGAGAAGGATGAATTGTTTGGAGGATAGTGGAGATTAAATTATATTTTCTTTAGGTCCTATAGTTTTGAAGCTCACCTAGTGACTGAAAAAGCTTGATGATCAAGCTTGGATAATACTATATTTCATGTTCTATTATGACATGGAAACTGTAGCTGTTTGTTTACATCACGCTGAGGGCTTGGTTAGGTGTGGATTGGAAAGCAGATAGCCCTCTTCGAACATTGTGACTTGTACTGGCCTTGTGCAATAAATGAGAACTAAATCAGATTTATATTCACTTAGTAAGGAAATAAGAATTATTTGATGACATGAGCTTATGGCTTGCACTTTCTACTTATGCCAAAATTGTTTCACTTATTTGGACTCGCCAAAAAATAAGTAACAACTAGTCATTTTGAGTAAAGCCTTTACAATTCTAAAGAAATGATAAAATCTACCAAAGAAACACATCTTGTCATCAGAGTTAAAGATTGCATATCCGCTTAACTCCCTGAAAGGTCTCAATTAGTTCATGCCGACACAAGACCATTAACAGCCCTCAGCAATGAATACTGTTAGCAAAGGTTGAAATTTGCTCAGTCCTGTACAAACTGAGATCAAAGTGTGGTGATGCATAGTATATTCCAGTTATAAGTGGTTATTGTTCTTCCTATAAATACAAAAGTATCTCTGACTTTACTGACAGGTAGCTAGAAATATTACATTTATTACTGGCAAAGTAATGCAAGTTATGGATAACAGAAAACATTTCAGATATCAAGTATAGATTCTAATCCCCACAGATTCCAAAATTACTAATCAGCAGAAAAAATGACTGTCAATTGGATTAGATTCTATTTTTATGGTTCTAAAAAATCATATCATTCAGCAAACGCATAATGACTCAAACGAACAAAAATCAACAAGTAATCATAGAGCAGTCCAAGAAAAGCTCTTAAGTCATATTTTCCCTCAGACTAATGTCTTCTATGGGTGTTTCCATATCTGAGTGCAAATAGGTACTACAGCCAAAAAATTAACTTGTCTACTGGGGTTGGGGAGGGGTTTGCCTTGATATTTTAGGTTTCAGAGCCATAAATTATAAAATTTATCACTGATTTAAGTCAAAATATCAATTTTGTTTATTAATTCCATTTCTACCTTTCACTATAAATATCACCTGAAATGTTTGTAATTAGGAGACAAAGACTGACATTCACATTCTTCTACCATCTCAAACAAAGCGCCAGTCCACTTGCTATTCCCTGAATTCTTCCTAAATTGAAATGCATCAGTTGTGTTCTTTGAGGATATATGGGCTAGTTGTGTTATGTATTTTGTGGACTTTTCATTGCTATGCCATTTTAAAGACCGCATATTTACAAAAACGTAAATGCATCGCATGTGTAAGTCTATATTTTACATTGGAAAAGATGATGTGGAGTTTGCAGCAGGGATGAAGTGTAAGCATTAGATGGGGAGGCAGAAGATGTGTTCATATCCTGGCCTCACTAATCCTTACTAGTATGAGCACTAATACATTGATTATGTGTTTCATCTGTTTCAACTACACCATGAGAGTTCAATGCCTGACTTTCTAACCTCAAAATGTTATTGTGAGGATAAAAGAAGATAATTAATGTGAAAAATACTCACTGATTAGCAAGATGTTCTATAGACTCAAGAAGTTGTTATGTGTTCCAAATCTGTTCCTTTTTTTGATTTAAATTTTATTGTAAAGGGTTTACAGTTACATAAGTCAGATAAGTGTTAAGCCCCCCCTCTTTTTCTCCCATTTTCCCTTTCTGATTCCTCTCTCCTGCAAGTTCTAAAGTTCATTTCCAACATAGAGTCTACTGAGTATCACTGTTGAATTGGTTTACCCTTTGTCCTACAATTTCTGTGATTAATTCCCTTCCCCAAATCATATAAACATATATACAAGACAAAATGTACAGAAAAATTTTTTAAAAAACCTAGTAACGTCAGGGAATAAGCCCAAGGAATATAGGAGAGAAAAAAGAAATAAATGCAAACAGTACAATTAATAAAATACCTCATTTCCATTTCTTTGAGTTCATTTTGATAGGCATTATTTTATATGGTCATTTGCATGTAGTTATTGAGCTATTGTGGTCCTTTCCTAAGAATATCATAGACATATTCTAATTATCACAAATGAGGGAAACCATGAAGCCTAGGTTTCTTTGAATCTGGCTTATTTCATTTCATATATTTTTCCGCAAAAAAAATTTCCATTTCTTTATAAGTGGATGAAGAAACCAAAAGCCTAACTTCTCTAGTTAAACAACAGAGAAACATAGGGCAGACTAGGAACTTTTTGCCATTAGCTATTTTCTGAACATGCTGCAATTGTTTTTATTTTTTCCACTGTGAGAAATGCTACTTTCATGCACGTGTTTCTGTGAACATAAGTTTCCGTTCTTGCGGGTGTGTACATCAGAGTGCACATGGTAACCAAGGAGAGCGTGATAATTTTTCAACCTCCAGGACATTTCTGTCATGGTTGCAGTAGGTGATTGGTCCATTTTCCCCGCTTTTTCCTGGCACTCATCCTATCCCATTTTAAACTACAAACATAGCCATCTGAGTGAATAGAAAGTCATACATCAATGTAGTTTTACCTGTATTTCCTTAGTAAAAATGATTGTGGGTACTTTTTCATATGCTTGAATGATTTAATGTGTGTGAAAATAAATAGAAGTAAGAATAGGTTAAAAAGTTACAAACAAATTGCACAAAATTGCTTCGTTATGATATTTACATACATGAATACAATGCATTTTGATTAAATTTATTCTACGCATAGTAATTCAGAAATAAATATTTTTAGAAAGGAAGGACACATTAAATTAATGAAAATGAGAAATATCAAACCTATGGAATATAACAAAAGCAGTTCTATGAAGATTATGCACATAAGTTAAAATGATCAAGTGGAAACTTCATTCAAGAAACCAGAAATAGGAGAACAAATTAATTCAAAAATTTTTAAAAAGAAACAATTCATGCAGAAATTGACAAAATCAGACTAAATTTTTGTGAATGATTAATGGAATAAAGTTTATTCGAGTTTATTAAAGTTTATTACACACAAAAAAGTAAGGACAAAAAGAGAAGACTCAATTACAGAAGTACAAGAAAGATACTGTGCATTAGTCTGAAATTACTCTTTGGTAAGTATATATGAAATGAAGAAATGTTCTGGACACATATTCCCTATCAAAATTGAATTCGGAGTAAACCAAAATCCTGAACACAACAAAAACAAGAAAAAAACATATATTATTAATATAAAGCCTCTCAACCAAAAAAAATCTTAGTGCAGGATATCACTTCTGAATTTCGAATAATTTTTAACACAATACAATTTGTTTCAGGCTATTAAAAAGAAGGCAAAGGACTAGAGAGTGTCCTAGTAGCAGGGGGTTAACCAGGTATGCACAAAGGTCTAGGATCAATTCCTCAGTACCAAATACACAGAAAAAGCCATAAGTGGCACTGTGACTGAATTGGTAGAGCACTAGCCTTGAACAAAGTATCCAAGGGCAGTGCCCAAGCCCTGAGTTCAAGCCCCAGGACTAGCAAAAAAAAACAAGACAAAGTGAAGTAACCCGTTGAATTACATTTCAAGTCCAGAATTGGTCAAAAATAAATTGTAATATAACAAGAAAACTACATACTAATATTCTTCATGAACATAGATACAAAATTTCTCAAACATACTAGCAAACCAAATTTAACATCACATAAAAGTATCTATTCACCATGATCAGGTGGAATTTATGTTAGGAAAGCAAGGTTTGTTCAAAATACACAAATCAATAGACATAATAAATTTCTATCAACAGAGTAAAAGATAAAAGACATCTGGTCATTCAATAGATTCAGGGAAAGCATTCAGTTAAATTCACCATGTTGATGTTCTCCCCCAAATTACAAAAATATGTATAATATATCTTAACAATAATCTTTTATGTATTTATGCCCATGAAATGAACTTAGTATGTAGAAGAATTATCTGTACCCATCAATTTTTTTAATATACTTTACAATAGGCAATATAAAGGACAAACTAAATGTCTATGGAAGAGTAGATTTTTTAAAATCATAGTATGTACTATACATAAAATCATACATAGGTAAACATTCCATTTTTAAGGACTAAACAGACCTTAAAATATTTAAATGCAATTTATAGCAATAGGAATGTCATTATATATATATGTAATAGTATGTATACTATATAAAAATATATATGTTCTATTTGTCAAATGGGTCTAAGTAAAGCTAAAAAGGAAAAAAAATAGATAAACAACTCTTAGAAATCCTGGGGCTAGGAATTTGGCCTACTGGTAGAGTGCTTGCCTAGCATGCATGAAGACCTGGGTTCAATTCCTTGGTACCACATACATAGAAAAAGCTGGAAGTGGTGCTGTGGCTCAGATGGTAGAACTCTAGCCTTGAGAAATCCCAAGAACAATGCTCAGGCCCTGAGTTCAGTCCCCAGGACTGGCAAAAAGAAAAAGAAAAAAAAAGAAATAGATAATCCTATGATCCTAAGGCATTTCGGAGCTCTCTGAATTCTTCTCTTCTAGGTTGTATATTCTTACTACTACCTCCAGATCTTATATTTATTTACAAGTAAGTAAAAGGTCTATCATTTTCATAGTAGTTAAAAATGTCTTTTCATACCTTGATTGCTTCCAGTTGCCCACTTTCTGCTTCAAGAATAAATGTTGAAAGACACAGGCAATTTCAGTCACAGGAATAAATACACGAATTCCCTAGGCTCTCTGAAAATGGCACAGTAATGCTAGATAAAATATGAGATATGCCATTGCTAAGATTTAATGCAGTTTTAAGAGCTTTCTTTTTTGTATGTTTTGTTTAACTGGAGGAGAGTCTCCCTCAGCTTCCATTACAGTTAAATCTGTAGTATTTGCAACACTGACTGGCCTTTAGTTAGGTTATTTCTTGAATAAATGATGTCTAGCTTTTATGATATAAATACAAGCAAGTTGGAATTGCTCAAAGTAATTTCTGTGTATCAAGGTAAGATGGTGGTTGAACCCAAATACACTGTGTTCAACTAGTTTTAAATGATACTCAGAAATGCACAGAAAAAAATTTCCCTTTATGTATGATTTTCTTGCTTTATATCTAGGCAAGTAAGTGATAGTATAGAGAGAAATGTGAACAAAAAGTGAGAACTCAAGGCTTTCAGTGAGAGGAAACAAAACATTTACTCTGTGGGCCTCAAGCAGCAGAACTAAAACATATGACCCCATGAAATATTAACCCAGTGAAGGAGGAGAATGCACATAGACATCTGAAAGTAAGAGCTTCCATTGTAAGCACAGGAGGAATTTCAATACCAAACTTGACTCTATTACAGAGCTATAGTGACCAAAACAGCTTGGTATTGGCACAAGAACAGGCCTGAAGACCAGTGGAATAGAACTGAGGACCTAGATATTAACCCATAGACCTATGGCCACCTAATCTTTGATAAGGGAGCCAAAAAATAGAATGGAAGAAAGACAGTCTCTTCAACAAGTGGTGCTGGCAGAACTGGTTAAGCACCTGCTTAAAACTAAAGTCAGATCCTTCTTTGTCACCCTGTACCAGGATTAACTCCAAATGGACCAAGACCACGAGGTTGAAGCTGATAGACTGAAAACTTTATAGAAGGAATAGGAGATACACTAGGTCTCCTTGGCACAGGTCGAAACTTTCTTAATAAGGACAAAGAAATACAACAAATCAGAGAAAGGCTGGATAAGTGGGACTGCATTAAACTGCAGAGCTTCTGTATGGAAAAGGACATAGCTAGCAAATTAACTAGAAAGCCCACAGAGTGGGAGAAGATCTTCACTAACCATACAACAAAGGCCTCATATGTAAAATATATCAACAGCTCAAAAAATTAAATCACTCCAAAACTAATCTCCAAAGAAACAACCATCCCATTAAATGATGAGCCAAAGGCTTAAAGAGAGTCTTCTCTGAAGAAGAAATAAGAATGGCCAATATACACATGAAGAAATGCTCGACATCTCTGGTCATAAAAGAAATGAAAATCAAAACAACTCTAAGGTCCCACCTCACTCCAGTTAGAATGGCCAGGATCAAGAAAACTAATAACAACAGATGCTGGAGGGGATGTGGCCAGGAGGGATCACTACTACACTGTTGGTGGGAGTACAATCTCATTCAACCACTATGGAAAGCAGTATGGCTGTTCCTCAAAAAACTAAACATAGGAAAATGGGTTGTGGGTCCAGACTGGTGACTGGAGGCAGCGCGGGTCTGGTGTGGGGCTGGTGGAGAGGCTCAGGCCTGTCGGCCCAGTGGCTTACACAATGGTAGAGGATGAACTGGCCCACTTCAATAAATGCATAAATGAATTTGGGAGAAAGTTCCGAAATACTCTGAGTGATACTCCCTCTCAGGTGGTGGGGCTGAGAGATGCCTATAAGGACTCCATTAAGCACTGTCAGAAAAGCTGTCCATGAAATTAAAAGAAGAAGAAAGAATGGTTGAGATGTTTCTGGAATATCACAATCGTCTGAGAGTAGAGGTGTGTGTATTATTGCTCCAGGCTTGTGCTCCATGCAGAGGTCTGCAGGCAGAATAAGATCATCCAAGAAAAAAAAGAGCACCTCTTAAAGTTGGTTGCTAAAGTAAAAGGCAAAAAGCAGAAGCTGGAAGTATTGACAGCAAACCTCCAGGATCTTAAGGAAGAATATTCTAGGAAAAAAGAAGCAATTGCCATTGCTAACAAAGCTAATGAAGAGAGGTTAAAAAGATTGCAAACATTAGCAGATGTGTATAAAGATCGACTTGGACTAGAAATTAGAAAAATTTATGGTGGAAAATTGCAGTTTATATTCACTGGTATTGACCCCAAGCATCCTGAGACTCCGTTTATGTTTTCCTTACATCTAAATGAAGCAAGAGACTATGAAGTGTCAGATAGTGCTCCTCATCTTGAGTGCCTTCCAGAACTGCAAGAGAAAGTGAGGAAGACCAACAATTTTTCAGCTTTTCTCGCCAATGTTCGGAAAGCTTTTACTGCTATGGTTTATAATTAATGTCTAAATATTGTAAAAAGGTGAATGGTTGTCTTTTCTGCCATGTATCTCTTTGTAAAAGAGTTCTCATGTATTTTCTACTTATAATTCATTGCTATATTTGTGATGTCTCTATGTGATGTATAGGAAATCAGACCATCTTATCCCCAAATGTGTCTCTTTGATGTAAATATATTTGAGTTGAAGAAGAAGCAAAGTGAGAAAAGCTCTCTGCCCTCCCTCCTAAAAGCAAGGTATAACATGGTAAAAGTAAAAGTGTCCCTGATCCCCATGTTCATAAAGCAGAATGGAAGCTCATCATTAAAGAGAATCTTTCCCAGTTCACACATGGTGGCTAGGGAATTGATACGCCTTACTTCATTGGTTTATTCCCATGACCTTATGCTCCACTGCTCTCCACCTCTAGAGGCCTAAATTATTTTCTTGTGTAAAAACTTTTTTGATGACTGTAGTAGCCAGACCTCTAAGCAACTACTTTGTTACCTTTCATTGATTACCTTTCATTGCATTAATAAACATTTTCTTTTATCTTTATTACCTTGTCTTTTTACAGGCTTCTCTCAAGTTTGAATTTCTGAGGTTTGATGTAAGTCTTTTCTTCCACTTGTATCCCTTTAAGTTATTTTAATTAATGTCTTAAGGAAAGGTTGACAAAGTAAATGCGCCCTTAAAAAAAAAACAAAAACTAAACATAGAACTCCTCTATGACCCAGCAATTGCACTACTTGGCATTTACCCAATTGTCCAGAAACAAGGACATACTAAATCCACTAGCAGAATGATGTTCATTGCAGCACTATTTACCATAGCAAGGGTATGGAACCAACCCAGATGTCCCTCAGTTGATGAGTGGATCAGCAAGATATGGTATTATAGACACGGTGGAATTCTATGGAATGACATTGCCCCATTTGTAAGGAAATCATTTGTAGAAAAAATCATATTAAGTGAGGTAAGCCAAACTCAAAGAAACATAGGCTCAATAGTTTCCCTCATTTGTCATAATCAATAGAAACCTTGGGCTCTCCTAGCAGAGATTTACAATAGAAGAAAACCTAGAGACATAAGGCCATATAGTATGATGCTAAATGAAAGGACCTCCAGGATATAGAAACAAAAGCCATATAATGAATGATTGATGTCCTTAATGTACTGTTATCTCTCATCTCTTTTGCTGTCCCTTGGCTATCTCATATTGTTATAGTATTTCACCTTGTTATCTGCTATATTGTATATATACCTATTTGATTATTTGAAGTGGGATAGGGAAGGGAAGAAAACAAGATGAGGGGCTGGGGCAGAGGGAGGAAAATGGGGACCAAGATATGAGAGAGGGTATCAGTGTATGTGAAGTAATGCACCTTCTATCTGGTGAATATAATGTAACCATTGTATTAATTACAATAAAAATATATGAAAAAAAAGTTTCTGTTGTAGATGAACTCTCCACCATATGTAACAAAAAAAACCTTCAGGTTTTCTTTTGGTATTTCAGGAAAAGCCAATGTCTACTTGATAAGCGCCATAGTCATTAAAATCAAATTCTAGATGAACTAAGAGCTCAGTTAGTTCATCTGCAAATCATCAATAATCCTATTTCCAAATTCCTCTCGCAAACCAGTAGCAGAGATGTGGTTGTTTCATACCAGCTCTCTGGTGCCAGTTTTCTGTGTCTCATAGTTGTACATTACTCTGTCACTTTACCTAACAGAAGTTCAAGGAAGAAAGATTCATTTTGGCTTATGATTTCAGAGAGTTCAGGTTGTCATTACTTGTCCTTGTATACTTGGGAAAAATAAAAATATCAGGTGGATAGGAGCTAGTGGCAGAGAAGCTTCTTTGTTCTAATTGTAGAGAGGAAGATGTGAGAGAAACAGACAAAGGGACCTTCACAGTGAACTAGAGAAAGTCAGAGAGGCCAGGGACAGTGAATCTACAAGAACCTGTCCCCTGTGACTTTCTTTGTACAGGCTGACCCCATCTCTGAAAGTTTCAGATGTCCCAAAACAACACTACCAGCTGAGAACCAATCTTTCAACACTTTAGTCTGTGGGGAATACTCAGTCCATAACATCTTCTTTGCCAACCTAGGCAAAGTATTTTAAGAAACAGTTATGGACATTTATTTCCCCAAACAATTGGAAGCACAGAGAGAAATAGTTAGGAAATACACAAGAATTGTGTATTCTCAGCCCTTTCATATTCAATCATACATAAAACTGCCTTGAGGCTCGAATTGTGTGCCCCGTACTCCTTTGACACATGGTAATAGCATCCTATTCATTTCATAGAGTCTCGGATGCTAGATATAGTCACAATGTACACACACACAAAATGTCAGAAGGCTCACATAAACAGATGCTCGAATTTAGGGGTTGTTATTTCACTTGCTAGCATCCCAACATCATTTTGTCATCTGGATCCAAGTGCAAGTCACACAAGCATCAACACTGTTATTATTCTGGTGGTAGAGGAGCGTATGGCATCTGGTTAGCTTTTAGAGAAGCTAGCAGCTATACTTCTCATTAAGCACGACTCGAATAGCCATGGGGCAGGCAGGCTTTTTAAAGCTGTGTTACTCATTTAACAAATGCCAGATGCCAGGCTGGAATGATAAACATAAGCCAGGTTGAACTTGAATATATTAATGTGCCATATGGCTAAGTCTGTGTTACTCATTTTGTTTTCACACAGTGTAGCTTGTGGAATGGACTCTCAAGACTCCATGTGCTTCCCTTGATTTAGTACACTGGATTCCAATCCAGAATGTTCTTTTAGGTTAATCTAACTCTTGAGGGGCTGATTGGTTGCTTCATGCGTCTCTTTCTTCAACTGAAGGTTTTAAGAGTTTTATTTATATAAAGGTGGTGATAGATTTCACCTTAACTAAACTCAAGTAAAAAATGATTCCTGCTTTTTCCATGACTAGCAATAATCTTCGCTTATACATACATGCTATCTTGATAACATTTTCAATAAAAGCATTCAGAAATAGTTATGGAAGTTAGTCCTGGTAGAGATACATATTCTGGCTGGGCCAGATCTCCATCCAATGTGAAAAATATTTTGTAAAGGGCCTTTGCCTTTTTGACTTTGAATTTGGTTAATTTGTCATGCCCTAATTTCGTTTCAAATAATAATTGTGCCTGCCTGGTTAAGAGGACTTTCAACTTTTGGGAAAGCAATGCTATGGAACTTTGAGTTTTTAGGAAGAAAATCTAGAGGGATTAAAAAATATCCCTTGCATGTACCCTATGTTTTCATTGTTGCTTACGAAAATATCTATGTGCACTTATTTTTCCCTACAAAACATTTAGCTATGATTCATTTTTCCAACTGGGGAATTTTCAAAATTAAACCACTTTTAAGCAACCCCTATCAAGTTCTTATTTGGTTATTTCTTTGGTAGACAAAAGTTATAATACTTGCTACAAATCTAAAGTTAGTTGCAACTTTGATGTGACACTTGACTCTTGAATTAACGTCACAAACAAATACAGTGACAGAATTATGCATACATTTCAGAAGTTATATTTAGTATAAGGTTTCCACCAATTGCTTTAGTAACTTTATCACTTTATGGTTTTCATTTAAAATGGAAAGTCACTTTGTTTTCCAGGATTCCCGGGATGTAAGAGTCAGTAAATCAATGAAACAAACAAAATAAGAAACAATAATACATGTAAAATTATGAAAATCAATAAATGAAAACTATTTCTCATCAGTGTTTTATATTCATTTATTCTGATTTCAGGTACAAAAATGAGACATTGGATGCATTATTTTTCCCCCTGTGACTTGAACTCAGGGTCTGGGTGCTGTCCCTCAGCTTTAGTGTTCAAAGCTGGTGCTCAGCCACTTGAGCTACAGCTCCACTTCTCTCTGATAGGTCATCAGTTGGAGATGACTCTTACTGACTTTCCCGCCTGGTGGCTTGAACTAGTGATCCTTAGATCTCAGCTTCTTGAATACCTAGAATTATGGATGTGAGCCACCTGCACCCGGCTGCATCCATTTTTGTTGTGGGTCATGGGGCTTGAACTTGGCCTGGGCTCTGTCCCTGAGCTCTTCAGCTCAAGGCTACCACCCTACCCCTGAGCCAAGCCCTGCTTCCCATTTTCTAGAGATTAATTGGAGATAAGAGTTTCAGGTAGTTTTGTGCCCGGGCTGGCTTTGAGCCTTACTCCTCAGATCTCAGCCTCTTGAAAAGCTAGGATTACAGGCATGAGCCCCCATGCCCTGCTTGCATTCATTTTTATTTATTCTTTATCTGTTTGTTTTACAAAAATTAAAATTTTAGAAATATATGACCACAACCGATACTAGAAACATAAGCTTAGTGATGAAAAAGCATATACAATTAAAACCATATCACACAATTTTTTTTGGTCAGTTGAATGGCTTGAACTCAGGAACTAAATGTTGTCCCTGTCTACTGAATAGCTAAGATTACAGGCATGAGCCACCGGTGCTCACATATACAACTATTTATGTGTAATAAAAACAAACATCATTGTCATCATCATCATCATCATCATCATCATCATCATCATCAAAAGAATTGTGGAATCTCTCATATATTCTAAATCTTAGCTCTATCTCTTTCTGACTGAAATCAAGTTAATTATTTTATCAATGATTTAATGACCCTAGAAGGCTCTAATATTGTTGAAATTATTCTTTCTTTACTCTTTCCATTAGAAAAAAAATCTGACATAGAAAGACCTTATCTCTCTTGTTAAGTATTACATTTCTTAGAAGGCTATTTGGAATGTTCCAAGTATTTTGTAATCATTGAGTTAATGGATAAAATATGAGTTAAAAAACTAACATGATTTTTAAATTATTTTTGTAACAATGAGAACCACTGCAATAGTTGGACATGGGCAATGGGGTGGAGAGGTGGTAGTGGAATAAGCTATTCTAAGGAATGGAAGTCTAACTGCATCCTACTAAATAGGTGTTTGGGTGATTGTGTGGATATCAACACTAGAGAAAGAAGTAATTGCTTAAATCTGATTTCATAGAATTTCATGGTAATAAAGAAAATCACAATGATCCCAACACCTAAACAAGAAGCTCCTCCTTAAAAACTATTTCTGGTTTTGAGATTTTGTAATACTCTCACCACTCCCAAATTCTCACTTCAGGAGTTAAACCTCCAATCTTTCATAAGTAGAGAGCAAAAGACTTTCATGGGAAGGTCATGACATACTGACAGAAGTCAACATGCCCCCATCAATCTTCCTACTTTGAGGAATGGGAAACATGATAAACTGGCATTATTCATGCATGTTATAGTCTCACTTTTGAAGCTTGCACAACTGGTCTATTCCAGGCTGGTCTTTATTTGGCTCAGCCTTATGTGAGCTAAGGACAAGGGGCCATTTTCCATCCTATTTATGCTCTGAGCCAAGAGTGAAGTGCCCTTGAATTTTGAATTCTGCAATTATGCCAAGTTCAGAATAAGATGAATAATGAACCATGATGAATAATTGGTCTTATTTCCAGAATCTGTTTAGTGAACGAGAAGTATATTTAGTATTATTTGTCTAGAATGCTGAGGTTTTTTCATTAAGCAGCTAGAGCAGCTAACTCACCATGGCTGATTCATGATGGCAAAAGAGCATTCTTATTCTCAAATTTACCTGAGGTTTCATTTCCTTTTTCAATAACACTGAAGTATATTACCAGTTCATTTCATCTTTTGTATTGCTGCAAAGTCTTTTTGTTTTACATTTTAGTGCAAAATTCATTGCTTCTTTTTATCCCCATCTCTCTAAATTTGGTACATGTTTCTTGTTCCATGGGCACCAACAAAAGTAGTTATATCTCAGTTTGCTTAATAAGACTCCTACAGCAATGATTATCTCACTCAATGGGAAACTGCTATTCAATGATACTATATATATATATAGTAAATATATAAAACAAATCATTGCTATTTCATATTCTTATATTCTTCCTTCCTTCCTAGATTATATTTCCAGGAAAATCCCAAAATCCCCACTCAAACTCATTTAAATACCTGTCTCTTAAATTGCAGAAAACTTACTCTAATTAACTTAATAGCAATCTATATTACCTGTATAGCTGAGTAGTTGTTATCTCTAGAGAAAAATCTTCCTGCTATGCTGAGCAGCTTTCAATTAAACATTCTAAATCAGTTTTAGGTGATCATTTGGTAGTCTCTGAAAAAATTACTAGAGTTCTTTTATATCTTGCATTCACCTAGATTATTTTTTTTACTATTTCTCATACTTTTATCTCAGTTATCTCTTTTATTGTCATTCCCAGCTAGTGGATAGTCATATCAGCTGATAATGTCGTCATTGTGATAGATGGGACTCATTCATCTTCTGGTCTGAACCAAATATTCTGACAGATAAATGGTGATGTGATGTTCAACCTCCATGTATTTCCAGTGTCTAGAGTGCTAGCTTTCTTACTCTGGGAACTTCAGTCAGAGATTAGGAAAATGATCATCTTCCATAAGGCAACAAGTTTCCTTGTCTAGTGTTTTTGCTTGTAAAGAACTACCCAACAGCAGATGTTCTCTCCATAATAACAGCCTCTGGTTTACTCATCTTCCACATAAATTGTGAGAAACAGAATTTGTGCTTAATCCATCCTTGTTCACTGTAAGAAATTAGTAAACAATACTAGTTGAAAGGATGTAGTGAGTAGGTATGCAGATAACTGTATCTAAGTCTAGAAAAGCAAGTCATAATGATAGGATACTTTGCTTCCAGGTCAATATCTCAGCATCATTATCTTCATTTCCTATAGTGATTTCTGTAGCTCCCTCTATGTCGTCTACTTGTGTTTGTCCCCCAATTCCCTGTACTAAACTCATTTTAATTTCTTAGTGTGCTTTTTATGTTCCTTACTCTGCCCAAACATTTGTAATGCCTTTATCATTTCCTGTTCCAGTGAGGCTAACGGATGTTTTTTTTTAATTACTACTTTGCCTCAGGGTGAGAAAGGCTAGTTTCCCCACACATAGAATTAGAGTGTGTTGATCTCACTTTTGTAGTTCTCTGTTCATGTCCAATGAATTTTAAAAAAAGTTTGAGCAATTCTCAGATATATTCTTCTAAATTCCTAACTATAGCTCAGAAAAGAAGAATTATACTGAGTTAACCTTTGTAATAAAAATCTGAGACTGAAATGACCCTGTATTTTTAACATCTTGGTATGTCATGAAACAAAAATACCCTTTCAGCTTCTTTCTCTAGCTTTATATTGAATGGTGTTTATGTAAGTTTAGGAGAAGTTATCATGGCAATCAATAAATTTTATGCCTTTCCAGCTAGGATAGTTGTGAACACCAATCATTTTTTTTCGATGGAAAGAACAGATTTTTTTTTAAACCTCTATGTCGTGAACAAAAAGAACTTCAGTTACTATGTTATCAATAAATCTAGCCATTATTCATAATTTCATTAACTAAACTAGTAATTGTGGCAGAAATCTGCATTGACTAAAGGCAAGCTACATAAAAACGAATGCTATTATTCTTTTTCTAAAAATGATCAAGTAACTTTAAACCTAAGATATTTGTTTTTATTGGGGAAAAATGACTTTTTTGCATAAACTTTCTTTTTCTACCTTATTCTTTTTACACCAACTATTGTTATTTGACAATACATTTTTAGTATCTAGTACTGCATGTTGCCCTCTTGTCCTTCACTCTTACTCATTCATATGTAAAAAATGCTTTTCAAAAAGAATTAATGGTTTTGCTAATGGGTTGACATGTAACATCTCTCTACCTTTGTATGTTTTCATTTATATCTGGTACAATTTCTTCATCTGATTTAACTATCTCATTTCAGAAACCATCTAATAGAAAAGCTTTTCCTCATATAAATAAGTGTCCCTGAAGATATATAAAATGGAAGAAGTCTAGCATAGTCCTTCCTTGTTCTACATACATAGGTACAATTCTATTCCAACACTCTAGTTAAAATTACCTTATTTCCCTGCTGTTTTGCCCAAAACTACTCCTTGTTACATAAGCCACAGTTCCACTTCCAGCATTTTACTAGTTAACTGAAGATAAGATTCTCACAGACTTCCCTCCCTAGGTTGGCACTGAATTGTGATCCTGAGATTTCAGCTTCCTGAGTAGTTAGGATTATACATGAGCCATCACTCCTTGGCTTCTTGAAGAAATTTTAACAAATGGATACTGGTCCCACTTTAGTTAAATCAGAATAGGCTATGTTGTGGTAACTACTTAACTTCTAGATCTTCATAGCTTTTGACATGGAAGTTTATTTTCTCTTATTTTCTCTGGACAATTAGGACTATTTATGTTTGGTTCATAGATTCTCAGATATCTCAAAGGCTGAGGCATAATGTTCGTTAAGACAGCTTCTCTTGAATGTTGTAGAACAACAAAACCTATAATTGTTTTTACTTATATGACATTAGATAAAATTTGGCATCATTTCTGCCTAAACTTTAAAGCACCAAGTATAGAGGAGGATATGGCTATCAGGCAAAAGATGAATGTATCTAGCAGCTGATACTTTTGAGTGTGTGTTTGTGTGTCTGTGTGTGTTTATGACAAAAAGAAAGAGAGGGAGAAGGAGAGAGAAAGAAAGGTTGAATCTCTTGAATGGAGCCTACAAATCTATCATCATGAGAATTATTTGCATGCAAGGCACAGTTAATTGGAAATTTGGCAATCAATTAATCAGAACAGCCTCAATTAGAAACCTTTTTCTAATTTATTTAATCTATGATGAATGATCATGGAAGTAAAAACTAATATTATTAATTTCTTAGCTTTTAAAATTTTATGTTAAACTGATTAGGTTAATAAAATCTGCCATCTAATTAGTTCTTTGTTTCCTGTTATTCAATATCAGTTTGATGATCCTATGTTTATCTGCGTTCATCTTCTATTTATTACATATGTATCCAGCATTTTTCATCCATCAATAGGAGGATCGCAGTGTTTTTCAAATGTACTTGCAATTCTTATGTGTTGCATGCTGGAACCAGTGACAATGCACCATAAAACTTGATATATAATTCCTCAAAATAGACTTCTTATTTGTGATAATTATATAATTCACAATAATTCCCTGGTTTAATTTTCTAGGTATTTGTGAAGATAGCATTGTTGAGTCATCAAAAATAATTGATATATATATATAAAACTCCTTATCAGTTAAAATATAATAATTTCTGGGATCAAGAAAGGTGTAATCATTCTGCTTTAGTTTTAGTTACATCTTATTGATGAAATTTTGGTCAATATGTACACGGTGTACCAACTTTCGGTGTGATACAAGCAAGTACAAGGAGTTTCTGAAGACCGATAATTCTGCTGCTTTACTCTCCCCTGATTTCAGTTCAAAGAAATTTTATGTCAAGTGTTAGGAAAAATAAATGTAAAAGAAAGGAAGAATTGGACAAATATTAATTTTACTATTCATTGAAAACAATCAACTGCTTGGAACAGAAAAAGCAAATTAGTACTCTGGAAGCAAATGGTATAGATTGGGGCAGGCTTCCCATTTTCCCTAAGTCAACTAGATACTCACAATTCACTCAAAATTATTAGCTGAATGGAGTAGCAATCCAATAAATGGATTTGTTTGTACAATCCAATATTCTAACGTTGAAGTCATATACTATAAACGTAAAATAATGCTTTTCTAACTGTGGTACTATTGCCCTTGTTAATTTGTTTTAAATGTTCTATTGATGTCATTCTTCATTTTGAAAATGAGAATACAGTTTAAGACTTGGAGTGAAATATAAAGAAAATTAGAAAACATGACAATATGGTAAATCACTTCCTAAGGTAGAAAGAAAACTTTCAGCCCTGATTGTTCTTTTTCTTTGTTGTTGTTGTTGTTGATTATAAGACTTGAGCTCTAGGCCTGGATGCTGTCCTGAGCTCTTCAGCTCAAGACAAGTGCTCTATCACTTGAGCCACAGTGCCATTTCCAGTTTTCTCGTGGTTAATTGGAGATAATTGTCTCCCGAGCTGGCTTTGAACCACAATCCTCAGATTTCAGCCTACTGAAAAGCTCGTGCCCGGATTCAGCCATGATTCTTAATTTACAGTTATAGTCTGATTAGTATTTTGAAATAGAGTTCCTGATCTATTTTTTTCCCCAACAGAGAGCAAGTTCTGCGATGATTCAGGTGCAAGTTACATTGTAGGTTCTTTCTAGGGGGACATTTAACTTTTCATACGAAGGACAAATTAAAGGGTTTTCTTCCTTTCATGATGAACTGTGTTTGATTTATCTTAGCATAACAGACAGACCCTGCTTTCTTGGTTTAGTTACAGTTGTTAATGCTGCCCAGAGTATAGATTTAAAATGAATGTTAATTGCTGAGATGAGAATTATCTGCAGACCATTTTATTTGTGCCCACTTGTCCTTTACGGATAAGAGGTTTGCAGTAAAATTGACAGTCCACTGCAGTGGATTTTTCTCTTCATAAAGATAGATTCGTTTTGCTATTGGGTTCTATCAGCCTTTATCACTCACTGTCACTTTGTTTAAAAACAATTTGACTTCATGTTTTCTGAACTGGCATTTGGAAGGTTTCCATGCTAGGTTGTAGGACAGAAATTTCACCTTGAAGAATTGCTCCCTTGTTTAACTTGGCATCACCGAGCAGTTGACACTGTGAATTTGTACATTTATGGTACTTATCAGTAGGGACCCAGGTGGCTGTCCTCAATATGAATGAGAACATGATGTCATGTAATAGTTCCTGCTTACTTTATATTTGTTCAAAGTGAACTGATCATAGTAGGATTTTTCTTTTCACAGAAAAAAAACTTCATTTACCCATAGGCAGTAGCATTGTGGTTTGCTATGATGTGTGTTATAGTTTCAGAGGAAATATACTAGGATTCAAAATGGTGATTTGATCATTTAAATCAACCCACTTTTAATATGTGGAATGTATACAGACTTACACATATGTATATATATGAAATGTCCAAAAGGAAAATAACCTCTCAGTGTATCTCTGAATCCTAGCCTAATAAAAATATAAAAAGATCAAGAAAAGAGTCAATTTGTACATGAATCATACTTTACGTAGTTCTTTTCCCCTCAGGACTCTGGGCACTATTTGAGTACAGTTAAAGAAAGCATCAAGGTGCTATGCATGCTTGCAATGGTAATATCATGGCCAAGAATTTACTTTCTGTATTTTACAGTAAAGAGCATACATATAATAATTATAGTTATTTGACTACTTCTTTGCACCCTGCATACATGCTTAGTATAAAACTAGATTTGCCATTGGTGAAACTGGGAAGGAGTTTACAACTTAAGATCATTAGTGAAGATAAACTTCCTGTTGCTTCCATAAGAAAAGATTAAGAAAAAATGTCACTTGAGTCATCATTACAAGAGTTTTATTAGTTACCTGGCTTGTCATTTTGGGGGGATATCATTTCATGGAAAATTTTATAATAAAACAGAAAATAAACTTTGGAAAACTTTGCTATTCATAGGAGCTAAGAAGTATATATATATGTACATATATATATTCCCATATTTGGAGGTGTTTTATGGCTTGGTGATGTAGTATGGGAGCTTTATTGCTGCCACTCCTCAGAATCTTCATGAGGCCCATTTCATGCTTCACAAGGGAATTTTTACATCACCAAATGCACTGCTGACCACTACTGTACAAAGTAACCTAGTTGAACTGGAAAATAATTATTAAACAACTGTTTCATAATAATACCTGCTAAGTAGAGCTCCCCTCTTAAATTAATGGAAATGTAGAGAGGCAGTAGACTCAAATAAAAATTACTTGATTTTGGATTTTGCTAACATGACTAAATCTTGTATTTCTAATTCTTTATTTACTTTTTTATTATAATGAGTTTATTTAATATATATCCAAATCCATATTAATAGTGTACTTATTTATGTACACATCCAACCCATATTTATTTATTTAGTCCCAATAGAGTCCCAAACTACATCCTCTCAGACCTGTAATATTTTTGATCCAGTGGGAAGTGGTGAGACTCACAGTTACTATAACACAAGGAATGGGCTGTGATCTCTGTGATATAGGAAGCATAGGAATTGAACTGAGAAGTTATTGGGATTCATGCTTGGAGTAATGGGCGGGGGGGGGTGATGTTATCTCCAGCAAACTGGAAGGAATAGTAGTATGTGGAAAGAAGTAGTGTAATGAAAAGAAAAGCAACTTGAAGAGTGAGAGGAATAATCTAGAACAGAAGTGAGTAAGGACTGACTAAGGAGGGGCAGCAAAAGTTTTATTCTATGATTTGAGAGAGTAGATGAATAAGGTGGTATTATAAAGAGACTCAGCACACTTCTGTCAGACAGAACATTACTCTAGATTTCTTTAATTTTTATTTAATTTTATTGTCAAAGTGGTGTACATGGAGTTACAGTTACAGCCAGACTTCTTTTCATACATTCATTTTGCCTCTGCACAATATCTCTAAAATATAGAGTTCAGTCATGCCTAGTCCCTTGGAGAGCAATTACTTTGATTATAAAGAATTAAAATCTATTCCTGCAAACAGATCTGATTTTATATCTCTGCTTATAAAATGTCATAGGAAGATGTCTTGATAAAGCACAATGTCAATGAAGCAGAGTTGATGGTGAAACTAAGTGATTTTTATAATTATCTGTAGCAAGCTATAAAAACATGAGAGAAAGCAGTCTTTCTTTGCTTGGAAGTCACTTATACTTATTGCAAAAACAGGTTGACCAGATGACTTACATAATAGTAATTCCTCCCTGATATTATTTTATCTGGACATCCTTAGAACACCAGTTATGAAGACCTTATGCCTGGAAGGCAGTAATATGTGATCTTACTCCAAGGGAGACTTTAGTTTTTTCTGAGATTAACAGAACATTTGAGATAAAATTAGTGACTGATGGAATAGCTAAATCAGTACATCTCACTGGGAAATTTCTTGCTCTATTTTGGGTTGATTTAAAATGCACAAACCATGAATTTATCAAAGCATCAAGGAGCATGGAACATCCTATTTTTATTTTTAAACAACACAGGAAAACTCCCTGTCCTTTATCACATGGGAGCTTGTCGTGGTCTCCAAGATGTATGCTGGGGACAGTCTGATAGAAAAGTCCAGAGCTATAATAACTAACCAAAATTTGACAGAAATCTGAAAGTAGCATGGAAGTCTAACTCAAGGAATTTAGGTGTCAGAGGTGTGTTAAGCAATAGGGTTAACTTGGCAAAGACAATAACAAGAGAAAATTCAACATCCTTATAAGGTACATTTATTTTATGGCATCTTTATATGGGATAGCTAGTTGAAAACTGACTCCCTTCCAAATGTACATAAGACAGGTGGTTTGCCTTTTGATAATTCGTTCAAAAGTCATAAAGCAAGGCAGTGGTGATAACAGGCACACATTATTTTGGGCCCATGACAAAGTGATTACCTCTAAACTATCATTAATACAGCTTTGAAGTAGATGGGTAAGAGTTTCATACCATTTGTTAACTTGCATTGATAGTTAACTTGTTGCTTATTCTCTTATCTGATCACAAATCTTCTATTAGATCTGATTTAATCCCATATAGTGTGTTCATTATGTTTGGTTTCTGGAGAGCTCAACAGGAAAATACTTAAAAATTTGAGAGTCTAGTATACTGAAAATTAATTACATTGTATGGTAAACCTGGTAAATTTATTCTCATAAATGATAAATATGATGTTCAAAAAGATGAAGCATGATTTTCTTTTCAAAATTGAATTATTATCATGATCTATCTATCTGCTACTAAATTGTAGGACCCTGGAAATCCAGAGTTCTTCTTCCATTTTGCTTGCTCTTTTTTTTTTTTTGGTCAGTTGTGGGGATTTAGCTCAGCCTAGAAGTTTTCCCTGACTTCTTCAGCTAAAGGGTATTGCCCTCCCCCTGGGTCTGGGTGTTTTCCCTGAGCTCTTCAGCTCAAGGCTACTACCCCAACCCTTGAACCACAGTGCACTTCTGGCTTTCTAGTAGTTAAATGGAGATAAGAGTCTCACAGTCCTTAGTGCCCAGGCTGGCTTTGATCTCAGCCTCCTGAGTAGTTAGGATTGCAGGCAGTTGATCTTTCTTTTGATTGAACCCTATGTACCTGTATCCTAAAACTCTGAGGACATCTTTCCAATGCTGTTATGACACTCAGGAGATTTTTGCTTGTTTAGTATTTGCTTTGCTTCTAATTACCTCCCAAATACCTAGGGCCAGGCGGACTTTATGACCAACTCTTTTTTCCTAAATTCTATGAATTTACTTATATTTCATGCAGAGCTGTGCAAACACTTATGTAATAATACTGACCACTCACAAAAGTCCTCCAGGTTAATTTCCTGATTTCTGGTTCTCAAATAGTCCATCATCTGTATATTGCAAGATGGCAGTCCCTCACTAAAAAGCCACAGAAGCCTGTTCTGTGTGAGCTTTTGAGTCTAGATTTCCCACACACTGCTCAGGCATCTGGGCATCTTGCTAGGAGTCTCTAACATCAGTCCTATACACCACATATATGAAATGATTTGCTTTTTGGGAGAACAAATGTTTTCCCTAGTACTTTCAGATTGATTCATGCCCAATTTCCAGTATCTTTTGTTCCCCATTAGGGCTGTGTGCCAATTTGAAAACAAAAGAAATAATCTCATTCTCCCCATTTCATTTAATTTTGTCCGTGATATGCCTTCATAAGTCAATGGTCATTTATCCCTATATCTGAATTTAAATGAATTCATTTCTCAGCATTACTATGGTGAGTGTAAGAGCCTCTTGCACCTGACACTCAATATTGTCCGCATTCTCTGTATGTTTATGTCTTATAGTTCAACTTGTTTCTAACTTGGAGATGAGCCTGGTGTTTGTGTCATTTGGCTTCTGCTTAGGCTCTAATGTGAGGGCTATTCATACTTAGTCCTTCCCCATTTGAGCACATGGCAGGATGGAACATACTCAACCTTTTCAAATTTAAGCATGTCCTTATGCCTTTGGGGGAAAGTGACATATGTGACTAATAGGCATTGGCTGGAAAGCTGGTTTATGGTCCTACACATTCCTCTTCCCTGCTATTAGATATAGGCATAACAGCAGAACCTCTATCGGCTTGAATCCTTAAATGACTCTAATATTTCACCACTGATTCACTATTTCAGTATTGTTATCTGAAGGGAAAATAAACAACCCTTTGATTTTCACTAAGATTTGGGAGATTCTTTTTGTTCTGTGGCATGAAACAAACTAGATAAGTCTCATACCTGCAATTAACCTTCTGCAATTCCAATTAATCTTCTGTACCATAAAGAATTCTTTTGAGAATATGAATCACCCATGGTAATGGGTGATATTTATTTTTCTGATATTGTAGTAGAATGGTTTGCAGTGATAAATAATTTCATGGCACTTTGTGCTGTGCAGTAGTTCAAGATACACAAAATAATAATGAAAGGCAGAAGGAGATTAAAATTGTTATTTCTTAGACATAAGCAAAAGTCCTGAAAATGATCTGATCCCTATTCAAAAACCAGATTTATGACTTGAGGAAAAGACTTGTCAGTTCTCATATGGAAAAGCACAGCTCTGACTCTATCTGTTTCATTTCAATGGTACAGTGTTTAGGTTGTATGTGGAATTTTTTAGGTCATTTCTACATTAAAAAATTAGCTTTAGTGATTTTCACTGTTCAAAGCTGTTGAGCTCAAGATCATTTTCTTTATATTCTTAGAGGCAACATGAGCTTACCTCCATGGCAGATAGTTTGGTGGAGGACTCTGGAAATAACTGAGCCAATTAGAAGTTTTTTTTAAAGATTCAGTATAAATATTTTAACCCACAGAGCCACAGTATTGCTGACAAGATTCACAATTCAACCACCAAATCTAAGTACAACCTTCTGTTTAGGAACTTTGTTGGTATTTTAAGTATTACTTGATTGTCTTTTATAACTTCCCCCTTCCTCCAAAATTTAATCATTTCCCTTAACCCTGATTGACCTGTGAAATATTAGCAGAGTCTTAGAACAGTCTGAAATTTCAATTACTGGGATAGCCATTTACTTTTCTTTGTGTGTGTGTGTGTGTGTGTGTGTGTGTGTGTGTGTGTGTGTTCATTGTGATGCTTAAATTTGGGCCTGGGTGTTGAAGGACAGCACCAGAGCTCTTAAGCTCAAGGTTAGTGCTTTACCACTTGAGCCACAGTGCCACTCCTGGTTTTCTGGTGGTTAATTGGAGATGAAAGTCTCGTGAACTTTGGTGCCTAGGCTAGCTTTGAATGGCCATCTTCAGATCTCAGCCTCCTGAGTAGCTCGCGTTACAGACATGAGCCACTGGTGCCTAGTTATAGTCATTTCTAAGGCCAGTATGAAAAAGATAAGGAAAGAAGAAAAGAAAACCTAGAAAGACAGATGATTTATAGGATTGGAAAGTTGTGTATAAAAGCTACATCTTCTTGATCCACTCATCAACTAAGGGGTATCTGGATTGGTTCCATATCTTTGCTATGGTAAATAGTGCTGCAATGAACATCGTTGTGCTAGTGGCTTTATTATGTCCTTGTTTCTGGACATTTGGGTAAATGGCAAGTAGTGAAATTGCTGGATCATAGGGAAGCTCTACGTTTAGTCTTTTGAGGAACTGCCATACTGCTTTCCATAGTGTTTGAAGGAGTTTTCATTCCCACCAAAGCTCTACAGTTTAATGCAGTGCCATTTGTCCAAACTTTCTTTAATTTGTTGTGTCTCTGGGTCTTTAGTAAGAAAGTTTGGACCAGTGCCAAGGAGACCTAGTGTGTCTCCTATTCCTTCCTGTAAAGTTTTCAGGGTATGGAATTCTCTGCTGCTATCAGAAAGAATGACATTGCCCCATTTGTAAGGAAATGGAAGGACTTGGAAAAAAAATCACATTAAGTGAAGTAAGCTAGACCCAAGGGAACATAGACTCAGGGATTTCCTTCAATTTTAATAATTAGTACACACATAGGACTCTCATAGCAGAGGATTACAAAAGGACAAAACCTAGATACATAGTCATATAGGATGAGGCTAAATGAAAGGATCTCCAAGATAGGGAAACAAGAGCTTTATCTTGTTTGATTGTTGTTCTTAATGTACTATGTCACTGCTCATCTTTTTTGTTGTCCTTTGGTTAATCTCATATTGTTATAAAATCTGAATTTGTTACCTGGCATATTGTATATCTGTTTATTTATTTATTTGAAATAGTAAAGGGAAGGGGAGAAAACAAGGTGATTGGGAGAGGGTTGGGGAAGGGAAATGGAGACAAAAACATGAGAAATGGTATCAATGTGTGAGAAGTAATGCCCCTACTAGCTGGTTAATATAATTGTAACCCCTTTATACATTACAATAAAAAAATTGGCAAGTTGTGTGAGTAAGCAAGTCATGGGGATTTAAAAGAAGTTCTAGAGTTCCTTTGCATATACATTATGCTTATGTTTTATATGAATTCAGTATATATGTGTTTTATTCAGGAACATGTCAACAAGCAAGGGAAGCAGGCATCTTGAATAGGTTAAATTGGCTATTTTTAGATGATTACTGAATTAAGATGCAGTAATCACTTGGCTAGTGTCATAACTCATAACAATTGTGGGTATCAGTATCATGAAAAAATTTTCCCTTTTTGCAAGTCTCTCAAGTACATAAACAATATGTGTGGATAAGAGAGAGGGAAGGAGCCAGTAGAGGATGAGAAGGAGGGAGATACAAATTATGGTAATAGTTTAAAATTGCATAAATATCATAATATCATTTCAGCTCTCTGCATCTTCCTGGTATAATTATTGCAAAATTATTCTACAAACATAGATTCCTAAGCTATTCTCTTCTGAGCAGTCCTTTAGTTACAAACTTCTCAAACATAAATGTGCACTGTTCTGAAAGGATCTTGTATAAAATGTAATTTCACACACATGGGGGTAAAGACTAAAACTGTGCATTACTGATATTCCAAAATAGCCAATATCTTGGTGTGCAACACACTTTAAAGAGCAAGCTTCTCATAGGAGCTTCAGATATTATCAGTTATCAAGATACCATTCACTTTTCCATAGTGGACGTAGGAATTCAAGGAAATAGCTCTCTCCAGCTCCTCATAGATGGATGCTCACAATTGTGGTCATCTCATGCTGACCACATGAAAAGCCATAGCCAGTATTCAAACTGTTCCCCAGCTTCTTTATGGAGCATGGCCTAGGAAGAAATTTTCCACTTGGACAGTCATCTCTGGAGCTCCAGAGATGTAACAGGAGATGACCCAGGAATATGAGAAGACCCATTGGCCCCATGGAGAAACCAAAACCACACCCCAAGCTGCAGCCTATCATGGAAGGAGAAACAACAAGCCTAATGCAGACTCCTAAGCAGTGAGCACCTGTGACACCACTGATGCCACCAGGAGCAGGCATGCCAGGTGCTCATGTGCACCAGTGATAGAAATGACCTTGCCTAGAACAGCCTGTGTGGTGATGGCTCAGAATGGTGGCTCTGATGGTATACATACAGTCATCACATTAGACATCCTTTGTTATTCTGGAATATTTGATATGAAAAATTGAAACTGTAAACAGTTTCCATGTATCAGTGTTTCATGTATCATCAAACAAAATTTGATGTCACCTAGGAATTATATAAATGTCATGTTGGTATTCTACATATGTGCACCAATTGCACATGTTGAATTCTTCTCACTTTTGCATTGATAACATCACGAATGTAAAGAAGTCATCATTAAAGACAGATCACTCATTTTTGTAGTAACTTTAAATCTAAACCCAATATAACAAAGTATGTTTCTAAGATCCATCTCATGTTCCAACTTAATGCTTTGTCTTCGTACGTTATTTATCTTATGGTTATGTAATGCAATTAATATAATTATGATCTTAATAAGCTCTAGACAGATTTACCAAATCCTTTCCAATTTATTCCAAATTAACACATAAATGTATGTATCCTATGATGTCAAACAACCTTATCGATGGAGCAAAGTCTGCAAGTGCAGGTGAGATGGTGGGGAGGTTACTCAGGAAGATTTTGAATCAGTATGATTTCCTGAAGAAGACCAGCATTAGGAAGCAGAATTAGAGAGGAAGATCAACAGGAGAAAGCTTTGGTAGGATTGAAACAAAGGAAAGAAAATGGAATTAGTCAGCAACATAAGAAACAGGAAATGATTAATTGCATCAGATATTCATAAACAAAATGAGAAGGCCTGATTAGATTATGTTATTTTTAGTCAAGCAGTGACCACTAATAAAGAGACACAACTCCTGGACAGTGCCGTGTGTGTGTGTGTGTGTGTGTGTGTGTGTGTGTGTGTGTGTTCCTGTTACAAGGAATAAATGGATGAAATAACAAATGAAATAATTGCTATCCTTTCAAGTTCTTTATGAAAGCGAAATGAGTTCTGTCAATGGCATCATCTACACTACGTGAAGAAACACACAATGAGAGGAGAGATATTGAGATTAAAGATGGTAGAGAATGAGATTGAGAAAGCATTCCTGAGTACAGTATTAGAAATGTTAGCCCCATTATAGGAAAAAGAAATCTCAGGACAGGTATGCATTTTTATTCAGAAATGTGATGATGATTTTATCCAAACTGACTTTATGGCAATGGCTGAGCTAATTTTCTTCCTCTGACAACCAGTGAGCTAAGTGCCTTCCTTATTTCAATTCACTGGTGAGAGCAGAGACAGATGTTGAGTACAGGAAATTGCAGGTACCATTATTTGTGTCAAAATTGTCTATTATTAATAGAGCTCAATAACATGAAATGGGTCATATTCAGTGATGTGTACCTGTGGTTCGTATTTCTTCAGTTTTTATATGTAATCAATCCAAGTGAAAACAAAAGAATCAAAATTCCAAGTTTCTTTTTCTCTATACTGGTTAGGTTGATTTATTACCAACATTATTATCAGGAGAATTTTTGTGATGGATTGAATGGCAGGCCCATAATTACACATCCATCCTGGAGTGCCTGGTAGGCACTGCTTCAGTGCACATAAACTTTTACCCAGTAAAAGTCACATAAACCGCATCATTTATTTTATTTGGGAGTTAACATTCAGGTAAAAATGTTCTGATAATCTGAAAGAAGTTGTTTCATATGAAAATATTGGACATCCCATCCTTTTAGACTGAGCATGCATCTCTGTTATCACAAGTAAATTGAAATAAGAAAGGCAATGGTGTGTGGGGGGGTGTGGATGATTTTGTGTTTGGTGAGAAAAGGTGATGTAGTAGAGAAAAATGGGTCTCGTCCTTCAATATTTCTTCATTCCTTTGGGAAAGCAAAAGCCCTGGGGCTACTGGACAGGGAAAGATCATTTTCAAGATGACTGAGACAGGAATCCCAAAGTATACCTAGATTTTTCCTGATCTGAAACCACCTTATGAGACTGAAGTATTTGCATTCTTGTTTTAATTCTTGGGGAGATAAGCAGAGTAGTTATGCATGTGAGAGAAATGTTAGAAAATAATCAAAATGATGATTCTTTCCGCTCTGTGAATTGCCCATATCTTTCATTTTCTTACTTCATTTTTCTTACAAGATACTCCCTCTAGGAAAGAGAGGAATTCCCAGCATTTACAGAAGAATTTTGTTTGGGAAACTATATTGGATCTACGTTCCATTAAATATGTCTCACTTTTTCTCCTGCATCACACAATTTTTAAGGCAAGAATTTCTCAAGCATTGCATCTATGGCAATATTTCCTTTCTCTTACATGAAATTTTCCTGTGAGTTTGTCTTAGGGTTTTCTTGATGCAATAAGCAATAAACTTTTTAACTAATTACAGAAAGCACATTCCTACTGAAAGATAAACTATAAAAGACTATGAAACACATAAAATTCTTCTAGTTTGGAAAAGTTTCCATTTTAGTGATATATAATGTCAGAGTCTGTGTACTACATTTTACTTTAGGCACATAAAAATCTGTATATGAAAAGAAAATGAAATGGTTTAGAAAAATGTGCTTTTAAATTTCTAACCAGCATTGATAGTTGAAAATAAATTGAAAGGAATCCAACCTGCCTTATATATATATATATATATATATATATATATATATATATATATATATATACAAGTAAGGCTACATTTATAGGAAAACAATTGTCAGATAATTTACCTTCCAGCCAAAAGTTGAACTCAGGTTTGATGTGAACAAACAAGAAAATGTCAGTAAACCTGTCCTTGCTGATGTAGGCGCATATAAGTGGATGTGAGAAATGAAGGAAACAGTCTTAAAGAATTTCGTGACCCTAACCTTTGGGTGTTCCGCCCTCTGCTGGTTGTCAATCATCTGAATTAATATGCCCATGGAAAAGGAAGTTAAAAACGATTATTTTTGTGTGTGTGAAGCAAACTCTTTCATTACACATGCATTACACATTAATTTACTCATCCACAGAATCTCAGTGTTTTCCACTTCATTCTTTTTTCAATATTTGAGTTGGCCTACATTTGTACTATGAGCGTGTTTCGTTGTTACATTTCCACACACACACACAGTTTACTTTGGATCAATTCACCCTACCCACTGTATTCTTGTTCTGTTCCTGTCTCCTCCCCACATTTCCAAACAATTCTAGGAAGGCTTATTATGCTTTCACACACACACACACACCTATGCGCATATTTCTCCTATCTTCTCCAATATCTTATACACACACACATATCCTGCTGATCACTTCCTAGACAGTCTCCTTTTAAATTTTTTATTCTATTTCCATTCCTAGAACTGTTATTACCTTTCTAGGTCTATACTCCACAAGTAAGTGAGAACATGAGTGATGGGGCTGTTTTTATATTGGTTATTTTTCTCAAAATGATTTCCAGATCCTCCTTTTTTCATTTAAATGAAGTAATTTTGTAGTCTTTATGAGTGTGTAATATTCAACACTATGTGTGTATTTGTGTATGTTTATATATACACACATATATTACTCATATAGAATTCTAGTCCATGGTATACATGTACACATATATATTATATATGTCATGATTTATAAGTTTTGAGCACCTTAGCTGATTTCAGCTACAATAAAAATCTTGCAGATTGATTTAATTTTCTTGGGTTGCATCTTAAAAGTGAGGTAAGTGGGTAAGTATATCCCAAGAATTTGTTATGGAGATATTTTAAGGTAGGACTGGGTCTCCTGCTTTAGTTTTCTGAGGATCCTCCACACTGGTTTCCATGATGCTTATAATAGTTTTCACTCCCACAAACAGTAGATGAGGCAACTGCATATGAGAATATCTTTCTCCCACATGTTTACCAGAATTTGTACTGTTTGTTTTCTTGGCAGTTACTGTGAATTCAGAAAATTGAAAGTAGACTTCTATCTCTCACTTTCTACACATATTAACTCCAGTTGGGTCAAAGTTCTTACCACAAAACATTCAACTTTAAAACTACAATAGGATAACATGAGAAAAAATAGAAGATACAGACAAAATTAATTTGTAACTAGGACACTAATAGCACAGAAAATAAGAGAAGAATGGATAAATAAGATATCAAATTAAAAAGTTTCTGTCTATCAAATAAAACAACCACCAGAGTCAAAAAACAACCCCAAAATGGAAGGAAATCTTCATGAGCTATTCAATGGATAACGAATAATATCTAGAAAAATGTACAGATTCAATAATTAAAGAAAGAACAAACAAACCAATTAGTAAAAAGGGAAAAATAATTTAAGAAGCATAAGTGACTAAAAATACATACAGAACAGTTGGAATTATTACCCATAAAGGAAGTACAAATCAAAACCTTACTTAGCAAACATCTCACCCCAGGAGTTATCCTCATTCCTCTGGCTTAATCTTAGTAGAATGGCTCAAAGTGTTGATAATCATCACTGCACCATAGCTTGCATCTTATTATTGAGTATTATTAAGCAAACAGTTACAAATAAGCAATAGAAAGAGAAATATTTCTTTTTCTGATTACAAGTTTTGATTCAAGGGATCAAAACTCTCATTTGTAATGTTCAAACAAGTTCACAACTTAACCAGATCTACTGCTAACACATAATAAAGACATAGCAGAACAAATGAGTTTGTCATCTGGAATGAAAACTTTCAAATAAATACAAAGTTCTGGGTATTCATTAATCACTTCGCAGAGGAATATTTGACTTTAAAATTATGTCATGGTATTTATTTTAAATATCCCTAGTAAGTTAACTTGAACACATAATTTACAAATGTTTTTATTGAGAAAGAATACACATACATGACTTTAATTCATTTCTGACATAGAGACCAAATCACAGGCCTACAGCACTAACTTAAGAAATTGAAAGACATATCTGAAAACCCATTCTCTTTGAGTCCCTTTGATATCCTCTCCAAAGAGCCTTGGCCAAGACTACTGAATGTCCATCTATGCTTGGGGCCAATTGGTAAGGATGAAACTCATGAGCAATTCAGATACTTTTCATTGAAGACCATCAAGAATCCAGTCTGGTCCTGGTGAGGCAAGTGTTACCTTGTGCCTTGTTTAGGGCAATTAGAAAATATTGATCATAGGGCACAGCTCGAAGCTGGGAAAGGAAGAAACAGGATTAGTCACCCACAATGGTCCAAAATGACAGGTCATATTGAGTGCTGTCTGTCTCTCCAATAAGCAGACCTAACCACTATTTCAATGATTCGGAGACTTCCAGTTACACATTTCCCCACTGGCATGGGGGAAGCCATGCCAATGAAGCCAGAGCAATGTGGAGTAAAATCATGAGAGAAAACAGCAAAGTAGACTTCATTCTGACCACAAGTCCCTGGATATGGCTGCCAGTGACGTGAGTAAAGGAGGGAGATGCCAAAAGAAACAGGGGCAGGGAGATGCTGGAACAGTAGTTTAGGGGAGTCTGGTAGAAGTCAGCCTCTCAGCCAGTAAACATTTACCTTCCTAAAAAATGCGTGTTTTCCATCTTTTTTGAACCTACATAGGACAGGAAGATATTTGCACATTTTGTTATTCAGGTATAGAGGTGTGTGTGTGTGTGTGTGTGTGTGTGTGTGTGTGTGTGTGTGTGTGTGTGTGATTGTGTATGTTAACTCATTAATCATGACTGTCCACAGATCTCTGGGCCTTATTTCCTTTTCAGTATATCTAGAAAAGGATTAAGCTAGTTATACTGGTTTTATAAATCTGCAGATCTATGAATCTGTATATTCAACCAATTTTTTTTCTGTTTGAAAATATTTTGTAAGAAGGACTGGGAAATTTATGCAACTGATAGAGTTAATAAAGCTGAAAATCTCTCCTAAGAAAGATTCATGAAGAAAGTGCATCTTGTTTCGAGCTTATGAAATTTATGTAAATATGACATCTTATCTGTGAGTTCGTTATTAGAATCTAGATAAGTGATACAAATGCTTTCTTTGGATACATTTCTCTTTGAGTTATTGATGGAGAGTGGGAACTGGTTTGAGAGGACTGAGAAGAGTATGAATGGCGGGGGAAGTGACATAGTTATGGAGTCAAAATACCCTTGAGATTGATGAGTGAATTTCTATGTAGACACAAGTTTATTTCTGAAGAGCCTGAGTAAATTTTAGAGAAAAAAGAATAAAATAGAACAACTAAGTAATGTAAGTGTTTAGAAGCATGAAAGATGTTTTTTAAAGGTATTCCAGAAGAAAAGAGAATATTCTTAAGGGAAGAAGGATGGAGGATCCAGGTTCTTCTGGTGTTTCCATGTTGTGAGGACATACAGTGTGAGCTAGGGGATGATTATTATAGATGAAAGGATGATATTCAGGTCATTTTCCATGCTGAGCTTATAAACATAATGTTTATGAAAACACTTTACAAAATATTGATATAGATAATTCTTTTCTAAACAGAATTCTAGTTGTTTTGAAATTAAAAACAAGAATTGAGAAATTGAATCACATCAAATTTGAAAATTTTTGCACATAAGCTGGTTCAACATACGCAAATCAATTAATATAATTCAATGCATCAACAGGAGCAAGGACAAAAATCACATGATTGTCTCAATAGATCCAGAAAAGGCATTTGACAAGATCCAACACCCCTTTATGTTAAAAGCTCTGGAGAAACTAGGAGTCCATGCAACATTCCTCAGTATAATAAAGGCTGTGTATGACAAACCCACAGCTAATATTATACTTAATGGTGAAAAGCTAAAGCCATTCCCTCTAAAGTCAGGAATGAGATAAGGATGCCCACTCTCTCCACTCCTCTTTAACGTAGTATCAGAATTCCAAGCCAGAGCAATAAGGCAAGAAGCAAGCATAAAGGGGATCCAAATAGGGAAAGAGGAAGTGAAACTTTCCCTCCTTGCAGATGACATGATTTTGTATTTAAAGAACCCTATAGACTCCACTCCCAAGCTCCTTGAGCTGATTCAAAACTTTGGCAAGGTAGCAGGGTATAAAATTAACCCTCAAAAATCAACTGCCTTCCACTATGCCAACAGTGAGAGGAACAAGGCAACAATCAGGAAAGCAACTCCTTTTGCAATAGCCTCAAAGAAAATAAAGTACCTAGGAATTAACTAAGAATGTAAAGGACCTTTTTGATGAAAACTTTAAAACCCTGAAAAAGGAAATTAAAGCAGAACTGATGAAATGGAAAAGCCTCTCATGCTCCTGGATTAGAAGAATCAACATGGTGAAAATGACAGTCTTGCCAAGGGATATTTACAAATTCAACCAATCAATATCCCAATGTCATTCTTTAAAGAAATAGAAGAGGTAATCCAAAATTTCATATGGAATAATAAAAGACCTTGTATAGCAAAAACACTTCTTAGCAGAAAGAACAGCACAGGAAGAATTTCAATACCAAACTTTAGACTCTATTACAGAGCTATCATTATCAAAACAGCTTGGTACTAGCACAAGAACAGACCTGAAGACCAATAGAATAGAACTGAGGACCCAGATGTTAAACCACAGACCTATGGCCACCTAATCTTTGATAACGGAGCCAAAAAAATAGAATGGAAGAAAGATAGCCTCTTCAACAAGTGGTGCTGGCAGAACTGGTTAAGCACCTGCAGAAAACTAAAGTTGGATCCTTCTTTGTTACCCTGCACTATGATTAACTCCAAATGGATCAAAGACCTAGAGGTAAAAGCCAACACATGAAGAAATGCTTGACATCTCTGGTCATAAAGGAAATGCAAATCAAAACAACTCTAAGATTCCACTTCACTCCAGTTAGAATGGCCAGGATCAAGAAAACTAATAACAACAGATGCTGGAGGAGATGTGGCCAGGAGGGATCACTACTGCACTGTTGGTGGGAGTGCAAACTCCTTCAACCACTATGGAAAGCTGTATGGCAGATCCTCAAAAGACTAAACATAGAGCTCCCCTATGACCCAGCAATTCCACTACTTGGCATTTACTCAATCATCCAGAAACAAAAACATACTAAATCCACTAGCACAGTGATGTTCATTGCAGCACTATTTACCATAGCAAAGATATAGAACCAACACAAATGTCCCTCAGTTGATGAGTGGATCAACAAGATGTGCTATTTATACACAATGGAATTCTATGCTGCAGTCAGAAAGAACAACATCACCCCACTTGTGAGAAAATGGAAAGTCTTAGAAAAAATCATATTAAGTGAAGTAAGCCAGACTCAAAGGAACGTAGGCCCAATAGTATCCCTCATTTGTCATAATCAGTAGAAACCTTGGGCTCTACTACCAGAGATTTACAATAGAACAAAATCTAGAGACATTAGGCCAAATCGTATGACACTAAAAGTAAGGA
The DNA here is from genome assembly GCF_031878675.1 of Megascapheus bottae. Taxonomy (NCBI): domain Eukaryota; kingdom Metazoa; phylum Chordata; class Mammalia; order Rodentia; family Geomyidae; genus Megascapheus; species Megascapheus bottae. The sequence continues at coordinate 62,565,745 of NC_143512.1, forward strand.
CCTCCAGGATAAGGAAACAAAAGCCACATAATGAATGACTGTCGTTCTTAATGTACTATCTTTTTTTTGCCATCCCTTGGTTATCTCATATTGTTACAATATTTCACCTTGTTGTCTGATATATTTTATATGTGCTTAATTGGTTATTTGAAATGGATAAGGAAGGGGGGAAATCAAGATAAGCAGGGGGAGGGTGGGAGGAAAATGGGGACCATGTCATGAGAAATGGTATCAATGTTTGTGAAGTTATGCACCTTCTATCTGGTGAATATAATGTAACCCTTCTATTAATCACAATAAATAAAATTTTTAATAAAATTTTTTTTCACACAAAGGAAACAATTACCAGAATCAAAAGAAATCCTTCAGAATGGGAGAAAATACTTGCCAATTACCCACTGGGTATAGGATTAATATGCAGAATATATTAGAGCACCCCAAATTAATTACCAAGAGAATAAAAAGTTTGATTAGTAAGAGGACAAGTGAATTTTAAAAATAATTCTTTTTAAAATATTCAAATGGCTATTAAATATATAAAGAGATATCATAAAAGAATTTAAAAAAATCTAAAGGACAATGAGATTTCATCTCACTTCAGTCAGAATTCTGACTGGATTTAGTATTTGCAATCACCAAATGGTGCAGAGGACATTGGCGAAAAGAGACTCTTATACACTGTGAGGAGTAAATTAATTCAGTGACTATGAAAATGTATTTGAAGGTTCCTTAAGAAAGAAAAGACAAAAGCATTATTTGGTCCTGGTAAGTCATTCTTTGGAATATATCTAAAGGAATGCCAGGCAACATACAGTCAAAAACCTGTACACCCACTTTTATAGCAGCACCATTCACAATAGCAAAATATAAAATCAGTCTAGGGCCTATTAGCCTGTAAATAGATTTTTTAAAAATGTGTTTTATACACAGGATGGAGTATTACTCAGCCATAAAGAATAATGAAATCATATCAGTTGCAAGAAAACAAATGTAATCTCTAATCATCTTGTTAAGCAAGTAACTCTAAATATCACATTTACTAGTTCCTATATGAAATTCTTTATGATGAAAAAAAAGAAAACAGATTCTATTTGATGGTAGGAACCAATAGATAAGGGAAGTAAAAAAAGAGCAATGCAGAGGGTAAATAGGATTGAAATACTTTATGCACAGGCATGAAAGCAGAACAAGTAAATATATGGACATTTCTTTAAAAAGGGGGAGAAGCATAAGAAGGCAGAGGGAAACATTTGAGTACACTTATTATATACTATAGAAATATGATGAAACACCTTTGTATAAATATTGCAGTGAAAACCCTTTGCACAATTAATGTAAGATAATAAAATGGGGAAGCAAGAACAGATTTAAAAGGGCCGATTGGCTGATTGCTAATGGTTCATACCTGTAATCCTAGCTACTAAGGCTAGCTGAGACATGAGGATTATGGTTCCAAGTCAGCCTGGGCAACAGAGTCCATAAGACTCTACTCCAATTAACCACCCAAGAGGCATAAGTAGAGCCCTAGTTCAAGTAGTAGAGAACTAGCTCTTGACTGAAGTAGATATCCTGGAAAGGCAAAGTTGATGAATCCCCAAGACTGTGGAACCTACTAGAAATTAAAGTTCTAGGAATAGTGGCTTATAAAACCCTAAAATATTGGCAGAGTTTCTCTTGGGTTTATCAATATTCATTCCTTTTTATTTACTAAAATAATAGGTAGTAGTAGTAGACAAGCCTGCTAAAAAGAGACTTCTCCAAGACCAGAGTGATGGTGCCTTTGTTTTGTTTCTTCCTCACAGTCAACTTCCTTGTGATGCCTGGTCACAGGACACAGCTTGGCTTTTCCCAGAAAGTCTGATAGATATTTATGGGTTTGGATTATAATATATGAGACTTTGTGTGCATGAATGCATCTTTCTTAAAGAATATATAAAATTTAGAAAAACTAACTATACCCTATGAAGAGAACAAGTATAAATAAAAGGTATGCTTCTGAATCACTTGTCTTTTAATGTGTAATTGAAATGGGCCTAGAGATAATGAAATTCCATTTTCAACTCCTTTTCCTTAGAAATTATATGTGAGCTTCTTATTGAATAGGGAATGTTAAGTTTCCATTAACATATCATTTAATTCTTAGGAAAACACGGAATGTTTGCTGAAGTATTAGTTGGCATATAATGTTCAATAATTTAATTTTTCCAGGAAGCTAGTCTTTTGTTCATTAACTTATGTGCAAAGACCAAATATTTTAGAAGTACCAACAAATTTCTTTTTAAAAAACATTTAGAGGAACTCTATTAAATGCTATCTGTGTTTTACTTAGGATTGTATTAGAGTCCAGAAGAATATTTAAAAATATTGCAAAATCTTCAAATTCTAAAGAATGGCCTCTTTCCCTACTTGGATCCCCTTTATGCTTGCTTCTTGCCTTATTGCACTGGCTAGGAATTCTAGTACTATGTTAAAGAAGAGTGGAGAGAGTGGGCATCCTTGTCTTGTTCCTGATTTTAGAGGGAATGGCTTTAGATTTTCACCATTAAGTGTAATACTAGCAGTACGTTTCTCATACACAGCCTTTATTACATTGAGGAATGTTCCATGGATTCCTAGTTTCTCCAGAGCTTTTAACATAAAGGGGTGTTGGATCTTGTCAAATGCCTTTTCAGCATCTATTGAGACAATCATGTGATTTTTGTCCTTGCTCCTGTTGATGTGTTGAATTATATTAATTGATTTGCGTATGTTGAACCAGCTTTGCCTCCCCGTGATGAATCCAGTTTGATCATAGTGTATAATTTTTTTGATGAGTTGTTGTAGACGGTTGGCCAGTATTTTGTTGAGAAGTTTTGCATCGATGTTCATCAAAGATATAGGTCTATAGTTCTCTTTCTTTGATGAATCTCTGTCTGGTTTGGGGATGAGGGTTATACTGGCTTGAGTTCTTGATACGTAAGGCCATATAATGTGAAGCTAATTGAAAGGACCTCCAGGATATTGAAACAAAAGCCATATAATGAATGATTGTTGTCCTTAATGTACTATGTTGTCTCTCATCTCCTTTGCTGTCCCTTGGTTATCTCATATTGGTATAGTATCTCACTTTGTTATCTGATATATTGAATTTATTTGTATTTGGATATTTGAAATTTGATAGGGAAAGGGGGAAAACCAAGACGGGTGGGGGTGTGGGGGGGGAGGGAAATGGGTACCAAGACATGTGAAAGGGTATCAATGTATGTGAATTAATGCACCTTCTATCTGGCAAATATCATGTAACCCTTTTACTAATTACAATAAAAAAATTAGCACACACACACAAAAAATAAAGAATGGCATGATTGATTAAACTAAATAAAAAATGAGTAAAAAACAATGTATACTTTATAGTTTAGCACTCTGGGACAAATTTGAACATGGGAATATTATTAGATTTTCAGGCTTAACATTTTTTTTTCAGAAGGTTTTCTTTTTTTATGGATTTTTATTGTAATTAATAGAAGGGTTACATTACCTTCACCAGACAGAAGGTGCATTACTTCACAAACACTGATACCCTCTCTCATGTCTTGGTCCCCATTTCCCTCCTCCCACCCTACCCCCTCATCTTCTTTCACCCCTTCCCTATCCTATTTCAAATAACCAAATACGGGTACAAATACACATATCTACAATATATCAGATAACAAGGTGAAATACTGTAACAATATGAGATTACCAAGGGACAACAAAAGAGATGAGCGATAACATAGTAAATTAAGGACAACAATCACTCATTATATGGCTTTTTTTCCTCTGTATTCTGGAGGTCCTTTCATTTAGGGTCATACTATATGGCCTTATGTATCTAGGTTTTGTTCTATTGTAACTCTCTGCTAGGAGAGCCCAATGTTCCTATTGATTATGACAAATGAGGGAAACCATTGAGCCTATGTTCCTTTGAGTCTGGTTTACTTCACTTAATATGATTTTTCTAAGTCTTTTCATTTCCTTACAAATGGGGCGATGTCATTCTTTCTGACAGCAGCATAGAATTCCATGTGTAAAAATACCACATCTTGTTGATCCACTCATCAACTGAGGGATTGGTTCCATATCTTTGCTATGGTAAATAGTGCTGCAATGAACATCGTTGTGCTAGTGGATTTAGTATGTCCTTGTTTCTGGACGACTGGTAAATCAGGCTCAACATTTTTCTTCCTTTTTTTTTCCTCCTTTTTCCTCCTCCTCCTCCTCCTCCTCCTCCTCCTCCTCCTCCTCCTCCTTCTCTTCCTCCTCCTCCTCCTTCTCCTCCTCCTTATTTCCTATAATAGTGCTTTCGATATGTATTTATTTTGAGTGGCTAGAACATTTCTTGACAAGAAAATATATCATATTTTGCTTCTATTTCTTTGCTTCTTTGTCTCCTTCTTCTTATACTGTTTTCTTTCCATGTATTTACTAGGTATGACTGAACCATTTCTTGGCTGAAATAGGAGAAACTAAAAGAACTTCCCAACAAGTTGAAACAAGCTCTGGTGACCCTCTGACCTGACAGAAGGAGAGAGTACACATGAGGAAAAAATGTAGGAGTAGGAATGACGTACAGGAGTAAAACCAGCAAGGAAAGTTAGGCATACAGCTTATTTGTCATTTATAAATAATTCATTATTTAAATAAAATCTGACAGCAATCACAAACAGTACATTTTCCATTGAAAGGTAACAATTGTATGAGGTGAAATATCTTATGGATTTTGAGGAATAAATGTAAAACAACATTTAGGACAAATTCCAAGGAGTATCAATATTTAAGAGGAAGAAGAAGGGAATATTGAACTATCATCTAGGATGGACTAGTCAAAAAGGAGAGGGTAAAGAGGGAATGTAATTTCAGAAGAGAATAAAGAAATAGATTCAATTATAAGGACATAGATAACAACTTGTATAGTAAAATTACCCTGAAAAGGATTCCATCAGTATAAATCAGTTCTATTTATCTTTCTTCAAGAGACAGAGTCATGGATGGGAGAGTCTCCATACAAGGTTAGCTATATAGAAACTACAAATTCAAACAGAACTGAACATACTTTTCATTCCACAAGAGTCTTATCACTACCAGCAAAACTCCAAATCTTCTGAATTGTTATGGATTATTTCTATACTTTATCGTCTTTATATCATTCTTACGGATATGTAGTAGTATCCCATAGCTTTAATAGCATTCACTTAGTGACTCATTACTCTGTACTTATTGTCACATAAATACTTGCCATCTATAAATAGGCTTTATCACATGCACATATCTTATTTGAAGAACATTCTTTCACATATTTGAATCATTTAATTATTTTTTAATTATCTTTTTTTATTTTTGCAGTGGTAGGTCACAAAAGCCCATCCCAATGCATGATAAAAATATGCTCTTCCACTTAGTATAGCCCCAATTTTTCTTATTAAGTTTTGAGAGTTCTTACTCAAACTTTCATAACAAGCTTATTTATAATATCCTCAAGTTGAATTAACCCAAATAAGCATCAAAAGTTGAGCTGTTAGATATGTTGTAAAATATAAAATGGAATATCACCTACTAATAAAATGAATAAATTATTATTCTATATACTAAATAGATGAATATCAAAGTACTTACATGGAGTAGAGAAAGCTAGATAAAAAAATACAGGCACAGGCCAGGAGGTTAGCTTACCTAGTATGCACAAAGACTTGGGTTCGATTCCTTGGTACTATATACACAGAAAAACCTGGAAGTGGTGTTGTGGATCAAGTGGTAGAGTTATAACTTTGAGAAAGCCCAAGGACAGTGCTCAGGCCCTGAATTCAAGGCTCAGGATTGGCAAAAAAAAGTGCATGCATGGTGCATGTTTCATCATTACATGTGTATAAATGAAATTTTATTAAATGAGAGTAACCCAAAGTAAAAGAAAGAAGATCTTGAGGACAGATAGTGAAGATAGAAAGGGATGGCAGAATGGATGACACAGGGGCACAAGGAAGTTTAAGAGAATGAAATGCATGTTGGTTACTTCTACTATTGCTAATAATTTCATAGATTTATTCAAGGGTCAAAAAATATCCATTGTAGTCTACTGTCTGTTAACAAAACCTCAACAAGGGTCTTAAAGTATTGTATCTACATTCAATTTTCCCATGTTTACCAATTCAACTAACAAAATACAACATACCCTTTGTTCTGATGAAATGACTAACTCAATAACTCAAACATCAAACCGTACCAGCTACTAGGACATGTTCAGTAGTTCATCGGAGATAATTCTGCCAGAGTTATACTGTATACTCTTCTGTGTTAAACTTCTATATATTACTGTGTATTGTTGCCTCTAGCAAACATGCTTCTCACTATTTTCTATGTGTATATCCACAGAAACATCTCAAACATGCTTTCCCTTAAAGATGTATTTTCTATGAATTTAAGAAAAAGAACAGGGGCCGGGAGTTTGGCCTAGTGGTTAAAGTGCTTGCCTAGCATGCGTGAAGACCCAGGTTCGATTCCTTGGTACCACATACATACAAAAAAGCCAGAAGTGGTGCTGAGGCTCAAGTGGTAGAGCTCTAGCCTTGAGAAAGTCCAAGGACAGTGCTCACGCCCTGAGCTCAAGCCCAGGACTGGCAAAAAAAAAAAAAAAAAGAAAAAGAAAAAGAAAAAGAACATAGTTTTTCCACCTTTGTTTATACCTACCCCATACAGATAGGATTTTTTTTTTTTGCCATTGGGTAGGTTGTAGGGTTTTAATGTTTTGGTTTTGTGGTCTCTGTGAAGTTTGTTCTGCTGTAATCTTTCCAAAAATGTCTGTGACTTGTGCCAGTGTCTTAACTTGTAGATTTTGTAAAGTCTCGGAAGTATGAATTTGGGCTGAGGTTTCAAGGCAGGCAAGCAGATTCTCCAATGGACAGGACTGCATCTTCTTCCCTGACAGGCCAGAGTCAGGCATGGGGAGGTGCTATAGGTATTGTAAATTAGCTTCTCTCATAATGTCATAACTCCTGACTGGCTGGCTACTGGCCACATCTCAGGAACACACAGACATGTTGACTGGCAGATTGTATAGGGCCTGCTAGGAAGGTGGGACCATAGACAAGGTAGCCAGCCTTCAGTGCAGGAGTCTCATTATAACAGACCAAGGATAATTCCTGGTTAGACGTGTCAGGTATAGGGGCACTGAATGCCAACTGTGTCTTGGCTTCTACTCTGTGGCAAGTCTGCCTGTTCCCTGGGGTTCAAGTGCCACCTAATTATAACCTTTGGTTTTCAATGTTTTGTTGACCCCAAACTCTGAAGCCAGTGTCAAAGTGTGTAACCACATTTGTAAGCTCATTGGAATTATAACAGACTATTAAGAGCAGAGATAAGCTGAGACTGCTGGTTTGTGGTAGGATGCAGACTGGCTGATGTGAAGATGGTAAATGGTAACACCTTGTGTCATGATGGAGTGGGGTATATAATATAGTCTGTAGCTTTCGGGCCATGAAATTGTACTTTCGGGAACACTTGAAACTGTATTTTGGGTCTGGAAGGGATATAAGAGTCTTCTGGGTCATGATATACTACAGAAATGGGATACATCTTTTCTCTATCCAAAGCAGAGGGAACTGTAGGAGAGGTTTGGTGCCTCATTTCACCTCCATGGTGCTCACTTGGGATTTGTGTGCCAAATGGATGTTATCACTTCTTGGGAAAAATTCAGTGTTCAGTAGGAATCCAATTGGAATCCAGATGATTCTCTTTTCTGTGCAATGTCTTTGTGGTGAACTCTGAGTGACAAGCAACTTAAATTTGCCACAAGGCTGCTATGAATTCCATTATCTTACAATACCTACTCACTCCCTATCCTGAAGAGTCTATTTTCATTATTTGTGCATCTCAATACTCGAGATGGTACTCAGGATTTTGTATTCTCACTGGGCTTTTCAATTAAGACTGGTCTCTACCATTTGACACAAGGCTTCTCGCCCAGCATTTTTGGTAGTTAGTTGGAAATAAGAGTCTCAAAGACTTCTTCCCAGGGCTGACTTCAAACCATGATCATCAGATCTCATGTTCCTGAGTTGCTAGGGTTACCATGCATGAGCCATTACTACCTGGTCTTCTGAGGATTCTTGACTAATAAATTGCTTATACCAAAATATTAAATAAAAATACTAAATAACTAAGAATACTAAAGAATATTAAAATAAGATGTAGCTGAAAGTGGACTAGCTCTTCAATATCTGAGGTTGGATAAACAAATAGTACTGAAGAGCACATTGGAATTAAGCAGTTGTTAACAACATTTCTGTGTTAAAAAGGGACTATAAAACAAAGTCTGAAAATTGACTCTATTGGTAGTATTTAAATAGATAATTTATTGAAGCTAGATAGAAGACAAGGCTTATGGTGAGCACAACAATTGATTACAAAAGTCGTGAAATTATCCTCTATTTAAAAAGATGCCATATGATAATTTTAGCATTGGTAAAGAAAAATAAAACTAGGAATATTAGGTATAGATGCACTTGAAAACATTAATCCCTGATTCCAAAGCCTGCACATAAAAAAGAGAGGTACATTCTACTTGTTGGAAACTTAAATATTATTCAGAGAATAGCTTTTAAGATTACATCTATCTTTTCAGCACTTAACCCTCATTTAGCTTCGTGACCCATCGAAACACTGTCAGAATTAAGCCTCAGGATAAACTTAATAGGGAACTATTGAGGCTAATTATTGAGTAGAAGAGACATAAAAGAAGCCATAATTCTGGGCATGCCTGTAATCCTAGCTACTCAGGAGGCAGAGATTAAGAGAACTACATTGTTCAAGGCCAGCTTGAGCAAAAAGTTGATGAGATCCTATTTCCACCAATAAAAGACTAGACATAATGGAGTGTGCTTGTCATCTTGGTTATAGCAAGAATCATAAATAGAAGAATCATAGTACACTCTAGCATAAGATAAAACAACAGTCTATATCAAAAATCATCAGTGTAGAAAGGATAGGTGATGGAGCATCTATGGATCCCGAGTTTGAACCCTTATGTGGCCAAAAGGGGGAAAAACATCTTCCTTCTAAAGCCTTGCAAGAATTACATTGTTCAATATATTTATATCTATAGTTCTGACTTTGGAAGCATAAGTTGAGACACAGTTAAATAAAATTAACTATAGTCTGTCCAATCTAGCATTTCCATAAGTATTGCTTTGTTTTAATTTAAAGTACAAATTACTTCAAAGTTTACAGTTATGGCTAAAATAAATGAAAAATTCTAACTCAGTTTTAAGATCTTAACAAGTATGTGTATAATTTTTATATTGATTTCACAATTTTGAAACTTATTGCATTTTAGAAATATCTATCAAGAATAAATTATTTTATTCAAAGTAAGTTGAGTTACAGAACATGGCATTAGAATTCTCAATAAGTTTCATCACTATTCTGTAATTTTAATAATCTAATATTATTTTAGTTATATCAAATATGAATAAATTTTAGCATATAATTTGTCCTTGCTCTGTGGTCCTCAGACATAGAAACAGTATTCTCATTTCCAGGACTAAGATATCATAAATCTTTAACAAAATAATAGAAGTTTATAATTACAAGATCATATTTTCTCAAACCACCAATCTGGGGAAGAGAAACTTTCATGGGCTGTTTAATGTGATTCAGAATATGTTTTCATATAATTCTATGAAGCAGGGCCAGTTGATATTCACCTGGTATATGAAGAAAATATAAAAATGTCTCCTGATTAAAATATTCATTTAATTAAAAGTCCAGGTAGAAAAAAATGGCTGGTTGAATTATGTGCTGTTGGGTAAGGGCATAGAGATGAGGGAAAGAGCTCACTAGAATAGGTTTTATATTACTTATCTGCCTGTCACCTATAGACATAACTTTAAAAACAATACTGCCAGGACCCAATCAGACATGATTGACTTTAGACCAGATTTCTTATTTTTCTGTGGTCTGTGGCTATGTGAATAGGCATATCAGTTGCAAAGAGAAAAATCTACAGGCTTCCCAATTTCTATTTGATGGCAATAGCTTCATTTTTCATCACATTGGCCTTCTGAGGAGAATTTCATTTGGAGAAAAAAATGATAACATTTTAAAACTATTGCCTTTGTAGATCCAAGAAAAAGATTTTTATATATTCTTCTACTTGACTGCATTGCCAAGATTGATCCTTTGCTTGGAATACCAGTTATTCACCTCACTGTCACACTTTAATATCATCATAGTATTAAAGGTAATAAAAATTAAAATTCAAAACAAGATGAGGTGAGGGGGTAGGGAAATGGGGACAAAACATAACAAGGGGTAGCAATGATTTTTAAATGTACCTTCTATCTGGCAAATATAATATAACCTTTCTATTAATTACAATAAAAAATTTAAAAAAACAAAAAATTAAAAATCAAAATTAAATTTAGAAAGTAATAAAAATCCTACATACAATAAAAACATATGCATGCAATAATTAAAGCTCTAAATGAATTTTTGAATGAAAACAAAATGACTGAATCCTCATAGTTGGAATTTTAACTTTTGAGTAATTAAATCAAATTGCAATCAGCTTTAACCTTTTCTTAACATGCCCCCTCCTTCCTTCTACCCTACTTGGCCTTTCTCCATTTCATTTATTCTGGTTTCAAATCATAGTCACCTCTCAATGAAGTCTTCTTCATCTCTCACTCTCATCTTCTAGTCATGTTTCTCATTTACTGCAGTGCTTACTGTATAGCTACCTAAGCCTTAACTATCAACTGAATGATAAGCCTTGAGAGGTTCATGCTTGTTTTGATCCTGGCACCCTTAACTTCTCAGACTTAGTGCTGAATTCCATTCTGTCTGTAAATAATCAAGTTAGGAAAGGAAGACATATGGCTCAAGTCATGTCATCTATTGGTCAGCAATGTACATGTTTTTCTCCTTTTCTGTTCAGACTTTCACTCCCTGCTCCAGTGATTCAATGTGACTTCTACATCAGCTCTTACCTCCTCAGTCTGTCCTCTCCACCCGGCCTGGTATCCTGCTGTTCACAACATGCATGCTTGCATCTAGGTACCTAACTCATTCTGCACATGCTCAGAAATGGGAACTGGAAGTCCTAACCAGGAAGAAAAAGATCAGGAGAAAGCAACTCTGAAACTTTGTCATTCATCTCAAGTAACAGCAAATTAAATGAGCAACTACTGCAAAAATAGATTAAAATTTTAACAATTACCTACACACATATTATCCTTAAGTAGTTGTACACAGGAGTTACCCTTTGTCAAAGTAGTTTACTCTGATTTTATATTTACATGACCAGTAATAAACACTTTTCACATTATTTAGAGTAGCCTTTGTGTGTTTCATTATTTTTGCTATTAACCCTACATCACCAGTTTTAGAATGTCTAAAACATGATGAACTTAAAGGTTTATGTTTCAACTTTCACTTTACTTCCAAGACTCTTGTTGTTGTTGCTGTTGTTGCTTTTTGGCAGTCCTAGGCTTGAGCTCAGGGCCTGAGCACTGTCCTTGGACTTTCTCAAGGCTAGAGCCGCAGCACCACTTCCGGCTTTTTTCTATGTATGTGGTACCGAGGAATCCAACCCGGGCCTTCATGCATGCTAGGCAAGCACTTTAACCACTAGGCCAAACTCCCGGCCCAAGACTCTTGTTTTAAACTGAAAACTCTCAAACTGTTTGCTGCATTTAAATTGTGAAACTAATGTCTATTGAGGAAACATAGCCAACAGCTTCAAAGGGAAGTAGTGTTGTAAGAATCTTATTTAGTTGAAATGAAAAATGATAGTTGTCATCTACCTTGTGATTATTTAAAGATACTTTATCTGCCTGTGATTGTCTCACTCATAGTGCCAACATACACAACATGTTTATAGACACAGACAGATGCAGTTACACATTTTCATCCACTTGCCCAAATCAGAAACTTAAAAACATTCCTGAATTTTATTCCTTTGATTGTTCCAGAAAATTTTGTCCATTGTCCCTCTTTTAGAGCTTTTATAACCTTTGCCCTTTCCCATTTCCACTCTCCCACCACTCATTAGATTTACGGAGAAATCTTGGAATCTAACTAGAAATTATGTTAATATCAGTCTTTCTGTCTTCAGTCTTGTCTCTCTGTCTTCTAAACTAATGCATAATGTAGCATAAATCTGTAGGACTTTATGGAGGCCTTCTTGATTCTTCTTATTCCTGCTTCTCAGCCTTATCCTTCTCTCTACCCAAAATCCCTTCCCTTTCCCTTTCAGTCCCTCCCCTCCCCCTTCCCATCCCTCCCCTCCTCTCATTCCCTTCTCTTTCTCTCTCTCTTCTTTTTTGGTGATACTGGGGTGTGAATTCAGAGCCTTAGGTTTGCTTCTCAGTTTGCTTGACTGGTACTCAGTCAATTCTTTGCTGATTACTTTGTAAATGGACAATTTTCTGCCCAAGCTGACTTTCAGTGAAGACATTTCAGACCTCAGCCTGGCTTGGAATTTCCCCATCTCTTAATTATTAAGCTGACAGTTAACTTCATTCTTCCTTGGACTCTGCCCATGTCACTTGCTTTTCTGTTAAACACTTTCCAGTCCTCTTTTCCCTGGCACAATTTCTGCTTCTGTAGATTCAGCTAAAGTCTAGTCTCCCAAGATATTCATTTGCAGGTGTGTTGATGGGTGCCCCTCTTTATAATCATAATGTTTTGAACTTAACAGTTATAATTTCTTGTGTTCTTATCAGAAGACCATAAAATAAAGATAAAGGATATATGCAACCAGAAGTTCTTATCATTAGTGTTAACCACATAAACTATTATAGGAAATGATTTGGAGGAAGTATTTCTCAGGAGAATAATTAGAATGATCCCTAATCATAAGTGGGAGCTCAGGAGGTTGTTTGGGATACTTGGGGAAATGAGTGATGTCAATTCACCTTTTGTGTTAAATTATTCAGTGCTTTTTTTTAAACAAAGCATTATATGACTCTTTGTCTGTTTTCAGTTATTTGTCTTGCTCTGTTCATTCACTGCAAGCCACTTGTGATAGAAGACTGTTCTAGATAGAATATCAGCAGTTGGGAGCAGAGCTTCTCTACTAGATAACCTTGAAAAATGTTATGTTATCTTAATATAAGCCATTATATTTTCAGATCCCTTGCAGGAATGTAGATATCCTTATACACTCTTAACCAACTAAATCAGTGCATCTGTTATGGAAATTCATGTGGATATTACTCACAAATCTAAATATAGAACTGCTATATGATTTAGCTATACCATTCCTGCATATATACCCAAAGGAACACAGGGTACATACCATAGAGATGCCTGGATGCTCCACTTATCCCTGCACTATTCATACTAGTCATGACATTCACCTAGATGCACATTAGTGGAAGGAGTTACAAAGAAAATGTGATATGTATGTGTGTGCATATGCATTTTATATATACATTATATCATTATACATCATATATTATTGCATATGAAATATATAATTCAAATATTCAACCATTTTGAAGAATGAAATCATATTGCTTGAAGAACAATGGACAGAAGTGAAGATTACTATGCCAGGCAATGTAAACCTATCCCAGGGGGACTCTTGGGGAGAGGAAGGAGATCAGCAGGGGATGAAGAGAGAAATGAGTAGGTAATGGGGGGAAAAGCATCTTATAGAGAGATAACAAGACTCTATCTATATAGAATAGTGAAGCCCATCACTAAATTTAAGAGATATTCATAAAAAATAAGGAATCTGTAATTTGAAAACAGTAAAACTAACAAAAACACGAGTAAATGCAATTTTATCTTTTGGTTATCTATGGCTGTAGGGTAAAATCACCTTCAAATTCAATGGCTTGAAACAGAATTGTGTTAGTCTCAGTGATGGTTCTGTGTGACTCAACTCAGGCCAAGCAGTTTTCCAGTGGAATGTCTTACACAGCTGTCATCAGAGGGAGAAGGCGAAGCCATCATAAGTCTCACCTGGTTTGGAGATACCCAAATTGCCTTCCTTGAATACCAAGGAGTCAATGTTAAATGAATGCATAACTGGAACTGATGCTGAGGCTGGTTCCCTAAGTGTGGCACAGGCTTCTCAGGATCTCTGCATTACAAGAGGGAATGTTCTTAGAAACTTGTCAGGTTTCTTTATATATATATATATATATATATATATATATATATATATATAGTAATTAATAAAAGGGTTACATGATATTTGCCAGATAGAAGGTGCATTAATTCACATATATTGATAACCAAGGGACAGCAAAAGAGATGAGAGATAACATAGTACATTAAGGACAACAATCATTCATTATATGGCTTTTGTTTCAATATCCTGGAGGTCCTTTCAATTAGCTTCATACTATATGGCCTTATGTATCAAGGTTTTGCTCTATTGCAGATCTCTGCTAGTAGAGCCCAAGGTTTCTACTGATTATGACGAATGAGGGAAACCATTGAGCCTAAGTTCCTTTGAGTCTGGCTTACTTCACTTAATATGATTTTTTCTAAGACGTTCTATTTCCTAACAAATGGGCGATGTCGTTTTTTCTGACAGCAGCATAGAATTCCATTGTGTACAAATACCACAACTTGTTGATCTACTCATCAACTGAGGGACATCTAGGTTGGTTCCATATCTTTGCTATGATGAATAATGCTGCAATGAACATTGTTGTGGTAGTGGATTTAGTATGCCCTAGTTTCTGGATAATTGAGTAAATGCCAAGTAGTGGAATTGCTGGGTCATAGGGAAGCTCTATGTTTAGCCTTTTGAGGCACTGCCACACTGCTTTCCTTAGTGGTTGAACGAGTTTGCACTCCCACCAACAGTGTAGTAGTGATCCCTCCTGGCCACATCTCCTCCAGCATCTGTTGTTATTATTTTTCTTGATCCTGGCCATTCTAACTGGAGTGAGGTGGAATCTTAGAGTTGTTTTGATTTGCATTTCTTTTATGACTAGAGATGTTGAGCATTTATTCATGTGTCTATAGGCCATTTTTGTTTCTTCAGAGAAGACTCTCTTTAAGTCTTTGGCCCATTTTTTAATGGGATGGTTGTTACTTTGGAGATTGGTTTTGGAGTGATTCAATTTTTTGAGCTGTTGATTTATTTTAGATATGAGGCCTTTGTCCGTTGTTTGGTTGGTGAAGATCTTCTCCCACTCTGTAAGCTTCCTAATTAATTTACTAGCTATGTCCTTGTTGGGGACCGACTGTGGGGTCAATGACCTTGGACCTGACCTTGGACCTACACAACTGTATACACAAGGAAGTAACTCTTATCAGGATAACTTTAAGCAAGTCAATCAGTTCTTATCAGGATGACTTTAAGCAATGTTAATCCTTTCTCATTTATCCTATATGTGACTTGTTTACTATTTTGTATGAATGTAGCCTCAGCCAGTTTCCTAGTTTTAAGAAGAGTATTTAAGGTCGGAATTTAAAATAAACAGGACAGTCTTAGGCGGCAGTCTGGAGCTCACAGCCTTCTTGGACTGCTGACTTGGGCTGTAGTCCTCCCGAACTCCATCTGTTTGTCTCTCTTTTAATTTTTCCTAGTCCTTGCCCCTATTTCAGGAATCCCAATCTGCGAACCCTGGTTTGCTGCCGGCTGGCCCCGGCATGCCTTTGCCATACAAAAGCTCTGTCAGGTTTCTTATAACTCATCAAGACACATGGCCAGTGAAGATTCAATAGCAAAGGGATATGTTTCTTCTAGTGAGATGAATAGTAAAGAATTGGATGCCATTTTTAATCAAGTTCATTAACTACAGAAGATTCTTTTATATATAAAAAACCTTACGTAGCAAAGTTTCATAATTTGATCATTAATTTTTTCCAACTATAGAATAGTATTTTTCCTTACATATACTCTTAGAAGTTTGTATCTGCAAAATGTAAAGTACAAAGGCATAAAATAAAAGGAACTAAATACAATAAACTATTGTGTGAATTATTCCACTGCTATTCATTAACATTAAAAAAAATAAATGTTGTTATAAAACATTGGAATAAGTACTTTTCCCATAAAACCCAGTGAGGTATGTTCTGTTATTTCCTGTGCAATTGCATAACTGCAATTGTATTTTTATAGTTGGAAGAAAATGAGAACTTGGATTAATTGCCTGAAGTCACAAAAATAAAAAGAAATGGCTCAATTCAATTTAAGGTTTTTGGGCTAAACCACAAGACTAAGCAAGCATCCCCACAGGTTTCTTCTGAACAAAGTTTGTATTGGATGCTGTCCTCTGTGATAATAATGGTTTTCAACGTTCTGCTTTTTTAAAAAAAAGTCACCTCCTTTTAAAATAGGTATTCATGTAGATATTGCACACACACACACACACACACACACACACACACACACACGAGAGAGAGAGAGAGAGAGAGAGAGAGAGAGAGAGAGAGAGAGAGAGAGAGAGAAAGAGAGGAGGGAGGGAGGGAGGGAGGGAGGGAGAGAGAGAGAGAGAGAGAGAGAGAGAGAGAGAGAGAGAGAGAGAGAGAGAGAGGCTTGCAGATCTTGTGAGTAATTGACCCATTCAATTTTTTCAGTGCTTTCAATTACTTTTAGCACTTTATTGAATCAAGTTTAGAAAGTTGGTGAATAATTACAAACATAACCACTCAAAATGCGACTTTTGGGAGATGAATATGTGTAACTTGAACCCTTTTTATCTCCCCTGTATTGATTTTCTAAGTTAAATTTATGTCACATTGTCATATTGCAACTGTATATTCTTTTGCTTACAGTATAGTAAACATCATCTAAAATTACCAAAAGTAATTTTTTGAACTTTTGCATTAGTGGATATTTAAAATATACACAGAAGCAGAATGAAGTTATGAATGTCATATGTAATGTCAATGTGCTAAGTATTTCACCTGTAACAATTCCACTTCTTTCTGTTCCAGTTATTATGTCATTGCCATGAACATTTTCAACATATGAATGTTATTCAATCTCATTAAGAGTCATAATTTTCTTACACAAAAATATCTGGTAATTCACCATATTCCTGATTATATCATTTGCAAGTGCTCGTTCATGAAATTTAGAGAAAGCCTCTCAGTGCTCTCACATGAACATCTGTGCAAAATAAGTCTTCTTCCAATCATTTTTCACATGACAACATCATCACAAAGATTCTCTAATGCTTGTGTGATATACTGACATTAACCTGAATTCAATTGAATTCATTGAGTTTCACTAATCTGATATTTGTCAGATTACAGATTAATGAAAGAGAAAACCTATCGTGTTAATAACTTGAACTATATAATCCACAACCAGCCTAGTCAAAGACACATTGTAACTTTCTCATGAAGATTCATACAGGTGTCTAGAGTGAGACCAAAGAAGGATATTCTTAGTGATGATCACAAAGGCAGAATAGCTTATGTGTATCTGACCATATAAAATAGAATTTATCAAAATGAACTCCAGGAAATGGAAACAAGATTTTTTTTTGTTGCCATTGTTTTCTTTTCCTTTTGTCTTGTTTGTTTCTTTATCTGTCTCTGGGAATAGAAATGGTGGGACAAAGAATGAAGAAATGCAGCAGTGCTACTCACTAGACACTAGTCGTTTGTTGCTCTCAACCTACTATGTGAAGTTATCTATCTATCTATCTATCTATCTATCTATCTATCTATCTATCAATCTATCTATCTATCTACCTCTCCTCTCTCTCTCTCTCTCTCTCTCTCTCTCTCTCTCTCTCTCTCTCTCTCTCTCTCTCTCTCTCTCTCTCTCTCTCCATTTGGTTTCTCTCCTTATGGTTTATCTCATGTTGTATGCACCTGGCAGATTGTATATATGTTTATTTGTTTATTTGAAATAGGGAAGGGAAGGGTATAAAAGATGACTGGGAAGGGGTTGGGGGAGGGAAACATGGAGAAAAACAACAGAAGGGGTATCAATGTTCAAGAAGTAATGTACCCACTATCTGATGGATGTAACCATAACCCCTCTTTACATCACCCTGACAATAAAATACAATTGAAAAAGAATGAAATACACAACTTTTGGGTGGACCTAGGAGGGAAAAACTGGGAGAGGGAGAGAAGAGGCGACATTGCTAAAAAAAAATGTACTCTTTACCAGACTTATGTAACTATAAGCCCGCTGGACATCATCTTTACCATAACAATAAATAATTTCTTAAAAAACAAAGAAGTTATTGGACTGAAATTCTGCCTAAACTTCAATTCTAAAGCTAAAGAAAGCCCTGCTTCATCCTGTATGCCTGCTTATTCACATTCTAAGTTAATAAGTTCTACTCATATTGTTGCATGGATTCGAATAGTCTGTTATGTATTGAAGCATTTTAATGCAATTGAGGCAGCGGATAGAAAAATAGTCTAGTGAGAACTATTTCAATAACTGCTTTGTTTCTGCAGAGCTAATCAATGAAAAGAACTTGAAATAACCCTTTCATCTTCTTTTATGTAACTTAGTATACAAAGTAGTAATTATAAGTCTGTTTTTTATTTCCTTGTGTAAGTCTGGTCACATTCAGATTCCGTAGTGCATTCTCATTATATTTAGCTCATTGTCTTGAAATGTCATCTGTTTAAATTATGGGTGTATTTGAGTGTCTATATTGATACCAACAAATAGTCTTCAGAATCTACCCAGAATGCATAGGATACAAGGTATGGAACGTTTTCTTCATGGTCTTAATAGTACATTTAAAACTGTATTGAAATTCTCTTATTTTTTTTCTCTCTTTCTCTTTCTCCAAAGAATTTTAAGATTAGACATACTGCAGGATTTAACAAATGAATTACTTTGCTAAGGCTCTCACAACAAAACACCAAAGTGCTCTAATGAAAGAAATGTACTTGCTGACAGTTCTAGTAGATATAAATCCAAAATCTAGAAACACAGCTGTTGTGTTTCTGCTGCACTCTGTCCTTGGTTTTTATGAGACCACCTTCTCAATTCTCCTCACACAGTCTTTTCTCTGTGGTTCTGTATCCTTGCTGTCTTTTTGTGTATCCACTTCTAAGAAGACGTTTCTTTTTCTATAGAGACATGTAATAGATCAAACGAGAGCCTGTTCAAACAACCACACTCTTACTTAGTCACTCTTTTATATCATCTGTCCTCAAATAAGTTTTTAAGGGGATGCAATTACACCTGTAATATCAAACGTTATATTTGTTTATTCTCTACTCCCACTAAAATTAAACTATGTGAAGATGGGAATCATATCATATTTAGTTCTGTCTTCTTATCTCTACCACTTTTGAGTCTAACATATATGTAACTCACCAAATTCAACAACATTACTGTAAAGTTTTTATGACTTAAAAAAGTTTAATGTGGTCTTGACAGATTTGGTAAAGAATGAAAAATATTCAAGATACTTATCTTTAAATAAATTACCATGCTATAGAAATTCTAATCTAGCCATGCTAGATTCAAGAATAGCTAGAGGAAAATTTTCTATCTAATATGCATGGAAAAATAATACAAGGAAATAATCAATGGGAAAGTATTTGAGAATAAAGTTGAGAAGTTGTCAATATACAGAAGAAATAAGATATTGTTCCTACCTTTAGAGAGATTATAATTAATTTAGTTAAAATATGTTTAAGTATTTAGGAATAAGCATCGACAAATTATATACAAGGGGTAATGTTTTAGCAAGTGCCACAGCAATGAATGTAGACTAAATGCCACTGTGATGTAATACAACTCCTGTGGGTATGGTTAAGGCTGGGCCTTCAGCATAAAAAAATACAGTATCACAACTCAAATGATTGTATAGAGAGTGGAAATTAGTGGGTTGAAATTATCAAGAACCAGCTATAAAAAATCACAATGCTTTTTAATATAAATCAGATGTTTCATTAGAGCAATATTATCTTTAAAGATGACCTTTGGCCTCTATAAAACAGACTATCATGAACACATTCACCAAGATACTCTCTACCAAGTCTACATTTTATGTTTACAATGAACAAATAGCTAATTAGGCATAACACAATGAATTATCTTTCTGTCCATCTTAAATGAAAGTTCAAGTTTGACATTTAGGTTATGGATACTCAGGTGATTGTTTTTATTCTGGATGATAAGAGAAGAAAGGAAAGGGGGAAATGAAATACGACTCTAAAGATAGCTTAATGTAAAAAAAAAATCTAATATCCGAGTTCACTGGAAAATTCCCACTAAGGCAAAACAAGACAACTGCCAAGTACTTTATAGTACCTTTTCCTATACACATTAGTGATGTTAGTTTTTTCTTATCTTTTTAGCTCTAGGTGTTGTCTCCTATTCTTCATGGTCTAAATGACAAGTTAGTATTGTCTGCAACTGAAAAATCAACCCACACTTTAGGTACATGCCTTGGAAAATATTTATCTGTCAGTTGATGTTGGCAGCTTTTCTTTCTTTCACTCGGTATGGTTTACATTTCTCCTATGTTTATCTTAAGAGATGTATGCGCTAGCACAGAATGCAAGTTGGGAAGTACAAACTGTTCTACATTAGCTTCCCACCGACATTGTTTAATAAGACATTATTTTGATGGCTGGATAGTTTGAGACATGCTTTGAGTTTCACACTGATCTATTACAGTTTCACTAAACTTTGTATAGATGATAGCAATTAAGATAAGCCGTTTTGTGAATGATGAGTTGAAGACTAAGTTAGAGGTAATTAGATTTTAAAATCTTGCTGTATGCTTTCATGAAAGCAGTTGAATTCCTCACTTCTGTGTTATGCCTTGGGTTACTGAACTCAGATCCACTCCTTGTTCTATATCTATAGCACTTGGCTCAGGATCTTGGGGGACCCAGGGTGCTCTTCCACATATATGTATCTGAGCCCATGAGTGTCACTGGAAGAAGCCTGAAGGGTAAGGAAAGATGTTGCCACAGCAGCATCTGCACGAGCATTTGTGCCTCTTTCTGACTGCTCCTCATATCTGTCAGGCCAGCCTAACTCCCTCAATTAATCCTTGCCATTGCTTTAATCCATTTCTGTTGTTTTACATTTTTGTACTGGTCCTAGGGCTGAAACTCACATCCTGGGTTGCTGTCCCTTAGCTTTTTCACTCATGTGGTAGCACTCTACCACTTGAGCCACAGCTCTTCTTCCAGCTTCTGGAACTGAATTGAAGATGAGTCTCACCAATATTCCTGCCTGAGGCAAACTTCTAACTCCATTCCTCAGATCTCAGCCTCTTGAGTAACTAGAATGACACGTATGAGCCACCAATACCTGGGCATTCCAGCTATCTTATTTGCCCAGATGGAAAAGTAGCATTGGATTCTTTCATTGCTTATCTCAGAACTATTATAATTTCTCCCATTTCTGACTTCCACATCTATTACAGATACTTGTAGAAGATTATCTTTTCCTGGTTGAGACTGAATATAATTAACTACCTTTTTGCCCTATTATTTTCAAAATTGCATAGTCATCTTATTAATGATATATTTTCCATCGTTAGCATCACCATCAAGAAATGTGTGTGTGTGTGTGTGTGTGTGTGTGTGTGTGTGTACGCGCATTTGAAGCTCTTTCACTCCATTGCTCTCTGGTTTGCATCTGACATTCTTTCTTGATTATTTCACTTATAAGAATTCTCATGCTCATACTGGATCAACCTAGATAATCCCGAATCTTTTCTCCATCTTAAATTTCTCAAGTAAATTACATCTGCAAAATCTCTTGCCTTATAAAATGACATATTCTGAGAATTTAGGAATTCAAATATAAGCCATCTTTGAGAGATTATTTTTCTGCCTATTCCACATCTGTCATACCCTGAGAAACACAGCCACAACTGGACACAAACAAGGAGATGCTGAAAACAATGAGTAAATCTATATTAAGATAAATAGATAAATAGGGAATGTGTTATTTTCCAACAGTGTTCTTCCTTAGGAAGGAGTTTGCATAATCAGGGAGACTATTAGAGACAGATAAATGTACTCCATTCCTAGGTGGCAGTGAATAGCAAACTTTGAAGATAATTTTAGTACTTGAGATATTAACTTTTTTTTCATTTTCAGGAGGACTTTCCTGGTCTCCCATCCCAGTTTACATGACTATACCAGAAGCAAGTAGAAAGGCAATAACCAGTGTTGGTAGTGGTCTCTTGTAAGCAATGGGAAAGAGGTCATTGCTCTATGGGAAATGAGGACAAATTGACAAATAGCTTTAGCATCTTTCAACAACAGTGAGATATTTGTAACCTTATGATGGTATCAGGTAGTAACTAGTAATAGAATTAGCATTCAAAGGCAATGCATGCATCTGCTTCATGTCTGTTGTGGTCTTCTCATTGAAGTTTGTTCATTTTCTAATATGTTTGATTGTTGTATACTTGAGGCAAGTGGAGTTACCTTAGCTTTCACACAAATGAGATAGTGAAAAGTGACAAAGACACATGGATTATGGTGAGCAGTAATCATTATGGGAGTGTGAGGGGAAAGACCAGATGGACTACAAGGTCTAGAAGCAAGCTTCCAATGGGTAGGTTGGTAAGAGAATACACAAACATATCAATAAGGTCCCAAGAAAGAAGATAGTGCTTCCAAGTTGCTTTCATCTCACCCCATTTTCCTTCATTTACCCTGCCTCATTTTCCTCTAAAATGACTATGGTCCCTTAATCTTAAGGGAAGAAAAGGGGTGATTATCTCTTGTATTTGATTTAAGCTTAAGTTTTTAAAAAATATTTCTGGCAGCTTCATATTCCCCAATCTGAATAGATATTTGTATTTTCAGAAGAAATTAATAAAATGATGTAACTTCTGGGTTAAGCCTTGTTAGTGTATTTTTTTCTGCTGATCAGAGATGTAGTAAGACAGTTTCTCTAACGTTAAACCACATTTATCAAGTACTATTTGGATCTTGAGCTATAATATTTTCTCTTCCTTCAGGATGACATGTAGAAAAAGTCAACATTGTGCTCAGGGGGAAAATTCTGTATACAAGTTGCTTTTTATTCTTAGAACACATCATCTGTTTAAATAAGTTTGTTTATTCTTTCAGGAGAGAAAAGTGCTGGGATGTAGATATACATGGGATTTGTTTGACTAAAAGCATTTATAATTAGTTGTGTCTGTTTTTAAAGTGTTTTCCAGCTACTTTGTAGCTATTTATTCTTGAGTATGGATTTGAGGGATACATGTGATTCAAGGATCTTTTGTTCACAAGTGAAGCTACTCTGCTGTTTCGTGCTGTATTCTTAGGTTCTCAACCAATATTTTTGTTTGTCCCTGGGATTGCAAAAAAAAAAAAAAAAGAAATAGCAAGCAAGTTGCACCTTTTGAGATTCTAACTCCCATTTCCTGCATAGAGAACAAGAAATGTTCCCTTTTTATTTTTCTATCCCCCCTATTTTATCCTGTTATACTAAAATAAACCCTTGCTGACACTGTCACCTTAAAAAAAAAAAGAATGAGACGGGGGAACTAAATGTTTGGTTTGGTTTAAATGCTTTCTAATTTCCTTAATTTATACTAATATTTTAAATAGATTAGAGCAGTAAAGCATGAGAGAATATAGTGTGCTAATAATAACAGTGAATCTGAATCATAGAACTTGACTATAAGTTTCGTTATTTTTTTTTTTTTTGCCAGTGTGGGCTTGAGCTCAGGGCCTGAGCACTGTCCTTGGATTTTCTCAAGGTTAGAGCTCTACCACTTGAGCCTCAGCACCATTTCTGGCTTTTTTCTATGTATGTGGTACTGAGGAATCGAACCTGGGTCTTTGTGCATGCAAGGCAAGCAGTCTACCACTAGGCCAAACTCCTGGCCCCGTCGTTCCCGTCGTTAATTTTTGACTGTGCAGTTTAGGGCAGATTAGTGGGAAAAATTAAGATTATAGTACATATGTCCTTAGATTCTATGTCTAATTAAAATGGATGTTCAGGGAAATGTTAACTGAATATGACTTTATATAAATGGAGGATTGGTTAGCTAAAGAGGTTTATCATTGTGAATGTTGATCTTAATGAACTATGTGCAGTTATTGCTTTTTTCATTTTTCCCCTTATGGTTAATTTCACATGGGTACTGTATCTGACTTTGTTACTTGGTATATTGTCTATACATTTATTTGTTTATTTTAAATAGGGAAGGGAAAAGGGAAACAAAATGATTGAGAATGGGTTGGGGTGAGGGAAAGGGGGACAAAATAGAATAAAAAATAATAAATAAGGGTCCAGGAGTTTGGCCTAGTGTTAGAGTGCTTGCCTAGCATGCACCAAGACCCAGGTTTGATTCCTCAGTACCACATACTTAGTAAAAGCTGAAAATGGCGGCTCAAGTGGTAGAGTTCTAGCCTTGAGAAAGCCCAAGGATAGTGTTCAGGCCCTGAGTACAAGCCCCAGGACTGGCCAAAAAAAGAAAAGCAAACCCATAAGACTCATCTCCAATAAACCACCAGAAAGCAAGAAGCAGTGATGTGGCTAAAGTGGTAGAATACTAGCCTTGAGCAAGAAGAGCTCAGGGGCAAGTGCCCTAGTTTAAGGCCCATGGTAAAAATAAATAAATAAATAAATGTATTTTTTCATTATTACAGATAAAATTACACACTGTTACTACTTCACATTTAATTTACACAGTATTCTTTTGTGTGTGTGTAGAGAGGGGGCGTGTCATGGGGCTTGAACTGGGCCTGGGCGTTGTCCCTGAACTCTTCAGCTCAAGACTACCACCCTGCCCATGAGCCAAGCCCCACTTCCCATTTTCTAGAGGTTAATTTAAGATAAGAATCTCAGGTCCTTTTGTGCCCAGGATGGCTTTGAACAGAGATCCTCAGATCTAAGCCTCCTGAGTAGCTAGGATTACAGGCATGAACCACTGTGCCGGGCTCACAGTATTCTTTATATAGTAATTATTTAAAAGTTTTCAGTGAGTTTCATGCTGCTATCATTCCTAGGTACACTAGATTTTTTTTATATTATTCACTCTTTTAAATTGCTTTCCCTCTCCCTCTCTGCTCCCCTCAAATATGATATCTATACATATACGTATATGTATACGTATATAGTTATATGTACATATATATGCATTCATACATACTAAATGCATATGTATGTATACACATCGTATATTTATGATGCTCTGTATGTATGTATACAGATATATTTATGTATGTATCTCTTTGTGATATGTTTGTATTCTGTGTCAAGCCTCCACATATAAAACAAAACATACAATCTAGTTTCTTTTCAACTTGGTTAACTTCAATTAACATAATGAAATCAGCAATGATGTGGTTGATTAACTAAATCAGCTTTCTTTAATATTCCCATTTTTCACCAAATTATAAGCACAACTTAATATAATCATATTCATCACACAATTAGTAGAAAATTTTCTTTTTTAAATTATAATACATTTTATATTTTTATTTTAATGAAATACAATTAAGAATTTATATAAATGTGTACAAATTTGTATAAATACATAAAACTTGAATCCATGTTCTAAAAAAAATATCTTAGATCTCAAGTAGAATGCATTCTTCCTATGTCATAGAGAATGCATAATCTAAAGTAGTAGAGAGTATTCCTGAAGAAGTTGGCCCCTATGACATGAAATTTTCTGTAACCCTCCATAAAAAAATAAGGATTGAGACCTTGGGTCAAGTGGTAGAGTATTTGTTACAAAAATTTTATAGGTCATTTTTGGATGGACAACGACAACAACAAAAATCATTTCACTTTATCAGAAAGATGTTGGAAATATGTTGTTTTATTTTATGTGTATTACAAAGAGTAAGGCTAAATCATATTTTATTTCACCTATGTCTGTAGAAGTAGAATATAAGATATGGATAGATGAAAATCATGAAAATGTTTTACTATTTCATTAGTTTGCCTTAAAAAATACTTCATTCTAGCTAGGGCTGGTTTCTAAGCTACCAAAAATGCTGAGATCTGAAGCTCATGCTTCAAAGCCAGCCCATGAAGAAAGTCCAAAGTCCATGAGACTTTTCTCTTCAATAAACAACCAAAGAAGCCAGAAGTTGAGCTGTAGCTCAAATGGTAGAGTGGTAGCCTTGAACCACAAAGCTCAAGGACAGAGCCCAGGCCCTGAGTTCAAGCCCAAGGACTGCCAGACATGCATATGCACACACACACACATACACACACACACACACGCACACACATACACACTCACGCACACCCCACATCCTTCATGATCTAAACAGATTTATTTGCTCACAGTTTTGGAGAACTGAGGTCAAAAATCAAGGTGTCGAAAGAGTTGATTTCTTCTGAGGGTAATCAGGAAAGAAAGAGTTCAGGTTTCTCTCCTTGGCTTGTGGAACCTTTGCTTGCTTCTGTCTTTCATGTTCCTTTTGCATCTGTGTCAGTTCTTTCTCTTCTTATAAATACAGTAATGATTTCACCCTCCTTTTAACTTAATTGCTTAATTACATCTTTAAAGATTCCATTTCCTCCCACAGTCACATTTCTAGGTACAGGGAGTTTGTTTGTCAGGATATAAATTCCCGAGGTTGGAGACACATTTAGTTCATTACGATAGTCTTCATATCTGCTCTTCCCAATTCTCACAGGATTGATGTGTTCTTAACAGATGATCCATAGATATTTGAATTTGTGACATATATGCATACTAAAAATATTGTTATCCAGAAGATGCCAAAATATCTCTTTAAGTTGAACAGAAAGCCACCCCCTTCAGACCATTTTGGGCATTAATACCAAGCCAGACCACAAAAACTAATTTAGGTTTGTGAACTCACATACAGTGTTATTTCCTTTTTGGTTTACAGCTTAACCAGAAATCATCATCAGAAGCACACAAGTCAGTGGACAGGACTATCTTTCATTTCAAGAGAAGGGGTATCAATGTTCAAGAATACACTCACTACCTGACAAATGTAACTGCAAACCTTCTATACATTATCCCTACAATAGAATACAATTAAAATGAAAGGTTTTAGGAAAAAAATATCCTGTCCATGTATCTGAGCATCTCATGTAGGAAAAGATTTTTGTCCACTAAAAACTGACATGTAAATAATATATTTTGAATTTTGTAAGTAAACAGTGATCTGTGCTTTTTATTCCCTATTAAGGAAGTAGATATACATTTGGCATTGAATATTTTCTAGATACTTCACTAAGGACTGGATTCATCACATGTATGAGTAATACATTTTAGCACATTTTTCATAATGCTATTTTTCAGAACTATCCATGTTTTAATATGATTTGCTTACAAAAGAGTCATAAAGTTTTTAAAATTTGACAATAGCTTGGCAGGTTGATTGCCACAAGTCTAAAGTGATAAAAGAAAAATGCGTATTTAGTGGTACTATTTCATACATCTGTCTTCTTCATCTACAGAGGAACACATTCAAGTTAAGGAAGAATAAGAAGGAAAGAAAGAAAGAAGGGAGGAAGAATGGGAGGAAAGAAGGGAGGGAGGAAAGGAGGAAGAGAAGTAGGAAGGAAGGAGTGAGAAAAAGAAGGGAAGGAAAGGAGAAAACAAGGAAGGAACAGATAAAAGGAAAGAGGGAAAAAGGAAGAAATGAAAGAGGGAAAATAAGAAGAAGATAGAAAAAAAGAAAGTAAAGTACATTTTTATATTTTAATTCTCCCTTTCATTGTGGTAGGGCATTTTCAGAACTAGGCTATTACACTACTATAAAGGGATGTAGATTTGGGCAAGGGATTGCCAGCTGTAAAGCTATGCTATACTGCTCATGCAAGGAAGATACAGTAAGCAAGGCAAGCTCCCTCCAGCCTGTCAATACAGACACTAAGGTGCCAGTATCAACATACATTCTACTTGATACTTGTAGTTTATTGTTACATGGTTTTGTTCATTTAAAAAAAATAGAAAAATTATCTCAATCTCTCTGAAAGAAAACTACAACAAAAGATGAACAGGAGTTAAGTGTACTACCATATTAATTAAATAATCACACTGTTTAACCCTCACAAAATGTCTCCCAAGTTCTTTTGGCCAGGAAGCTTTCCTTAAATTTTATTGAGTTCTTGTTTTTTATTTTTAATGTTTTGTCAGGACAAAATAACTATAGCAGCAAAGCCTGTATAATAATATCATTGACCCTCTTTCCTTGCCAGCAAATTAAAGATAAACAACTAACTTCATAATTCTTCAGGAATCAAAAGACAGACAAAGCAGAATAGTGTAGGATGTGACTCATCATTGGTAATAAATTGCTGTCCAACAAGTCCATTAAATACTACTAAAACTGGGGAGGCTGGAGTGATGCAGCTCTTATCCACTTCTTAGTATTTGTGCTAGCCCAGGGAGCTAGCACATCATGTGAGTACATCATGTGACCGACAAGAAAATGAAAGGTCTGGGAGACTTTCCTATCACACTCGAGGGTGATCTGAGCAGCAGGCAGAAAGAAGTTCCTGACACAAACAAATCCTCAGTTTGCCATCACTAAAGATCGGATAAAGTATAAAACTATTTCATTGCTCTTCTTTCAGCATGTTAAATATGCTACTAGAGATTTGGGAGAATCTGGTTAAGATCTTCGAATCTTTTTACTCCTGTTAATACTGTTTGGGAGGGGTTTGAGGAAAGGAAAATGGGAGAATAGCATGAGAAGGGGTAATAATGTTCAAGAAGTAATGCATCAAATGTAACCTGTCTATACATCTCCCCGACAATTAAATTTTTTTTTAAAGAATACTCTTTAATGCTCAGGGGAAAGCTATATTCTCATGGATTATAATTAAATAAATAGCTCACTTCTCACATGGACCTACGTTAGTTGGACATTACTAACGTGACTCTAACAATTAAGGGAAATTCATATAGATAGGTAAAGAGTGACATTCATTGTGAATAAAGAGGCTTCAGTGAGTTATGAAATATTATTCTTATACTAATTATTTGCTGCCCCCAAAGTCTCCAAAGTTTTGAGAGACTGGAGGGAGCTTGCCATGCTTATCCTTACATGAGCAGTATAGTAGCTGATCTTGCACTTAGAATTTCCAAGGAAAACATTTGAAGTTTCAGTCTACCATCCAGTGACTTAACTTCCAGTTTTTCCTTATCTCTTTCCATTTTATTTCATAGCCTTCTTTGCAGAATCTGTCTTTTGAATTAATCCCATGACTCTCATTTGATCCACTTTATCAGCATCCCACATGGAGCAGGATTACACTGATTGCCAGTTCATTTTTTTCTTTAAAATCTCTACATTTCCTCTTTATGTTTCTTACTTATTTCTGAGTTTCATTTTTCCCGGTTCTTTTGTATTTTAATATTGCTAATATTTAAACACTTGCCTAACATGAGGACCCTCTAGGTCACAGAATGTGACTTTACTCTCCTGCTCTGTCTCCTAAATAAACCACTACAAACCACATTGACAAGATGATGGTTAATACACATCTCACTAAGAACTCGATCTCTAGTTTTATTTCCAGCTCTCAATTTTTCTGAATGTTGAAAATAAGGACATAGTTGGAATCAAATACCTGAGACTTGTGTCATCTAGACAAATGAGTTCAGAGGCTAACAAGAAAAGTTTAAAAAAATTCCAAGCTACTATCTAGATGTTTTGTTTTTCTGAAAACTCATGGTCATATTTCAAAAAATCTCTGCTTTGAAAAGATTCTATGCTATAATTTGACTGTACATAAATAAATTTCTGGCATTTTCTTAACTAACTTCTAAGATGAACTGAATTCCTCACTCTTCTTTTGCCTGCAGAACATTTAAGATAACCCCTCAGTGGGCAGTTTGGAAACAATGATTCAATTATAAGAAAAATGAAATGAATTGAGTTTACAGAGGATGAATTATAGGAAATTTTATTTTGAATTTCAGAATTGTAGAGCTTCACTGTTTCAGGACTGTTGCATTGGAAGTTTGATTTCCAGTGGATTAACAGGTCATTTTATAAAAATCTAACTTTCTCAAAGTTATTCATTAGGTGCGCAATTATCAGAAGTTTTAGGAACCTGAGTTCCAATATGTGATCTCAAATTAGGAAGTCAAGAACTGAACTTATATCAAAACTATGGAAAATGAACTAATTGGTTCACGCCTGCTCTTCCGTAAGTGTGATCATGTCTATGAGCAGCGAGAAGGAGGCAGGTCAAGTTGACTCACCACTGGTTTGGGATCTTTTCATTTCTTTCTGGGTCTACTGAACCTCTGGCTTGACATATTAGAAAAACTTATTAATTAATCACTGCTCATGATTTAAACATTCATTGTGTATCATAACTGTTTAAAGTGACTTATTTCCTAGATATGAAGAATGTATGATTTTTTTCTCACACCTATTTATCATGTTTACAGACCTGTTAGGAGTTAAACCTTTGGGAATAAGCTATCAGGGACTTAAGAACATTTCCAGTTTGGTAAAAGTAAAATATAATTAAGAGATTAGAAAAATATACATAAAAAGTCAGGTGTCAATACAATAGAATTATTCCATTCAATGGGATTTCATAGTTCCTGGAACTTTTCTTATCTGGCTAAAGTTTACTAAGTATAAACCAGAAGGAAAAGAAAAATAGCCAAATGAGATAACAAAGATTAAATACTTAAACACACATATTTTGTTCCTTGGATACTGCTGCAAATTTTCACTAAGAAAGTAGTTGTTCTTAGTTTAACTACAGTCTTCACTAATATTTTATTCCAGACCTTAGCCAATTAATTCAGCCAATTTACAACATAGAGGGCTATCTTCATGAAAAAAAAGGAAATTCGTAAGAACTTCCAAGGATGGAAGATTCCTTAATAATCAGACAATAACAGAGTAAATGAAAAAATCAAATACTCACAAAAAACCCTCATCTACAATGTACCTTCTATAGGATGTGTACACCCAATATTTTATATAAGTCTTTGTAAAACTCAAAGATTGCATTACCCAAAATAGGTTTTATGCTTAGGGCAAATATACAAAAAGCATCACAAAGTCCTGCATAATTTTAAAAAATAATCAAAATTTGTGAAATTTCACAGTACTTTCTCCAGAGCTATCATAAAACACAAAAGAAAGGAAAGTATAGGGTGGAAGTTCTGAAACCACTTGGGTGGTATTAAAAAGTACAAGTTTAGATTCAACCCATACATCTGTCTCTCTAGTGGGCTGAGAGATATGATCCATCAGAAGTGTGAAAAGCAGAAAAGGTAAGGGATGACAATCTATAAATTTCACTGGCTACCAGTCATATCCCCTATCTTTGGGGGAATATTCATTTCAGCGAATCCCATAAAGAATGACCACAGTCAGTACCCTGGCTCAAGAGGTCAAAGATGATTCATACTTCTATGGCAGAAAGAGCCAGAAGATTGTACAATAATGGCTCTCTAGCCAGACAGCTACCTGCTACTCTCAAGAGAAGGCCAGAGAGTGATCATTTTTCCACATGGCCTCTGGTATTTACTTCTCTCAATAGACTTTAGGCTTTGGAAGTTGAATGCTGGGATGAGTCTGTATGAACCATTTAATGAACAACTTATTGTGGGAGATAGGTGTAGTTTTATTTGGGTAGCCCTGGTAGTAAACTCTTTTTTTTAAATGCTACTTCCAGAAAAGTGACTTATTTGATAAATAAGAAGAAATAAGACAGAGCCCTGACAATCTCCTTTTTGAAGAGAAGGACAGAACATAGAAAAGACTGTGCATTCATGCACACTTGGTGGCATTGGACATTATTGTTTAAAGCTAATTTTCACATACATACTCCATTTTGTTGATTGGTTATTTTGTTTGGATGTTAATAGAGTGCTTTATTTCTCCTGGTCTACTTGAGAAATTCATGAATTTATAAGGAAAACTCCAAAGCATTCATGAAACGTAAAATCCAAGAGGAAAAACACTAAGTTAGGTTTCATAGGAATAACTTTATTAAACCTCCCAGAAGTTTTCCCTTTAGGCTAAATATGAATCTTGAAGAATGCTAATAATGATTTCACTTTGTATAATTTCCACTTAAATTATAGACACAATAATGCTTTCACATGAGAAATGCATCAATTGTTAGCTCCCAAATTATTTTCATATCATTCCTATTTATTTGTCTTTTGTTTGGTAATACTGTTTGAAAGGCTAGTGGGAAAAACAAGCTTAGTTTGTTAACATTCATATTCATTGATCATGGACCTGGTATAGTTGATATTTGAATAAAAATTATTTCCTTTTATATACAATTGCATATTTAAATTTTTTACATTAGTATAATTTGAGTGACAAGTTTATTTTCTAGGGTGACAGAGTGAATGAAATGTAAATAAAAGAAAAACAATTTATGAATTATATAAGAAGAATATGTGACTATGGAAATTAATTTTTTCCATATATTTTTATTGTAATTAATAGAAGGGTTACATTACACTCACCAGATGGAAGGTGCATTACTTCACATACATTGATACCTTTTCTCATGTCTTGCTCCCCATTTCCCTCCCCCCAACCCCCCTTTCCTATCCAATTTGAAATAACCAGATACAAATATATCCAATATATCAGATAACAAAGTGAAATACTGTAACACTATGAGATGGCCAAAGGACAGCAAAAGAGATGAGCGATAACATAGTACATTAAGGACAACAATCACTCATTATATGGCTTTTGATTCATTTAGCGTCATACTGTATGGCCTTATGTATCTAGGTTTTTCTCTATTGCAAATCTCTGCTAGAAGAGTCCAAGGTTTCTACTGATTATGGCAAATGAGGGAAATCATTGAGCCTATGTTCCTTGGAGTCTGGCTTATTTCACTTAGTATGATTTTTTCTAAGTCTTTCCATTTTCTTACAAATGGGGCAATGTCATTCTTTCTGACAGCAGCATAGAATTCCATTGTGTATAAATACCACATCTTTTTGATCCACTCATAAACTGAGGGACGTCTGGGTTGGTTCCATATCTTTGCTATGGTAAATAGTGCTGCAACGAACATCGTTGTGCTAGTGGATTTAGTATGCCCTTGTTTCTGGACGATTGGGTAAATGCCAAGTAGTGGAATTGCTGGGTCATAGGGGAGCTCTATGTTTAGTCTTTTGAGAACTGCCATACTGTTTTCCATAGTGGTTGAAGGAGTTTGCACTCCTGCCAACAGTGTAGTAGTGATCCCTCCTGGCCACATCCCCTCCAGCATCTGTTGTTATTAGTTTTCTTCATCCTGGCCATTCTAACTGGAGTGAAGTGGAATCTTAGAGTTGTTTTGATTTGTATTTCTTTGATGACCAGAGTTCATGTGTCTGTAGGCCATTTTTGTTTCTTCTTCAGAGAAGACTCTCTAAGTCTTTGGCCCATCTTTTAATGGGATGGTTGTTTCTTTGGAGATTAGTTTTGGGAAGAAAGACAGCCTCTTCAAGTGGTGCTGGCAGAACTGGTTTAAGCACATGCAGAAAAGTTGGATCCTTCTTTGTCACCCTGCACTAGAATTAACTCCAAATGGATCAAAGACCTCGAGGTAAAAGCTGACACACTGAAAACTTTACAAGAAGGAATAGGAGACACACTAGGCCTCCTTGGCACAGGTCGAAACTTTCTCAATAAGGACCAAGAAACACAACAAATCAGAGAAAGGCTGGATAAGTGGAACTGCCTTAAAGTGCAGAGCTTCCGTATGGCAAAGGACATAGCTAGTAAATTAATTAGGAACCTACAGAATGGGAGAAGATCTTCACTAACCATACAAAGGACAAAGGCCTCATATCTAAAATATATCAACAGCTCAAAAAATGGAAATTAATTTTTAATTTAGATACTATCTCAGCTTCAAAGTGGTTCAGTGTTGCATAGCAGCAAATACACATTTGCTAAAAGATTGTTTTGATTTGATGGGAATCAAAATGCACATTCATCACTTTGTTTATACTAAACAAAGCACACCACAGAGCTTCATTGTTAGTTACCTTGGCTGGTTGAGACAGGATACAATAGACTAAGGAGTGACATTAGTCAAGACACATTGTGTTCATAAACATTTTTTATTGCAACCCCTTTGTTCAACTACTTAAAGTTATTTAAAGAAATTTAAAGACAAGAGGGGTACAGTGGCTCATGCCTGTAATCCTAGCTACTCAATAGGCTAAGATCTGAGGATCGAAATTCAAAGCCAGGTCAGGCACAAAAGAACTTGAGACTCTTATCTCCAATTAAACACTAGAAAACCAGAAGTGGGGCTTGGCTCAAGTGTAGGACATACCCTTGATCTGAAAAGCTCAGGGACAGTGCCCAGGCCTAGTTCAAGCCCCATGACTCCCCCCTCCCAAAAAAATTTAAAGACAGACTAGATATGTAAAACAAAATAATTTTATTTTTCACAGATCAGGAGGATGATATTAGAATACCGGCATGGGTATTTGTTTCCTTGTATTCTCATATGGTAGAGAGTAATGAAGGAAAATAAAAGCTTTTCTTATTTTGTTTGAATAACAATGCTAATCTCATTCATGAAGGACTCTAATCCTTAACTGTGTGGGTTCCATACTTAACAGATTTAATTCTTCCTTCAGGGACAGAATGGTCAGTGAAACAAAGGATAAAATGTTCAGTCTTAAGAAGTGTTTTTTTGAAATCAAATCTGGCCTGCCTTTTGGTATTTGTTGTAGAAATTCTTCATGACTTTTTCTCTATAATTATGTGGTTGAATTACTTGTAGTTACTTGTATTATTAAAGTTGATACAACAATGTAGAAAGATGCTGTAGAAAAAAAAGTTTTAAGTATTCAATAAGAAAAGGATCTTCTGCCTTTGAGGACATTCAGGATTAAGATGACACATTTTACTGTAACAGTTAAAGATTGACTAGAGACTAATGTTCTGGTCAGACTGAAGTAGAATATAAAAGTAATATAATTCTTTTCAAGTCAACTCTGTGACCCAAGCTACAGTTCTGAATTCCGTAGCCACTTAACATGGTTTGAACTAGACCTTGAACTTTCTTCTCTCTGTTACAAGCAAAGGAACCAGCCCTGTCCTATGTGTTGACAAATTGAAGGAACGACTGATTATAGATAATTATGTTTAAATGAGGTCTTAAGCCTCTCTTGGACATCTCTCAAGTGTGATTCATTACTACAGACACTCATGACAAACACCAGGAAACCCGTGATTGTACAATCTGTAAGTTTCTATGCACAAGATCCAATGTTCCAATTCACAGGGTTTAAAGGACCAGCATTCTTTCCAAGCCACTCCAACATCACATACCTGCCAAGACTGCAACTTGAACCATGCAAAATAGCCTAGATAAAAAATGACATAAATTTGCCAAGTACCTATTTATGTATGAAAGAATTACTTTTGCTTTGAAGGCCATTTCTCTACTTCGGAATGATCCCAAGAATTCACTAGAATTCTGAATAAGTAGTTGGAAAAGTATGTTTTGAAGATTAAAGAAAAGGTGACAAAGTCTTATAGGTTGAGGCTACATGAGTTTGCCCAAAT
Organism: Megascapheus bottae; assembly: GCF_031878675.1. Lineage (NCBI taxonomy): Eukaryota > Metazoa > Chordata > Mammalia > Rodentia > Geomyidae > Megascapheus > Megascapheus bottae. Next base: position 62,601,169 of record NC_143512.1, read on the forward strand.
GGGTACCAAGTTAAATATTTTAGTCTTGTTTTCAAGTTTGGGGCATTTGAAAAAAAGTGAAAACAAAGTGTAGTTAAGTGTTTCTTTTTTTTTTCCATATATTTTTATTGTAATTAGTAGAAGGGTTACATTATATTCACCAGATAGAAGGTGCATTACTTCATAAACATTGATACCCTTTCTGATGTCTTGGTGCCCATTTCTCTCCCCCCACCCCCACCCTTATCTTGTTTTCCCCCCTCCCTATCTGATTTCAAATTAATATATATGCACTATCCTATTAAGCAATGTTATTTGAGTGTGTTTGTATAATATGTCTTGTGTGCTATGATTTGATTAGAAAATGCCTCCCACCCTAATTTTTGTGTGCTGGGGCCTGGTTTCCACCTGATGGGCTCTAGGGAACTATTCTCAAGCTCTGGCCTAAGCAACGGATTGATCCCTTCATAGATTCCAAGCATTAAGACATCGCTGAGAATTGGTGACTAATTGGATGTTAAACCTAGTTAAAGAAAGTTAGTCACTGAAGTTGAATTCATGGGGCTATGTCTTACTTTGGTTCCGCTCTGCAATTCTCTGCTACCTGGGCAACATGCTATGAATGGTTCTGCTCTGCCATGGCCTCCTCATGAAGATCTTTCATGACTGACTTGTGAGCCAAACTAGCTTCATCCTTCCCCAAGTTGTTTCTGTCAGGTGTGCTGTTGTAGCAATGAGAAAAACATAATGAGAATTTTTCACTTTTTTTTTCATATGCTGAAATCTGGATATTAGCATCAGTAAACAAACAATACTATTGGGATTGTATAATGCAATGTGTTTGAGGAGTCATGTTTGATTATTTTGCCAGTCCTGGGCTTGATCTCAGGGCCTGAGCACTGCCTTGGGGTTTCTCTCTCAAAGTTAGCACTCTACCACTTGAGCCACAGCACCATTTCCTGCTTTTCTATGTATGTGGTACCAAGGAATCAAACCCAGGTCTTCATGTATGCTAGGTAAGCACTCTACCACTAGGCTAAACACCGGGCCTCTTATGTTTTGATATTTTAAAAAAAGCAAACTCAACTCAAATACATGACTGAAAAATTGGGATTAGTAATTCCTTTCAGAAAAATGAAAAACAGAGAGTTTAATCATATTCATACATTTTACAAATGATATTCAAGTTCAGATATCTATTGCATGGAATAGCTTTATGATACACCTTTACTTTTTAAACTAGTATTAATATTGTACAACTTTTTCTCTTCTAAGAGAGAAAAGGCAAACTGGTATGGTAGTTTTATGTTGGATATAGTCCACTGGAAAGACTTCTTACAATCAACTTTTACCCATGCTCTTCTATCCCTTTCTGTAATTGGAAAAGAATATTATCAACCCAGTTTATGAAGACTCCCCTATTTATAATACCCAATCTAACTCCCCTTATCCCTCTGTACCCAGTTAATGTTTACTCATTCACTCTTCATGCTAGCATAGCTCCTCTGCAATTTCTGTCTTTTCTATTATGCTTCCCATGAAAATACATCATCACTGCTTCTACGTGGAGCTCTTTCTAGCATATCAGCTTTCTTTTCTTTTCTTTTCCTAGAACTGAGATTCAGTTCCTGCATTGTGCATGTGAGACAAATGCTCTGCCGTGCAAGCTACACCCCAAGCTTTTTATTTAACTGTTTTGTGTTTAATACAGAGTCCGACTATCTTTTTAATCTGAGATTTCCTTGTACTTTCCGAATATTTTTTTCTCTGTCTCACAAGTATCTGGTATTATAGCCAGTGCCCCATGCCTAGCCTTCATAACAAGTCTTGATTCTTAATTTTTCCATCCTGATTAGTGTGTGTTGTGTGTGTGTTGTGTGTGTGTGTGTGTCTGTGTGTGTGTATGAGTATGCACAAGTGTGTGCCTGTTGAACTAAGGCCTTGCACCCTGTCTGATCTTTTGTGCTCAAGGCTACTGCTCTACTACCTGAGCTACAGCTCCACTCTGGCTTTTGGGTTGTTAATTCGAGGTAAGAGTTTCATGGACTTGCCTACTCAGGCTGCCTTTGAACTACGATCCTCAGATGTTACCCTCCTGAGTAGCTGGATAACAGGCATGAGCCATCAGCATCTTCAGCTTTCGTCTTTGATGTTTTAACCAGCACCCAATTAAAACATTTCTCTTTAGCATCATTAAACAAAGAAGGTTATCTGTAGATCTCCACTTCTTATTTTTTAAAGGAAGACATACATGGAGACATAAAATAGCTTGCACCTTCTCAGGCATAAAGAGTGTGAAGTACAAAGGAGAGTGGGAAGAATATGAAAATGGCCACATCAGTACTCAGTTCTACCATCAGCCCTTGACCTTCATCAAACCTTGTTTTTCTCCTCCTTTAATAGGATAGTACCTTCTTTAAAGACCATTATGAGGGCAAAAGAACACCATTAACAAACAAAAATCAGGTCAGAATATGAAGTCTGAGTGTAGAACAGGTTGTGAAACTGCACTTATATCCTGGCCTCTTGATCTTGGCTCTGTCTCTAAAGTAGCTGTGGTCTCTAGAGATGTGATTAAGTGAAATGGCAAAGAGGATGTGCGGATACTCTGTGCCTCTGCCACTCAGTGGAATGTTCTCCTTCAGAGTGATGCACTTACAACCATCTCTTCACACTGCAGAGTCTCAAACATAATGGGAGGAGCTTATGCATGCAGTCCCAAAGCAGTTCTGACATTTCTATCAGAAAAGGGAACTGTTAATTTAGTATGCTCCAAGCACCACATAAACATGGTGTTTTCGTGGTGTTTCCCACATAGATACATTAGTCATTGTGATCATTAGATACTATTTTGAAACATGCTTTCCATTTCTATGTGGATTTTTCCAAGTTCTAATACTTTATGAAATTCTCAAGATTTTTCTCATTACCTTGATAACACAATAAAAATTACACCCACAGATGTGGGAAGTGATAGTATAAACAGGAAAACAAGTGGGAAGTAGCATAAAAAATTAAATTGTGAGAATAGGAACTGGTAAAACCCCTTCCTCGTGACTGTCCTAATTTAGAATGCTTTTTCATCATCATTTATGGTTAGAATGCATGATGCACACACACACACACACACATGTACACACATACGATATTACAAATTACACTAGAGAAATTGTGACTAAGTAGGCAAGACTCAAGGATTTTTCAGTTCATCCATTTGTTCCCAAATTTGTTGTGAATATAGTGGCATGTGACCTAGGAGGAGGCCATGCACAATACGGGTTACTATGTAAAACATGGGTACACAAACATTGGTTACCCTTGTCAACTTTACAGTGCAGTGGTTAAGAAACAGATTAAACAAGAAGCATGCAGAAATCATCTAATTATATGGTATAGTAATTCCTTGAAGAATAAAAACCAAGCAGTAACCCAAGAGAGGGAAAAGTAGAGCAGATATTGAATTGGTAGGAAAAAAATCTCCCTGAGAAAGAGACATATAAAGACAGCAAGTAGCTGTCACATGGTGATTCACGCTTAGAGTCTTAGCTGGTTGAGAGGTGAAGATAAGTAGAAGCATAGTTTATGGTGAGCACAAGCAAAACTTTGTGAAAACCCAGGCTAAAATGAAAGGGCCTCTAGGATATGGAAACAAAAGCTATATAATGTGTGATAGTTATTCTTAATGTACTATGTTATTTCTCTTCTCTTTTGTCGTCCCTTGGTTATTTTCATATTGTCACAGTATCTCACCTTGTTATCTAGTGTATTGTATATATGTTTATATTTGAAATAGGAAAGGGAAGGGGGAAAACAAGATGAGGGGAAGGGTTGAGGGGAGAGAAATGGGGAATCAATGTGTGTGAAGTAATGCATCTTCTATCTGGTGAATATAGCTGTAACACTTCTATTAATTACAATAAAATATATGAGAAAAAATTGTGTGAAAACCCTTCTCATCCAATCTTTAGGTGCAGTGGTGTGCATCCATCATGTCAGCTATGAATGAGACTAAGTTTGGGGAGATTATTGTTCCAGATCAGCTCAGGAAAAGGAGACGGTGAAACTTTGTGTCACTTGGAAGAAGCTAGGTATAGTGCCATACACCTGTTATCCCAGCTGTGATAGAAAATGTAGAATAGATGGATTACAGTCCAGACATGGGCCAATGGAAAAGAATGACTCTTATCTCAAAATATTGCAAAAAAGCTGAATAGCATAGTAGCATCATGCCTGCCTAGCAAATGGAAGGCTCTGAGTTCAAGCTCGAGTGCTATCCTCAATCAACAACAACAAAGAAAACATTTCTAGGAAGGAAAGGGAACTACAGTGTTCTAGGCAAGGAGAAAAATGAGCAGGCTGAGCAGATATAAAAGGTTACAAGAAAAGAAAGGAAGACAAGAAAGCCAGTATGGCCCAAGTGCAAAGGCCAAGTGATGCAAGACAAAAGAGGAGGGGCCAAGATTAGGTCATGGAGAGTCGTGTAGACACATGGGTTTTGAACGCGCTAAAAATTGCAGGAAAATAAACACTTTTGAAAAACTCTCTCTAGCTGCCATATGAAAAATGGATTAAAAGAATGCAAAAGTAAAAGGAAAGTGTGTAAGGTCACCTGACACACAAAAAAGAGGAATGAATGACAAAATTAGCTCAGCCATGTGATAGACATAGCTTGTTTTGGGTTGTGGGAAATGAGAGTAAGAGAAATTCTAAAAATGACCAGGAAGCACAGAAAATTAAAACACATAATATTTCTTGACAGTTTCAGCTACATAGACAAGTGCATTAGTTAGTTCTCAGCAAAAGTACTGCTGGGGCTTTTGCATTTTTACATTTTTTAAGTATAAAAGACATCAAACACATTAAATATATGTGCTAAACTATTTAGAAGGCAATGCCTTAATGCAACTTCTTTTGAGTTATTTCATAAGACATCAATGAAAAGATCAAGGCATGAATAGAAGAAAAATGGAAAGTCACATAATAAAACCAGTGGATAAATATAAATAATATGCTCCCCAACAAGACTATTAAAGTATGTGTTAAACAAGTATAGAATACTTAGTAAAAAGCTTGCACATAATCATATAGATATATAGAGATATATAAACCATAGGTATATCTATGCCATATATTTGTGGTATATGTTATATATGATATATGTATTATACATATGATATATGCCTCATATGGTATATGTTATATAAAAACACATAAATGTCATATGGTATATATGCTATAATATACATATATATGACAGAGTTAAAAAGTCACAAATTTAATAATGGTGACTTTGTCAAAATAATTTAAAATTGAGTATCCAAAAGCATTAAAAGGGAGTTTTAAACCAGACAGTAAAACATTTGCTTTTATTTCATTACCTACTTTGGAAGCTGAAGAAAAAAAATCCCGAGATTGAATCTAACCTGAGAAAACTAATGAAGTTTTGTCTCAAAAATATTTTCTTCTGTTCTGTTTTTATCTAGTTATTCTACTTCAAGAATTAATCCTGGGGAATAAATAGTGGGGTGATATAAAGATTTTTATTTCAAAATATTTAAACAAAATGAAAACTAGGCAGATCTAATAAACATACAGTTTTAATATATGGTATTAAAATCAGATGATTAATTCTATGATCATCAGTATCATTTGATGCGAGACAATTTTAAGCACCTTGGAAAAACTCATATTGGATTTCTGAGTTTGAGAAAGTGAATTTGTAATAAATTATCTGAATTTTACAGTTATTTTAGTAAATTTAGTTCTTGAAATCATACACTATCAAAATCTTTGTAACTGTAGTTGTCTGACTTACATGTTATATTTATTTCTCGAGTTATCTTCAGTATCAAACATGTCTACTTTATATAAAAATGCAATTTTGTTAAGCTTTATTATGTTCTTTAGAATAAACATGATGATTAATATTTATATGATAAATCAGTATTAAAATAAAGATGTAGATTGTGGCTTATTACTTTTACAGTGTAATCTTAGTGTCAAATCAGATCTTTCTTAATATTTAGTTATATCCAACTACTAATTTCATGTAGCACAGGGACATAACAGTTCCATGAGGTTTTAGAAAATATCCAAGGGGTCTTAGTGCCAGAAATGGAAGCCAAGAAGATTGTTGGCTGACATTTAGAATCGCAGAACAAAGACAGGAAAATCACTACTTGCGTAGGACAAACCTTGGTGTGTCTGGAGAAAACAGTTCTCATTTTATTTTGCTAACTTGTTGGGTTTTGTGTTCTATTTCTTTTGTTTTGGTTTTGGTTTCTTTGGTTAAGGCAACAGAAGTTCTATTATAAGTACCTTACACCACTAAATTAACCTTTAACTAAAATGCAGTAGATTATTTATTTAGTTAATGTATTTTTCCATTTCTTCATATTTCTGTAATGTCTACTAGAAAATTCAAAAGTCTCTCCTGTTGATTCTTGGTAAATAGTAAAAATGCAACTTAAGTGAGTTTCTAAATATTTTTTCTATAAACAATCCCCCAAATACCCAAGGAATAATTAATAATTTATTGCCACCTGATGCACAACACAAATTTGTTTACTTCTGTTTGATATTGTCTTGATAATAGATGATTTCAACAATATCACAATAAATGAAAAAAATGTTCAAAAAGCTTGATTTGATTAACAATATATTTGATAAGAGAATGAAATACTTAGAAATTAACAGCTTGAAACACTGATACATTTTAGATTAAATATGAATAAAAGCCAACTGCCAGTGGTTCATGCCTATAATACTAGCTACTCAGGAGTCTGAGATCTGAGGATTATCGTTTGAAGCTAGCCGAGGAAACAAAGTCTACAAGACTCTTTAATCTTATATCTCCAATAAACTACTCAAAAAGCCAGAAGTGGTTCTGTGGCTCTTGTGGTACAGTCCCAGGCTTGAACAAAAGAAGCTCAGGGACAGTAAGTATCAAGAACCAGATTTTAAGCCCCAGGACTGACAGAAAACACAGACACACACACATAATATATAATATACAAATATGATATGCACAAATATATGTAATAAGTAGATGAAGAGTTATTTTCATTGTGGAAATCAACTATATTTAATGTGTAAAATTAAGGGAAAGATCAATACGGAAACTCAATGGTCATAAAATGCTTCTGCCATTGCAGTACCATACATGACCAATTGTGTCTAGGTCAACAATTTTGTACTTAGCTTATGACATAGTATTGATTTCCATTATTGTGTCATTTTTAAAGATTTCAGCTTGCAAAATATTACTAATGTCAGTGTGATGCAAAATTTGTTATCCAAGATGAATACCAGCGGGTTATATATCACTGACAGAAGAAACAACCATTAGTAGAATAAATGTTTTCAAGTACTGAAGCGTAGTCTCCTATAATGTGAATGAACTCTGTTCGACAACAGACCAGATGACAAATATGAGGCTTACGAAGTGGTTCTTTTCTGTGCATAGTTTCGTCTCTTCAAAGGTCAGAGCTATGCCTTTGTCTCTCAATTTCTAGGATTTGGACATTTAGCATTTGCTGTCTCTTTTATCTTGATGGAATGAAGAAATATGCTTACAGTTTAAGACTCAAAGCTGCTCAAACATGGAATGGCAATAGTTCTAGAATGAATTGAACAAGATCAACCTTAGCATTTGTGAATCATCAGAGAAGAAAATCAATTTCATTAGTGCCCTAATTTATTTTGCACTCTTTCAGTATCTTGTACTTATCTACAAGCTTCATTTTCCTCTTACCATGTAAATCTACTTGCATCTTTCTTACTTTATAGTCTTTCTGCCACCAAATTTTTCTTCTTTACTTCATACTCTATTATCTATGATTACCGACTCCAATCCATCATCCTTTAACTCTTAAATGCAAAACAAGTGGTGTCTTCTTTGAAGCTATCTTCAGCATGGTCTAACAAATTCTTTCTTTCTAAATCCAATAAGCAAGAATTTTATGTAACATTTGGCAATCTCAAATGTTTCCTTTGAAATATTTTCTTTCTCTGCCTTCCTGATAGCATATTCTATTATCTGTGCTCACCATTACCTTCTCTTGGCCCATTTTTCAATTCTCTTTTGGGGCTTCTCTTTCTTTCCCTTAGTTTTCAGTAGTGTTAGAGTTTACCTGTAATTTGTCCAGAAATTTTTTTTCTTTTATTCTGCCATTCTCTATGATTCCCATAGCCATTTACTCAAATTGGTGTATATATACTTAAGATATACAGATTACTTTTACTATCTCAAATCAGGTGGCTAAGTTGGTATCCCATATTAGTACTGAACATCTAGTCTTAATGACTCAAAGGAATTCAACTTTAATCAGTTTAAAACAAATCCCCTTTTCTTTTCTCGCTCCAAACCTGACTCCTCCCAGTGGACAATAAACTAATATACTTTTATAGCCAGAGGGAGGCAGGTACCCTCCTTTACCAATCCTCAGTTCCATTATCAATATGCCAATTCTATCAATCAAATGCCACCAAACACAACAAATATGTTCTCAGAAATACATTATTATAGTCAAACATATCTACCCATTTTATAGTTTATACTACCATAATCTTTTGTCTAGCTGGCTGCCTTCATTTCTTACTTTATTACTTCCCAATTTTAAATCTGAAATTTATTCTCCATAAAGCATTTGAAATTTTCTAACATACATTATGTCCTTCCAGAAAAGGTAGTACGGGCATGTAATTTCAGCACTTGGAAGAAGAGACAACACAATTATTAATATGAGTCAACAGATTTAGAAAATGAGCTCCAGGCCAGCCTGGGTTATATAGCAAGATCTTGTCTCAAAAAAAAATCCAGAATGCTTGTATGACCCTCTCTCGTTAAATATTTCCTCGACTCCCAGGTTCTTTTAAGTTAAAATACAAACCGTTTACTATTTGGAATCTATTTGTATTTCTAGAATCATTCCACTGTTTATCTTATCTGCAGTCTACAGATTTCTTACCCATACATCTTAAAATATTACAGTCAGTTTCTATTGTGTGCCTTTAGGTAAATTTCTGAACTTGGACTGTTTCTTTTCCTTTGTATTGCCAATTCCTTAACTTAGGTACCACATATTCACAAAAACCCCTCTGTTAGAACTTGTTAGTCATCATTTATTTACCTTTCTGAACAACTACCACAGCTATCTCTGACTGACAAGATATTTTCTCCTTTTGTTCTGCTTTGGAACATCATACATACTTTAAGATTCTCTCACTATTGAAAAGGTCAGTGACTAACAGAAATAGTAGAAACTAAATAAGGGAAACAAGCAATGATAAAAAGAAATTCTCATCAAATAAGGGCAAATGCTTCCTATGCACAAAACAAACCAGAAGCTATAAAGAGCATAAAAAGAATGAGTTAGAAACACACTAAGGACTAGAAATGTTAGTTAGAGTTATTATAAGTACTAACTAATATCTGCCAAATAATTAGACAACTGAGAAAGGCTGCTTCCATCTGAATGGGACATACCATGATGGAGGAGAAAGCATTGCTAAGTCTAAGGTCAGAAGCCCTTCTTCCCAAACTGAGTCTTTAATCCCAGAGTGACCTTGCTGTCATCAAATACTTCAATATATCCAAACTCTTCAAATTTCAGATAGCACAAATGGGTAAAGCTGATTATACTCAAGAAGAAAAGAAAAAATCCTCTTTGCATCTAGGTCTTCCATGTATAAGAATGGAGGCATGATAGAATCCCCCAAGATCTAAACCAGGATAGCTTTTCCCCAATTCTTTAATATCTCAATTTTGAATATTACTTGAGAGAAAGGGCCTTTGAATCAGAAAGTAAACTCCTGGTACATACAGCACTAGGCCATTCTTAATTTGCCTTCATTTAGAGTCACTGTGACATTTAGTTTCAGATAGACTTTACATCTGGTATGTCAATAAGGCAGACAGTTAACTTGTACCCTGTTGATGGGATTTTCTTGGAATAGTACTGTCTTTAATTTTTGCATATCTAAAATTTAGTTTATGCAAACATTTTCTGTGTCAATAATTCCTGTGACATATATGCTCCAAGCATTTTTTTCAGTGTTTTCATGGCATAGCTTAAATAACTTCATTGATTTTATGTACAAGGGTACATGAGAAGAAAATTAATGTCACTAAGACCTCAAAGAAGTGTGCAGATGAAATTTCTGCTAGAACTTTTGTGGAAGAAGTCTTATTTCAAGGAGGCTGGTGTAACCACTCTGCTTAGGAATATCTAGTGGTAGATTTTAACTTTGTTTTTATAAAACTTATCCATAGTCTACACAGATTATGAGTCTTTTGATCTACTCCAAATGCAAAAGCACACAATACTCGATTTTACACGCCAAGTTTGCGTTCTGTTGGAAACCACACTTAATAGTTTGGCAGTCTCAATGCTAAACCAAGCAAAAAGATTTCCCACTTTTATGAAACACCCACAGAAGTCAACATTATGTTATTTACTAGCCACTCACCAAGTCACAAAAGAATAAAAGTTAAATTAGAAGGATTTGGAAAATACTCAAAGTATCTTATTTGGGCATCTAACACATTTCACAAAAGATCTATGGTCTATTGGATTAAAAAAAAGAGCAAAGTGACAGATGCTTATTGAACATATGTCATTCTCAAAAATTTAAAGATAATATGGTACAAGAAAACCTCAGAAAAAATTTGGTGGAGCAGGGAAGACAAGCGTATTAATGTTTTATTATACTCAAGGGAATACAAGTTGAAGAGAATACTTTTCCTTTTTATTCTTCAGGATATTGACAGTTTATTTTCTCAACTACATCTTGAACCTGTCGCCTTCTTTCTTAGCAGCAGCCTCTAACCAAAACTTATCTGAACCCAACTCTTTCAACTGGCCCTTCCATTTCTATATTTGATCCCTGATCTCCCAGATCAAACCACACTGTGCTATTCCATTCCTCTGCATAGGATCATTAAAAGGATTTTTCATAAAACTTATAACAAAAACTACCTCCTCATCATGTCTTCATAGCCCAGCCTGAAGTAACACTTACATCTCTTCTGTGGGCACAAATCTTCCCTTTTATGCTCTCTAATTACTTGGAATTCTCCACATTACCGTTTCTTCCTAGAATACTGACTGCACTCAAAGCCTCATTAGATTTAAGTCCTTTCCCAAATTTAGAAACAGGTTTAAATGTCCATTTTCCAGAGATCATTTTGTTAGAAACTGAGTGGAAAGGCATTAATAGACTCTACTTTGTCTCTCTATTCCTTCTTAGGCTCTTATGATGTCTGTGTTTTACTTGTTTGTTTGTCAGTCTGCTCATTTTCTGTATACATCACTCTCAGTCCCAGGTAAGTTCTTGAAACAAGAATAATACCTATGTTCTGCAAGTATCTTAGTCTTTTAAAATGCAAAATTTAGAAAACACCCTACTTACAAGCTTCCAATGTGTGATGATCCCCAGTGCAGCTTTCTTTAATAATTGTAACATCATGGTTATCAGATAAGAGTGGGATAGATAACTGTTTGGGAATGTCTGATTCTCAATTAGTTCTACAGAAACACACAATGATTTAAATGATATATTGTTCACTTAAAGAGTACATGTATACACATGAAGACTTCATGTTTAAAAGAGTTATCCATTTATTCTTGAACCTCAGCACCACTTCTGGCTTTTTTCTATGTATGTGTTACCGAGGAATTGAACTTGGGTCTTCGTGCATGCAAGGAAAGCACTCTACCACTAGGCCAAACTCCTGGCTCTACTTTTGAGATTTTTAATGGGACTGTTAGGATAGGATGAATACATTGTATGCATGAAAAAGGACTTGAACTGGGTGGGATACTATGATTTGAGTGTGTGTCTTTCTAAAATGTATTGAAATGTAATTCTCACCATGACTATATTAAGAGGTGGAATCTTGAGAAATGCTTAAGTCACAAGGACTTTTGCCCTAATATACAGAGGAACATCCTTTTATAGGAAGCTTAGCCAGAGTTCATCTCTCTGTCTTGTCTAGTCTTGTGTCAAATGAGGACATAGTTTTCATTCCTCTTTGTCCTTCCCTTCCTATACCTCATAAGAACACAGCTCCAATGTTGATGTCTTAGTCTTAAGCTTTCCAGCTCCAGAGTTATAAAAAAAATAAATTTTGATTTCTTAAAAAAAAATAAACAGGTCAACACTTGTTGCACTCTTGTATTTCAAAGGACCCTTGGCTAAAGATTAACACTAAGCAGAATATATGTTGTTGCTAATTGATTTAGCTAATGGATTTTGTTTACATCTTGTTTTATTTCTCCTTATTATTACTTGGGAATCATCTTGACTTTCTAAGCCCTTTGACTGATATTTTTGATACTTAAAAGTATTTCTGTTAGTGCTCACTTTGGCAGCACATATACTAAAATTGGAATGATATACAGAGATTAGCATGGCTCCTGTGCAAGGATGACATGCAAATTCATGAAGCATTCCATGTTTTTCTATTATTTTTCTCTTAAACTTTCCAAGCTAAAATACATTCTTTCAGCAAATAAACTTTGAATAAGCCAAAAAATTCTGTTAAATATTGGTAAGCAAATTCAATATACTTCCATGCTATGGGAAACAGTAGTAGAATCAAATTTTCCCATTAGTATTACATAGTTGGTTAAACTAAAGGGCTCCAGTAGTTCAAAGCTTACATAAATATTAACTTCAATCCCTTACTGTTGTTAGTTTAACCCACAGTCTAATAACTTGAATCCCCCGAGACATGTACTCAGGAACCACTACTTAATTTAAAAATAAACTAAGAGCTATTGTATTATTTCTTAGACTTTCTGTTCTTAGCTCATAATCCTGGTCTTAGTGTTGTTGGTTGTTGTTTTGGGAAATAAAAATATAGGGGCCAGGAGTTTGGCCTAGTCGTAGAGTGCTTGCCTAGCATGCGCGAAGACCAGGGTTCAATTCCTCGGTATCACATACATAGAAAGAAGCCGGAAATGGTGTTTAGGCACAAGTGGCAGAGCTCTAGCCTTGAGAAAGCCCAAGAACAGTGGTCAGGCCCTGAGATCAAGCCCAGGACTGGCAAAAAATACATATATATGTATATATATATATATATACATAGAGAGATAGAGAGGAGATTTAAGTATTGTATCTTTCATATTTTAGCTCAATTTATCTATTTTTACTAACTCCAGTAAAACTCCAACCTTCAGAGCCAACAAATACAAATGTCCTTTCCAAATACAAATGCTAAAAGAATCTAAAATGAATGGACCAGTAAGTCAGGTTTGATTATATTCTAGAGAACATCACATATTGGAATAGTTCAAATTTAATCAAAGAAATAAAAATACGTACTGACCTATAGAAGTTTGCTGTTGAATATGGAAAATCTGATAAAAAGAAAATAAAGACATATAAAATATGTTCCCTCCTGATGTTTAAATTCTGTCTTCTGCCTTCTCTTTATAAAATTAATTACATACATGTTTCTACCAGGGCTAGTGCATTGCTGTTCACAAGGACTCTTACAGTTTGATTTATTTGTTTTATCCTGCTATCGGGACTCCAATTTTGAGCCTGGAAATTCCCCTTTAGTTCTTTTGTTTAATGCTGGAACTCTACCACTTGAGCTTCAGCTTTACTTCTGTCTTTGGGGGATAATTAAAGATGAGGCTCTTGGATTTATCTGCTCAGATTGGCTTTGAAACTTAATGCCCAGATCTCAGCCTCCAGAGATGCTAGGATTACATACAAAAATCTAATGACATTGTGCTTGGTAAGACTTTCATGTTTATGTCACTATTCTGTCTTTGCACCTATCAACAATTTCAAAAAGACCCCCCCCAAAAAGTCTATTTTTATCCATTATTATATTAATTTTCATCTTTATAATCAAGACCTCATAATTGCATCAGCCCTGTAGTGGTCAACATGATCTCATAATGAAAAAGAAATGTTTTCCAAACAAGTATTTGCTAGTTTCAAAAGTTGGAATTTTACTTGAATTAACAAAAGCTTTCATGCTAATGTTACTTGATTCAAATGATATAATTAATTCAAATGAGCTAATTAAGTGATAATATATCAATCATGATGAACAAGCAGTGTTCAGATCTCAATTAGTAATAATTATGATTTTTTGTTTTTTGATGTAACACAAGCCTAAGATGAAATAAAATGTTCTTTATTGTGATTTCTAAGAAAAACCTTTATCTTTAATACTGTCAATTAGGGAGAACAGTATGAACTGAAGACATCATACTTTTCAATTACAGTGTTGTGATTTCAACTTATAATGTAATTTATAATATTTTCCCTTGGCACAGTGAGTGGCTCATGCCCACTGTCTCAGATACTTTGAGACATAGGCAGGGGAGAAGGGAAGTTCTCAACCAGCTTAGGCAAAAACATAGAAAAATCGCATTCCAGATGCACTGTTTTAAATATGTAAGGTCTTATCAGAAACTAATATTCTCTAAATTAAAAAAAAAGAAAAATCTCATTCCAACAAGCCAGGCATAACAGTACTTGCTTGCAATCTGAGCTACACTGGAAGATGATGATATGAGGTTAGCCAGGACAAAAAGTGTGAGATATTATGTGAGCAAATAATTAAAGCAAAGGAAACTCCAAAAGTGGTTTTTCAATTTCATCCAGGAGGAGGGCAGCCCTTTGTTATTGGTAGATTGATATTTGTGGCTTAACTTTTGCAAAGTATCTGTTGCTTGTTGTGTCTCTAGCAATCGACAGTCTATGCCTATTTATCATTCATTAATCAGCAGTTAAAGACAGCAGGATGTCTCTATTTTATAACCACTGGAAACAGAAAGGAATTTGTCTTATAATTCAGGTAATGAGCAAAAATACACAGTGGATGCATGCAGAGACCATCAGCTTGGAACCAGTTATCTTTACTAAGTTACAAAAAAAGAATGCGGGGAAATAGGCTTTGCTTTGAATTGTCTGTCTCTCTAGGGTAGCTGAGTGTGTAGGCACACTTTATTCGTGAGTATACACAAGGCATGCTTGCCCATCAAGAAACAGAATTAGATGAATAGAAAACTCCTTCAAGTTCTTTTACAGACTAAATCATAGTTCCAAAGGACTTCTGGCATTTTGTAGTAATATGCTGCCATAGGTCTGAAAAAGTTCTGTGATATGAAAAGTTCTAGGTATGAAAGTACAGTGTTAGTTGAAATCACTTATGTATATAAATGATAAACAGATTCTTTGCCTTAAACTACCCTTCAACCAATCTTCACTCAATTATATAACTTATAAATTGACTTTCTAGAATTATGCAATCACTTCCTTAGTTAAAACTACAGATTATTTTTTGTTTAATTTGTGTTTCTATTTAAATTGAGTGTAAGCATTCCAAAGAAGCAAACTTTCTTTTTGAACTTGCTTATTCAGAATAAACAGAAAAGAAAGATTAATATTATCATCAACATTCAAGTCCACACATTGATCATTTATTCCTACATGGCATAGTGACTGGTTGAACAAAAATTTAAATTTATTAAAATGAAAATCTGAACAACTAATTCTATTATTATGTTCCTGAAGAAATACATGAAGTACTCTAGCTGTGATTAGAAATACTAACCATTTATTTGAGTTATTAATGTTGGAAAGAATAAATCAAGTAGGAAACATATAGCGCTCTTTCTAAATTAATGGGAAGTGAAAGTAATTGATTATTGTTGGTCTGACTCTTAGATTTTGCCAATATGCATTTTGTTTTACGATTACCCATTTACCATTTCAAAAAGGAAAATAGAAAACGTAAAGGTTACACTAATCTGATCATCAAAATAGCAGATTATACTTCCATTGAGGTGAAATTAGTGAGTGAGTACATTCAGTCACAAGTGGTTCTTCTAGAGATCATTAAATTCATATCAGGGAAGAGCTGATGATGAAGTATGTTTGGAAGATTGCCCCAACACCATTATGAGTAGCAAGTTAAAACAAGACCTAAAGTCTGTTCCAGTAGTCATAACAAGAAGAAATATTTCTGAATTAGTAGTAATATGAACACGAATAAAATGAGAGATTTGGAAAAGCATATTATAATAGTTCAGACTAATAAGTAGGAAGATTTTTTTCTTTCAAAATGACACTATTTTATTGGGAATAAAGCCAAAGACAGCAATGTGTAAAGACTTAGGAAAAAATGATAGTTCATATTTATACAAGTAATTTTAATTCAATATGAATTTAATATTCTAATTAAAATGTTCAGGTAGATGAATGAAGAGACCAAGTAAGGAGGAATGTTGTAATAATATCCAATACATATATTTGTGTGTGTGTGTGTGTGTGTGTGTGTGTGTGTGTGTGTGTGTGTAGTGTGTGTGCTAGTGCTGGATCTTGAACTCAAGGCCTGGACACTGTCGTTGGACACTTTTTGCTCAAGGGTAGCGCTCTGCCACTTGAGCCACAGTGCCACTTCTGGCTTTTTCTGTGAATGTGACATGGAGGAATTGAACCCAGGGCATACTAGGCATAGCACGAGGCTATACTCATGGCCCCAGTATTCAATAAATACCTTATGAAACCAAGAAAATTGAGGGAGGTGTTTGTTTGGGACAGATGAGGGAGGAGGGGTAGCAATGGTCAAGACACATTCTATTTATAACGTGATTTGTTAGTGCTAAAATTATCTCCATCAGTAATTTTCAGGCTTCAAGGTGGTTAGGAATCATCTGATATTAGAAAAGTAAACTTGCTGTTACAGTAGGTCTGAGGTGGGGCTTCAGATGTTGTTGCTTCTAACAACCTAAGTGATGCCAAGCCACTGCCCCGAAAAAATGTAATATGTTAGTCTTCAAATCTGGCTACTCACTGGAATCTCATAAAAATTAGGAAATAAACAACTGATGCCTCAATGCCCACCCCTAACCCCATGAAAGTATTTATGGTGGTTTATGATTTAGCCTATCTTTGAGATTTAACTTCCAAGTTAATTCTGGTTATGTTGTAAGGATTGGAGGCCAATGTCAAAGTGGTGGGTTGGAAAGGGAAAGGAAAATATGACAGGAGAGAGTCTGTGAGGTCAAGTGTGCTGGATGTAATAACAGGAAGACCTATGATAGTCTTAACTGATTTTGTTTTGGGTACCATATTTACTGATTCTCTACGAAGAGTTATGAAGTACATGAACTAGAATGCTAGTTCTCTCCCATGTCTTCTATCTCAGTTTTCATTAATGCGATATTTGCTATTTTTTTACATTGTCTAGATTTACTACATCATTGTTCACTGTATAACTATAAGAACCATGCTTTCTTAAGCTTTTATTCAAGGAAATTCAGTGTTCAGCTTTGATCTCTTATAAAATAGTAATTTTCTCTTTCCCTTAAGCTAAAACTTGATTACTTAGTTTAAAAGTAATTTTAATTATTTATTTAAAGCTTTCCTACATGCTATTTTTTGATTATTTCCTTACATATTCTCCCTTTGTCATCATACTTGAAGGTCACCTTGACAAGATATAAAATTAGTATGTGCTTCAGTGTTCTCTCAGAACTCTGTTACAACAGTAACATGATATACAGGAATTTTTTAATAGCAGTTTATGTGTCAAGAAACATGCATGTTCTATTTCCTTTAATACGTATAGTAACACTATTCTACTAGGTTGAATAACATTCCCCATCGATATCAAGGTAAAAAAAATACTCAAAAATTTGTTTATCTTACTACCTATAGCAAAAGCCCCAATGACAGATATGATTAAAATAAGAATCTCAAGATTATCCTAGATTGTCCATGTAGGAGCTAAAATCCATAATATGCATCCTTTAATGAATGAGACAGAGGGGTATTTGCCTACCCCTCAAAAAAATAAGACCACAGGATGGACCTAAGACAGAATTTGCCAGAGGGGAGGATATTGTTATTCTGCTGTGCTAATTATACAGGGCCATAATCCCAGGAGAACACTTCTAAAAGCCAGAAAAGGCTGGAAAAGGAGACAGAATTCTTCCATGGAGCTTCTAGAGAAGGCATAACCCTGAAGATACTGCATCAGCTTATTGAAATCTATTTGTGCCATATGACATCCACACTGCAAGACAATCAAGTTATAATGTCTTGAACCACTAAATTTGTAATAATTTCCTCTCAAAGCCCAATGAAACAAATACACATATGAATTAAATGTGTTTTCTGTCATGGTTTTATAGATGAAAAATCTCAGATGTGGAGAAATTAACTAACTTGCTCAAAGTGACATAACTTTCAACTAACCAGAGTTTGGATTTGAATCCCAGCAGTCTGACCTGAGGCACTGTGAGTAGTAATTGTTAGAAATACCTGCTTTGTTGTAAAGCACTCTTTTATATCTATTACTCTATTCCTTCAATTATGGTCTTGGTCAAGGTCACATTGAAGAGTTGCTGAGCTTTCCTTCTTGACTATATCTTTTATTTTCGGCAGTATACTTTTGCACCAAATGACCAAAGCTCAAATTAAGAACATTCAGGCATAAAATTTCTTCATTCAGCACATTAAAATCCTACTTTGGAAATTATCAAGCACTATACTCAAACTAAAGGGAGAGATTCTGATATTGCTCCACATTTTTAAAAAATCACATTTCCTCAGTAAAGCAATTAAAATCTAATTAAATAGAATTCTGTCTGCCTCATAATCAGATGATTAGAAAGAAGCCTAAGAGTTGAACAGTAATCATCATGCATGCCAAAATTAACTGAAAGAACAATGAATAAAAAGTACATCATCATTAAAAGAACTTCTGAAAACAGTGCTCTCATGTCTTACAAAAAATTCTATAAACAGATTTTATACATATTCATGGAAAAATTGAAATTCTAAGAAACTTATAAAATAAAAAGTTGTGGTTATTTGTGTCATATTGGAAAGATAACCATTTGATTGTCAAATAAACTTTTTGTTTGGCCTGGTTTTGTTTTTAGTGTGGACAAAATAAAGGGGAAAAATAACTAGGACCTAACTAGATTATTAGTGGAAGTGGAAGATAACTTTTACTTTTATATTTCTCCAATAACAACAATGTTGAAATAACATTTATAGTCTCTTGGCACTCCTTTGTAAGAATGGTTATAGAGTGAACCACTAGAAAGATGTCAAAATCTTGGTGTATTTAGGTTGTGTTAAATATCAAAATGACATCAATATATTCTTTTACCAACTAAGCATAAGAGCATTGTTATGCCTGTCTTTTCAACAAAATACAAAACAAATTATTATTGGCAATATAGTCAAAGACTTAAAATGTTGTTTTGTTTTGCTTTCATATTTTTAAATTTTATATGAAATATACCATTTCTATTCTTTTGTTTGCACATTTTTATAGGAATCATTTATTCATTTCCTTTGCAAAGGTTTTATTAGAATGCTATTTATGTGTATAGTAAATGTTTTCCTAATATTTGTTTTGTGTATCTTGTGGAAATATTTTTCTTTGGTACCAGTACTGAGGCTTGAACTTGGGGCCTTGGTGCTGTTTCTTATCTTTTCACGCAAGTCTTGTGGTCTACCACTTGAGTTACAGCTCCACTTTCTGCTTTATGTTAGTTATGATTAGAGTTAAGATTCTCACAAACTTTCCTCCCTGGTCTGGCTTTGAACCACAATCTTTGGATCTCATCTTCCTGAGTAGTTAAGATTGCAGGTGTGAAATGCCGGCTTTTAGCAGCTCTTTTTTTGAGCATAAATTTCAAAGAGAGTTGACACATTTGTCAACGTATTTATCCATATTTCCTACAGAAAAATAATAGTAACAGAAAAATACTATTCTCCGTCTAAACATTTAGAGTTCTGTGTATGATAGGTTCTACATAGTTAATCTCAGACTGCAACCCTAGTCACAAGTAGTACTAAATGAGAGTTTATGGATAAATTATTAGTATTTCTCTCTTAAAATGAACAAACAAAAATCAGTAACTGAGCCTTTGATAGTGCAAGCACCATATTGGTATAAAATGCAACAGGAAGAAAGTATACTAGATATTTTTTATTTATACCATTTCTTGTGAAACCATACATTACTATGACATGTAAAAATCTATCATTCAACTTTCGCACCAATACAATAGGTTCTCCCAGCACCTAAAACTTCCTCTCAATGGGTTTCCATTAGCAAGATTTTCTGTCTTCTTTCTGCTGAGTATAATTGATCAAAATAAATAATTCTGAGATGTAATTGACTAAAATTGATATTACTTTGAATTATTGATGAATTAAGCATGGGTATTATCAAAATTTTGCATCAACATTGAATTCTAGGATATAAATTTATTTTGTCAATCAATTTGCTGACTAATCAAAAGTCAGTTAAGGAATTTATGGGTTAGAAACTAAACTAAGAATATAGTAATGGATTGAGGGGAGAAAGGATATTGTGAATTCAAATGTTTTATTAGAAATATTCCACAAACTTAGTTAATAGCAATCTTAGGCCTTTACCTAAAGGAATATAAGTAAGGATATAATTAGGCCACTCACACAGGCATATCCGCAGGCATAACACAGCACCATTTACAATATGCAAGCTATAGAAATAAGCCAGATACTCAATGCAATGTGGGCTCTATTCAGAGTGGAGAATTAGTCATCCCTAGAGTAAAATGCTATGTCAATTGCAAAGAAATGGGTGGAATTGAAATTGTCATATTAAGTAAAGTAAGGCAAATTTTTGAACATGTTTCCTCAAATATGTGAATGCTGGAACTGAAAGATAAACATACATGAAAAATATCATTGTTGAATATATATTCATGTGCATATATAAGCACATGAATAACCTGATTAATAGACAGTAGATGTATGTATGAGGTCCAATGGTGAAACATTCTTGAACAATTAACACCCAATATGTATTACTAAGTTAAAATATGTTTTATCTGGGGTGTAGGTACTGGTAGAATGGAGTGGGTAAGGAGGTTGAATATGGTCAAAATGCTTTATGAGCATGCATGAAAATGAAACGCTGGAATGTGCTGAGATTGGTTTGGGAAGGGGAAAAATAAGAGGAAGAAGGCCAGAGGAGATGATAACACTGACAAAGATGCCTATTATATATAAATGACATGTCAAAAATGAAACCTCCTGTACAATTAATTGATGCTAATAAAAAACTCAAATTCTGAGTTTAATATTGTGAGTGGGAGAATGCAATTTCATTTGGGACAAGTACAAAATTATTAGAAAGCTAAGATACACTGTATGTGCATGCTACTCGTGTTAGAAGTTCTCTGTAGATATCCCCATTGTTTTCAATGTGAACAGGAGGAATTGGTATGACAAAGAAGCTATAAGATGTTGAGGGTGATTGATGCTTAGGTAATGGTATGTAAATCTCCTGTCATTGTCTCTCTACAGACAATGAAAAAAAATAATTTAATAACAGATCAAGGAAAAGACTCTCATAGAAGGTTAGAGTATAATGATGCTACTGTAAGTAGAGAAACTGGAGTAGATAGTATCAAAGTACAGTAATCAGGTTAATCAATAGCTATGAAACCATAGTTAGGACTCAGAAATGCGATCATGTCATTACAAGGTAGAGCAATTATAGAAAACAACCAATATATACACATTTCAAAAAGCTAGAAGTAGCCCGGTGTCAGTGGTACGTGGCTTCAATCCTAACGATTTAGGAGGCTGTGATCAGAGGCTCTCAACGGAAAGCCAGTCTGGACAGGAAAGTCCACATGAGACTCTTACCTTGAATTAACCTCTCAAAAAACAGAAGTGGAGCTGTGGCTCAAGGCGGTAGAGTGCTAGCCTTGAGCCAAAGAGCTCACCTGACAGCACCCGGGCCAGCCACTGAGTTCAAGACCCATGACCAAAAGCCAAAACTAGAAGTAATGGTTTTGAATGTTTTCATTATGAAGAAATGATAAATGAGAAGACAGATGGTTAGCTTTATTTAAACCATATACAATATGCATATGTATCAAAAACACATTTATATCTAATTCTTAGGGTTTTTAAAATAATTCATGTCATAAGCAAGTTGAAAATCATTGAAATAATTAAAATAACCACTATTTCCTAATATAGTTGGGGAAAGATGCTAATATGAACACTGTTTTGATAGGGTTTTGAAACTATAGATTTCTTCACTATAGCCTTTCCATAACCATTGTTTTGTTACTATATCTGATTCCCTAGTAAGATCTTCCTGCCTCAAATAATGTTCTAACTAAAGAAAAATAACAACTAAAAATGATAATAGATCAGGAATTAATACAATGTGAAAGTCATTTTGGCCAATGTAATTTAATAAAATGTGCACTCACTAAATATATATTGAGCATGAAGTTATGTACTGGTCTCGTTAGTACAAAATCAAAATGTAGGAAAACTGAGAAAACAATTATTCAGTTTCATTATTTGCTCTAGAGACAGCTTCAAGTTCCCAGTAAAATAAAAATGATCACAGATATTGACATACATATAGGCAAAGTGGAATTCCTAACACCAAGGCCAGAAATTTGCTTTTAATTAAATTTAGCTAGCCAATTGAACAGTTTTCAAATTGCATAAATTTGAGTGGGAAATCAAAATTTCAGACTTAATTCTTGTCTTGACTTTTTAAAATTGTTTCTGCCTCTATTTCTGTCTTACTATTTCTTAAAATGGCTCATTAATGGCATTTTACATTATAAATAGGGAAATATAGGAAGTAAAATAAGTCCAAGATTATATTTCCTCAGAAATCTAATTGCAGAGCTCTGATGAATACGTTGGAATTACTTAAACATCCTATAATAAACATTGTTGGTCTCCTAATTCCTAGACCTTGGCCCCATCTGAATGTCACCAGTAGTTGGGGCTATTCAACTATACTTCCTGCATCCCTCCATCAAAAGATGTTCTTTGGCCATGGTGGCACATTAAAGAGCCCATGCTAATTTTCATTCCTTCCTTCTCTCATCTGTAAGATGGAACCAAGCCATCAGTTACTTGAAGGATCAAATGAAAAAGTAGCTAATTTTCATCCCATAGTAATAAGATAAAATTCTATTACCAAAATAATCTTCTCAAACAAACTGATATATTTGCTCTTGGATAGTCTTTACTTGAATTACATATGAAAATAGTTAGCTTTCATAAAAAGATACTATTTCTCAGCTAATTATAATAAGCTTTAATACCCTTTGACTCTTAATAATTTTTCATTAAGGATAACCAATATTCCAGATCACAAGCACTAAACTAAAGCAAATATAATTAGAAAAAAATTACCTGTTAAAGACACATTAGCAAAATTCATAATCAGAGTAACTAGTGTCTCCTGGAGATATTGACAGGATGTGGCCAATATGATAAACCACACATCTCACTATTAAAAAAATGGATGACTCTTAAACCAATGTAATTGCCTGTTGACTCACCTCTCTTTAAGATTCATGTAATAATACTACTCATATTACATGTGCTGAAAAACACAAACAGACAAGGTTTTTCTCTTAATGCAGCTCGCCTACATTCTGTGCTGAAACTTGTGATTTCCCAACATGAGAAAAATTACATAAGTTCTGACTTCGCTCACTATAACCACTTTCAAGTTGCTAGTAAGACATTGTTTAAGAAACATTAGCTTAGAGAATGTAGCAAATTATGTATTTCCAAATTTTCCATACTCAACTCTTGGCAGGAACATTATTATCTCATAATGACTATTTTCAGTGCACATGGATGAATAGATAGAAAAGAATTTTCTATGGCACAGCTTCAGTGCAAAGGTTAGTTCTGTTGCTCTCCAAATGTGCATGGCTTAACTCTTCAAAGAAAAATTGTCCCCTCAGCCTGCTTAAATTCCTGATTCACAAAGATCTTATGAAATATCATCGCAGTCATGGTGAATCATCAGCAGATAAAAGAAAAGAAAATGAAGCTATTTCTTTGATCTTTCTCTCCCTTCTGGTTCATCTCATATTACTGTATCTGACTTTGGTACCTGGTATATTGCATATATGTTTGTTTGTTTGTTTCAAACAGGGAAGGGGAAACAATAAGACTTGGAGGGATAGAGGGGAGGGAAAGTGGGCAAAAAACATGGGAAGGGGTATCAATAATCAAGAAGTAATTTAGCCAATATCTGATGAATGTAACTGCAACCCCTCTCTACTCATCACCTCAACAATAAAATACAATGTAAAGAAAAAAACAAAGAAAAGAAAATGATGCCTTTCATCTTCCCTTTGCATCCAAGAAACTCTGACTTGATAAAATTTATTTACAGTCATTTGAATTGCTTGATAGATTACATCATCTAATTTCAAAGTAAATTAGGCATGATAGTAGAGAAATGATTGATTGTATTCTTCTTGGGAAACCACTAATTGTAGCTCATATTAATGATATAAGTAGCAGAAAACAATAATGAGAGCTGAGAGAATTCTTATTCTTAATGTAGTGCTTACTCATATGGAAAATTATGAGAAATGAGTAACAATATCCAAATCAGATATGGAAAGCAGCCTTCCAAAGACAAAGAAAAGAAATCAAAAACTCCTTTTAAAGTATAAATGTTTTTACATTGTCATCAGATTGAACTTTACATAACATAATAATGACCAATAATAAGTTTATATTGTGTAAGCATTTTTTATATTATAGGGAGAGGCTCAACAGATTGGGCTATGTGATTTCAGTTAGTTATCAGAATGACCCATTGAGCCAAGAACTCTAGCCTTCCATTTTGTAGTTAGGAAAAATCTAAGAAAACAGAGAATTTAAATTTTTCTCAAGGTTACCTAGTTGTTAAATGGCAGAGTCAAAGTCCAATAGTAGCAGTGTAGGTTCAAAATCTGAGCTTGTTCACAATAGAATTCTTCTTATAAGAGATCACAAAACATGAACGCTATCATCATCATCAACAACTTAAAATGCTTGTGATTTCATTTTTAAGTTCATTTTGAAATATCTACGTTGTTTGAGTTTTATGATATATGAAATGAATAATCTATAAAGTTGTATATTGAGGGTTCTTGATTAAATTTTACTTTATAACTAATTATGCATCATCAAACCAGTTTAGAGATTGCTACAATGGAGTTTTAGAACTAGTAAGTATTAACTACCGGCATTGTAGATATTCTTTAAAATATTTATCAGCCAATTTACCAAAAAAAATCGACAGCTACTGTATTTCTACTCAGTTCTTGCCCTTTAATTGTGATTAAAGCTTTAAGATAAATTGCTTTTCTAGTTAACACATTATAAAATGCAGCAGTATCTTCTTTCTATTAATCTGATTCACATTGGGAACTAAAAACAATTTTCCTGTTTAAGTCAATGCTCTCCTTTATTTAGTCAGCCAGTGAATAATGCTTACCATGAGACTATATCAGAAGGTTGTCCTTAATTACAACACTCATATTGATTTCCCATTTGTTAATTTTAGCATTTTACTCCTATTTTTCTGAAAGTGCTTAGGTTTATTATAAAAGTTTGAGTGAATCACAGTCACTTTTAAGTATTCTTTTAAAGCTCATTATACATGGCTTTTACAAACCTTATACAAAGCTTTATTTGACTTTGTTCTAAGTAAAGGAATATTAGAACTAAATTCAATTTCACCCAAAATTCATTTTAAAAGTAAAAGAGAAAGTAGCATCTATTTAGCCAGTTGTTAAAAACCGAAGTTAGGAAAATCTGAATAAATTTGATGCTTTCATAAAGAAGATTTTATAGCTAGCAGATGATAACAAGAAAAGAAGCAAAAAAAGGAAAGCCAGAAAGCTCTACAATCTGTGGAAACTTCAGACTTGGTCACATTGCCTACAGACAGAAATAACTACAGAAGCAATTTCCTCAAACATCAAATATTCCTTTTCTGTTTCTATAGAAAACTTTATGTTCCATTCCTGATCGTTGTCTATGATGTCCTTAATATAATATCTTAAATTGCACTCAAATACACATTTATTTCTTCTTTGTTTTCCTTTTACCCAGCATAATGTTATAGTTGTTCTTCAGGGGAAAAATCAATAGATTTCTCTCCAGTCATGTATGGCTTTCCCAAAAGTTTGACTTGTTAAAACTCTTCATATTGTTTTTAGATGGAGGTTGTTATCTTACTTTAAAGATGTTTGGACTACCTCCTTTTGATTTTTTTACTTGTTCTCAGAGGAAAAATTCTTGCATGATGAGTTATGAGTTTATTCACAATAGACCAACTACCGTTCATTCATACAGCAGAGCCCAGCCATTCGAAGTCCTCAGTCCCTATCTTAAGTACCTCTAAGAATAGGTTGTTGATAAAATCCAGATCGATTCGCAGTAGTCATTGAGTCTTGTGGAGACCAGTGAGATAAAGGAAATTATGATCTTGGGGGTTGACTCAGTAGCATTTCTGACCTTCTATCTCCTTCTTGGGATCTTTGTCTACAGGATGATTTAATAGATATCACTAGTTTGGGTCTCAGCAGGCAAACAATATTACTAATTCATTTTGCACTCTAACCTTTGACTCATATACTCATTTACTACCATCTTGGGCATATAAAAATAGTGAGTTATGGTTCAATTCACTGCACAAAAAAATTCAACATCAACAATACTACCCAAGGGGAAGCTTGTAAAAGAAGGATATTTTAACTTCCCTGTTATTTCCAGCCACAAAACCAACTATAATAGAGTCAAATAAACCTAGAATATATTTAAAACACCTGACACACATACACACTGTATGTATTTATAGAAGTATACTCCCAAGGAAATTTTCTGGATTTAGTTTGTTTGTTTTTAATCTCCAGCTTTTTACTAGATACCAGAGGTACACGAAGGCAATCAAAATGGAAACACTCCACTTAAATCATTGAAGAATACTTTATGGTGATGAAAGACAATGTTTATAGGAATCCTTATTTGTTCACATTATCATTACACAAATATTTAAAGAAAGATGTCATTTTCATTTCACAAAGGATAAAACATAAAATGAGAATAAGATTTTAAACATAAAGTCATCACTAGTAGCTGGATCAAGACTTTCAGCCTGTGTATGTCTGTCTCCCAAACAAAATCCTGGTCTTTTAATTTCACACATGAACATGTCAAAATTGATGTGCCATAATAGTGCCTTCTCTGTATTTCCAAACTTTGAATTGATCCACATAGTAACATTCCTCAGAAAATGCATTTTATGTATGAGGAAGATAGCATGAATGCTATTTCACTCCTGAATTACTAGGATATCAGGTGAGGAGTTCATCACTGCTGTCTCTTTCCTTCCATTTCTGAAGATCTACTGGCCACTGTTTGCTTAGCTTGCCTCTTACAATCTCTGTGTTTCCTTTAGTACCTCTGCTGACCTTCCAAGCAGAAAAGCATTGGTTTCTTAATATTTTAAATCTTAGAAGACCTTCTAGGCTTTGGATTATCCATAATTACTCTGTGTCTTTATTTTGATAGGAAGAATATTCCATCCTATCAATACATAGTCTGTGAAAGGTACCTTCATCAGTTTCTAAAAAGATTGGAGGCTACCTGGCATGGAGCCCTTTTCTCTTCCTTCCATTGCTTGACTCGAAATTTAACATTAGTCAATACTTCCTGAAACCTTTTGTCATCTTCTGTTTGCTTATCATTATGATTCCACTAATGGAAGAATTATCCATTTCCATTCATTATAGCTTCAACTTTGTTCACTCAATTGCATTTCTATATGCCAATATTAGACAATTAAGCATTAATAGAAATCTACATTCTCAAATAGAATTAAATACTCTTTGCAATATCACAAAGATTGTGTTAGTACAGTCTTTTCAGTTCTTTATGCCTATTCCATTAACATTTTTCCTAATAGTTCCCCTGTATGCTTAATTTATCCTGGACTACTAAAACACCTAAACTACAATTAGTAGTTTCTCTGGCTACTAGTCAGAGAATATGGCTAGTAAGGCTGAGACATAAAAGGGTTCATCCACTACCCAGCAGGTAAAAAGGACACAATTACATTGAAATGTAGGACTCAAATAACTGGAACACAGGGGCAGATTAACCACTAAAATCATCAAGGGAAAAATTCTGGAGGAGGAAAATGAAGTAATACCCACATTGAGACTGGTTAGGGACAAGTTGTATTGATGGCATGGACATGATCATGGAGAAATTGGGCCTGTGAAAGCACTTGATGGATAATAGGAAAACAAAGGCTCTACCGGGCCCCTTTCTCTTGCAATAAATGAGGAGGCACCATTGTCTTGGCAGCATGAGACTAAAATCGCTAGCTCCAAAGAAGACACGTATGTGCAAATACAGGGCAAGTTATTAAGGGAAGATAATGGTCCTTGTATGAAAAAAAAACGGGGTTCTGAAAATAGGAGACGGTGACATGTGTCTGGATACCCTGTGGAAGCCAACTTTGCAGCTTCTCCAAGCCTCCAGCCTTGTGGAAGTGATCCATGGACCCCAGAGTAGGAATTGGGACTCAGCAGAGTGAAAATATACTGAAGGGGCCTTCCAACTGTGAAGAAATCAAGGTCTGCTTCGGAAACTGTCTTCATTCACTTTCTATTCTGGCTGCCAGACAAATTCCCAGAGTTGCATTCCATTATTACATAGTTTGAGGATGTGATATGTCTATCTAGTGGAGGAAGAAAGAGACTTTGTGAACAAAACCAAACTAAACAAAAGTATCTAGGGTGCACCTGCAGAAGTCTGAAATTTCGAGAGACTGCTTGTCAAGGCTGGATAATTGGGGGTCACTTTCCTACAACATCAGAGTTACTACCCTGGCAAGGGCTCCAGAGGACAATTTTGCTGCTGGGATGACTCTTGGAAATCTGGGTAAAATGATTGCCAAAAGTCAGAAGTGGGAATGTCTGAGTTCCTTTAGCAGACATAAGAGATTGAGGGAAATATGCATACTGGCATGGGTATATCACAAGAAGCTAGATTATCTGTCTTTGGTCTATGCCACCCATTTATGATATTTTGTTATGGTAGTCCCTAGGGATGCAAAGGGAGTCAACTCCTCAGTTCTCAGCATTAATGTGATAGTGAGTTTGATCATGATTTTCAGAAAGATTGACACAAACTAAAACCTTTTAGATAGATTTACTTAGGAATAGTGCACACAACTTTCTCAGACATTTCAGGACAGAACTCCAAAAGATAATCTTGAAACCAAGATTAGAATTAGAAGTACTTGAAATTTCTTTGTTTCTCCATGTGGCTCTGGAATAACTCAGTTCAGTATTTGGTCTTCTCATTATATTTAGACACCAAAGATATTATCCATCAGTCTGAGCTTCCCAAAAATGATCCTCAAATCTCTCTGTAACATCCAGGAACTGGCTTGTATTTATTTGAATAAACCTATGTGTTTATATTAAGTAATAAAATATTAACTGAAGTGTGATTGTTGATGAAGTTTTGAGCTTACTCTCACTCACTATAAGCATTGTTCTTTGGATTTGTTTTAATTACTCCATCATACAGGCAATAGTTGCTATGCATGGAGAGCATTCCTTCTGAAATAAAAGCAGTGCAATTAGTAGAATAAAAGCACTACTTAGTGTATCAAATAGTTTCTTGACAAGTAGAAACAGTACCTTTCTTGAAGGTATATTTTTATGTACAATTTTTGCACCTGTAATTTATTTTTGGTTAGGTCATTTTACATTGAATGCTTGCAATTAGGTTATAAAACACCTTAAGTTAGCAGTCTAGGGAAACCTAATCTCTTTAAGGGGAAGGATAGTACAATCACAGAAAATGATAAAAAAAAAAACAGGTTCACAGTATTAGGTTCAATGTGTTATCAATTTAGCCATTTTATAAATGTTACAAGCATAAGTCAGTTAGGAAACATAATAGCTTAAAATAAATTTGAAATACTTCAATAGCATCATCAGTGAACTAAATACTTTGAAAATACTTCTTAATGTTTGGTAGTGTAGCCCAGGAGTTCGGACATGGAAAAATAAAACCTACTATCAGTAAATCAGTAGTCTAAACATCAAACAAGAAAAAAAGAAAGACAAAAAGACAAATATGAAAGAAATGGGAGCATATCATTATTCTTTTCAAAAAAACACATTTTTATCTTTAAGCAGTTATACAAAAGGGTTGCCATTCACCAAAGCAGTTTGTGAATACAGAGCATCTTGATCGATGATTCTCTTCTCTTTCATCTCTTGCTTCTCTATATTCTGCCATAAAGAAATATTTTTTTCGTGACATATGTCATTTGTCTCTCAAGAATGACCTCCTGTGACAAGACTGATTTGGATCCTGGCTCTTACCTAGATGACATTCCCATTACAAATCACATTCCCAGGCTGCCAACTATCTTCTCGCAGTGTGGTGATATTCTATTTTAATACATATGATGGTATAGCAGAAAGGTATCAAATAATCCAGGGAATGGATCTTCACTGAATTCTGAATCCACCAGTAACTTGATTTTAGACTTCCCAGCCTCCAAAGCTATAAGAAATAAATTTACATAATCTATAAAGCATTCTCTTCATAGTATATAACAGTCCTCATTAATTTTTATTTATTTATTTATTTATTTTGTGGGTCATGGTGCTTGAGTTCTGACTGGGTGCATTTTAATCCTCATCTTTATGAAGAAGTTATTTTTTCTCTTTGTCCTGGCTGGGATACTTGGGATTGTGGCTTAGTGGTAGAGTGCTTGCATAGCACACCTGAGATCCTAGGTTTGATTCCTCAGTACCACATAAACAAAAAAAAATCCTCATTAGATAATTCATAACTTTAACAAATGTTATCTGAAAATCTATAAAAAGTAATTGACAAACAAAATTAAGCTTACGGAAGAATTTTCAGTGTACAAGGGAGAGGAAATGGACCATCACGCCTGGGTACAGTGGCTTGCTCACGAGCCTGACTCATGGCTCCAGGCCTCCCATGAAGCAACTCAGGCTGCTCTCACCAACTCCCTGTTTGCCAGAGAACATTCATCTTTTTCTGTGGTGATGGAGGCTTTCACAATATCCTCTGGCCAAAGAAATGTGACCACAGCCAGGATGATTTCAGACTCCAACTATTTCAGCAGCAGCAACAATAGGGAAAACAAGGCAGCTGCCAATTCCCAAGTCAACTCATGTGAATGCTTCCTATTAGCTAATTATCAAAGGGGGAGAGGGTTGTGATGGGAAACGTTGTCAAGAATGCTGCTGTGTCTCTTCAGATAACATTTGCCTGGCTCAAGTCTGGAGGCCTGGAACACGAGGACACGAGAGCTGATAAGTCAGAAGACTTTAAATCTGAGAATCCTAAAAGTGTCTTCATCTTTGGTTTTGTCATATCCCCAAACACTTGATCAATTATCTCTTTGCTTCTGCCTATTTACCTTTACTACATGCCTTCCATATTTGAGAAATACTATTCTACCATAGTAGATTAATAGAAGAATCTATGGTAGATTAATATTTTTCAAGCTGTCTTCTCATGTGACATTCATATTGCATGTTGCTCATGTCACACTCTTGCATAAGTTTATGAATATGTTAATCAAAAGGGAAACCTTGTCACAAATAAAGCTAGAGATACAGCAAGGCCTGTATGACCCATACCAGGAGTGAGGCTAAGTTCATAATACATTAGCTGTATTATCTTTCTCACCTCTTAGATTACAAAAACAGAAATACAAGGGGTTGTGCAGAGTGTATCACAGCTCACATTTGATCTTACACTAAGTCTATGATGATAAATCAATAAGAAAAACTAGAAACTTTTTATTTTCATAAAACAAGGGAAATGACTACAAAAGGTATTTTTAGAAAGCAGAATAGGGGCTGGGAGTTTGGTCTAGGGGTAGAGTGCTTGCTTAGCACTTAGGTTTGATTCCTCCATACCACAAAAATAGTAAAAAGCTGGAAGTGGTGCTGTGGCTCATGTGGTAGAGGAAAGCCCAGAACAGTGCTCAGGCCCTGAGTTTAAGCCACAGGTCTGGCAAAAAAAAAAAGGCAGAATAGTTTTGGGTTCAGTGGTTTATGCCTTAATACTGTCTACTCAGGAGGCTGAGATCTGAGGATTGCAGTTCAAAGCCAGCCTGATCACTAAAGAACATGAGAGTTTTATCTCCAATTAATTACTAGAAAATGGGAAGTGGGGCTGAGGCTCCAGGGGTAGGGTGCTAGCCTTGAGCTAAAGAGCTTAGGACAGTGTCCAGGCCAAGATTCAAGCCCCATGACCCACAAAAAAAAAAAATAGAATAGTGACATATCCAAATGACATCCAAGGCTACTTAAGGTAGTTCATTATGTAAAACTACTAAGGAGTAATTTATTAATTTTAAAATAGCATCAAACATATAATAATACAGGTATTTGTCTGGGCCATACATACATAGAAACTCCCATGTGAAAATGTAATTGACTCAGCTTTTGGAAGTAATGCGTGGATAACAGATACTGACAAGCTCAGAGTATTTTCTCTTTTCATTATTTTTCTGAGAATTCGCCATAATTTTGCTAACTTGTTTGTCGTAACTCATATTTTTAAAGCAGCAGTACAAGTAGCTCAATCAAGATTCAACTCTATAATCCTGTACTAAAGAACCATCTTCATCATAGTAACATCAACTTAAAGGGGATTATGCAGCGCATATAAACTACAGGACATAGGTAGACACATCTACATTTTGTAAAGTGTGTTTTAATATAATTGAATACATGATACCAACAGGGAATAGTTTTCTACTTGTTTTAATACATAAAAACAGTAGGTTCATATTACAAAAACTTAAAGTGAATTGCATAAGGTTAGAAATCAAATAATTGTGTTTGTCATTAAAGTTGAGTATTAAGAGACTTGTGATTTAAAATAGCAGCTAGAAGGAATCTGACAGGAAACTAGTGTTTCAAAGCAAATAGTCCTGAAAATATTGTTTTTTTCCAGGCAAATCTCAGTGCCAAAAGCTACATTAATACTGAAAGAGGAGTATGAATTTCTTTGAGGTTCTATAAATTTTAAACTTTCCTTTGATTATATCATTGTTGGGGACGACGCACAGGGAACATAAGCCAGCCAAGAATCTCTGTCACATGGTGTCACTGACTTAGACTCACCCTTTTTTCATTCCAGCTGCAGCCCTTTTATCTAAACTCAGTGGAACATTGGAGCTAGGCGACACTCTTTCCAGGAAATATTTAATAAGCCTTTGTCTCTCTGTGTTTTTCTATCTTTCTATTTGTTTTTGTCTGTCTGTCTCTCTTTCTGTGTCTCTGAAAATTCAGTTATACCCAAAACTGTCAAAGTATAACTCAGCCTTCCCAGTGTAAATAGAATCTCAAATTCTTTTTTTCATTGTTTGTTTGTTTCTTGTCAGTTGTGGGACTTGAACTCTAGGGCTTGGCCCTGTCCCTGAGCTCTTCAGCTCAAGGCTACCATTCTATCCTTTGAGCCACCGTGCCACTTCCAGTTTTCTGGTGGTTAATAGGAGATAAGAATCATACAGATTTTAGTGCCTGGATTGGCTTTGAACCGTGATCCTCAGATCTCAGCCCTTTGAGTGCTAGGATTATAGGCGTGAGCCACCGCGCCTGGCTAACAATCTCAAATTCTTTTGTACCCTACCTAGCTGATACATTTTCCTGCAAAAAAAAAAAAGAGATGAAAGTAACTTCCTTTTAGAAATGTTATAAAAAAGTAAGAAGATATATATATCAATTCACATTATTATTTATAGCAAATAATATATCAGAAATAAGAAATGTTGGTTGGGAACTTGTAGCTCACATTTGTAATCTTAGCTTCTTGTGGTTCAAAACCAGCTCAGGCAGGAAAGTCCATGAGATATTTATCTCTAATTCACCAGGAAACTGTATGTTGAGCTTTGGCTGAATGTGGTAGGAGTTCCAACCTTGAGCAAAAAAACTCAGGGATACTACTCAGGCCCAGAGTTCAAGACCCATAACCAACATGCATGCACACATACGTGCACATATACATACATACATGTACTGTAACCTCATATTTATCAAAAGTACTTTCTGTACCATCAACAGGTTGGGCATATTAATGAGTAGAGTTTAGTACTGTTGAATATACTTTGTTGGGCAGCTAAACTTCAGAAATCTCACATTTTGCAAAACTGATATGAGTCTCTCATGAATGCATCTTCAAGGTATGAAATGGGAATAGGTTTTGGATAAATTGGAATAATGTTACCACATAAAAATTTAAAGCCTTTCAAACCATCTAATAAGGTAAAACATTAAGAATAATAGTTCTTCTGGTCAGTGATCCAGCTCAGAATCTGCACACTGTGAGCTTGATTGCTAAAGGCTCTTTACCACTTTGAGCCACAGCACCACTCCTGGTTTTCTGGAGGTTAATTGAAGATAAGAATCTCATGGACTTTCCTACCCAGGCTGGTTTGGAACTGTGATTCTCAGATCTCAGTGTCCTGAGTAGCTAGGATTACAGATGTGAGCCACCGGTGCCCAGCTTAAGAATGATATTTTAAAATTAAATAAATGACCTCTGTCCTCTTCTAAACATTCCTTTTTGAAGTGTTGTCTTCATAGGCACAGAAAAGATAATATTCTAGCAGAGTTTCTTCAACTCTTTACATTCTATCAACAGAACCAGTTTCTAATTTTTCTATTAGACAAATAACCACACTTACTCAAGAGCTGTGACAAACTACTACTTGACTTATTATTACTCACCTTTCTCTAAATTACTTCACTCACTTTTTGTATATTTAAAGCTAATATATATACATTTCCAAACTGCTTCTGAGACAGTGATTAAATTCCAACATATAAAGATGAGGGCATGCGAGGGTATTACCAATAAACTTAGATGAACCACTCAGTTAACTTAGGTAACTTAGTCCCACTCCTATTATTAATTTGCTAGATGAGTTTATGCAGAATCTGGACTTCTATTTAACAAATACTCATAGAAGCTCCACTGGCTTGCTACAGCTACTATCCATTTGAAGGTCTGTGCTGTTCACACTGACTGGTCTGAAACTGCATTATTCTATGTATTAGTTACGTGGAACATCACGATATTAGCTTTCACATATCCCTGTTTTTAAATCTCCAATCAACTTAATGATAGTCAATAACAGATAATTATTTGCCTGTTTGTTCACTTTCCTAAAACAGGAATTTTCAACAGCTGAGAAATATTTCCAAAACTTTTCATAGCCCCCACACTGCACATATCTGAAGACACTGAAGAAATAAAAAGATGTTTACCCCCCACAAAAAGGTTGTATCTTTACCTAATTACCATTTTTGTAGACTTGAAAATTCTCTTTGTTTTATAATTCAAAAGTTATTGAAATTCTTCATTGGAATGGTTCATTTTGACTTTCTTTATTGGCAGTTGAAACTTTCACTAGCTTTGGGTGCTCCAAGGATTCATAAAATAGAAGCTGGTACTTCATGATTGTTGAGTCACTCAAGTAATACATTTCTCTTGGATTAATACCAGAGCAATTTTATTTTGTTCTGTCTGAAAAATCTTTCCCTGGAATTGCTTTGCATTACAAAATTGTCTTCAAGCAGACAACCACAAACATGTGAAATAAAGGGATTCGTAAGTTTTATTCACATTAAAGTGTTAGAAAATTATTACATTCCAACTCATTTCTAGTTCCCAGGCTCACTGAATCCCTTACTAATGCTGAGTCATGGACTGGATGATCCCTGGATATTTATTATTTAAAACATGAGCAAAATGCAGTAAGTAAGGCCCAGATAGACAAAGGATGAATTTTTCCTCTCATTTGTGGGAAGTTAGAATTAACTTATAAATATACTACTAGACACTTTGGGGTGGTTTGCAAGTGTACACAAAAATATTCACCAAAATATAGTAGATTCAGAGGTGAACTTAAACAGTGTAATTTGTTAGGCTAACCAAATCCAACCACCTAAACACCAGGACAAGGATACTCACAGGGGATGGATGAAGAGAGGACGCACATAGTACTGCATGAACTTTAATGCACATTCTACAGAATAAAAAAAATTGGGGCAGGATAGAGAGGAAGGGAGAACCATAACAAAAGGGGTGATCAAGATGCACTGTATGCACAAACTTCATTTTTGAGTGGTAGCTCCTTGGTACAACTACTGGAAGATTATATGTAATATATATATACATGTATATGTGTACATATATATATATCTTGTTTTATATATAGTTAATCATATGTGTATATAACTGAAAGGTAATTTTAAGAGAATGAAGCACACATTAAAACTGGTCTATAGTTCTAATTGATATTTTGCTTCCATTCTTGATTTTCTAACTCATACTTCATTGTAATAATCTCAGAATAGTGGTTGAAGGAACAGCATGCAGAGGGTAGCCCAGCAAACCATGTAGCATTATGCTTTGTATGAAAATGGCAAATACTTTCTCATTAAAAGAACGAGCTATCAAATGTCACTTAATTTTAAGTTTTCATATTTGTTTCAGAACATAGAGTGGCTTTTACAGTTTCCATGACATTTCAAAATATTTCTGAATATCAGTTTACACAAAAGGCATTATTTATTTCAAGTACAAAAATACCACTGTACACTTTGTCTCCCTTAGTGTGAGCCAAGACTGCCTCAAACCAATTTGGGAAAACACCTATAACTTCTTTTATATTCAGAATTAATGTAAGCAATGAACGGTAGCTTTAGAATTACTTTTACAAAAAAAATTGGTTGAAAGAAAAAGTCCTCTTAACTTAAACATATTTAAATTTATTTTATTTTCCAATGACCCAGCTTATTAATGCAGATAACTTATAAATATAGTATCAGTCTGTAGAATATCAAGTTAACTATTAGGCAAATATATATCCATTTCCTAATCCAAACCACTTGATCTAACATGTAATTAGAGGCACTATTTTGGAGATAAAATAGACACTGCTTCAAGAAGTAATGTGGGACATCTAGGTTGGTTCCATATCTTTGCTATGGTGAATAGTGCTGCAATGAACATTGTTGTGCTAGTGGATTTAGTATGCCCTTGTTTCTGGATGGTTGGGTAAATGCCAAGTAGTGGAATTGCTGGGTCATAGGGGAGCTCTATGTTTAGCCTTTTGAGGCACTGCCACACTGCTTTCCATAGTGGTTGAAGGAGTTTGCACTCCCACCAACAGTGTAGTAGTGATCCCTCCTGGCCACATCCCCTCCAGCATCTGTTGGCATTCGTTTTCCTGATCCTGGCCATTCTAATTGGAGTGAGGTGGAATCTTAGAGTTGTTTGATTTGCATTTCTTTTATGACCAGAGATGTTGAGCATTTCTTCATGTGTCTATAGGCCATTTTTGTTTCTTCTTCAGAGAAGATTCTCTTTAAGTCTTTGGCCCATTTTTTAATGGGATGGTTGTTACTTTGGAGATTAGTTTTGGAGTGATTCAATTTTTTGAGCTGTTGATATATTTTAGATATGAGGCCTTTGTCCGTTGTTTGGTTGATGAAGATCTTCTCCCACTCTGTAGGCTTCCTAATTAATTTACCAGCTATGTCCTTTGCCAAACAAAAGCTCTGCAGTTTAATGCAGTCCCACTTATCCAGCCTTTCTCTGATTTGTTGTGATTCTATGCTGCTGTCAGAAAGAATGACATCGCCCCATTTGTTAGGAAATGGAAAGACTTAGAAAAAATCATATTAAGTGAAGTAAGCCAGACTCAAAGGAACTTAGGCTCAATGGTTTCCCTCATTCGTCATAATCAGTAGAAACCTTGGGCTCTACTAGCAGAGATCTGCAATAGAGCAAAATCTTGATACATAAGGCCATATAGTATGAAGCTAATTGAAAGGACCTCCAGGATATTGAAACAAAAGCCATATAATGAATGATTGTTGTCCTTAATGTACTATTTTGTCTCTCATCTCCTTTGCTGTCCCTTGGTTATCTCATATTGTTATAGTATCTCACTTTGTTATCTGATATATTGAATTTATTTGTATTTGGTTATTTGAAATTTGATAGGGAAGGGGGGAAAACCAAGACAGGTGGGGGGTGTTGGGGGGGGGAGGGAAATGGGTACCAAGACATGTGAAAGGGTATCAATGTATGTGAATTAATGCACCTTCTATCTGGCAAATATCATGTAACCCTTTTACTAATTACAATAAAAAATGCAAAAAAATAAAAAAATAAAATAAAATTAAAAAAAAGATGAGGGGCGGGGTTGAGGGGGGAGGGAAATAGGGACCAAGACATTAGAAAGGGTATCAAAGTATGTGAAGTAGTGCACCTTCTATCTGGTGAATATAATGTAAACCTTCAATTAATTACAATAAAATATATATGAAAAAATTTAAAAAAGAAGTAAAGAAGTAATGTGATCACTACCTTACGAATGTAACTGTAACCCCTCTATACATCACCCTGACAATAAAATAAAATAATATAAAATAATTCAACAGGGAAAAAATAGACAGTGCAAGGCAGAATTCATCATCTATCTATGGTGCATGGAATTTTACCACTTATTTCCGACTATATTATTTTCTTGATGTGTTTAACCTAAGATGTTATATGTTAGAAAATTGTAGAATCAATTTTCATGAAAATATATCCTGAAACCCATTTGTATTTAGTTTCTGTGTTGACTAATCTGCTTGTTCTAATTGACTTGTGCTTGTGTCATTTTCTTTCTGGTGTCATTTTCAATGTTCTTTCCTTATTCAAAAAATTTAGTATTTTTACTATAAGGCACCTGTTGGTGTTTCTTCTCTGAACTTAACTCTGTGGAGTTCTATATGCCCCTGTTGAAAAGATGATGCTGTTTTTCTCAAGATCTTAAGTTTTCTGTCATTACTTTGTTTTATAGATGTTCTAAGACTTCAGATTTTATTTCTTCTTCCTCATATATCCCTGTTGTTCATAAGTTTGATCTTTTAATGGAGCCTGAGAAAGTTTCTGTGGCATCTTCTGTTTACCAACTTCTTACACTGTTTTATCTAATTTCTCTGCTTTTATCTTCAACATCTGATGTTTCTATTTCTATTACCTAAGCTTCAGTTGAGTTTTGTTTTTGCTTTTGTTTACTCAATTGGGGAAAGTGAGTTCTTAAGTCCAAGATGTTTGTTGTTGTTGGTTGTGGGGCTTGAACTCTGGGCCTAAGCATTATCCCTGAGCTCTTCAGCTCAAGGCTACCACCCTACCCCTTGAGCCACAGCACCACTTCCAGTTTTCTGGTGATTAATTGGAGATAAGAGTATCATGGACTTTAGTGCCCAGGCTGGCTTTGAACCTCAATCCTCAGATCTCAGCCTCCTGAGTAGCTATAATTACAGGCATGAGACACTGCTCCCAACTAGTTGAAGAATTTTCATTTTATTATTTCAAGTTTCCATTTCTTTATTAAATTCCTGTCTCATCTATCTCATACCCACAGGGCTTATTTAGTTCATTCAGCTACTTGTCTTTATTGTTTTGTTGTTGTTTCTTCAAATCTTTGAATTTGTTCAGCTTTTTAAGCATGTATTTATTTCATTAAACAATCATCACTACTTTGTGGAAGTCATAGGATTTTCTTCCTCCTTACTTTCTTGTAAGTCATTTATTATAGTATTATTGAAGGAGAAATGTTGCTTTATTATAACCATGGGTTTCATGGTCTTTGGCTAAGATTTATGCATCTGGGCCTGGAATTTGTTGGTTGGTGGTTTCTTGCATCTTTGTTAAGATGAGATGATGGCTAAGGGGTGTTTATGAATTGGTAGAGTGATTGAAAAATTGTTGGTTTCAGTTCCAAAGACATTGTGTATGAGACAGTTCTGAACTCATGGCAAGACGGTTCAGTTTTGTTGCCTATTGTATACCATGGCCTAGTGTTTGTTAGAAGTTCAGAAGCATTGCTACTGTTAGGATATTTTTAGGTAGAAATGGGTTTCAGAATGTATCTTCATGATTTAGGATGATCTACCTTAAACAGGATAGTTGTAAGGAGATAAAAGCAAGAAAATCCTCATTTGATTACTATTACATACTTGGTTATAAGATTACACACAAAAAATAATTCTCCCCAGTTACATAATTTACTATGTCTTGCAATAATAAATATTTGTAAGAGTCTTTGAAATTAAAAGCCAGTAAAAGCTGACTTTCTTGTTCTTTTCCTATATG
Organism: Megascapheus bottae; assembly: GCF_031878675.1. Classification (NCBI taxonomy): domain Eukaryota; kingdom Metazoa; phylum Chordata; class Mammalia; order Rodentia; family Geomyidae; genus Megascapheus; species Megascapheus bottae. The sequence goes on from NC_143512.1 coordinate 62,641,213, forward strand.
TAGTAATTTGCATATTGGTAGAAATTTGTGGCTATTAACACACTAATTACTTTTAGGCCCTGGAGTTTGCAGTCGGAAATTCAAGCTTAAAGCTGGTGCTTTACCATTTGAACCTTACCTCTAGTCCTGCTTTTTACTGGTTGAAATACCATCTAGTGAACTTTTCTGCCTAAATTTGAGTGCTAATCTTATGATTAAAGCCTACTGACTGGACATTATTACAGGCATAGTCCTGGCTAAACAGCTACTTTTTATGCTTAAACTTACCAAATGAATATTAAACTTAAGTGTAAAGATTATGAAAGTGAACAGTAATGATTCAGAAAATGGCAGCTTTTCAAGTGACCTAAAGGCCTGTTCAGTCTGATAATAATTTTATATACAGTACATAAACAAGTGACCTAAATGTCTATGCAGTTTACTTACAGTCAATACAAATTTATGAGTTGTGATTTATTTTAAAGTAAAAGTTGAAACAATGTAAAAGTAGAGAACTAAAATAAATACAGAATAAAGATGAACACATGATAGAAAATATCAATATATGCCATGAAGTAATATCAAAAGGAAGAAAATTTTGATTGTATTGTATACCAAAGAAGTCCACTAAAACATCACTGTGTTATCAGGCTCTCTGGAAGCAAGAAAAGGACCACACATTAGACAAATTCTGACCTTGAATCATGAGGCTAAGTCAAAAAGACCAAACTATTGAGTGGAAGAGAGAAATGGTGAATGATCACATAGATTTGTCACTGATGTCTTGTTTAGGATAGCCTCAGGAATGCCTATCTAAATAGTTATAACAAATCATATGGAACTCCCTCACAGTAGTACATAAGGTAACAAAAAAACACAGAAAGATGGACAGTCAGTTATATAATGAGTTTATGACATCTATCTTACTGAGTCATGTCAATAGATAATTACAAACTGAAATTCTGTGTGTCCCCCGATTCTTTTTTTTTTTTTTTTTGGTGGTAGTGTGGTTTGCACTCTAGGACTAGGTGCTGTCCCTAAGCTCTTCAGCTCAAGGCTCGCACTCTACCATTTGAGCCACAGCATCACTTCTGGTTTTTCCGAATTGAACCCATGGCTTCATGCATACAAGGCAAGACTTTACTACTCAGACAAATTCCTGGCTCTATGTGTCACATTTTTTTAAAAGAAAATTTAAAACACTTAAAGTAATTTATCCCACAAGTGTAAGAAGTAGCCTCTCTATAGTTTAATCAAATCTGAATCAATTAGAAAGAACAATTTTTTTCCAAAGTGGTAATATAAATGAAACAACTGTAGAAAAACACAACTTTCCCCAAATCTGAGAAAGATAAGGTTCAAGTCATCTCTAGGTTGTCAAAATTCAGCTAGCCCTAACATTTGCCAGACCTGAGGGAAGAGTAAAAATGGCAGCCCCCACACATGGCAGCAGACATATGGTCTGCCTTAGAGGGATGAATCAAATGACAGCTAATTAAAAATGCTCTGTCCTCCTGAATTGCTAAATATACCTTCAAAACAATGCAATTGAAAGTATTTGTGAAACTCTGGGCTTTACTATCACAGCACTCAGTCAAATACCAGACAGTTATACTTGTATACCACACTTGTCATCCTGTGGATGTGCTAGTGATGTTTGCATAACTTATGAAATACCTCAAATTGTGAACACCTATAATCTCAGCTGATGCAGATGGATCAAGAACTCAAGGTCATACTGGCTAAATTATCCAAATCCTATATCCAAATGAAAAAAATTTAAGTGATGAAAATCCAGTGTAGTGTTGTTCAGTAATAGAACACATATCTAGTATGCATAAGATACAAGATTTGATCCATAGTACTGCCAAACATTAAATAACTGCATATATAATCCACAGCTTATGCACATAGTTAAATATAAAATTGGCTATAATTTTAGAACAATAGGCAATTATTGTAAAACATTTTGCATAATTTATACCTATCCAGTGAGAACAATCTGAGGGATTAAAAATAACATACAAGCATATTCAAAGTATAACAAGTTTAAATAAGACTTATTGATGAAAATCTGTAAGTGAAAAGAAAATTATAAGACTGAAATTACATGTATTAGAATATTCAAATCACTTATAAATACTTTAAAATATATAGAAAACAAAATTGTAAACAAGCAACTTTAAAATTAGCTGTGTTTAAATTTAAATTTTAAAGTGTGTTTATGCTTATATCCTTCCATTTTTATAAAAACAGCTTTCACCAATGTGGATGTTAGCAAAAAGAAATGGTCAACACATTATACTTATGTGAACCATATCCTTCTTACTTGAAACTATTCATCAAAATCCATAAATTGCCTCTAATATCGTAATTACACTAAAAATTTGAGGGCAATACCTAAAATATTATATATATGGAAAAATTACTTCGATTTTCCCATTAAGTCCTCCAGGGCAAATGAGAACAATTTCTAGATATCAGTTAAAATGCAAAATTTACTGATATGAGATAGTTATTAATAGCAACTATTCTAACACCAACTGTTAAAGTCATGTCCTCTGATTTCCAGCTTACATATTTTTTTTTACTTTACCCTAAAACTAGATCTATGGCTACAGAAGGTTTACATGTGGCAAAATTACAATGATGATTATAGTTATCTTTACACAAATTCTTAAATTCCAGTATCTCAGAACATAACTGACAATTCAGTAATTTTTAAATAGCATAGAAGTATTTATATAAAAATAAATAAACTAATTTAGTTCTGAGAACCCAAAAATAAAATTTCAAAAGAACAGACATCCAATGTGCAAGTGTACTTGTGGTCTGGATACAAAAGAAGAAGGCAATAAAAGAGTTACTTGGTGGGGAAAAAAAACAAAGCACATATTCATAAATCACTAAATCCTATACTTTCAAGATCCTGTTAACTAATTGAGTTTTGCCGTCATTGTGCATTGAGTTCATGTTGGACCTGTCTAGAGACTGACCAGTAGGCAGTCAAGTGCTCCGTAATAGCAATTCAATATTTTCCTCCTGTCATTGCCGAGTGGCAAATGAAGCCATTCTCAAAAAGATCAGAGATTGGCTCCAGTCTTTGTCAAGACTGAACAAATACCTCAAATATTTCCAGATCAGACTGATAGAGCACAAATGATGGTTGTTAAATATAGTCTTTCCAAACTCATCTCTAGTTTTCTTTGTTCTTTTCCAAACAAACTCTCCTCCCCATATTTATCATCTTGTCAATTTTTCTTGTTGATTTTGATTTTATTTTTGCAGCACATTTACGTCAGAGTGGTTGGAAGTGGTTGAAAATGCTGTGAAGCCCGCAGGCCAACAGCCTTCTGGCTAAGGTCCTCAGATCCCCTGCTGTAAGATTGCCAGACTGCGGCCTCTGATCACAAGAGTTCAGACATACATGCATTTGTAGCCATGTCTGAATCACAGGCACATAATGAGTTCTATTCAATAACCACCAAACTCTCACCACGGTTACCCCAAGGCTGAATTTACAAGAGAGGAAGTGGGAGGCAGGGATTCAGTCATAAAACTCAACACATATTCTACAAAATTAAGAAAATTGGAAAAAGAGTTGGGCTGCTAGACATGGAGGAGAATGATGAAGGGTATAACATGGATCAAGATACATTGTATTCATAAACTGCTTTGTTGAATACAATGTATCTTGATCCATGACCACTTCTTCCTCCTTTTCTCCCAGTTTTTCCTTCAAATCCTCTCCCCGACAAGTTGTATAGTTCATCTCCAACATTGTGTCTAGTGAGTATTACTGCTGCATTAGTTCACGCTTTGTTCCACTATTTCTCTGTCAGTCATAGCCCTTCCCCAAACACATAAGTGACATACAAGACAAAAAGTACAGATTGAAAACAGCAACAAAGGGGGTAGAGGGAAGAGCAAACCAAACAGTAAAATAACAACCAAAAAACCTTCCTGTTTCCATTTCGTGGAGTTCATTTCAATAAACATCATTTTATGTGATCATAAAATAGGTACCAAGAGTATTCTGAGATGGTTACTAGAGGAATGAGTGAGGCAGGAAAATCATTTCCTTTGAAACAAGAGTCAAAAGAAGGAATGAGACCACCAATTAACTGGCCTTCCTGGAACTGACTCCAGGAATGTCAGAATGTATCAAGAGGCAGGCTGCTTTCTGGAACCAAAATAGAAGTGGTTGGAGAGAAGAGTAGGCAAGTTATGACAACTATGAGAAATCTGAGTTTCATCATCCTGGTTACGGTATGTTCGAGTGGTGACTGTGATTGGCAAGTAAAAGGCAGTTAAAGGTCTAATAACAAGTGTGAACTTCACACATCTAACTCTCCTGCAATAGTTCTAGACAATACTTGGCGATCTTCTCTGTAAATAGCTTTTAAACAAGGAGGCAGTGAAATATTTTAGAGGAACAAATTGCGGTAAGCAAAGTCTGTTCTTCGTGTCAAAGAAGTCAGTAACATGCCAGCAACATGTTTTTGTCATCACATTCGTCTGTGTTCCTACCCACAGACTTATTGCTGATTTCTGTCTGGCATTTTCATTATCTTCTGATGTGCCTTGGATGGGACACTTGAATATTATGAAATACTGATAGATGGATTCAGCTAAAAGAATCAAAACTCAGAACGAGAGATATAACTTCAATACATTGAAGAAGATCAGAGAAAGGCTATAGTCCTTGTGATCTTTTAGTAGCACACTGTGAATCCAAGTAAATATCACTCTTCTTTTTAACCCATTTTTCTCAGTAGTCTATGGACCACCATCTATTTTTAGGTTAATTGCTACACACAGGTTCTTTAATTAAAAGTAAATGCTATATCATTCTGACAGTTTTATTCAGGAAAGAATGTAGAGTTCCATTAAGTTTTGTTTTGTTGGGGATTTTTTTTGCAATAGCCATGTTTGAGTAGCTGAGATTTTGATATAAAGCAAGTAGCAAAATGTTGTTTAATATTCAGTGAATTTTAGTTTTTGTAATGATGAACATTTTCATATGGAACTATTTTTATAGAATGCATGGGTAAGTTGTGGCCTGGATTGCTATGCTACTTAATTTGAGAAGCCCAGTACAAAATGAAAAAATAAAATCCCTTACTAAAAAAAAACCCAAAACTGTTAAGAATTTTATGAGGATGACAGCAAAGCTTTAAACCAAGTATGAGAGCCTTGCTGCTACCTCACAGATCACATAAATCTGGTTACTGTTATTACTTTTCAGAAAAGCTTTAGGAATAGAAGCATAAAAACGCCTCATATCCAAGTCTGACATAGGCAGATTTGTTCCACTCAGGCAGCATCTCTGTATAGTTTTCTCCAGTCCAATTCCCTCCCACAGAGTATACAATAGCTTTTTTGTTTTCAAAAAAGCTCCCTAGATTATGTCTTCCTTTTGCATTGACAGCATACATGGATGTTGAGGTGTTAGCCATGCAACCTCCAAAGGCTTATCCATGGTCCAGATTTATTTCTACCACTGTGCTAGTCAGATAGGTGATAAAGAAATCAACATTTTCTCTTCTAAATGTCATAATGAAAAACCTGCCCAATTCAAAATAAGCCTGGATGCCCTTGGCATCTTCTTTTATATGTTTTTGATAATCTTTGAGTTTTGTGTCCAAAAAGTGAGGTGGAGCTGTTTTGATGAACTACTTAGCTCAAAAGTCAGCATGGAATTGATCCAAAACTGGAGGTGAAAATGAGAGGAACTGATAGAGAGGATGGCTTTGGTCACGGCTCATTGTCTACAAATATGAAAGTGTGAGAGGGTATAGGACCTCTTTTTACAACTAACATAAACTATTAAAAACGGGACATGGTGACTGATAACAAAAGCAAGGAGCTCTTCATTTTCTTCCTATGAAAAGTCTCCCCAAATATATGAGATTTATGTATTGTGTTCTGATTAAGATGAGTGCTTAATTTTGAACCTGATCAAACATGTATTATTCCTATAATGCAGTATAAATAGCCAATTTGACAAGATTTGGAATAACTGATAACTACTCTCTTATACATAAAACAAAGACTTCCTGGCCAAATTATGCATATGAAAAAATGCCTAAGTTTGAGGTCTTTCATTAGTTAAAATAAAAACATAACTATTTTCTGTGTCAAGGCCCATGAATTATTAGGATAGCAAATTTTTATATTTTACTTTGTATTCTCTTAGTGGTTTATTGTAATTAGAAGGGTGACATATGGAGGAGTTAGAGTTATGTGATTCAGGTGATGAGTCCATTTATTTTGAACAAAGTCACCCATTTCCTCACACTCTCCTAGTTTCTCTCCCATCTCCACCCACATATTGCATAGCTTATTTTCAATTTACTGTCTCCTTTATGAATACTATGGCTACGTTTCTTCACCCTTTTCTAGGCTCTCCCTTACCACTACCACCTCAATATAGAAAAACCAACAAAACACTAAGAAAAGAAAACAGAAGCAAAGATAAATTCTATTGTTTCCATTTCCTGGAGTTTGACAAGTATTATTGTATATGATCAGAAGTTCATGGGCAATGCATCATTGTGTTCCTCCCCTAAGAATAGCCTCCTGTAGTCACACTGTGTGAATTTATTATGTCCCAATGCATTTTAGATCTAGCTTCTGCATATGAGAGACAACAAATTTGTGCATTTTAAACACATAGTTCATGAGTTAATTTTTAAACATCTATTTCTTTTACTCCTGACATTTATGTCATTTCTCTTGTTTTTCCTTTTGATGATGAAATTTTTACTTTTATTTTGAAATTACATGTCTAGTACTTTTTTGGCAAATATTAATTGTGAAGTTAAGAGGATTCCTGGCATTGTGTCTTAAGTGGTAGATTGCTAACATCGCAAGCCCCCTAAGAAGCTAGAATTACAGGCTTGAGTCACTAGTTGAGAAAATAGATGTTTTTAAATAGTTAATATTAAATAGTTGTATAAAGGGGTTATAATTCAATGCTTATTAATGTCACTCAAATATTTTATACATTTAAAATTATTTTTTACTTCTAATGGCAAAATACTGAATATGAAAAATACTCTTGTATTTGTATCGCAAAATTGCCTCTCTATAATTGACCAAAATAATGCCACCTACAAATAATGTCCATCTTAATGAGAAAACTTGTTATTTTAACACTGTAAGTAGGTTACACATCCTGAAATAATAATATATGTTATTAGAAAGTCAGTCGATGCCATTGTTATTTTCACTTTAATTCCTATAAGCTTGAAGATATCATATTAGTTAACACAAATAATTAATGATAATTGACTGTGTTGTGGAAATTTCATTTATTTCTCTGAACATCTGAAGTACATATCAAAAATGACAATAAAGAAAAGCTTAATTAAGTTCTCACATGATATATTATTATATGCTAGTGATAGGCCACTATGGAATTTAATTTTGGGGTCTGAGATAGATACTCACATGACCTTCCTAAAAAGTATCAAATGGTTATTAATTTTGCATTCTGAAATTGGTTCAATTATCTCAGAACATTTTGATAAATTATACTGATTTTGTCTTCTGTAATTAAAATCTTGCATTTTAATTAAAATCTTGCAGAGGCAGCATTCACACATTCCATTTACAGAAAATGTTCATAATCAGGTAAATGAATAAATCAAAGGCATTGCAAACATACAAATTAGTTTTATTTTGTTTTATAAGTAAATTTCATTATAAAATTCAGAAAAGAGTTAATAATGTATTTCAAGGATAATCACTAAAAACAAAACAATAAAATACTACACATACCATTATAAACAGATTTCTAAAATCTGTCAAGGTAAAAAGGCATAGGAGTAATATAGCCAATTCACCCATTAATAATGAATTCAACATTAATAATGGTATTAATTCATGATGTCACTAAGTCATTTATCACCCTTAAATTACCAGACAATAAAAATAGCTAAGGTAATTGTTTATGATACAGTGTCATACTAGATATGCATGAAGATTAACTTGTCAGTTCAATTACATGAAAAAGCAACTATACCAGTAAAGCCTACCTCTGGGCTGTCTGGGAGGACTTTTCCAGAGAGGACTAGTTAAAGGAACAGCCCTAAACAAGGGTGGAACCATTTAATGTGTCCAGGTACAGTAATAGGGATAAAAGAAGAATGTCAGTTAAGTGCTGATATTATGTTTCATGTCACCATGATGTGAATGGATCCTACTTTGTCACTTTTTCCTGCCATGATGAGCAGAATCTCTGAAACTACAAGTTAAAATAAACCCTTCCTCCTTTCAACTGTTTTCCTCAGAAATGGAACAAACAAACAAACAACAACAACAACAAAAGTGGAAAGTCAGGCTGGGAGTTTTGCCTAGTGGTAGAATGCTTGCCTAAGCATACACGAAAAGCCGAGTTCAATTCCTTGGTACAACATACATAGAAAAAAGCCAGCAGTGGTGCTGTGGGCCCAGTTGTAGAGCTCAAGCCTTGAGAAAGTCCAAGGACAGTGCTCAGGCCCCAGGACTTGTGGAAAAGTGAAAAGTCTCCTTTTAATAAATATACTTAGGTACAATGTCCAATTCTAATTTTTGCTTTGGTGGAATAAGCAAAAACTTGATTCTTAAAGTCACTAATAAGAAATGTTAAACAATAAGCACCACTTGAAGCTAAACATCCATAAATTCTCGACGTCAAATACATCTTTCAGTTTAACCATGCTTAATATAAAATAAAAAAATTCACTGGAGTTCCCATTTGTCACAAACATGTGAGTTTATTGTTAGGTCAGACAAATTACCACTTTTGTCTCATTTTTTTGTTAAAATCTATTTACTTTGTATTTTTTCTTAAACATATAAGCTGGTGAGTTCCATGATGCCTGGGTAGAGCAAAGAGGAAGCTACATGTAACAATGGAATGGATCTGCTGGTCAATGGGTGTGAAATGTGGCTACGTAGTATCAGTCTGCTCTAATGTTAACAGGATGAATCATCTAAACAGCTTGGTAGTTAATGATGGAAGGTGTTTATTCATTGATAATGATACATTTCTGGTTTAAGATAAGTTACGAATGTATATTCTACTTATGAATAAATGTTAACAACTTAGGAAGATTTGATAATGTTTAGATCTTTGCCATTTGTTTTAAAAGTTGACAGTATATAGAAAGTCTACAGTGATAAGTAGGGCTGTCTCTTTGCCCACACATTCATCTCCACCCGTGCCAATGTTATATATCATTGTCTACAGTTTTCGGCCTTATAGTGTGTAACATAGATTTGCAGCCTAAGAGCAACAGACTACTACAGCCTCGGTATGTGAAAAGCCATACAGCCTAAACAATACATTGTACCCTACACATTAGGTGTGTAGAAGGCTATGCATGTGAGACATAGACCATATCCTATAGCCTAGTTGTCAGAGAAGCGGTGCCATCTAAGTGATAGGCTGCATCCGATAGCCTATGTGTTCAAAAGGGTGTGCTATCTAGATTGGAGTAAGTACACAATATGATATTTGCACAATAAGAATCCATTTCTCAGAACATATACTAGTGAAGTGGTTGGTCATTAAGGAATTTGTGACTAAATATATGCATATAAAATATTAGATGTCTTGGGAAAAATAAAATCTAAAAAATAGTAATTCCACTTATAGTCTTTAGATCACCTTTTGTAATATGTTATGGGTCCATTTTCCCAGAGCAGCTTAAACGGAAGCAGTTTCCCCTGTTTGGAAATTTTGTAGTTAATTTTAATTTTGGCTATTGTTTGGAAAAGATAGGCTGTCTGTGTAGATATGAAGTATAGTTTTTTTCCATAAAACAGATGTTTTATTTTGTATTAAAAATACCACTGTACTTGTTTTACACCATTTGTATACATGTGGTGATATTAATGCTGAACTGTACAATCAGGAATTAAAATGTGACCCTGTAATTCCAAAAATAAAATAAAATAAAATAAAATATTAGATGTCATTATTCAATGACAGTAAGATTAAATGAATCAAATATTAAAAAATTTAAAATAAATGCAAGCACTAAAGATATTGCAAGAAATGATAAAATTGGCTAAACAAACATCCTAATATAGAATAAATATCATAAACTACCTAAAAAAGAAATAGCATATTATTTGGAATTGATAGGATATATTTATAATTTACCCAGTTACGTGGATTGCAACAAGAGTCATAAAAAATAAAATTGAAAGGAAGCATATAAGGAGGAGTAAAAATGAAAGAAAGAATTTTTAACTTTTCAACTATGGAAGTGAACTAATATTAAAAGTAATAGCATACCTATGTTTCTTTGTTTTTACGTTCATTAATCTTTTTTTCTTAAATTTTTATTGTAATTAATAGAAGGGTTACATTATATTTGCCAGATAGAAGGTACATTAATTCACTTACATTGACACCCTTTCTCATGTCTTGGTCCCCATTTCCCTCCCCCCCACCCCTACCGCTCATCTTGTTTTCCCCCCTTCCCTATCCAATTTCAAATATCCAAATACAAATATATCCGATATATCAGATAACAAAGTAAGATACTGTAACAATATGAGATGATCAAGGGATAGCAAAAGAGATGAGAGATAACATAGTACTTTAAGGACAACAATCACTCATTATATGGCTTTTGTTTCTATATCCTAGAGGTCTTTTCATTTACCGTCATACTATATGGCCTTATATATCTAGGTTTTGCTCTATTGCAAATCTCTGCTAGGAGAGACCAAGGTTTCTACTGATTATGACAAATGAGGGAAACCATTGAGCCTATCTTCCTTTGAGTTTGGCTTATTTCACTTAATATGATTTTTTTCTAAGTCTTTCCATTTCCTAACAAATGGGGTGTCATTCTTTCTGACAGCAGCATAGAATTCCATTGTGTACAAATACCACATCTTGTTGATCCACTCATTAACTGAGGGACATCTGAGTTGGTTCCATACCTTTGCTATGGTAAATAGTGCAGCAAAAGAACAGGCCTATAAAGTTTCTTGCCTATAAATTTGCTAGGTAACAACATAGCAAAACCATGTTGAACCAGCACTCATTCAGTGCCTACGAGAGAAAAACTGATGGAGACTCTTAGAAAAATAATTTGCTCTTGTGAATTAACATTCTCTTGTCAAAGTATTTATTCTTATAAATTCTATTCAAATATTATTTTGTCTTATTTATTATCACTCAGTAGCTGTACACAGGAGTTGCCATTTAACAAAGTAGTTTAGGAATACAATGCGTTTGATCAATGCCACTTCCTTCCTTCTCATCCATCCCTCCCAATCCACCTCTGACTTACTTTTGCCTTGCTTTTCTAAATTAATTAATTAATTTTGTGAGTCCCGGGGCTTGAACTCAGGGGGTGGGCACTGTCTCTGAGATCTTTCAAGGCTAGCATTCCATCACTTGAGTCGCAGCACCACTTCTGGCTTTTTTTCTGTGTATGTGGTACAGAGGAATTGAACGCAGAGCTTCATGCGTGCCTGACAAGCACTCTACCACTAGGCCACACTCCTGCCCCCACTTTTCTTAATTTTTTAGGATTGAACTTCAATTAATTTTTTACATTGAATTCTGAACTGTATTTCAAGTACTGTTTCCTAATGTTTAACTTTGGTTTAGCATTTGTAAGGATTTGCGCTGTTTGAATTCTGCCCTTGAATCTACTGTGTTCATGTTAATTCATTTGCGTACACTTTCTTACCACCCAAGGTATTTACTTATAAACTAACTTTAGCTTCTATATATGAGAGAAAATATGCAATCTTTGTCTCTCTGGGCCTGACTTCACATAATTTTTTTCTAGGTCTCTCTTTTCTTTGCAAATGATGTAGTACTATTCTTTCTAATGGGCAAGTAAAGTTCTGTTGTGTTCTTGATCCATTCATCCACTGGGTGATATGTGGGATGATTCCATACATTGGTGACTAGTACTATAATGAATAGGGTTATGCTGCTGGCTTTACTGTATGTTGGGTTATAATCCTTTAGATAAATGCCCAGGAGCAGAATTAACAACTTTAAAGACTGGTAGATGATACTTGTAATTCTAGTTTGTCAAGCGGCTAAGATCTGAGGATTTTAGTTAAAAGCTAACATGGACACAAAAATCTGTGTCAGCTGGAATGTAAGAAATGGAGCTATAGCTGGGGTGATAAAATGTCAGCTTTGATCAAAAAAGTTCAGGGACAGTGCAGGGCCTGAGTTCAATCTCAGGCTTAAAAAAGTAAACATTTTTTTAAATAATGGATGTGAATTTGATACGATATGGCTACTTCTAATAATATCTTATAAAGAAATTGTGGACATGTGAAATAAAACTCGACACAAGAACATTAATATGTAGAAATGTTTGTAATGTAGGTAAAATGGAAGTATAAAGTAGCATTTCAAATTTTGTGCTTATAGCAATGTAGAAAGAAACAAGTGTAAGATAGCAAAATTTAATATTTTCTCTATGGTCAAGCTACAACAATTATCTTCATGTACCTATATTATACTTAGTATAATGAATACCATGACATAGTATCTTGAACACAAAACATTGTGGCGTGTAAAGTACAGCGATTACTTAGACATACACTACAGGATTTGAGTTAAAGAGTGTAAGATAATCAAAAGATTGCCAATCTCTCAAATGATAAATTCTGTCACAAAATTAGGTATTCCTCTGTTAGATTAATGTCTCACAGAATTGTAAATTAATTATGTTCTCATGTCTCATAATACACGTGTACATATACAATGCTATGTGCAGTCACTTGTCCCTTAAAATATTAATAACATTTATTTCAGCTCATGCCATCTTCCCCCATGCAAAACATAATCATATTGTGTGTTTTGAGCAAGAAACCCAGAGGTATCTATCAATCTTGTGAAGGGATTTGCTTGGAAGTAATACAAATAGCCCTTTTCTAAATCTTTTGAAACATACAATTTCACTTTACATCTCCAACAAAATAGGCATAAGATGAAAATGGATAGATTGCTAGATAATAGATAGTGATGTTGATAATAAAGATAGATAAATGGTATAGAGCTAAACAGGATAAAATAAATTGTATCTATCTTTGCCACTGCAGGTATGAACTGTATGCATCCTCCCATTGTTTTCTGCTCTATGAGAGTATCATTTTTGTGGACAGTGTGAATTATCTCTGCCTCCTAAATAGCTAGGATTACAGGTGTGAGCCACCAGCACTCAGCCCCAATTCTGGATTTTGTTTAAGTTCCATAAATGTAGTTGTGTGGTAAGAAATATTTTATTTAAAGAATATGTTATATGTTATATTTTGTATAAAGAATATGTTATCTCATAAAACAATATACTTCATAAAACATATTTTCCTGAAGTTGCCAATGCTTTAATTGTAAATTTAGCTAAAATGCCTCTATACCATTTACTTAAGGGAATTCTATTTTCCTTAGAAAACCTTGCTATATCTACTTTTTACCCTCATTTGACTTGTGGGTAACTAGTGTTAAAAGTCATAGTTATATCTGAAATTAGCTAATCTGAAGCATAAATTTGGGGTTAAGAGTTAATACTTCATACCGATTCAATCCAAGTGCATTCAGGGGAGTCAAAATACTGTTGAATATGGGACAGTTTCAATATGATTTAAAAATTACTATTATAGGTATTGAGGTTGTCTTCAGAGGAAACCAGCCTAGAGTATGCACAGACTTCTAGTGCCCTCTGCTGCATGTAAGGCCAAGACTAACAGAAAAGGCAGTTGATCTACAGTGATTTCCCCAAATTCTACAAGCCTTGTGAGGACTTGCAGTACAGTGACTACATCAGCCATACTTAACACAAAATATTTGTAATTTCACCACATTAGCATGCATTGCACTGTATTAGATTGCTAGTGTGCCTGGTACAATCTTGTACTTTAAGAGGAAGGAAAAATAATTATCAGCCAAAGAGATTTTCATGGAGGAGCTACTATCTCAGAGGTAAGATCTGGAAGACCTTATTACTAATAAATCAGTCTAATTTCTCTGTTCATTGTTTTCACATGGGAAAACCATTTCGAGTACAAATAATTTCAGTGGCCAGTCAATGGTAAAATATTATTGAAACAAACAAATAAAAACCAACGTTGTCTTTTAGAAATGAGGAAGATTTTTAGTCGTTCGTTGTTGTTTAAATGTACATAACAGAAAGCCAAGAAAGAACAGTCTGTCCTTTTCACCAGCAAAAGATGCTACAATGAAAGCAACTCTTAAACCACATTCTGCCACACATGCAAACAATTCCCAAACAGGAAGGGATTCTCCGTCCTGGTCATGCAATCTGGCCCACTTTCCTTGTCTTTCAGGACTCCCTCTGGCAAACTCCAATGTTTGTCTTTTAGCACAATCACCTAGTTTTCTAGTTAGGACACACAATAATTCCTCTGTGAAATAGCACAAAGTGGCGTAGGAGAGGAGGGGGGAGGATGAAGCATTACAGAAATCATATAACATCACACGCTACAAGAAGAAATGTTTTCCTACACTGACTCCAAATAAGAATGATTCCTGAATGCTCTCTTAGTCCTTTTCTAATTCCTAGACATACCCCAAAGATGTTTAGAAACATCTAAGCTTCCCTTGTAATGCTGAATAGTGATCTCTACCAGGAATTTTCCACATTTTTTAAAGAATATACAACTGATTCATGTGAAATTATACTTGGGAGTTATTTGAAGACTGGTGAAATGACCTAGTATCAGTCAATGAAGTCTTTTAATGGGGGGGAGGTCAATTAAGGCATCAATTCCTTTGCAACTGAAGTGAGTGAGGATACTGGATAAAACAAAGCTTGGGGATTGAATATTTTTCCTTTACCTATTGACCATTCATAGGTTTCCTTGGGGAAAATGTCTATGCCTGTCCATTGCTCAGTAGAGAAAAAGTGTTTAATTTTTTGCTATGGAATTATCTATGCTAGACATTAGTTTCTTATCAGACATAGGCATTGCATGTATTGTCTCCCATCCCATTTGTGTTGCTGAAGTTTGTTTGGCTACTTGAAATGGTCCCACTTGTTTATTTTTGCCTTTTGTTACAGGTACTTTGAGAACAATATTTGTAAAAATCATTATCAAGTCTCATTTCATGAAGCTATTTCCCTGATTTCTTCAAAAATTCTTGTAGATTCTACTTTCATTTTTGAGTTAATGCTTGAGCATTTTACAAGCATTAAATTTTATTCCTTTGTGTTTGGATAGTTTTATGAACATCACTAATTTTAAAAAAATCATCCTGCCCCCATTGTTGAGAATTGGTGGGGTGTGCCAGCATAGGTTTATTTCTGGGCTCCCTACTCTATGGGCTTACGTGTCTCTTTAAATGCCAGTGCCATATTTTTTAGATTATTCTATCGGTAAATATGGGGGCAACTACCATATTACTCTAATTTTACCAAACAATTAAATGCTAACTATAGGGATGGTGAAAATGCAACTATTAGAAATCACAGATGATATAAGACATGTATAGTCACTATGGGAACATGGAGATTTCTATAGTGAAGCAAAAATGAAATGACTGTATGACCCAGTAATCCCACTTCTTGGTATATATCCAAAGAAATTACAATCGCTATCTTGAAAATACATCTGCACTGAGTGTTCCTCTCAGAACTGTTCATAATAGCCAATAGGAAATAACTTGTATCCCCAGAAATATAAATGAATAAAGAAAATTGTAGCATATATTCATGTATATACATGCATAAATGTGAACATGAATATATTATATTAAATATATATGCATAGCTAGAGGTAAAGAAACTGGATTACACATACACAGTGGAGCATTATTCGACCTTATTAAGAAAAACCGTAACAGAAGAGTGTATTTAGAAGACATTGTGCTAAGTGAAATAAACCAAACAAAGAAAAACAAATTTTCCATTGTCTCACTTTCATATGTGGAATCGGAAGGAGTAAGACTTTCAGAAAATAGAAATATGATTGCCAAAGGCTGAGATATGGTCAGAAGAAGAGATACTGTCCAAAAGTTACAAACTCCAAAGGCATGAGTGTAACTATAGTTAGTAATAATATTTTATATTTGAATTTGATGGAAATACTTCATACATGTCTCATCATCACCGAAATTATAAATATCACTAATAGCTTAATTGTGATAATCAATTTACCATTACATGTATGTTAAAAGACGATATTATACACTTTAAATATGTACATCTGTATTATTGATGATAGACTTCAGAGTCTAGTGCTAAGAAGTAAACATTCCACTTCTGTGATCCCCAAATACGCAATTTTTGGTTTTCAATTGTGCCTGATAAAGCTGAAAATAAATAATGAACAAAGTAAACAAAACTTGGTGATTGCAATGTTACCATCCTGGATTCTTCTATTTTGTTTCTATAAGGTATTTTTCAAGTTGGTTATTTAAAAAATGTGATTTCTATGTTTACAGAAAACATAAAGATGTAGGTTGATTCTGTGTCTCCTTTTGCTTTTCTTTTTTTTAGCAATTATTTGGTATTTGAAAGATACTCGCGGGTCTCTCAAGTTTATGTCGATAGTCATTTTTGATATTTAAATGAATTGTGAAGAAATACACCATTCAGTCACTATGTATTTTGGTACCATGTGTATTGTATATATGGTTATCTGATTTGGAGAAGAGAAGGCTAATAACAAAATGGTGAGACAAAGGACAAAGTGTCAACCAATACCACAGTGATTCCCACAAGGCACTATTTACAATGTGAGTGGAGGGGAGTTGAATGGGAAGGAAAAAACAAGGGAGGGGTAACCATGTTAAACAAGCAATGTACTCACATTATTTATGTAACTAATCCCTCTGAAATCACCCTTTCAATAAAATTAAAATTTAAAAAGCAAAAACAGAAATATATCATTCTGGTGAGGTATCCTTGTAAGCAAATATAGCTTTAAGTGGAAAAGTCTTTGCTTATGTACTGTCCATACTATCTAATTCAGATTTTAGTAGATAAAATTTATGCCTAATGTCTTTTCCATTTCTGCACCAAATATTCCATGGTCCCAAGTGAATGAGATCAACAGAATATGTGGCATATGGTCTAATTTCTGGTAAATATGAATAACCATCCCAGTAACAGGACATGGCTTAATATTTCTCTATGTCAAAAGGATTGCAGGGTGTCGGGTATGTATAATGGTTTCCACTAGCTGGAAATGCATCACTCATGTGCATGTAGACTAACTTGCTCCATTTGTTCTCATTCCCTTTATTAGATTTACCAAAATCATGCAGTTAAATTTAGACTCTTGGAAAAAGAACAGTATGAACTAACATGAACACTCAACTGTATACAATAATACTCAACTGTATATCTCTCTCATTTGTCTACAATAAGTTGACCAGTTTAACATTGCCCAATCCTAATATTTAAAATATCAGAGAATATCAGTACTCTTACATTTTTTTTCTTGGCTGTTAGTTCTGGGACTTGAACTCTGGGCCAGGGTGCTGTCTCTGAGCTCTTCAGCTCCAGGCTACCACCTCTTGAGCCACTGTGGCACTATATCAGTCCTCTTTTATTTTTTTCATATATTTTTATTGTAATTAATAGAAGGGTTACATGATATTTGCCAAATAGGTGGTGCATTAATTCCCATACATTGATACCCTTTCACATGTCTTGGTCCCCATTTCCCTCACCCCTACCCCCACTTCTCATCTTGTTTTCCCCTGTTCCCTATCCAATTTCAAATAACCAAATACAAATATATCCGATATATCAGGTAACAAAGTGAGATACTGTAACAATATGAGATAACCAAGGGACAGCAAAAGAGATGAGAGATAACATAGTACCTTAAGAACAACAATCATTCATTATATGGCTTATGTTTCTATATCCTAGAGATCCTTTCACTTAGCGTCCTACTATATGGCCTTTTGTATCAAGGTTTTTCTCTATTGTAAATCTCTGCTAGGAGAGACCAAGGTTTCTACTGATTATGACAAATGAGGGAAACCATTGAGCCTATCTTCCTTTGAGTCTGGCTTACTTCGCTTAATATGATCTTTTCTAAGTCTTTCCATTTCCTAACAAATGGGGTGATGTCATTCTTTCTGACAGCAGCACAGAATTCCATTGTGTATAAATACCACATCTTGTTGATCCACTCATCAACTGAGGGACATCTAGGCTGGTTCCATATCTTTGCTATGGAAAATAGTGCTGCAATGAACATTGTTGTGCTGGTGGATTTAGTATGTCCTTGTTTCTGGATGATTGGGTAAATGCCAAGTAGTGGAATTCCTGGATCACAGGGGAGCTCTATGTTTAGTCTTTTGAGGAACTGCCATACTGCTTTCCATAGTAGTTGAATGAGTTTGCACTGCCACCAACAGTGTAGCAGTGATCCCTCCTGGCCACATCCCCTCCAGCATCTGTTGTTATTAGATTTCTTGATCATGACCATTCTAACTGGAGTGAGGTGGAATCTTAGAGTTGTTTTGATTTGCATTTCTTTTATGACCAGAGATGTTGAGCATTTCTTCATGTGTCTATAGGCCATTTTTGTTTCTTCTTCAGAGAAGACTCTCTTTAAGTCTTTGGCCCATTTTTTAATGGGATGGTTGTTACTTTGGAGATTAGTTTTGGAGTGATTCAATTTTTTGAGTTGTTGATATATTTTAGATATGAGGCCTTTGTCTATTGTATGGTTGATGAAGATCTTCTCCCACTCTGTAGGCTTCCTAATTAGTTTACTAGCTATGTCCTTTGCCATACAAAGCTCTGCAGTTTAATGCAGTCCCACTTATCCAGCCTTTCTCTGATTTGTTGTGATTCTTGGTCCTTATTAAGAAAGTTTCGACCTGTGCCAAGGAGGTGTAGTGTATCTCCTATTCCTTCTTGTAAAGTTTTCAGAGTGTTGGCTTTTACCTCGAGGTCTTTGATCCATTTGGAGTTAATTCTAGTACAGGGTGACAAAGAAGGATCCAACTTTAGTTTTCTGCATATGCTTAACCAGTTCTGCCAGCACCACTTGTTGAAGAGGCTATCTTTCTTCCTTCTATTTTTTGGCTCCCTTGTCAAAGATTAGGTGGCCATAGGTCTGTGGTTTAATATCTGGGTCCTCAGTTCTATTCCATTGGTCTTCAGGCCTGTTCTTGTGCCAGTACCAAGCTGTTTTGATTATTATAGCTGTGCAATAGAGTCTAAAGTTTGGTATTGAAATTCCTCCTGTGCTATTCTTTCTTCTAAGAAGTGTTTTTGCTATACGGGGTCTTTTATTATTCCATATGAAATTTTGGATTGCCTCTTCTAGTTCTTTAAAGAATGACATTGGCATATTGATGAGTATTGTGATGAATTTGTAGATAGCCCTTGGCAAGATTGTCATTTTCACGATATTGATTCTTCCAATTAGGTAATGAGTGAGACCTTTCATTCTTAATCTGTGGGAAATTGTGCATGTGAACTGATGCTATATCACTTTGTGTGGCATGAGAAACAGATTCTCTGTGTTAGCAATCACAATGGGAACTAACAAATTCACAAAAGAGAGTGAGAGAAATAGTTGGAGAACCCTCCCAAAAGTATGACAAAGTGATGTGAATAATTGAAAATTCTTAGGATAAGACATGATCCATAAATATTCTAAGCTTTCAAAAGATGTTGAGAATCTGGTTCTTCTACAGTCAAACTTAGGTTTACTAAACCTTTACATGATTTCTCTCCTCAGAGTTCCATGGGAATCCAAGTATTTTCCCAAGGGTAAAGGCTTATAATAAATTGAGTTAACTTGTTAACTCCATCCATTTCAAGTACAACGACTAGACAAAAATATCATATACTTTATTTTCCAGCAAAACAAAATCTTTTCCAAGCATTATTTAAACTTTCCATTCTCAAGTATTCCACTTAGCATGCTTATCTAATTCATTCTTTCTTCATATAAACCTATAATTTATATTACATACAGAGCAACCATCATTTATTTTCTCTCCTTGTTTTTCCTTTACATTTCACAAGCATTGGAAATTGAAAATTGCTACCTCTAGACTCCCAAAGAATATATGATATTCTCACATGTAAAACAAGACAAGGCTTCATCTCTGCAATAGGAAAAATACTAGGTTTAGTATAAAAATTGAGAGATAGGGTTGAGAGGGAAAGAGAGAATGATAAAAGAGATGATATTGATCAAGATGTGTTGTACAAAAAAAGTCTGACAGGTTGAATTGGATCTCCTTTGTACAACTACTTAAAATAATAAAAATAAAATTGATGAGGTCAATAATATGAAGGTTTACCTTTACATGATTTGAACTGCTCTATATTTCATTGGACCAACCAAGCTACACCCTCTGGACCGAACCCAATATGCTTTACAACTTCGTTGCTCTCAGTTACCATCACTCATCCAAACCCATAAATCATCTCATGGATGCCAATACACCCTTCTTCTGCAATGCTTTTATCTAACATCACCCCACGTTCTCCATCCTCCCAAATACTTCCACAATGCTTTCTAGAAAGCCTGACTTCCTCACCTTTTTACTCTAAAGGAAATCTGGCCCGTTCCTGCAGAAAGTTGTTCCTACTCTTCTCTCAAATGAAGGCCTGCATTTCCTTCTATTCTCTATACTATTTTTAGTTTAGAAATACAGTGAGTCTCCTAGTTTCTTCTGTTTTTTGTTTGTTTTGTTTTTCTTTTTTTCTTTTTTTATTATGATTAATAGAAGGGTTACATTATATTCACCAGATAGAATGTGCATAACTTCACAAACATTGATACCCTTTCTTCTGACATGGTCCCCATTTCCCTCCCACCCTCCCCAGCTTATCTTGATTCCCCCCTTCCCTATCCAATTTCAAATAACCAATTAAGCACATATAAAATATATCAGATAACAATGTGAAATATTGTAACAATATGAGATAACAAAGGGATGGCAAAAGAGATGAGAGATAACATAGTACATTAATAACAACAGTCATTCATTATATGGCTTTTGTTTCTTCTGGTTTTTTTTAACTTTCTTTTAAAATTGTCATATGTTTTTGAACATGTGTGACAATGTTCACCCCTCTCCCTACCCTGGTATGACACCCTCAGACTCCCAACATAGATTAACTCTGCCAAATCATTGTGACTAATAACCCCAAATAATCCTCTAAAATAACTGACCACTTTTCCTTTTCTTCATCTAAACCATTTCTATGCTCATATGCCTGACTATCCTACATCCAAAAATCTCCATTTCAGGCATCCTACTCTGTAACACTTATTTGCCTACTGTATTTCCTACAGATAACTTCAATCCACTGACTTTTTTTCTCATTCTTTATCATGCTGTCTAAATTCCCACTTTCATTCTTACAAAGAATTTGCTTCATGGTCCGAAACCACAATGACCTCCTTAAAATTTGTTCTTTCTTTATACCAAATGGGAACACCCCAATCTTAATTAAATTCAACTCAACCTTTAATTACTATGATAATTTTCAAACAGATACACTTATTGGACACATTGCACGCGTTTGTTAACTGGACTCAATATAATTTTGACCTCAAACTGACATCACTGTTCTAGTTAGCTCACTGTCAGAATAAATCCTTCTCTCTATAAATTGCAAATGCTAAACTACCTCCCACATACAATGGGTAGTTCCAACTTGTACTTAATTTAAAAATAAATAAAATTGGAATGAACAACCAAAAAATCCAACTTTATCTTCCTACCCTATATTTCCTGGAACCACCACATGGGTCACTGTCTACCCAAGCATTCACTCAGATATTAAGAAATGTACACAGCCCAAAAGTTCTCCAAATTATTCTTGATTTGTTATTATTTAACCCTCCATATTCCATTCTATCAGTCAAACACATTCTAATACTCCTCCCTACCCATTGTCTGTACCTTCTGGGTTTTCCCTTACAGACAGTCCTCTCAGCCTCTACATTTGAGTGAGTTTTCTAGTTCAAAAATTCAGTTATGCTATACCTGTTCTTAAAATCCCTGAATGGCTTTCTAATGAAACTATAAAACATTCTAAACTGTTCAATACAGCATGTGAGGCCTTGTACAATCTCCACACTGGCTATTTCTCCATCTTCAACTCTTAACCTTGCATCTCATCATTTCCTTTGAACACACCATGGTCATTCCCACATCAGGTCCTGGGCTTGGGACACATGCTAGAATCTTTATGCAGATACATCTGTTGCATAACTCGGGGGTTAAATGTCACTTTGTCAGAGCTTTGGTGACCACCCTTTCTAAAATAGTTAGCATTTTCCTGCTTCAAACAGATCAAATGCCCAGAATAATTGCATGGAACTCAAAAAGAACAGTGGCTCAGAGGAAGGAGAGGCTGATTTAATTTGAAAAAAAAGTGAAAAGTATAAGTAATATAATAGGGATTCCTTGAATGTCTTCACAGACTGTGGCTTCAGGATAGGAGATGCTGCAGAACAGAAGGAACAGTGTCAAGAACCTGTAAGAAGTATCTCATCACTATGACACTCAGCTTTTAGCTAAGAAAGAAATCCAGGTAGATCCAGATCCAATTTCTAACTACAGAAATTGTACTAAATACCCATTGGGAAATTTTATTTGATTTTGGACACCAAACTCCAAAGAGTTTGAAAATTACACGAGATAAGAATGGGAAGCACCTTTCCTTTTTGGAAAATTCCAAAGAAAAACCATGCAGCGTTTCTCCGTCCATAATCTCAGTGTAACTCATGGATATTTATTTAAATATTTGTCTAGACATTTGCTATCACAGATCATATCAGAGATGACAAATTGCTTCTCTTTATCAGTCTCTAAAAAGGACTGCATGCACTTTGACCGAGCATGTTGGGGAAGTCAGTTCTCCCTTACAAAAGGAAAAAACTCTGAACTTAGTGACATTTTCTTTAAATGCAGTTGACTGATGCTGGTGGCTCACACCTATAGTCTGAGCTACTCAGGAAGTGAGAAATGAGTATGGTGTTTCAAAGTCAGCCAGGACAGAAAAGACATGAGACTTCTATCTCCAATTACTCACTAAAAAAGCTGAAGTGTAGCATTAGTGCAATTGGTAAAGCACTACACTCAAACACAAAACCTCAGGGACAGTGGTTATGCCCTGAGTTCAAGCCCCATACTTCTCACCAAAAAGAAAGAAAGAAAGAAAGAAAGAAAGAAAGAAAGAAGAAAGAAAGAAAGAAAGAAAGAAAGAAAGAAGAGAGAGAAGAGAGAGAGAAAGAAAGAAAGAAAGAAAGAAAGAAAGAAAGAAAGAAAGAAAGAAAGAAAGAAAACAACCCTGCACTTCCAAAAGACACTGTCAAAAACTTGGAAGAAGTATCTCGCTACTATTACACTCAGCTTTCAGCTAAGAAAGAAATCCAGGTAGGTCCAGATCCTGTGTTCTCTGATATATAAGATTGAGATTGAAATTGCCCTGGAAAATTTGGTGACTGCTATTTTTCTACAAATTCATTTTGAATTGAGTAGAATATTTGCACTTATTTGTCTTATAAACTGTCATCTCAAATAAGCAGTGATTTAATTAATGGCAGGAGATTTAATAATGGGAGGGGGAGGAGGAGGGAGAAGGGAGGGGAAGAGGGGAGGGGGAGGGAGAGGAAGAGGAGGGGGAAGGGGAAGGGAGAGGGGAAGGGGGAGGGGAAGGGGAAGGAGGAGGACTATATGCTATTTAAGAAATATAAAAATGTCTCAAAAGACTTTTAATTCTCTTTTTCCTCAGCATACATACAGTACATATACATATATTACTTTATATATTATATGTACATATGTATATAAAATTGTGTGTGCAAACATGCATAAGGAAATGGCATGAAATCCACTATTAAAACACATGATATTCAATTAGCATATTTCTATTCATTCAGGAAATATGACTCACAAATGTAATTGTAACCCCTCTACACATCACCCTGACAATAAAATACAATTAGAAAAATAAAGTAGTTATAAATGAAAAAGAGAAAATGTGTATTTCACAGGAATTGGGTAGTAATATAATTTTCTATTCATGTAA
The DNA here is from genome assembly GCF_031878675.1 of Megascapheus bottae. Taxonomy (NCBI): domain Eukaryota; kingdom Metazoa; phylum Chordata; class Mammalia; order Rodentia; family Geomyidae; genus Megascapheus; species Megascapheus bottae. Next base: position 62,665,221 of record NC_143512.1, read on the forward strand.
CACTGACAATTTTAGACAAACTAATCAAGTAGCTGAGATAAAAACTAACTCAGAGATGAGAAATTATATGCAAACAAACAATATAAATTATGGTGTAGGGTAAATTGGGCTATCCAGTCATCATAGCTATAAAATATACTTGAAAATATTAACTGGAAATCTCCAGACAGAAGCATCACAAATTCATGTAGCCAAGACACCATAGAGCTCTAGTTTGCAATTTCCCAGAAATGTAGGAGAGACTAGAAAATGCAGACAAATTGGGAAGATGGAAGAGCAATGAAATAGAAATAGAAGACAAAAAATGGAAAATGGATATGAAATGAAAAAGTAGTACAGAAGAATAAGAGTAAAAATAGTTTAAAATATTGATGATTCTTCCTTCCATGTTTGTTGCTTTGATATTTGCTGAGTTTTTAAAGATGTTTTCTGATCAACTTACGTTCAACTCAAAGCTAGATAGGTGCTGATGGACATAATTTTTTCCTACTGTTATTTGTCATAAAATATACAAATCTTTACTGAAGAAAGCAAATGTATGAACTTTTAAGATATAACAATTATACATGGATTCTCTTTCCTCTGTGCTCTCAGACCTCGGTGTTAAGGATAGTCACGTGTCATAGAACAGGCTTAACACTCTACCCTCTTGATGTCTTTCCTAAGCAAACAGAGAAATAAACAAAGTAGAGATAAAAAGGAAATGATGAAAGAATTTTTATTTCTATTGTTATTTTTTTAGTTTTTTGCCTTTGTTTTATTTTAAAGATTATGTTTAAACTTTGCAAACTCTTAAATGTAAATCTCAACATGATCAAGTCATTAATTAACTTTAAGAATCTGGGTAAATAGCAAAGATATGGAACCAACCCAGATGTCCCTCAGTTGATGAGTGGATCAACAAGATGTGGTATTTATACACAATGGAATTCTATGCTGCTGTCAGAAAGAATGACATCACCCCATTTGTAAGGAAATGGAAAGACTTAGAAAAAAATCATATTAAGTGAAGTAAGCCAGACTCAAAGGAACATAGGCCCAATAGTCTCCCTCATTTGTCATAATCAGTAGAAACCTTGGGCTCTTCTAGCAGAGATTTACAGTAGAACAAAATTTAGAGACATAAGGCCAAATAGTATGACACTAAATGTAAGGACCTCCAGGATATAGAAACAAAAGCCATATAATGAGTGACTGTTGTTATTAATGTACAATGTTATCTCTCATCTCTTTTGCCATCCCTTGGTTATCTCATATTGTTACAATATTTCACCTTGTTATCTGATGTATTTTATATGTACTTACTTGGTTATTTGAAATTGGATAAGGAAAGGGGAAAATCAAGATGAGCGGGGGGGGGGGGGGGGGGGGGGGGGGAGGGGGGGGAATGGAGACCATGTCATAAGAAAGGGTATCAATGTATGTGAAGTAATGCACCTTCTAGCTGGTGAATATAATGTAACCCTTCTATTAATTCCAATTAAAAAAAAAGAATCTGGGTAATTTCTTTCTATGTTGCCATCAGAAAGAATGACATTGCCCCATTTGTAAGGAAATGGAAAGACTTGGAAAAAATCATATTAAGTGAAGTGAGCCAGACTCAAAGGACTATAGGCTCAATGGTTTCCCTCATGTGTCATAATTAGTATAAACCTTGGACTCTCCTAGCAGAGGTTTACAATAGCTCAAAACCAAGATACATAAGACCATATAGGATGACACTAAATGAAAGGACTTCCAGAATATGGGGGTGTGATTGTTGTTCTTAATGTACTATGTTATTTCTCATCTCTTTTGTTGTCCCTTGGTAATTCTCATATGTTACAGTATCTTACCTTGTTATCTGGTATATTGTGTATATGTTTATTTGTTTATTTGAAATAGGATAGGGAAGGGGAAAACAAGATATGGGGAGGGGGTGGGGAGAGAGAAATGGGGACAAAAACATGAAAAAAGGAATCAATGTTTGTGAAGTAATGCACCTTCTATCTGGAGAATATAATGTAACCCTTCTATTAATTACAATAAAAAGAATCTGGATATTACTAAATAATTTATTATCATGTTTCCTTCCATATTATATGTTATCTTTTATAATTTTGCGCTCTTTAGTATTATTTTTAAGAAGTTTTACACAGGAGTTGTCATTCAACGAAGCAGTTTTAAATACATCTCAATCAATGTTACCCCTTTCAAAATTCTCTCCCATCCCTTCCAACTCACCTCTTCTCTCAATTTTCATAATTTTATAGGATATACATGGGTTAGCATTTTATTTTAATGTGAATAATATATTATACTTAATATAATTTAAAATGTTACCTTATGTAATATATAAAAGCTTCTTGTTCTATTTTGTCAACTGTAAAGCAACCATAAAATACAATTTGTGTGTGAGGGGGGTGGTCATGGGGCTTGAAGTTGGCCTGGGTGTTGTCCCTGAGTTCTTCAGCTCAAGGCTAGCACTCTTCCCTTGAGCCAAGCCCCACTTCCCATTTTCTAGAGGTTAATTGGAGGTAAGAGTCTCAGGTCCTATTGTGCCTGAGCTGGCTTTGAACCTTGATCCTCAGATCTCTGCCTCCTGGGTAGCTAGGATTACAGACATGAGCCATGGAACCCAGCCAAAACACAATTTTTATTTATTAACTAATGTTACTACCTGAATAGTGGTAGAATTGTTTACATTCTTTTTTGTTTGAGCTAAGAATCATTTTAATAGCTGTGCAGCGACTACTCTCTACCTTTGGGCTGGTAGAGAACAGCCCCAAGCGTCAGCAGGGCTGTTTTTAAAGGTAAACACACACACACACACACACACAGGTGGTCATAACCACACGCAGGTGGTTTTTAATGTATGACATCATCTTAAGTCAATTACCACAAGGATGAAACCATATGCAGGTGGTCGAGCAGGTTAAGCAATTTTACTAAAACAGAATTTGTTGGCTAAACTTGACAGGTTATTACAGGTTAGACTTAATATTGTTGCAATGGAAATATGTCCCAAATTTATCTACAGACTTGTGGTAAACCTCACTGAAATCTCATCTGACTTTTTGCAGAAACTGACAAGCTCATCCTAAAAGTCATATGGAAATGCAAGGGACTCAGAATAGGCAAAATGACAACACTGGAGGATCCACAGATTCCAGTTTTAAAACTCATTACACAACTATAGTGATCAAGGTAGAGTGGTACCAGCATAAGACAGACATTCAGTGAAATAGATTTCTCTCCCCCCACCCCAGGCCCCATGGTTGCTTTGGGGCCCCTGTGGAATCATTCCTCCTGAGGATCCAACAAAGGAAGCCAAAAGATCAACATTTCCCAAAGCATGCAACACACACGCACCCCTAAAGAAATGATTCACCAACCCTGCAGCAGCTCCGTTCAGACTTCCTCTGTAAAGGGAGAGAAAGAACACTTTCTTAGCAACCTAGTTTATTGTTATAGTAATTCCCTGCATAATACTCCATCTCCAAAGTAGATCAGACTCTTCTAATTCACTCTCAAGAAATCTTAAACTTTTCATTCATAACATTGATCCGCTTGTAATTCTGAAAAAAAAAAAAGAGTTGTCCACTTCCGGCCTTTTCTCTTTATGTGGTCCTGAGGAATCAAGCCCAGAGCTTCATGCACGCTAGGCAAGCATTTTACCATTTACCACTGAGCCACATTCCCAGCCCATGTGAAGTTACTTCTGAATTCTCAAATCTATTTCACTGAATTGTTTACATTCTTATAATTATAAAGCTTACTGATCAATTTCCCCATTCTTCAGTACTTATTTCACCCATTTGAGGAAGTGTTTTGGTATGTACATTCTTCCTAAGAGCCATTCTGTCTCATGTTGTAATTTTTTTCTCTCATTATCAATTAGTGCCTAATTTTCTTTCTCACTGTGCACTTTTCTCATCTGATCCCCATCCAGGCCTGTAGCTCTGCTTTTATGAGCTGTGAACTATTTCTCATTTAAGATTAAATTAATTTATTTATGATAACCACATTGGATGGCTTGGATATGTGCTACACATGTTGTCTTTGTCATGTGAGTAGAAGGAAGAAATGAGGTAACCAGAAGTATTTTATTTGTATGAGTAACCCATTCAGAAGAGTAAAACAGCTACTCTAATAACCTTGTCCATGTTCTGATTCAAACAAAGGGAACTTCTAGCAGTTCCAAGCTAAGTGAATTAATGTCTCTTGCTGATGCTGTTGCTCCAGGCAGACCTTGTTCCTCCTCTATGATGTCTTTTATTGCCAAGTATCTTGTCAGTTCTGCCTAGTGAAAAGCCAGGCTTCCTGGACTCTGAGGTGTTCATAATCTGAGGGCAGCTTTTACCTCAGGCACAGCTTGTTAATGGGATGTCTCCTGCCGCTTCAAATGTACTTTGGGGTACTAACAATGCAAATAAGAAATATCTTTTACCTTCCATTTGGGTTTTCAAAATCACTGCTTCTGTATCCTCTCTGATTGGTAGCTAGGATTTTGTTGACTCCCTTTCACAGTTTACTTCTTGTCCCCAAGTATTACATGGAAAAAACTCAGCCTATTCCTAAGATAGACAGGAAGTTGTACTTAGTATAAATCTAGTAAAGAGGCCCTTGAAAATCCACATGAATTCATAAACCCATGAGATTCATACATTTTTCTAACCCAGTACTTAAATTTGGGAAACAAGTCTTTCTCTTAGTTCTCCTTCCTGTCATTTTTTTCAATATGGGTCAATTGTAGAAAGTAATATTTATAAGACTTGGATTGTATACAGTTCTGAGAGGTAATCTACATGTTGAAGGAATACTTCAGAGGATTCTCTGAAGACATTAATGGGGTTTCCTGAGGAAAATCATGCATATGAGATGCAGTACATGGACTTTCTTATAATTTTGAAGAAATTCAGGCTGACCTGTGTAAAATACAAAAAAAAGTAACTTTCCAATTATAATCTATGAGACAAGCTTTTTGAAAAATTATAGCACTGTATGTGAGCAGGGACCACATCCAGTTAGTTGGCTTTCATTTCATTCTTCAGGGCTCAAACTTCATCATGACCCCTTTTTTCATCTGAACATCATTCCAGTGAGACTCAATGCTGATGGGGCCCAGTTTTCCAACACTGTCTTGTGAATTACCAGTCTTCAATCATTGCTCTTGTTTAAAAGTAAGGATAGCAATATATTTTTTTGCTTTGAGTTTTTAGGCGGGGTAAGGGGAGGCTCAGAAAAGGTGGGAGAATGGCAAGCAAATGCAATCATGCTGTTCAGTATATCCTATGTGGAAAATGAACTGTGTAACCTGGAAAGAGATGGGAGGTATAGGAAAGCGATGGGAGTGAAACTGGGAGTCATACTGGTATGACTTTAATAAGATGTGGAATCCTGATAATAAGAAAATAAATCAACCAAATGGCTAGTTATTATTGTTAAAATGTAATATATTTCTCTGACTTTATTAAATTGAGCAATTTTATGATATCAATTGAGCTAACTCAAAAACAACAAAATAAAGAGGGCTTGAGATTGATTTTGTCCATTTGGCATAGCAGGAATATGAGAGTAATGAAGATAGTTGTCATCTCAGCAAATCAGCTCTGAGGGAAGCTATACTTGTTATTCTCTTTATAGACTACACAGCAATTTTCTGTCCTCTTGAAGCCATCCAGCATATTTTCTGAAAGGCAGTCACATTTCCAACATTCGTGTATGTATTTTTCATCAGGAGCCAGTCCTAGGATATATTTTACCTTCAGCTGTCTAGACCTCCCTCTCAAATGTTGAGTCTTCTGTAAGGCAGGAAGCATGATCTATGCATATCGTCTCATTTCTAATAAAATATTGTAAGGTTTATGCAGAACTGATAAGAATCATCAAAATAATTTTATTAGAACTTGGTAAAAAATTTATCTCAATAGGAGATGACTTCCAAATTCTAAATCCCAGCCCAAGGACTCATCCAGAAAGACCCATATCTCTTGGGTTTTTCATGGAATGCAGGTTCTATTGTCTGTAGTTACCTCTTACTTTTACTACCTTTTCTTTCATTCTCAGACAAAATAAGGATGGAATGGACTGCTTTTTTGAGTAGACATCTCTTTTTCTCTAGCCATTTGTGAAATTAAATGACTCTGTTATCACATTTTACTTCATAGAGCCGCTGCTCTTAATATAATAGCCCTCTGCAATGAGAATCAATGTAACTCTCAAGTGGAAATTCCAATATAATAATTAACAAATGCCCAACTGGCAGTAGGATCCAACAGTCCAGTCTTGTTCACTTGTCTCCACTTGCATTCTGCTTCTGCTTTAATTTGCACACATCTGGGAGGCCAAGTCATGACTTCAACAAAATAAAGCTTTCCAAAATCCTTTTCATGTTCTGAAGATCTGGTTTCTTGTTTCTTAGTTAATAGCTACTGGAATAGCCTATGGCTTATTTCTACAGGAAATACATCTTTGAGACTATTAGAAATGTTCCCCATTTTAAGGACATATTTATATATTGCAATGAGATGTATAATACAGGAATATCTGAGTGGTTATTTTTTCTAAATACAAACCTCTGGTTGTATTAAATTATTGTTATATTCAGTGGCAGCATGCTGGTTCTAGCTCACTATTTTTAGGGAATACAAGTAGAAAGTACATTCTTATATTCTGAATAATGAGTGCTTTCTCAGTTTAACCTTGTGGAAATGTTACTCTGTTCTTTAACAGTCAGAGATGAATCTTTGGGAAAAGAAGAGAAAGTTACTTGCAAATAGGTATTGCAAAAAATACTGGCTTTGGAAAAGTATCTGACCAAATAAAAATAGAACAAGTGCCTTATGATACAATTTTCAGAAGTTCAACCTTGTCATTTATTGACTATTTAGTGTATATATAGTACTAGACAACAATTTTCTCATGTTCTACTCCCAGATTTTTGTATTATTCCAATATCTTTCATGTTTTACTTCCAAATGTCTTCATATTATCAAGTACATGTATTACAAAACACTTATAAATTCATTTGTGTTAGGGAGTCTCACATATAAGAGAACTTCTAGAAGTTTTACTTGTTTGAGAGATTATAGTTAGAATATCTGTCTTTTGTCCCTGATCTGGCTGTTTGAGATGTGTGCTCTTTGGATTAATCTTAAAATTCAATATAATCATTCTTTATTCATCCATACTGGCAACAAAATCAGGTATTGCTTTGTAATGATTATCTGAAATACCAGAGTTTTATATCATTATTTTGAAAATATGAAAGAAGAGATTGTCAATTGCATCAAGAATAGAATGAAGCAAATAGAACAACCCAGGAAATGAGACAATATATGACATAATTTATTTGCATTATAAGCATAATCCTGTATAATATTCTAGAAACTGTGTATAGGAAAGATATTTTCTACACAACGTAGACTAGATAATCAACCTATTATACTTAAGTAGAAATCCCAATGAATGGGACAAGGTCTTAAGAAAAACAAACACAGGAGCCAAGTTATAAAGAATGACAGAAGCCACGTACTTTGTTCTCTTTGTTCACTATTTTCATACCAGACTTCTCAAAAGTAACCTCTCAAGTCAAATGGGCATTTGAATATCATCATAAACCTCCAATGATTCTGTGCTTTTGAAATGAAAGAAGAGCTCTTAATTTTCTTTTATACTACTATGTTAAAAACTAATTTTATCTGGGTGACAAGTCTATAATCCCAGGTGCTCAGTCTGAACAATAAATATTTAAGGCCAGCCCATGTAAAAAGTTGGGTAGACATCTCCAAAATAACTAACAAAACCAGGGTTGGAAGTGTAGTTCAAGTGGTAGAGAGCCAGCTGAGCAAGTATGAGACTAAGTTGAAACCCAGATAAATAACAAATTTTATTAGCATAGAGTTGTCTTGAAAGTAGAAGAAAAATCCAATGTCTCCCTAAAAACTCTGTGCATAAAGCTTTCCTTTAACCTTAAAACTTTCTCCTGTTACTCAAGGTACTTTTTTCCATCTCATTTTCATCTTTAATACATATTATTCCCATAGTACAAATTCACTGAAGGACAAAGAAGTACAATGTAACATATTCCTGTTTTAAGCAGACATTTCTCAGTGGCTCAGCACTGCTAATTCCTGTGGGGTTCTTCGTTATTATCCAATGGAGAAACTTCCACTCTGATTCCAGGACAAATTTCCTTCCATTTTATGTCACTAGTATCCTCCAAGGACTTAAAATTCTTTGCTAGGTTCTCTAAAGCTGGCCAACAGATGGTGGAAGAGAAGAAGAAAATCACATACAGGACAATTTTATGACCCAGTCTTTCAAACAGCACATAGTCTTCCACTGATACTTTATTGGCGATGACTCAATCCTATAACCAGACCCAACTAACTTCAAGAGAGGATGGGACTTGTAATGTCACTGTTCACCTAGAAAGAAAACAAAATGGTTTTGGTAAACATGTAGCTAGTATCTGCCAAAACAAAATTACATCATAGCTTCCTTTTGAAGCATACATCTTTAATCATTTTGCATGAAATATTTTTAATGCTTAGCATAAAGTGCATGTATTGAGACAAATCCAAAAACCGGAATTGTTTCTCTACCCACCATACTGTGTGATTGTGGCTATTTTAAACATTCCCTACACTTGTTCACTCTTTCACTGCCCAGACTATGAAAGATGTGTTTTATAATAGGACATCTGGCTCTTCTTAATATCTAAATTATCAAAATTTTATGCATCCATGTCATAGTCTTGAGTGTTTACTTTAAAACAGGTTCAAGTAAAGTTCACTTTGACAGAAAGCCATAATGACTTCATGCATTAATTAGTGTGGTCTAATCTTGAGACTATTAAATGAATCATCAGTTCTGCTTATTATCTCTTTCAAGACCAGCTTTGCCACTGTCTTGGCAGTATTTTTGAAAATTCAACCCCTTTTTTCCATCTGTCCCATAGGACAATCTTAGCTTACAACATAAATGAATCTCTAAACTCTGAGGTGTGGCAAATTTGAATAGAACTGAGGCCTGGCAGTGACTCAGGCAAGGTAGCAGAGGAAAATCAAAAAATACTCACCAGGGAACTGGTGTTTCAAAAGCCCTAGACTCACACCTGAAATTGAAGTAATGTTCCAAGGCTTGATAGTCTGATTCATTTGAAACGCACTCAGTCCCCCTTGTCCCATCAACAGAGCTATGAGTCTTTGTTCCAAAATGGAGTGTGCTGGAGCTCTAATGTGTAAGGTCATCCACCAGGTCAGAATAAAGTCAGGAAAATAGTCAAACCCCTCTGTGTATTCCATTCTTAAAAAAATGGAAAATTGAAATTAATCTCAATTAATATTTAATAGATAGCTTGATGTTGTCAACCTCACTGAATTCCCTGCAATTTAACGGACCGAGTTTTTCCACAAGAAAAATGAGAGTCTTCCAGATTTGATAGGATCCATTCAGATGGAATAATGCATTAAGCTAGATGCCTTTCTTTTCTTTATTGTCATCGGGTTTTCATTGTAATGAAGAGAAAGATGGAGACAATGAACAAATAAATCACTGTCACATACAGAACATTAGGAGTATAAAGAAACCAAATCAGTAAAGGAGGATGAAATGTTAAAATGTTAAATAAGATTTTCATGAGGGCTGCCTTGAGGTGACATTTGTAGAAAACCCTAAATGGAATGAGAGAGGTTCAGTGAGAACCTAAGGTCATACAAGGTCACAGAGGAGAAAAGATTGTCATGACAAGGAAATTCACTAATAAGCATCATTCAAGAATTTCTTTCCTCATACTATCGTCACATAACTTTATTGACTAGTCTAAGACCAGAGTAGGCACATCAAATACAGAACATGGCAAGGTCAATGTCCAGATAAAAAGAGGACTCAGGAAGATTTAACTAAACCATGGCCAAGTAGAGTCTATCAGGATACTGGGAAAAAGATAAAATAAAATGAAAATTCAGTGATAAAGTCATACAAGAAATAATTTGATAGATGTTATACATCAGGCTTCAAATCTGATGATTTCCCAACAAAATAAGTTATTCTAAAGATCTCTAAGTAATTGATGCAGAATGCTCTTTCTACTATAGGTTATTAATGCAAAATATATAATTTCACATACACACAAATATATATGTACTTTAGCTTGTTTTATTTTATCCCTACTTTATTTATTTTTGCTGCTTCATTTTCTTTTTTATCACATTTGAGACTTTTTTGACCAAATATGAAATCTAAGCATATTTTTTCTAAACAGACTTTATTAAACTATTATAATATATTCAATATTTGACTCACATTATCTTACTTTGCATATTATGATGTCTTCTATTTCCACTGATTTTCCTGCAAATGACAAAATCATTGTTCTTTATGACCTAATAGGACTCCATTTTGTACATATTTCACATTTTCTTCATAGATTCACTGTATTGCATGTGAGCTGTTTTCATAGTTTGGCTATTGTGGGTAGTGCTACAATAAAAATGGGCATATGAGTACTTCTATTGTATCCTGACTTCTGGATAAAATATCCTTCATCTATCCTTCATATAAATGCATGATGGTGGTAGCAAAGGTTCATATGTTAGTTCTATTTTTAGATTTCTGAAGAATCTCCACACTTATTTTCATAGCAATCGCAGTAGTTTACATTTCCAAAGCAATGCATTGAGAATTTTTAAAGCTTTACAGGGTTTTTATTCATTTGCATTTCCATTTTGACAGATCAGACAAATATCTAGTTGACAGGGAAGCTAACCTTTCCAGGGTAACAGACAGCTTATCTTTATAATTGTTACTGAATGGCATTGTTTTATACTGATAAAAATGTTAACCTCTTGATTTTTACATAGATAGTAATGGTAGTCACAGGCCCTTGCTTTGCAACAAGTCTATGACTGTCCTCTTCCCTAGCTGAAATTTCATAGACATTGAAAAACAAATACCCAGTCTTTCACTCCCTCACATCCTGGAAACCATTCTCTTCTTCAGTTCCTGAGTTTGATTCAATATCCTATGTACTTGTCATTTTTGAACTGACTTCTTTAATTTAGCATAATAACCTCAAATTTTGTCCATGCTGTCATTTCTGGTAAGATTTCTTTTTTAAAGGTTGTAAACATTTTTCTTTTTGAAGCTCTATTATATGTATAGTCTATTTCCTTATCATTCATTTCTCAATGGATATTTAGGCTGCTCCTGCCTCTTGGCAGTGGTGAGAAATGTTGCAATGAACATGAGAGTATACTTATGTCCTCAGGTTCCTGTTTTCCACACATAGGCACAGGAGGACTGCTGGATTATGTGCTGTTCTAGTTTTAATATTTCGAGGAATCTCTGCCCTGTTTTCCATCACAGCAGCCACATTTTACAATCCTAAGAACAGTCACAAACATTCCTACTCTCCCCACATTCTCTACCGCATGATTTTTCTGTTTGTTTAATGACCATCCTAAACTAATGTGGAGTGTGAGGTGAGGCGTGATGGCATCCTATTGTGGTTTTGCTTAGCACGTCCCCTACCACTTGTGACATGAAGGTTGTTTTCATATGCTTGCTGCTCATTTGTAAATGTGTTCCTTTGGGAAATGCATGCTTGTCTTTCGCTGGTTTTACAATCAGGTGATTTGATTAGGAGTTAAGAGACTTTATGTATGTGGCCAGTGGACCATTATCTGATGCATGGTTTCTATAGGTTACTACATCAAAGATTATAATACAGGTGCTTTGTATTTGAATGCTGTCTCATTTGTCTATTTTTCCTTTGGAGTTTGTGCTTTTCATGTCGTAGTCAAGAGATCTCTGCCATTCCTGTGTTGTGACGATTCCCTCCTATATTTTCTTGTAGGAGTTTCTAAGTTTAGGGATTTAGATGTAGGCTTTGAGCCCATTTTGCATTAACTTTGTGATGGTAGTCACAAGAGATCTACTCTTTTCATTTATAATCATATTTTTCCATATTCTCCTTCTTTCTTCATGTTCCACATGAGAGTTTTTTTTCACCCATTTATTGATGTATTTGGGTGACTTACTTTGTGACACATAGAGATTTTGCCAGAAGCATCTACTTTCTGCTTGTCACTACTTGAACACTTGAATCTACTTGAACACTTGTAGACTAAGCCATGCCATCCACACATTCAGAAGATTGAGCACTTGTTGGCTAAGGACATCAAATGCAATCCATACATATCTGAACTTTAAAGTATCTGTGGCACACTTAAAATGAAATAAGTTATAAAAGTTTGTAGGCTATTTCTTTTTTAAATAACCTTCTGACAAAAATTATGATAAACCAGCAAGTCTGGAAGATTTCAGTGCACTGAAATACTTGTGTAGAGTGCAATAAGAAGGTATGCAGGCAGGAGTGCTTCTGGTGGACTTATTTCTCTGTTCTGCGTGTGTAAGAAGAGTGCCTATCCCAGCCCAAAACTATCTGGGAAGTATTTGCTTAAAGAATATTTGTCTTTATTTTGAACTAAAAATTTCTCATAGCAAACTGTTGGAAACATGTCTAATGTAAAGCAATATTCTGCCCTTAAAGACATAAGTCTTAGTGTGCCGGTGCAGGTCTGTAATTTCACTAAAGAGGCTGAAGAAAGAAAATCTCAAGGTCAGGACATAGCAATTTCTAGGACATTTTGGGCTCCATAGTGAGGCTCTGGGAGAATTAAAGAAGAGAAGGAAAGAGATGAAGAGGGAGGTGGAAGAGATAGAGGAAAGAGGGAGGGGGGATATAAGCCCATGTTGTTTTATGTTATTTCCCAGATGAGAAGCTGATCTGAAGGAATGATAAAGACTGGAACTCAGTATTCCCGATTCATGCAGAAAGGGCCATGTTCCAGCAGCCCTGTCCCTTTGGCTGTGATGAGTCTCAGAAGGCTCCCTGGAGCTACTCCCTCCAGAGCAGCTGACTCTTGTCCTCTTTACCCCACTCCCTCCCCATGTTTAATATCTACTCATTCAAAACTTCTCCAGGTAGCCGATTCAAGATACTTTAATAAAATCATTTGCTAGTTGTTTTCTGTCATGGCCTTGTAGAACAGACTCTGCCCCGGGGGGGATCCAAGAAGAGCCTGAGAAGCAGCACAAGAATGTGCCTTGAGTGAATTGCTTCTAAAGGGCGTGGATCAGGTGGCTTGGCTGGAAGCAGAGTGCCACACACTGGAGAAAGGGAATATTGTTTCCCACGATGTTCCTAAAGTGCTACTTAACAGAACGTTTTGAACTGAGAGCACTTGGACCTAATTCCCTCTTTTTTAATTTCATTCATTTCACTGACATTATGGAAGAAGAATTCGATTTGGGACTAGTCAGAATCCTTGGTTGGTGACCAAAGCCTAAATATTGCATTTAAAGCAAGGCCTGCTTCTAATTAGTTAGTGAATTCATTATTTCTTATCATTTAGTAACCCTGATAGTCCAATCACTCTCTTCCAAAAGTGAGACTCTTGACAACACCTGTATGTGACCATAGGGCCCATCTTACTCCCTCCCCAATCCATCAATGAAAAGGAAAGAGGAAGAGAGGGAGGGAGGGAGGGAGGGAGGGTCGGAGGGAGGGAGGAAGGAAAGAAGGAAGGAAGGAGGGAAGGAGGGAAGGAAGGAAGGAAGGAAGGAAGGAAGGAAGGAAGGAAGGAAGGAAGGAAGGAAGGAAGGAAGGAAGGAAGGAAAGATGTAGGTAGGCTGCAGGTCCCAGCCGGATTCAAGGCACTGTTGTCATAGGCAACAATATTTCTAGGCTTTTGTAGATAGAATAACTAATCCCCTATGTGTCTGTTGTGGATTGCTCTCATAATTTTCATATAATTACTTTTATAGAATTTTAGAATTGAAACTGGATGAAGTTTCATTTAACAGATTCACATTTTTTTTATTAAAACTGTCCCGGCTTTAAAAACAGAAGCCACATTTATCAGTACCTTTCTTCTTCATTTTTCCTTTTATTTTTCATTCTCCTCTTCCTCCTCCTTCCTCTCCTTCCTCTTTTACCTTCTCCCTCTCCTTAATTGCATTCCTTCCTTCCTTCCTTCCTTCCTTCCTTCCTTCCTTCCTTCCTTCCTTCCTGCTTGCTTGCCTGCCTGCTTTTCTTCCTCCCACCCTCCTATTTCCTTTCTCTGAGCACATGGTGATAGACAGTTGTCCCTATTGCCACCCCATTGCCTTCTCATCCTAGGCTGACTTCTGATCTCTGGATGACGGAGAAATGAGCTACAGATCCAGGGCTGGGCCAAGCAGGCTGATGTACCTACTTTCCCAGGTTTAAGTATGTTTGAGTATTTCTAATGTGAGGTCCAAACTGACTTTTTTTTATGAAAGTAGATATTTTAGTAAAAAATATGTTTTACTGCAAGAAAATCTAAAATGATGTTATTTTTATAAGGAAAAGGAAAAGAGTAATGCTATTTTTCATCTTGAAACTCAGTGATTCTCAGCACATGGCTTCCTTCTCATGAGAAATGTAGCTTCTGGAGCTCCAGCCATTATCATCATGTGGGTATTTCACAGAGAGCACTCCCCCTCCTTCCCACAAGAACACCTCCCACAAGTCATTCACAATACCTCTATTTACAACAAATGGTTGAACTTTAGTTACAAAGTCATAACTAATTCTAAAAGCCCAGAAAATAAATATTTAACCCAAGTAAGTAGATTTGCAATTACAATGAGAAATCCTGGTAAACATGAAGAAAGGGAACCTATATATTTTGTCAGAGCTAGAAACTTCTGGAGAGAGAAAGAGGAGAGAGACAGACAGACAGACAAAAAAGACAGAAAGACAGAGGACAGAGAGAAAAGAGTCTTCTGTGTCACTTTCCTCAGTTTCAGTCTTCTGCTTTTCCCATGTTAGAAGTCTCCGAGGATATCTGAACTTGTGTTTTGCAGTGTGCTATTTGGGGGACGTTATCAGTTATCAGAGTCCTCTGTATCTCCCTCTTGTCTTCAGTACTCATTTATGTGAATCTGAGTCTGCCTTGATAAAAGCAAATAAAATACTATGAGAACCTTATTTACTTAATATTTTTCTAGATGGTTAAAATCATTGATCTGAAATGATTTCATTATTTCCATAAAAAACTGAGGCCACAATGGGAAAATTGATTAGTTATGATAGAGAATATTTTTCTATAAAACCTAATTTCTTTCTGCTAATCTACATAGAAAGCTCACTAATCACTGATCTAGAAATCTGCAGGTGGAGTCTAGAAATTATCTTACACATGATTTTGAAGTCTTTGACTATTCAAGATCTAGAGTTCTACTTACCCCTTTAATGCTTCTGACTTCAAAAATTTTACTCATCCACCATTGTTTATTCATTCAGAAATCTAATGTACATAGTGACTTTCCATCAGCATGAGATAATTTATCAGACCACCAGAACTGTAAAGGTGGAAGAAAGTTTTATTTAGACTTTGTACTCTAACAGAGAAGTACCTGACCAGTTAAATTTTAAGAGGCAAAGGAGACTCTGAGACTACCTCTGTCGTGGCATCCTGACTGTTTCTTTTAAATTTATTTATATTATCTACAGATAGTTAAACAAAAAGATTTTCATTCAACATGTCAACATGCCTTGATCAAAGACGTCCTGCTCATCATTCTCCCCCACCTCTTTCAACCTCATCCATCTCTTTTTACATCAGTAAAACTGGAAGAATAATTCATTTATCATAGAGGCGAATGGACAGTGAAATAAGTAAAGATCGTATATTTGACAAAAGAAGGAGGCCAGTCCACCAATATATATGAACATAGTATATCAGTCTTGGCGAAATAGAATCCTTTGCCTCTGTAGCTCCATGTTTAAGCTCATCGAAAGTTGAGCTGATTGGGAAATAATTTTTTTCAAACTATTTTGATTTATAAAGGTTATTAGACTTTTCTGTTTATTGCCTTCTCCACAACACCAACGAAATAGATAGCAGATAGTAAGAAGTACATTTCCTATATCTCTGCTATCTCTCACCTTACTCACAGACCAATGAACACAGGAATTCTTTAGAGAACAAAAGCCATCTCCAGTAGTTCAGGGTGAGTCTGATCCTACTTCATAAACAGATCTTGGATTTCTAAAATCAGGAAATACATTTTTAAAATGTCGATGTAAATTCAACTTGTTTTCAATGTCTAACTTTCTAAGGTACAACAAATTCACAGCACTGTTAATCATTACTGAATGAATGAATTGTCAGGGCTAGTATATTGTCTGAAATAAGTCAGGCGATTCTTTGGTGTTCTAGCCTTGTTGTCAACATCTTTTTTTTTCTTTCTGACTTTTCCCACTGTGTCCATCCGTGTGGTCCCCCTTTCCCCAGTGAAATTTTTTGGGCTGAACAGTCTCTTCCAAAATCACCGGGAGCATTGCCAAAAGGCTCTCAATTTACTAGCAACTCTGGAAAGGTTTTGCCTTGAAACAGAAGTAAGCCTTGAATGACCTAGACTTGGAGAAGGCCACACAGATTCTTGGCAAAGAAATCTCTGATTTGTAGTGTATCTTTTTTTTAGTTAAGTTACAATCTAACTTCATGTTCAGATATTTGATATCTTAATGGTGAAACACTATGCTATCACAATATATCATGCTATAACAACATGGACTTAAAATTAAAAATTAAAAGATACATTTACTGTAGACATTGCATGGTATCAAATAAGATTTTTCCAATTTGTGATGGCTACTGAAGAAACAACACAAAACATAGCTATAACAATACTGGGAGATGTATTGTGAAGTATTCAAACCCGAATTTAAAAAGACACAATGATTGGAAAAAGACAATACAATTTCTCCTTGTTTTACATACTCTAAAAATCTAAAGCTCTTTCAACTTTTAATTCCATTTATGTATTTGCAATCATTTCCATTTTATTATATTTGAAGTTAGGTAAGTAGCATGTGCATTGAGATGAAGCTTGAGAGAGGGCCAGAAATAATGTCCTTCAAGGGGTCTTCACTCCATCAGCCTTGAGTGAAGTCTAAGGACAGTGCTCAGGCCCTGAGCTCAAGCCCAGGACTGGCAAAAAAAATCACTGCATTAAAAATCACATACATGTAGTGACTTAAACTCACATGTCCATACTACATTAAAATGAGTGCAGGCAAAGCTCCAGTAAGACTTGAGCTGAGCCCTGGCACTAGGAACTCATCAGGCTGGAATCCAGCAGGCATATGGGCTGCATGTTCCTCTGCATCTGGGGAACACCGATGTTCTGATTCTCTTCATGTTGTTGCCAGAACTTACCTTAGTAGAATTCAGATCCTTGTTTTCTTACTCAATGACTTTTGACCAGAAATCACCCTCAACTCACTGAGGCCATCACCTCCACCTTCTGTAAGACCTCCATAGGACTTCTTGGAAGATGTGGTTTTACCTCCAAGGTGGGGAAGTGTGAGGCCCTGTTCTAATAAGAAGGTTCACTTAGTTAAGTCCCAATTATGATAATCTTACTTTAACTTGAAACTGACCCATTTGGGGCTTAAATTATATGTGGAAAATCTCTTCATCTTTGAACTGTTTATTTTATTAGAAATAATTGTGGATCTTGCCTACACAGAAGGAAAGGAGACCATATGTGGCATGAATTAGAGTGAAGATTATGTAAACCATCATAGCATTCTGGCAACCCCAGGCCCTTAGTGCAAGAATATCTTTTTCTGCTTCAGCCTTCATTCCCCATTATACTCTCTGTAAGAACCTTCCTTTATAGTCACCTGGCTAATTCCTAATCATTTTACATAAAACCTTTTCCTTGAGTTTTCTGTTAAAAAATTGCCATTTTTGTTTACCCACAATATATTTAACAACTTTGTTGAGAAATTTTTTAGGGGTATAATCAAATGGACTTCAGTATATTCAGGCCAGAGTAACCATAACCATAATACAATTTTAACACATTTCCTTCAGCCCCAAAGGAAAGGCTAGCCCATAATCATCTATCATCCATCCACCTCTCACCAGCCTTGGGTATCTAATAATCTACTTTCTACATGAACAGATTTGCCTGAAAACAAAACCATATAATTTTGTAGTCTTTGGGGACTGGTTTCTTCCATCTGGTGTTTTCAAGCTTATCCTTGCTGCACCACATGTCCAAGTTTCATTCCTATTTATTAGTGAATGCTATCTCATTGCACAAACACACATATTTTATTTAACTACTCATCAATCACAGGCCTTTCAGTTCTTTCAAATGTGGGTTTATGATGAGAAAATATCTGTTGAGAACATTTATGCACAAGTTTTTGTGTGGACATATTTTCCATTCTCATGGAGATATGTATATGTGTCTGTGTTTCTGTGGGTTTGTCTGTGTATGTGTATGTGTATACAGGAATAGAGTTCTTGACTCTCACTGAAATTATGTATTTAATATTTAAGTACATTTTTTCGTTTGTTTTTTTGCCTCCATATGCTTTTATATAGAAAGTTTACATCAAAGTAAAGGGTGGAAAGGTAACATTAATTTAAAATAAATTATTAGGTAGGATAAACAAAACGACAAGAAAAAATAATTATTTTCAGAAAAAGAAAATTTATTTTTAATTTTTCTTCCTCCATCCCTTCCTTCCTTCTTTCTTCCTTTCTTTCTTCTTTCTTTCCTTCTTTCTCTTTCTTTCTCCCTTCCTTCCTTTCTTTTTTTATAATATTTTTATTGTGCTTAATAGAAGTGTTACATTATATTCACAAGACAGAAGGTCATAACTTCACAAACATTGATACCCTTTCTCATGACATGGTCCCCATTTCTCTCCCACCCTCTCCCCACTTATTTTGATTTCCCCACTTCCCTATCCAATTTCAAATAACCAATTAAGCACATATAAAATATAGCAGATAACAAGGTGAAATATTGCAACAATATGAGATAACCAAGGGATAGCAAAAGAGATGAGAGATAACATAGAACCTTAAGAACAACAGTCATTCATTATATGGCTTTTGTTTCTATATCCTGGAGGTCCTTACATTTAGTGTCATACTATTTGGCCTTATGTCTCTAAATTTTGTTCTATTGTAAATCTCTGCTAGGAGAGCCCAAGGTTTCTACTGATTATGACAAATGAGGGAGACTATTGGGCCTATGTTCCTTTGAGTCTGGCTTACTTCACTTAATATGATTTGTTTTCTAAGTCTTTCCATTTCCATACAAATGGGGTGATGTTGTTCTTTCTGACAGCAGCATAGAATTCCATTGTGTACAAATACCACATCTTGTTGATCCACTCATCAACTGAGGGGCATCTGGGTTGGTTCCATATCTTTGCTAAGGTAAATAGTGCTGCAATGAACATCATTGTGCCAGTGGATTTAGTATGCCCTTGTTTCTACATGATGGGGTAAATGCCAAGTAGTGGAATTGCTGGATCAGAGGGGAGCTCTATGTTTAGTCTTTTGAGGAACTGCCATCCTGCTTTCCATAGTGGTTGAATGAGTTTGCACTCCCACCAACAGTGTAATAGTGATCCCTCCTGGCCACATCCCCTCCAGCATCTGTTGTTATTATTTTTCTTGATCCTGGCCATTCTAACTGGAGTGAGGTGGAATCTTAGAGTTGTTTTGATTTGCATTTCTTTTATGACCAGAGATGTTGAGCATTTCTTCATGTGTCTATAGGCAATTTTTGTTTCTTCTTCAGAGAAGACTCTCTTTAAGTCTTTGGCCCATTTTTTAATGGGATGGTTGTTACTTTGGAGATTTAGTTTTGGAGTGATTCAATTTTTTGAGCTGTTGATATATTTTAGATATGAGGCCTTTGTTCGTTGTATGGTTAGTGAAGATCTTCTCCCACTCTGTAGGCTTCCTAATTAATTTACTAGCTATGTCCTTTACCTTACAGACAATATAGTTGATGACCTTACAAAGCGCTGGAATGACTAAGCTTATATAACTATAGACCATCACCTTGATGTCTCTCTTCAATGATCTTAAGAAAAAGGTGAAATTATATATTTAAGAAACACAGTCAATAACACTATGAAAGAAAACAGGAAATGGACTGAAGTTTCTTAGAAGGAAAAGCTGCAAGTTAAGTCAATTATAAAATCAATGGAAGTTTACTTGTAGCTGTTGAAGAGCTTCCTTGGAAAAGCAAGATACACAAGTTACTTCCTCTGTTCATGTTGCTACTGTTGAAGCCCAGAAAAATAAACATAATTTCCTTTTTGCTGAATGTTTCTGGCCAAAACAGAAAAGCAAGGTTTTGCAATAACAAAATTTAGATACAAAACAGAAATTATGTCACATTTATGCAAGTCTTCTTGGAGCTGACTCACTTTTTCTTGGTTCATTTATATTAGTTTATGTATCATGTCATCGAATGAAAAGAAAACAATTAGAAATGTGATACAATAAAATGATTTTTTTAATTAAAGAATTTATTAACATTGATTTTTGCATCATATTTCAAATGACATGTTTAACAAACAAGTATTCAAGAAGGGAATCTCTATATACAATCACTGGCACTTAGTTTTTAGAAAATAATAAAAATTAAGCTAAGGCTTAGTATATCATAGATACATATTAATTGATGAAATAAAACATTATGTCTATAGAGTCATAGGTTTTTATGTCTATATATTTATGTTTATAACTCAAATACCATGTCCATAGCATTGGGTATACAAATATTGAGTCCTCTCTCTTGTACTGTTTGGATCTAATAGCCACATATTAAGGATACCATGCATCTTTTGTTCCTTGGTCTTGACGTCTCACTCAACATGATTCACTCTAGATTCATCCACTTCCCTGCGAATGCCATTATTTTATCTTACCCTAAGATACCACCTTACCCCAACAAGAATGGCCAAGATTTTGAATCCAGACAATGATAGTTGTTGGTGGGGTTGTGGAAAAAAGGAACCCTACTAGACTGCTGGTGGGATTGGAAACTAGTTCAGCCACTCTGGAAAGCAGTGTGGAGGTTTCTTAAAGAGCTGAAAATTGACCTTCCCTACGATCCCGCCATACCACTTCTGGGCATCTACCCTGAACATCATAACCCAAGATATGATAAGGACACCTGCTCAGCTATGTTCATCTCTGCACTATTCACAATAGCCAGGTGATAGAAACAATCCAGATGCCCTACTGCAGATGAATGGATAAAGAAAATGTGGTGTATATATACAATGGAATTCTACATAGCCAATAAAATGATTTTGAAACTACATTTTTCATGAATCCAAAGGAACCTTTGACACTTGACTCAGGAGTTCATTATTGAATAGCAATTCACTTTAAAAATAAAAAAGGAGGCCAGGAGTTTGGCCTAGTGGTAGAGTGGTTGCCTAGCATGCATGAAGACCCGGGTTCGATTCCTCGGTACCATATACATAGAAAAAAGCCGGAAGTGGTGCTGAGGCTCAAGTGGTAGAGTGCTAACCTTGAGGAAGTCCAAGGACAGTGCTCAGGCCCTGAGCCCAAGCCCAGGACTGGCAAAAAAAAAAAAGGATATGAAAGAATACCAACACTCATTGGTGGAAAGCTTACTCTGTTCTGTGGCATCAGTCAGGCAGCTCACAGAAACTCTCTAATCATAATTCACTCTCATGGTCAGCACTTTGTGGTTGACATTCCAACTGTTCATATTGACTGATAAGTGTAACACAAGATTCTCTCCATAACGACCTATCTGAAATCTGCTTAGGTCAAGACAAACAGTTATTTGGACTAAGTACATTTCTTAAGAGAATAAGGTTAGAAATCAACTTTTATGATTCATGCTTGAAAAATCACAAAGTGTCCCTGCCACCAAAAACCAGATTCAAAAAGAAGGGTCATTTCCATTCCTTGATAAGACCAGCATCCAAGTTATAAGGAGAGAAAAAATTAACCTCAGTCTAGGATAATTTTTCAGATATAAATCATATTCAAAAAATGGGAATTAGTAGCATTCACAGTAATGAAAATATTGTGTCACATAAAAGGATTTTGTTCCTAAAATAAATGTACCTTAAAAATATTTAGAAATCGAGTCTGTCATCTAGTAATGACAGATCCAGACAACATCAGTCAGGGTAGAATAAGCTCTGGGAATTGGTTAAAAAAAAAATACTGTCAAAGGCATGTTGTATTTTTCAGGTCTGAAAGATACATAGTTACCTAAATTACAGTTCCTTCCAGTAAAACCGAAAGAAAGAGAAGGGAGGAAGGGAGAAATGAGTGAAGGGAAGAGAGAGGGCAAAAAAGAGAAAGAAATGGAGAGAGGGAATAGGGGATGGGAGGAAAAGAAAGGAAGGAAGGAAAAGAAGGAAGACAAAGGAAGGGAAAGGAAGGAGCTGTAAGTATAAGAATGAGCTGTGAGTACATGCATAGAAATGAGATAGTTTACATAGAATCGAAAATATAAAGCTCTATGTTTAGTCTTTTGAGGAACTGCCATACTGCTTTCCATAGCGGTTGAATGAGTTTGCACTCCCACCAACAGTGTAGTAGGGATCCCTCCTGGCCACATCCCCTCCAGCATCTGTTATTATTCGTTTTCCTGATCTTGGCCATTCTAACTGGAGTGAGGTGGAATCTTAGCGTTGTTTTGATTTGCATTTCTTTTATGACCAGAGATGTTGAGCATTTCTTCATGTGTCTATAGGCCTTTTTTTGTTTCTTCTTCAGAGAAGACTCTCTTTAAGTCTTTGGCCCATTTTTAATGGGATGGTTGTTTCTTTGGAGGTTAGTTTTGGAGTGATTCAATTTTTTGAGTTGTTGATATATTTTAGATATGAGGCCTTTGTCCGTTGTTTGGTTGGTGAAGATCTTCTCTCACTCTCTAGGCTTCCTAATTAATTTACTAGCTATGTCCTTTGCCATACAAAAGCTCTGCAGTTTAATGCAGTCCCACTTATCAAGCCTTTCTCTGATTTGTTGTGATTCTTGATCCTTATTGAGAAAGTTTCTACCTGTGCCAAGGAGGCCTAGTGTATCTCCTATTCCTTCTTGTCAAGTTTTCAGTGTGTCGGCTTTTACCTCCAGGTCTTTGATCCATTTGAATTTAATTTAGTGCAGGTTGACAAAGAAGGGTCTAACTTTAGTTTTCTGCAGGTGCTTAACCAGTTCTGCCAGCACCACTTGTTGAAGAGGCTATCTTTCTTCCATTCTATCTTTTTGGCTCCCATGTCAAAGATTAGGTGGCCATAGGTCTGTGGTTTAATATCTGGGTCTTCAGTTCTATTCTACTGGTCTTCAGGCCTGTTCTTGTGCTAGTACCAAGCTGTTTTGATAATTATAGCTCTGTAATAGATTCTGAAGTTTGGTATTGAATTGCCTCCTGTGCTGTTCTTTCTTCTAAGAAATGTTTTTGCTATACAGGGTCTTTTATTATTCCATGTGAAATTTTGGATTGCCTCTTCTATTTCTTTAAAGAATGACATTGGGCTATTGATAGATATTGCGTTGAATTTGTAGATAGCCCTTGGCAAGACATAGAGCTCCCCTATGACCCAGCAATTCTACTACTTGGCATTTACCCAATCATCCAGAAACAAGGCCATACTAAATCCACTAGCACAACAATGTTCATTGCTGCACTATTTACCATAGCAAAGATATGGAACCAACCTAGATGTCCCTCAGTTGATGAATGGATCAACAAGATATAGTATTTGTGCACAATGGAATTCTATGCTGCTGTCAGAAAGAATGACACCACCCCATTTTTTAGGAAATGGAAAGACTTAGAAAAAATCATATTAAGTGAAGTAAGCCAGACTCAAAGGAATTTAGGCTCAATGGTTTCCCTCATTCGTCATAATCAGTAGAAACCTTGGGCTCTACTAGCAGAGATTTGCAATAGAGCAAAACTTTGATACATAAGGCCATATAGTATGACGCTAAATGAAAGTTGTCAAAATATCTATTTCCCACATCACCCATAAGCTAATTACTATGGTAATATGGAAGGAGGGGAGATGAAGATGAAATTCCAATAATCATATATATATATATATGATCACACATATATACAAATATGCAAAATACATTATGTCACAATAGTCCTTTTGCTCTCCTAATTAAGAATTTCTTATCTAAAGTATCTTTCATTGGCTAAGCAATTTGTATTAAGCAGATTCTACATCATGACCAAGTTTCTCATTTTTTTCTTCCCACTAGTTGACTCTGCTGTGCTGTCAGTTGTTTCCTCAGTTACCTGGTCTTTTGGCAGAGGTGGGTAACTTGTTCCATTTCAGTTACAAAAGATTATGAACCTCAAGTTCCAGAACACTGGTCCATCATAACACATAATGCCTGAACTCACTTTGAGAGTCCAGCCTGATTCCTCATCCTTTGGTGATTTATAACATTTGAGAAGAGAAGGGGGATAAAGGAAAGAATTGGCGATGACAGAGAAAAGTACTCTCCAATGCTTAAACCAAAAACTTACATTCAAAGCTCCTGTTCTTTCTACCCAGGGCTTGTTATCACCCTCAGATGTTGGCTCACTGATTTTGTAGTCTCTGCTTATGAGAATAGAAATACACAGTCCATACATTTGACACTGGAGGTTCTTAGATGATCAAGTAATGCCTAAATTAATTTTTATTTTTTCTTATAGATTTCTCATATCTAGTTGATTGAATGATCTTGTTTTATATGAAATAACATTGTTGTATAAGCATATTTAATCTATGTAAGATTCAAATTCATGAAAAAATACAGTGAACTTGCTTCATAGCATCACATATTTAGCAAGCAATGATTTTTTTACAAATGATAATTTTCATTAAAAATTGTTATTGTTGTTAGAAAAGTGATGTACAGAGAGATTACAGTTACATAAATCAGAGAAAGGATATATTTCCTTTTGGCCAATATCACCCATCCCTTGAAAATAACTATTTTCATGAAACCCTTAGTTTTCCAAAGTTTTTCTTATTTTTGTAGCTCTCATGAGTAAATATTGTCATTGCAATGACAGAACATCACCTAAAGGACAATTTAGAGGAGGAAAATTACCACCAAATTCAGCCAACATGTTCAAAGGCTTTCACAGACCCAGAAAATAGATTCAAGTTTATTTTAGCATTTAAAGTAGCAAAGTGACATGGGGCACTGCCACATACATACACAATATATTATCTTCTCAAACTGTAAGTTTTATTTTCATGTTAGTCATTTCTAAATTTAATGAACGAGACTCCAGAGGGTTAATTATCAAGCCTGTGTGAATTTGGGCTGGATTTTCCCAGAGAAATGTGATGAGTCCATTCCCAGGCCTGCCCACAAACTCTATTTATTCCTAGTATGTCAGAGCTAAAGGGTCTAAAAACAAAAAGTCATCTAGTCCAACCATCTTAAAACCATAATGTTATTGAAACTGTAAGAACAGTTGCCTCCAGAGAGCTGTTGGAAATCTTCTGGAGTTTACTGAGGCTCTCTGTGCCTTGACATAGCCAGTTTATTTGGCATTATAGAAAACAAAGTTGGGGACTGTCCCAGGAACTAGGCTTATCCTGGGAAAGTCTTTGTGGCAAGAAGAGCCTTGTCTGGGATTGGAGATCTAGCAGGAAAGGGGGTCTGCAGGGAAGCAACCATGAGAACATTAGAATTGTCCCTTAGAGGATGGGATCTCTCAGGGCCTGGAGTTTGGCCTAGTGGTAGAGTGCTTCCCTAGCATACATGAAGACCCGGGTTCAATTCCTCAGTATCATATATATAGCCAATAACTGGAAGTGGTGTTGTGGCTCAAATGGTAGAGCTCTAGCCTTTAGAAAAAGTCTAAGAACAGTGCTCAGGTCCTGAGTTGAAGCCCCACAACTGGCAAAGAAAAAAAAAAGAGAATGGGATCTCTCTGTCTAGAATTCCTTTGTATAAACTAGAACTTTTACTTATTTTGTCAGTAATTTTTCTCCAACACTGTGGTTCGCTTGAGCAAGAGGTGAGAGAGAAAGCATCACTTCACGGGGCCCATACATGAATGCCCTGCCCACCAAAGTTGGAACGAGGACGCCACAGCAGACAAGCGGAGCAATGTCACATTCATCTCTCAAATTCCAGCTTTCTGGATTACACACTCTATAAAGACGGAAGGAGAAGCTTTCATTTCTACCTTGCTGACTCAACAGGCAAAATACTCTTGTAAAATAGCCTATACAACGAGGTGGCTCATGCCTGTAACCCTAGCTATTCAGGAGACTGAGATCTGAGGATTGTGGTTCAAAGCCAGAATAAATATGGTCAAAATACCATATGTGCATTATGAAAATGGAACAATTATGTTTGTTGAGATGGGATTGGGAAGAGAAGAAGAATGAGGGAGAGCTGTTGGAGGGGTGACTAATCATTGTACACATTGTACATGTGTGTAAATATGTCAAAGTGAAGCCTGCTAGTACAGCTAGTTCATGCTAATAGCATGTACAGAAAAAGAAAATGGCTTTCTATTTCAAGCAACATCCCTTTAGCTAATTACCTAAAGAAAAACATCTTACTCTCTCACTGGAATGACTTAGTTTCCACTAAGATGGGCCATTGTAAAGAATCCTGCTCTGAGACACGCTATGACTATAACCATGTTATTAACCCTAATTTTGTTAATATTGATATTATTGTCATTAGTTTATTTGAAAATCTGATCCAATTGTGTAGGCCATCTTCTTTCATCTCTGACCTGCTTCCTCTCTGGTTCACCTTAACCATATAAATGTTAGCCCTATTAACATAAACCACTCTATCACAATATTCTCCAAGTCCCATTTTGTTTCCTAACTATGCTTTTCTTTGAATGTTATTTTGGCAGTGTCTAGTTTAGCATAAGTCTCCAATTTGTTCAAATCATCCAGAAAGCAAATCCTCCTCCATAAAGGGCAAGCTTCATGCTCTCCCCATTCTCTTTCTCCAGTGACTTGGATGTCATGAAAACAGATGTCATGATTTAGCATCCAATACATAAATGCTGAGTTGACACTTTCTGAAACTTTTCAACCTTCAACAAACTCTTGGCGTGATAGGATCATATTTATTTTTCTTTTGGATTCCTCTACCTGAAAAATATGAATACATTGTCACTCACTCGATGAACATGATAATAAATGTGGTAAGCAGAGCAACTGAGAAGGCTCTGTCACCAGGCTAACTCCCGTAAATTATATACCATCCGTGTAATTACCCACTATTGCTGTGCTTGACCTATTGCCCTCTCAGACTAATAATGAAGATATTAAGCACAGGGCACTTAGAGTACAGATGTATTTATTACCTTCTGTCATTCCAAATTTATCACTGCATTATAGTTACTGTCCTTTCAGGTTTAGTATCACAGAGTGGAATGGCGCAAATGCTAGCATGGAATTTAATTTTCTGAGTCTGTTTCCTGACGCTGGGCTGTGAATATCATCCAAATAGCACATTTTGTACTCTCTGGTGGAACATAATAGCAAGTCTGAAATTTAAAAGATGGTAGCACAATTTCCCTAGATATAGCTCTGTCCTAAACAGTCTTATCTCTTCTAGAATGACGTACATCAAGTAGCACTCATATAGTTTTTCTTGAGTTTTGTTAAGTAAAATACAAACAAAACATGTGGAAAATTTTTAATATAATTTGCAGGAAATAGAGCATCTTCATTGCTTTTGAAGCTTCTGACTTGCCAGAGGTTTTATGGCTTTTCCATTTTTCACTATCAAATACACATGTCTAATAATATCAAGGCAGTACAGCTACTCAGTCCCCTCTTAAAGAGCACTGGAATGTTTCTCATGTTAAGAATGAAAATGAATAACATATTGGTAATTCTGACATTTAGACATTACTTGTAAACTTATGGGTTTTGTCCTCTTTAGAAAATTTTAGGTTGACTTAAAGCAGCAACATTGCCTTAGTTTTTTGCTATTTATGCTTGTTGTGTGAAAAGCCTACTTACCAGAAAAAAAAACATTTTTCTTAAATCTTCAGAGTTTGATTTTATTTTTAAAACCCATGCTTGTTATCACTGAAGCATCCATTTGCTTGTTCTTGGCCCTGTCTGGCTTTGAATTCACTCATTTGATTCACATCAGGATGTGAATGCATGTGCCATTTACTACTATC
Organism: Megascapheus bottae; assembly: GCF_031878675.1. Lineage (NCBI taxonomy): Eukaryota > Metazoa > Chordata > Mammalia > Rodentia > Geomyidae > Megascapheus > Megascapheus bottae. The sequence continues at coordinate 62,693,247 of NC_143512.1, forward strand.
TAAGAGAAAGTCAGACTCTAGTTAAAGAGGTGTGGAAAGGTGTTATTCCGTAATTATTACTATAGATAATGGATGGTGTATAAACTGCTCTCAATTTTTTAACTTTATCTTTTTATTGTTGGTGTTTCATAATGCATCTTAATTGCACATGCTAATATTGGATTCATCATGATAACTCCATACATTAAAGTAGAATGCACTTATTATGTCCATGAATCATTTGCCTCACACCCTCTACAACATCCTGGCTCCTTGTCAATTCTTGGTCATCATTAATGCCTTTGAATTACTTTGGTTTTCACAGATACGAGACCATGTGGTGACTACTTTCATTTCAGTTAAGAACGTCCTCCAGTTCCATCCATTCTGCTACAAAATACATAATTTTATTTTCTTCTTTATAGCTAAATTATTATTCATTGTATATATGTATGATATTGTCTTCATCCATAGGTTTGTTGGAACCTAGGTTGGTTCCATATTTACTTACTGTATATAGTGCTGCAAGAAACATGGATATGTGAGTATCTTTCTTGTATTCTGATTCCATTTCCCATTTGTATATAATGAGGACTGGGACAGCTAGCTGCTTCATTGGGAAGATATATATTTTTGAGTTTTAGAAGAACATCTGTACCAAATTCTGTAGTGGTTGCCCTAATCTACATTCTCACCAACAGTATGTAACAGTTTTGCTTTCTCCATATCCTCATCGGAATATATCGCTTTGTATTTTTTATTTGCAATAGCCATTCTCACCAGGGTGAAATTATATTTCATTATAGCTCTGATTTGCATTTTCCTAATGGCTATTGATATCAGTCAATGATTTGTATATTTATTGGTAATTTCTGTTTGTTTGGTTTTTTTTTTTGAGAAGAGCCTATTCAGATTATTTGCCTGATTTTAATTAGATACTTGTTTTTACTGTTACTGTTTTGTTTTTAATTTGTTCCATCCTGGATATTAACCTTCCATAGCTGGCAAATATTTTCACCCCATTCTCTGGCAATTAGTTTTCTTTGCTGTACAAAACCAACTCGTCAATTTAGGCTTTTGTTTCTCATCCACTAGGGATTTTTAATCTGGAAAAACATCCCCTAGTCTAATGCCTTCAATTGCCTCCCTAACATTTCTTCTAGGAGTTTTAGATTCAAGTTTAACATGTTTTGATCTTGGAGTACTTTTTGTACAAGATGGGAGACAGGGGTCAACCCATATTCAACTTTGATTTGTGCATAATGGATCATGTGTTCATGTATAGGTGAAGAGGAAGAGGAGTAATATCGGAGCTCAAGCAAAGCTTGGGAAGTGGAAAGTTACAAAGCAGGGACTGGTAAATGTGACTTGCCATCTGGGCTTGTTAATTGGCACTGATCTGGAGGAGAGGCAAATGTCTGTAACTTTATGACAGGAAACAGTGAGTCAAATTAATTCAGGCACTGCAGGCCCTTATTCACCTATGTACGTTTGGGAAGAAAGGGAGACTTTCCCTTTCCTCTCTGGATAGTTGCATTTCAAAGCATCGAAGCTCAAGTTCCTGAGAAGATAGTTTGGGTGTTAGAAGATTTATAGTCACTCTTATCTGCTGTTTCATTTTCCAGGGATCCAATAACCCTAGGTCAACCAAGGTCCAAAAATACTACATGAATGGAAAATTCCAGAAATAAGCAATTCATAAATTTTACATTTATAAGTCACTTGGATTTTCATGCTGAGATCACGCTGGCTGGGAATAGCTTTTGTCCAGCATGTCCCTATATATGTGCCAGAGGCTCCCTCATCTTTTCATCAACTGTCCCGGGATTCCAGTACCTGAACTCAAGTCATTCTTGAATACTGCTGGTAACATAGGTGAAACCCTTCATTACCCGGTTCCAATCCTCATTTCCTCTCTGTACTTTGGAATGTCTGTTTAGGAGTTCACACATACTGCTCCCACTGCCAATCACGCTTCCCATTTCATTACTCCTGGGCACAGAAGCCCCATTGCTGCAAGCTCAAGCGCCTCCACTATGAAGTCTTTTTCAATATAGTTACTTTCCCATCACTGACCATGCCACCATTGTCTGAGGCCTGGCATGGGCTTTTCTCAATATTCAGGTCTATTGTACTCCAAAAACCCTGGAGTTGGCTCAAGCTGGTTGTTTACTTCTTTAACTCTCCTTTCTTTTTTTTTTAAATTTGTTTTTCCAATTTTGAGATAAGTCTTGCTATACAATTAGGCCAACTAGCCTGTATCTCAGCGTGTACCCCAGCTCACTTCAAACTCATGCTCCTCCTACGTGCTTAGAATAAAAGCATGCAATACCTGCACCATCATATTACTAGTCCTTTGACTTTTTGACCTCCAGTGGTATTCACAATTATTATTCCTCTGACTGCCATGAGAGAAGCAATATAAATCACATAGCTCTGCATTCTTGAATTCTAATGTTTTCCTTCTGAGAAAAACTTCCTCCTGCCTTTGAATCTAAGAATCATCCAATATTGGCATTCTATTGGTGCCCATGCCTGTAATTCCAGCAACTCTCAAGATAGATCATGAAAGGATCATGGTTCATGATAGCCTAGGCAAAATGTTAGTGAGACAAAATCGAACTACTCAGGAGGCTCTAGGAGGGAGCATTGCAGTATAATGCCAGCCTCAGGCAAAAGTAACCAAAAAACCAAAAGGGCTAGTATTGTTTCTCAAGGAGCAGATAATTTACTTATCAAATTCAAGGCCATGAGTTCAAACCCCAGTACTGTGTAAAGCAAATGATTTCTTTTCTCTGTTTGGGCATTCTATCCATGACATACATGTCATCAAGCCCATAGTGGTAGTGGTGGGGGGTTGGGTGTCCTTAAACCTTCAGTGCTTTTGCTCAGATACGTTTGCTCTACAAAATTTCAACCAGTGTTGTGTAATTTACTTCATCTTATTTTAATCTAATGTTCTGAGGATTTCGTGACAAAACCCACAGAATTGTTTTCTCTCACTTAAAATACAAGTAGTAGGGAGAGGGGAAAAAACAAAAAATGATTTCAACAATGAAGTGTTTATCATCCCATATAACAAGCAATCCAAAGAGATGGTACTTCTAGGACTGATTCACTAAAATATTCTCTTGCCTTCACTTTTGGACTCATGCCTTTCAGATTGTAAAATGAATGTCACAAGTCACAGTAAACAGGAGCTTATAGTCGCCTCTAGTTGAGACAAGAACCTTACATGTACCAAAATCTATAGATGTTTGAGTTCCTTATATAAAACATTCCCAATATATTCTATATCATCTCTAGATTGCTTGTAATACTTAGCACAATTTAAGTACTGTGTAAATAAATGTTCTATAGGATTTTTCAGAAATGGACAAGGAAAAGAGTTTATACATGTTCAATTCAGATACAACCATTGTAGGCTTACATAAATGCACAAACCAGGAATGAGATTCTAGGTGAAAAGAATGCTGGAGAGACTGGGGCTGTTTGGGAGAGCCCAGCAGGGTTTGTCTTCTCACTGCTTCATTCGTATGTTTCTGCAATGTACTCAGCACTTGGAAAATTCAAGCCCTGCTGTTTGAAACCATGGGTTTGTTGGTGGTGGTAGTGATCATGGAACTTGAACTCTAGGCCTGGGCACTGTCCCTGGGCTCTTCTGCTTAAGGCTAGCACTCTATCACTTTAAGTCACAGTGCCACTTCTGGTTTTCAGGTAGTTAATTGGAGATAAGTCTCATAGACTTTCCTGCCCCAGTTGACTTGGAACTGTGATACTTAGAGCTCAACCTCCTGAATAGCTAGAATTACAGACATGAGCCACCAGCACCCAGATTGAAAGTAGGAGCATTTTTTTCAACCATTTTCAATTCACGATGTTTATATCCACCAATGCAGACCCACAGATTTGCTGGCATATAATCCTACTGGTCCATTTCAATGAAGAGAAGATAGACTCCAGATCCTGTGTATGTATGTCCCCCAAAATAGTATTAGACAATATTGGATCACGAGCCCTTGCTCTATGAATGCAAGAATGAGAGAGAAAAGGATATGCATTGTTATTTGTGATTGGCTTTGTCATCATCTATGAATTGGTGACAATCAAGGTTAACTAAACCTCATATTGTTTCTTGTAAAAGCGTAGTTGCAACTGCATTGACTCTTTAATGCTACCTGAGAGAAACTCTGCTTGGCCCAGTGTTTCTCCAATGTAGGTAACATAAAAACAAATCTTCTGGGGAGGATTTATAATTGTAACTTGAATTCAGAAAGTCTGTGGTGTATGTGAGATCCTATCATATGTCCTAGGTGATGGCAAAGCTAGACTGATAGCCACACTTTCAATTCTAAGACTCCACCTCTGTTTCAAATACAGTCATGTGTCAGTAACAAAGGAATGTGCCATGAAGTGATTTTTGCCATTATGCAAACATCATTGATTAAAAACCAAGACAATATAAGTCACAGACACAAACCTGGACCTTAAAAGCCAATCCCTGGGCATAGCCTTTGATATAGTCCATTGCACAGGAAGCCCAACGTTTGTGAAGCCACTGCAGATTACAATGCTGAATACAGCTTTGTAGCAACTTTTCTACATAGCTAGAAGTAAGCGCTAAAATAATGATAATGCAAGTACTTATGAAGCATCGTGTATGACATATAATTGGCAAGTTCTATAACTTGGATCACAGGTAGCCCAGTAAGTTGGCTTCTATCAGCAAGACCACAAGCATGTGAGTGATGCATTGCACTAGGAAATTAGGACAGCTCGTAATGGTTAAGCTCCACTTTAACTCCACAGGACCACCATTGTACATCTATGAATATGCATGTGCTTATGTACACATATGAGCATGCACATATACTTACATCACACATATTACATCACTGACCAAAAATTGTGGCACACGGATCTATTCTTGTTCACTCTCCACCAGGCTGACACCATCTCTACCACCCTTAGGACACGATGCCATTTCCTACTTACATCCCACCAAAAAAAGTAAAACCTAATAAAGTAGGGAAACTTCAGCTGAAAGAGCAGAAGCAGATGTCATATTTTATGAGCAGTATGAAAATGAGCTTTGCCATTAAACATTTGGGGTTTCCAACTCCAGATAATGTGCCAATTTTCCTGCCACATTTCACAACATCCTCAACTTTTCTGAGACCCTATTTCATAACACATGAAATGGAAGTAATAGTGTCAAATTCTTGATGTTTTATGGAAAACTAAATGATCTCATGGCTCAGATATCTCCCATTTAAGTTTCTGAAATGGCAAGAGCAATTTTAACTTACATAGAAAAAAAAACACTGGAAGAACACTAATGGATTGCTTAAGACTTGCTTTTACTGCACGAGAAACTTTAAAACAACAGTGTCTTAAACAAGCCAATAGCTTATTTCTCTCCCCTGCTCCAGGGTTTGGAGATCACCTATAATAACTGACATGGTTTGCTTGTGCTGGCAGCTCTGGCAAAGATTGTTGTGGAAGTGTCTCGGAGATAAACACAGCACTCTCCAGGCCAACTATGAGGTCAAATCAGATTTAAATGGCATTGAGTTCAATGTCTACCTACAAAATTGAGAAGAGTCAGAAAAGGAATAAGTAGGAGGCAGGTGGTGAGAATGTTGAAAGGTGTGGCATTGACCAAGTTTGTGTTTTAAGCTGCTTTATTAAGTGGCAACTCCTTAAGTAGTAAAGCTACTTAAAGGTGCATTTCTTTTTTCCATATTTTTATTGTAATTAGTAGAATGGTTACATGATATTCACCAGATAGAAGGTGCATTACTTCACATACATTGATAGCCTTTCTCATGTCTTGGTCCCCATTTTCCTCCCTCCACCCCTACCCCTTATCTTGTTTTGCCCCCTTCCCTATACTATTTCAAATAACCAAATACACATATATACAATATATCAGATGACTAGGTGAAATACTGCAACAATATGAGATAACCAATGGACAGCAAAAGAGATGAGAGATAACATGGTACATTAAGGACCACAATCACTCATATGGCTTTTTTTGTATATCCTTGAGGTCCTTTCATTTAGCATCATTCTATATGGCCTCATGTATCTAGGTTTTGTTCTATTGTAAATCTCTGCTAGGAGAGCCGAGGGTTTCTACTGATTAGGACAAACCATTGAGCCTATGTTCCTTTGAGTCTGGTTTACTTCACTTAATATGATTTTTTTCTAAGTCTTTCCATTTCCTTACAAATGGGGCAATGTCATTCTTTCTGACAGCAGCATAGAATTCTATTGTGTATAAATACCACATCTTGTCAATCCACTCATCAACTGAGGGGCATCTGGGTTGGTTACATATTTTTGCTATGGTAAATAATGCTGCAGTGAACATCGTTGTGCTAGGACATTTAGTATGTCCTTGTTTCTGGATGATTGAGTAAATGCCAAGTAGTGGAATTTATGGGTCATAGGGGAGTTCTATGTTTAGTCTTTTTTCCATATATTTTTATTGTAATTAATAGAAGAGTTGCATTATATTCACCAGATAGAGGGTGCATTACTTCACATACATTGATACCCTTTCTCATGTCTGTGTTCCATTTACCTCCTCCCACTCCCAACCCTCATCTTTTTCCCTTCTTCCCTATCCAATTTCAATAACCAAATACTCATATCCAATATATCAGATAACAAGGTGAAATACCGTAACAATATGGGATAACCAAGGGACAGCAAAAGAGATGAGAGATAACACAGTACATTAGGGACAACAATCACTCGTTATATGGCTTTTGTTTCTATATCCTTGAAGTCCTTTCATTTAGCGTCATATTATATGGCCTTATGTATCTAGGTTTTGTTCTACTGTAAATCTCTGCTAGGAGAGCCCAGGGTTTCTATTGATTATGACCAATGAGGGAAACCACTGAGCCTATGTTCCTTTGAGTCTGGCTTACTTAATATGATTTTTTCTAAGTTTTTCCATTTCCCTACAAATGGGGCGATGTCGTTCTTTCTAACAGCAGCATAGAATTCCATTGTGTATAAATACCACATCTTGTTAATCCACTCATCAACTGAGGGACATCTAAGTTGGTTCCATATCTTTGCTATGGTAAATAGTGCTGCAATGAGCATCATTGTGCTAGTGGATTTAGTATGTCCTTGTTTCTGTACCATAGGGTAAATGCCAAGTAGTGGAATTCCTGGGTCATAGGGGAGCTCTATGTTTAGTCTTTTTTTAGGAACTGCCATACTGCTTTCCATAGTTGTTGAAGGAGTTTGTACTCTCACCAGCAATGTAGTAGTGATCGCTTCTGGCCGCATCCCCGCCAGCATTTGTTGTTATTAGATTTCTTGATCCTGGCCATTCTAACTGGAGTAAGGTGGAATGTCAGAGTTGTTTTGATTTGCATTTCTTTTATAGCCAGAGATGTCAAGCATTTTTATTTTTCGTCAGAGAAGAGTCTTTTTAATTCTTTGGCCCATTCTTTTTTTTTCCCCTGTTATAAAGTGGTTTTATTAAATCGATTTGGACATACTGTAGGTCAAATAATATTCCCATTCTTTAATTGGATGGTTGTTTCTTTGGAGATTAGTTTTGGAGTGATTGAATTTTTTGAGCTGTTGATATATTTTAGATATGAGGCTTTTATTCATTGTATGGTTAGTGAAGATCTTCTCCCATTCTGTAGGCTTTAGTTAATTAGTTAGCTATGTCCTTTGCCATACAGAAGCTCTGCAATCTAATGCAGTCTCACTTATCCAGACTTTCTCTGATTTGTTGTTTCTTGGTTCAAGAATATATATGTATATATTCACAGTGCACACACACACACATATAATTTTGTTGCTTTGTTTTTTCCTTTTTTTTTTTGGTTGGTTGTAGGGCTTGAACTCTGGGCCTGGGTGCTGTCCCCAAGTTCTTCTGCTCAAGGCTACTGCTCTATCACTTAAGCCACAGTGCCACTTCCAGTATCCTGGTAGTTAATTGGAGATAAGAGTCTCACAGACTTTCATGCTCAGCCTGGCTTTGAACTGTGATTCTCAGATCTCAGTCTGATACCTGAGTAGATTGGATTATAGGCATGAGGCACCAGAGCCTGGCTACAGAAATCTCTTAAAACTCAGAAATAATAGATGAAGAATGCAATTAAAAACAGACAAAAGTTATAATAGATATAACGATGGTAAATGAACATACATCACTAGAAAATTACCAAGAAAGACAAAAAGAAATATAGCACCATCCCTCATAACAGAATGATAACAATACAGAACAATGACACCAAATGCTGATGAGATTCAGAGTAGAAACTCAAAACACATGCTGTACTCAAAGTGGCTTAGCAAGGCACATTTACAGAAGATGCCAACTTGGTAAGTTTTAAGCAACTTCTTTGTTTCAATGTATAGAGCTTTTCTTTGCTTTCTGGTCTTCAAAGAATAAAAGGAGAGCTGCAACAGCCCTGACAGTACTCAGACTCACAGCAGTTATGGGTGGGTTTGGTGTTAATCTTTGTTTAGAGTTGGGCAACAATCCAGAAATGCTAGAGTTCCCTCCAAACATTCCTTCAGTGTTATCTTTGGAAAAGCAAGTTACCCTATATTATCCACACAAAAGAACAGCTATTTAACACTTGGCCAAATGAGTGGATTTGTTAGAACATACTTATTTAACCTAGTTTTTCCTTTCTTTTAATTTAGAGTGTTTCCTTTAATTATCCTTTATGCATCTGCTCATTATCTATCTTTATTATTAGCTAGATTACTTTTTATAGCCAACAAGAATCTGTTTTCAATTTTTGCTCTAGAATGGTCAACCACAACATTCCTAGCATTTGGCCTGAATTTTTCAGCTAGGTTGCAATGTTTTTGGATTGAAAATAATGTTATTGTTTTTCTGGTTGTATATTTAGCAAGAAAAAAATAACTTCTTACTTTTGATCATTTTCCTCCAAACATTGAAAACCTGATCCAAGATCTAAAGGTAGAATCAATTCATGGGAATTAGTGGGAAATAAGACATACAATGAAATTAAGTGGCACTGAAGACTGAACTTATGTTTATTTAGCATGGTGTTTAAAAAAATCAGTAATGGTCACAATTTAGACATTAAGGTGCAATACATATAATTAACATTTATTTTCCATTTATAGTGTGGTTATTACAAAAATAGTGCTCATTGTTTGGTAGTGTTTCTATTCCCATGAATTATCTTTTCATGGTGTGACTGTTCTGAGGGTTGAACTTAAGGACTGGGCACTCTCTTTGAGCTTTATTGCTTGAGGATAGCACTTAATTATAGATAAGTCTCACGGACTTTCTTGCCCAGACTGGCTTGGAACTGTGATCCTCAGATATCAGCCTGCTTAGTAGCTAAGATTAGAGGCATAAGCTACCAGCACCTGTCTCAATTACCATTCCTACATCCATCTAATTTCTACTTACATACTGTTTAACAAAGATATGACAAGGAGAAATTTTGTGTTTCTATAGCACAGATATTGATAGGAGAAATCAGAGAGTTTCCTTCTTGAATACTTTCATTTCTAAATGCTGATATTGTAGAAGTTTGTTCTCATTAATTTTTCTGTATCTCTACATTTAAATCAATAGTACTGGTGGAAATTTTGTTGAGTAAGATTTAATCAAACAATACACAAATATTATTTTTTAAATATATTTTATTGTACTTAATAGAAGGGTTACATTATATTTGCCAAATAGAAGGTGCATTACTTCATAAACATTGCCACACTTTTTCATGTTTTTGTCCCCATTTCCCTCCTCCCACTCCCTCCCCTCATCTTGTTGTCTCCCCTTTCCTATCCTATTTCAAATAAACAAATAAATATATATATATGCAATATATCAGATAGCAAGGTAAGATACTGTAACATTATGAGATAATCAAGGGACAACAAAAGAGATGAGAATTAACATAGTACATTAAGAACAACAATCACACATTATATGGCTCTTGTTTCTATATCCTGGAGGTCCTTTCATTTAGCCTCATCCTATATGGCCTTATGTGTCTAGGTTTTGCCCTATTGTAAACCTCTGCTAGGAGAGTCCACAAACAATTATTTTTATGTTCAAGTGTTTCTTGAAGGAAATGTGATATATTTAGTAAATCCTTAAGGTTTTATTCTGAAAAAAAAGATTTTATTCTGATTTTTAAGATCACACTCGATATGGATAACACATTGGCCAATATATGAAAGACTGTGAACTAAAAGCCATATAATGAATGATTGTTGTCCTTAATCTACTATGTTATCTTTCATCTCCTTTGCTGTCTCTTGGGTATCTCATATTGTTACAGTATCTCACTTTGTTATCTGATATATTGAATTTATTTGTATTTGGTTATTTGAAATTTGATAGGGAAGGGGGGAAAACCAAGATGGGGGGTGGGTGGTGGGTGGGGGGGAGGGTGATGGGTACCAAGACATGTGAAAGGGTATCAATGTATGTGAATTAATGCACCTTCTATCTGGCAAATATCATGTAATCCTTTTATTAATTACAATAAAAAAATTATAAAAAAAGAAAGACTGTGAACTATTAAATATTGCTTGCTTTAGTGTTTTTCCATGAATCAGTACATTAAATGAAAGAGATTGGTTATTTTAGCCAAGTATTCACCTGTAATAGTTAATCAGGTCTTCCCATGGGACACTGATCTTATTGTGTCCATCAGTGCTAAACTATCATGTTAAGTTTCACCAATTTATATTAGCTTTTCTTGTTGAAACACTTACCTGACCCTACCATTCCCCGGAAATATTCACAGCCCTTTGCAGTTGCTGCTTCGACTCCTCCAACAGAGCGGTTTTCTGTCTCATAAGGTGAGTCTATTATATTTGGAATCCTACAAAATAAAATGTCAGTATGGTACCGAGATCTGGAACCTTCTAAGGGTAATTACCAAGCATTCGAACTATTTTTGGTGTAAGCCATTCATGTATTTGTTTTCTTTGGTGGCTCTTTCTTGAGAAGATAGATGTGTTTAATCTAATTTCATGATACATGTATTTAAATATCATACATACTATTTGGGAACATACTCATTTTTCTATTGCATATGTGCTTAGATAAACTTATTTAAAATAAAATAAAAAGTATCAGCAGTTTACCAAAGTGCACAAAGCCATTCAGAAATCAGAATTTCCATTGTTTTATTTGTGTGTGCATTCCTCACAAATTATATTCAGATGTATTCCCTAAAGTGACATTTTGGAAAATGTTATTTTAACTAGGCAGTGACTAATTATTTCTTCCATTAAAAAAACAAGTATTTAAGAGAAAGTGATTCCCTTTGTTGTGTAATTTTTCAATCAATTCAAAAACTATAAAAGAGAAAAGCTATTGCTTCAAGTCTATAAAAGGAAAATATTTGAAGAATTAACCAATAGCATTCTTAATAGATTCTGGTTAAAAGCATCTAGCTCCATAAAGTGTTAGTAGGATTCATCAGTTCAGATGAAACCTGGGACACTCATGAGTATAAACTGTTGTACTCATAATTGCCTATTTGAATTCATGATATAAACATACTTCCCAAGCTCTTCTAACAGTACAAATCACCTATTTAAATTCTATTGATAAATTACTTAATTAAGCACCCCATTAATATTGGTGCCTTCGTTGGAAGATTTCCCACAGAGGATGTAAGCTTGATTCATAGACAAGAAATTTCGCCTTTTACTTAAGAAAACGAGTAATAAAATAATAATAACAAAGCACCCAGAGCATCTTAGCTACTATCTGCCTACTTCTAGGCTTCTTGTCACCACTGGGGTTACAGGAATGCACCATCACGCCAGCATCCTTTCATGAAGGAAATCTCACAGACTTTTCTGCCAGAGCTAGCATGACACACAATTCTCTCAATCTTAGCTTCTCACATAGCTTAGGACGGCAAGGACACGCTGCTACATCCAGCTATGGATTGAGAAGGGATCTTGTGACCTTTTCTACCTACAAAGGTCTTGAAACATGATCACCCCATTCTCTGTCTCCCAAGCAACTAGAATGAGTGACCAGTCCTATCTATGCATTATGAACTTTGAAGGGAATGTTCTTGAGAAGGTCAAAGGTCCTAATTATTGCCAATTGCCATAGTCAATATGGCAATAACTTACCTTACAATGATAACTAGGAATACATACATCAAGTCTATCAGCTTGCCATTAGCAAGACTGGAATGATTAAGCCATCAGATGGCCAAAGTTTGATTTCATCTCTTGTGCACCTCACAGTGTGAGTTTGTACAGACGTCTTTACCTTCATTGGAGAGACTGCCATTGCTGTAACACAGAGAGAATAGAGCATTGAAGAGATCTTGTAAAGATTGTGTGACATGACCTCTGTAGAATAGCTGATATGCTTGCTTGGCTAGCACAGTTACCTGGTTAGCAGTTTCTCCTAGTCTAAAGGAGGCATTCAGTAAATAACAGTTATCATTACTATTCACATGTAAAATAAGATTATATTATCTTTTGGTAGGTAACTGTACTAATTTCCTGTGGCTGTCATAATTTAAAGTAGACACAAAAAGAAAAAAAAGTTTCAAACTATTTATTTCTGTTTATCAGTGAAGTATACACTTTCCTAGAAATCTCTCAAAGAAGTTTCATCATTCTTGTTCTACTGGCTATAAACATATTTTCTCTACTAGACACAGAATACTAGAAAAAAATTAACATGAGCAGCAGAAGGCATTCATATAAAAATTAGAAATAACAGTCATGTAAGCTCCGTCAACAAAGTGAATTTACACGATATTTGGGCTATAGGAATTTGGATGGAAGGTGTATGTAAAAGAAGGAAAGAGAGGCAGAGAGGCAGCATTCATGTGTTTCCACACAGATTCCACACAGATTCTTTTGCATCTTTGCCACAGTCCTGTAAGTTAGAATTAACAGTGATTTTTGCAAAGAAGAAAGATAAAGTTCAGAAAAATTTGAAATCACACTTTTTTTAGTGCAAAGAACTAATAAATGGTGAGAACAGGAATAAAACTTTTATTCCAGAAAGAAGTCTTGTTAGCTCTCTTCACCCATCTATAGTTGACCTTTTTCAGTAGAAGCTACTCTTCTTTAAAAAGTTAATTTAATAGCGACTTCCTAAATGGCATCAGGGTGTGGTTTGAGGGTTTGCTAAAATGTTCCAGTTCCATCCCAAATGTGTCATCCACAGGGGCTGGTCAACATGTTCGTTGTGTTGCCCAGTTGCGTAGGGAATGTGGTGCATGACTGAGGTCCAGTCCTTCCCACACTGAACAAGATTCCTGAGCCTCTTGAGGCACACGTGATCCTTTTTAGCAAGAAGCACTCATTGCATAGCATTTCTTAGTGACAAAGTGCTAACAATAATGCAGCTAGATGGTTTTTAATGATGTGAACACTTACATCAGCTTTATATCTCCAGATGCCCATTTATAGACAATAATTTTCAAACATATTGCTGGAAGATTTGTGGAGAGAATAGATCCCATTTGGAAAGGTACTTTATTCCTGAAGGAAGGCAAACCTCCAAATAAATAAAACATTATATATGAAGAAAAACGTAAGTCAAAGAGCTACCCCAGAGCAAAAATAATCATTTTAATTGCCCCTTTTTCTGTCTCATTAACCTAGTGCTTTTTAATCTATGAATCTGTCAGGTTTATACATTTTAAATACTGTGTGTTTTGTGGAAGCAATAGAGAATATCAACATTTTGGCCTACCTAACAGAAAGAAAATAGAATTTGTCTTTTTCTCTGGCCAGATGTAATGATTTTAACAATACAAGGTAGTAGATACCAAGAAGATCTCAAATTCATGAAACCAATGACTTCTGACAGTTAAAGAAGGTTCTATACAGGAAGGACACAAAGTAAGACTTGGTGCCTTGTGACTCCTAAATTGTATGATGATGAGACTGCTGAGTTTGTCCATGAAGAAACTATCAACACATCTACCTACCTATGCAATGGAGGGTCAAGTGAACCCTGATGAAATAGGAATGAGGATATTAACTCTTAGAGAAATAAAGAAATGGAAGAAAAAGAAAAGCACTATAACCTCGACATGTTAGAAACTGGCTGGAGTTGAATCTGGTTTCTGATTACTAAAACTCCAGAATCCTGATTCACAGACCCCTAAATATGCACTTGAAAACTTGCTTTGACTCCTTGATGGACAGATTAACTCAAGAGAACTATCATATGCCAGAAGAACCACCACAAAGACCTACACTTATAGGCATCTTCCAGGAGAATAATCTACCTGTGCTTTGGTGTTACAGTTCACTTTGGAGGTCATTTGGCCCTGACAATTAGAAGGTCTGAATAAATTCTGACCAATGTAAGACAGGAGAAGAGGAAAAATTCAGAAAATTGCTCTTCTTTCCTCTTCCTCCTTGGACACATAGTTCTGCACAGAGTAATTCAATATAACTTTCCTGAGTTGATATTTCAATAGCTGTGTGTATTGCAAAGCACTAGCCAGTGCAGGGCTGCACATGCTACATTTTATTTTGGATTTCCTGGAAACTATTCTGCAAATTGCTAACTTGTGTATTATTCTGCTTCCGGCTTTGTTTCCTGAGGAATTCATGTTAGCACAGAGAAACGATAAGCTATCTTGCTTCCAGAAATAGATTAAGAGGTAAGGGTCACATGTTAATGCCAAGAATGTATGAAATCTAAACCTCGTGGAAATTTGACTGGCAGGATCCATGGCTGGTCACTATGTCCAAGTCAAAGCCAATGTGACAGTAAGAGAATAAACTTCTATAGAAATAGAAGTGGGACTGTGAACTGCTCTTTCTCATAAGCAGCTAATATAGCCGATCACAGGGCACATGTTAGCCTGGCATTCTGTTCTCTGTTTAAGACCTCAAATCATACAAGGTTGTCTTGGCAGGAGAATTTTGTTAAAAGGAAGACTCATGGGCTGGGAATATGGCCTAGTGGTAGAGTGCTTGCCTAGTGTGCATGAAGCCCTGGGGTTGATTCCTCAGCACCACATAAACAGAAAAATCCAGAAGTGGCTCTGTGGCTCAAGTGGTAAAGCACTAGCCTTAAGCACAGAGAGGCTAAGGGACACAGCCTAGATCCTTGATGAAGCCCTAGAACTGACAATAGATAGATAGATAGATAGATAGATAGATAGATAGATAGATAGATAGATAGATAGATAACAGTGAGAGGTTCGAGCATGGGACAAATGAGAGAAAGAATATGCTTACAAAACCTTTTCATCCGACTCTTTCATATAGATTCTGCCAAGGTGTTAGCAGGAATCCGGACAGAAACCTTCACGAGAATCTGTGTGAGGAATAAAGTACATTCCACCACAGGACAGAACTATTTCTTCACTAAATCTGTACTGATCACTACTCTGAACAATGAAAAGCACAGCTGAGAACTCCTTGTATATATCAAAAAATTAAGAAAAGTAAAGAAAGGAGTGGCTCAAAGCGGGTGAGAATGTTTAAAAGGGGGTGACATTGATCACAATGTGTTATATTCATAAACTGCTTTCTTCACTGGCACCCCCTTTGTACAATGACATATGCATAATACAATTTTTTGCAATTACTAAACGGCATATGTGAGAGGTCATCAAAAGTTATCATTTCAAGTCAGGCATGATGACGCAGGCCTGTGTTCTTGGCATTCAGGAATCTGCAGCAGCATTTTGAGTTCAAGGCTAGCGTGCTTTATGTAGTAAGATCATGTCTCAAAACAAAACACAAACACAAACCAAGGCAAAGGACATAACCAAAAATTTCAATGCTAGGAACTCTGCCTGTGGGTTCTTATGATGTTCATCAGGTCAATTTTTTAAACATCTCGAGCCTCTGTGTCTCCAGTGACTATAAGGAAAATTAACTGAGTCCAGAGAAATCAAAAAATGCAAGAAATCCTTATTCATTTCTGACTTAAAAGCTTTAGGCTATAGGTAGAAATTTTCCCAGGAAATATGTATGTATCTTTCATGATCAGAAGTCTTTTATCCAAGGAAATATGTCTAACTCTGTGAGAGTATGTATCTTTCATGATCAGAAGTCTTTTATCCAAGGAAATATGTCTAACTCTGTGAGAGTATGTATCTTTCATGATCAGAAGTCTTCCAGATATGGTGAATTCAGCCTAAAAAAATCCCAGCTGTCGTGAGCCAGGAGTTTGGCCTAGTGGTAGAGTGCTTGCCTAGCATGCACAAAGCCCTGGGTTTGATTCGTCAGTACCACATACACAGAAAAAGCTGGAATGACACTGTGACTCAAATGGAAGATTGCTAGCCTTGAGCAAAACATGTCTAAGGATAGTGGCTGAGCCATGAATTCAAATCCAAGCCCCAGGACTGGCAAAAAAATAAAAAAAATAAAAAAAAATCCAGTAGTAGCTTCAGCTTCCTTTGGGAATATTGGATTCACACTGTTTAACTCAGATGTACTTACTGTCTCTTTGCACTTTTCTTTCTTTCTTTCTTTCTTTCTTTCTTTCTTTCTTTCTTTCTTTCTTTCTTTCTTTCTTTCCTTCCTTCCTTCCTTCCTTCCTTCTTTCTTTCTTTCTTTCTTTCTTTCTTTCTTTCTTTCTTTCTTTCTTTCTTTCTTTCTTTTTCTGTGGGTCATGGGGCTTGAACTCAGCCTGGGCACTGTCCATGAGCTCTTTAGCTCAAGGCTACTGCCCTACCCCTGGGCCTGAGCGCTGTGGCTGAGCTCTTCAGCTCAAGGCTACCACCCTACCCTTGAGCCAAGCCCCACATCCCATTTTCTAGAGGTTCACTGGAGATAAGAGTTTTAGGTCCTTTTGTGCCTGGGCTGCCTTTGAACCTTGTTCCTCAGATCTCAGCCTCCTGAGTAGCTAGGATTACAGGCGTTATCCACCATGCCGGGCTCACTCTTTCTTTCTTTCTTTCTTTCTTTCCTTCTTTCTTTCTTTCTTTCTTTCTTTCTTTCTTTCGGGAGGGGGGAGGTGGGGGAGGATTTCTGGGGCTTGAACTTAGGGCCTGTGTGCTGTCCATGAGATTCTTTTGCTCAGGACTACCACTGTACCACTTAAGCTACAGATCTACTTCTGCTAGTTTTGTTGTTGTTGTTGTTTTGGTAGTTATCGAATATAAGAATCTCAGAGACCTTTTTACTTGGCCTACCTTTGAAATATGATCCTCAGTTCTCAGCGTCCTCAGAAGCTAGGATTATAGACATGAGCCACCACTGCCAGGCATCCTCACAATTTTATTAAAAAGTCCAAAGAAAGCAAGTTTCACCTAGGTTGCCCTGTTTCTGGAGAGGAAAATCTCCAACACATCACAACATATGTGATCTTGGAGCTCATTGACCAGAACTGGTGAACACACCCACTTGAAGGCCATCATAGGTCACATTTTGTGGACTGGCTATAACTCCTGATTCTATTATGCTAGATAGGTGAACAGAATCGAGGTTCTATTGATAAGAAGTAGGTGCGGTAGCTCATGCCTGTACTATTAGCTGAGATCTAAGGATCAAGCCAGTCAGGCACTAAAAAGCCAGTGAGACTCTGATCTCCATTTAATCACTAGAAAACCGGAAGTGGTACTGTGGCTCAATGGGTAAGGTGGTAGCCTTGAGCTGAAGAGCTCAGGGACAATACCCAAGCCCAGAGCTCAAGTCCCAGGACTGACCAAAAAAAAAAAAAAAAAGAAGTAGGGAGTAGCTGTTAACTAGGAAATTAAAATGATCATCAAACTTCAAAATGTTAAACACAATTTTTTAAATATATGAAAATCTTTAAGTAATTTATTTTGTTCTGGTTTATTGTTTTGAAAGGAGTGTGCTTCTCTCCTTCAAAAACTTAAAATCTAACCTGAGAAACTGAAAGGAGGATTTATTCTCAGTAAAAATTTCCCCTCGGAATTTGTACTCTTAGAATTCCAATGCAATCATTAAGAAAATGGATATATAAGGTGTTTACCACTTGAGTCCTTAAAATATATATATATAGAGAGAGAGAGAGAAAGGAGCAAATGAGTGAATGCCCTTCCACTTGAGAAAAGCAAAATTCCAGTCTACAAAACTTACCTTCCTAATGGTGAAGAAAAAGTTGACATACTCACTTTTCCTTATTTGGATTTAGATTTGCATGAACACTGCATGATAAAACTATCAGTGGAGAATCCTAGCAGACCACTGCTCTCATAGCGGCTCAGTTGGGAAACAGTTTGGAGTAGTTTCCTCCTTTCTTGATTCTTGGCAGCTATGATACAGAGTTTCAAAGAAATAAAGGCGAAACCAAGTATTTAGGAATAGCTACCCAAATTGTTTAGTAATAGTGTAAAGACAATACTACATTTCCTTTAGGGACCTTACTCCACTGCCTTCTTCCTGTCTTTCTCTACTTTCCATTGGTTCTGAGATTGAAAATGGTTTTATTAGTTTTTAATGAAACCAGTCTGTTCATCATAAGGACAGACTTAGTTGTTCTCTTCCCACTGTTGGGTTATTATTTTCCTCAGGCATAAGGCAACTGACAGCCTTTGCTGACTCTTTTGCACAATAATAACGCCAGGAAACCAAAGCTCCAGAGGCAAGCAGCAAATTCTCCACCTCAGCAAACCGACCAGTGAGATAAAGCCTGCCAATTGGTTTTCCCTTTTTCTTAAGGAAAAAGAAGAAAGAACGGAGTGGAAATCTCTTTAAAAACCTTGACAGCACTATACAAGCAGATCATAAGAGAGCAGCAGACTGTAGAGCTTTCTAAGATTTGAAATGCTTGGTAAATGCTACCACACCCTCATACCTATCACTTGCCATGTGGCCAGAAGAATTTGCTCACTAAGACCAAACTACATCAGCATGACTGACACTTCTAGTCTCAAACTTCAGAGATCAGGAACAGATAGATGCCCGGCCGACACAGAGTAAATAATGAAAATCATATTGCAAATCTGCTTCTCAAATGATGTCTATTTTTTTTTCTTACATCTATAATCGTGCTAGTAAATGAAGTTACACAGTGTCATTAAATTATCGAGATGTCCATTTAAGTACAAAAGGAAAGCAATGTTACCATAATTTCAAATGGCTCCTCCACTGCAGACACAAACAGGCTGTCTGTTGTCTCAAGATTTTCCCTTGTTCCTGTGTGGAGTCAACCAACTGTGAAACCATTTTCTTCCCATTCCTTTCCTGCCAAACTTCTAAAATGAGATTTTATATTTCTTTCCATATTTTCTCCATTCCTTTCTCACAATAATCATCTCTTGAACCCTATTAACTTCTAACCATTTTTCTTCTACAGTTCAATTATTTCATTTCAAATGAACTCCTAAAATACCCGGAATATTTGTCACTCCTATTGCATCCTTGTCACAAGCTCCTAGGATCACACTCACATGGAAATTTGACTAAACTTAATCACATTAGAGGTTGCTCCTAAGGACAAGCATTATCCAGAGGTTTGCTAGGATTTTAGACTTTTTCTGTCTCAACTACCTCATCTATCCCTGTGACTATAGCTACCTACCTCATGCATATCTGTCTCTTAAATTATGCAGCTCATTGGAATAACACACCAAAATATTAGTAGGTAGATTAATCCAAGGCATTGTGAGAACTTGCACCTCAACAAACCTACCTTAGCCAATCACCTGTTCAGTTATGTCACTTCTGAATCTACAGCTAATTCTCCATCTAGGTCAGACCTTTTCTCCTTTTACTGTTAGTCTCAAATCTCAAACTTCCTATCACCTCTAGATTATTTTTAACCATATTAAGTATTACTAATACAAGTTAAAATCAGTGACTAGTTAAGCATCCAAGAACCTTCATAAATAAATTGTCATCAATATGTATAATATTAAAGACAAGAATTTAGAGAAAGAGAATTAAAGAGAAGAATTAAAGAGAATTAGAATTTAGCAAACTGAAAGAGCTCATCAGACAGAAAAGCTACACAAAGCAAATGAAACAAAGCAAAAAGGCTAAGCTGGTTTTTAAAGTTTAGTTGGGTTGTTTTCTTTTTTTAATATCTGTACATAGTTGTAGGGAGCTTCAATTCAATATGTCATTTTAGGAGTACAAGCGTCTTGATCAACGTTACTCATTTCATTTTTCTCCTCCATGTCTCCCAACCCCAACCAAACCTTCAGTTTTCCTAATTCCATGTGTTTGACTATTTGGTTTGAATTTTGGGGTTTTTTGTTTCTTTTTTTTTTTATTTTTTTAATGGAAAAACTTTAACCATGATTGTATTGCCATCTGCTGGAATACTGGGAAAATTTCATTTGTAGAATTTTTTTTAAGTATTTCTTGTTATCTTTAAGTAGCTATATAAGAGTTGCCATTCACTGAAGCAAGTTATGAATGCAGTGCATCTTGATCAATATCATACCTGAAACATTCTCACCCTCTCCTCCTAACCCACCCATCCCCTTACTAACCTTAATTTTAGGTTATGTACTGATTTTTTTCATTTAATAAACCAATTTATGTGTACAATGTATCCTAATCCATGTCATCATTTCAGCATCTTCATCCTGCTTCAACTCACCTGTTCTCTTGAATCTCTCAGTTCTGTGGTATTTCCAATGAACTCTCCCCACTTGCCCCTTTCATTCTTCTACCCCTCTCTCCTTGGTTCCAATCTCCCCTCTTGCAAGTACTCATTTTCTGATACTTATTTTTTTACACAAAAGTAAGTAAAATTTATTTATCTTCATATAATTAAATCATGGAAGGACAATAGTGCTATGTACATTTCCACTGTTGGATTTGGGGCTTATTCTAAACATAAAGGTAAGAGGATTGGGCATATCCACAGGCTGCTACTCTGGAGGTATTGCCTATTACAAAAACCCAGTGAATAATCACCACCAACATATCTTCTGAAGCTGACTCCAAATTTAACATTGCAGTTTTCAGGAAGTCATTATACTATGTTTCTTTCATTTTTGAGTATGGATTTAAAGATGTTTAACTGTCACCTTCAAAAAAAATCCCATGTACAATACAAAAATACAAAACAACCAACTCTACAGTACACAAATCTAACAGAGCATATGCAGTAGACATCCGTAAAAGGTGTTTGCCGGTGCGTTTTCTTTCCATTTTCACAAAAAAAAGTGCATTGGAGGTCACTGGTCAGTGCACAATGAAATCATGTAATTATGTTAATAAGAAATCCTGTATTGAGTTCAAAGTTCAATTCAGACTGAATGTAACTTGTTAGTCACTTCATGGTTTAGACAAAGTTGCAGATAGTTCATCTTCTTCTTTTCTATCTTCACACAGTGCTCAAATCATTTATTTTGGGTGCTTAAATCTTTTAGAAATTAAAAACCAGCCAAACATTTAAGCAGTATGTACATTTCAGTTTTGATGGTGGTTTGTATTTTAAAAGAAATATGATTTCCTTATGATTTGCCTCAAGCTCATTTTTGTTGGAAATGCTTACAGGAACTACAAACAAAAACTAACAGATGCACATTCAAAATACTGATTTACTTTGGTAGCAAATGGTTGTTTGAAGACTGAGGTAGACAAGATTCATTAAAGTGGACTAATGCAGATACTCAATACTTCACATAAATATTAATAAAAAAATTAAAGATGTAAGCAACTGTATCCACTGATAGCAATGCAATATCTAGTATATGATGACTTGAAACAAATGCCCAGAAAGAAAAACTGGTGTGTTTTAATTTTCTCTAAATTCAATTTCTGTCAATAGTCCAGTAACATTTTCCCCTCAGTACAACACTCTCTCGCTGTATAGGGCTGTGCCTAGCAGCCAGACAGTTTAGGTAATCAGGAAGTTAAGGTAGGAGAGTAACCATTTGCAGTTTTAAATAGACAATAACGTTGATTCTAAAAAAAAAAATGTGTAATTCTTAAAAAGGTACCATTTCTGATTTCTTTATTATCTGTCGCTTTTGGAAACTAATTACATGAAACTATAAAATTAGTAAATGTCTTGAAATCTGTATACAAAACATAAATTACCTCTAATTTCAAACTCTTGTTTATTAGTGTACCACCCAATCTTTAAAAAAAAAAAAGGAAATAAAAGAAAAAAAAAGGTGGCTCCAAAGATAGCCTTATACCATCCTTTAAAAAAGGAAACTGTTCCTTTTAACTTTATACCTACCCCCATCCCAATTTCAAAACACATCATTTAATTGTCTTAGTTATTTCGCAGATGAGATTTAATATTTCGTTCCCATAGCTTCTGGTTATTAGAAAACCCATGCTTTCCTTTATTGAAGGAGTTTGGTCCAGCTGATGTTGGTGTATCCCTTCCAATATTCTTCATCCTCATCTTTGCTTCTGGAGGCATTTCCTCTGGTTCACTATCTTCATCTTCATTAAAAGCTGCTGCTACTGAAAGGGTTTTTGGAGCAAGAGCTGGAAGTTTCCTTGGGCTTAGTTGGTCCAAGTTTGATGGATATGGCTGATGCTTTCTTTGTCGTCTGACTACCTATGTCAAATCCAAACTCGGAGCTCTTTGTAGGTTTTGTTGGGAGGTCTGCAGCTTCTTCTGTTGATTGCTTCTCAGCGCTGCCACTGGAACTTTCCCCTCCATTACTCCGGAGGCTCCAGCTGGCTGCGGCTTTTCAGGCTTCTCCTCTCCCACCTTCCTGTCCACCATTTTCCGCGTCGCGGCCTCCCCTCTGATACTTATTTTTGATACTAATTTTTGAGGGTTTAATTTTTTATCTCTAAGTATATTCTGAATATTAGGCCCTTGTCAAAAGCATAGTTGATCAAAAAAAATCTCTCATTCTGTAGGCTTTCTTTTTAGTTTGTTAGTTATAGCTTTTGCCATACACAAAATTTTAATTTTGATGCAATCCCATTCATTACATCTTTTCTTGGTTTGTGGTGTTTCCAGATCTTTATTTAGAACATTCTGCCCTGTGCTCAGAAGCCCTACTATTTCCCCTACCCTTCTTGCCATTTAATATATCATAATTTCTAGTCTTACATAAAAGTCTTGAATTCATTCTATGACATTTCCACTCCTCATTAATTATTTAATGAATCAAAAAGTCACAGTAGAGCCACCAGCAAAACCATGTTCATTGCAGCACTCTTCACCCAGATGCCTCTCTGTGGGTGAATGAATCAAGAAAATGTGGTATATGTACACAATGTAATTGTATACATCCATCAGAAACAATGATATTGTATCATTCATAAAGAAATGTGAAGTCTTAGAAAAAGGTATATTAAGTGAAGTCAGATCCAGAGAAACAAAGGTTGCATGGTTTCCTTCATCTGTAATTGCTAGAACCTCATCCTATAACCTATAAGTAAACACATGGAATAGTACACAAATGCCTACTAACCTTTTAAAACTCAGAATTATCTATTTCAGTGAAGGCTTCTCACAGCCAATGTTACCTTCTTTGTAGAGAAGTCATCATTTGCGCACAGTCTTCATCTGGGAACTAACCCTGTTATGTTGTGTGTCCACAGATCTTGTATCTCAGTAGACAACAGTAGTAAAGAATCTGGTCTCTATCATGTCAAATGGACAGTTTCACAATCCTTATTTGCAATTCACTAGCTGTGAATTTGGTATGTAGAGTCAAGCTACCCAGGACTTGAAATCTTTCTGTCCCAGCCAAATGCTGGGATTATAGGCACATACCTGTTAAATAATAATAATTTTGTGATGACTTTTCTCTCTGTCAGATTGGTCAGGACAAAATCCAGGAGACACCAATCACCCTGTAAGCACCTTCTGGGAATGTACATCCTGCATGGAAAATGTACCCTGGTAAATGTCCACTTTTCCTAAACAGCATTATTATTTCTCAGACTTTTAATCTTTTAACTGGAATATATTTGTATATTCCATTCCTTAAAAAGAAAAGCATATTATTTCACTATATAACTTCTTCCATTTTATCTCCTCTCCTCCCCAGCAAAAACACATTGCTATTAGGAGAGAGTTTGCTTAGACCAGGTAGATCTCTGCCCTGGGCTATTGTGAGAGGGACCAAAACAATAGACTTCATTCTCCTGCAGGCTGTTGACAGGCCTACCAGCTGCCACCTGGAACTCTTGGATGGGAACAGAAGCAACCTCTGGTTCCTCAGCTTCTCCTAGATCCTAAGATAAAGGAAAGGATCACCTGAGGGAGACATTTTGTTCTGCAAACCAGGTCTCATCAAAACAATGGTGAGCTGTCAAAACAACAGTGAGCTGTGGCAGTCTCCCTGTCATGGCACTGGCCTCATCAAGCACTACAGCAACTTTCCACCATTCCCCAGGCTCCACTCCCTGTGCTGTTCTCCTGTGAGGTCTGAGCTGCTCAGCTCCGATTCCAGGGTCTTACCAGGAAAGTTTCTGAGCTGCTTCTAGGCCATCTGAGAAGCACTCAGGTCCCTCTCGTTCTGGTTATTTTTTCCCTTCTCCAGCATGAGACTTAGGCAAATCCACCGCTTTGCAGAGAGTGGGTGAGGAGGGAGGGGTTAGCATTTGTTCCATCTTTGATTAGCATTCAGGATGACTTCTTATCCCACTGTTGTAGTTTCTTTGAAAAACAAATATTTGTTCTTTTAATTCTCTCACCTCTACACACTCTTTATCATGAAATTCAGGGGAAATCTACTAAATAACTTCTGTTCCCAGAAGTCACATTGGCTTGGTCAATTCCAAGGCACGTCTCTAGATGGAGCAGATGATCCATTTCTTCTGCTAAGCAAAGCCACCCAGGATGGTTTTTTTTGTTTGTTTGTTTTTTAAATTATTTTATATTTTTTATTGTAATTAATAAAAGGGTTACATGATATTTGCCAGATAGAAGGTGCATTAATTTACATACATGGATACCCTTTAACATGTCTTGGTCCCCATTACCCTCCCCCCCACCCACCACCCACCCCGTCTTGGTTTTCCCCCCTTCCCTATCAAATTTCAAATAATCAAATACAAATAAATCCAATATATCAAATAACAAAGTGAGATACTACAACAATATGAGATACCCAAGGGACAGCAAAAGAGATGAGAGATAACCTAGTACATTAAGGACAACAATCATTCATTATATGGCTTTTGTTTCGATATCCTGGAGGTCTTTTCAATTAGCTTCATACTATATGGCCTTATGTATCAAGGTTTTGCTCTATTGCAGATCTCTGCTAGTAGAGCCCAAGGTTTCTACTGATTATGACAAATGAGGGAAACCATGGAGCCTAAGTTCCTTTGAGTCTGGCTTACTTCACTTATATGATTTTTTTCTAAGACTTTCCATTTCCTAACAAATGGGACAATGGAATTCTATGCTGCTGTCAGGAAAAACCGAGGATGTTTTTCGATATGTAGACCTTTGACTCTAGTATCTGAACTGTGAGTATCTGCTTTGAGAAGTGTCTGCCTCCTTTGAAAGAAGTGAATAAAAAAGAATTCTCACTTCAGCCTTAAGAAAGCACTTCCATGGGTGAGGAAGAGAATGAGAAACTACCCATGCTTTACAGCATTAGCAAAGTGAAATGTTTATTTCAGGGAGTAAAATGAACAAGTATGTGATTTGATGGAATGGTAGAAGAAGTGGGGTGGGGTGGGGTGGGGAGCAAGGAGAGGAGAAGGCAGAGGTGGGGTGGGACGAGGGGTGGTAAGAGGAAGAAGACATATGTGGATAATAGGTGAGGAGAGAAGAGCAAGTGTAGACTGGGATGGGAAGAAAGGCGCTTTATTTTTCTATACTGGGGTTTGAACTTAGAGTCTCACACTCTTGCTTGGCTGTTTTGCTCAAATTGGCCCTGTACTACTTAAGCTGAAGGAGATGGGTCCTGAAAATAAAGAGGGACATGTGACATGAGTCTGAGGAGAGGGCATGGCCGTAAAGGAGAGTTATGGAAGGAGTGACTAATCAAGAAACAGAGGAACTTATAATGGATGTGTTAAATTGTAACTCCTGGAACAACTTCTGGAAATTCAAAAGTGAATAAGGATATAAAATTAAGTGTATCCTCTTGGCTCCTGATTTAAAATTTTCCTTTGGTGCTACTGGTTAATTTTTATTGTTTATTTTTGGTCCATTCCCATCCCATTCCACCTCCACAAAGCTAGAAAACTGAACCTGCAATGCTTCATTAATTTTGGCTGTCCGTTTTGTTCCACTGAAACAATTAGGTTATTTTTCTCTAAAAGCAAATGCCTGGAAGTGTTTTTATAAATGCCAAAAGATTAGGTTAAACTATTCACTGTGACCATTACTGAAGGAGCAAAGGTCAAGGTTCACATTAGTTTTGTTAAAATATAATCTTCTGAATCTAGCTTCAGGTTGGCTCATCTTTAAGGCTCCACTTGAAGGAAGGTAAGAGGTAAAAAGTAAATGAATAAAAGAAGAAAAGAAAAAAGGAAAGTAAAATAATCCCCAAAGAAATCATTAATCACACTTTATCTAACTTTTTTCTCCAAAATGGAAGAGTCACTTAAATTCTTAGAATCCCTCTTTAGTGTTGGGATAAGGCCTAGATAAAGTAACTCAGATTAAGTAAATGTGTGCTTTGTATATCTCATCAAAATAAATGGCACTTGGTGTTGTAAAAGAAGGGAATGTAAGGAAGATGCAGTGCGATAGGCAGGTGTGGTGTTTACCTGGTGTAGTTCTCTTCTGGTTAATCAAGTTCTTAGACACAGGTTGACCGGGAACTCTTTTCCACACTGACTGCAACCTGGCCTGGCCCAGTATGCATATAGACACTGACTACAACCTGGCTGCTTTAGATGAGCCTTTGTGTCCACCTAGGCTAAGAAGATCCCATGTGACTGCCAAAACTCCATCTCGTGCTACCCATTCCCAAAAATGGAGAAAGGCACTCGGTTGTGTTTGGGGTGTTTAGATTACAGGAGAAGTGCTGCAACTTGCCAAACCGTGTTAAAGTCATTCACCCCAGAGACTCTAGGAAAAGGGTGAGGAATAGCTAGATCACACTTGTCACCTCAATAAGCAATAAGCAACGGGGCTAGAATATGAATGATCTCGAGTTAAAATTGATTCTATTAAGCCATATGCCATTGGTTCATACCTGCCATCCCAGCTACTCAAGAGGCTGAGATCAGAGCACCTCACTTTGACAGTCCATGAGAATCTTCTCCCCAATTAATCAACCAAAAGCTATAGTGGAGCTGTAGCTCAACTAGTAGAGTGCTAGCCTTAAGTACAAAGGCTCAAGGACAACACCTATGTCCTGAGTTCAAGCCCCAGGACTGGCAAAAAAAATGTGTTATTATTCTATAGTATAATGTGAATACTATAGAGAAAAATGTTTTTCTCACACTGCTAAAGAAAAAAATTACAGCCCTACATGTTATGTTTAAGCTTCTTTACTAGATTATATTAATGTACATGGAATACAACAGAATTGTCAAATACTTTTTAAGTACCTGTACAAAATGTATGCTAATTTGCTTCTATTCAATGCAATTAATGTAAAGTTTACAATCCCAGCACTCTTATTATAATGTTTACAATTGCACTGGGACAGGAGAAACAGGAATTGGGAGCCAGCCTGGACTATATAGCAAGATCCTGAGAGAACCAAATTCCAACAATGAAGGCCTTTAGTGACTCTGACAGTCACTGTGACTTGTCAACCACTAGCCAAGAAACTAAGATTTCCTAAGCCTGTGCCTGGAACTTGTCAATCACTTGCCAAGAAACTAAGACTTCCTTGTTCTGTGCCTGGAACTAATGCAGGAAATCAAGTGTAGGATCTAACATATATTATTATCTGAGAATGAATAATTGAGGACTTAGCAGACAACATATAAAATAATGACTTAATTTGCACAATAATATGTAATAACGTACCAAATTGTGAGAATTAATTCAAAACCAAATTAAAGTAGAAAAAAGGGTCAGAGCATTCAGAGCTTGCAGAGAAATCAGTTTTGATGTCTCCCTTTCTCTTATTAATGCCTTCCTTGAAGATACTAATTTTTGAGGATTACTCAGGGGTACAGTGCTTCTTTAGATGACAAGATGCTAGGTTCAGTTGCCAGCACTGCAAACAAAGAAGAAAAGTCAGGCACTGATGCATCCTGCTTGTAATCTTAGTCATTCAATAGCCGAAGACCTGAGCATGTTTCAAAGCTAGCCCGGGTGGAGAAATTAGTAAGACTTTTATCTCCATTTGACCAGAATAATATTGCACTGAAAGTAGGGTTCAAGAAGGAGAGGACCAGCCAGGAACAAACAGCTGAGCAAATGTGTGAAGCTCTGAATTCAAGCTCCAGTATGTCACAAATGAATGAATGACTAAATAAATGATGGGAAGAAAGGTAGACATGAGAGGGGTGAAGGGAGAAGAGGGACAGGGAGAGATTTGCTAATGTTAAACGTTAGATATCAATCTTTTTTTAGAAATAAATTTTAACTAAAAATGGCTCCCTTTAAAGATAATTATTAGTTTAAATACTGTTTCTGCCATTTGGAGGGCTATTGGCCCTGTAAACAAACAGGGGAGGTGAAAGGGGAACAATCCCCTGAGAACTTAATCCAAAGCTTTCATTACAGTGCTCTCTTTGGGTTGTACAATAATCAAGAAACTGCAGACTGTACAAAAAGCACACCAGCTTCTCACCAAACCTATTTCATGGCCTCCCACTCAGACGTACATTTAGTTCCTCTCAGAGATTTAGTTCAAGAAATGAAAAAGAATCAGTCTGAGTCTTTGTGGCTACAGGACTTCCTGACCCTGGTCATGCCACATGCAGGGCTTTCCAGACTAGCCTTGAGAGTCCCACACAGCAAATACGCACTCTTGTAGGGTCATCAAGCCAGGAAGCTTGTTGAAGAGAAAGAAAACCTGTTTTCTTTCCTAGCATCAGGCAATAACTTTTCTCTGCTGTTCTTTTTTTTCATATATTTTTATTGTAATTAATAGCAGGGTTACATGATTTTTGCCAGATAGAAGGTGCATTAATTCACATACAGTGATACCCTTTCACATGTCTTGGTCCCCATTACTCTCTCCTCCACCCCCCATCTTGTTTTCCCTCCTTCCCCATCCAATTTCAAATGACCAAATACAAATATATCCGATATATCAGGTAACAAAGTGAGACACTGTAACAATATGAGATAATCTGCTGTTCTTTAAGAATCCTTTTGCTTCCCCCAAAAGACATAAACTCATTCAGCTGACCCATCCTTCAAGTAGCTACCCCTGTAGTTACATTACACGCCTCACCAAGAAAGCTTCATGGATAAGAGAATGCTTCAATGCCCCCTCTGCTGCAGTGCAAAATTTAAAGAGTAAAGTCAGTCCATTCCTCTATACTGGTCACGTTATATAGTCATCACAAAGAATTAGAACATCACAAGGGCAAAACTGACATGGAAAGGTTAAGGGGAAAGATTGGGCCTCCTTTTGAAAATTCAAACCACAAGCACACTGGCTGGCAGCCAGGGTTCAAAAGGGCAGGAGTATGTCTAGTGGCACAGTCTCAGCTGTGCATATGGTCTTGAGAATAGAAGGGCTGGCATTCGAACGCCATCAGTGTCCTCTCCACCGACAGAAGTTTTCAGAGCTGTTTGTTTTGATGTTCTGATTTTGAAGAAAGAATGCTCTATCTTTAGGGGTTACTTCATGGAGCTCTCATTTCACAAGTGTGGGCTTTGGAGATAAAACAGAGTCCAGGACAGACTGAGGTCTCACTGAGAAGCAGTGAAGCACAGCAGGGGGACTGGAGCCATTAGTATTCAGTGGCTTTCACAGGGAGAAGGAAGCAGCTCAAGTGTGGACTTCTGATGTGTGAGAGCAGAGTCCTGTTCTAACCTCACTATCCCATGCTCACCTCCCATCTAAAATGTGACTTTCTGTGGTGTGGAGGAGTCTTTAAGGGCTTCTCATTCTGCAATGCTCTTCAGCACTGCCTCAGGGTCTGCTAAAAAAGCCAGCAGGGTGATCTCCAGGGCCCCACTCTACTTTTATCCCATTTATTTGTTTTTACTTATTTGAAATATTTACTAAAAATGAAATTTTTCATTCATTAAAAGGGATTTTGATTTAAATCAGAAAAATAAAAGCCAAGAGATGAAGAGGCACAATGAAAACATCTCTTCCTGTCATAGAGTCGAGGTGATCATTTCTGTTGGCAGTGTAGCCAGATGCTGCTATCTTGCAGAATATGAACACTCTATCCACAAGTGCTCCTTAGCAAACAGTGAGGTTGTAAAGAATGGAAGACACAGGTCTCAAGCATGATGGTAGGGAGTAGGAGGGAGTGGAAAGTCTAGAGCAGACAAGAAGCCAAAAAGGGATGAGGAGGTGAAGGAAGACTAAGCCATAGAGGGCTGACACATGTTAAGTGTAATACTTAGTAGAATACAAAGTATAAAAACAGGGACGCTTGCACAGAAGTTGGAAAGAAAAAAGAGCTGACAAAAATATACATAATGAGGGCCGGGAGTTTGGCCTAGTGGTTAAAGTGCTTGCCTAGCATGCATGAAGACCCGGGTTCGATTCCTCGGTACCACATACATAGATAAAAGCCAGAAGTGGTGCTGAGGCTCAAGTGGTAGAGCTCTAGCCTTGAGAAAGTCCAAGGACAGTGCTCAGGCCCTGAGCTCAAGCCCAGGACTGGCAAAAAAATATATATATATACATAATGAGCTAAACTCATGGAATATACATTATGTTATGTATAAACATCAGTTTATCAAGGAAAGATAATTGACATCAAGACGCACATTTCCAAGGTGCTCTGCCAGAACGGAGCCCCTAACTTTAAACATCTGGCCCATTTTGAGTGTCTAAAGAGTCTCCACACTAGAAATAAAATGGAAGATTTGTGGGAAAGCTTGAGATGGGAAAAGGTAGACTTTGTGTTCTGTCACAAGCCCCAGAAACGGGTAGACACTGTCTGCTGACTTGAAATGTGGTGAGTGAGGTTTCTGTAAAGACCACTTCAAGATGTTGCTTTGCTCACACGGTCTTTGGACACATACTGATGCAAGAGCTACTTGTGTTTCTCTGCAGGACAGAAAGGTTTGATCCTAATCCAATCCTTCTCACTGCAAGTCAGAAACTGTGCTACCTGATGCCACCTGGAGATTCAGAAAGAAATGCTAGCCTAGTTTTTATGTGATAGGTACAATGATTCCCTGTATTGGATTATATATATGCATATATATATATATATATATCTTTAATTTACATGATAAAAAGGAAAAGAAAAGCACTTCCACCAGAGGGCAAGAAAACCTACGTGGATCCAGTACATGCTGAGGTTTGATGAGATCCATAGGAGAATATACCTTGCTGTCTGACACTGTCCTAAAGGCAACCAGGTTGAGATCCTGGAAAAATGTCTGTGATTCTCTGAGAGCTCTTACTTGTACCTGTCTTTCATCTATCTTCAATTCCAAGTTCACAAGACTACCTTTACTCAAGAAAGGCTGTCAGGGGAAGCCACCTACTCACCACTCCAGTCTCACCCAAGATGTGTGTTCAGTGCCAACTTTGACCAGAGATGAGCAAGTCTCATTTCTCAATGCCCATTACACTGCTTATTAATGTATTATGACTTCATGGTGTCTAAAAAATAACCAAAAGCACTATATACTTGAGCTGAGCACAGAAGCTCATGTCTGTAATCTTAGCTATTTAGGAGGCTGAGATCTGGGGATCATAGCTTGAAGCCAGGTTGGGCAAAACAATCATGAATGTCTTCTCTGCCACTAACCACCAAAAGGAGCAGAAGTGGAACTTGGTTTAAGTAGTAGAACAATAGTCTTGAGCAAAAAAGCTCAGGGTCAGAGGCTAAGCCCTGAGTTCAAGCCCCAGGATTCGCACACACAGAGAAAAATAGACTGTTTTGCTAATTATAGTGATTTTTTGAATTTTTTATATAAACAGAATGACTAAAAATAATATGATGTCTAACAATGGGTTTCTTCCAAAGGCAGAGAAACAAAAGGAAGAAAAGAAAAAGATTTTTAAATTTCAGTAAAGGAAATTGTATTACATACATATAATCATTATATTGTTATAAATTCATTGGTTAGGCTTGCTTTCTGAACATGTTAAAAGTGCTCAGAGGATTGATAGTTGACCCTCAACTCTAAGACTTTGTCCAGGGTGGGTCTTGACCTCTGAACTAGAAAACAAAATCCATGTACTATGTGTAATCTTGGAAACAGTGATTAGTAAGATAGACTGCTGATAGCCTCTTATGCTCTTTTTTTTTTTTTTTTTACAGTCCTGGGGCTTGAACTCAGGGCCTGGGCATCATCTCTGACCTTCTTTTGCTCAAGGCTAGCTTTCTACCACATGAGCCACAGTGCCATTTCCGGCTTTTGTTTGTTTATGTGGTACTGAGGAATTGAACCCAGGCTTTCATGCAGGCTAAGCAAGCACTATACTACTATGTCACACTCACAGCCCCTGGTCGCTCATTTTTATCTCTTATTTTTAATTGCAGAAGATTCTTGCAGGTAGCATTCAGTCTGAAAAGGGCCCTCAGAGCATCCCAAGTCAGAACTCTCCTGAAACCACCCATGACAGCAGAAAGATTATCTTGAATATGTGTATCCTATTTATATTTTCCAAATGGACGTCAAGGAAAAGGTGCTTGATTTATATGGAAATAGAAGGTGATGCTTTGCTTGCCCTAATCCTAAAAATCCTTCTGTGTTCTTTGTTTTGAGGGTGTGTCTTCTTCCAAAAGTTTAGCTATTCAAGTCTGTCTTTAGTTGCTTCTCTCAGCAAATAACTTAGAATTTTTCACTTCATACTCAACGTCAATCACTCAAAGTTTTTCTTACGAGATACTTTCTTCATGAAGCATTTCAGAATATTTTGTCAGAACAGTAAATAGTCTTAATCTCAAAAACAATTCAAGGGATTAGAGACATGGCTCAGTTGGTAGAATGCTAAGCCAAAACATCAGGTACTAAGTTCAAGTCCCTGTCTCAGGTCAAAAAAAAAAAAATTCAAGCAACACAGACCCACAGATAGGGAAGGTCTTATTCAAGCCATTCATGTGAGGTGGGAAATTCTCACCCCAAAACTCAATCGGCAGCAGGTTGTACTTTCTCTATGCCCAACCCAAACAAAGAAGCTTTGATTGCTGCCATCTTGTCGGTTTGCCGCCTCACAGGCAATACCACAATAACATCCCTATTCACACACGAATCCCAAAGTTAGAGTCAATGACAATCTAGAAAGCAGTCCTTAGCTACATCCCATTACCAACTGCCAGATGGCAACAATCTCTCAAAGGAGTTTCACTTCCTTACTCTTAAGGTGCATGGTGACAACAATCCTGATTATGGTGGTAGTCACATACTCGGATTGCATGCTGTAGAAGTACTTCTGGAAGCCGATGGCCAGGTACGGTGAGCCTCCCCACAAAGGACATGCAGGTGAGGTTCTAAATCCCACACACAAGATGACTTGTATTCGAAGTCCATAGATGGCTTGGCCAAATAGTTCTTGACATTGCATCGCCACCTGAGCCCTCTTTCCTCCCTCCCTTCTTCTGTAGGTATCAGACATTCGGTGTGCTAAGAAAAGGCCCCTACCTCTTTCTTCTACTCTTTAGCTCTTCACAAGCTTCCCTCCACTGCTAAAAAAAAAATCTTTGATATTTTAGCCCATCTCCACATCTTCGAACAAAGACATGAAGTAAAACTTCTACATCTGCTGTGGAAAAAGCAGAATAAAATGTATTACTTATTATTATAAATGAATGAGTTCATAGGTAATACAAACAAGGAATGTTTGTGGGAATTCAGAGGAAGGAAAGTTATTTCACACCAAAGGCATTCAAGAGAGATGTCATGTGTGAGACAGGTTTGATCTAGCTGAAAATATCTCGAAAGTAAGATTTATTGAACCTTACTGACAGGCAATGTAAGCTAAGAGGTACAATGCTAAGAGCGGAAACAGACGCTGGGGAATGGAAACATTTCAAGGTCAGTGAGTGTAAGGTACACAGTCAGTTGTAGTTCCACCTACATCTAGGAAAGCAGCTTTGGGGTCAGCTGTTGAGATTAGGCTTCCAATGCACAATGTAAGGATGTTTCAATGAGGGTAACAGGTTCAGAGCCTGAGCACAGGAGGACGAATAGGTCCAAATCCAAGGACTTTATCTGTACCCTGAAGCTCTTAAAGGCAAGAGGATTCCGTTGCCTCTCTGTAATACTTCCCTTTACATTAGCAAAACTGTTTTTAAGTTATTATTTTTCATGGGTACAGAATACAAAGTCGTGACAGGAAAGTGGTAGCTGTAAAGCAAGTCAGAAGTACTGAGTTGACAAGTATGTCTGAGCCACAAGAAATCTTTTAACCTCCAGGACACTGATGCCCCATTGAAGGTGATACCATTTTTTATTTCAACTCTGTGATCCTAACAACACTAACCCTCAGTGAATAAACAACTCGCCCCCTTATTACAAGCATCAACAGGTGAAATTACCTCCCTTTCCCTTATACCACCTAGTGCAAGCAGAGAGGCCAAAGCTACTGCTGGCCCTACCATCTAGATTGTCTGCTCTAACTCATTAGTGGGTCTGCTTGGTTGACACATTTCTTAAACCCTGCTTAAGAAACATCTTTACATATTCCTCCCACAGGTAAGCTAAAATGATTCAATTCATTTAAAGATTTCGCAGAGTAAAGAAACAGAACAAGGAAAGGCAGTGGAACTTGGTTAGAAAGAGGTTGAACACAGGTTGACTTGGCAGATGACAGATCTTGTTACAGATTTTTAAAATAATGTTGCTTTAAGAATAGAAAGCCCAGCCAAGAAACATCAACAGCAAGTTTTTCTCCTCACCATCCCCCCTCCCAAAGATACGCTGTAGCCAGGTTTAATTTTATGTCAGGAAAGAATTCCCTCTTGAGACTTTCCTGGCTGTGGTTCAGTTGAGGATAATGTTTTCCAGTCATGTTTCCAGAGTCTGAAAATTTGGGAAGAAATGGGCGATAAGACAGGCCTTACTTTGAAGCAGCAGGGGGCGCCCTGATGACAAGAAACTGAGTGGTTTAGTCTAGTACCAGAAATCTTGTGATCTCTGAAATAGTCAAATGATATCTCCATTTCTAAGGACCACATAAAGAATGAGATGTTTGATTATACTTCCAGATTTGTATACTTTTTTTAACTCAAAACCTTCATGCTGTATGTTGAATGTGTGTGTGTGTGTGTGTGTGTGTGTGTGTGTGTATGTGTGTGTGTGTGTGTGTGTGAATAAAATGCTAGAGGACTATAACGTCTTGAAGTATTTCATGTTTATTTCAATTATCATGTAATTAATGTAGAGAGAAGAGAGTGTCTCATGCTGCAAATTGAAATTTCAAAGTATCCTGTGTAAATAATCTTCCCAAAGCATAAAAAACCCACCATTTTCACAACCTTCCCCCAAATCCCTTACTATTGCTACATGAGGTATATCGATGTCACCAAAATTAATTCAGTACAGTTTTAGTTTTCAAATTTCATGGGTGCAATTGAACACTGAGCAGGAGGAAGCCCAGAAAGCCAAACACAGGGCGTAAAGTACTTCACTCCTCTATATTGGTTGATATTTGGATTCTATGTTACATCCAAATGTTGTAACTCACCAATTAACATTTTAAGCAATTCTTACATTTGCTTGCCTCTGATTACTAAGCTCTTTATCACATTTATACAGCCCTTGTACATAGGACCTTGTAAAGCTAAACTTGAACTAATTTTGCTATCTCGTATATATCTGTATGACTACCTTCCAAACAGTTTTGTCAAAAAGACCCCAATTACTTCCTAACTGAAGTAACTCAGAATGGCCTAAACTTCCTTCTGAAACATTTTGGAAGAAAAGACTTAATATTCTATAGCTACATAAAATACACTGCATTTCTTCTTTCAGGAACAAATAGATTCAAGTCCCACAACCGACAAAAGAAAAAAGAACAACCATAATAGCACGAATCACATCAGCAATTTCCACGAATGGTTGGTTTACAATAATACATGTTCTGACAGGCCAATGAAGCTGAGTTCTCATTTGTTTTAGAAAAGTTCATACTATCCTGTATCAGTTCTAAAGTTCTTATTATAAACTGTGTGCTAGTCAGGGGCTAGCAAAGATGTTAGCTTCATCTACACACACACACACACACACACACACACACACACACACACACACACACCTTGCTGTGTATTTGATCCATTGGCTATATTGTTGGTTTTTGTGAGACAGGCCATCAAACTTTTGCTTCTGAGGGAAAGAAATGACAAGTTTTTTAGAAATTCAGATCTACTTTTTCAAGCCCCCTCAATGCCTAATACATCTCCTATATTTGCTACTAAAAGCTGTCTTACATTGATCATGACACATTGTATTCATAAACTTCTCTCTTGATTGGCATCTCCTTTGTAGAACTACATAAAGATAAATTAATCTTAAAAAATAATGTCTTATTAAATGCTTGAACAAAGTCAACAACATGTTTACACCACCCTCTTGAACTACTGGAATCTCCTACACTGGAGCTTAAGCTTGGTGAGTTCACATTACCCCTGCCTTACTCTTTCCAAGAAATGTTTCCCCTGCTTCTGTCATATTCAGGCAAATTCACAAGTCCTTTTATTAAAAGATGCCGCACTGGGTAACAAAATTACACAATACCCTCAGAGCCCTTCGTGATGCTTTTGAAAGGAAAACCAGGCCTGTAACACAGAAGAAGGACGTACCTTTCTTTGCACGCATAGATCCGTGGGTCTACTTCCTCTGTCTTGTGCCCAATTTGGTTATGTAGTACGTAGAGGCTGGTAGGAATTGCCCACATCTGGCAGTGGGATTTTCAATTCTAGTGGTTCTTAGTTTAGTTATTGAATATGTCATTGTCTTTGCTTTGATTCCTGTCAGTTTCAGGAGTTTCAGTGCTAGTTTGTTACCGATTGGAGAGAAAACAAACTTCCTTGAAACAAAACAAATGTAGAGATATATAGAGAACAGCTATGACAGGTCATTGAAATCAGTTGATCCATTGAGAAAAACAAATCAAGGTAAATTGATATCTCATCATCTGTGAGGGAATCTCAAGTAAGGCAACTTAGCTCCCACATTCAAGAAAAACTAACCAAGTGTCCTAAGAAAGTAGAGAGTACTTAGTCCTTATTTCTTTCATATTTA
Organism: Megascapheus bottae; assembly: GCF_031878675.1. Taxonomy (NCBI): domain Eukaryota; kingdom Metazoa; phylum Chordata; class Mammalia; order Rodentia; family Geomyidae; genus Megascapheus; species Megascapheus bottae. Next base: position 62,730,346 of record NC_143512.1, read on the forward strand.
GAAATTTGAAATTACATAGCCTTTGGCTGTCTCATGCATCAGAAACAATAACAAGTGCTGATTTTTCAAGAACATATGAAATATGCTTATATCCTTACATTTTTCTTTAGGATAAACAAGTTTTACACAATAAGCAAAAAGGAAGAGGCACACACTTAAATTTTTTTTAAAAAAAGAGCAAATACAGTACATGAAAAGAGCCATTACTAAAGGAGTTGAAAGTGATAACAGCAATTTTTGTCTGCAGGAAAGGAAACAGCTCAGATTCAGGAAAAGTAGCTTGCTGACAAGGCAGTTAGTCACATGTCTCCCCAAAGGAAGCGAAGAGATTGGTTTTTTTTTAAGGTCATAGTTCAATGGAAAGTGAGGATGACATTCACTTGAAGTTCTTTTCAGCTCTAGTGAGTAGAATGTTGAAATAACCAGCAGAAGAAACAGAAGGGATAGTGACGACTTCTTGTTTCTCCAGGCTTCTAAACAGCACTCAGATTATTTATCCCTATCCCCCCAAAATAATTTAATGCAAAAAAGTTCACATAGGATTTTTGTGTTCAATGTCTACTCCCATATGTGCCCTTAAATGCTTATTTTCTTTATAAAAAAAAAACAAGAATAAAATACTTTCAAAAGTATTTATTCCTATTGTGATGAATTAAATCAATGGCTCACCATATAAATATGTAATATTATTTCTGGTACTCAGAAGTAACACATTAACAAACAAATGATATTTTGTGGCACTGGAGAAGGAATCCAAGGTCTCTCCCACATGAGGCAATAATTCTAACATTCTCATCCTTTTTGCTTTATTTTGACAGAATCTCAATTACAATTACTAACACTACTATTACTGCTACTTCACCATCTTGAACTTCTGGGATTATGAATACAGATCACCCATGTTTGCTTAGAATGATGCTTTTATTGGTTAATTTTACTCAAGAAACCAGAATATACACGAAATTAAAAGGGATGAAGGAGAAAGAAGAGATAATAAATTAAGCATATTTCTAGGAGAGCTGGAGGATTGAGATAACATTTAGTGTCACGGTACATAACAAGTCCAGTGTTCAAAAAGGAAGTATCCTTTCAACATTGAGAAAGATCTTGCAACCCCCCCCCACAAATATCACTAGTTATTTATCTCATCAGAATAAGGACACTCATAATCTTGAACCTGTTCAATTATCTATGTTTTAAAAGTAAAGGGATGATATCAGAGGATTGCAAATTTGAGCCAGCCTGGGCTAACCTAAAGAGACCCAGTCTTCAAACTAAAATAAACTAAAACAAAATAATAAAAGCAAAAGAACAAAAAGTAATAAATAGAAATGAACAAAGTGAAAAGTACTTATCTTGGATATATACTGGTTCCATATTTTTCTATAGTTTCTTGGCTCTCTTTTGAAAAACTGGACTGCTAAACAATAATAAAAAGAAGAGACTGCAACCTAGATCATTTGCATTTTCCTAGAATATCATAGCTATCTATCACTTCAGAGATTTAGCTACCTGATATAGGAATCCTTCTACACAGGAAGATATCCAGGTTAAATGTCTATACTTAGGCATTATAAATGCTCAACTTTCCATCCTTGCATTTCCACAAACTATATACTTAGCAAGATTCAGACTTAATGGGATAATTAAAATGCCCATTTCTTTAAAAGACTAGTATAAAGATTAAAAGTGAACTATGTGTTACGCCCTTTTTATTGTGCGGCAAGCATGCACAGAAGTTCAGAGAAAAAAAAAAGAGTTGTCTTTTTCAGTTACCTGGAACTCATTGTTTAAATGATAGGTATCACATTTTTTAAACCTCAATGTGTTAAATATTTCTTTTCAGTAAGCCATAGTTTATCTTACTTGTTATCCTGCTTCCTAACTCTGTTAGCAGAAACACCCCGTGATCATTCCAGTTCCTTCACATCTTCCAGTGTACCTGGTACTCAAGTATCCAATCTTGGAAAAAAAGAGATGACCAAGGCACAATTTGAGGCAGAAATAACCTGAAGTAATACAGGAGATAAGGTATGTCTGCAAATATGTACACAAGGCATATATTTAAAATATTTGGATGTCAAGAGTCAATTATTATTTAAACAAGAGTATGAGTTCAAAGTACCAGAAGAAATGGTTATTGGGACACAAGGGAGCATGTAAAGTCTAAGTGGGTGGAAGAAATTTTGTGGAGAAGGAATTGAACTCTGTTCTAAAAGGTCTATAAAACAAAAGGGAATTCTGGAAGAAATAGCAAATCTGCAATATAAAACAACAAAACTATTCAGGTATACTCAAAAAATAAGGGATGAAGCAGGTTGGATCTTAATTTAATCTTAATACATTATATATATATATATATATTAATCTACATATACACCAAAACTTTAAGTAGAGACTTACTAACAAAAAATGCCTCTCAAGTGACTATTTTCTGTTAAATGTAACTTAACCATTGTTCAGTTATACTCTGTGTTTTCTTCATTAATGGACAAAGTACAACTTCAAACATAGAAAACTGTGCACATTAAAACTTTTATAAAAACAGAAGCAACCACTTCAGAGCATATCGAAATAAGGATTGAGCCCTTCTTTCTTTTTGACATGGCTCCCCTCCTCTCATACAATTTGCCTTGCTATATCTTTGCCATACATCTTTTTCATAACTTTTCTTATGCTCAACATACCACTTGTAGGCCCAAAATGCTCATTTTAGTTCCTTAAAAGAAACCTCAGGGAAAAATATTCACATTGCACAATTTCCACTTCCCATTCCAGGATTCTTTATGTGGATGTAAACTTTAAAAATGCCTTATGTCTTATATCTTAATCTCCATTTGTCCCAGTGCCACTCGTCTACATGATTATAATTTCATTTTTGGATCCTAAAACTTTCCAAACCGTCTTTCTATTCTCCACTCCCTGCTCCTTATTTTGGACATAATATTTCAAGTGATCCTGTTAAAATATAATGACAGATAAAAACTCTCCCAACTCAATTCTACTCAAAATGATCAGTATTTCCTTCATTGCAAGTAAAATCCTTATGTGATAACCTTTCAGGACCTATGGTCTTTCCTCAGAATTCTTCTTCTATCCTGAATCCCTTCTTCTAGCTTTCTTTGCTTCAGCCACTCAGGATAGCTTACTATTCTGTCTTGTCTCAAAGGATGATATGTATAGGCCTTATTTACCTACTAGTAAATTTTTCCCCTTCACAGTTCCTTTCATAGTTCCCTTCTGTTTATAAGTTTCTATATTGTCTTGGGTTCCAAAACAAATGTTCACCCTAAATCTGCCCAATCTCCTCAGTTGTCCTGCAACCTCTGTTACTGGCTCCTTCACCTCAGGTCTCAGCCCTTCAGTCATTTACAGAATTCCATCTTTGCACTTTGGCTCTTCTAGCCTATGCAATCTGAGAAATCTCACCCACCCATCGACATAAATCTCTTGTCTATACACTGAGTACTATTAAATTCAGCCCAGATTTCATTCTTGAGCTCTGTTCCAAGTTGCTCTCTAGCCAACTCTGTGGGTATGTTCAAATGTCACTTTAAACTTAACATGTCCCAAATTGGACTAATTAAATTCTCTTATAGTCAGTTTTTCCAGCAAACCATATCCATCGTGAAGGCAACACCAGCTACCCAGACATTAAGCTAGAAAGCTGAGTGTTCCCTGAATCTTCCATATCCATTTACTTGCACGGATATACACACAAAGGTATCCTGCCAAGACTATATGCTACATCTGTGAATCCAACATGGCGTAATATTAATCTATTCTTAACAATGGAAAGTGTGGTTAACATTCAGCAGGGCAATCTTTTAGTATCCTGGAATGATAGATGTGGATTCCTAATGCCAAGAAAACTGGGTTTGCACTCTGGCTCTGCATTCTGTGGTCTTCGGAAAGTTAGTGAGCCTTCTTAAATCTCAGGGTTGTCATGTGCCAAATAATAATGACCTCACACATTCTTTGGAAAGATTAAGTGGAATAAGTTATAAGCAAGCTGCTAGTGACATACTGATACTTTTAAGAGGCCTTCAAAACATTTAATTTCTCTCATTTTTTTCCCTATTAAATGAGGCAGTCCCCCTTGTTTAAAAATTTCTTGGCTCAAATGTTTGCAATGTGCCCCTCCCCTCAGAAAAAAGATTGTAAAAGTAATTCATCTATGCTTTACAATTGACATTGACAATGTAGTGGAAGCTATCTGGAGGGTGTGTGATGGAACATCTGATCTGGTCAGTTCAATCTCTTTAAACAATAGAGTAATATGTATGTTTTTGTTTTTATTCTGTGAGGTAAAGGTTGTTTCTTTTTGTCACTCCTACGCTAAGATTACTGTAATTCAACTCCAGAATTAGCATAGTTAAAGGAGTAGATTGTGCCAAAAATAACCTAGGTTAAACCCCTGGGGAAAATTAATATACACTTAAAAAACAAATGACAGGAAAATAAATCAGACATTTTTTAGGGGCTGGGTATCTGCGTAAGGAGAGCCAGTGGAGAGGGTGGATAAGGATGAATATGGCTGAAGTAAATTTACATGTCTGTGAGAAAAGAGAGCAATGAAATCAGTTGAAATTGTTTGAAGAAGGGGAGGAAGAAAAATGAAGAGTGACAAAGGGGATGAAGTGGGTGAGGTATATTATGTGAGCTGTATAAATGTCACAGTAAAACCCCCTTGTACAACTAGTGTATACAATAAAGACATTTAATACATTATAGGAACAGATTCATAGGAGTAAAGTTCTGAGTTTTGGATTCAAATTGCCTGAGTTCCAATCTCCTCAGTCACAATAGGCAGTTACTTAACTCTTCTATAACACAGGATTGGTATAGGATTAGCCAATACAAGAAAGGTTCAGGACAAGGAAAGAAGAATCAGTTTAATCCCTCACTGAAGACCCATGGGATCCAACGCTCTTTCTGTGAGCCTCGGTATCCAGATGTTTCTTTCTGTCCACAGGAAGAGCTCAGGGAGACCATGTTTGTGAAAACTGTAAGAATTAGATATTGTGCAGTAAATATAGCCACTGAAAAAAAACACTTAAGAATTTTTCTTAAAAAAAAAACTAGACTTAGATTTGATTTTCCATCTTTGTGGTAAGCATATAATCGGGATTATTTTATAACCAATCTATTTTATATTAAGCCTAACAGTTTGATAATCTTAATAATAATTCCTGGTCCAATATTCACCCAGGGAATGACCTTCTGGAACCAATGCTCCATTAAGAGTCACCACTGCCCACTTCATGGAAGGTGTCATTAACATGTCCTAAAGAAACCTGTAACCCAAACAGCAGCAGGGCAGCAGGGCTTACAGGACAATGACTGACAAAAGACCTTTGAGAGAATTGATTGGATTTTACAAAGATTCTTAATTTCCAGTATAATGAGATATATATGTATATGTATAATATATATTAAGTATATTTTAACTCTTGTATCATGTAGATTTCATGAAGCATTTGGAAATTAAGGCTTCACTCAAAATGAGTGAAGCATATTAGAAAATAGGAGTGCAAGATACAGAATGAAAAGTAGAACCTTATATTGCTAGCCCACATAGCATTTGATGGTAGATGGACTTGTGGGAGTAGGTGAAGATGAAAGAGATTGTTTAAAAATAATAACTTTCTGGAGCCAGTACACAATGGAGAGATTTTACAGCATTTGTTATAGTGGCTCATCTGAAATGAGAAATGTAGCTCAACGGTATTGCACATGTTTAGCATGTTCAACGTCCTGAGTTCTATACCAAGCACAGAGGAAAGGCAGAATTCAATGACTAATTCTTTCTCTCTTTATTTATGAATGCATTTTAAATGCATTTCAGCACTTAATTGTACTTGTCAAAGAAAAGTATGCCCCAAGTTTTAAAATCTTTCCTTTTAGAGTCTATTACTCTTATTAAAATAGTTCATTTTCATTTTAACAACCCTCAGAAATTTTCTGATATGCAACACACATATATACATATATATATGTATATATACACAGATATATACATGTATCTTTATAAATATATAGTGTAATGTAATGTATCTGTAGCATATCTTCTAATGCCTGGCCTCAAAATGTATGGAACCAGTCAACCTCTAGAAAATATTTGTATCATTGGAAAATATGTACTAGATTAAGTTCTAATAAAAAATGAGACAAATGAGGGAAACCATTGAGCCTATGTTCCTTTGAGTCTGGCTTACTTCACTTAATATGATTTTTTCTAAGTCTTTCCATTTCCTTACAAATGGGGCAATGTAATTCTTTCTTACAGCAGCATAGAATTCCACGGCGTATAAATACCACATCTTGTTGATCATCAACTGAGGGACATCTGGGTTGGTTCCATATCTTTGCTATGGTAAACAGTGCTGCAATGAACATCGTTGTGCTAGTGGATTTAGTATGTCCATGTTTCTGGATGATTGGGTAAATGCCATAATCAGTAGAAAACTTGGGCTCTCCTAGCAGAAATTTACAATACAACAAAACCTAGATACATAAGGCCATATAGAATGATGCTAAATGAAAGGACCTCCAGGATATAGAAACAAAAGCCATATAATGGGTAATTGTTGTCCTTAATGTACTATGTTATCTCTCATCTCTTTTGCTATTCCTTGGTTATCTCATTTTGTTACAGTATTTCACCTGGTTATCTGATATATTGTATATATGCATATTTGGTTATTTGAAGTCAAATAGGGAAGGGAGAAAAACAAGATGAGGGGCGGGGGTGGGGAGAGGGAAATGGGGCCCAAGACATGAGAAAGGGTATCAGTGTATGTGAAGTAATGCACCTTCTATCTGGTGAATATAATGTAACCCTTCTATTAATTACAATAAAAATATTAAAAAAGAATGAGACATAAATGCCACAAATAAAGTAGTACACATAATCTGAAAGCTTTTCTTTTTAAAGTTTGATTTGGTATCCTGTCTCATGATGATCAGGGCAGATGCCCAGGAGTGTTGTGGCTGGATCGTAGAGAAGATCTATTTTTAATTTTATGAGGAACCTTCAAACTGCTGTCCAGAGTAGTTGAGCTAGTTTACATTCCCACCAGCGGTGCAGTAGGGTTCCTTTTTCCACATATGTCCCCACCAATATTTGTTGTTGTTCGAATTTACAACTGCTGGCCAATCTAATTAGAGTGAAATGAAATCGCAGAGTTATTTGGTTTGCATTTCCTTCATGACCAGGGACATGCACATGTCCTCATGTGGCTTGTGCTTTGTTTTGTTTTGTCATTTTAACCTCCAGTTCTGAGAAGTCTATCCTTAGCTCTCTTGCCCGTTTTGTGATTGGCTTATTAAGTTTAGGAGGGGTTAGTTTCTTGAGCTCCTTGTATATATTGAATATTAGATCTTTGTTGATATATTGTTGGTAAACATCTTTTCTGAGTTTGTTGGCTGTCTTTGTAGTTTAGTAACTCTGTCCTTAGCTGGGCAGGAACTTTTCATTTTGATGTATCTTGTGCCCCTGAGACTCCAGTTAAGAAGTTTCTACCTATACCTGTAAATTCTCATGTTTCTTCTACTCTTTCTTTCACTAGTTTCAGTTTCAGGTCTTATGTTGAGATCTCTGATCCACTTTGAGTTAATGTTAATGCACGGTGACAAGCAAGGATCCACAATTAATTTTCTGAATATGGATGATATGTTTTCCCAACACCAATTTTTCTCACTGTATCCTCCTCTCTGAATTCCTTTAAAAAATATCACTGAATAGTGAACACCAGTTTCTTTTTGATAATGTAAGACCCTGACATTCAGTTCCTGATAAAAGGAGGACACTATAAGGAGACAGAGAAAAAGGGCCTTGTCAAATATTAAGTAATATAAGCAACCTATTCCTAAGAGATGAGTTGTTAACTAAGATCTTTAGTCAATTTCAACTTATATCACTTAAAGATCATTGATCACTCTAAATTTCACATATCTGCTATCACTCATAATCTAGCCACCCCAAACATTGTCTTCAAAAGTGATGACTCAGAGTGTCACAGTCTATAGTAAACCTTTGAGATGCAAATGAAACCAAAAATATGCTCATGAATCCATTCAACCCTTTCCTTCTCTACCACCTCTATTTTCTTCCACAGCACTACCTGAGACTACCTTGCATATGCCATTACCTCCATAATTACCTGTAATCTGCCTATCTCCAGGGTTAATGCCATTTCTGCAGAAAAACATTTCCAAGTTCTGTAAACTACATTTGCTTCTCTGATTATCTCCTCCCCTTTAGAAGCCATCCTTCTATATAGCATAAATGATTTCCTCTTCTGCAGTTTTACATTTGTTACTATATTTGGTTACCCGCTATGGTTTTCCCCCATGGTGTGTGAAGACCTTAGAGACGTTGTGTTCACTTTAGCAACACATCTAATATATGTGCATGTGGAATAGGTTTACCACACACTCTGCTCCTAAAGCACATCTGATGAGTAAGTGAATTCACTTAAAATAAATGAATTCAACAAAGAGGGATAGTTTTATTTCCTCTTTCCCTACTTGGATCCCCTTTATGCTTGCTTCTTGCCTTATTGCACTGGCTAGGAATTCTAGTACTATGTTAAAGAGGAGTGGAGAGAGTGGGCATCCTTGTCTCGTTCCTGATTTTAGAGGAAATGGCTTTAGATTTTCACCATTAAGTGTAATACTAGCAGTGGGTTTGTCATACACAGCCTTTATTACATTGAGGAATGTTCCATGGATTCCTAGTTTCTCCAGAGCTTTTAACATAAAGAGGTGTTGGATCTTGTCAAATGCCTTTTCTGCATCTATTGAGACAATCATGTGATTTTTGTCCTTGCTCCTGTTGATGTGTTGAATTATATTAATTGATTGCGTATGTTGAACCAGCTTTGCCTCCCTGTGATGAATCCAGTTTGATCATAGTGTATAATTTTTTTGATGAGTTGTTGTAGTCGGTTGGCCAGTATTTTGTTGAGAAGTTTTGCATCGATATTCATCAAAGAAATAGGTCTATAGTTCTCTTTCTTTGATGAATCTCTGTCTGGTTTGGGGATGAGGGTTATACTGGCTTCATAGAATGAGTTTGGTAAAGAACCTTCATTTTCAATTTCGTTGAAGAGCTTGAGGAGCATTGGTGTGAGCTCTGCTTTGAAGACCTGATTCTGTATTTAAAGAATCCTATAGACTCTACTCCCAAGCTCCTTGAGCTGATTCAAAACTTTGGAAGAGTAGTAGGCTATAAAATTAACCCTCAAAAATCAACTGCCTTCCTTTACGCCAACAGTGAGAGGAACGAGGCAATAATCAGGAAAGCAACTCCTTTCAAAATAGCCTCAAAGAAAATAAAGTACCTAGGAATAACCTTAACTAAGAATGTAAAGGACCTCTTTAATGAAAACTTTAAAACCCTAAAAAAAGGAAATTAAAGCAGAAGTAAGGAAATGGAAAAACCTCCCATGCTCCTGGATTGGAAGAATCAACATTGTGAAAATGACAATCTTGCCAAGGGCTATCTACAAATTCAACGCAACACCCATGAATATCCCAATGGCATTCTTTAAAGAAATACAAGAGGCAATTCAAAATTTCATATGGAATAATAAAAGACCCCATATAGCAAAAACACTTCTTAGCAGAAAGAACAGCGCTGGAGGAATTTCAATTCCAAACTTTAGACTCTATTACAGGGCTATAATTCTCAAAACAGCTTGGTACTGGCACAAGAACAGGCCTGAAGACCAATGGAATAGAACTGAGGACCCATTTAAACCACAGACCTATGGCCACCTAATCTTTGACAAGGGAGCCAAAAAAATAGAATGGAAGAAAGACAGCCTCTTCAACAAGTTGTGCTGGCAGAACTGATTAAGCACCTGCAGAAAACTAAAGTTGGATCCTTCTTTGACACCCTGCACTAGAATTAACTCCAAAATGATCAAAGACCTCGAGGTAAAAGCTGACACACTGAAAACTTTTCAAGAAGGAATAGGAGATACACTAGGCCTCCTTGGCACAGGTCGACACTTTCTTAATAAGGACCAAGAATCACAACAAATCAGAGAAAGGCTGGATAAGTGGGACTGCATTAAACTGCGGAGCTTTTGTATGGCAAAGGACATAGCTAGTAAATTAATTAGGAAGCCTACAGAGTGGGAGAAGATCTTCACCAACCATACAGCGGACAAAGGCCTCATATCTAAAATATATCAACAACTCAAAAAATTGAATCACTCCAAAACTAACCTCCAAAGTAACAACCATCCCATTAAAAAATGGGCCAAAGACTTAAAGAGAGTCTTCTCTGAAGAAGAAACAAAAATGGCCTATAGACACATGAAGAAATGCTCAACATCTCTGGTCATAAAAGAAATGCAAATCAAAACAACTCTAAAATTCCACCTCACTCCAGCTAGAATGGCCAGGATCAGGAAAACGAATAATAACAGATGCTGGAGGGGATGTGGCCAGGAGGGATCACTACTACACTGTTGGTGGGAGTGCAAACTCGTTCAACCACTATGGAAAGCAGTGTGGCAGTGCCTCAAAAGGCTAAACATAGAACTCCCCTATGACCCAGCAATTCCACTACTTGGCATTTACCCAACCATCCAGAATCTAGGGCATACTAAATCCACTAGCACAATGATGTTCATTGCAGCACTTTTTACCATAGCAAAGATATGGAACCAACCTAGATGTCCCTCAGTTGATGAGTGGATCAACAAGTTGTTGTATGTGTACACAATGGAATTCTATGCTGCTGTCAGGAAAAACGACATTGCCCCATTTGTTAGGAAATGGAAAGACTTAGAAAAATCATATTAAGTGAAGTAAGCCAGACTCAAAGGAACTTAGGCTCAATGGTTTCCCTCATTTGTCATAATCAGTAGAAACCTTGGGCTCTACTAGCAGAGATCTGCAATAGAGCAAAACCTTGATACATAAGGCCATATAGTATGAAGCTAATTGAAAAGACCTCCAGGATATTGAAACAAAAGCCATATTATGAATGATTGTTGTCCTTAATGTACTATGTTATCTCTCATCTCCTTTGCTGTCTCTTGGGTATCTCATATTGTTACAGTATCTCACTTTGTTATCTGATACATTGAATTTATTTGTATTTGGTTATTTGAAACTTGATAGGGAAGGGGGGAAAACCAATACAGGGAGTGCGTGGTGGGTCGGGGGAGGGTAATGGGTACCAAGACATGTGAAAGGGTATCAATGTATGTGAATTAATGCACCTTCTATCTGGCAAATATGTAACCCTTTTATTAATTACAATAAAAAATATAAAAAAATAAATGAATTCTAATAAGTGAATTCCTGAGGGGAGGAGACACATAACTCTGGTTTGCTGTAAAATGCCTCTTGCATGTGGCTGAACCTTAGAAAACACCTGCAGGGTACTTTAATATCAGTTCAGTGAAGAAATCAAGGAAAGAATTCTATTCTACCCACCAACAGGCAATTACAAGCAGAACACCAGTGCCTCACACCTGCAATCCTAGCTACACAGAAGGCTGAGATCTAAGGGACAGGATTCTAATACAGTCTGGGAAAAAAAATGTCTGTATGATTCTTATCTCCAATTAACCAGAAAAAAGTCCCTAAGTAGAGATGCATCTCAGGTGGTAGAGAGCCAACTTTGAATAAAAATGCTGAGAAAGGACATGAGGTACTCACTGACTTCAAGGTCTAGTCCTGGCACGCATGTGAACACACACACACACACACACACACAACACACACACAATTTTCTACAATTCTTTGTGTTCGATTTTTATGCATTTCTTTTCCACTCTTGTTCTTTGCCCCAGATTGAACTACACAGAATTTACCTCTCTTCTATATAAACAGAGGGCATACCATCTCTGTTTGACATTCTTCTTCAGCCAATTTTCGAATGACATGACATTTTCTTCCGTGCTTCATTTTCTGCACATACCTTAGCTTCCACTTCAAAAGTGCTGTCCAAAACCATATAATAGCATAACAAGGATACTGTCACCCTAGTTTTCACTGTGTTTTTTTAATTAACAACATCTAATTACATACCTGGGCAGACAGGCTCCAGTATTAACTTATAGTGAACTTTCAACATACTATTAAAGTCCAGGAATGTGATTAAACCAGGTCATCTGCTCCTAGCATTTCTGTATTTATTTGTGAATATGTGAGCATTTTTCATTTATTTGTAGAGTCAGTGAGATTTCCCTCTAATTTTTATACCTGTGACATCTTTTGGAGTCCTTGTTGTTCCTGAAATCATTTGTGTGTCATTCAACATCCCAAATGTTTGTTGTACCCCTGCACCTATTCTTTCTCTCTGCCTCTTTCTCTTTCTTGTCTCTCTCTCTCTTTTCTCTCTTCTCAACCCGCCCCACTCCTCCCCTCTGTTTCCAATCTTAAAACTCAGCTCTCAGTTGGGTGTGGTAGGGCCTGAAATTCTTGTGTGTGAGTCATAAATAAGAGGATCAAGGTCCAAGACCAACGGAGACAAAAAGTGACCTTTTGCTTTTAGTGATTTTTCTTTTTTTAGACCCTACCAGAAAACAATCTAAATTCAGAAGGGGCCAGGCATGGTTCAAGTGGTAAAATGCCTGTCTAGCAAGTATGAAGTCCTGAGTTCAAACACAAATACTGCCAAAAAGAAAGCAAAGAAAATGAAAAGATAATATTGCTCCCATATCTTCTAAGAAGTCACTCTGCATTGTTACCTTTTGAACTATTTTTTTCAGGGTCCTTTGATATCTTTTTCTACTAGTTCTTCTGTTTGTTTAAAGTCAGGAAATAACTGTTTGTTGATTGTCTCTCCTGAGCCATGGACTGAGCTAGGAACTGGAAATACAAACAAGAGTAAGTCTTAGCCTTTGTCTGAAAGCCCATTTCTCTAAAGCCCCTTGGCTTTAGCTTATCATGGGACAACTCTTGATCTAATCATGACTTGAACTAAAATGTAAATTTTGCAGAATCCTAGGCCAATGGATCCAGCCAAGACTTCCTAATCTCTGCAGAGCTCCAAATGCTTCTTTTCAGTGGGTTACTAGATACCACTAAATTATCCCACAAAAGGTCTCAGAGTTAGCATGGCCAAAACTTAAGATTATTTATCACAACCCCCAGCCACCTTCAGGACACTTCCTGCCCTCCTGACCTTGATTAATGGTACTATCACTTCTCCAAACAGCAATCTGGAAGTTACTCTAGATTTCTCATTGTTTACCTTTCCCGTAAAAATGTCACCGGGTCCAATCAATTTATCTTACAATACCTCTCAAGTAGCTCTCTTCCTGCACAGGGACTATTGCTGCTACTTTAGTTATTGTTGTCATTAGAATTGGCTATTCTTAGTATTCTACTTCCAATCCCATTCTCTCCTAAGTGCATTCTCCATACTCCCTCAAAGGGAACTAAGGACATTTATGATAAATTTATTCTAGCTCGTAGGACAAATTCATGGAAAAAAAGAAGCAGGGAAAACTAGAGGCAGAGGGAAAATAATCTAGGAAATTATGATAAAGCTAGGAATACTATCTAACATTTGCTTTGTTCTTAGAATTTACTGTTGCCTAAGTGCTTTAGATGTGTTATTTCACCATAGATGCCTCTATGAAGATTAATAAGAAAACTGAAAAGTCAACACATCGAAGGCTGCTTACACCTGGCTACTTACTTAGTAAATCTGAATCCACCATGTCTCTCTACAACTCAGGTTCTTAATCACTCACGATGCAGCCTCCTAGAAATGAAATCAAAGGGCAAATTAGATGTTGTGGAACTATGCATTTGCTGAGGAAGGTCAACAACTATAAGTCCTATCAAATACCTACCCAGAGGAGAAAGGAGTATGTTACAAGAAACTTACTCTTAGAGAATAGAAGTAAAGTAAGTTCCTATAGAAAACACTTCATGATAAATTAAAAATAATTTGGAAAGTCACAAAAGACATTTGGGGTCAGGCATGGGGCACAAGCCTAGAGGCCTAGCACTTGAAAATATGAAGAGGCATATCTCAAGACTGGGGCCTGTCTGACCTAAACAGGGAAATCCAGTCCGCAAAACAAAACAAAAACAGAAATATCTTTGATGGCTCAAAGCCATGAAGTTCTATTGGTAGAATTTTTATAGCTTATAAGCAACAGTAGATAAAGGCCACATATCCACTGTCACACCATGCCACACCTACGTGTTGACAAAAGTAAATCTTCCATATTCCAACATTCCCTTTATTGATATTAACTGGGAAGGAAACCCCCACTACCTTATAAAATTGGTGCTTGCTTCAAGCATTCTAAAAATACCTTGTAAGACTCCAGGCAGCTCTGGCCATATGCCAACAGCCAAATCAATGAGGCTCCAGGTCTGACCCTGTTAGATGCATTGTATTCAGCGAAGGCTGCTGGTACCTTTACAGCTTTTCCAGCCAGTTCTAAAACTTTGAAGGCAGGTCACTGTACCAGGGGAAAAGTATTTCTGTCATCTCTTTGACAAAGGTCCTTCAATGTTATACAGGGATCCTGTTTGAAGCCTAGGAACCATTTTTCAGAGTAATATATAAATAGTTTTTGCTTTAAAAATTACATTCCAAAAGAAGCCAATAAAATTGGATGTGTGTGGCCAAAATATGGTTTAGCAAAAATAGGCTTAAAGCATTGAACAATAAAACATAAAACAACTGTAGCTTTTGAAATGATGGTCAAAATTCTATTAAGAGATATCTATACCATCAGTCCATGAAGAAATTGATCTAATGGATGGCAAACCATTGGATAAAGGATAAAGAATGCGCTTTCTCTAAATAATGCAAATATTTCATGGCATCAGATGATGATAATAAAATGTATTCTTTTCCAAGTCATACACATTTATGATAAGGGGTCAGAAAGTAAACATGCCCATATACTTCAGCAAATGTTTCCTAACTCCCAAATAAGAAAAGCAAATTAGCTCATAGCTTTTCTATTTTCAGTAGTGGCTGGGTGTGTAACTCCACACTTCATAAATGCTAGGCAAGCGTTTTGCCAGTGAGCACCATCTTCAGCCCCCCTTTTGGCTTAAATGAGACTGTCCATATGTGAAAACATTGTAGAAACTGATGAGTTACATAAAACAACTGGTAGGAAGTACAGCAAGTGTGAAGGCAGAAAGAGCTAAGCTTACTTTTTCAGCACCATCTAGGGAAGAGGGAGCACTGTCTTGCCTTTTAGAATATATTAACCTTGCAAAAGTGTTTTTGGCTATGACAAATCTTACCTGCTATGTATTGCAGTTAAGTTGCCTTTACTGTGCTCTGTGTTAGAGACCTATCACTCAAGAGCAGTCCATTGGAGCTGTACATTAAACCGCACACATGCTAAGCAAATTACCACTGAGTATACTACCAATCCCATCCTGTGTCTCTATATGTATACATGTGTATACATATACATGTATGTATGTATCCACTCATATGCCCATGTATATATCAATATACATATCTATATGAGTATAGATATGTATGTGTGTATATATATGGCTATATGTGTAAAACACATATATAGTACTTTAACATAAGCAAAAAATCTATCTTTCATGTGTTTATTGGGAGTGGATTTTTATTTATTATTTGAGGTTTTTTTCTTGTGTGTGTGATGATACTAGAACTTGAAATCAGGTCCTCTTTTTTGCATGTGTATGTGAGTTGTGGGGCTTGAACTTGGAGTCTGTGTACTGACCCTGAGCTCTTTCACTCAAGGCTAGCGCTCTACCACTTTGAGGCATCCTACCACTTCCAGTTTTCTGATGGTTAACCAAGCATTAAGATTTATGATCCTCAACAGGATCTTAAGACCTCTGAGCTATGTAAACATGGGCAGGGAAGAAGCAATGACCGACATTTTTAATTCTAGCTACTCAACAGGCCCAGGTTCAGAACACTATGGAATGAAGTCCTCTGGGCAAAAAGTTATCAAGATCTTATCTCAATAAAGAAGCTAGGGACACATCTGTAATCCCAGTTGTCCAAGGCAGGCCCAAACAAAAATGCAAGACTTTAAAAAATAAGGTATGGTTCAGTATTAGAACAATTGGCTAGGCCTTGAGTTCATAAACATGAAGAGAAAGCTGATACTCTACAACTCTAAGGAGACCTCAAGAGATAATTTGGCTGACCAAAGGATCTACTAACTTTTTTTGTGTGTGTGAGCAAGGACCTCACAATATAGCCCAGGCCTGCATCAAATTTGTAATCCATATGTATCAAGAGCAGGAATTACAATTGTGTACCAACACTCCCAGCTAAACTGCTTTTATTTATTTATTTTTATTCTATGATACATCTGCTGGTCGCCTTAACAACAGCTTTGCCTTGCTCTTAGTTAATTATCCTTTCTTCACAAATAACAATTCAGATATTTCTTATTTCAGTCTGTCAAGAATTCCTTTATTTGAAGGGGGGGGGGTATTCCAGTACCAGGTGCTGTCCCTTACCTTTGTACGTAAGGCTGGTGCTTTGCTACTTCATAGCTCCATTTTTTTACTTTTTGGTGGTTCATTAAAATAAAAATCTTACAGACTTGTCTATTCAGGCTGACTTTGAACCGTGATCCTCAGCTCTCAGCCTCTCAAGTAGCTAAGATTATAGGCACGTGCCTCCAGGGCCTGGCTGAATCCGTCAAGAATTCTGACCAACTTTTCATTGTAGTGTTTAGAAAATACATGGAATGCCTGTTCAAAGCTGTCCTTCCACCAATGCCTTATAGCAAGTGAGTGCTAACCAGGCAAGTACCGCTTCCTGGTTTTAACACTACCAAAATATTATGGGAATGAGAGTATTCTTTAGTTAAGAACAATAGAAGAAAGCACTTTTGTCTTCCTTTCCTAGGGTTTCCTCCCTCTGCACATGCCAGAGATTTTAAGAATCTGGATAAAGGAAGAGGCAGGCCAATAACAATATTGTACTAAATACATGACTATTTAGAGATTGGCCATGAACTCTGAGGATACCCACAAAACTAGAAGCAAACTTACAAATGCTTACAAGGGAATTTACCATTTGTTCTTGCACAAAGTGTGAGTCTGTCTCCATTGTCCTGGGGACCCCAGCCTGGGACTGCCAGTGGTCTCCTTGTTGATATAGGACTGTCCTAGAACAAAGAAAGTTGATGACATAAACATATCCTTTCCCAGCACTGGTGTTGCATGTGATTTAACCTTTAACTCTTGCTTGTTGATGTAGGTGAGATGTCAAATATTTTCTGTTGAGCTGTTTGGCAACTGTTTAAAGTATTTTCATCATTCTTTCACTAAGGCAAAGCCAGGCTCAAGCTAACCGGGTCATTGTAATAGAGACACACCCCCGGCGCCCTTGCTTCTGCTCTCTAGGCCACTTCCTCCAGACTGAAACAGGAAAGTAGCCACAAAGAGCAGGGATCAGCCTGGTAGTCACTGTAAGTCTGCAGTTACTTAGAGTGTCACTTCCTATGGTTTTAAGGAATAAATCATAGCAGGGAATAAAGGCTGAGATCCTGTGGCCAACAGCAAAAAAACTAAGTTGTGACACAAACAATAAGGCTCCCAGCATTCGATGCTGTAATTCCTTTTTTCTTTCCTTAGACCTAGAGCTAAAGCCTCTAACTCCTTCTAGATCAAACCTCTGACAGAACAGCATAAAAAAGGCACCTTATGTCTACTTCACGCTGAGAGGAAATCCACCACAACTATTTCTAAGGTTGAACTGAAACCCACCCAAGTCTAAGTAGACCGGACAAATATTTTACATGGGATGTGTTTCTGGTTAATGCTTAAGGTCAAGGTATAAAGTTCTTACTGGCTTTGCTTTAGCAAGACAAAGGTCCTTCCACCACCAAAAGAAACAGAAAACAGTAAATATTTTCAGTATAAGTCACATGTAATTTTTCTTCACATAGTGGACATTCTTGATCTCAGAAATTTTAAGAGAGAATTCCACTGAAAAAATTCACTCCAGCTACCAGCAAATAACAGCATATAGCCAACATACACCTGGAAAAAGAACTTGGATAAATTTAGCATTTTCAGGTTTTCAGCCTGGAGCATGAACTAGTATCTTGGAAAGGAAATCTGTTTCATTAAAGAAAATTGGTCATGCCAAATGCACAAAAATAACAGTGGGAGGTGATAGGGTGGGATGGGTGGAAGAAGGTCAGAGCATGACTCAGAGAAGCTTGGCTTCTATAATTAATATCCTAAGCCATATTACTTTACATTTAAAATAGAAATATATGGCCAGAGGGCAAAAACTAACACCTAGCCACAAAGTAAAGTTTCTAAAGTCATACACATGTATACATTATCCCATAGTTATGTCATGTCTAAACTATATATGCATTTTGGTCCTGCTGCTTTTATTCCCTAGTACTGTACATTAAACCTCACACATGCTAGGCAAATTACCACTGAGTATACTACCAATCCCATCCTGTGTCTCTATATGTATACATGTGTATACATATACATGTATGTATGTATCCACTCATATACCCATGTATATATCAATATACATTTATATATGAGTATAGATATGGATGTGTATAGATATATGGCTATATGTGTAAAACCACATATATAGTACTTTAATGTAAGTGAAAGTTAATATATCTTTCATGTGTTTATTGAGAGTGGATTTTTATTTATTATTTGAGGTTTTTTTCTTGTATGTGTGATGGTACTAGAACTTGAAATCAGGTCCTCTTTTTTGTGTGTGTATTGTATGTGAGTTATGGGGCTTGAATTTGGAGTCTGGGTACTGACCCTGAGCTCTTTCACTCAAGGCTAGTGCTCTACCACTTTGAGGCACTCTACCACTTCCAGTTTTCTGGTGGTTAACCGGGGATAAGAATCTCATACACTTTCCTGCTGAGGCTGGCTTTGAACTGCAATCTTCAGATCTCATCCTTCTCAGTAGTTAGCACTTCAGGTGTGAGTCACCAGCACCCAGCTCTGTCTTTTAGCTTTTTCACTCAAGGCTAGCATTCTACTACCTGAGTCACACATCAACTTCTGGCTTTGTGCTAATTAATTGGAGATAAGAGTCTGGGAGATTTTCTGCCTCCATTTGCTTCCAACCTGGACCCTCAGACTTCAGCCTCCTAAGTATCCAGGATTACAAGCATGAACCATCAGTGCCTACCTTGGTGCAGATTTTTAAATATCAGTTCTACATTGCATAACATTATCTCATCTACATTATTCACTGAAAAACTCAGAATTTTTCTCTAAAGAAAGTCCTAAATGACTTCAGATGTCCTTTGTATTTCCTCAGTCGCTCAGAATACCATGAGAGGAAGGGTTAGAAAATGAGATATCTTGGGGACATGGGACTTCTTTGACCTCTTAGACATTTTTTTTTGCCAGTCCTGGGCTTGGGCTCAGGGCTTGAGCACTGTCCTTGGACTTTCTCAAGGCTAGCACTCTACCACTTGAGCCTCAGCACCACTTCCGGCTTTTTGCTATGTATGTGGTACCGAGGAATCGAACCCAAGTCTTCGTGCATGCCAGGCAAGCACTCTACCACTAGGCCAAACTCCCAGCCCCCTCTTAGACATTTTTTACCCTCACTGTATGCAAATCGCTTAGTGGCCTGATGGACTGAAAGGGATCATGAACATGTCAAAAATGGTTTTGAAGATTGTCACTCAAAAGGATCATCTGTCATAAAAATTGAATCTGTAACAAAACAAACTTTAAGCCATCAATAAAGTACAGCACAGATTTGTGCTTTCCCTACAAGTTGAAGCATGGTGTATGCTAAGTTTCTAAATGTAGATTAGTAAACAACCTAATGCAACAATGACTGCTCAGAAAGTTAAGTGCTTTGTGGGCTTCATATTTGAACTTGAGGTAAACCAGAAAAAGCAAGGACCATGGGCAAGGTCAAATGAAGATCTGCTTGATACCAGTTGGTATATCAGCTTTAAATGACACAACTTAGTCAAGAGTCAATTTATATGATTGAATTAAGTTTTCCAACCCTAAAGTTTAGTCAGATTAGTTTTATATGGGGATGGTATGAGGATATCGTACATAATTCAATTTGTCAAAGAAACATTCTGCCCAAATAATATGGCAAAGTATTTGTTTGGTAGCATAGAGGCCATAGAACGAGGTACTAGTTTTAGTATTCTGTGTCTTTACTCACTGTAGCTCCAGGGAAACAAAGCCAAAGTTGTGAAAGTAAACAGGAACTCTATTGCTTGACCCATGTCCCTAGTCCAAAACTTTACATTAGTTTGCCCAAAACTTAAAGTCATCCAATGTGCCACAGCTGGAGGTTAGGTAAACAGAATGTCGTGGAGCCTGCAATAGAGCAAAATAGAGCAATGCACAGAAAAGAAAGAAGAAAGTAAACAGGAGGTCACTGGAGGAAACTGAAGGGGAAAGGAGGGCAAAGGATGAAATGAAATAACGGAAGTGGCGCTTATGATTGAAGTAAAACACATGGAAATATCACAATGGACCCTCTTATTATGGCTAATTAATGTACAACAAAAATAAGGACAAGTGCATCATACTTGAGCAACAGCAACAAAAGGAAGCATAAATGAGAACACTGGTGAATGTCCCTCTCTGGAGAAATCCACTAGTAAAAGCATTAGCGGTGAAAGCAGCACGTGGACAATGAGCTGTCCCATCATTAAGAACCCAAGGCATTTCATTTCCTTTCATAGGGTGTATTCCATGCTACAGACTTGTGCTGAGCACTCTCTGCTTCTCACGCCTTTGTCATTCAAGGAATCTCCTTTCCTACCTCTTTCTCTTCCACCATTCATTTCTATTCTTTTTTCTAGTCACCCTTCTGTTGAAAAAACACTTTCAATTAAAAATGTGTACTATATATTACTGCACATAACTCCATATTATGTATCAACGTATATGTGACTTTTACTATTGTAATTCTGAGTGTTAAAAATTGAGGTTATGTATACTAGCCTACTTGTTCCATGAGTGAACCAGTTATTACATTATCACATCCATACTCTAGTGTAACTTAGTACATTAAAATTAAATATGGAGCATGCCAACCTCATTGGAGATGGGTGGAAGATAGAGGAGAAAGTTAAAGCTGGTTCATTCTCCATTCCTATAGACTCTCTGGCTATTTATAAACATCTCTCCTCAGTCTTGCCTTCCACAATTCCTGAGTTCTCTTCACACTGTCATTTAGTCATTGTTTTCTGCTTCCCGTTTCTTGACACATGAATTTTTGCACTATGTTCAATGTTTTTATATCACAGTTTTTCTACGATCTTCTGTCACCAGACCCACTTATTATTTTTTTTTTGCCAGTCCTGGGTTTGAGCTCATGGCCTGAGCACTGTCCTTGGACTTTCTCAAGGCTAGAGATCTACCACTTGAGCCTCAGCACCACTTCCAGCTTTTTTTCTATGCATGTGGTACCGAGGAATCGAACCCGGGTCTTCATGCATGCTAGGCAAGCACTTTAACCACTAGGCCAAATTCCTGGCCCCACCACCAGATCCACTTATATTGAGCACAATTCTTGGATCATTCAGGTATATAGTAATGTTCATTTAGAGATAAAGTGCCCATAAGACAAAACCATAAAATAGTTGTGTTTGTGATATAGTATGTCAACCTAACAAAGCAATTCAATTGGAATAAAGAGTCCATTTATTCTTTCCCGTAAAAAGAACTCAACTGATTGTTTTGGCTCATGCCACTAAAACAATAAGTCAATTGACTATTATTTATTCCCTCCTCCCACAAGTTTGTTTTCCTGTTTTCAAATGCTAGGGCTTCTTTTGGGGACCTTAATCTAGACCTAAATGTGGAATGGCTCCAAAAGACAATGAAGTATGTGCTTCAAGTTAACAACAACTAAAAGGTTTCATTTTTAAGAAGAAAGAGGGAGAAAAGATTCAAGCAGTAAAAAATTATAAAAAAATATATAAATGAAACACATGGTAGATGACACAAGAACTCTGGCTGAAAGCTGTTGAGTAAAGGGGACAGAAAAGAGAGCCATAAAGAGTTGACCTAACTAAATTACAGTGTGTGTGTGTGTGTATGTGTGTGTGATACCATTGTGAACCATTCCTGTACAATTAATACACAATAAAAATAAGGTGAAATAAGGATAAAAGCCAAACAAAGCAGGCTCTGTTGGGAAGTTAGTATGAAGTGAGAGAGGAGGGTTAACAGAAAGGAAAAATGAGGTTAAATTTGCACAAACATTTACATATACACATATGAAAAGCAAACCACAAAATTTGTTGAAGTTGTCCTAAGAATAGGGGTGAGAAGGGAGGAGGGAAGAAGACTATGGGGATGACATTGATCGGGGTGCATTATCTGGATATGTGGAAATATCACAAAGAAACTCCTTCAATAACTAGTGTCCGCTAATCAGAAATCTTTTTGAAAAATCCAATGCTACCTATAAAATTTACCAAACTACTTAAATGATGAAATGACATGCTAGCAATGCTGTCATAAATTGGTCATCTATCATAGCTATCATGGACTAATGCATCCATTTTGGAAGATAATTGGCATGATGCTGACAAAAATTCAAATGTGAATTGGAAGGTGTCTGAAATTTTTATACATCTAACCACAGGCTATTACCACGGTAAATATAGCCCATAAACCTAAACCTAAATTGAGCACCAAAATTTATGTTCAAGAATACTGTTTCTATAGTGGTATTCCAAATAGCAAATGACTGGCAGAAACCCATGTTATGATGATACTAAACTCAATCTATAGAATTTTACATATACCACCATTAAAAATCAGATTTTTTAGAGGAAATTTGTAGAAAACTGTGTTGTTGCACATGTAGGCTTATTTCCAAATTGAATATTAAAAAGTATTTAGTATTTAGGAAGATACAAACATATTAAATTTTAGCCTATATTTATTGTACAAAAGGTTTTGGCTATGGTATTTCCTACATGCATATGATAAGTATCTGTTCCTCTTCATTATTCCTTTTGCATCTTTTTAAACACATTCACTGTCCTATTTTCATATATGTATGTGAAATTCTTTTGATTATATTCAGCTCTCAGCATCTTCTCCTTTTGCTCTGCTTTGCCTCTGGTTTTATGTGTAACGATTCCCAATTTATTATATATATATGTAAAGAGATGATAGATAGAAAAAATAGTAATTAAAGTAATATATATATATCAAAATGGAGGTTGGATTTGGGTAGAAGGATCATAAGTAATTTT
The DNA here is from genome assembly GCF_031878675.1 of Megascapheus bottae. Lineage (NCBI taxonomy): Eukaryota > Metazoa > Chordata > Mammalia > Rodentia > Geomyidae > Megascapheus > Megascapheus bottae. The sequence goes on from NC_143512.1 coordinate 62,753,565, forward strand.
TAAATTGTTCCAAATTTCTCCCCATCATATATATCAGATTTTAACAAATACAAGTTTCAGAGTCATGATATAACAAAAGAAGTAACTAAAGGTGTGATGAAGCATAGCTGGCATTGTATCTACTTCAGATTGGAAGCTAATGTAGAGGAAGAGATCAGGAGTGTTTCTGTAGAAGTACCTGAGACACCCTATCTGGTTCAATCACTAAGCCATGTGAGGTGCCTGTTAGCCCAGCTACCTGGGACCCCAGAAATAGGAGCATCATGGACTGAGGCTGCCTCAGGCAAGAAAATACAAGACCTCCCTGAAAAATTCCTAAAGCAAAAGAGGCCTTAGGTGTAGCTGAAGTGGTAGAGTACCTGCCTGGCAAGCTCTGGAAGTTCAAACGTTCACACACACACAACTAAACATTTGTAACTTCTGCATCTACTTACCTTGCAATTTCCACCCATCTTATTCAATTCAGTCATGTAACCTGACAATAATAGTATTTCTTCCTTTTCTCACTCCTTTTTCTTAATTTCTCACTGTCATGTTTTACCCTTAGATATAACTGCCTGTCTCTGCCTCTGCTTTCTGCCAACTTAAGGTACTCTCCTTCCCCTTACCATAGCTGTGTGCTGATCCTTTGTATGCTTAGCAACATTGTCAAGCACAGTGCCTTAGGTTAAAAAAAAGTCTTTTAAAAACAGACTGCAACTAGACTTCAGATTATAGAGGAAATAATCTTTAGGAAAAATCTGACAAGAAGTTGCTTAAGCTGGATAGTGATGAAGAAACACCAAGAAGGAGGGGTATGTGTCATCTCAGATAAAGTATAGCCTTACCTGGAACACAGGATCCTAAACAAAAACCACAGACAACAGGCTTTATTACTCCCAAAGTGGCCCCTCAGCAAGGTGGGAGAAATGGTGATGAGTAACTTCCTGAATGGGAAGCCTCCATGAGAAAAAGGCAGGTCCACAGAAAGAACTCAGAACACCTGAAAGGCCGTCCCCAGCTAACAAGGGAGGTCTGACTGAGGACCACTGGTATGTGCCATGGATGGTGATAACAGAGAAGAGAAGCAAACCAAGCAGAAGAGAATTGAAAATAGAGCCAGTGTTTTACAAAGATCCACATTTTAAATGACTTATTCCCTCTCCCTCTCCCTCTCCCTCTCCCTCTCCCTCTCCCTCTCCCTCCCTCTCTCTCTCTCCCTCCCTCCCTCCCTCTCTCTCTCCCTCCCTCCCTCCCTCCCTCCCTCCCTCCCTCCCTCCCTCCTCTCTCTCTCTCTCTCTCTCTCTCTCTCTCTCTCTCTCTCTCTCTCTCTCTCTCTCTCTCTCTCTCTCTCTCTCTCTCTCTCTCTCTCTCTCCCTCTCTCTCATCATAGGGCTTGAACTCAGGTCCTGGGTGCTGTCCCACCCAGCGAGTGCTCTACCACTTTGAGCTACAGCTTCCACTTTCATGTTTCTGGTGGTTAATTGGAAAATCTCATAGATTTTCCTGCCAGGCTGGCTTTGAACCACAATCCTCAGATTTAGCCTCCTAAGTAGCTAGGATTATAGATATGAGCCACTAGCACTAGACTAAAAGGTATTTTATTTGTTTGTTTTGTTTTTAATATAAGAGTATAGATTATTGCTTAGATTAACCCATTCTTTGTTCTTAAATTCCAAAAAAAAATATTCATCAGCAGGGATACTTAATTTTCTCTGACACAAATTCTTTAAACACACACATACACACACACACACACACACACACACACACACACTCACACACGTGTAAAGAGCATCAAGCCTTGTTTCCCCTAGAATGATTTAATTTTGGAATCAGGTAAAGACTCCTTGGCCCAGTAGTACAAATTCCTGAGATACCCAGAGATGAGCGCATCTGTAAATGATGCCATGAAAACCTCTACCCTGCTTAGCTTGGAATTGTTGAAGGATAGGAAATAAATTGTCCCAAGATTTCTCTTCATTCAATCATGCTCTATGAGTCAAGCTATAAAGCATAGGTAAAAACAGCCTCTTGATTTAGGTCTTGACAAAATTACTCAAATTCTTCTCAAAGCCTGGGCCTAAAATGTGAGATCTCTTGTCACTTGAATGCAGAAGTCAATCAAGCATTTTTTTGAATATTAAGGAAACCCTGAAACTGGTTTTTAGCATGTTCTGACCACACTATCCAGAAAAACATGTTTTTAAAAAACCAGAAATAAAATGATAGTCTTCGTTTCAACAACACTACAATTCAAAGGAGCAAGATCTCCATGAGGACACCAAAAATATTGAGAAGTATTAACATAGAATGTAGAAATGTCAAAAATATTCAGGGGAAAAAAAAGTACAAGAGACTTTTGCAAAACATCTTTTCCTTTAGTAAGCAATTTGTTCCCAACTTTTTTTTTCCTACTGTGAATCCAGTCATAGTCTTCAGGAAACTTAGTGATGTCATTTCCTTTCATTGGCCAGTTACATAAATTCTGGGCAACAGCCAAGTACAACAGCCCTCAAACAGATGGCCATGTGTATTAATGCCAGAAAGTGAGAACAGCCATTTGCAGATACATTTTTGTTGGTTTTTTTTACCCCACACATGCTATAATGTCTGTTTTATAGCCTTTCTTATGAACTTATTTAGATCATTCTTGTCATTTTTCTAGGAAAAAAAAATCCCAAAGGAAGAAAGAAGTCATAAAATACAAAAGACAAATGAAAACTAAGGTGAAGAAAAGTATTGTTGGGAGAATCAAAACCATCAGAGCAGCCTGCACAATGCTTTTCACATAACCAACCATTCTAGGAAAGGAGTTTCTGGAGTTCTAGGAAATTTCAGGCAAGCCAAGTTTTATAGCAAAGCAAATGAATTCACCTTATGATCCTAAAGAAAAGGCTTGTTTATGTGGATTTTTTACACACACACACACACACACACACACACACACACTCTATAGGTTTACTTTTATTCTTTCAAAGCAAGTTTAAATGTAACTTTAATGTATTCCCAGCACTGACCTACACATCCCCTGATCCAAGTACATATTGATACAATCAAGAGAAGTTTACACTTTTGCAACTGTGAAGAATTTCAGTTATGCATAATAAAACACAGCAAGGAGGTTGAGGCTTTTCAGTTCCAAATATTCATTCTTTTCTGTCTGCCTGATTGATAATGCCATTTGCTCTCATGAAAATGATGTTAGTGTAATAATAAAGCAACTGTTAGGCCCAAAGAAAAGTACATCAATCCTTTCTAGATTCTGTCCATTAGTTTCCTTTGATATCTACAGATATGTGGATATGTTACAGGTATGTAAATTGAAAAGGTATCCTCCATCTTAAATACAAGTGACTTAAGTAGCATAAGTGAAGGAAAATTTCAGGGTTAAGATAATTATGGTGCTGATTCTTCTTTGTGAAAGTGGTACTTTATTTTCTGCTGTGTTTAAGCATTTGATTTCTCTTTAGTTCATTAAGTTTCCAAAGTATGTAACTACCCATTTTAATCTCCACTTCAATATATAGTAATCAAATGTCGCTGGCTTATTTGTTCACAAGTACTGATTAAATAACAATTACAAGTATAAGGTTGTGCTGAGTGACTGACAAAGAAGGCACTGGGGAATCACTTACTAAAACAGGTCATTCACATTTTACACACCCTCTATTTAAATATTCCTTTGATTGTTGTTTTTCTTTTCAATGTTTCTATCCAGTTTTTATGCTATTCTAACCTTTGGATTCCAGGAGAATATTTAGAACTCTGCTATTTCCCAGGAGACTTCTATACTTTTTGGGTCAGAGAAGGACAATTTTAGAGACCCTGTTACCTTGAGGTAGGATTGTGTCCTCAAAAGGGTTTTATGCTTATTTTGGACCCTGCCGCCCGAACTCCACCAGCAGAGTAATAAGTTCCATATGCACATTTTTTTGAAGAACACATTTTCAAAGCAGCAAATGTTTTGACGAATTGGCTCTTGGAGAGCCTAAATACTGTTATACACATCGTTTAGCATTTCACAAGGCCCCTACTGTTAAATTCTGGGAATGGGGCCAGGGCAACCTACCTACCTACTGGTGCTGTAAGTAATGTTAAAATATTGAGAATGCTTAACCATCATGCTTCACTAAAACATATTTGGAATGTGTGGATTGCTTTGTTGCAATGGATCTGTGTGATATGTGTGTATGAATGCGCATGTGCTCACACATCTGCATGCACACAAGTACACACACATTCAAGCAAAAAAAAAACAGGCTCTTATAGTCAATCAATTAACAACAACCTCCCCCTCAAATAAAAGCTCAACAATAGAACTTAATGTTTTAACTTTCAAAGCTTTTAACTAGAAGTTTTAGTGAATTCTGATCTGAAAAATATGTACCAAGAAAAAAATGGAGTGGTGCTAGGGCTCCAAGTTGTAAAGCATTAGGCTTGAGCTGAAGAACTTAGAGACAGTGCCCAGACCCTGAGTTCAAGACCCATAACCAACAAAAAAAAAGCAGAAAGGGACAGAAATATAGCAATGATTATACAATAAGTTTTCAATTTGCCATCTCCAGGTGAAGAAGTCCAGAAAGACTTCTTAATTGCATAGTATGGTCATCTCTAAGAATGCCATACATGTAACTCACACAATTAAACCTTCAGTAGCAGAGCGTTATCCAAATTTATTTCAGTGTGAAATTCACCTTCAATACTCTTTCCTTCCCTATTTCCTCACTAGGACCCCAATTCAGAAGGTCTGGAATTGGTTCCTAAAATTCTTATTTTTAAGCATTAGCTCTAGAAATTTAACATCCAGTATGGAAATCAGATAATCTTAGGAAATATTTTAGTACTTAAAACTGTACTATACTTACCTTAGGCTGAAAAAAATATCTATTGTTGAATAGTTTTCAGTTAACTTACCAGCTTTCAAGTTACTTTCATACAATCTGCTCTTTTGCTGAAATTTTATTTTCATTAATATTTTTAGCATTTCTTTTTTTCTTTGTTTGTTTGCTCAAGGTTTGCACTCTGCTACTTAGAGCCATACCCTCACTTTCAGCCAGTAGTTAACTGGAGATTAGGATTTCATGGACTTTCCTGCCCAGGCTCGCTTTGAACTATGATCCTCAGAGCTCAGCCTTCTGAGTAACTAGGATTTTAGGCATGAGCTACCAGTAGCCAGTCCTGTTTTGTTTTTTGTTTTTTTTTCCTTAACCATTTCTTATTATTCAGATCTCTATTAAAGAAAAATATTTTATGTAGCAATCCAAAAGTACAAGAGTAATCCATTTTAAAATTATTTCATGATAACATTTCCTTAAGATGTACTTTGTTGGGGAGGAGGGGAAAAGATCTTGAAGATAAAATGCCCAGGATTGCTGCTTATTGAAGAATAATACAATCCTGTGGTCTCTGATGCTATCATGCTATAGATGTGTTGGACTTGATTTCTCAAGAAGGTAAGTGTAACAAGGAATGCAGGCAATACATTCCTGTTAAAGCACAGCCATACTCTAGAACATTGAATCCTGCCGTCTTCCCTTAACAATCAAAAACTTTACCTCACTGTTAAAAGATTCAAGAAGGACAAGATGGCACTGGCCCAGGATCCCAGCAGGAACACAGCAGGTTCTAGGACAATGTGATCTTACTTAGCAAAACTGACTCAAAAGCGTATTTATCTCATAGATCTGATCTGAGATAAGGAGATTATTTATAAAGAGTCTGAAATGTAGATTTACCATAATTCCTAAGTATATGATTGCATTATCAATCAATGATTTACTATTGGCCAGACATGTATGAAATGGTCAACACTCCTGATCTATGAACAACGTAGTGACCTGGACAAAAAGGAAATAAGTAGTAAATATAAATCTTCCAATGTTGAATGAGGTGCCGGTGATTCTTGCCTATAATTCTGACTACACGAGATCCATGAATCAGGAGATTCTCAACCAGTAGCTTATCATGGCATTAAGTGTCTGTCATCCTAGCTAGGCACAAGGTAGAAATTAAAAGCGTGAAAGTTCCAGACTAGCCTGCACAAAAAAAAAAAATGTTCAGGAATCTCTATGTCAACAAAAGCTATGCATGGTGGTATGTTCCCATCTTCCTAGCTGTGGCAGAAAGTCTCAAAAGGAGGATAGCAGTTCAGGCGAATCCTGACAAAACATGCTAGACACTAATTATCAAAAATAACCAGAATAGAAAGTAGTAGAGCTATGTAACTCAAGCAGTACACTGCGTGCTTAGCAAGGATAAGGTCCTACCTAAATTTAAACCTTCGTTGTCACTGTTCTTGTTTTAATTTTCAAGTCTCACTAAATAACTGAGAGTTACATACCAAGTAGGCAATGTTATCTGAAATGGTCAGCACAAGCTTATTTCTCGAGGTGGCAGGATACCCTCTGCGGCTGGGGCTGTTGTTCCAGCCCCAGGCAGAGCATTTCAGATGGGGGTAAAACCATACCCAAGAAACAGAAACAAAGCTGTATGCATGAACTGGGAGGAGTGGAAAGATGGAACCAAGGGTAGGTAAGGCTCGGAGACAAGATTTCCTATTTGAATCTCCTCTAAACTGGAGACTAACATACTTGTATTTCAAAAGATTAAAAAGAAATGATTCTCATTTGAGAGCAGTGGCAGAGAAAGTATTTCAACTTCTCTTTTCTTTGGTTTGGTTTAGCTTTTGAAGGCTTGTATCCAAGGTCAAAATTCTTTGTGGTTGTCATATGTTCTGACTGAAGCTCATTTTTTTCTTACTTCATTACATGTTTTAAAAGTCACATAATATGTCTCATATTTTATTTTGGACCAAGAAACACCCCCCCACACACATATATGTACATATATATATGCATGCATGTTTTAAACATAAAGCAATTAATGTGCCTGATAAGTTGTGAGTAAAGAAAAAAATCATTGAATGCTTATTTAGTTAGAATTTTATGCTCAGCTTTCCAAACAATTATTCTTAAGCTGAAAAGACGCCTTTAGATCATTATCTGTTCAAATGCAACATATTTATGGTCTACGTGAGAATTTTTGTTTCCTAATATGATGCAAAATTATATTTTTCTTAGGAATTTATTTATGTTTCTATAAAATGAAGACTATTAGATGCAAAAATATTTAGGCATCATTGTAAATCAGTAAAAGTTAAAGATTTTCATAAAATTATTAAATTTTATCATTGGAGAATGCCATTAGAGTTCACTAGCTCTAAATATCACTATGAAATGAAGAAACTGAAGTTCAAAGAAGCAGGCACACTGATATACTCAGACCAAGAAGCTTCAATCACGCCATACCATGGCTGTTACTTTTTCCATGTACAAACTCACAAAGCCTGGTATGTTTGGATTCGTATAGAGGAAAACAGAAACCAAGACAATTACTCAGTCATTATGATCTGAGTACCTTTTAGTAGGCACTTATCTAGAATCAATTAATTTCTGCTTCCAATAGCTTGGAGTTTCATAATCAATGCATAGTAGTCCTAACATTTGAAAAATAGAGTCAAAATGTGCACTTGACTTGGTGGAGATTTAGTGGGATCTAGGATACCTAGGAGAATTGATATCCATTTTCTGGCTGTGACTAGATTCCTGGGCTCATCTACTTTTAAAAGCTATAATAAGTGATATAAATTGTGCAGTGATGTCATCTATGGGGTTGTAGTTCTTTCAGATGAGCACCGAGATTTCAAAACTGGAAACCTGTGGAAAGTTTTAGTTCTAAACTGAGAAACATTTTGCTTGGTTTTCTTCTGCTTTGTCAAAATAGGTCTCATCATGTAGCATAGGATGGCCAGATGGCCTTGAACTCATCAAAATCCTTCTGCTCCTGCCTCTCGAGTCAGCATCGGTATTCATCACTTTGAAGAAATATATGCAAAGTGATGCTTATGTACATTGTAAAGAACAGGACCCTTCCACTTTGCTACCAAGATCATCACAGCTTTACAGCTCTCAGATGTACAGCTCTCTCTTTAATTCCCAGTGTCTCCTAAGATACTGGGTATTACAGCCTCTGAGGCCTCCATGCCTGGCAGTTATCCATATCTTTGCCTAGGTTTCTGAAACTTGCCAATGGAAATGTTCACAGGGAGAAAGATTCGCTTTCTTTCCATCAATCTCTCTCATTCCATTATAGTACCAAATCAAAGCATTGTAATTTCAACTAAGAACATCCAAACTCAACATCTTAGTTCATTCAATTCTTCTCTTTTTCTAAAAGTTCAGTAATAGCCAAACATGTTAAAAAAAACCTTCATCAATGAAATATTAATGATTACCATAGGATAAAATAGAATCCATATTTTTGTAATTTAACTAAATGTCACCAGGTTATGACATTGTAGAAATAGTAAGCCTTAAAACATTTCTACATATTTGATTGAAGATATAACCAAAATAAGAGCCAAAAATGGGGAGCTAACCTTTAAGGTAGAAAAATTCTACATGTGCTATCTATTTTATGCTATCACATTTATGCACAAAACATACAGTAACTTTTGGTATAGAGAGAAAGAGAACTTTCCTATTTGGCTTTAATTTATTTGTGAGCAGAAAAAAAAACTTCTCAATGTTATTTTCAAGTGTTACTACCTTGTGAGAAATTGCTAAAATCCTCAATGCTCAAAACAAAACCATCATGTCAATTGCATAATTTATGTCTCCTCTATAATTTTAGATTCCTATGTTGCACTAACACTACCTATTATTTTATTACTGACTATATGAGGCTTGTACTTTGCCTTCCAACGTTCTAACCAACATGTTCATTCATTCATTCATCCATTCATTCATTCATTCATTCATCATCTACTAGGCCTTAACAGTGTTATAGGGCTTACTCAGAATAGAATTAAAATGCTATTGAGTGACTCAAGTATCTGTTAATGCAGTCTGTGAAAAAAAAACTTTTTTAAAGCATAGTAGAATATTTTAATAGTCATTACAGTTGTCCTTAAAAATAACTTAGACAGGAGCCGGGAGTTTGGCCTAGTGGTAGCGTGCTTGCCTAGCATGCACGAAGACCTGGGTTTGATTCCTCAGTACCACATACATAGAAAAAATCCAGAAATGGTGCTGAGGCTCAAGTGGTAGAGCTCTAGCCTTGAAAAAGTCCAAGGACAGTGCTCAGGCCCTGAGCTCAAGCCCAGGACTGGCAAAAAAAACTTAGACATATAAGACCCTGAGCAATTTCTTCTTACTAGCAGGATCAAGGAAAGAAAACTATTAAGGAAAGATTGTATTTTGAATTGAGATCCTTTGGAGATTAATAGAAAGGGAAATCACCTACAAAAAGTGCGAGGGCAAGGACAAATTGATATGTGATGGAGATAAAACATATCCAGTTGGACCAGAGTATATGACCAAGGACAGAAAGGGATGCGATTCTGATAGTTTCTTGAACCTAGCCTGGATGGCTTGGGATAGAACTGAGTAAAGATTGACAAGTCATTGAAGGTTCTGAATAAAGACAGGTCATAGGCAAAACAAGTTCATGCAGCAGGAAAGCCTGGGACAGGATGACAAACTATCCAAGCAGAACTTATGTGGAAGCCACTACAACAGATTAGGGAGAAGTTGCAAATCTCACATTAAAAATCTCTATCTCCCACTCTTATCAATGAATCTCTGTTCCCTTAGATATGTCATGGAAAGACTCATCCATCTGGCTTGTAATACCTTTGAAGGAATCTTTAAGTCTATGCTTCTTCCACTAGAGTCTTGAAATGAAAATTATCCAGTACACTGAAGGATGATTTAACAGAACATTCAGAGAGTACTTTTAATAGTAACTTCCATTTATTAAGAACATAATAGCCAGGAGTGGTGGCTCTCGCCTGTAATACTAGCTACCTCAGAGGCTGAGATCTGAGGATCAAGGTTCAAATGCAGCCCACACACAAAAGGACCTGAGACTCATCTCCCATTAACCTCTAGAAAATGGGAAGTGGGCTTGGCTCAAGGGTAGCCTTGAGCCGAAGAACTCAAGGACAGTGCCCAGGCCCAGGGATAGGGTGATAGCCTTGAGCTGAAGAGCTCAGGGACAGTGCCCAGGCTGAGTTGAAGCCCCATGACCCACCAAAAACAAAAAAAGAACAAAATATGTCTGTGTCACAATCTATGGTCTAGATGTTCCCTTCAACTCCCCAAACAACCCCAGATGAAAGATAAATCATGGCTTAGAGAAGTTAATTTCATATGGTGTGTTGCTTTCCGAAAGAGAATGCAGAACTCTAACTCAGAAAGTTTATAACCTTTGCCTACTCTTAATTCTAGTTTATAATCAGAACAAAATCACAATATTCTAATGCGCATTATTCTGCAGGAACCCTCCAGAGACCACAAGGAACCAGGATTGGCAGCACTAGCCTAACAAGACGCCAGGTGGAAATAAGACACAGAATGCCAAATGCTGATGATATTGTTCATTTTTTTATTTAAGTCAATGCAATGTGACTTAGTAGGCATTGTGGGACAAGAGAAATTGAATCTGAGGCTCTTTAGACGAGTATCTTCAATGACACTAAACGCATCTGACTCAATGGGAAAGCTAAGGTAGATAAAATGCAATAGATTCAAAACAAACAAATGAGTTTTTGAGTGTTCACTAACACTCACTTTCTGCTTAGAAATGCTGAGAAGTGAGCCCAAAAGCCAACAAGTATCAAGACAACACATAAAATTGAGGAAATGTAATGTATCTTCTTGAAATTGATGGTGGTCATGCAATGTCTGTTGAAATAGAGCAATGGAGTAATAAAAGCAAGAAATCACTGCCTATTTTTTTGACAAGGTTGGAATATTTAATAGAAACTTGGCAAGAACTAGATGTCCGAACCCAGCTTAGTCAACATGACTTTCAGGCCAGGATATGGAAATAACTGTGGGTTCTTCTTGGAAATTCTAAATATTCCTGCTTCATCCTCAAAAAATAAAGGAAAGGACCAAGCACTGGTTGTTAATGCCTATAATCCTAGGTACTCAGGAGTCTGTGACCCAGAAGGCTGCCTAGGCAGAAAAAAAGATGTTGTGATTCTATCTCTAAGTCACCACCAAAATGCCTGACTGAAGACATGGCAGACAACCAGCCAGGAGCAAGAAATCCAAATGAAAGCATGAGACCCTGATGATCAAGCCCTGGTATTGACACATAGATGGATAGACAGACAGACAGACAGACAGACAGACAGACAGACAGACAGACAGACAGACAGACAGTGTGCTGAAGTGCTCTTTGGTCACAAAGCAATAGAGCTCATTTTCACTCTTCTCCTGGTTAGACATTGTTTCAAATGTCTTTCTTCTGTGACCACTAACTCTTTATCACCGTATTCCTGATGTAGTTCTGAAAAGGACAGCATACTTCTCTACATCTTGGTTTTTAGAGGAGTGATGATGTAATATGCCCACAATACACTGACATGTTCCAGCATGGTTTTCCATGTCACAAAGCTAGAAACCAAATGTCAACTTTCCATGGGTGAAAATATTTAACTATGAGAAAAAAATGTAACTTAAAAAATTGTTATCCATCTATCCATTTATTTTCCACAAATATTAGTTATCTGCCTGACACTCCACAAGGTACTAAGGGGAAACATTTGAAAATAAATTGTGTACAATGACAAAGTATACTTATATGTATGACTCGTGAAAATGGATATGTACAAAGTTTTAGATAGAAATGAGAACCTAAACAATGAGAACACAGGTTGGGCTTGGGCTTAATTTTATTCGTATTACAAAATGAGGATGGCAATAAATGTGACATGTGCTTGTGACACTTCTTCAGTAAATTAGAATCATGTCATTTCCAGGTGATGGATGTGGAAGAAAATGCCTATTTTTCTCCTAAATGTAACACGTGATCCATAATCATTTACCTATTTTATTTTTTCATGTAAAGATTGATATGCAGTTTATAATATTGTTGTAATATAGTAAATAATATATAAGTTCTCATTTAATATATGTTAGACAAAAACGGGAGGTAAGGAGGAAGGAATGAAGGGTGGGAGGGAGGAACAGGAGGGAGGGAGACAAGGGAGGAAGGGAAGAGGGAGAAGACAGAAGGGAGAAAGTGAAGGTGATATAAAAATAGAGAACCTCCTTTCTCCATCCTCTATAAAGTGCATACATTTTTCTATAAATTAGAGCACAAATAGCACATTGCTTTCCTTTTAATGATCTACTTCTATTTTAGTATTTCATTCCATAAGGTAAATGAGAAGCTGGGTTTCAGTGGTCTTTATAGTCTGTAGCCTGCTCGGTGTCCAAAGCAAGGACTTTGTTCCACCACCATCCTTCTGTGTCTTCTCCTTCAAGTACCATGATGGCCCTCAGGCTTCACCCTTTCCCTCTCATATCATACCGTGTTCTCTCATCTAGATAATGATGCAGGCCACTGTAGGAGGGTGCAAAATGGATTGGAATAGAAATATCATAAAAAGTCTCTTCAGCTCTTGTTGCTACTGTTTTCTCTTTGAGACACTTTCTATGCAGCCCAGGCTGACCTCAAACTCACTATGCCTTTGAACTCATGAACTTCCCTCCTGTCCTGGAAATCAGGTGCATGATGTTGTACCCAACCTGAAAATAAATAACAGCTTTCCTTTGCCATAACAACATGAAAAGCCTCTGAGTCTGAGACTACCAATGGCCCCATCTCTTTATAGTCAGAAGTAATTTAAAATGTAATGGTTTTCTTACCATATGACTTAGTCTTACTTAATTCTGAGTCTATGTGTCACTGAAAATAATTGTACCTCATGCTTTGAGAAGCACTGGTATAGCTTTCTCCTCTTCCTTAACTAATGTAGAATTGACCCCTGGAGAAAAGGGGTTTGTAAATCTCACTCCTGGACTTCTTAGTTGGTCTCCTAAATTTTTGATCAGTGTTTTTGCCCTCCAAAGCCCTATCTTGTTTCTAATTTGTTATCTAATCATCATTTATCCATGCCCTGGTGTCCAAGCTCTGGAGCTATGACTATTTTATTTATGTGCTTACTCGTATTTGGTATCTTTCACTCACTAGAGACTCAATTTAGAGCTAAAGTGTGATTTCACGTAACATGCTGGTAGTAGTATAGCACTTGAATAATGTTTATGAGGAAATAGAATTGTTCCTCTTCTGACTGAAGAGAATAAAGGAACATCATTGCCAAGCATTGTCAGAGGATTGGGTAATTGAGGCACCATTCTGCCACCAGGATGTCCAGGTGTGGAAGGAAGGATGGGAGATTGGAAATGTGGTGGGGAGAAGGAGGGGGTGGGTGGGGTCATAAGTAGAACTCTCCTACAGGCAAATGCAATAGTAGAAATTTTCTACAAAAATTTAAGGAGTCCAATGGAAAGAATCACTGTAAGAGCAAACAGAGGAGAAGCTAAAGAGGAGTGGGGAAGTAGAAGAGAAGAAAGATGAATTAAGTAAGATAAACACATGTGCACAGAGGAGTAGGTAAGAGCCCAGCTAAGTACCAGGTAGAAGGACAATTTATCTTTCATTAAAACAATGAAGTGAAGCTTCATAGATTACGAATTGAATGAAAAGTAGCCAAAACTTCCAGAACAACGCTAATGGATAGTGATTTTCAAACTCTGTATATGATGTGGTTTGGCCATGATCATTTTTATATTTCTATCTCCAGCTGTCCTGAAATCAAGTTGGTACCCTAAGGATTTGCTCAGCAGAATTTTCTGTGAAAAGCTTGGAGCCCTAAGCCAGCCAAGCCTCCAGCAATAGGTAGAAGAGCAGTTAACAGGAAGTTGAGCTGTGCCCAGCCATCCAGCCAGATCTGACACAGAATGTCCTCATGTACCACATAGGAACTTTGCTCTTTTCTTTGTTTCTGAATGTGCCTGAGGGCAAATTTATTGGCATGGATTTATGTTTCTGAGAAAACTTGTTCCCTGGGTAGTAGCCATCTCCAATTTCGCTTCATTGCCATTTTGTCATAAACAGAAGACAACTCTGGGCAGCTGCTTTGGCAGAATATACTAGTTCAGAACCCTACTCTGGTATGGTGAATACCTAAGAGCTTCTCAGCCTCCCTTATTCCAGTTCCTCTTCCAGCTCTCCACCCTCACACCCCTACCATCCATTCCCACTCCTACTCCTCTGGACTCACTATTTTTCTTGGAGATGTACATTTCTATGTCAACCAACCACAGCAATTGACGCTGATGTGTTATAATCTAACAGTGCCCCTTGAGAGGGTTTGCAGTTATGTCAGATTGAGGAAATGGCCATGTTCACTCCAAGAGAACTAATTAGCCTCTAATAACATACCATCTCCAGAGAATGCAAAAATCCTAGTGTCAGAACAGGCCAAACTATGTTCACATTTATCCCATTCCAAGATGTCAGAAATCAGCTTTTTCAAATTCCTCTTATATGCTTGTACTCTTTCTCCTTTGAATAATTCTGCCGGATTGTGAAGGTGCTGGTGGCCTTTGCTTTAGGAACTTTCACTCACCGTGCCTAAATCCCCCAAATCTAACGCAGAAGTTGAAGTGAGACTAATGCTCAACAAAGTTTTGCCAAATGAGTGATTCGTGATGTCTTTCTCACAACTAAGCCTGGAGATTACGCATGAAGGTGAAGCCCATGTTGTGTACAAATATAGAACTGGGAACTTTCTGGTCATTCAGTCCCTCCTGAAAATCAACAACTTGAAAATTTTCCCTAGATCACTCACATTGAAAAACTTCTAGCCAGCATGTGACTTTCACAAACTCCACAACCTTCAAAGAGCTGCTTAAACTTCTGTGATGGAATGAATTGAATTCTAAGTTCGCAGTGCCTGGGAGAGTGCTAGTATTTCTTGAAGGCCTACCATGAGACTTTCCCAGATATCATGCAAGCATACAGACCAGTGTGGAAAAATGGTATACGGATCACAGTGAAAGCAATCGATGGAAATATAGAAAGCAGGTCGGTAGACTGTCTATGAAACAAGGCTCAAAACGGGAAAAGGAAATAGGTGAAAGCATAGATATGAAATGTTCCGGCATTATCAGTCTGTCCCTGGATTATTATTGATACCTGAGGTATCTGATCTGCTCTATTGAATATGTACAGGGATTCTGCCCTGGGGTGTTTTTTGAGTCAAGTGAGCAGCAATTAGATTGGTGACCCTAAGAGATCTATCTGATTTTTCTTTTTTTTTTTTTGCCAGTCCTGGGCTTGAGCTCAGGGCCTGAGCACTGTCCTTGGACTTTCTCAAGGCTAGAGCTCTACCACTTGAGCCTCAGCACCACTTCCGGCTTTTTCTATGTATGTGGTACCAAGGAATTGAACCCGGGTCTTCGCGCATGCTAGCCAAGCACTTTAACCACTAGGCCAAACTCCTGGCCCGATCTATCTGATTTTTAAGCTTAATTTCTGTTGAAAGCTAAGAATGCAAGTAGGAAATTCCAGGTACAACAAAAGCAGTTTGCTGGAGAAAGAATGAGTACCTATCTTCTCTGCAGCTCTATAGTCCCAGGTGGTAGAGGTCCGTAGGACTGCAGATGAAGACCAGCCTACAAAATACTAAATGAGACCTCATCTCCATCAATAGTGCCTTGTATCTCTAATTCCAGCTACAAGAGAACCATTAATAGTAGGATTATCATTCAAACCTTCCTTGGGTAAAAAGTGGCTGGATGCAGTGGCTCACACTTATAATCCTAGCTACTCAGGAGGCTGAGATCTGAGGATCAAGGTTCAAAGCCATCCCAGGCACAAAAGGACCTGAGACCCTTATCTCCAATTAACCTCTAGAAAATGGGAAGTGGGGCTGTGGCTCAGGAGTAGGGCAGTAGCTTTAAGCTGAAGAGCTCAGGGAGAGCACCCAGGCCTAGCTCGAGCCCCATGACCCACCAAAAAAAAAGTGAAATACTCTTTTTAAAAAAATAACTAAAACAGGGCTGGGAATTTAGCCTAGTGGTAGAGTGCTTGCCTAGCATGCATGATGACCCAGGTTCAATTCCTCCGTACCACATACATAGAAAAAAAAGCCAGAAATGGTGCTGTGGCTCAAGTGATAGACCTGTAGCCTTGAGAAAGCCCAAGGACAGTGCCCACGCCCTGAGTTCAAGGCCCAGGACTGGCAAAAAAAAATAGCTAAAACAAAAAGGGCTGGGCTTGGCTCAAGTGGTAAATGTCTACCTAGCATATAAGAGGACCTGAGTTCAAATTTCAATTCTTAATTTAAAAATAAAAGAAGAAATAATATACCTGTCTCTTCCAGAGTCTTCATTTTGTTAGCATAAAGGTTTGCAAAGTATTCCCTTACAATGTTCTTAACCTTGATTGGTTTTGCCATGATGTCCTCATTTTATTTCTAATTTCATTTATTTTGATGTGTTCTCTTCTATTTTTATGGTCAGATTTGTTAAGGATATGTAAATTTTGTTAATTTTTTCAAAGAACCAAACCTCTGTTTTGTTGGTTCTTCCTGTGGCTTTTTTAGTCTCTAATTCATTTATTACTAATTGAATTTTTATTATTTCTGTCTATTTGTTTGGGTTTTAGCTTATTCCTGCTTGTCAGTGAGCTTAAGGTGCATCATTAAACTTTTGATTTGAGATTTTTCCCATCTGTCCATGTAAGCACTTAGAACTACAAATTTTCCTCTGAGTACTGCCTTCGCTGTATCCCAGAGGAGCTAGTATGTTATGTGTTCATTTTCATTAAATTCTATAAATGTTTGAATTTCTGTAAAAATCTAATGATCCACAGCAATGTACTGTTCTGCCTCCATGAATTAGAGAATTTTCTATTACAAAGCCATAGTAATAAAAAAGCAGCTTGGTACTGGCACAAGAATAGGCTTTAGGACTAATGAAATAGAATAGAAAACCCAGAAATGAACCCACAGACAAATACCCTCCTAATCTTTGATCAGGGAGCTAAAAACACAGGCTGGAAGAAAGATATCCTCCTCAATAAACAGTGCTGAAAGAACTAGCTATACAGATACAGAAAACTAAACTAGATTCTTATATATCACCTTGCAGCAGAATCACCTCTAGATGGATAAAAGACTTCATTGTAAAACTAGATACCATGAAAATATTACAGGTGTGGGTAAGGGAAACATAAAGGCTCTTAGGCACTGGTTGAATCTTCCTAAGTAAAGATACAGAATCACAAGGAGCCAAAGAAAGATTGGATAAATGGGATTGTATCAAATTGAAGAATTTGCATGGCAAAGGACATAGCTAGCAAGATTTTTTTAAGTTCACAAAAATGCATCATAAAGGGCATATCTAATGCATAGAGCTCAAAATAAACCCTCAAAGAAACAACACAATTAATAAATAGGCTGAAGACTTAGAGATTTCATAGAAGAATTAAGATTGACCAAGAGAGGCATGAAGAAATTTTCAACATCTCTTTCCATAAAGGAAATGCAAATCCAAACTATATTGATATTCCACTCCACCTCAGTTAAAATGACCATTAGCAAGAAATTTAACAATAATAGACTCTGGCAGGGATTTGGCCAAAAGGGAGCTCTATTAAACTGTTGATGGGAATGTAAGCTGGTTCAACCACTCTGGGAAACGGTATGGAGGCTCCTCAAAAGACTAAACATAGAGCTTTCATATGATCTACTAATTCCATCGCTGAACATGTATCCAATAGATCACAAATAAGGCTACACTAAAGCTACCAGAACAACTATGTTCATTGCAGTATTGTTTACCATAGTCAAGATATGGAATCAACCTTGATGTCCCTAAATGAACAAGCAGATCAAGAAAGTGTGGTTTATATAAACAATGGAATTCTTTTGCTCCTGTTAGAATGATAGTCCACTACTTCCAAGGAAATGAAAAAAACTTGGGAAAAAACACATTAAGTGAAATAAGCCAGACCCAAACATAGGTTGCATGATTTCCCTAATTTTTGGTCATTAGAATATAGCTATAAGTCTACAAGTAAACACACTAGTTGGTAAAAGACAAAAATTACACTTGGACGTGATAAATTACCCAGGACTCTAAACACTCACAAAGTGAGACGAAAGGAGAATATTCTTAGAAGAGGATCACAAAAAGTCAATAGTTATATATCTATGAGCATATAAAATGATATTTATAGACATGAGTTCCAAATAGAACCAAGAGGTTTTTTGTTATTGTTTTGTCCCTTGTCACTAGATTTGTTTAATGTACCTTTTTCTTATATGTAAGTTTAGGTATGTTTTGGGGAGGGTAACAGCAAGCACAGAAACCACAGGCCAAAGGATGAGCAATTGAAGCCATGACACTCACTAGACATGGAAAATGAACTGTACAACCTGTGGGAAGGTGGTTGGAGGGAAAAATTGAAAAAAATAGGAAGAAATGACAATGTTCAAAAAGAAATGCATTGAATGCTGGAAATGTGGCTTCGTGGTAAAGTGCTTGCCTACCATGCATGAAGTCCAGGGTTTGATTTCTAAATACCACATAAACAGAAAAAGCCAGAAGCAGTGCTGTGGGTCAAGTGGTAGAGTGCTAGCCATAAGCAAAATGAAGCTCAAGGACAGTACCCAGGCCCTGAGTTCAAGCCTTCACAGGTATTGTCCTATCAAACTCTTCACTAGATAGGACAGGAAAATAAAAAGGAAATATATTCAATAGTTGACTTATATAACTGTAAGCCCTCTGTACATCACCTTTACAATAACAATAAAAAATAAAACAAAGACAGAAAAGCTATCTGGTTAAAAGAAGAAGAAATCTGTCATAGCCCCCTTCCTCTGTTCATACTTGAAAGTCTAACTCCTAGATCCTAGATAGTGACCTTATTTGGAAATAGGGAGATTGTAAATGTTGTTAGTTAAGATGAGGAGGGTGGATCTCCTTGCTCAACATAACTGATGACCCCCTGAAAAGGAGAACTTTGGACATGGCTAAGCACACGAGGAGAATCTTCTGGAAAATATGAAGGCACAGACTATGCTGATACTGCAGAGATAAGAGGACATCCCAGATATTCTAATCACTATGCTACTTTGGGTCTTTATGTGGCTCCCTCCTCCCCACTCTGGCTTTGTGTATATTTCTCTCCGACCTCTTGAAACTGTCTGGCTTCATGTACCACAGACACTATTTCTGCTAAGTTCTGCCCCATAGGACAGGACACTTCCCAGACAGGCGGCCAGAAGTCTGGGTAATCCCATGATCCAAGGCAGGAGTTGTGGGATAGTTTGATAATCCAATGTGATGCAAGTACAGAAAAGTATTAGCTATCTAAAAAGCATAGAAGTATAGTAGGAAATAACTATAGAGATTTATCTAAGTCATCTTATATTGCTATGGAAACACACCAGCAATTGCATCTGATTCTAGGCTTGGGTCATTAGAAGAGTCAAAGATTTTCATTCACCTAGGACTTTGCTGTATGGAGCAGGAGCAGAACTTCATAGAGAGACAAAGCAACAGTAGAGGCCAGTGGTGATAACAGAAGAGTCGATGACTGCTTCCAGCAGAGGTGAGTAGGAGTCTATAGCAGACTCTTAAGACAAAATCTGCCCGGCCCAGATTGAGCCAGGCCAAGGGGAGGAAGGGAAATACTTAGGATTCTCAGAGGGGCTGACAGAGGTATTTGCTCCTGACACATACATGAGAGTCCTAACAGCAGCTTGTTGTATGGGGTATTGGGATAGAAGAATGGAAATTAAAAGGAAATATGAATGTGAGTCTCATTCATTTTTACTAACTAGACACCATGATAGAGAAATCATGCATGGATTGTCCTGAGGCTTCGGAGAATATAAAATTATGCACCCACTGCTAAGGATCACCAAGATTTAGGGACCATCAAGAAACAAACTAGGAACCGGGCGCAGTGGCTCACGCCTGTAATCCTAGCTACTCGGGAGGCTGAGATCTGAGGATCTTGCTTCAAAGCCAGTCCAGGCACTAAAGAATGTGAGACCCTTATCTCCAATTAACTACTAGAAATATGGGAAGTGACACTGTGGCTCAAGGATAGGGCAGTAGCCTTGAGCTGAAGAGCTCAGGGACAACGCCCAGGCCCAGAGTTCAAGCTCCAAGATGGGAGAAAGAAAAAGAAAGAAAGAAGGAAAGAAAGAAGGAAAGAAAGAAAGGAGGAAAGAAAGGAGGAAAGAAAGAAAGAAAGAAAGAAAGAAAGAAAGAAAGAAAGAAAGAAAGAAAGAAAGGAGAAAAGAAAAGAGAAGAAAAGAAATAAACTAGGAGCTGATTTCTTTTCATAGCCTCCTCTTTTATCCATGATCCTTATGTATCCCAAACTGATGACCCAAAGCTATGAATGAAATCAAAACTCAGTTTACATCCAAGGATTTTTATAGCCCATGTGTTGGGTTTGTGTTTGCACAGGGAGTCAGGATCGGGTGGTATAATTTTTATTAAAATAAAATCTTAATTTTCTGAAACTTAGATGAAAAAGAAAAATTGAAGATATTATTACTTATCATTTGTAAGAAAGCATTGGGTAATTTTGCTAAAATAATAGCAGACAGAATTACTTTGAGTTAGAGTTTGAAGACTAGAAGCAGGCTGCCAAGGGCAGGGAACAAAGAATTCCTATACTGAATGACTTTCATTTCCTTGCTGGGATACATGGGGTGACTGTGGCTCAATAATTTGATGGACTTCCTGTAATCCCAGACACTGATGGCACCTAGCTTGTCAGCACCTGAGCCTTGAAATAGTCCAAGCAGCATGCTTTCAAGGGGAATCAAAGGGCAAATTGTCCTGTGCTCCTTAAGACTGAAACTGGAGCTGTGCACACCCAGGCCAAGAATAAAGTTAATCAAGTTTAACACACACACACACACACACACACACACACAAACACACACACACACACACATTTTTTAAACAATCAAAATGCAGGAGTCACCTGGTAAATACTTTTGCCAGCAGCAGCACTCAGTCTTTAGACTTGATTACTTTTCTCTCCTTTTGCATTTTGAGGTATTTTAAAAATTTTACTTTTGTCTGTTGATTTCTTGTGCTTGCAGTAGGGCTTGAACTCAGGGCCTGGGTGCGCTGTTTCTTAGCACTGTATCATTTAAGCCATAGCTCCACTTTGAACTTTTTAGTGGTTAATTGGAGATAAGAGTTTCATAGGCTTTTCTGTCCTGGCTGGCTTTGAACCACACTCTTGAGGCATAATAAAATAATAATAATAATAATAATAGAGCACGGGCAAGATCTATGTTAATTCATCAAGCGCAATGAACTAGGATCACTTACTTTTCCCACTTTTTCTCTTTTGCCCGATATGTAGAAATACAGATTTAAAAAAAAAAAACAAACGAATTTGAAACCCTGTGAAAATGTTATAAATGGTTTCTGTGAATCACACCAGAGTCTTCCAACAGGAGGCCTCCCTATCCCATTCCAGTAAATGTTATTCAAGTTCATGACTGTTTGCTGGCTCTGGTTGCTCCCTGGGAACGGCTTGGCCCCGGCCAGGCAGACCCTTTGGGCAATGGCCTTCCTTTGCCTGCTGGAAAGAATCACTTTTTAAACTCAAGAACAAATATCTTCTTTTGCATTTCAGTTGTTAGTTTTTATTAACCAACTGTGTCTGCTGAAGACATCTTGACCTAAATACTAAAATTCCATTTGAATTTGTTTTTATATCTTTATAGTCAATTTTTTTCACGTGTTTATCCACAGTAGATATTGAATATCTGGCTAATGCTGAGTATTGCTGAGCTGCTATTAGAATTGTCAGGCCTGGAGCTAGGAATGTGGCTTAGTGGTAGAGTGCTTGCCTATTATGCACAAAGCCCTGGGTTCGATTCTTCAGTACCATATAAACAGAAAAAAAGCCAGAAGTAGGACTATGGCTCAAGTGCCAGAGTGCTGGCCTTGAGCAAAAGGAGCTCAGGGACAGTGCTCAGGCCCTGGGACTAGAAAAAGAGGAAGAGGAAGAGGAAGAAGAAGAAGAGGAAGAGGAGGAGGAGGAGGAGGAGGATTATCAGGCCTGTATGTAGCCAACAATATTTTCTTTCTGTAAGACTCCACATATGATTAAATGTTAAAATTAGACAGGACATTCAAATTTTAAAAGATTTGCTACTTTTGACAACTAGACATATCACAGATCACTCATAATATATATGCCCATACGTAAAATAAGCTTTAAATCACATGCTTAGAGACTCAAATGATAACAAGATTCTGAGCCATGGGTATTAGGCAATAAGTCTAACATAGTTGACACGTACATACTTCTGTCTCCCCTTTTTTTAACTGATAGCAGATGAATTTTAATTTAAATCTGCAATTATGGGGAGTTTTATAAATGTCATTGTTCTTGTCAGCGTGTAATCAGATCTGTAGTCTTCTTGCTTTGACTCTCTTGTGATAGCTGTAGTAAAAGATTCCTTCTGGAGACCAATGCTGTCACCACGTACACTTGAAAAAGACGAAAGATAATTTTGCTGATGTGACTAGAAAGTCTTTACTCAGTCATTTTTACTCAGTTGTTTTTAGAACACTATTTTCAGAGTTGGATTAACCCAGGTTAAAGTTAACTTGTATAAGGCAGTCCTTCCTGCATCTCTGTGACTTAGCCACTGTATATTGACATGCTATTTCAGTACTGCTTAAAAGCAGACAGGAAAACAGAATTACATTTGCCAGTGACTTTCTAGGAGAGGAAGCAGAAGAAAGTAAAGAGATCTTTAAGATGATATTATAGGTCTCACATCCATGGAGAAGAGAGAAAGAAGAAAAGAAGCACAGCATTCAGTAACACAACTCTAAAAGGGCTTTGGCCAAACCAATAGGAACTTCTTGGGGTTGTGGAAAATTCTTGTTTCTCTCAGAAATTAGCCTTTGTTCACTTCCCCATTCCTCCTCACACATTTCCCAGTGACTGGCAAGAGGCAGTTCTTGGAAGCATGACTTCAGAACAGGTGATTGTAAATACAGCAGGGCTAAGCCTGTACCCTCAGCCACTGAAAATCTCCAAAGCAGGTGATAAGCGTGACCCACGGGAATGGCTGGCATACTCTATTAGTTTAAGCATCATCATCATCATAGCAAGTTTGTGGGATGTTTTTGTATGATTGTTTTTTCAGCGAATATTTATTATGTTGTTCTTATCTGGCAGGTACCATGTTCAGTATCAGAATTTATGGGAGGCAAAGGTCTCTGTCCTCATATAATATACTGCAGCATACAATAATTTATTCCCCTTGAAAATTAGTATCTTTAGCTAGATCACGCTCAAGGAAACAAATGTTTTTATAAGAAAATATTCACAGATACCATTTTCTTCTTGTTACAATAATCAGATATAGAGATTATTTCACGAATGAGAAAACCATTAGGGCAATTACTATTTACTTTATTGATATATATTAATTACCTAAATTGGTTTCATTATAATATTTCCATACACATGTAATGTAATTTAATCTTATTTATTCCTTGTATTACTCTTTCAAATTCCCTTTCTTTTTTTTGCATTTTTTAATTGTAATTAGTAAAAGGGTTACATGATATTTGCCAGATAGAAGGTGCATTAATTCACATACATTGATACCCTTTCACATGTCTTGGTACCCAGTTCCCTCCCCCCCCCCACACCCCCCACCCGTCTTGGTTTTCCCCCCTTCCCTATCAAATTTCAAATAACCAAATACAAATAAATTCAATATATCAGATAACAAAGTGAGATACTATAACAATATGAGATAACCAAGGGACAGCAAAGGAGATGAGAGACAACATAGTACATTAAGGACAACAATCATTTGTTATATGGCTTTTGTTTCGATATCCTGGAGGTCCTTTCAATTAGCTTCATACTATATGGCCTTATGTATCAAGATGTTGCTCTATTGCAGATCTCTGCTAGTAGATCCCAAGGTTTCTACTGATTATGACGAATGAGGGAAACCATTGAGCCTAAGTTCCTTTGAGTCTGGCTTACTTCACTTAATATGATTTTTTCTAAGTCTTTCCATTTCCTAACAAATGGGGAGATGTCGTTCTTTCTGACAGCAGCATAGAATTCCATTGTGTACAAATACAACTTGTTGATTCACTCATCAACTGAGGGACATCTAGGTTGGTTCCATATCTTTGCTATGGTGAATAGTGCGTCAATGAACATTGTTGTGCTAGTGGATTTAGTATGCCCTTGTTTCTGGATGGTTGGGTAAATGCCAAGTAGTGGAATTGCTGGGTCATAGGGGAGTTCTATGTTTAGCCTTTTGAGGCACTGCCACACTGCTTTCCATAGTGGTTGAACGAGTTTGTACTCCTACCAGATGCTGGAGGGGATGTGGTCAGGAGGGATCACTACTACACTGTTGGTGGGAATGCAAATTCCCTCATTTCTCACAATGTTTTGTGAGTTGAATCATTCTACTTGCATACATGTGGCCAGTGTGCTTCCTTCTTCACTGTTTCATCACTTTCTCCTTATTCCCTCCTCTTCTTGCTGGTTCCTCTAGTTATAAAGAGTACACTCCATTTTCCTTTTAAATCTACATTCCTCATCTGAGAAAAAAAAATGCATCATTTACCTCTCTGAGTCTACCTTTTTTCACTTAACAAGATGATCTCCAGTTCAATCTTAGGAAAAAATTTACTTTGCTGATCTTAATCCATAGTGTTGATTTGAGAATACAGTTTATTCTATTTCCTTATTATAATTTTCATGAGGTTTGTTGTAGACATATAAAATAGTGTTGCTCACTTTTTAAAACTTGAATGCATTTGAGTGAACAATAGTATGTTTTAGTTTACTTATGACATTATTTGTTTAGCACTGTTTAGAAGTGAAATCAGGGTCTCATGCTTGTAGACAAACCCTCTACAACTTGAGCAATATCTTAGTCCTTCCTGACTATAAGATTTTTTTTCTAGAGTTCTGCACTTTGTCTGGGCAAACCTTTACAAAATCCTCCCACCTCTGCCTTCCTAGTAGCTAGGATTACAGAGCCACCATACCCATACAAAAATAATGTATTTTCAACATATCAATTTATCATCAGTACATTTGTCCCAACAACATCTACATCCATGTGTATTTGTGGTAGTTCTTTCTAATGTCCTAAAGTGACAGAAAGAGTAGGAGAGGGCATAGATAAAGAGAGGGAGAAATCTAATGCTAGGGCTGAGAGTTTGGCCTAGTGGTAGAGTGCTTGCCTAGAATGCACAAAGACCCGGGTTCAATTCCTCAGTACCACATACATAGAAAAAAGCCAGAAGTGGTGCTGAGGCTCAAGTGGTAGAGCTCTAGCCTTGAGGAAGTCCAAGAACAGTGCTCAGGCCCTGATCTCAAGCCCAGGACTGATAAGAAGGAGGAGGAGGAGGAGGAGGAGGAGGAGGAGGAGGAGGAGGAGGAGGAGAAGACATCCTAGCATTTTTCCCTCAACCGCCTATCTAGTTTCCTGTGTCAAATTCTACACACATAACCCACACTGGATTTATTTTGACTAATAGTTGAAGGTTTTGTAACAGTTTTACTACAAAGGAAAGTTCTTCATCAAGTGAATCTCTGAGACCTGTGTATTCTTTGTGAAAATACTTAGCATTATGTACATGCTGCTCCTTCCTGGTAGATTGAGATAGCTCAACAGGGTCTATTACATGTCAATTAACACTGGGCTAATCACTGCCACAGCACTGGAGATCTGTCTGGGTTCTTAGCATCACCTTGTCATGATCTTGCCCTCCATGGTTTTGTATTGCCATCCCTACCAAGTTTCCAAGCAAATAATAATAATAATAATAATAATAATAATAATGCATTATCTTTTTCCTACAGTGAGACAGTATCACAATCGGCAAATAATGTCTATCTTAACACCTTTGTTTCATTTCCAAATGAATGAAGTCAGTCCAGAGGAATGACCTATTGAGCATTTTTCAGTCTAGATAAGAATAATAATATTAAGCCATGTGATTAGCTACTATCTATGGTGCATTCATTCTTTCAACACACACATGTTTGATATCATCTCTCTGCCAGGCTCTATGAAAGTTTCTGGGAATATGGTGAGCAAAACATATTTCTGAGTTTCACAGGGCCAATAGTGTAGAATTCCAATTCCCAAACTGTGCCAATAACAGCTATATTCTTTGAGTATTTACACACCTGGGACCTTATGCAGATTAATTTCAAGCTTTACAACAACTATATGAATTACATAGAAGATAATTAGCTCTATTTAACAGATTCCAAAGGTCATATTGTTTGCTTAGTATCATGTAGCTAGTAAGGACAAAAGCAGTATGAAAAATATCTACATTTGACTATGGAGTCTATTTTTTCCATTGTTATTCCTTTAAAATAAGATACAAGGCACCTAGTATTTTGTCCTACTACATGGACTTTTCCCCTTTCTTTCTGTATGTTTCTATCTATCTCTTACTTTCTGTGACACACACACACACACACACACACACACACATACTTCTTTGTTTTATTCATAATATAATTATATTTTACAGGAATGCTTAAATGATCCCTCCCCAAAATGAAGGAAATGCTATGAAAACACTGTGCACACAAAATGCCATTACATATGTAATATTGCCTTCCTGAAGGTTCACAGTTAAGATAAATTCTTCTTTTGGTAACCTAGGTGTTTATGGAGACCAGGCTCAGAACTCTTTCCACTCTGTGTAACATTTTCAGTAAAAATTAGGACTGCCCTTGGCTGCTCATCAGGCAAACCTGAGTTTTCTGAAAAATGGTGCCAATGGGTATGGTCCAGTTAGCAATTAATTTCTCTATACCAGTATTCAAATAAAAGGCCTTCCACTTAATATAACAATCAAAAGAAAACATTTGAGTATGCATAAAACAATTAGGGCTGTAACTGCCACTGTACAAATTGAAAGTTTTCATATTTCCAATTGGTTTGGCATAATTCCAGTTCATGGTTCCATAATATCACCTTTTATTTTTAATTATTAAGAGTCTTATTAAATAACTGATTGAGTTGCCAAAGCAGAAGAGACCAATCTCAAATGTGATCTTTATTTTCTGAATTGTAGACCAGAATAATATAACATTTTTCTCTAAATAATATAACATTTTTCTCTAAAGACTTAAAAGGCTATACAGGGAATCAGGGGCTTAATGAAACAGTGGTGAATCATCTTCTCTTGGTCCACAATCTCTTTCTGTAGATCATAAGTGTTAAAATCAAGTTTTTAATGATCTGAAGCTTAGTCTAAACCCAGTAAAGACTATAGTGTGGGAAATACATATAGATCTGAAAATTATCTCATGACCTTTATATCTCAAACAGAACTGGTCAGCAAATGGAAAAAATTTGCTCAACTAATGACCCATACGTATGACCAATATGTCAATATTATAAACCAAATTAGCAAACTGTGGAATAAAAATATGATCTATTCCATCTCAACGTGTTAAATATACATTAGAACAACCTGCACAGTTAGGATAAAAAAATCAAGTTTTTAGACTGTTATAATTTCGAAATCATAAAGCTCCATTTAACCCCACTGTGTCCAAGTGGCATCCAGAAATGATCAGAGATATTTGTTTCAAATAACACCTTTTCAAAAGAATATTCATTTCAATATTGGTATCACTTTCATGGGTACTGTTTTACAAAAGCAGCATTTACATATACAACCATTTTCTTATAATAATCATTAACATTTGGGTGCCTTCATATTTGAGGACAAGTAGATTGTCTTTCAGTAGGTGAAAGTATGGAACTATTAGTTATTCATTGATAGCCTACGAGGCCTAATGAGTTGCTACAGTGTTTCTGAAATATCGAGCCCAGAGTAGCCGCTATAGCCTCATCGGGCAGCTCACCTGATATGCAAATTATCAGGCACCATCCCAGACCTATGGTATCTGTAACTTAGTGATTGGGTCTAGGGATTTCCCCTTAAGGCCCTCTAAGGAATTCTGACACAAGGCAGTGTTGGAGAATCACTGAATTAATGCAAGTCTCAATTATGTCTGATTTACTCTGAAACTAAAACTGTAGTCACTCAGCTAAAGTACTGTGAAGTACAAAGTTCACCGACTAACAGACAAAGTCAGGGTTGATAGTTGATTGACTTGTTTTATGGAATCTCTGTAAGGAGTTTCAAAATATGGGAAACTTGAGCTCTGAGATGTTATGATGTTGGTATTGGCAGCCAGCACTGCTGAATTGCAGAGAAATACAGGATACTCCTGCTGTTTTCTTTTTGCTGAATTCCTTTCTGGCCTCTTGGAAAGGTTCCCTTGAGGCAGTTCTGAAAATATAAATCTCTCCATGTAAATGAGTTGTTTACCCTCCTGATCATTTGTTAGAAAGCACTGAATTCTGCTGAATCAGGCATAATTGCTTTTGACAAGCATATACAAAAAACAGTAAGTGATACTGAAAACACTCCGTGCAAGTCTCGGGACTTGGAACTCTCTAAACTCTTAATAATGGGTCATGCCATTTGGCACATCATTCATATAATCTTAAAGTTAGTCCAACAACAGAATGATGAAAAGTGAATAGAAAAAACTGGACATAAATGAGATGTTATTCTGATAAAGGGACAGAAGACACCAAAGAAACTTCAAAATGGGCAATATTTACACAGAAAAAAAGTTTAACCTGTCTCAAAAATTTAGTCTATCTCAATGCTTCTTAAATAAGAAATAAACCTACAAAGAGAAAAAAATTCAAGACGTGATTCTTCTTTTTTTTAACATTTCAGAAATATAGAAAAATACAGAGTAAAAGGTTAAATATATCTATCATTTCTTTATATTTGCTTTTATACTTTTATTTTTACTTTATACATACTTTTATACAGAATGATAACTGAAAAGTGTCTGTTATCTACATTTTTAGTATATTTTATATATACATCCTTAAATTTTAATCATATTCCACCTGTAGTTTACTATTTTGTTGTATGGACTTGACTTGATACATACTTGTTGACTTCAGAATGTACATTTGAAGGCTTTACAAACAGTATAAACTAAAAGTATCTACAGTAAAAACAGATGCCCCGAATCAAATTTATGTCACATAGTCAAATTCCGTGTGATTTTGTTAGGCATTAAGCTGAATCTCCTATTGATGCTGAGCTGAAGCATGAACCCAGACAGTGGGAACAAATATTTCTCCAAATAATGGTTGGATGTTCTATAAACAAATAATGAAGACCACATGGTTATTTATGTATTGTGAACTATTTTATGTCAAGCTACATACAATTAATTCACAGAAAAGCAGTCATCCTAAAGTGACAGCTATCACAGCCTTGCCTCTATGGAATCCAATGAGACTGTTTCCACTCATTTGTTATTCTAAATAGTCCTTGAATAGGGATATACACTTTCCATCAGTGACCGTCCTTACACACTCATCTGCATCCATTTTGGTTTTTTTGTTTTTTTCATATATTTTTATTGTGATTAATAGAACAGTTACATTATATTTGCCAGATAGAAGGTGCATTAATTCACATACATGGATACCCTTTCACATGTCTTGGTACCCATTTCCCTCCCCCCACCCCCATCCCTCATCTTGTTTTCCCCCCTTCCCTATCTGATTTCAAATAACCAAATACAAATATATCCAATATATCAGGTAACGAAGTGAGATGCTGTAACAATATGAGATAACCAAGGGACAGCAAAAGAGATGGGAGATAACATAGTACATTAAGGACAATAATCATTCATTATATGGCTTTTGTTTCTATATCCTAGAGGTCCTTTCATTTAGCGTCATTCTATATGGCCTTATGTATCAAGGTTTTGCTCTATTGCAAATCTCTGCTAATGAAGCCCAAGGTTTCTACTGATTATGACAAATGAGGGAAACCACTGAGCCTATGTTCCTTTGAGTCTGGCTTACTTCACTTAATATGATTTTTTCTAAGTGTTTCCATTTCCTAACAAATGGGGTGATGTCATTCTTTCTGACAGCAGCATAGAATTCCATTGTGTATAAATACCTTATCTTGCTGATCCACTCATCAACTGAGGGACATCTGGGTTGGTTCCATATCTTTGCTATGGTAAAAAGTGCTGCAATGAACATCATTGTGCTAGTGGATTTAGTATGCCCTTGTTTCTGGATGATTGGGTAAATGCCAAGTAGTGGAATTGCTGGGTCATAGGGGAGCTCTATGTTTAGTCTTTTGAGGAACTGCCATACTGCTTTTCATAGTGGTTGAACGAGTTTGCACTCCCACCAACAGTGTAGTAGTGATCCCTCCTGGCCACATCCCCTCCAGCATCTGTTGTTATTAGTTTTCTTGATCCTGGCCATTCTAGCTGGAGTGAGGTGGAATCTTAGAGTTGTTTTGATTTGCATTTCTTTTATGACCAGAGATGTTGAGCATTTCTTCATGTGTCTATAGGCCATTTTTGTTTCTTCTTCAGAGAAGACTCTCTTTAAGTCTTTGGCCCATCTTTTAATGGGATGGTTGTTTCTTTGAAGGTTAGTTTTGGAGTGATTCAATTTTTTGAGTTGTTGATATATTTTAGATATGAGGCCTTTGTCCGCTGTATGGTTGGTGAAGATCTTCTCCCACTCTGTAGGCTTCCTAATTAATTTACTAGCTATGTCCTTTGCCATACAAAAGCTCTGCAGTTTAATGCAGTCCCACTTATCCAGCCTTTCTCTGATTTGTTGTGATTCTTGGTCCTTATTAAGAAAGTGTCAACCTGTGCCAAGGAGGCCTAGTGTATCTCCTATTCCTTCCTGTAAAGTTTTCAGTGTGTCAGCTTTTACCTCCAGGTCTTTGATCCATTTGGAGTTAATTCTAGTGCAGGGTGTCAAAGAAGGATCCAACTTTAGTTTTCTGCAGGTGCTTAACCAGTTCTGTCAGCACAACTTGTTGAAGATGCTATCTTTCTTTCATTCTATTTTTTTGGCTCCCTTGTCAAAGATTAGGTGGCCATAGGTCTGTGGTTTAATATCTGGGTCCTCAGTTCTATTCCATTGGTCTTCAGGCCTGTTCCTGTGCCTGTACCAAGCTGTTTTGATTATTATAGCTCTGTAATAGAGTCTAAAGTTTGGTATTGAAATTCCTCCTGTGCTGTTCTTTCTGCTAAGAAGTGTTTTTGCTATACGGGGTCTTTTATTACTGCATGCATTTTGTAAAGACAAGGAACATTTAAGGTTTTACCTACTGCCCACGAATGGTGTAAAAATAGTACATTAGAAAATAAAAGATTCTAGCCCACATTATCACTGAAACAATTATGTTATCATAAAAATATTTTTATACAAGCTATCTCCAATCCCAGAAGAAAATTAATTGACCTTTCTTTCTTCATTGATAATACAAATATTTCTCCAATGACCATATGCTGAGTTATGAAAAAGTGAAAAAAATAACCCCCACTGAATTCAACAATGAATAAATTTGAAGCTAAAGAACAATGTGAAATAAGGCACAAGTAACAGCAAAATTGGGGTTTAAAATATAACCATTTACTAAATGAGTTCATGATTCCCAGTTCATGTGTGATGTCTCCCACAGAGGGAAAGGCATATCAGTAGTCATGGATGCTAATATGTTCATTTTGCTGAAGATCCAACTGTTTTAAAATGGGATCATCTGTTTTTGTTAGCAAGGAATGTAAAAATATTACTTCCATGTTTTCTTATTATATGGATCTTTGACTTATCTCATAATTGGACGAGAGATGAGAAGTCCAATTTCATTCTTTTCAAGTAGATATCCAATTGTTTCGAGATGTATAAATGAACAGACTTTTATTTCCTCCACTGAATTGTCCAACGGTCTTGGCAAAGGTCATAAGTGATTAGCATGATGACCATCTAACAGCATAGTGGAAGTAAACATTATGCAGCCACATTCCTTAAATTAAAAAAATGTATTTGTCCAATGGCATATTGACCAACTTGAGTTTATGAAACTTTATCATTTCATTCATTCATACTCTTAGTCATATAACATGCTTTTAGCAAATACTCCAGGGTACTTTGTAAATAATTCTAAGGTAAATAGGATGGAGTGATTCCCTCCAGAAATTCATCTGGGTATGAATTCACAGGAACCAGAATTCAGTGCAGTATAAAATATGCCTATGTACAACTTCTTAAAGATAATATTTCAGGCCCAGTGCAGTGGCTGATGCCTATAATCTTAGTTATTCAGGAGGCTGAGATCTGGGGATCAAGGTTCAAAGCCAGCCCAGGCACTAAAGACCCTGAGACTCTTATCTCCAATTAACCACTAGAAAATCAGAAGTAGTGCTGTGGCTCTAGGGGTAGGGCGGTAGCCTTAAGCTGAAGAGCTCAGGGACAGGCCCATGCCCAGAGTCCAAGCCCCACCGCCGACAAAATAATAATAATAATAATGTTTTAAATGCCACACTAAATATGCATCAGGAAAGTTATATGAAGATAAGAATCTCAGCCTGGGAAAATGAAAAACATGAGCCACCATCCATTAGCCTTTCCTAGAGGAGGAAGATCAAATCACTTCCTCAACTTAATTTAGAGGATTCTTCAAGTCTTTCAGAACCATTTTATCATAGTTAAGGGAAATGAAAGTGACAAAATGAGCTGTGGTTTCTGTATGTATGTGTAGGATTGCGGCAGAGTTGTCTACAGATCTTCAAGGTGCTTTCTGGTGCTTGTAACTGACTATAGGGCCTGCACAGATTCACTGGAGTCAGAAGCCCAGATAAAGATTCCAAATTCCTTGACTTCCTCATTGTCACCTGCTGGGGAAAAAAAAAGTCTGTTTTCCCCATCACTGTAGTGGCTCTCCTTATTACTGAATTTGGTCACAAACCTATTGTTCTGAGCAGATATTTAGGATGGATGTCATTTCAGGAGCACACATTCGCATCCCAGTACAAAAAGAAAATAAGCTAAACCTCAACCCAAGAGTAAACTACTGAGCAAGAAAGCCCTGGAATCCATGCTTGAATTCAACAAGAGATGAGAAACAGAACCCAGATATGTACTTTGAGAGTGCCTCAGTTTGAGATGCATTTTTTCACTAATCATAGTTGTTCTCTTTAGCTCCCTTCTCCTTTGAGGGAAGGAAGTGAAATGAACGCCCAGAGTACCCATAACTGTTTTGAATTGGGAGTGGGTGGAGAATGATTCTTACCTCCCATGACCTGGCAGCTGACTTGCTGGGGTATGGCAGTCTGCCACTCATACATTATTGAAATGGCCGGAGGCACAGCCAACAACCACGCATGTGGCAATGGAGCTGCCCCCAGAAGAGCTCACTGTACCTTCTCAGCAGGAACACTGCTCTGCCCACATTCACTGGCTGAGTCTGTGCATCAGGATTGAACAAAAAGAGGTTAAGTACTGTTTCTTCTTCTGGGATAAACATTTACCCACTTGGGTGAGCATCTACTTAAATACCCACCAGTCCTTCTGAGAGGAGGTGCACTGCTGGCTCAAGTAAATCTGCACAGATTGCTTTGACAGTGGAGGGAGACAAGTGAGTCCCTCCCTTCCCCAAATCCAGGCTTTCTAAGGGACTAGTTGCTAACTAGGTAGAGGCTCAGGAAAACAGGCTACCTGAATCTGAGAAAGGCCTAGTCCAGCATTAAAAAAATTCTGGGTATCCCAGGTACTGGTGACTCATAGCTGTAATAGTAGCCACTCAGGACACTGAGATCTGAAAATGGTTGTTCAAAGCCAGTCTGAGACTCTTATCTGCAAAGACTTCCAAAGTGCCAAAAATGGCACTGCAGCTCAAGTGGTAAAGCATTAAGCATAAAAACTCAGGAAGAATGCCCACAGCCTAAGTTCAAGCCCAAAGACTACATTCCCTCCATTAAAAAAAAAATTCCTAAGTTGCTTATGTTGATACTCAATCAGAAGACCTAGTCTACCTCACCTCCCTTTAAAACAGATCCTATGCTCTTTATGATCTGATGTCTGCTGCATAAAGCAAACATCCTGTGTGTATTTCAATTATTTGATGTGGTCCTTCATTCAGGTTCCCTCTATATCTTATTCTGTATGAGATTATTCATTGATTTAAAAATATTACATTCAAATATTACTTACCTTGAATGCCAAGTCTGTGCCATTTATATTTTGCTATCAAGACAAGATGGTCCTTAGTTGATCAGCATGTTACTTTCAGGGATTGTGTGCAATTGTCTCACATTGGTCATGATGGAAAATCAAAAATGGTTAAAACTATTATTACATTCCAAAAGACATGTAATTCTAGTAATAAACTGCCGACTATCAGGGTCAGTAATACTAGACAGAGAAAAGCAGTATCTCTCATCCCTGAAGATTTGTTTCTGTGAAACTTTTTTAGGAATGTCCTAGGAAATGTTCCAGTTTAGCCTAAAGATATGTAAGAACGGTCTCTTCAACATTATTTTTTGTCTTTGTATTGAGTTTTGCTATGAATACAAAACCATAATACAAAACTAAAGTGCAGCGAAGAGAATCTCTCAAAGGACACTGTATTATTTACTCCAAGAAAAGAGGCTCCCACTGGTATGCGAATACTGATCAAGCAATGTGGAAAGTAAATGATGAAGCTAAGCAAGAGACATGGATCCTTTAATAGTTTTCTGCAGTTGTGACTTTTCCATTAATCTACATGATTGATGTATGTTTAATGATGTTTATCTGCTGCATTGTTATTATTTGGGTGAGTATATGCTACTTTCTTTATGAATGAAAATTGTTTTATTCACAAAACAAAGACATTTTGCTTTTTAAGTTGAGTTCCCCTTCGGATATTAGCTGTGTTCCTCCAATTTTAAAGATGTGACTGTTTTGACAAAATGGTTACAAATGTCATCAAAAACATTTGCTGGAAGGAAAGAGAGACAAATGAAGGGAAATATCTAAATATGGCTACTCAATCACTTAGAAGCAGACACACGACTGCATGCTCCCTTCTCCAAGACCACAGCCTTTGCTCTCATCTCAGCTACATGGATGCTTCTGATTAGTTTTTATGCTTAGGTATTAATTTATTTACACAAGTTACACTATTTCATATGTGAATTGCAGCCTCCATTTATTGCACTAGTTCTTTCAAGGTGAACATAGTCTATGATCACAGGATGGCTTTCTCTTCCTCTTTTTTTTATCACAACACTCCATATTCTATTGATTTCTATTCCACTGGCCAAACCTCCCTGTCTACTGTTTACCTCAGAATCTCTTAGTTCCCAAAGTCTATGCACTGATTTTCATGAAGATTCAAAACAGGTAGTGTGCAATTAAATCTCATTTCTGCAAATGCCTGTGATACCCATAGAATCATTATTGACCAGCACAAGATTTGACCTCCTCCATTTCTGATGGAGGTCAGTCTAACTGTGCTTGGGTAGCCTCGGCTAATGCTGAACTTAGTGCAGATACCTAATAAGCATAGCACACTACAGTCTAAAACTCCTTGAGTCTAGTGATCCTCGTGCCTAAGCATTCTGAGCAGTTAGGGCTACAGGCATGGGCTATTCTACCTATACATTTCATTGAAATGTTCTTCTGCTGTTTATGGAAGAATGAGAAGATCAGCCAGGCATGGTGGTACATGAGTGCTATAATCTCAGCACTCAGTAGGCTAAAGCAGAATGATCATGAGTTCAAGGCTAGCCTAGGCTACGTAACGACATGAAATAAAAAGAAAAAGGACAAGAGCTATACAGAGACAGACAGAGAAGCAGATAGAGATAGGAAAGAAACAGAGAGACAGAGACCAAGGCAGAATGATATCTAATCCAAAGCAATACCTTAGATGTTCCCAGGTTCTTCTTGAAAGTCCTTCTTCAAATTAAACCACAGAGCTGACACATCCGGATTCCTGATGAGTCAAGGAAACATAGGAGACTCCCTCCTAAGAAACAAGGGCATCCTTTACCAATCTGCACATCAGCCATCGTTGTTGAAGTCCCAGTCCTTGACGAGGGTCCTGGTGACTTTGGGCAAGCCTTTGACTGACAGGCCAACCCTGGGTCCCCTGTGCTCATTTTCCATGGCACTGTGGCCTCGGTTTGCTATAGCCTTGGCCTAAATGCCTCCTAGGAAATAAGAGCTGCTCAACACCGAGCAGTTAGATGGAATCCTGACTAGCAGTGGGCATTTGATGTAGGCATGTGACACACAGCTTGTGTTCAAAAAGATGTCTGCAAGTATAAAATTATTCCTCTTTTTCAACAACAAGAGTCTCTACAGACTTAACTGAACCCAGTGATAATTATGGCAGAATTTTATATTTTTTTTAACTTTGTTGCTTTTATGTCCTGGGTTTCTTTGTTTCTTTTTGTCTTTTTTTTTTTTTTTGGTCAGTTGTGGGGCTTGAACTCAGGGCCTGAGCACTGTCCTTGGACTTTTTCCTCAAGGCCAGAGCTCTGCCACTTGAGCCTCAGCAACACTTCCAGCTTTTTTTCTATGTTTGTGGTACTGAGGAATTGAACCCGGGCCTTTGTGTATGTTAGGCAAGCATTCTACCATAGGCCAAACTCCTGGCCTTCTTTTTATCTTTTGAGGAAGGGTCTTACTACGTTTCCCAAGCTGTTCTCAAACTCATGAACATCCTACCTCTGCCTCCCAAATGCTTCCCAAATTATTAAACAAATTAAGCATATCTTATTGACTAAATTTCAGTTGCTAGGAAGAATATATTTCATATGTTGATAGAAAAAAATTTACATGCTTTTCCTGGCAAAGTTTTCTTCAGAAACTGCTTGAGTAGAAAAATATTTGACCTCATGACAATTTATAGGACTGTTATTAAACTGTAAATTCCTCCATTTTGCAATATATGTTTTAAGTGTTCTTAGTCAAAGTATCATTTGATTTTTTTTCAATTTAGTTGAGATGCTTCTTTCTCTTTATAAAATTTTCTCAAACAGTAGTTAATAACCTTTTTTATGTGATACTGGTGATTGAAGCCAGGGCTTCACACCTCAAATGCTATACAACTTAAGTTACACTTCTCATCAAAGGACTAACTTCTAAAAATTATTGATTATTCAAGGTCCATATTAGAGGGCTTTAAAGTTCTTCTAAAATCCTAGAACTGAAATGATGACCAAAGCTTGTCAAGAAACACAACTGAATGCTTTCTTTTCTGGAAAATACTGTATGAAAATATCATTCTTCTTTCTAACCTTAACTGACAATAGTACAAATATTGTTTTCCAACCTGTCAGGAAGGATGATTTTCAATTCCTTTCTTACAAGTTTAATTTTCCAACTATTTATTTTATGTTAGTGCCACTGAACTGATTTTATCCTGAATGATCCATAATTCTTTTCAGCTGTGGAAACTGCAAAGAATCATGCTGTTACAAGGTTGTGACAAATGTTAGGTGTGATAATCTTTACATCCTCCCATCATCTGCCCATTTCCTACAGCAGTAGATACAAATTCTGAAGTCTACTAGTGTTCTGATCAATAGTTATCTCACCCAATACCAGTCTCTCCTTCGCACACACATGCACACATGGCCTTTTGACTCCTCAAAAAACATGCTCTTTTCCAACACTGTGCCCTGTGGAAATTGTTACCTCTGCTAATTCACCCCCAGTTCCTACGTTTTCCCTCTTTGAAACCAGGTGAGCTCCCCCACACTATTTTATTTAGCTCTTTATTATAGACATAATCACACATCATTATCACATTATAATAATTTAGCTCCTGTCTCTCTCACTACACTGATGCCATAAAAGGGAATTTGATAACCCTATTCTATTGTGGCTAGTTGGAGAGAGCAAGGAGAGAGTAAGTTAGTGGCAGGGGAGGGAATCATCTTCGAAAACCCAAGGAAATAAACTGCACTGCGTCTCCTGCTATTCAAAGTCAGAGATAGACCATCAGAATCCAAGGCAGCTCATCTCTCTTCTCTCCTTCCTGAAGCTCATCTTCCCTTCATCTTCCCTATGCCTCTGCTTATTTACATTATTAGTTTCTTTCTACCATCTGATAATAAGGTAAGAAGAGACGAGTGCACTTCTTGGTCAGAGACCCATCGCTACTTGACTCCATTTCTGGGTCAATAAGTAATTGGAGCCAATAAATTCTGTCTAGCTGGTGTAATCCCTGACATATATTACTTATGTAATAAATGTAAACTTTTGACTGAATGTTTATATAGGTGATCTAGGTTTCATAAATATTTCTGGCTCACGGATCATTTCCATATGACACAGAACAACATTGACCACATGTGTAGACCAAAATTGTTGAGATATGTCATAAAAAGAGACATTAATGAGGGCTATAAACCGATTTGTTCTTCACTACAAAGAAAATATAAATGTGGTTGTGTTTAAGTTCTTGTAATTCTAAAATTACAAGGGATCTACTAAAAGCCACCTGGAAAATTTGCAAGGCCATAGCCATCAGATGCCCACACTGAGGTCTGTCCTTTTATAAATGTATGCATTCCAATAGAAAGATTGCTTTTTTTAAGGTAACAGTTTTGCTATCTTGTCAGGATCAATTTTAGCTTAACTTATTCATGGCCAGATCGTTTTCCTGCTCAAGAGAGCTATAACAAATTTAAATTTCATTTTATTGCTCTATTATTCTTTCAGTAGTAGCAAAATATAGCAGATAAAGACTCATAATAAATTCACATCGTCCTGAAAGCATCATCCTGAAATAGCTTCAGGTGAAATTTCTCTGGACTTTTATCTCCCACACTCTGCTTCTTCTTACTGCTGTTCTTTGAGGCTGTTTTGAACTTGTCACTGAGTTGTGTGAGTGGCTATTGAAAATTTCATTTCTCTAAATATGCCCAGAAAATGAAAGATTAAAAAAAACCCTGAATGAATAGCCTTTGGAAATAAGAGAGAGATACTTCACAGGTCAGAGAAGCAGGCCTCTCAGCATCTTCCTTTGTTGATGGCTTCTATATCTGAGAATAAAGAAATGCAAGTTTCTTCACTTCAGAATCACAGCCTTGTAGGCAGGAAGCCTGATCAGGAAAGCTAGGAAAACCAGAGTTCTTGTAGGAAATAACTAAGGGACATTCTCTCTCCAAGTATTTCCTGTTTAAAGAAGTAGCAGAACAACTAAATTACTGTGATTTTCTTGAGACTGACTTTTTGCATATTAAAAATAGTTTGTAAGGAACTAGCTACAAAAAAAAAGAGGAGACCTGTGCTAAGTGGGACAGTGGAAGGAAGTATGCAGAAGAGACAGGACAAATCCTTGAGCATATTATCCACTACCAAGCCACATGCTTCAATCAGCAGCATGAAAATATTCAGTGGTAAATTCTTACCCTTAGGTCTCTTCTGGGCTTAAAGTTCTCTGTAGTCTTCTGAAACATAATACTTTCCTACTAATGATTTCATATGATCAAGATTTGACAGACTGGTAATAAAGAAGAAGGTAAGGCTATGTTAACATCAATCTTAACATTGTATAATCAAATCATAGCATAAATATTAACTTTGGGGTTAGTACTCTTAATTGCTGTCATTAATAACATTGGTTCAGATACTCACCGTCCATTCCTCAAACCCTACTGAAGAAAAAAATTATTTACCCATAAAAGCCTATTATATATGAAAGACTTGTAGGTATATTTAGAATAGCATATAATAACAACAAATAGAGGTGGAAATAGCAATGATTGCCTACACATTCTAAGAAATCCAGCTCTATAGGAAAAATAGCCAAGAGATTTGAAGATATATATATTATATCCACACCAAACACTGACTAGTGAAGAAGTATGAAAAAATTATAACCTCTTTCATAATTGGAGAAACACAAGTTAAAATGACAGTGAAGTGATAGATAAATTAGAAAGCTAAAACAAAATCTATTGCACGGCCAGATAATGGAGAACAAATAGAATTATTCCCACACTGTCAGTGAGTAGATGAGCATACTGTAATATCATAAAATACAGTTGTTCCCTATACTGCAGCATGGAAGTCTAGTACATTCCACTAGGATATTCACCTTAGAGAAATGGAAAACTTGTGCTTAGAACACTAGATAAGAATGTTCCTACTCAGAATAACATGATATACAAACAGCTTGGATGTTAACCAACAGGAACACAAGTATCTTTATACTGTGGGATGCTATGTAGTGTGCAGTCAAAAGGGCTACACCACTAACTGACGACATGGGTAATCTCACAGGCACAAATGAACATCTAAGATATGGTTCCCCTCTCTTGTTCAAAAACAGTGCAGATCAACCAATATAATTTGAGGTGACACAAATAGTGGTGAAGCTCTTAAGACATTAAAGAAACATGTCATTAAAATTATTATGTGAAGGGGAGAATGATGTTGGATGAGGGGACAGGTAATATTTCTGTTTCTGGAGCTGGCTGACAATCATGTGACTTGTCTCCTTCGTAACCACGTGGATAAACATTGATGATAGGTTTTCTGTTCTGTCTGAGAATACGTAATATTTCACAATATCAAGATTTTTATGAGGAAAGAAAGACAAAAAAGGCTGACATATTGATGAATGAAGATTTGAATCTATGTTATGAATCACCCTCAGTGACTGGGCTGAGGTGCATCAGATAACCTTCTACAAAGGAAATTATGAAGTGAAATTATTCCTTTTTAATTTATTGTACTCTTACTGTCTTTCTAAAGGAATTCAGAGATTTAAACTGGGCTATATGTACATAATATCATTGATAATAACACAGAAACAAATACAGATCGACATAAGTTACTTCCTGAAAAACACCTGTAAAACCAGCCAAAACAGAGGAGAATCCAATGTGTATTCCAAAAATAACAGGTTTGCTCAATTCCTACATATGAATTGTTCATCTGAATTCATACCAGCGGCCCAGATTTTTTTTCTTATTTCCATTAGCAATGTATTATTTTGCTCCAGTTATTGTATATCTACTTAATTTGATCTTCCTTTACAGAAGATGGAAATGGACAAATCTTAGATGACCTTAGCTTCTTTCCATTATAAAGCAGCTTGCTCTCAACCTCAGTTAAACCTGCTCAAGTCTGCTTTTACTTAAATGTTCCCAGTGTGGGGTAAATTCCTATGGTATCTTACCAGTCAGAACTCTTTGTACTTCTCTGATTGCTCTCTGTTCATTTCCTACCAATCTCTGGAACATCTATAAACATAGTTCAGCTCTTTATTTTCTCTTTGTAAGCATTATCTATTAAATATAAAATATGAAAGGCTCAGAAAAACAATCTGGAGAACATTCATTATCAAACATCATAGCACTAGAATAGATTTGCATTTTTATGCCTACTGTAGTCTCCCCCATATGAGACTAAAGCTCTCATCTGTGTCTCACTGGAATGTGTTGACAAAGCATCTTTTCTTGAGGAAAAAAGGAAAAGGTGAGGGATGGGGGACAGGAGACAGGACAGACAGCAAATAAAACTTTGCTTCACATGTTTGAGATTCAGAATGTCCATGTTTCCTAATAACTCATTCCAGTTAGAGGGATGGTTTTCTCCCATTCCTAAATCTGACTTGTAACTACATGGTTTTCATTATCTGATTAAACACTTTCATTCCATGCTCTCAGATGCTTCCTGAAATTTCACTTTGATACTTCGCAGCCAAGCACCCATTTGGTCAAGGTTAATATACAACATAATCATGAATGTCATAATTCAGGACAGACCATCAGAAAATGTCATTTTACTTCGAACCACAAAGAAAAGGAAATACACAAGTGCATTAAACATGGAAATCCCCCTGAGATCTGAAATTGCCTCAAGTTTAAGTCACAAGATTAAGAAGCCTTGCTCCCTCTTTTGCCTCCCATCAGCCTGTGTTCTGAGCTTGGATGAAGGTGTCAAAACACAATGGGCAAGATGTCAGAGCAGAGTGGTATGGGATGGAAGGGCCCTGTCACTTTCCTTCTGTCACTCCTCATGCTGCAACTTTGGATGATACACTTTTATTATAAACTGGAGGCTAAATTGAAATAAAATATTAGCTTTTTCTTCTGTGATCAACGCTACCTCTTAGGACCTATTTCCTATCCATATG
The DNA here is from genome assembly GCF_031878675.1 of Megascapheus bottae. Taxonomy (NCBI): domain Eukaryota; kingdom Metazoa; phylum Chordata; class Mammalia; order Rodentia; family Geomyidae; genus Megascapheus; species Megascapheus bottae. Next base: position 62,795,501 of record NC_143512.1, read on the forward strand.
ACTGCATGTGGAAGTTGGAGAAATACTTCTATTTGATCCAATCATTTACTTCTTTAAAATACAGAAAAAATGTACAAACAGAAGAGAAATCCAAACATCTTTTTTAATGTCTCTGTCAATATTCTGTCTATATTCTGGCTTAAATTGGTTGAATAATTACAAAGCGAAGTTATTCTTTCACTGTGGTGATAACCAAATGGTAAATGGTTAACATATCTGGATGGTCCACAATTTCTGACTTTTCCTATGTCTTTATTATCTGACAATATCAAGGCTCTTGTAATAAAGAACCTAGAATAGTAATTTTTCCATAAACTTGTTTATTTATTTATGTATTTAGGTTCATGTAATAAGGACTTGCTATATGGCCCAGGTACACCACTATGCCAGGCTCTGGTGAGATATTTTTAACCAGGCCTGGCATAAGTCTAATGTTTAGTTAAGTTTTTGATATTGCTTTCAGATCTTCAATTTTTACCACTCACAATCACAAAGCATTTTCTCTGAAAAGAAATTAAAAGTGACCAAGGCAACCATCTCTGGCAATAAATATATCAATTGTATTTTATGTTGTTATATTCCTTTTTCTTGAAGGAGTTAAATTTCTTCAGAAAAAACTCATTCCAAGATGACTAAAACTCAGAGTCCCCAAGGCAAAAACAGGACAATTCATACAGGCAGCATTTCACAATTAGCTCACTTATGTTGGACAGGACTGTGCTTTCAGGGCCTTAGAGCAAGATTTCTCCATGCCTGAGCAGAATGGAATTATGGCTCTCTAGCTGAACATTTCTGATTTTGTGAATTGGGATATTGGAAAACTAAATAAGCCTTTCAAAATGTGTTTTGGAAAGGAGAATTGTAGTAAGGTGACAAGGGGACAGTTTATAATCCTGGCTACTTGAAAGGTTCCACTAGGAAAATCACTTAAACTTATTTAAGGCTAGTCTGAGCAACAGAGCAAGAATTCATCTCAAACAAACAAACTAATAAATTTAACAACTAGAAAATTAAGTAAAAAAAAATAAGGGATTCAAGAAGAAAAGAAACAGAATTTATTTCATGATACCCAAAAACAAATCCCTCATAAAAATCCAACTCAGCTGGGCTCTGGTGACTCATGCCTACAAATCCTAGCTACTCAGGAAGCTGAAATCTGAGGATCATCGTTGGAAGCCAGCCCAGGCAGGAAAGTCCAAGAGATTCTTATCTCCAATTAACTACCAGAAAACGGAAAGTGATTCTGTGGCTCAAAGTGGTAGAGCTCTAGCCTTGAGGGATAAAGCTCAGAGACAGTGGCAAGGCCTTGAGTGCAAGCCCCACAACTGACATAAAAAAATACAAGGACAGGGTAGAATATGCATCTGGCTAAATCATGCATGTGCTGCTTCTGAGAAATGTGGCCCCAGGCATCTGAAGTGATGCTCTGAATTCATAGCATTTTCAAGACCACTGGAAATGCTTGGTAATTGTTTCCAGCTGTTGCTCAATATATCCTTTACATTCCATGGCCCTTGAGAAAGAAACAAAAAAGGCCTTCTTGCCAGTTTTTGTGGATCATAGCATTGGCCATAAATCTACTCCACAGTAGTCTATAAAATTTAGTTTTATATTTCATAGTTTCTACTTCATGCCAAATCACAAATGTTAACAAAAGAAAAAGGAAAGAAACAGGTAAAAATAACATTTGAAAAGCTCTATTAAGTTTAAGGAAATTTCCCTTTCTAACACAATGAAAGATAACTAAGTAAAGCCTAATTAGTGAAAATTCTGGATTATAGGTAAGTAAATTATAATATCTAAGTTTTTATTACATGAATTTTTTTGCTTGTAATTCTTTTTTTTTAGATAGTACAGACAATGCTTAGAGTATTCCAGAAAAAAAAACACTGGATAAGATATGGGAAGCCCTGGACCCAGTGATGGCTGTGAGATTCCTAAAATGGACAACAATGGGTTGTAGGTATGTGGTATGCAGAGTAACTCATTATACAATGACCTATCCACTCCAGGAGCAAACTGGGCATATTTCTTAGCATAGGGCTCCAATGAACATCCATCCATCTGTCAAAATGAGCATACAGTTTTTGGACTCGAGAAGACTAGAAAATTGCAAGGTTTCTTTCAACACTGTAACTCCAATATTCCTATAGAGTCTTAAGGAACTTGCTTTAAAGAAGGCAAAAATGAAATGGCTGCCATGGTGCATGTCTTTAAGAACTCAAGACACTGAAGTAGGAAGTTCACGTTTGAGTGAATCTGGGCTATACAGTGAGACACTGCCAAGAAACACTTTCAACCTGTGTAGAGTTTATTGTATACAAAAAAATTCCAAGTTGCTTTACAAGTACTAAAAACATCAACTTGCTTCATAAGTGTTTTTCATCAGTATGGCAGCTGGCTTCATAAAATACAGTAATTTGCAACGAATAAGAGGCAGGGATAGCAATGGGAAGGATGAGGCCAGGATTCAACTGGACTGGAATCAACTAAATGTTGTTTTTTAACCACCAAATCTACATTCCACCATAGCAACTATGTCTCCCTAAGGCCAGGATGGGTAGCGAATGGCTGTAATCCTAGCTACTCATGAGGCTGAGGTCTGAGGATCACAGTTCAAAGACAACCCAGGTAGGAGAATCCCTGAGATTGTTATCTCCAATTAACCACCAAAGGGAAAAAAAGCCAGAAGTAGAGGTGTGTCTCAAGTGGTAGAGCATTAGAACGCTCAACCACAGTACCCAGCATAGAATTCCATTGTGTATAAGTGCCACATCTTCTTGATCCATTCATCTACTGAGGGGCATCTTAGTAAGTAGTGCTGAAATGAACATCATTGTGCTAGTGAAGTTAGTATGTCCTTGTTTCTGGACGAGCCAGCCCAAGAGATTCTTATGTCCAAGTAACCACCAGAAAACCAGAAGTGGCACTGTAGCTCAAATTGGTAGAACACTAGTCCTGAGCAGAAAAGCTAAGGGACAGTGCCTGAAGCCCTCATTTCAACCCTTCAACTACTACCACCACCAGCAGCAACACTTAAGAGAACCCCTTGAATCTCTTGAGTTTCTCACTCCAAAATCCTTGAAATCTTTCTTAGCTCTCTTCTCTTCCTCTTACAAACTCTGTCCAAGCTGTTCTGCTGGCTTTCACATCATCACCTCTGAATGTTTCTCCCCTCCCACCACACCAGTGTTCCAACAGTGTCTGGTTTCAATCCTTGACATTCATTCATGGTCTGCTTCAATATTTGACATTCACTCTTTGGTGGTACTGGAAATGGAACTCAGGCCCTTGGGGCATGCTAGGCAAAATGGCATTGCCCTGTGCAATATCACCAACCCTCCCCCACAATACCCCCCCCATGTAGAACAGTGCCTAGCACACAACAATGACTCAGCTGATGTCCCCATCAGCCCATTAGTGAGTAATGACCAGCCAGGACAGAACAAGGTTTTCTGGAAATTTACTGTCAAACTTCCATAATTCAGTTTCACTGTCTCAAAAATGCACTGATCATCCTTCCCTTTGAGTAAGTGACAGGGTTGCACCTAGAACAAAGAGGAAATTGTAGGAATGTGGAAGAAATGTTTTGTCTTATCTGAAACATTTGGAAAACAATTACATGATTTTTTTATTTCTATCATTTATCTCACATCTCTTCCTATACTGTTTCACTTAACATTTTCTCAAACTACTGTGAACAAAAGGATAAAAATAGACTCTAATAGACTCTAATTTCTTTGCAAATTACATTAAGTAAATCACATAAGGCACAGAGAGACAAAGGATTCACATTTGCCCTTGTATGTGGAAGCTTGGTTTAGCTTACAAACTCATAAGTAAATATTCTGGGTGGCATGCAAGTATATCCCTTAACTGAAATAAAGTAGATTCAAGGTAGATCTCAAATAGAGGAATTCCTTAGAAAGGCAAAATCCAAGTTTGGCAAAAAATAAAATATCAGGAAGTGGGTACTCAAGATGGGGGAGGAAAGGTGGGGTGTGTCAAGAGAAAGGGAGACGAAGAGAAGAGAAAGAGGAGAAATACAGACAAGAATCCATAAAAGAAATGCAAATCACAACAACTCTAAGATTCCACCTCGCTCCAGTTAGAATGGCCAAGATCATGAAAACGAATAACAACAGATGCTGGAGGGGATGTGGCCAGGAGGGATCACTACTACACTGTTGGAGGGAGTGCAAACTCGTTCAACCACTATGGAAAGCAGTGTGGTAGTTCCTCAAAAGGCTAAACATAGAACTCCCCTATGACCCAGCAATCCCACTACTTGGCATTTACCCAACCATCCAGAATCTAGGGCATACTAAATCCACTACCACAACAATGTTCATTGCAGCACTATTTATCATAGCAAAGATATGGAACCAACCCAGACGTCCCTCAGTTGATGAGTGGATCAACAAGTTGTGGTATTTGTACACAATGGAATTCTATGCTGCTGTCAGAAAGAATGACATTGCCCCATTTGTTAGGAAATGGAAAGACTTAGAAAAAAATCATATTAAGTGAAGTAAGCCAGACTCAAAGGAAATTAGACTCAATGGTTCCCCTCATTTGTCATAATCAGTAGAAACCTTGGGCTCTACTAGCAGAGATCTGCAATAGAGCAAACCCTTGATACATAAGGCCATATAGTATGAAGCTAATTGAAAAGACCTCCAAGATATTGAAACAAAAGCCATACAATGAATGATTGTTGTCCTTAATGTACTACGTTATCTCTCATCTCTTTTGCTGTCCCCTGGTTATCTCATATTATTACAGTATCTCACTTTGTTATCTGATATATTGGATTTATTTGTAGTTGGTTATTTGAAATTGGACAGGGAAGGGGGGAAAACCAAGACGGGGGGGGGGGTGGAGGGAAGGGTAATAGGGACCAAGACATGTGAAAGGGTATCAATATATGTGAGTTAATGCACCCTCTATCTGGCAAATATCATGTAACCCTTTTATTAATTACAATAAAATAATAATAATAATAAAGAATCCAATGTATATCCTACAAAATTAAGAGAGTAAAGGATGGGGTGAGTAAGAAGAGGATATGAGATGCTGAAGAAAGTGACATAGATCAAGATACATTTAACCATAAACTTCTTTGTTAAATGACAACTCCTTTGCAGAAGTACTTAAAAGATAATTTTTAAAAGACAAGAAAAAAAACACATCAAATGGGTACAGGTGGGCACCAGATAGCTCACACCTATAATCCTAGCTACTCAGGAGGCTGTGGTCTGGAGATTGCCATTCAAAGCCAGCAAGGGCAAGAAAGTCTTCACTCCAATTTACCACTAGAAACTGGAAGTGGTGTTGTGGTTTAGAGTAGCAAAGTGCCAGCTTGAGCAAAAAGAGGTCAAGGACAAGCACCCAAGCCCTGAGTTCAAGTCCCTCAGCCAACAACAATAACAACAAAAAGCTGGGTGGTTGTGACTCATGCCTATAATCCTAGCTAATCAAGAGACTGAAATCTGAGAATTATAGTTCAAAACCAGCTCAGGTAGGAAAATCTGTGAGACTCTTATCACCAATTAACTACCAAAAAGTCAGGTGAGGAGTTGTCAGTCAAGTGCTAAAGCACTAGATTTGAGCAACACTCAAAAACAGTGCCCAGGCTCTGAGTTCAAGCCCCAGGAATGGCACACACACACACACACACACACACACACACACACACACACACACACAGGTTCAACTTAAATTGAAAAATAAAATTTAAAAAATATTGTTGAATTTTCCTCATCGTTCTTCCCTTCTTTTCTTCTCCTCTTACTCCCTTTCCTTTCCTGCTTCTCCCCTCCTTTCCCTTCCTTTTTTAAAAAAAAATTTAACTTATTATTTGAGTTCAAGCTTGGGGCTTAAACTCAGGGCCTGAGCTCTGTCCTTGGGCTTTCTCAAAAGCTAGATCCCTTCCACTTGAGCTTAGCACCATTTCCAGCTTTTTTCTATGTATGTGATACCAAGGAATCGAACCTGGGTCTTCGTGCGTGCTAGGCAAGCACTCTACCAGTAGACCAAACTCCTGGCCCCTCCCTTCCCTTTTTTTATAAGAAATATCTGGATATGAAATGTAATTTAGAACAAATTACAGGACATAAATAAAGTTTTAATAAATGCAGAATAATGGCTAAACTCTATGAGGAAGGCATTATATAATAGTTTTTCATGTTTGATATTATTTTAACCCTGCTTAAATTCTAAGAAGAAAGAGTATATTTTAAGTGGGTAAAGCATTTTGCCTAATGCTACAAAGTGAAGATGACAGGGCTGTGGTTCAATTTCAGTCCATCTGGATCCAAAGACATCATTGGTAAGGCATCCATTTTCCTATGACATTGATCTGTAGTGGTAGCACGAAATATTTCAAATCAGAAAAGCTGTGGAAATGTTGCCGCGTGTTCCATGTTATCCTGAATTTATAAGAGTTGACTATAAAAATCAAAAGTTAACATAACAGATCAGAGGAGGAAAAAAAACCCACTGAAAATAGCTTTCCCATCCAAGAGTTCATATTATAAAGTACTTTCACAATAGATACTAATATAAAAGCACTGGTGACAGAAAAATAGCATTTGTCCAATTCATTGGATCAATGAGATATACAAATTGAATGATTCAGCTTTCAGAGTGCTTTTTTAATCTAAATTAGCAAATCTGGCTGTCTCCAGAGATCAATGAACTGACGCTGAAATCACAAAGTCACCTCCTGAATTTCTATCTGGATGACTTATTTCTATATGAAGCTATTTTATTAAATGAGTGCCTAGATTAGATGTCTTTGAAGGTAAATATTTGTTCCTCTAGCTTTTGCAGAAAAGGTGGGAAATCATAGACCTTGCTGACGAGAAAGAAGACAGTAGAGGCATATGGAGGGAGGGTGAGAAAGTGGGGGGAGGGACTTCCCATTGTTATACTGCATCCAACACAGAGAGTGTAAAGTGTGTAATGGGGAAATTCTGGAGATGGATCCTTCTCCCTTTCGCTTCTATTATTATATAATCATGACTTAAGAGTCCTTGCAGACTGAAAAGTAATGTTCACTATCAAGCTCACGCCACCAACACAATCACTGTCTTTACTTTTATTTATGAAATTTCTTTCTTTAGTTCATGAAGTACTTGTGTGACCATTTGGGAGACATGGAAACAAGAGCTTTACCTTGTGTGATTGTTGTTCTTAATGTACTATGTTATTTCTCTTCTCCTTTTTTGCCCTTTGGTTAATCTCATATTGCTACTGTATGTGACTTTGCTATGAATGTACGTTTATTTGTTTATTTGAAATAGGAAAGGGAAGGAGGGAAGCAAGATGATTGGGACGGCATTGAGGGAGGGAAATGGGAACAAAAACATGAGAAAGGATATCAGTGTGTGAGAAGTAATGCACCGACTACCTGACGAATGTAACTGTAACCCCTCTATACATTACCCTGTCAATAAAAAGTAAAATATTTTTTAAAAAACTGTGTGATAGAAGAAAGGGAATTTCCATTTAATGTAGCTTTTCTTAAAAGTCATTTGATCACTTGTTCAAATCTCAGTGGATCTCTCAAACCAAAAGACAGAGGATTAACATGAATTCATTGAAGCTGACAAGTGGAACAGGAGGAATCTTGACAAATGTCAGAACAGATCAATGGAAAACTGTCAGGAGAGATGAATGGTGATGGCAAACAGGTGATGGGACAATCGACAATGGCCCATACGCCATCCATGAACCACAAGCTGAAAATAACTGCTCCTGCTACAAAATGAGCTGCCAATCCCAACTCTAATGTGTGACCAAAAGCCTTTCCCTTGAATTAAAAAACCTTTAATGTGTAAATGGCTATGCTACACATTAGCAAAAAACTCAAAGAAAAATATCATATTTAAGGAAAAACAAACTTGATATTAGGAAAACAAATCATCTTAGAATTAACTCAGCTGAGAACATACATTTTTCTAATAAAGAAAACAGTGTATTTAGAGCTAAAAGCAGTTGTTAAGTCTTTAGCTATGCCTGTCCTGGGTCCTGGTTGAGAGTCTGGAATGAATCAGGTACAAATGTTCCAGGGAGAACAAGTTCAAAGCAAAGGCCAGGGATCTGCTCACTCATGGAAGGTTTAAAAACAATCACTAGAGACTTACCACAGTAAGGGTCAACACTGCCTCCAGGATCAGACTACCCATATTGAAATCCAGATTCCTCTACTCATCAGCTTCACTGGCCTCAGAGATGTTACTACATACTTAATATTTTCTCTTGTAGAAAGTAGGGATATAAATGAGGCCATCTTCCTGGGGATTTCATAAGAGTCAAAAGCATTCATACATATAAACTACTTGGGATAAAAATTTCGCAGAGGTTAAACATCATAGACTATTGGTTAGCTGTTATTTTTCTTATTACAGGCAAAATACAAGCTGTAGACATCATTATTGTAGGTGACTTTAGGTAACATAAGCAAGGTGACAAAATAGTGGTGGTAAATTATTAATGTAAGTGCATGTGAATAAATATGTTAATAAGCAAATCTCAGCTGAAGACCAGAAGAATTAAAGCAAATCTGAATGTGTGTGAGTATGTATACATTGTAAAAACATTTGAAACAAGATGAGCTACCAAAGAAATGGATGTATTATCAGCTATGCAAGCTGGGTATAAATTAGTTTGAAAGAGCAGTGCTGAACTTCGTGCCAACAACAACAAAATAAGTAAATGCAAATAGATGGCCCTATCTACTCACAGTTATGAAGCCTTGCACTTTGATTTAGAGGTCTGCAGTTGCTGGGATAGGTGGCACTTTAGAAGTCTGAACAGTAGAACAAAATAACACTGTAATTCACAGGATAATTTTGGTACAACAACAAAATAGGAACTGTGACTAATATGCCCCCATCTTATCTTTTTTCCGCAATAATTAACCAGTTATTTTTGGATGGTTGATATATTCTTTTCCCTTCCCATAACCTTCCTTTCCTAAAACACTTTTAGAGATCATGTTTGTCATAAAGGAATCTATTTTATCCTCAGCATACTTTCCACAAGCTTCTGTCAACAGGAATACTCTCATATACTCTAAAATCATTGTTGCTAAGAAGTCTTACCGAAAAGCCTTCACCCTGCAAATATATTTTCGGGTTCCCATCTAGTCATTTCCAGGAAGCCGGCCAAATGAAGTAGAGAGAGGGCCCTGACATAAACATCTAGGAACAATCCTTATCCATTTTACTGTGCTGAGTCTCAGTCACTGGCAGTGGTATGAAGAAAGTCATACCTGACAGGCCACCAACATGAATTCTTTTGAGTTAAATAAACTATTGAGGGATAAAACTACAATTTCAAGGGCTTAGTTGCAATAAAGAAGATGTAAACATATTTTGTGTGTGTGTGTGTGTATGTGTGTTGCCAGTCCTGGGGATGGAACTCAGGGCCTGGGTGCTGTCTCTGACCTCTATTGCTCAAGGCTAGCACTCTTTCACTTGAGCCATAACTCCACTTCCAGCTTTTTTTTTTTTTTTTTTGGTAGTTGATGAGATAAGAGTCAGGGATTTTCCTTCCCTGGCTGGCTTTGAGCAGAGATCCTCAGATCTCAGCCTCCTGAGTAGGTAGAATTACAGGTGTGAGCCACAGCTGCCTGGCAATGTGAACATTTTAATTGCAGACACTGAGAGCACTGTGGAGGATGAAAGCTAAATTCACCAGAGCTGCCTGAGAAAAACAGGACAAATCCAGAAAAGAATTGTATTAGAGCTTCCAGAAACTGTCCTCTTAGGACAGTAAAAGCATCCTGCTCAACCTTTTAAATTCCTCATCAGGTTTTTGGGTTTAAAGGATCTTGCATCTGTTCTAAAGAAGTTTCCTCACTGTATCTACTACCTTTTGGAAGGCAGATACCCTATTTTTTTAATCCACTGTAATTAGGAAGCTTCACATAAAATCAAATGGTTCTCCATTCTGGCTTCTCAATAGAACTGATTGAAGAGATTCTAAGAAACTTAACCTACAGATATAGTAAATCAGAAACTCTAGAGGAATTTTCCAACCCTGGTACTGTCATATTTGCCCCAGTTGATTTAATATTCAGCAGGTTGGAGAACCACTGGAATGAATGATACTGGTTGGTTCCTCTGACCAGAAGCTATTAAACATGCCTGATCAATTCTATTGAAAGCAGATCCATACATATAGAAGAATTGAGTCAGTCTTTGCAGCTGCGAATGGGTGCAGGATATTGTTGGTAGTTGATAAACAGTAATGAGCTAGGACAATTGCATCCATAAATACATGTGTATCTGGTTTCTTCTGGGCTTTAGGAGGCAGGGTTTTACTGGATAACCAAAGACAGCCTTGAGTTCATAATCCCCTATGCTAGCCTGTTAAGTGCTGGTGTTACAGACATGCACCCTTATACTAACCACTACAAGCCCTTATTTTTTAAGCACATCCTCTGCACTTTGGTTTACTTAAAAGTCATCCCCAAGTAGTTAAGCCCACTCCATTCCAGACTGATTTCATCCTTACTAATAAACATCATTGACCTTGATTAATGCAAAACAATTCCAATTTGATTTCCAAATGGCTTTACTTTGCCAGATTTACAAAACAAGTGTCAGTGCTCTGATAGAGACGTACCTTTGATGGGGTCTTGGAATTCCTTTCTGGGTATAATCTGTGAATGCTGCGGCCATGGATCTTTGAGAACTGAGAAGAGCACGAACATATTCAGGGTTTTTTTTGGGGGGTTGCTTACTTTGGTTTGGTTTGGCTTTTACCTTACGTCTTTCGAAACTGGTCTTAAATTTACCATTCACCTGCCTGAGCCTCCTGAGTGCTAGGCTTACAGGTACATTCCCCCACACCTAAATGCTACTTTTTAAACTATTTTTTAATTACAAGTAGAATCCTCCAGCTCAATAATTATCTATTACCCCACCTTTCACTGCTCTCTACATAGACTAACTCTTCTTAAGTTTTTTCATTGGCACATGGTAAAAATTATTCCCCCCTGAAAACAAGATGATTGGGGGGGGGTTGGGGAGGATAGGGAGAAAACATGAGAACAGGTATCAATGTGTGAAAAGTAATATACCTACTATCTGGCGAATGTAACTGTAATTCCTCTATACAGTACAATAAAAAAAAATGTAAAAAAAAAAAAAAAACAAATTACCCCCTGCCCAGGGCCTCCATTGTCGGGGCCCTGTGCAGGAAGCCAGTTCTGAGGCAGCAGGTTACTTCGTGATGTCCAAATGTGCCATTTACACTGGCCAGCAATATTTTAGTCTTTGTGGTTTCACAGGCCTCTCAATCCATCCTTCCTCTAGAATGGAAAATGCATTTTCTTCAGCCCTCCTGAGACAAAGCACACTTCCCATTCAGGGAGTGGCTTTTTGCTGGGAGAAAATTCCATTTCCTACTCGCTACTGACTTCCTCTTCTTGGAGCTGATGGAGTTTGAAAACTAGGATTTGGGTACATTATGCTTTGCTTTAAGGCCCCTTTAAAGTGAAATTAGATCTAGGAGTCAAGCTACCACTTCTAAAAGGAGACTATGCAAAAAATGTAAGTAATATTGATAGTATATAATGGGCCTGAGCTCAATATCTTCCAGTCTTAGAGCTGGACAGAGAGTAGATATTGTTAAAACATATCTCAATAGACACCTTTGTCTTGACCAAGATCTTATCAAACAGATGGAAGCCATTAAATCAGTGGTTCTGAGCATCCTGTTATGGTGGTGCATGCCAGGACTGAGAAGGTTGAGTCAGAGGCTCACGAGATGAGACCAACCTATACTGACAGACTTTGTCTCAAAGAAGGAAACAAAAGAAAAAGAACAATTCATGCGCTATAAATTCAGGAAAGATTTACCTCAATCCAGTAGAACAGAAATTCTCCCCATTCCAGCTAAATTAATAGTTATTCAACATTTCTAGCTCTGCATTTTCAAACTTTCTATGGAATCTCAGTCTAAATTTGGGATGAAGCCTGGCTAAAGCATACTTATATGGGCTCAACTTTCTAATCAATTGCATTTTGACCCACAGCCAAACATGTTCCTAGTGCATGCCATTTCCTGATATGAAAAAGAAATGTCAGTGATGGGAGCTTGTCCTGGAAAATGAAAATTAGGGTAAATAAATTCAAAGGGATGAAGACATTGGTTACTAACCATCTTCTGGCAAATTAGTTGCAACTTATTTGACAATTGAGAGCAAATATGCAAAAATGAGGAGGTTTGTGAAAAAGGTGAAATATTTTATTTTCCTTAAAAATGCTATACTCAAACATCACACTACACTTTTAACTGTGGACAATTACGTATGACTTAAATTTTAGGATCTAGGAGAATAAGTAGAACTGTGTAGCATATGCTAGACTTTGAATTAATAAAAAAGTAGTTTTCCAAAACAACCCACTAGTACCATGAGAAATGAAACAAAAATATAGTGCATTATTTCATTGAATTCTAAGAAATTAGAGTCAAGATTTAATTTTATAATAGTTCATAGACTTTCTAATATGACATTTACATAGACCAAGTAAGATTCGGCTGGCTCTTCATAAATAAATAAGATTTTAAAACAAAGGGTTAGTTACATTAGGCCATGAAAATGGCTTAGTGATTACAGTTATGATAACCTCACACATACTAGAGAGAAAATAGAATAAGCTACTTTTTTTTCTTTTGTGGCTATGTGGGGGGGATGGGGGGTGTAGGGGGATGGCATTGGGATTTGACTTCAAGGCTTAATTCAGGTGATCTATAATTGAGTCATGCCTCCAGACCTTTATGACTGATTTATCTTTGAGATAGGGAGTGCTGGGTATATCCTTGTACTACAGTCTGCTTTTACTCCACTTCTTATTGCAGCTCTAGTGACAGGAATCGTCTACCACACTCAGCTACTTACCATTGAGATGGAGCCTTATGAACATTTCTGCCACTGCTGGCCTGAGACCCTGATTCTCCTAAATTTACCTCTCAAGTAAAATCTCAGGTAGGTGTCCAGTACTGGTTGAAAAAGGGTCTCAAATACATGTCTAGGCTGGCTTCAAACTGTCATCCTTCCATTCTCTAACTGTTTTGAATTACCTTAGCTTCGTGCAGTACACCTAGTCGAGCAAGTAGTTCTCTCAAGAGTACTCTTGGATTCCACTTGGACCTCTGCTTGATTCTAAATCAGACCCGCTGAGTCTGTGGATGAAGGCATCCAGGATAACCAAGCTGTTGACATCACACTGGCCATTATCACCCAATCACTCTGTGAATAATTACATACACTACAGAAGACAATGTCTTCCTCCTGAAGTTGATCAAAAGAACATAGTTCAAGTTGCAAAAGTAATGACAAAGAAAAAGTAATGGCCTCCTACTAGAGTTTCACCATTGAACAAACACATCATCTGATGATGACTATTGGGAGAAAATACTCCCATTTTGGATCAATGACCTCTGATATAACTTGTAAAATCTACAACTTCTAACATCTATCTTATAAATTATGGGATTTCAAAACTTTCTTAGGTCCCCAATTTCTTTTTTCCTCATTTAGGGACAAGGGGGATTAAATTGAACTATTCTCTAGTGGTTGATTAATGAGAATATGTTATGCAAACAAAAGATCCAGAGCTTTGGGGCCAGGTCAACTGAGTTTGAACCCTGGATCTAGGAACATATATGGTCTTCAATCAGTTATTTAACCTAACTGGACCTTGTCTGAAAATCAGGATAATCCATAATAATGTACAATTCCTCCATAAGGTCCTTAATACCTGATAGATCGACAATAACTAGGTATTGTGGTTTTTGTCATAGTCATTAATATTTACTTGTTTTAATATTTCTGATGTAACTCTGGGCATAAATCATTAACTCTTTCCAGATTGCAACTTGCCCCTGGTCATACATAAGTAGAATCTTGTGACCATGTCTCCATTTCCTTCCAGTTCTAAGAACTTCATGAAGGAAATCACATCTGCCACTAATATAAATAAACCACAAGCACAAGTTATGAATTTCTGCTGAACAGTAGTTCTACTTCTGCATTAACGGAAATTTCACAACTTAACTTCTGAAGACAAAGCAATGGAAGCGAAGGGTTTTGTGTGTACATTCTCAAAAATGTTCTCTCAATGATGAGTTTCTGGTGACAAAATATCCACTTTCATGAAGAAATCAAACACTGTGGTATTGAAAGAGCAAAACTGCTGCAATGATTTCTGTAGAACTATATTCATATTTGTTTCTAAAATACATTATTTTGGGTGCATTTCTTATAGGAGAATATATGCAAATGATATGCAAGTGATGTTGCAAGACACTAGGACCCAGGTTTTGTAAGCCTTGCCTGTCTTCTCAGCTCTACCTCCATTTCAGCCTTGTAAGATGTTGTCCATCAGTACTGCAGCAGCATTGAAACACACCAGGAACTCCATCCTTATGCCTCAGCAGTAAGGAATTCAAGTAGACTTTCAGTTCTAGAGAGCTGACATGACTAGATAGTGAAAGAACAGATGGAGAATAAGCATTTGTGGAATTGAATTGGATACAAATTCTTTCAGGAGTCAGAGAAAACTGAAACAGTTCATTTCTTCACAAGAACTGAAGCAATGACCTATGGACATTTTATCCCTTAGCTTGAATGAGGTTCATTTAATTAAAAGTAACACTTGGCAAATTGTTGGGGCAAGGGCAATTGTTCAACTCTTAAATGTGCCTGAAAAAGCTAGTATTCTACTAACACAATATCCCTTCAATCATGGAAATTCACAGGCTGAAAAGACAGCTTACAGGGCTTTTAAAACCATACTGCTGTAAGAAACGTGTCTCGGTATGATGAAGCCCATGTAGGTCGGGAGAATTTGAGAATGGAACCTTGGAAACACATACTGGGAAATGCTTTTTTTTTTTCAAGGAGACTCAAAAGAAAATAATAAAAAATGTATACTATGTTCAGATTTTAAAAGCCATTGTAAAATCTGTTTAAGAACTGTAATCACTGAGGAGTTTAGAGAAATATTTACATGTTAAGAAGCTTGGAACTAAGCATATAAATTAATGTGATTAACATGTGGCGTAAACTGTGTAGAAAATAGTGTACTGAAATACTTCATGGTTCTTCTTCTAGATAAGTATCATTTGAATCTGAAAATAAAAGCTCAGAGAAATGGGTCAGCATTGTCCCTTGGTTATCTCATATTGTTACAGTATTTTACCTTGTTATCTGATCTATTGTGTATATACTTATTTGGTTATTTGAAATAGGATAGGGAAGGGGGAAAACAAGATGAGGGGTGGGAGGGAGGGAAATGGGGACCAAGACATGAGAAAGGGTAACAATGTTTGTGAAGCAATGCATCTTCTATCTGGTGAATATAACGTAACCCTTCTATTAACTACAATAGAGAAAAAAAGAAATGGTTCAGCATTGATAAGTTAAAAAATAATTAAATTTGTCACAAACAAAAAGCTGTGACTCAAGAAATAATAAAACTTAGGAAAATAAGTAAAACACCTTAAGATTGAACAAATAGAGCCAGGTGTGGTGAGATATGCCTACAATCTGCATTCAGGAGGCTAAGGCAAACGAATTATATGACTTAAAGACCAACTTAGGCTACAGGAGAGACCTTGTGTCAAAGCATCAAAACTCCAGTAAGTCTATGCATAGCAAATAAATTTTAATGTGAGCACTTAGAGTTAAGTAGGTAAAATCCATCAAACTTATGTATATAGTAAGTGCCAGTTTTATGCCGGTTATGATGCTGGGTTCTAATAATAAAACAGTGAAGAAAATCTTTGTCCATAGAAGTTAGACTATACAGAGAATAAACTTAAATTGGGTAAATTTTATTAAAAAAATAAGTGTCACTCATTTGTAAGGTAGTCCTAGCAGAGGATCACAATAGCTCAATAGCTACAGTCATATGATCATATAAAATGATGCTAAGGTGTACTCCCAGTTATGAAAACCAGGAGTTGTTGTTGTTGATGTTTTTAGTGTACTATATGAAGTTAGGGGTTTTTTTTCTTCTTTTTCCCTTGGTTTATCCTCTGAGTCACTGTTTGTGATTCTGGTACCCTGAATCTTGTAAATGAATGTATTTGATTTGGGATAAGGAAGGGGGATAACAAAATGGTGAGGCAAAGGACAAAGGGTAAACCAATGCAACAGTGATACAGGCTGCTAAGTTGGAAATGAACTCTACAATCTGGGTGGGGGGAGGGGAAGGAAAATTGGGAGAAGAATGAGGGAGAGGGATAACAATGTTCAACAAGAAATGTACTCACTACCTTACATATGTAACTATAACCCCTGTGTACACCTTTGCATCAAAATAAAATTTTAAAAAATTAAGTGTTAAATTGTACCCACAGTAAGTCCTCTAAAAGGCAAGAGACATATCCTCTGATTTCAAGTTTAGAAAATTAAATCAGGAACTACACAAGCTTTGTTCACTGTTTTATCCATAGCTATTGGCAGAGCGCCTTGCATAGAAGAGTTGTACAATGGATATCTGTTGAATGAATTGAATAATTGAATAGATTGGTGAATGGACAAGAGGTGCAGAAGAGAGTGCTGGCATAGTCACGGTTGTCAGGGAAGATGATCACTAACTGAAGCTGATTTCTAAAGGGCGCTCTGCTGGTAAAGAGGCAAGGAAGCCTGGGGCAGGGAACTGCATGCATAGAGGCATAGGGGATCAGCAGGCCTACAAGAGGGAAGGTAGAAGGGTCCAGATGGGGTGGGATTCCAAGGAAAAGAATGGATGCGTAGTTCAAGTTTTTATCTTAAGGAGTATGATGAGAACTCTCACTGTGTGCTCATGATGGAGAAGACTGACAAGAGGAATTCAGAAGGAGAAGTTATAATAATGCCTGTACTAGAAAAAAGAAGGGGTGAGATCCACAAAAATATCTGTTAACTGCAAAAGGCTGGGAGTATTCTTAGTATCCTTGAATTGTCATTTCACAAAATAGTCGAGATCAAAAGCACTGGGAGGTTAAATGAGATTAATCCATTTTGATGAATTCATTAATGTGGTGGACTTGAAGAGATGAAGCCTGGGCATGTCAACTGCTCTGAATGGTTAGTGGGTTAAACCCATGAGATAGCTACTTTTTTTTTTTTGCCAGTCTTGGGCTTAAGCTCAGGGCCTGAGCACTGTCCTTGGATTTTTCTCAAGGCTAGAGCTCTACCACTTGAGCCTCAGCACCACTTCTGGCTTTTTCTAAGTATGTGGTACCAAGGAATCGAACCTGGGTCTTTGTGCATTCTAGGCAAGCACTCTACCACTAGGCCAAACTCCCGGCCCCGAGATAGCTATTTTCTAAATATCATTACTCATTAATCAGTTCAACAGCTCCCTACCCAAAGGCCAGTTCCATGACAACTGCACTGTATCAATGATGACCTTGGAAGACTTAAACTAGCAGAAACATGACGTGAAAAAAAACACAGTTGGAAGATTTTCATAAAAACATGTTTAAATGAAATAATAATGCACTTCTACAATAGTAGAACTTTTCTCTTTCAGTTGTTGTCCATTTCCCCAACGAGATGAGATTTTTTTTCTCCCCTGGTTCAACATTACAAATGCATAAATTATCCAGATTAAAAAGCACACGGAAGGAAGAGAATATACTAAGCAGGCAGTAGGTTTAAATGTCATTCTCACTGTGGTGTTCAATGTGCTCTATAGGTCTTCTGGGAGCCCAGTGGAGGGAAAATTCCTTCAAAAATAATGTAGTTATTGACATCAGCAAGTCTGAACTGAAACAATTAAATGCTTTCAGCTCATTTTTTGAAACCAATGATTATGCTTTGAGAGTTAGCTATAGGTCTGATATTATCCTAAAAATTGCATAAGGGCAAAAAGTTTGTCATTTCTGAATTGCAAAAGCATACAATTGCTTCATGAGGCAAGATATGTACATAGGAAAACACATCAGTGCTCAGGACGCATGCAACTGGAGGCCAGGCAGAGTGAGCAAAGACTACTACCATGAGATGATAATGAAGGGTGGGAAGAGAACACACGCTAAGAACATTGCATTTGACTTGAGCCTTGAAGAGTGGCTCACTAAATTTTTCTAGAAAAGTCGGAAATATAGTCTAGCAGCACTGATAAGAATAACAAATGTAGAAGAAAGGATGTTGCATTATTTTTATATCTGCCAAAAAAGAGAAAATCAAAATGTGATATGCATTTAGGATAGTGGAATGAGAAGATTTTGTCAATTGAATTAATGGCCCTAGACTAGAAGAGAACAATGTTTATGTCAATGTTTACATGCATGTTTATAGAAACATATACTAATTAACCGGCAAATGTATTAGTTACTTACTGAGAAAAATCAGTGGCTGGGTATTCAGTTTAATATGATTTCTAGTGACAATGTTAGCCCATGTGTATCTGCAGCCCGTAGATTCTAAACCTTAGAAACACTAAGGCTTAGAGTCTCTGAATATGTCCACCTAATTCTTTATCAACCAATCTACATTTAGCAATATATAGGAAAGTTACTTTCTCCTGTAATTTCCAGACAATGGTACACAGATTTACATCTACAATCTCAAATAAGAATTTTATGCCCTTGACTTTTCTAGTATAAACAATGGTCTCTGAAGGACCATTGGTGTGTTTTATTAATTAAGCAACTGATCCCAATACTTTCTGAGTGTGGCTGTGTGCTCAGGCCTAGCCCTGTCTAATCTTCTCCTGCATGGACACAGTGATCCATATGCTTCCAGACCTACGTTAAACCCAAAGGCCCATTACCTTGTTTCACAGTCCTTAGTTCTCTAGGCCACCACGCCTGTCCCTGCTACCTCAAAGCATCATAAAGTTCTGCTTTTCTGCTACAATAGGCACCTCAAATGCTGACCACTGCTTTGTTGTGTCTATGTATGCCTGCTCATTGGCAGCTGTGTTTCCTCTGGGAAGCAGCAGTCTTCAGTCTGCTGTGGCAAGCAACAGTCACTTCTTCTTGTAGTGAGAACTGAAACCAGAATCACCATGTGCCATTTCCTGGACACTTCCTATTAACTAATGTAGTTCCCTTCCTCTCCATGAAAGCTGTCCTGCGGTCCAGAGCACGGGTTTTGGGGTTTGAGCACCAGCATCATTTGTATGCTTTTGGACAGGTTACATTTCTGAGCATCAGCTTTCCTATTTAGAAAGAGATAAAGGCAGTGCCAACCCCACAAAGTTATGGTAAAACATAACTACATTTATTTTTTTATTACATCTCTTTAATTACTTGAAAGAGACTTAGAAAACTAGAGGACAAGAAAAAGAGTTGACAGATTGTTGACATGGGTATATCCATGTCTAAGTGTACACTCAAGAAAGAGTGTACACTCATATATTTATTATCATTTAAATATTTTAGTATCTTTCTTTATACATGTGTACTTACACAGATAATGAAGCCTTTTTTTTCTAAATATTTGGAAAGAAAAGTCTTGCTGAGAACTAAGAAACAATAGAAGTCTTTCAATACCTTATGCAACTGGCAAACCTGAAAACCAAAGCAGAATAATCCTGTGAACTGACAAAGAGATAGTTGCTATGTTCTTGCAAACATTTTAGAAATGTTTGTAAGTTTAGATTTATAAACTGTGCTCATTGGCAAGTTGAAGAATCTCTGAATCTATAGGCTAGAAAGATAGATTAGAAGTAACATAAACAATGGAATTTTTATAGATTACCTTGTCATAATGCTAGATTGCTTTGTGTAGGAAAAAAAATCAGAGGGCAAAACAAAATGACCGATTTCAAGGTTGGAGTCTCATTATGGAATTGCAATATTGCATTATAAATTTAATCTTCAATATTTTAAAACTTAATTTTAAATTACATGCTCTATTTCTCCTAATTATTACAGTGTTGTTATATGTAAAAGCATATATAATTTTCTTGCAATCTTATAATATTGATTTACAGTATAAGACCAATACTATAATGCATGTGAAAAAACTATTAAATATATAATTTAATCACAAAAAATGGAAAGGAATTATAGGAAGAAACATTAAAAATGGAATAAAGTAACTTAGTTGATTTTGCCAGTGCTAGGGCTTGAACTCAGAGCCTGGGTGCTGTCCTTGAGCTTTCTCAAGGATAGTGCTCTACCACTTGAGCCACAGAGCCACTTCCACCTTTTTCTGTATACGTGGTACCAAGGAATTGAACCCAGGAACTTTGTGCATGCAAAACAACAACTCTACCACTAGGCCACATTTCCTGGCCCCAAGATAACTTTAGAAGAATGTGTCATATATATTTGGAAATATACACATATATATGAGAGAGAGAGATGATTGGTTAAATGCACTCACTAAAATCCTTACTGAAATAGAGGGGTATGGCTCAAGTGGTAGACTCTCAGCCCTGAGTTCACACTCCCATGGTGCCATAAAAATCAAGATTTTCCAGGAACTTAGATTTGATTATTTTCCTGAGATTTCTTGGGTTCTCTACTGTTATAATTCTGAAAAAAAAAAAAAAGCTCTTGCTATTTCTAGATCTCACATTTTTCAAAGCTAGTAAGAAAACACTAAATTATAATTATGCTGTTTGATATATTTTTCTAAAATGGTTAAGATATCTTAAGTTTTATGTATTTATCCATATTTCTAATTAATTAAGGAAACCGGTGCTTAACATACTCTAACAAATAAAATTAACATTTTATTTAATTAAATTTTATCTACATTAATTTAAAATTCTTAATTTGAAGCAAGGACTGTTATTCTGATAGAGTTCTTGTATAATGTGTGTAAGACCCAGGATTTGATTCTATATATCATAGAAAGAAATTTTAGGGGCCGGGAGCATAGCCTAGTAGTAGAGTGCTTGCCTAGCATGCACAAAGCCCTAGGTTCGATTCCTCAGTACCACATACTCAGAAAAAGCCAGAAGTGGTGTTGTGGCTCAAGTGGCAGACACTAGCCTTGAGCAAAAGTGTCCAAGGACAGGGCCCCAGGCCCTGAGTTCAAGCCCCAAGTCTGGCAAAAAAAAAAAAATTTGTACAATTTTTCAGATATTTAAATCTTCCTCTGTATTTCTTGATTTTAGACACACTGCTGTAATCGAAAACATTCTATCATATTTTGTTTTGGCTTTTTGTTTGAGATAGCATCTAGTAGTCTGAGCTGGAATAGTACTCTGCTGTATCTCTTGAGTTCTGGGTTTATAGGCATGTGCCACCAGGCCTGGCAAAAACACTGGATTATATTGTAAAGACATCTTAGTAAAGTTAACATGAAAGAAGAATGTTGTCTAATAAAATAAAAACACAACTATAACATACTAATTTTTTAAATATTAGAATCATCTCTTCAGAAAAATAATATACAACAGATACTTCATTTCACCACCACCACTGTGTCAGCCCTGCTCCTGGGGTAGAGACTCTGTCAGGAATATGTTTCCACTACTGGTTTAATAAACACCTCTGCTTTCGACTCAAATTTGAAGAACTATTGAGGGAATACTTTACATATCTTTTTAACTGTGACTTTTTGGGGAAAAAAACTTCTTGTATTTATTTATAGAGCCTATAAAATTTTCCAGGTACTAGAGGAACATATATAATAAAAACAAAGACATGGCAGGATGGGATGGATATATCTATCTGGTTAGGGGAATTACTCTAATCTGAGTGGTATACACATCTGTGATCCCATTCTGCTCAGATTAATTTCTCTGTCATGTTCTGCTTTTGGTACGCCATAATGGGACTGGCTCTAGCAGTTTATATTTTATAATTCTCCATGTCAGCTAATTTATGTCTGGGTTTAACCAATGGCACCACCCATGTGAGATTTCAAGACAGGAGTGCTGAGAAATTAGTCGGAGTCCTAGTTCCTTTTGTGATCTCTGAACTCCAGTTGTTAATTTGCAGCTTCTTTTTGTTCTTGCAGCTCTCTACTATTGCTAATCCCTGGGTTTGTTTTATTATTATTTTAGTTATAAAAGTTTATAATTATGTATTATGTTATTTGTTTTATCTCATTTGACTTCCCAGTCATTTGATCATACTCATGCATAGCCAATAGAACGTATTTCAGTTCATCATTTAATACACTTAGAAGTAACTTCATGCTCCTGTGTGGACCCTAGATGTGATAGGAAGTAAATGACACTCAACTGAAGAAGTGAGATTTGTAAGAAATGGAGAAACAAAAGGACCTAGGTGTGTGGGGCTCTAGAGGGACAGTCCAGACGTGAAAGTGAATGCTAAGTCAGGAGTAATCTGAAAATCTCTTAGGAGAGAGCAAGCCAATATAACTTACAAGCATCATACAAGGATAGGGTGACCAGAGTTAAGGCCAGAAAGTTAGATGAATGCCGAATCTTATCAATTATTATTTTAGGAACGGAGAAGAATTTCAGTTATTACTCTGTTTTAATGGTATAGCCAGATGTCAGGAGGAAAGACAGTCCAGGATAATAACCATAAATATGGGGGGGAAGTGAGTTGATTCACAAAGAGTTTGTAGACAGATTTGACTGAATTCACTAGTCGTATCAATGTCGATGGTGACAAAAAGAAAGGAAATAAAGATGACTCTCAAAATGTTATCCACACAACCATGTGGATGCTGAGAACATCAAGCAAGCAGGAAGAACAAGGAATCATCAGGATACCAGGAAAATGAAGAATATTTTCACCTGTTAGGTTGAAATGCTTTTGGATCTCGCAGTAGACACACACACACACACACACACACACACACACACACACACAAGTGTGGATGGAGTTTGGGGAAGAATGTAGAGCTAGCAATATAAATTTTGGATTATAAATGTTTCTTTTTTAAGCCATGTATTTGAATAACACTGCCTAAAATGAAAATGAGGTTGGAAATGGTTCATTACAAGTCAATGATTGCTCTAAACACAGGGTTTTGAAAGGGAAAAGAGCTGTAGACATCACCACATTTTCTTAAAGAGCAAGAAGAAACATTTTCTTGTGCATGTGTTTTAAAAACACAGTCTATAAGCCTGAAGGCTAGCTCTACACAATTAATTTGATTAATGCAGACAGCTTTTCAAATAATTATGCATGACAGATGGCTTGAATGGTCTTTGCCATTCACATAGTCTAAGTGAAACAGATGCTAATTAGAAACTTGGCCCTAGCAGACATGTTTTCCCAAGGAAATCCATCACAGTTAACACATTGTCTAAAAGGAATGTGCAAATATCTACTGATCCTAAATATTACAATGCTTTAACAATGTATCTTCCATTTCCTCTATCCTTATCAGAGTCAGTGATGATAATTACTCTCAGAAGAATCTCTCAGATATTCAGAAAAACAGACACTCTGAGATATCATCAGCTATTTTCCACCTTTAATATTTGGTGTTTAGATGGCCAAGCATAACATTTACTTCATGGAGCTCATAGACTTCTTCGTTAGTTCTCCTGCAATTTTAACTTTAGTTCTCACATCTTCTCTCATCTGGATCGTTATCGTCTTCCTTGCAGCCCTTCCCCAATCCCACTATCCTCTTCAAGTGCATTCTCACTGCCACTGCAAAGAAGTATCTTATCCTAATATTGGTGTCTAACTTCATTTAATATAATTTATTATTATTATTATATTGTTTGTGTGGTACTAAGGAATCATGCATGCTAGGCAAGCACTCTACCACTGAGGCACACTCCCAACCTGCCTTCTGACTGCTTAATTACATGTTACATGTTTTTAGTCTTCTAAAAATTGGCTCCCATGATGCTCGTATGGAACCACAACTTCTTGGATGGCTTCAAACTAGCGATAAGTGTATGTAGGAGACCAAGCAACTAAGACTAAAAAGGCTGGTCTCTTAATACAGACCAAAGTTAGCTTAAAGATTTAGAAATTATCAGAGTCCTGTTGACTCATGCCTGTAACCCTAGCTACTCAGGAGGCTGAAATCTGAGGATCACAGTTCCAAGTCACCCCAGGCAGTAAGAGACCATGAGATTTTTATCTCCAATTAACCATTAGAAAATGGGAAAAGGAACTGGGCTCAGGGGTAGGGCAATAGCCTTGAGCTGAAAAGCTCAGGGACATTGCCAGGGCCCAGAGTTCAAGACTCAAGGCTGGAAAAAAAAACTCCATAAGATTCTTATTTCCAATTAAGCATCAAAAAATCCAGAAGTAAAGCTCTGGTTCAATTAGTTGAGTGCCAGTCCTGAGCAAAGAAAACAGCTAAGGAATAGTGCCCAGGTTCTGGGATCAAGACACAGTATAAGCATGAAAATAAATAATGGTTTGGGAATGTGAATGAGGCTTCATTGCAAACTACAAACTAGTAAAGCCTAAAAAGTGTAGAAGAAAAGCAAATTAGACTGCATTTATTGGCTGTTTTCTCCTAATTGGTAAGAGCCCATCTCAGAATTGGAGGATGACTTAGGAAAATTCTTCTGCACCCCTCACCCCTTTTTCTGATCATGGTAAGAGAAAGAGAATCAAACTTAGAAAAGGTAGAGATCAGCATAAGATAAATATGTCTTACTAAATATACCACAAGGCCATCTCTTTCTGAAGGAGAAATACTAATTTTGAAAACTGGGAAATGAACATGAAAAAGCTATTGAGAGAATACAAAATAAGCATCAAAAAGAACCATGGCCACATCTACAATATCCATACAACACAGCTTCCTATTCATCAGATGAGAATAAAACAGGAGTTGTACAAAAGGAACATCAAGTGTTGTATGATGACTTCGTTGCAACAGAGTTTCTCTAAAAGAATATCAATTATCTTTAGGAAAGTAAGCAAACTTAGAAAAATAACCTGAAGGTTGTTTGGGGTGGAAAAAATGAGAACTCTTTTACTAATCTATACTGCATGAGTTTTAAAAAGGCATAAGGCAGACAGCACAGCCTGTAACACGGGAGTCAACAAGAAAATCTCAGTAGTGAGGTGTTGAGATGGTCTTGGGAAAAGTAGCCACACTCTACAGATAATCGTTGTTTGTACTGTGATAGGATTCCCCTGCACTTTCCTAAAACTTTATAGTCAGGTTAGCTATGCATATTTGTGCCAAGGTTTTTAGACAGTATCAAAGTAATTGGATTTTGTTCAAGTCTAGAATGGCCTAGAGCAAACAGAAAGAAAGAATTCAGGAAATGAAATTCCCCTCCTCCTCCCTAAACAATGTCTGGATTTACTGGAGAAACAACTCTTGAAGATAGAGATAGAAACATTTGCATTTAAATCTTGAAAGAAGCAAGGATCTCACTATCATATGAGTTATGTAAGCATTAACTAGTAATAGTTAATTTTGCCAGCCATACCAACACTCTGGAAGCAGTGGCAGGCAGGATATTAAGACCAGTCAGGACTTTCAGAGCAAGTTTAAAATTCAGCCCCAACCTTGTCACAAACAAACATGCAGAAAACAAACTGTGGACTTCCTTGGAAGAAGTTAATTTTATTTGCAACCCAACTAATTTCATGTCCAGTATTGACGTATGTTTATAATTTACCAAAATCATACATCCTTATAGGAATGTTTTTTTTAATTTCTTGATTTTTGATTTTGATTTTGGATGAATTTTCTACTATTTCAACCATGTCCCCTTTTTTAGCTCTGGTTATTTATTTATTTTTATTTTTATTTTTTCGCCAGTCCTGGGCTTGGGCTCAGGGTCTGAGCACTGTCCCTGGATTTTCTCGAGTCTAGGGCTCTACCACTTGAGCCACAGCACCACTTCTGGCTTTTTGCTATGTATGTGGTACCGAGGAATCGAACCCAGGTCTTCATGAATGCGAGGCAAGCACTCTACCACTAGGCCAAACTCCCAGCCCCAGCTCTGGTTATTTTTTGAGGTAAGGTTTTTGCTTTTCTCTCCTGACCAGGCAGACTAACACTCTCCTATGTGTTTCCCATAGTGGTTCAAATTATATCTGCAACAGCACCAGTTCCAAAAAGCTACATTTTGAGGTACTCTGAAGTTCTTGTTGGGGTAGAAGTGAAATGAGGAGCCATAAATCAACCCATATGAACAGAACAGGCCCATCCTGGGCCTGAAGAAAATCTAAAAGTCAGTCAGTAAGCCTGTGGGTTTGAAAGACCACCCTCCTAAGAGGAGGTCACTCAAGTGGGAGGCCTTCCCCAAGGAACAGCGAGACCACTCAATCGGATGCAAGCAGCAAGAGGTTTTTTATTTAGGGTATCGGGCGCCCGGGCAGCAAAGCCTCCTAGAAGACTTTGCGCGCCAGGCTGGGGAGAGGGGTATATTTTTATAGACAGCTGAAGCAGGCTTACAGAAGCAGAGGCAGCATAGTTACAGGGTTCTGATTGGTTTAACAAGTTCCTCTTATTGATATACTGGCGACTTTCTATTTTAACACATTTCTCTAACCACAGGCCTGGCCCAACTGCCGCCCTGGTGTCACTCCATTCTTTTTACCAAACATCTGTTCCTCTTGTTTCCTGGACCCGGGTCAGATGTTGGCCCATACATTGTTCCTCTTATTGCCCCCCCTATTTTTATCCTAAGACTACACTTTTATTTCTTAGTTCAGGCCTTGCAAAATGGCGTTACTAATGCTAAGCTGCTAAGTATATGATATGCTTTTAATTTGTTTATCTTTTCAGGGGGAGGGTCTTTCATTCCCCCCTCTTTCTTGTACCTAAATAAAATCTTTTATTTTAAAGACAGTCTTCCTGAGGCACCTGGTTATATTGCTGCGTTAATACCAGGGCTTGGACTACTGCCACCCGGTCCTTGACAAATTGCAGTACCCGGTTTAGTATACAGGGACCAAATAATAGAATTAGAAAAATAATGGCTAACGGGCCCATAATACTGGAAAGCAGAGTGACAAGCCATGGTGATTTATTAAACCATCCTTCAAACCATCCTTGTTGTGAATTAAACATTTGCTGTCTCTGTTTGAGTCTCTCCCTTAGTTTGGCCATATTGTCTCTTACTACTCCAGTATGGTCTGCATAAAAGCAACATTCCTCTTTAAGGGCCGCACACAGTCCCCCTTCTTTTAAAAACAATACATCCAACCCTCTTCTATTTTGCAACACAACTTCAGACAGGGAGGTTAAGGACTTTTCCAAGGCACTGACTGATTCTTCTAAAGCATGGATGTCCGAATGCATTGCACTTTGCAGTGCTTTGATTTCTTTGCTAGCTAAAAGGGCGGATGTCCCAGTTCCAATTCCAGAGGCTATTCCGCCCATAGTTATTCCTCCCAATATTATTGCCATAGTCAAAGATATAGGTTCCCGACGTACTCGGGTATTTTTCTCATAATAATTATACATGTAATCTGGATTGTAATAGGTTATTTTAGGCCATAATTCTATAATTACACAAAAGTCTGAAGCGCGATCTAGAATTTTAGATGACACACAGGGGGTCAGTCCGGTGCTACAAGCCCACAGGGTATTATCAGGAGGAACTAAAAAATAGGACCCAGTTGGCACTTTGACAGTCTGAGTACACAGTTTCTGATAAGCCTGAGGTACTGTTCCCACACACACTCCTTGTCCTGTGACCTCAGAAAGGGTCAGCTTGTGTTGGGAAAAGGCCCTGCATTGAGGAGGAGGTGTTGTGAAAGTACTGAAATTTCTTTTAATTGCAACTCCTTCATAGTAAGGGGGCTGGGGTGCCAGGCATAGCCAACACTCTTGGGTTAAATTGGGGTTGGTGGCATTTAGGAATAAGTAGGTCCCATTAATCAGCCCTTGCAATAGTTCAATATTTCCTGGAATTTGAGCACTCCGTATGGCTAAATTATGTTTAATTACTGTTGGGGTTGATGTGGTTGGCTGAGTGGGAGCCAGGGTTGGTGTGGTTAATGGCGGGGTTGTGGTTGTCGGAGGGAGGGTAGGCATTTTAGGTGTAGTCTTTATTTTTCCAATCCTTTTAACAGGCATAGGGCCTAAACCTACAACCCCACTCGGAACTGCCTGGATTTTTAGTTTAATCTGAAAGATTACTCCGGGGTGATGTCCAGTAACCTGTAGTCTAAAGCCCCAAGTGCGCCCCCGGATCCACTTTCTATATCCCAATTTTTTTCCTTTCTCTGTAAAGGTTATGTTTAGGGGTAAAG
The DNA here is from genome assembly GCF_031878675.1 of Megascapheus bottae. Lineage (NCBI taxonomy): Eukaryota > Metazoa > Chordata > Mammalia > Rodentia > Geomyidae > Megascapheus > Megascapheus bottae. The sequence goes on from NC_143512.1 coordinate 62,823,596, forward strand.
AGAGTCCGTAGTAGAATCTACTTTGACCCCTCAAGCAATCTGTAGTTGGTTTGCCTGTGCCAGTCTCTTTTCTAAATTTTCTGTTGACCTCTATTACATCTCCCGGTAATTTCCAATTGACTGTCCCAGTAGTCTCACAGCCCCGCTTTGCACAATAGAATTCCCCTGGTCCCCCACACTGTTCTGACTTGAGTCTGGACCTATCTTCCCGGGGGCAGACATAGAAATCATAATGAGCAAACTTGCATCTTGCATATGGAGTGCGGCACCCTGCTGTATCAACTATCCCCGGGTGGGTGCTCTTATAGAGGTCTTGTAACTCCACATTCCCTACTCCCCAGTTAGGGTCAGTTCCAGCTGCTAGTTGACAGAAATCTGGGGTAAGCATGGGCCACCAGGTATCGGGGACGGTATTTTTGGTGGTTTCCCATACTACCTCCGCATTAGCAGACAGAACCTGCCAGGTTAACGCCTTAACCTGGTGGGGAGAGTCTCCTTGACAACAAAGGACATTGAGATATATAAGAACCATTATTGAGAATTTGTTATGAGTCTTATCTTGAGGGGATTTTGAGTTCGCTGGACTCGCCATGTCCGCTGTCCGGTCCCGGTCTCCGCGGGCGTTGCCGGTTTGACGTGGGAGGCGTGGATCCAGGCAGCGATCCCGTCTACCTTGAGAGCGGTGGGAGTGGTCAGCAGGACAGTATAGGGTCCCTTCCACCTGGGTTCAAGGTTCTTGGTTTGGTGTCGGCGGACCCAAACAGAGTCACCAATCTGAAACTTGTGAGGCACCACAGGCCGGTCCTGTTGTTCTTTGTAGGCTGCCGCCAGAGGTCTCCAGACCTCTTTCTGGACCAGCTGAAGAGCCTGCAGGTGGGCTTGGAGAGTTTGACTGTTAGCAAAACTGGCAATATTAGGATCTAAAAAGCTGACAGCAGGTGGGGGAGCCCCATACAGGATTTCAAAGGGAGTCAACTGATGGGGTCCTGGAGTATTCCTGGCCCTATATAAGGCCAAAGGGAGGAGGAGTACCCAATCCCTAGAGCCAGTTGCAAGCGTTAATTTGGTTAAAGTCTCCTTTAAGGTCCTGTTCATTCTCTCTACCTGTCCTGAACTTTGGGGTCTATAGGCACAATGCAATTTCCAATCAATCCCCAATAATCTGGCCACCATCTGACTTACCTGAGAGACAAAAGCGGGCCCATTATCAGTCCCGATTACCTTGGGCATGCCATATCGAGGAAAAATCTCTTCCAGAAGTTTCTTGGAGACCACTTTAGCAGTTTCTTTCCTGGTGGGAAAAGCCTCCACCCATCCCGAAAAAGTGTCCACAAATACCAATAGATACTTGTATCCATACATTCCGGGCTTGATTTCAGTAAAGTCAATTTCCCAATGGACTCCTGGTCGGTGTCCTCTTTCTCGGGTCCCTTTGGATGCACTGTGTTTTCCTGCGTTGACCTGAGCACAGACCTGGCAGGAATCTGCAACCTTCTGAAGTATTTGCTTTTTATTGGGGAAATAAAAGAACTGTTCATCTCTGTCCAACAAGTCCTTAAGCTTTTTAGGACTGAGGTGAGTTATTTTATGGATTCTGTCTATTATCTGGTATGCTATTGGGGTAGGCAGTACAGTCTTTCCTTCTTTTAGCCAATCTCCGGTTTTCTGGTCAAAGGTGGCTCCCAGGGTTTTTAACAGGTCTTGGTCCTTTGGCCCGTACCAGAAGGACGACCTATTAGGTGCTTCCATAGGTAAGGCTGCTGTGACATCAGGCATGGGCTGCGGTGCCACTGAGCGTGCTGCCACCGTGCGTGCAGTCTCGTCGGCCAGTCTATTTCCCATGGCCACGGGGTGGTCTCCTTTTTGGTGGCCAGGGCAATGCATAATGCTGAGCTTGGCTGGCCAGAATAAAGCTGACAGTAGGGCCAGAATTTCTTTTTTATTTTTAACTTCTTTACCTTCCGAAGTTAAAAGCCCTCTCCTACGATATATTTCCCCATGTATATGGGCAGTGGCAAAAGCATACCTGCTGTCTGTGTAGATGTTGACTTTCTTTCCTTTGGCCATTCGAAGAGCTTGGGTCAGGGCCACGAGTTCTGCCCGTTGTGCTGAGGTCCCTGGTGGAAGGGGTTCTGCCCATATTACCTCCTTCTCTGTAGTCACCGCGGCCCCTGCTTTCCGTTGTCCATCCTGTAGGAAGCTACTCCCGTCCGTGTACCAGGTACAGTCCGCATCAGGGAGTGGAACATCGGTGAGATCTGGTCTGGTTCCATGCACTTCTGCAAGAATCTCTAGACAATTATGAGGTTCTTCCGTCCCCTCTGAGACTGGGAGTAGGGTAGCAGGGTTAAGAGTGACTACTGGGCCAAAATGGATTTTATCAGTGTCCAGTAACATGGCCTGATAATGAGTCATCCGGGTATTAGACAGCCATCGGTCCGGAGGCTGTCTGATTATTGCCTCCACAGCATGAGGAGCCAGTAAAGTCAATGGCTGCCCCATGGTCAATTTACCAGCATCCTTGGTGAGCACTGCGATGGCTGCTACCATTCGAAGACAAGGCGGCCATCCTGCTGCTACTGGATCCAATTTCTTTGACAGGTATGCCACTGGGCGTCGCCAGGGTCCAAGTTTTTGGGTGAGGACCCCTTTGGCATATCCAGACTTTTCGTCCACAAACAAATCAAAAGGTTTAGTTAGGTCTGGTAACCCAAGGGCTGGTGCTGATAGGAGGGCCTTTTTAATTTCCTGGAAGGCTTTCTGATGTTCTTCTCCCCAAGTATAGTTAGTCCCTTGTTTGGTAAGGGGATATAGTGGGGCCGCCATCTCAGCAAACCCAGGAATCCACAATCTACAGAATCCAGCAGTCCCCAGGAATTCTCTCAGCTGCCTCTGGGTTTTGGGAGCTGGCATTCGGAGGACTGTCTCTTTTCTGGCTTCTGTTAGCCATCTCTGCCCATTCCTGATAAGGTAGCCCAAGTAGGTAACCTGTTCCTGGCATATTTGTGCCTTTTTAGCTGAGGCCCGATATCCCAGCAAGCCTAAAGTTTGAAGCAAGTCCTTTGTTCCTAGTTCGCATTGCTGGTAAGTTGGGGCTGCTAGGAGAAGATCATCTACATATTGAAGCAATGTTAGGGATGGGTTCTGAATCCGGAAATCAGCTAGATCCCGGTGTAGGGCTTCATCGAAAAGGGTGGGGCTGTTTTTAAACCCCTGGGGGAGTCTAGTCCAAGTTAACTGCCCTGATAATCCTAGTTCAGGGTCTTTCCATTCAAAAGCAAAAATTGGCTGACTACTGGGATGTAGTCTTAAGCAAAAGAAGGCATCTTTCAGGTCCAGCACAGTATACCATTTATGAGCTGGTGTCAAGGAGCTCAACAAATTATAAGGGTTAGGTACTGTAGGGTGGATGTTCTCCACACGCCTGTTTACCTCCCTCAAGTCTTGTACTGGCCTATAATCCCCAGTCCCGGGTTTCTTCACAGGCAGGAGGGGGGTGTTCCATGGAGACTGACAGGGGATTAGGACCCCTTGATCGATCAGCCGTCTGATGTGGGGTCCTATACCCTCCTGTGCTTCCTTTGACATAGGATACTGTTTGATGGAAACAGGGCTTGCTGTGGCTTTGAGGGTAATGACTAAGGGGGCTTGCTGCACTGCCAATCCTAGGCCCCCTGTCTCTGCCCACGATTCAGGAAATTCCTCAAGCCAGCTTTTTAGATCTGCAGTCTCTGAAGGTTTTTCATACAATCGATATTCTTCTTCTATATTTAAAGCCATTACATGTAGGGGCTGCCCTTTGGGTCCCATTACTCGGACCTCTGTTTCCTCAAAATAGATCTGAGCTTTCAACTTTTGTAGCAAGTCCCGGCCTAATAATGGGTAAGGACAATCAGGCACATGCAAAAAGGAGTGAGTCACTTTACCAGTAGCCAGATGCACTCTCCGTTCGGTGGTCCATCGATAGCTTTTTCCTCCGGTGGCACCCTGCACCCACACAGTCCGGTCACTAAGCGGTCCAGGGTTCTGGGTGAGGACTGAATGCTGCGCACCTGTGTCTACTAGAAAAGTCACTGGCTGCCCCCCAACATTAAGAGTTACCCTGGGCTCAGGGGGGGGCTCCTGGCCCTGACAATCCTAATCTTCCAAATTGAGTAAGGAGCTGGTGGGAGTCTTAGGCCTTTGAAATCCTTTCTTTCTGGGGCAGTCTCTGGCCCAGTGCCCTTTTTCTCTGCAATAGGCACATTGGTCCTTATCCACTCGTGGCCCACGCCCTCTTTCCTTACTTCTATCTTGTCTCTTTCTGTTCTCATTTCTATCAGACACTACGGTGGCCAGTAACTTACTAATTTCTCTGGTTCTCCTTCTGTCCCTTGTTTCCTCTCTCTCTTCCGCTTCTTTTCTTAACCTTTCATCTCTTTCTTCTGCCTCCCTTTTTAATCTTTCATCTCTTTCTTCTGCCTCCCTTTTTAATCTTTCATCCCTTTCCTCCTGAGTTTCCCGCTTATTAAAAATCTTTTCAGCTTCTTTTAATAAGTCAAGAAGTGTACTTGCTCTCAAATTCTCAAGGCGCTCCAATTTCTTTCTTATGTCAGGAGCCGCCTGCCAAATGAAGGACATGGCTATGTTAGTTTCCACAGCGGGGTCCTCAGGATCAAAGGGAGTGTAGATTCTGAAAGCCTCTTTTAATCTCTCTAAAAAGGCGGATGGACTCTCACTCGCTCCCTGCACAACTTGCTTAACCTGAGCCAAATTCGTGGGGCGCCTTGCTGCCCCTTGGAGACCCGCTACGAGCAACTGGCGATAGAGATGTAGGTGATTCCTACCTTCCACCGTAGTGTAGTCCCATGCGGGCCTCTCCAAAGGAAAGGCGGCATCAATTTCATTGGGCAGCTGGGTCAGGTGTCCATCAGCTCCCCTGACATTTTTCCGAGCTTCCAGCAGAACCCGCTGACGCTCTTCCGAGTTTAAGAGGGTCTGTAAGAGCTGCTGGCAATCATCCCAGGTGGGCTGATGGGTCACTAAGATAGACTCAATTAAGGCAGTAAGTTTTGAGGGGTCCTTTGAAAAGGAAGGGTTATTATTTTTCCAGTTGTACAAGTCTGAAGCTGAAAAAGGCCAATACTGCCATCTACCGTCCGTCCCGATCCTAAGGGGGAAGGCTTGTGAGGTGGAATCAGCTGCAGGAGGCTCGCGTCGTCTGAGGCGAGCGACCATCGGGGATGGTGGGGGTGGCCCCGGAGGTGGGATTGGGGCCGGAGGGGGATTCGGCGGAGGTGCTGCTGCTGCTTCAGCTTCAGCACCTCCATTCCGGGGATATGGTGGAGGATCCTCCTGAAAAAGGTCAATCAGGTTATCGTCGGGTGGAAGAACGGCGGGGGTGGTTTCGATTTTAACTCGGGTTTTGACTTGTTTCTGGGGAGGAACGAGAGCCGGGTAGAGGGATGAAGTTCTCGGAGAGGAAGTAAGGGCTGGAGGTGCAGTAGCCTGGAGAGGAGTTTCGGGGGGAAGGAACGGCCTAACCCAGGTAGGGGGATCAAGGGCAAGCGACTCCCAGGTGAAGATATAGGCCACCTGGTCCGGGTGCCCATGACCAGGATCCAAGATTTTAGATTTTACCTGCTGGATCACCGAGGGGTAAAAACTACCCCCGGGGGGCCACCCCTCCCTAAACATTGGCCATTCAGAGGAGCAGTAAGTGATCCACTTATTCTTGTGTATTTCCACTGACAGGTTGTGGGCGGCTGCTCGAACCTCCTTCCAGTGCTGCAAGGTCAAACTTAAGGGGGTAGTCTCTGTCTGTCCCATGTTAGCAGTCAGTTCCAGTCCTAACACTATTAACACGAACACCAAAAATACACAGAAAATAAAAAGCTTAACAACACGGCTTTTTTCTAAAAGTGAAAGTGAACTAGAGCTTGGGGGAGGTCCAGAAGTTTCTCTTAACAACTGGACTGTAGAGTCTTCAGGTTGAGGCACGGCTCCAAAAGGGGAAATTGGACGAGTCAGAAATCTAACTCCAGACATTAAGCTGATAACCACTCCCTATATCCAATAAAAACTTCAATCAATTAAAAACCAAATGGACAACACAAGACAGCCACAAAAACAACAAACAACAAATTCTTATCGCAGCGCGATTCGGTATCAAACCGAAAGTAAGTTTCCAGATGGGAGTCTGAGGATGGCCAATCCTCCTCCCCTACAGACCGTGAGCGGGATACTCACTTCAGAAGGGACACCAAGCGTCCCACCAAACAGACGGAGACCCTCTCGAGTCTCTCTCACCCCTGGGACGTCTCCCAGGGGCTACGGCTGGGAGTCTGAGCCCGTCAGCTCCTCCCCAAGACCGCAAAATACAGATTGCCACGGCGGCCGGGCTACAGACGCAGGCGCATTCAACAGAGAACACAGAACACGTTACAACATAGAAATCGCTGGCCAGCTTACCTCCCGGAGGTGGGTCGGTGGTCCCTGGGTAGAGGTCTCCTTTCCCGGCCAATGCACCAAATGAAAGACCACCCTCCTAAGAGGAGGTCACTCAAGTGGGAGGCCTTCCCCAAGGAACAGCGAGACCACTCAATCGGATGCAAGCAGCAAGAGGTTTTTTATTTAGGGTATCGGGCGCCCGGGCAGCAAAGCCTCCTAGAAGACTTTGCGCGCCAGGCTGGGGAGAGGGGTATATTTTTATAGACAGCTGAAGCAGGCTTACAGAAGCAGAGGCAGCATAGTTACAGGGTTCTGATTGGTTTAACAAGTTCCTCTTATTGATATACTGGCGACTTTCTATTTTAACACATTTCTCTAACCACAGGCCTGGCCCAACTGCCGCCCTGGTGTCACTCCATTCTTTTTACCAAACATCTGTTCCTCTTGTTTCCTGGACCCGGGTCAGATGTTGGCCCATACATTGTTCCTCTTATTGCCCCCCCTATTTTTATCCTAAGACTACACTTTTATTTCTTAGTTCAGGCCTTGCAAAATGGCGTTACTAATGCTAAGCTGCTAAGTATATGATATGCTTTTAATTTGTTTATCTTTTCAGGGGGAGGGTCTTTCAGGTTAAGTAATCTAGGCATGATTAAGTGTTGTTTAAGGTCTTGATCCCATTGAGTATAGACATTTGCAGAACAAATACCATGTTCTATAAAATGCTAATTCTAGACTGAACATTGGACATTCAATTATTTTGAATCATCTTTCCTTCTCCATTCAGAATGGTTTCCTTTTGATTCAAAATAGCATGAATTTAAAGTATAATTTCCCTGAGATCATCATGTTGTTTCATAGAGTGATATTAGGAAGGGTTCTTTGAGACTTCTCAGCACATGACTTCAGCATTTTAACATTTTATTATCTCTAGCAAGAGGTTCAGTCTCTACTTAAGCACAAAATCCCCTGACCCCTAGAGCAACTCTTTCAGTATAAGGTAGTATATAGAGCCTCCTAGTACCTCCTCAAAATGTTTACTATTTTGTCTTCAGTCAGCCAGCCACACTTTGTAAAATTACATACATATTGTATATTATATACAGTATATACTACATTATATAGCATATATTATATGGTATATATAGCCTATAGTACATGTAGTATATAGTATATACAGTGTATAAAATATTTTATACACTATATTATATATAACACATGTACATATATATTATGTATTACATAAATCTATGCAGTTATAACACTAACACGTACACACATTCAGGGACATCTTTTGGACTCTATTTTAACTGAGTAGTAATTATAACATAACTAGGTCTTGGCAGTGAATATCAACCAGCTTAAGGAAAAGTAACAGGGCCAACAGAGGTCAAACTGATGTCACAACTGACGTCACAGGCATTAAGTGACAGTAATCACCCATGCTTAAAAAACATCTACATTCTTGTTTGCATTGATTCGGAAGAAAATGCGTTTGCCACAAGAAAATGCTTCTCATATAATTTGACTGGCATTTCTGTTTTAAAATAAAACAGCACCAATATAAATATAAATTCCACAACTTTTAAGTTTCAAGTGTATTTTTTCCAGAATGTTCCAAATGAAATTATTTCTGCTGGAAAGGAAAACTTAAGACAGTCTATTTCATGTATAAATAAGAACTGAAAGCTTTGAAAATTACAGGGGAAACTTTATGGCAATGTTGCCCAAGAAATCATTTAGAAAACTTAACTGCTCTATTCAGCTGAACAAAGGCATGGATTCTGTGTATGAAAAGGTTCCATAAAAATGTGACAAATTGTTCCATTCACAGTTACTCGGCCAGATTTTGCCACACAGTATGAGAGACATTAATAAATATATGTCAGCCTGTCATTTCTTCACAAAACACTCTCTTCGCCCAAACAAATAGGCATGTTTGAGGCTACAATGACCATCTTTGTCTGAGAAGGTCTCAATTTGTAGACACATGTTTGCTTGCTATACGAATGCACACAACACTCATTATACCTGATCACAACAATGATGGCCTTATGAAATATGAAGCCCCCAAAAGTTGTGTCGGAAAGGGGAACCATGAATCTCCTGCACTTTTAAGAGTCAGAAAGTCAGGCTCAATGTAGTCCAGAAATGAAGTTTTAAGAAGACAAAGTGACCTCAGTTTCTTTCTATGCAATTCTGCCTCCCCCCCCCCAATTGTACAGAGAAGTGGCTCTGAAAAGTGGAGGCCCAACCCGACTCATTTCCTTCTTTGTAGACATAAAGGAGAACGTTTCTCTATAAAGAACATTTCCCTTGAAAATTAAGGCCTGAAAATAGTTTAGAGAGGAGAATTTGTAAAGTCCTCCAATTACTTATGGTTAATATATATATATGTATATATAATTTTTACCTTTACTAGTGGCCATGACTAGCTTTTGACAACATGGTAATGGTTAGCCAATATGTGGGAACAGTAACCATATATCTCTGCAACCAAAACAACAGCAAGCTAAGGTCTTCTTTTCATGAACTTAAATGGGATTTTCTGGAAGCACTTATTCCAGCTCCTGGGAGTGAGCAGTTTCATGCCAAAGATCAGTTTACTCAGCATTAGAAAGAGCCAGTATTGCCAGGCACCAGTGGCCCAGGCCTATAATCCTAGCTACTCAGGAGACTGAGATCTGAGGATCTCGGTTCAAAGCTAGCCAGGGCATGGAAGTCCATGAGACTCTTATCACCAAAAACTGGAAGTTTCACTGTGGTAGAACTTTAGCCTTGAGCTGAAGAGCTCGGGGACAGCTCCCAGGTCCAGAGTGCAAGCCCCACAACGGACCAAAAACAAAAAGAAAGAAAGAGAGAGAGAGAGGGAGAGGGAGGGAGGGAGGGAGGGAGGGAGGGAGGAAGGAAGGAAGGAAGGAAGGAAGGAAGGAAGGAAGGAAGGAAGGAAGGAAGGAAGGAGCCATTATTATCCAGTCCTTTCTACAATTTATGTTTTTAAAAAGAAGCCACTTGTCTGTTTTCAAAGTGCTTCTTATACTAATAGCTGTCCAGATAGAAATGAACAAACCCAGAGAAAGTATTAAACAAAGAAGAATGAAACTTAGAATCATCAGAACCAAAACCAAATTAAAATTTAGAAATCTTAATGCAATATAATACAATTGAGGTAGCAATTAAATTCTATTTGGGGATTGAACCTTGGTTACTCATTGAGGGTATTCATTTTGCACTCTTCCCTGTGTACCCTTATCTGAAATTATTTCCTATTAATTTGCTCACAAACTGCCCATTTTTTCCACCCAACTCTGAAATAAAAGCTGTTAGAATATTCACTGGTGATTCAATAGCAAAGGTCCCCCTTCCCCGCTTTTGCATTGAACAGCCTGCAATTCCTAAATGTTGTCCCTTGCTTGATTCTACCAGCCAAACCTGGTTTGGGACTGGGTTTTGCTATTTCAGGAGTTTTAGCCAACAATTGTTCATTTGGGTTTGAGGTTTGGTGTGGTGGCCTGTAAGAACATGGAGAAATTCTACTTTCCAAGTTTTCTTACCTGATTGGTGGTACTTCCTGAAACTAGATTCCTTGTTTGTCTTCTCAGTAATTTTTCCTCCATGCCTGGTAGCCTGTGAACCTAGCTAAAGCATGTTGTTTCATTGCTACCAAAGATGAGTCAAACAAGCCTCTTGCCACAACAGCTGACTTTATCATAACCTCGAAGGAGTGTATTAGAGGAAAGGATTGGTTTTACCAACTTGAAAAAAAGAAACACACCTATCTTTTGTCCACCCTGCCTCCCTCCTCTATCTCAAACAGCCCAAAAGCTTTAATAGCCCATAGTTCTTAATCTTCATATTATGTATGTCCAACTCAGAATGACAAATTCATTCTGATCTTGCACCTACTTAGAACAAAGGTTATGTCTATGCTTCACTTAAATGTATCAAGATTACTAACTCTTAGACACTTTTTCTTGTTGTTTGCTTTTGGTTTATTGGATTACATAAGTCCAGTCCAGATTTATTCTCAGACTCTTCTTTGCTCGGCCTCTCTAGTGCTGGAATTACAGGGGTACACCACCAAACTTGACTTCCCAATACTTTCTCTATTGTAAGGTGCACTAAGATTCTCTAAGAAACAGCAAAAAGGTTCCCATTTTTAAAATGTACACAACTTAGATTTCAGTATTCATCAGAATTAATGTATCCCAGACTCCTTTTCATTTTTGGCATAGTAAGTAATTCATGAAAGAAAGTCAAAGCTGCAAAAAAAACCCAAAACCCTATGTCATGATATCATGTCATCAAGCATATGACATATTCTAAGGTGGAGTTTGACATCACATAAGTAAAATCCTAGCCTCGATTCTTAGTACCTCAACAACAACAAATAAAGAACAGAAGAATATATTAAACTGATGAATCATGCCAATTGGAACAAGAAGAAATGATAGTTATCTTAAATATTTTTACATATTTAAGACCAGCAACTTTCTTTCTGGAGATTTGAAATAAACAAGAGGCAGCTTTTGTGCTGGGGAGCATTCCTTTTGGAGTGCTTCCAAAACTGAGGATAGAATCACAATAGTGTGACTGAATCACAATAGTGTGACTGTCATTAAACCAAGCAAAAAAAGTCCATAATTCCATGGGAGCACAGGAGAAAGTGGCCTGACTTGGTTTTTGAATTGGCCATGGAAAGTTGTCCAGAAAGGGAATAACTAAGCCAAGATCTAGATGATGAGAAAATAGAAGTAGCCTTTTATGAGGACAAGTCAGAAAAGGAATAGAAAGGCGGACGATCCGAACAGAGGAAACAGCAGGCCATAAGAGAAATTTTAGCAGCATGTTCTGGCAAATGCAAAGGGTGGCATGAGCCTGCGGGAGAGGAAAGAGTAAGGTGAACTAGGACCAGCCTATGAATGGCCTTGTATTTTGTACAAAGGTGCTCAGAACTGATTCCCAGGAAATTTATAACAGGGAAATGCTTAAGGATGACATGACAAGGTAAGTTTAGTTCTTTTGCAATTTGTTTTACATTTACCCTTTAAGAAGAAAATCTTAAATGTTCAATAATAATTGAGTAGAAAGGCTGATCATGAAAAATTAATTTCCTGCTCACTTTTCATTTCTACTCCCCAAAAAGAAATCATATTTAATTCTTGTATTTGTTCCGGAGTTCGTTGGTTTTTAAGACTTTAAAAAACAATCCTTTTTGGACATAATTAACCCTTTAAAGAGTTGATGAGTAGAAGGGGAGGGGTTGCATCTGATCAAGATACAACAGACATATTAAAATGAAATCCTGTCAGAGTGTGGTACAGGGTGTGAAACTGATTGGAATACAGGGTAAACACGTGGAAATGTACAATGGAATCATTCCATATGTAACTGTTAGAAGCTAGTAGAAATGAACAACTAATGGTTGCTATTCTTAAAATGTGAAGAAAATAAATAAAAATTAAAGTCTTTTAGGTTTCCCTTTGGACAGTTCGAGAAGGGATGGAAAGATGTGTTACAAATAAAATTTAGTAGTAATTAAAACAAAACCAGGGCCAAAAGTTAAAAAATTAAAGTATCAAAAGTATTATAGAACATCATGGACATGTATGAAAGTGGCAAAATGAAATCCCCTATTTTGTACAAATAGCATTATTTTCTATACCTCATCTCATATCTTTTTTTAATATATGGAAGTTTACTCAGTTGTCACTTTTATGGAATGGGAGCATTTCACAAAGCATCCACATTTCAATACCGTTAGATAGTTAGGAATGACTTAGAAAATCCAAGAAACCCCTACAACAGTTTATTAACATAATTTATTACAGAATGTTAATCATCTGAGAAGTCTTCTTACCTGTAGTCTTGTGGGAATCTTCCTGGTTGTGCGTTTTCTGTGCCTGAAGAAGAACACAAACTGGGAGGGGAGAAGCTATATCCAATTATTCTAGCAGTTTCTAATAAATCTTGGCACTACTGTTCTCCATGACTAATGTTTTTGTATCATTATCCATTCAATCATTTTATCTAGTCAATAAGACCCAATTTCCCTATCTCTGGCAGCAATGGCAGAGAAAGTCAGAGGATCTGTGAACTTGCAAGCTTTCTGTTCATGGGCACTGAGTGTTTGGAAGGATTAGGTTATCAGTATCCCATTCCTTGGTTTACTGATGTAGCATGTTATCTAGCGTATCCCTTCATCTATAACCCTCAACTGCTTCTCTACTTGGGCTGAATACAGGCTTCTGCTAAGGTGACTGTGCTGCCTTTGTGTGAGCACTGAATTCCTCTGTATTAATAAAAGCAAGGGCAATTCTTGGCCATCCAAGTCACTTACCCATGAAGGCCTTTTCTTATTCTTTGTCCTTCTCCGTTTATAGGTTGTAAGTCACTTAATATCAATTTAAAGGTAACTAGAGAAAGACAGAGGGCAAATAACTGAGTCTAATTTTCCTTTTCAATTAAACATTATTTGCTAGTTAGCTCATCATTTCTCTGGCTCATACATGAAATGGACATTTTCTCTAATATATTAAATGTATTTTTGGAACTATAAATTAATAAAATATTCAAACACATGAGAGATATAAAGACACAAACTTGAAGTCAAAGTCATGTTATAAACTTTAGAGTACACAGCCATAATTCCTAGACAGCACTTTGCTTTTTGTATCTGGGATCCTAATTAATATCTCTAGTCCCTGAATAAAATGGAAAAGTTCCAGGAATACTTGAACCTAAGCAATGTTCACGTCCACTCCAACTTTCTTACTCAATTGCCTCAAAGTATTTTCACCAGTATTTCAAATGACTTATTCATTAGGTTTCAGACAGTTAGATGAAGCCTAACTTTTCCATTCTAGGCTCAGAAGGGCACATTATCTTTGTATTTGCCATTGCACCACTGAACTCTGAGCCAGCCTATGTCACAGCATCTTTAGTTTGTGGGAAGCATTGCTTGCTTACAGTCCTTCCTTTTCTTTAGTGCATTGTTTGAATTCTTCCTTTTTCCTTGTCACTTTCTCAATAAGTGAACTTTAAATGGGACTGCACCTGGAAAGACTATCAAATTAAAAATCAAATATCCGTGTGTATATGTATGCTTTGTCCCCAAAGAAGAAAAATATTTTATGTAAGATGTCTTGATAGAAGCTTTGGGGTAGACCTTAAGAACCTGAGGACATGGAAAAGACTAAGGAAAAGTGACAAAGACATCAGCAGGATACCAGCAAGGATTTAGTTACTGACAGAGACAAGAAGGAGAAACCCATACATTTCTATCTGACTAGACATGGAAGATCAAGAATGTGAGGATGAAATGAGTGCTGTAGAATATAAGAATTTAGGGGTGCGTGTGTGTGTGTGTGTGTGTGTGTGTAAAATATTTATATGTGTTCATATAGTCTATTGCTCCTGTTGCCATAAGGAACAAAGCCACACAGTATAAACACAGCACAGGAGAAAACAAGGCCAGCTAGTTACATGGTCAACATGAGATATGAAGCTGCTGTCACATAACATAGCATGGCATACAGTAAATTGTTTTCAATAAAAAGAATAGCATATAAGGCTACATGCTGTATATAACGATGATTGAAAATGATAATAAGCAGCTATGTTACTTGGTTTAAATATTTGCTAATACTATGCATTCTGTTATTGTTCATGGGGCTTGAACTCGGGGCCTCAGCACCGTTCCTGAGCTATTTTTGCTCAAGGCAAGTGCTTTGCCCCTTAAGCCACAGCTCTACTACTGGATTTTGAGTGGTTGATTGGAGAGAAGACTCTTATGAGGATTTTTCTGCCTGAGCTGGCTTCAAACCACAATCCTCAGATCTCAGCTTCCTGAGTAGCTAGGATTTCAGGCACAGTTACCGACTTATGGCCTAATATACTTCTTATGGTTATTTTATTGTATAATATGTTTTTATACAAGCCGTGGTAGAGTAGGTTTGTTTACGTCACTGCTCATCTCCAAAAACACAGGCATCCCAGGATAGCAGAAATTTTTCTCCATCACTATCTTCTTTGTTTAGCTTAAGCTTTTTATTATATAGGTGATGCACAAAGGAGTTACAGTTATGTAAGCCAGATAAAGAGGTCATTTCCTTTTGAACTATGTGATCCCTTCCCAGCTTTTCCCCTCCCATCCCCACCCACAAATTGTTTAGTTCATTTTTAAAGTTTATTTATTTTTATTGTAAAGATGATGTACAGAGGGGTTACAGTTACATAAGTTACATATGGGTTTATTTCTTTTTGAGCAATGTCACCTCTTCCCACCTTTCCTCCCAGGTTTTCCCTCCAAATTCCCTCCCCTACAAGTTCTCTAGTTCATTTCCAACAGAGTTCTGGTGAGTAGCACTGCAGGATTTGTTCACTCTTTGTTAGACATTACTGTACTCCCCCTTACCCGCCCTTCCATACAAAAGGTATGGAAAATAGAAAAAAAAGCAAACAAAGTATGGAATGAGCACCACTGCTGCACTGATTCACTCCTTGTCTCTCCATTTTTGTCATCCCTACACTCTTATGGTGAAAAAAAGAAAAACAGAAAAATGAAAAATATATATATATAATCTTATGGGCTCACTGTTACATAGTTGATTTTATGTCTACCAACATAAAATGACACATGACTTTGACTCTAAGTTTGTAATATTCGAAGAAATGCCAATAGAAGTATATATACATATATACTTGCTTAATATATATATTGAAATATGATATGTTATGAAATATGTGTGTGTTAAAATAAATAGTGCTGATTTCTACTCTGTCAGAAAGCGTCACACAGGCATCTGGGTGGGTTTCCTACTGGGCTGACAGGGAAGGATGATGGGTCCTGTATGTCATCTCCCTTTCATATTTTCAGAGAGCCAGGAAGGAAACTTGAAGTTCTCCAAATTGAAAAACATCAGCTCACATATGGGTTAGTTTTATGCAGTATCCCCAAACTTTTAAAAATGTAAACAAATCTTATAGCTGGCTAGCAGAAATTAATTCTATAGGTATCTCCATTTGATGAGAAGGAAATTGTAAAGATAGTTAACCAAAGGTTGAATATTTAGAAACACAAAGCCTCAGAAAATACCTCCTATGGAAACACCCCTTGTGGCAGGGAGAAATACTACAGAAGCAATGGTAAAGCCTCCTTGATCTGGAGAAGCCTGAATTCTTTAAGATTCTGAGAGATTGTGGTTCCAGGAGTTATTAAGATTCTATCCATTTCAATTTGCCCCAGATGTAGTTCAAGTTAACCTGACTGAATGTCTAGTGACTCAAAGTTCCTATTCCAGCCAGTGATGGGGAAATGGAAGTCTTGCAAAATCTATTCCAGTATTTCCTGTTGGATAAACTCCGTCCATTTCCTCCAGCACACTGAGAGGAGGAGTGTACTGGGTCCAATGTGGAAAACCTTTCAAAACGAGGGAAATCGAGCCAGTTTGGAACAGCTTAGTCTGCCAGTACCTAGAGGATGAAAACAGGCTTCTCCTCTGTGAAAAGAGTCTGCATCATGAGTTAATATTTGTATTTATGATGCTCTCTTATAATCAGCCCCTGGGAATTTGCATGTCAATTCAAGAGACAGTCTTTAAGAATAAATTAGTAAAATGGATTCATCCTAACCTGTCCTTTTCCTCTTCTAATTTGAAGCTGTCTCTATGGAAGTTAAGTCCCTTGCCCCACCCCCACCCCCCAATAAAAAAGCATTTGAAAAATTCCTGGCTGGGCTGTTTAGTTGTTTTGTGAATGATGTTGTGGTCAGCTACAACATATATAGCATACTTTCTTCTTATTGCCATCTTTTTCATGCATGTTTTTGTAATTCTGGCATTTTTATGGAAGTAATTAAATATTATTTGGTTTCACGCTGGTGTAGAAATAGTGGAAAAGGAGAAAATACTCCCTAGCTGAAATCCAGCACACACATTCAAACAATCAGAAACACATACATTTGCATGTAGCATTCCTAAAATATGGCATAGTTTAGTTTCAATCAGCTAGCTTGCTTGCTTGATTCCCCCCCACCCCTTTCTCTACTCTCTCCATTCCTAAGAGTGTAAAGGGAGGGAAATGAAAGTATCCATAATTTCCATCTCATTTCAGGCTTACCTCCTAATAGAGGCAGCATTGTTTGCAAGCCCAGTTCTCCTGCTTTCATCCAAGGTTGAGATTTGTAAAAATGTTGTTTTAGGTCTTATGCAGGTCTGCAGGGTGTCACTTTCCAGGCAAACCATCATTAATATTGACCATTTTAGTAGAAAGTCATATTGACTTAGTGATCTTTATAGAAATATCTTTTACCAGCCCCAGTCCACTTCCTAAAAGACATAAAGATGAAGAGAAAGAAAACTCTGGTGTTTAAACCAAAAATTCCCAACACACTAAGTGGATTTAGTAAGTTCCCAAAACCAGTAGTAAGAAATGTAATGTTTTTTCTTCTATTAAACCAGCTGTATGCATGACAGTATTTGAAAAAAATAACAACTTTAAGATAAACACTATTCTTTCTTACTACAAAATGAAACATCTCCTGATTCTGTAAAGAGGAAAATATAAAAAGCTAAAATTGGAATTCAAGCCAGAACAAATTTTATGAAATCTTCTATAGACATTAGAAAAATAAAACATCTATTTAATCTTCAATAAATACTTGTAGATTTAATAAAAGAAAACTCATTTCCCAGAAGGCTTGATAGGACTATCAGGCATCAATGTTTTATGATCTAGCAGTTGGGTTTGTAGAATATTTATATTATAACTGAAAGCAGATTATATGTGAACACAGTGTTTAAACACCACAATACCATTTGTTAAACTGATATTAGAACATTTTCTTACCTACCATATTATCTAGCTGCTAAGAAATAATCTTAACATCAAAGATTATTATTAAATGGGTTATAACCTGCTTTCAAATTTGCTTTGAAAGTAATTTGCTTGCACAATGCCAGTTTTTAGGATTGCATGTATTCCAACTCTATAGAAATGATTTATTATCAACCAAATAAAACAGGTGTTTCTAGCTGGCCTTTCATTTGCAATTTGGGATACAGTTAAGAAACTAACTATACTAAACACCTTAAAATATAAGATGATTTAAGTCAGAAATGATGGGTATAGCTCATTGGTATAACTCATGTCTGTCATTAATAAGGCCTTTGTCTTAAATCTAATTCCTACCTAAAAATATTTAGGATTTTCAAATAAATAATTGAAAACAAAGATTTGACATGTTTAATACTATTTTTACAACAAAATTGCATAATATTACTTTAAAATACAATTGCTTAAGGTAACATTTCTATGGTGATTGGTTTTTATTTCTGTAACAGATACAATTTGTTTTTTAAATTAGGAGGACAAATATTATTTTAATGTGTCACTAAAAATTTGAGATTAATGATTAGTCATCTGCCTCAGGGCTGGCTATGATTGTGCCAGCATTAGACTCCAGGTCAACTACATTTCCTCTTTAAGACTGAAAAAAAAAATAAGTTTTCCACCGATGAGTATCAACTTTGAACCTAGCTTATTATGAATAAATTACCTCACGTTTTTAGCCGTCTTAGACTTCTCTACGGTAGTTCAGCCTGGAGACTATGCAATAAAAATGAAATGTACCAACTCTCCAAAAAGACTATTTCAACCATAAGGTTTTCCAATGCGAAGGGTAAGCTTTCTACTTGATTTATAACAGGCTTTACTTTTTTGTAAACAAGACTTTCCTGTTGGCCTACCTCTGTTCCCTCACATTTTTCTCCTTGCTTGGATTGAAGTCTGTATCTCTCTCTGAGTTTTGCTCAACACTACAATGACTCCTGGGCATTCCTCAGCTAAGGAGATCCAGATGGCTGTGAAGAAATGCTCCTGCTCCCCTGCATGTCTCCTCTGGGCAAGTCTTTTTCAGAGTGTAACTGTGCTGGCTTTACTCCACTCTAAAACTTATACTAACCCCAGAAACAAAAGTCAACTCCAGATAAAAGCCAAAAAGTTCCACCTTGGATCCTATAAAAATAGAAAGTCCTCTAAAGAAAGAAGACAAATAGAGTCACAGGTCGATTTGACACCCTTTGTAAAACTACTGAAAGATGATTCCTAAAATGACAAAGTTTTACCACTCATTTCAAATGGTACCAAAGTAATTTTCTGATCCACTTAAAATGTTTTAGGCAAAATGCATTATTATAATTATACAATGTAGCAGACGATTATATGAAGTTATTGCCCATTAGGCTGTTTTATCATCCAATTTTATCACCTGCACGACATAAACAGACACAATGATCTAATCTGCAAGAGGGATTTGAGAATCAAGTTATAATATTTTTGAAGTTTATTCCACATTGGAGTGTTATACAGCTTGATAGTAACACCATCTTGGTCAAGAGCAGCATTGTGGCTGAGTTCTAGTCCTGTCTGGTCTCTGCCCTCGGTGGAGGGGTTGGTAACCTTTAAGCTACAAGGAAGATAAAGAGAAGCTTGCTCCTGGCAAATTTCAGCAGTACCATCATGAGGTAGACTTGCTTCTGCAGCCATGTCTTAATCTACCTGCGACTGTGTACATCAGTAGCCTGACTTCCTGAATCCAGGGAGAAGCAAAACAAGACTCATCACACAATCACATGACAGCAAGACAGGAGTATTTCTAGGATTCAGAAGCCCTAGAAAAATAGGTGCAGACTTTGCACCTATTTGTTCTTCTTGCCCTTTGTGGTGTGAAGCAGACAGGAAAAACTGGGTCATTTAGTAAATCATCTGACTTCAAACTAAAACTAAATCAGTAACCCAGAGAAACAAGAACCAGAGAGGCAGTGGGGCCTCCAAGGGCCCCTAAGCTGTACTTTCTGATAAAGCAGAACAGATTTGTTAGGTTGGGCCCCTTGGTTAAAAGGACTCCACTGATCCTTGAACCCAGCACACACAGATGTCTGGGTCCACCTGCGGAGAGCAGTTGGGTACATAAAACCCAACATTCTCTCAGTTGTTAGTTTTGTTTTTTTCCTATAAAATGATTCAACATATAAAGTTCTCTGAAATCAAGGAAATCTTAGAGAATGAAATTTTAACTTGTTTTTCCCAGAATCCAATTAGTACATGGAAAACCACAAGAGAATGAGTCATCAAAGGACTTAATGAAAAATGGAATGGGACCAGTGACCTTTATTTTATTATGCACAGTTTCAAAGATACATCAAAATTGTATGTTGAATCCAATCACCTTGCTTTACCAACTTTGTTTGATTTCTCTTCAGTTGGGGATGTAAGGTAGTTTGTTCTGAAGAAAAAGTCAATATATCATACATTTCACCTGCAAATCCTTTACTACACAATTCTATTAGTATGCTAAAAATGACATATTCATGTATGTAAAGAATTAAAAATAATTTTATTGGCATTCTCAATAACTCAAGATCCCTGTTCCCATAGTACCTTGTAAAACCTGGTTAGGATTCAAATCTTCCATGTCACAGAATTGCACATTTTATTGTGCCTCTTGTCTATATCTTTTCTACTCCACACCCTTTTGTTAATGCATTGAGTTGGAGAAAGGAAATAATGTATTGTGAAAAATGTACCACATGCTGAATCTGGCTGACATTCTGGGTAACCATTGAATCAGGATTTAATTTGATCCTCTGTATGCTTTCTCTAGACTGGTAGAAACATCTAGAGATTTGAATATATTCAATATAGCTCAAGTTAAATTCATAGATAACTTCAAAGTGATTTCTTTTCAAGTGTCAAGTGGAAAGAACCAATCTGGATGTCTTTCTGCCAAGTATAGAACATACTTATGTAGCTTATTAGTACATCTCTATTGTATGAGTTTGATTCCCTACATTTTAAATAAAATAAATTGATAAAAGAAATACATTCCATACTTATTAGAATATTCTATACTTATTAGAAATTATTCCCTCTAACTAGTCAATACTATTTTCTCTCCTGTCTTACACTCTCCCTCCCCCATTTCTTATTTGTTTTAGCAGATTTATAATGTTCCAATAGCACAATTATGTGCTGCTATTTTATCAAATAGGAATGAGAGCAGTCCAAGTTGAACAAGTTTAGCTGGTACTCATCTTTTTCAAAGAAGGATGTAAATTCGGGTGTGAGCTATTTGGAAGAGTAGGTGAGGAGAGAAATTTACACTGTGTTTGAGGAGGACATATTTTCCTGATAAGTAGATGCACTGCTTTAGGAACCTCAGGGCTCGTTAGCTTTGCAGTATGGATATAGTTAGTCTAAGTCAGGAGAGTTCAAGAAGTAGGGCAGAAATTTGAGAATGGGCAGCACTATTTACCATAGTGAAGATATGGAGCCAACCAAGATGCCCCTCAGTTGATTGGATCAAGATGCGGTATTTATACACAATGGAATTCTATGCTGCTGTCAGAAAGAATGACATTGCTCCATTTGTAAGGAGATGGAAAGACTTAGAAAAAATCATATTAAGTGAAGTAAGGCAGACTCAAAGGAACATAGGCTCAATGGTTTCCCTCATTTGTCATAATCAGTAGAAACCTTGGGCTCTCCTAGCAGAGATTTACAATAGATCAAACCTAGATACATAAGGCCATATAGGATGATACTAAATGAAAGGACCTCCAGAATATAGAAACAAAAGCTATAAAAAGAGTGATCATTGTCCTTAATGTACTATGTTATCTCTCATCTCTTTTGCTGTCCCTTGGTTATCTCATATTGTTACAGCCTTTGGCCTTGTTATCTGATATATTGTATATATGTTTATCTGGTTATTTCAAACTGGATAGAGAAGGGGGGAAAACAAGATGAGGTGCAGGGGTGGGGGGAGGGAAATAGGGACCAAAACATGAGAAAGGGTATCAATGTTTGTAATGCACCTTTTATCTGGTGAATATAATGTAACCCTTTTATTAATTACAATAAAAATTATATGAAAAAATAAATTTGAGATTGGTTCTATTAGTTTTCTAGGGCTGCCACCAAAATTACTCAAAATGGAATGATTTTTTTTAAAAAAAAATCAGCTCTAGAGGCTACAGCTTAAAATCAAAATTTTATCAAAATAATTTCTTTACAAACACTATAGGGAAGAGGCTGGTCCATGATTCTCGACTTGTCTGGTGGAGGTTTGGGGGCTGTTTTGTTTTGTTTTGTTTTGCAATCCTAGTGCCATCCATTGGGCTACAAACTATATTGCTTCAACTTCTGCCTTTACCTTCACTTTACCTTCTTCCCTGCCAGAGTCCAAACCTTCTTCTAAGGACATCAGTGAATTTAGACTAATCCTAATCCTATATGATCTCATCTTAACTTTTTTTTGGTGACAATTGCAAAATATGAGAACCTCAAGGTTTCCTTTTTAATCTGCAGTTAGTAGGAGTAGCTTCCATAGGGCCTGGAATTTTCCAGAGATTGTTTTTTTTCATCTATTATTCTCTATTTCACAGTCACAATGCATCAGTAACACAAGTCATTTCCTCTTCTACAAAGATGATATTTAAGTTACAGAGAGCTAAGCAAATTTACCTAAAGGTATAGAAATAGTTAATGAGAGAGCCAGAATGCTAATCCATGTTTGCTGCTTTTAACCCCCTGCTACTCTCATTGTGTTTCAAAGTGAATGATCCAAGGGAAGGTCCATCTCTATTCAAGTCAGAGCTCCTTGATCCAGACCCTTTGGCCATGTTCCACATAGACTTCACTTTATCAGTATACAGTTAATGACTTCAACTGTTATTGGCCAGAAATACAATGAAATGAGACTCTTCAGTAGGCAAAATATGTATTTGTAGGACTAGAGGCTACTCCCTGTCTCATAGCCAGGTGTGAACCCCTTTGGTGTTCAGTGAGCCATGTACTCACCCCTTCCTAACTCCACAGTCAGTAATAGAAGTTTTATCACAAACTCCAAAGTACAACAAATCGGGGCTTTTTAAACTCTGAAATCTCAGTGTCAGCCTACTATTGCTTATAATTGAAACTTGGTGGCAAAAATACATAACGAATGTGTGTGCGTGTGTGTGTGACACACAGATAGACAGCATGGCATTCTCAACATGCTAGATGTGAGCAGTATCTAGCATGAGCTTTTCAAACTGTCTAATATTCCTTTTAAGCCACAGTAACAGAAAATCTCTAATTCTCAGATAAATATATTTTCAAAGTTTGTGATTGACTGTTCCCTGGTTGACCTCAGCAAAATGACTACAAGATTTATAATTTCAGTCATATCTTCTGTATTGCTAGACCTTGGATTTCTCTCCTTTCTAAACCACACCTGGCATAGTATTCCCAGACAGAGCTGCTACAACAGATATAATTGTAGTGAGCTCTGTTCTCTTACACAGATGGGTGAAACAGTCACCCAGTAGTGTCCTGTTCTGTGAGTTTACAGCATTTTGTTTCCTCTACCATCAAGGGTAAGTGGTGAAGTTTCCTTTGCTGAACCTGTCTGAGGAATAGCCTTATATCAGGAGAGCCTAAGAGTTTAATCAGTCTAGATATGAACCGAAGTGACTAATTTCTTCAACAGTGGGAGAAAAGAAACCAAGATAGCTCTATTTGGGTTGTGTTAGGTTTGAAAACCAGGTGAGAATTTGCTGAGGCCTACTGGCTATTTTGGATTATTTTCTACCAGTCTCTTACCAGTAAATAGTCTAAAAAACAAAAGCCCCATTTTAGAGTTCACTTTAGAGTAACACAGAGATGCTTATAAGCACATACACATACACATACAAACAATATTAATATAATTGGAGCTTCCTTTTGTTTATTTCTGACCCTTTTTTCCAAAAGCAACTACCATTTGGAATTTATGATTTATCACACCCATTTTATATACAATTCTATGACCATTTCAATAAGTAAGCAGTAAATACTTTCATTTGTATGTTAAACCACATATAAATGTCATCAAACTTCATGTCTTCTTCCTCACTTTTTCTACTAATGGTCCAGCATATTGACACAAGCAACTCTGGGCCATCCATCTACAGCCTTCTTGATATTATCATATTCCCAATGGATTTACATACTATGATTCATTTTTATTGATAGACATTTAAGCTGTCTTTATTGTGCTTTTTCAGCGCTAAGAAATGTTAAATATATTTCTAGGGAAATGAGTAAAAGTTCCCCTAAGCCTGTTTCAGAAACCTAATTTCTAAGTTTTAGGGTAATAAAGAAGCAAATATAATTTTCAGCAATGTTTGTACTAAGGAAACTGAGACGGTGCAAGCTGGACCTGAGCTGCAGAATGAGAACCTATTTCAAAATGGTGTAATTGTGCAGATGTTTAGGTAAATTCACAAGAGCAGCATCATCACAACTTGACAGATACTACTATAAAACTTTAGACACATTAACCTGCATAATTCTACTTAACAGCACTCTTAGGGAAGTCCTTTTATTTCCCTCACTTTCTAAAAGTTCAGCAACATTCTTCACATCACACAATGATTACACCATGGAGCCAGTCCTACCTAGACACACTGTGTCCTAAGTTGTACTACATGAAAAAGAGAATGCAACAGGAAGCCAGGATACTCTCACCCAAAAGCAGATTTTAAAATGTCCTCAAAGACTGGGAATGTGGTTTAGTGATACAGTGCTTGCTTAGCATGTATGAAGCCCTGGGTTCGGTTCCTCAGTATCACATACACAGAAAAAGCTACAAGTGGTGCTGTGGCTCAAGCAGTAGAGACCTAGCTATGAGAAACCCCAAGGACAGTACCCAGGCCCTGAGTTCAAGCCCCAGGACTAGAAAAAAAAAAGTTCTTAAAGGGAACAAGAGTTCATATAATCCAGTATAATCTCATCTAAAAGAACAAGATCCACAAAGATGCTATTTCCATATAAGGCATATCCTGAGACGCCAAGTGGGAATGATCTCTTCTTTTTTTTCTTTTTTGCCAGTCCTGGGCGTGAGCTCAGAGTCTGAGCCCTGTTCTTGGACTTTCTCAAGGCTAGAGCTCTACCACTTGAGCCTCAGCACCACTTCCAGCTTTTTTCTGTGTATGTGGTACCAAGGAATCGAACCCGGGTCTTCGTGCATGCTAGGCAAGCACTCTACCACTAGGCCAAACTCCCGGTCGAATGATCTCTTCTTACTGTCCATGGCCAAAGGAAGAAGTGGTATCCACTTATGCATTATGAGTCTTCTGCTAGTTGAATAGTTCTGTTATTCACTCATCTCTCTTCCCAGCTTAAGGCCCAGTGTTAGGTCTGAAGTAAAATAGTGTTGAGGCTTACTTGGAAGGACTTGTTGCTGGGACAGTCATCTCACTGCATCATAGCCCTGCTCGAAGGCCCCTCCACTAGCCAATGTCTTTGCCATGAAAGGGTATCCGGAAGAGAAAAGTATTTTCCAGGCATAGACCACTAACACAAGATACAGTGAACCATAAAAGCTTCCAGTAACCACTAGACCTTGGCTCAAGAGCCAAAGTATTCTAGATCAAGCAACTCGGTCATAATCCTAGCTCTTTCTGTAATGCTGTAAAACATAGGAAATGAAGAGTTCTTAATTAACATTTTTCCCCAGATAAGCAGTTTGACAATGTTGAGAGAATAAATATCAAATTGGTATAAAAGACTCAAGTAAAAATCTCCAGATAAAAAATGAATAGGAGAAATGTACAGTGGAATTTAATTTTCTTTTTATACTATAGGATCTTTGGGGAGCCAGATGAAATGAACAGGGACCTTTCTAGAAGGATCCACATGTGCATAAGACTATATATTAAATGATATGTAGACATATTAGTCATGGTCTAGAAAATGAATTTTTTTCCTAGTCCCCAATTAAAGAAAGTAACTTATTGCTGGGAGCAGCTACACAGAAGACTGCGATAGGAAGATTCCTGAGGCCAGAAGTTCCATCAAGATCATTCTGAGCAATATAAAGATCTCCTCAAAAACAAACAAGCAAATAACAAGTGACTTTGAGCCTGACTGTTGAGTGCACAGAACAGATGATATTTCCTCCTAATTCACAAATGAATGCTCCACCTGACAGCTGAAGTTGCTATGCCAGTCCCAGAACCTCAGGGAATCACTTGTATGGATTGGAGTAGAGATTTAGATTAAACTGAACGTCTGTTAGTTACCAGGCCCCTTTCTCAATCACAGAAATAGGAGTAAATAAAGTTGAGATTTGCTGGTAATTCTTTCATTTTCCATTCTTTTCAGTGTCTCCATTTCAGCAGATAATAAAGTTGACTCAATAAAATACTTAGTCCCTCATTTAGAAAATCAGGTTTGGGATCTGCCCATCTAAAGAATTACCATAGCAGATCTACAGCCTGAGGAGCATAGCTAGCTAAACACATGACTTAGAAATGATGGAATTTCTGATTTGAGTGGTAGAAAGAATTTGACCAAAAAAATAGTTTTACAAAAAAAAAATTATGTTTGCATTCCCTCTAAGTTGCTTCATGTAGAATTTCAAACTTCCCAAACTTCTTTTGTGAATTAGAATTCATTAACTTGCTCACTGAATGCAAAACCGGGAGAAGATAGAGAGGGTACCTATTTTAGAGATAAAGACAGTCCTTGAGAACCAGATGGCTAGCCTATCTCATCATTAGTAAGATATGGAGCCTGGACTTTAAGTCCTAAATCCCACCCTCTTTTGTTAGGCCATCATAAAAGCTATTAGGTACCCAATGACCAATGTCCATTTTAAAGGGCCAAATTATGATGCAATATGACTTCATGGATAGTACATACAGCCTTGTCTCAAGAATTATAAACTTCTCTTTGTCCGCATGACTTTAAACTGGATGCAGGGCAGAGTTGAGGAATTGCCTCCATCTGTTCAAACACAGGGAATCTCTCTATGCTTTTACAAAAATGCCTCAGGTCTCTTTCACAGTATGCGGTATCTCTCACTTCATGGAGGGAGAGGATTGTAAATCCAGGTATCTGCAAAGATGTCTATGCATGGCCGCTATCAGATGGATCTTGGAAAACAAACTCAACTAATTAGGAAGCAGGGAGGGGCATCCTCCTCAGAGCCAGGATCCTATCTGAGGGCTCAAGAGACAAAGGCTGGTGGCTAATGACAGTGGTTACCTGCCTCTCCCTAGCCGACCTCTGACTGTACAGGAAGATTCCTTTTTCATTGCATGTCCATTCCACCTAAAATCACAAAATGAATGTCCTCTTTACCCCAGGAGACATGAGAAACTTCAAAGCATCAGGACCTTCAAAGTGTAAGGGAACACACAAATTCCCAGGTGTTATACTCACACTCACTCACATATGATCACAGGTGTCTCTAGGAGATGAAACCTTACAGTCAACTCCCAAGGCGAGTATTATAAATTATGAAACTTGAGAACTCTTGCTCCAGAAGCTAGCATGGACTATAGGAAAACTAATGAATACTTGCTTTTGAAAGATCTAAAGACAGATACTTGTGGAAGTTGGAATTTCTTTCACATCTCTTTTTTCCTTATTTTAAAAATCATATACCATAAGTTTTTAAGGCTGCACAAATCTGGGCATAGATAGTTTCACTGTGATACATCAGTAAATGTATATCACCATAGAAACTATTTCAGTTTCTTTTTTTGCCTCTCATTCTTTTCTTTCTCTTCATATGCTCTTACCTCTACTAGGACACTAGTAATCTGTTTCAATTTAGTCTCCAGTCTCCCTTTTAAACAAACGCACACACACATATACATGTGCACACATATGTACCCATAAACACACAAAACATGTTGTAGGTGTTGCTACTGAATTACGAGCATATTTTAAATTCCTTTCTGTATTCTTTTGATCATTCAACAAAACCTAATAAAAATACTTCTATATTACAAGGTTTAACTCCAGCTTATTCTTTAAACAGCTGAAGAAGATCTCACATTGTGAATGAATCATAACTTATTCAGTCATTCCCAATTGATAGGCACATTTCGTTCCTGGGCTCCTACTAATGTGAACAATTCTGCGATTATACAGGCCTGAGTGTTAAATAATTGCTACATTTCCAGTGCATAGGTTCTTATTAATAAGAAAGAGAACAGCATAACACTTGGTTATAACAGCAATTATGTTAGTATTCTTGCATGGCTATGTATATATATGTATATATAATTTTATTTACAGTGTATTTTATTTCCAAATGAGACAATGACAACAATAACAAGAAGATAATAATTTGCTTTCCAAAATAAGAGTTATTCACATAATGTATTTTTTCCCTTTACAACTTCTCTTAAGGCATGCTTTTAAGTTACAGATCACTGTCCTTGAACAAGAAAGCAGAATGAGCAGGAGGCACTGTGTTCAAGCCTTGGTGCCAGCAACAAAGAAAAATTTTCATGCACAGGTGTAGATATTTAAGTACACACACACTCACACATGCATACACACACATGCTCAAGTAGCAAAGTGTAATTGGCTAAATAAATCTGTAATTTTTAATTTTAAGTACACTTAATTTTATAATTTTATAATTTTTATAGGTAGCTTGCTCTGGCACCAGAGTATCTAATCTTGTAAAGCACAAGGTAAAAAGGATTGAGTTATGAGGTACTGACAGGTGTGTATGCACATAAATAAGTGAAAACAACCAACAAAATAAAAGTCTATTCTCCAACTATTTAGCAAATATTAGATAGATAAAAAGAAAAAATCTACTATGATCCGTTTCTCTACCATGTTAAATACTCAAGATCAATCAATGACAAAGAACATTTTCTTGTTGGTCCAAGCCATTCTCTTACTTTTTCTTTTTAATGATATGGAATGGTGACCTTGTTAGACACCTTTAACCAGACGATATTCATTTCCTTTGGTGTGTGTATGTGTGTATGTCTCACTAGGGTCTCACTAAATTATCCCAGCTGACCCTGAACTCCTAGGTCCAATTGTCCTTCTGCCTCAGGCTACTGAGCAGATAGGACACTTTACCTAAGTTTCCAGCAGGACATCACAATACACCATTTGCTTTGTGTCCAAGTCCCATGTGCCACCTATTGTTTGAGGAAAAAGTAGGATTGGAAATGAGAAGCTGGAGGAAGACAAGAAAGTAGAAAAGAAGATAAAGGAGATGTGTAGGAGGGGAAGTATCAGAGCTGTGACGGAAGGAGAACAGCTTAATCATGGAAGAGAAGACACACACATAGGGTAGCTTGCACAGGCAGAGTTGCTGTGGAAGCACATTCCAAGAAAATCTTAAGAGATTACTTTAATAATAAACCATGCATTCTTCAGCAAACTGTCACGGGATTAACTACCCCTTTCCTAGGCTGGGAGCACAGTCTAGTTTTTTAGTTGTTTCCAGTCCCTCCCCTTCTCTCTCACAGCAGGTTTTAGGCAAAGAATAATTGTCCTTTGGAGATTTTAATTTTTAACACATTGAATTTGATTTGCTTCATCTTAATTTTAATGGTGATAAGAAAACATCATGTTTCGGCAGGTGAATGACTGGGTGGGCTTCTGGTGTGATTCTTCAGATATAAGGAGGCTCATTTTAACCCTACTAAACAGTGAACAACTTCCATGTGCAGGAAACAATGTTTCCTGGGGGGAAAAAAAGAGATAAATTTATTTTCATTCCTGCCCTCCCCTTTTCTCTTAATGTGAACAGGAAATTGAATTACTGCCAGAAGCAATATCAGCACCCTAGAGATATAAAAATACACTTGGAACCAGAGTTCTCCTCTGTCAACTTTAAAGATTCCTGTGTAAACCACGAGGTGTCCATTTTGTGCTGTATGTGTATGTCCACTTCTCACAAACGAGCTGTGTTCACCAGTCTGCTCTTCAAACTTTAGCTCAAAGCAGATGAAATCATTTTCCTTCTCTGGCGTCGTAGACAAATCTATTCCATTTGGTGGGTAGAGTAAACATAAGTTAATATTTCCTGCTAAGTCTTTGAATTTAAGAAATAGTTTTAGGCAAGCACTTCTGAGTTGAGAAAATATTACATATTATGGTTCAAAAGGATTCAATTTTTTTTGGATACGGTCAAAATCCCTTATTTGCCTGAAAATCAGATGCCCTTTTTATTTTTAATCCCTCAAGTTATGTAGACTTTAGAAATAAAAACCATCCCTCTACACATCTAGATTTTAGCAGTTAAGCACCCCATCCCTAGAGCTATCAGAATTAAAGTTTTCACCTAAACATTATGAATTCCTTCATAGGACTAGATTTTATATACTTTTTTATTCATTCACACAGTCACATATATATATGTATATATATATTTTAAAATCATAGCAAATTACCTCAGAGAAATTTGGAAGACTGGCAGAACTCTTTGGCCTCTCGCATATCCAGGTGTGTGTGGGGGGTGGGTTTGTGGCAGGAACAGCAGAGGCCAAGAAGGGGCAGCTGCCACTGCTGCTCTACACACTGGCTTTTCCCAGCCTGACCTACTTGTAAGCTGGGACTGCCACTCACATTGAGCTACCCCAAATTACACAGTGGCTTTGCAGCCCAGGCCCAGCGTGGACCACAAAATACATGCTTGGTGTGCCATAAGCCCGATTTGAACCCTCAGTTTCCAGCAGTACGATGCAAGTCCATTGTGTGGCTTACACAATAAGAGAAAAACCCCTTCCCACGCAAAACACAATTTGGCATTTTGTAAGGTCAGTGTACTCTGCCACCAACTTAAAAAATAAAAGACAGATACACCTTTCACAACAATAATTTCATAATTCTTGAGAAGCACCAGAACTTCTGTGAATGTTTTATAATTGCTCTTGATTTCAAAATACGGAGGAAATTATTTCCTAGTTTCTGAATTTCTGCTAAAATATTGTTTTGCAAGACCTTTGTTGAGGCTTGATAATGCTTTATTACTCACATCTCATAGGTTTCCCGATGGCACAGAAAACCCCATGGAAATCTGTGCACATGAAGTCCTGTTTTCAGTTTACACGTGCATGTCTATGCACTGCGAAGGGAGCCCATCATCTTTGGGTATGTCAGAATTATCATTTATTGAGCTGGGTGCTGGCGGCTCACGCCTGTGGTCCTGGCTAGCTACTCAAGAGGCTAAGCTGCAAGGATCACAGTTCGAAGCCATCCCGAGCAGAAAGCGCTTTTAAAAGACTCTCCTCTCCAAGGAATCATCAGAAAGCTGAAAATGTCCTTGTGGCTCAAGTGACAGATTTGAGCAGCAGAAAGAAAGGAAGACGGAGGGAGAGGGAGCGAAGGGGTGGGGGGAGCTCATTTAAGATAGGTTTTCTAGACCTGAAAATACGGGAAGGCCAGGACAGGGCTCCCGGAGACGGCATCAGTCTCGTGGGCAGCACCGGCTTTCCGTGCGTTTGCAGGATTGGATTTCACGCGTCAGTAGGGCACGCTGGTTTCACGCGCGCGCGCACACGCACACACACACAGTTTCCCCTCCTAGTGACGCGCACCCGCCTCGGCTTTATCTAAAGGGGACCGGGCTAGGGACGGCCGCGTCCCCGCGCCCCAAGTCCGGAGGGAAGGCAGCTCGCGTGCCCGGCCTTCCTGGAGCGGCGCCTCCAGACGGAGAAGCGATGCGCCCAGCGCGGTTCCCCGGATCCCAGCCCTCCCCGCCCGCCTTCCCTTTCCTGTCCTCACGTGCCCCCGCCCTCGCCCCCCGCCCCGGGCTCGGGAACGCCCGGGGTCCCCACACGATCGCCCCCCGCTGGCGGAGCTGGGCCAGCCGGGGGAGCCGGTCCGGCGTGCGTGCGTGTGTGTTGTGTGCGCGCGCGCGCGGGCGGCGGCTGCAGCGCGAGTTAATAAACAGTTAAGTTTGGAAGCCGGGGCAGACACGTTGAGGGGGAGTTACCAAACCCGGCAGCAAAAACATCCCGGCGCATTCCTGGGGAGTCCTCGGCTGCCAGCATCTGATTAGAACCATATCTCGCGCGCGCCGGGAGTGGCCGCGCGGCTCCGAGGCTCCCGGCCGCCGGCTATTTAAGCGGAGCCCACCGAGGCGGCGGCGCTGCAGCCAGGAGGCTCCGCGCGCCCGGGCGCGGGACCGTCATGCTCGCTTCGCCCCGGCGCTAAGCTAGCTGGTGAGTCGCTGGGCGCCCCTTCCTCCCGGGGGCTCCGTCTTGGGGGGGAGGGGAGGGCGACCCCCTGCTCTCTCTTTGGCTAACTTCTCCCCTCCCCCTCCACCTTGGGCGCAGGACTTGGGCGATGGGGGTTGGGGGGGGGCAGATTTTAGAAATAAGACCGTGTGGTGGAAACGGGTGAAAGTCTCCCAAGGAACGCCTTTACCTTGGAGGTCTGATTCCAGATGTGTGACATTTCCCCAGCGGCGCGCGCGCTCGCGTGTGTGTGTGTGTGTGTGTGTGTGTGTGTGTGTGTGTGTGTGTGTGTGTGCTGTGAGGGCAGTCTTGGTGAGACGCCGGCGTGGCTGCTGACCCCATATTAACTCCTGAAAGGTGTTTATTTTATTTTAATGAAGTCATTATTAGGCTGGGGACCTGGTTTGTGCCGAGTTGACAACATGTAGTCCTAGAATGTGAACTTTGTCTTCCAAGGACATTCCTAAGGAAGAATCTGCCCCAGGGACTTGGGGAACTTGCTCTAAATCCCTGAAGGTGTTAGATGGCGCTTGCTGGGCTGCCAGAAACTGGCTGGGAAGGGCGGGCGGGAGGGGGGGGGGATTAAATAAGAATTGTGGAGAAGGGGGTGAATGCAGGGGTTAAATCCTTGGAGTCGCAGTCAAGCTAGCGGTTTCATGGGTTCCCTCGCGTCGCTCAGGCTCTGTTACTTGTCTTTCCTTCTTGACTTCATCCTTGGCGTGGAATTCCAGTCCTCAGTGGGATTCCGCAGGGGACTATTGGAATCCAAAGAGAAATCTTACTGGATTTGAAACACTTAAGGAACCTCGATGTTATCTCCAGTCCAGCCACCCCCACCACCTTCCTCCCTCACCCCGCTTCTCTACCCCCTCTTTCTTCTCTCTCTCTCTCTCTCTCTCTCTCTCTCTCTCTCTCTCTCTCTCTCTCTCTCTCTCTCTCTCTCTCTCTCTCTCTCTCAACTTTGTATTTGGAAGGAAGAGATCTGCTCTATGAAATGCGAAGAACAGGAACAAGCCTCCAGACACATGGAAAGACTTAAAAATTATGGAGGGGCGACTTCGTGAATAGTAAATGTTGCTGTTGCTCTATAAAGTGGCTTAATGAAAGAATTTCTGACCCTAATCAGGCAAAGTAGGAGAGTGGGGGAGAAGGAGGCAAGACATAACTCAAATTGAAATAATGGCCAGAGAACCGAAGGCTGCTACAAATAGAACGCCTTGGAGATCTTGGAGATGTCTGAAGTCTGATAAGGCTCCTGGCTTTGATGGGATATATAATTTGATCTTTCCTCCAGTCTTGAGGTCAGCTCCCCACACAGAAGGGCTTACAGGCTGTTAGAGAAGGAGGGAGGAGCTGGGCCTGGGGGAGCCTTGGTGTCTACAGATGGTTATGTCCCCATACTCTGAGGTCTCTTCCCCTTGTTTAGGCCGCCCTTCCCTGACCAAGTGCCCCACCCAGTCCAGTTCTATGTCTTCCCTCCATGAAGGGAAATAAGCCTCAGCAACATTGTGAGTTTGTTTCCTTTTGGCTTTTCTGTTTGGGCTTTCCTTAGTGTTTGAAGAAAAGTCTTTTTTTTTTTTTTTTTTTTGGGGGGGGGGTAAAGTACTGAGTATCTGAAAAAAAGCAACCCTGCATTACATGAACTTTGGAGACTACAATGCCCCAAGTCTCCAGAAGAAAGCACACAGAAGGTTTCATGGTCTTTTCCAAACCATATTTCAGGAGCAGATCATTTCTTCCTAAGGCTAACTGGATTCTTTCCTTCTGGGTTTGGTGCATAACTTTCTTCTTTTCCTCCTATTCCCAGCCCTGTCCCTTCTTATCCAATCACTGCCCTAGAAATGGATTATTCTTAAATGATCCTGCAGAAAAGTGGAGAAATGTCTTCTGCCTTTGAGCTCTAGAATGTATGTATTTGCCATTCTGTGATGATTCTGTGGGATGCTAAGCACATGCAGTTGATCTTCACCTGAGAATATGAGCCAGGTAAAGGAAGGAAGACAGCATTCATGAAAAGACATTCCTGATACATGAAGGACAAAATCCAAAGTTTGCACTTCTACTCCAGACTTTATGGGTTTAGGATTAAACTGAAAGTCCAAATTCCTGCACATTAAACCTATTTGTTGCCTTGCTCTGAAGGCTAGAGGGATTTCAGTCCTCTTACTAGTGTGGAAGAGTTTTGCTTTTAAGGCTCCTGGTTGGTGTGACAATGGTCTAGGGCTTCTGGAAGCTGCTGACTGGATGATCAGGGTGATATTTCATGGCCTGCATACTCATGCCTGAATTATAAGAAAGCAGAGGAATGTATGATTTGCTGAGTAGCTCATGTCCAGCAGGAGTCTTTGGAGAAAAATAGATAATAAATATATTGCTGTTTCATTGCTTGTCTATTCTTGTGTTATCTATAGGCCCAAGTGTGCAACTAACTATACCTTGACCTGGTTGGTTTTAGAAGTATTGTGCGTGCGTGTGTGTGTGTGTGTGTGTGTGTGTGTGTGTGTATGTGTTTCTCTCTCATTCTTTCAGTGGTGGACTTTAATTATTAGTATTCTTAAAGACAAAGCTAAGATGCTCAAATATGTGGGACAATACTGACTGAGCCCTGAGCACCCCAGGGGTTTAAATTGTCCACAGGCTAGCCAGATTTCATGCCTTCCTAGCTAGATGGAGAGTTTTCCAGGTCGCTGGCAAGGAAGGTTTAGGAACTGACCAAACACAAAGAGTTCCTACCCCACAGGCAGTAGTACCAGATAGGGGTCAGATTGACAGTATGAAACACCTTAATAACAGACTGTGGTATTGTGAAATTCTCGATAGCATGGCTGTGTAATTTTAAAGTTGAAGCAAAGCCACTGAAATTTTGGAGAGGTCAGCCAACATTACATTAAGATAAACTAGCTTTGACACACTCTAAGTGTGTCTGAGAATCCTAAGTCATAGTATCCTGATAGATTACTCATGTGACTCCGAAAGAGAGTTGGCTACCACGTTTCCTTTTGGAGGTAAAACTCAAATGGCTGGGGAGAACTAATCATTCTGCTGTAGACACAGAGGGCTAGCATTCATATTGGAATTGTTGCCTACTACTTAGCACAAATTGTTCAGTGGCTGAAGGCCAGAATTTTGACCTCATTCCATAGGTCCAAACACCATCTCCTCGACTAAGATCAACTGTAACTTTTCTAATCTGTGGAAGAACAATAGTGCCTACTCCTGGATTGTTGAGAAGATGAGATTATCTTATCTTCCTAGAATACCTTAGTTAATAGATCTTAGGTTATTCATTTTGGCCCTTTGATCAATTAAATTATATGTCTTTGTGATACTGAAGGCAAATGGAGAATGTGTTTATCAGACATAGGATACCACCTACCTACCTGAAAACATGTTAAGCTTTCAAGCATTTAATATTCACAAAGCCAACATGTTTGCTTGTGTTCACGCTAGAACAGACAGAGAGTTACTCTCTGTTCTCAGCCTGGAAGCCTGCTGTTTGGTTTGGTCAAAATGACCTGTGGTCTTATTTAAGTCTTCCCTACACCCTCTCAGACTCCCAACAGAGAAGGCGCAATCCTTCCACTGAAGTCAGCAGTCTTGCCAAGGAAGTGGGAAGCGAAGGACCATCCGGACTAAACTAGAACTGACCATTTTTCCCAGGACACGCAGGGTCCCATCATATCCTTGCCCACATAGCTGGGCAGGTTGCCATGGTTACTCCCCTTTCCTCATCCTTCTCCAACCCTGGAAGGAAGCTTGCCTCTAGACCAAGCAGAGTGGGAACAGATTGCTTCCTGGTTTAAAAATGGAAATGACCAAATGAAGTAGAATCTCCTCTCTACTCACATTACCCTTTTTCCATCCCTCACACTTAATTGAACCTCAGGACTTTGTCATCTTTGCTAGCTCTTCCATCATCTAGATAGCAAAATATGGAGGCTTATACAGTTAAATTATTGCCTCAATAGAGAAGCCACCTGACAATTCCTGTCTACTATCACAACTTACACAGGCTATCTGGGGGAAAGGAACCTCTAATTGACATCAGCTGGTAAGAATTCTGAGTAATGGAAGAGTGGAACTGCATGTTAAATTATAGGGAAGTTACCAGGAAGCAGAATGGATGACAAATGTGATTTAGATTTTCAGGTAGCCACAGAATGAATGGAGAGGGTAAAACAGGAAGTGATGATTTGAGAAATTTGAGCTTGAAATACTGTCCAGTAGCTAAGCGCAGGGTTCTTGCCTACCATGAAGAAGGTGCCGGGTTCAGTCCTCAACACCACCAAGACTAAAACCAAAATTTTAAAATATTGTTACACTTGGAATGCATTTGGGTAGTAGAGTGGTTTTAGCATTTTATTCTTAATAAAACGTGCCTCTACTTTTGCTTAGCAATCTGATGCGGTGTCATTTTGGAATTGGCTTGAGTCCTCATACAACAGATTTTATGTGGTTTATACTATATGTAAATTTACATGTATCAAGTTAAGTCAATCTCTCAAGATTGGACATTTAGCTCAGTGTGTGTTTCCAAGATAAAACACTTCTAAGGCAGTGGTTCTCACGATGTGGTCCTCATGCCAGCTCTACTGAACCCACCTCATAGGAAGGCACAGCCAGCTGTATTTCAACAAGCTCTCCTGTGACCTAAAAGTCACTTCTATAAATCAGTTTTATGATTCAGTCATTCAGTGAAAAGTGTAAGAAAGTATTTGAAATAATACTTTCACGTACTCAAGGAAATAATGAAGCAAAGTCATTTAAAAACCATGGATGAATCTTAGGATGTAGAAAGATGAAAAAGTATAATTATCTAAGTTGGTCATTTTTCTCAGTATTTCAAATATTGCTTGCTCTATCCAAATAATCCCAATATAGGTCTTTGTTTTATCTTATCACTCCACTTCTAAATTCTTTCTTCTCTGCTGAGGTTTTTAAAGAGTATAATTAATCTCCATTTATTGGAAGACTGTCTCATCTCAGTTCCTTTTTTTTTTAACTCCAGTAAACCAAATCACTACCCTTGAACCAGATGGTTTTCTCTAACCCATAAAATTCTTTGTTTTGTTTTTCATGCTCTGTCCAGAAATGCAGATGAAGGCCCCACCCACAAATGAAGCTATTACATTTAATTTTTATGGAGCCTTATGTTTGATTTGACTTTAAATAACAGGATAGAAAAAGAATCCCCATTTCTTAGTGTTAATATGTTTAGCTCTACTAAGTGGTAGGGCTAGGATTCAAGCTTGAAACTTTACAAATGGAATCCCCATGTTTCTCTGAATAATAAGGATTGTGCTACACTGACAGTGTGAAAAATCATAGAAGAAATCATATGAAGCAATGTCCAGAGAGCCTATACATAAGCAGACCTTCACTGAAATTACAGCTCTCTTATTTTTCAGAAATGCGACTCAGTGTTTCTGATCCTTACGTCCCACACCCACCTTGCAAAACCTTCCTAAGAATGGTTAGTGTTACACAGACTGATGTTTGGCAGAGAGCATGCTTCAGGCTGAAAACTGCAAGGGTGCAATCTAGGAGTAGCAAATTGGAACTCTGGTTTTGAGGAGAAAGGTTAGTGGTTAAGAGCATGGATTCTGAACTACAAATGACATGTCCACAAGCCAGCTTTGGCATATAAGAGAAGATGGATAACATTTGAGTTTCACTTTCTCCATCAGTAAAATGAGTTGCCTGGAAGTTAAAAAAAATAAGGGAAAACAAAACAAGACATCCTTAGAGCAACTGTCCCCAGGAACCTGAACCTATTATAAAACTACAATTCTCAAAACACTTGCTAAGCTGACATTAGAAAATGTTTTTCTCATTTCTTGGTGACTTTTGACGAGCTAATTTCTTAAGAATTTAGGCTGAACATTCAACCACTTTTCCTTTAAAACTTGAAACTATTAAAAGTGAGTTCCAACAGAATACTGCAAAACTTCATTCATAAACCAATAGAGATGAACATTAACTTCTAATTGCCACTATAATCTAGGCAAAACAATCAAATCCGCTTAGAGTCAATCTATAACCCCTAAATTGGAAATTGAGGAATACGCCTTTCCTTTCCTAGCTCTAAATTGAACTCACCTGTCCTCCAAAGTAATTTCAATTTCTTCCTCCCCCTCTCCCTTGGCTTTCTCTCCTTCCTTCCTTCCTTCCTTCCTTCCTTCCTTCCTTCCTTCCTTCCTTCCTTCCTTCCTTCCTTCCTTATTCCCTCTTAGTCTTCCCTCTCCTACTCCTTTTCCTTATCTTCTTAATTTTGAGATAGTCACTATATACTGAGATTACAGATGCACACTACCACATTCAACTTTTATTTTTCATATTTTAAAATATTTGATTAGGACTAAATTCTGTTTTGATCTCTTGTGATATGTAATTCGGAGGTTAAAGTACTATTTTTATTTTATTCTTTTTATATAGTTTTACAAAGGGTTTCAATTCAACAAATCAGTTTATAAGCACATTTCATCTATGTCAATGCAAAGTGTGTGTGTGTGTGTGTGTGTGTGTGTGTGTGTACCTTTAGTACAATAGAAAATAAACCAAGTATGTTTGAATATATACAAGATGTTAACATAGTTACATGAAAAACACTGAACCAGGTGGGCTTTTGGCTGCAGTGTTAAACTATACAATTGTTCTGCAGGTCAGAGGATCAGAAATATCAATGATATATATAGAAGGTACACAGACATATATGCTTTAAGGAAAGTCAAAGTCATGGTTATTCTTCAATTACATTTGCATTGAATTCTATTGAAGTTACTTTTTTTTAAATTATTGCTGTTCTTACTTGTTTTAGTGTTTATTCTATTCATTCTCACTTTTGAAGTAGGAAGCAAATGTATAGCTCATGGGACAGGCTCATCCATCAATAGTTCATTGATACTGAGGATAAAATTTTATTTCTATCTGGATCAAAGTTCAAGTGTAGGTAAGACCCTTCAGAAGACACACTTAATAGTTTAAATTAAAATAGCTATTTTAAAATTTTATTTCATGTCCAAGTTATCTCCAGAGGTTTATTTGATGTAGAGCTGTTTGCTTAATTGCCAGATAACTTGTTTGTTTTTAAAGGGGGATAGATTTCTGAGTTATCTACCTCTTTGAAGTTCTCAATGATAAAAAAATGGTTTTATTGAAAATTGAATGAAAATATTGACCTTACTTGTTATAGAAAATTGTAAATGCTTAAATAGCTTATTATTTTTTTAATTTTTTTGCCAGTCCTGGGACTTGAACTCAGGCCTGAACACTGTCCTTGGGCTTTCTCAAGGCTAGAGCTCTACCACTTGAGTCACAGCACCACTTCCAGCTTTTTTTTCTATGTATGTGGTACCAAGGAATCGAACCCAGGTCTTTGTACATGCTAGGCAAGCACTCTACCACTAGGCCAAACTTCCTGCCCCTACTTTTAATTTTTTATGTCAGTATTTGCTTGAACTCAGGGCCTTGTGCTCTTGCTTGGCTTTTTTAAGGCTGGCATTCTGTCACTTGAGGAATAGCTTCACTAAGAGTCTCACAGATATGGGCTAGTTCTGACCATAATTAGTAGATCTCAGCCTGCTGAGTAGCTAAGCTTATAGGTGTGAGGCACCAACCCCTGGCAGAATTTTATTATAACTAAGTGATAATGGGTGCTACCTGGCTTAAGAGGAAGAAGCACTCAGGTTGGTCTTTAAGGAAAAGATGGACGTCAGATAAAGCAAAGGTAAGATGTAGTGTAGGAAGTGACACATAAAGAAATTATGCAGAAGAACAAGTATAGGTTTTGACCAAAGATTACCCTTGGTCAGTTTGGCCAAATGAGAGCACAGGTGGCAAAAATCTATGACACCATATTGTATGGAAAGAAGAGATGGCTACAGCCAGCCACAGATGTCAGATCAAGAATTTAGATTCTTATTTATTAAGTGGATCCCCTTGTTTATGCAGAAAAGTAACATGTTGACTCAGAGAAGTTGACCTGGCTATGTGCATGGATAAATTC
Organism: Megascapheus bottae; assembly: GCF_031878675.1. Taxonomy (NCBI): domain Eukaryota; kingdom Metazoa; phylum Chordata; class Mammalia; order Rodentia; family Geomyidae; genus Megascapheus; species Megascapheus bottae. The sequence goes on from NC_143512.1 coordinate 62,863,061, forward strand.
CATGCACAGACTGGTTAACAACTAAAAAGTATATTCCATTAAATGATAACAAAGTATAAGTTTTTGAATCATTAATGAACAAAAGAATATTAGTCTTTTTTGTTTCCTTGCTTATTTTTATTTTTGGTTGTTTGGGGTTTTTTTTTGCACAAAATTTAATATGTAACCAAGGCTCATCTTGAACCTTCCTGCTTCAGTCTCCTGAGTGCTATGATTACAGGTATGTTCCACCACACTTGACTGTGTACTTCTCAATATTTTAATGTACACTCCTCTCTAGCAGACTGTGTAGACTTTAGAAAAGTTGACAGATAATTCTCTACCCTCAGAAGCTTTACCTAATTGAGAGAAAAATTTTACATGAAGCAGAGAGCAATAATAAGTCACAGCCAGTGTGGGAAAAGTGGTGTGTCGTATAAGAGATCAGAATTTCCTGAGACTACACATTTTGTAAACTTTAAAGGACAGATATTTAAGTAAGTTAGGAAAAGTCAGTGTTACAAGTTAGGGAGGCAGTAACAGAGAATAGGGTATATTCCTGTCTCTCTTTAGGGAAAGGAGAAGGTAGCTGTGCATTATACAATCTGTAGCCTGTTCGGAAAGGCCTCTAAAATCCAAAGTGGGCATAGTAGAATTTTCAGTGACACCTGCTTAATACAATATCAGGAAATATTGACCAACAGAGCACAAAATTTAGGGTCAATATGACTTTCTTATAACTTATATTCTTATTGGAATCCTTTTGAAAACCTGAAAGAAAATGTATCCTCCAAAGTTTACTTTTTCAGCCTCAGGTATTTCAAGTGTGGTAAGGAATATCTGTGCTGTGTTATGCAAAAGGTAAAAATGGACTGCAGTATGAGTCAGATGGAAAGTGAAAGGTGGGGTACACGATACAAGGTGGCACATCTTTTTGGGGAGGAGGAATTTGGAGTGGTGCTTACTCTCCTTAGGCCAAGTTGGAGAAATTATGCTGACACTATTTTAAAAGAAACTTGTGGTAGGGATAAAGAGAAGCATGTAAATAGTCATTATGAAAAATGACTATTGAGGACTTGCTCGCTTGAGCAGATGTATAAATAATCCTTAGCAAAGTCTTAAATTCATGGTGAGCTCCAGCCTATACTACTGTAGACCTCTTAGACACAACAGTATACAAAATAAATTCTGGAAGCCCATTCCCAGTTAGTGTACAGCAAAGCAAACACTCAGCTTTCTAGACAAGGACTCTTGTACAGCAACAATGCATGTAACTATGTTCTATTTTAGATTCTGGACTCTTACACTTCATGCATACAGCCAATACTTATAGAAACTTGCCAAGATCATTCTCTTGATAAAAGTGACATAACTTAGTGTGATCGTATATTCCTAATTCTCTCGGAATTAGGTAGCACATTTTAGCTAACATGAGCCTCGGGAATCCCTGATTACATTTTCATGACATTGTTTCATTTAAATGTGATGTTTGGACCGCCTCTGAAAGTGACTTTTGTATTCTCAGAAAATGCGGCAGTTAAAAATATGTTTGGTTTGAGCACATACACATTTGCATCACCTCTGAACTATCTGCACTTCTGCAGTGGGAACACTGAATGCTAAATGAATATAGGACTTCTTTCTTGTGTTGAGATGATGATGATGATTCAGAATTTGGGATTTTCAGGTAATTTTGCACGTGATACTCTCTAATGACCTGTGTATCATACAACTATCCTTCTTCAGCACTGTCAGAAAGGTGTGCCTATAGGCAGCAAAATGGCTACAGGAGACTCAGCAAACATGAAATGCAAATATCCCCCATTTAATGCCTTCAATCTATAATTTATAAACTGTTGAAGAAGAATAAGATGAAAGTGATAAATGTTCATGGTTAATATCAATAAGATATTTGTAATGAATTTCCTGTGTCGGGTTTTTAGTCCTTCCTCCCTCCCCACCTGCAAGAGGGATAGGGAGAACATGCCCCCCGACCAGGATGAGCTGAGAAAGGAAAGGGTCGACTGGTGGCCCCCAGCCCTTCCTCGTCCAGAGGACAATCAATCGCATCAGGGAGACCCGTCAAGGCAGGAACTCCTTTACTGAGGAAGTACATTTAGCTAATATAGGATGCAGGAGCCAATCAGCACCAAGCTGGGCAGGGCAGTGAGAGGTAGGTAAAGAAGGGGAATCAGGTGCTGTCTGAGAGGGCGGAAGTGTTGGGGCCAATCCCAGAGGTAGCCTTACTTTACATCACAAACCACAGCCAAGCCTTCCAACCAGGTGACAGGCAGGTTGGGTCGCAAAACCAGGAAATGCGCACTGTGCCACAAGGTAGGCCTCCTTTTCTACAGCATAGGTATCCATTTCCCTGATGTGACGTGCCCCACATTCCTGGAGTTCTTATTTTGCTTTTTCTTACAAACATAAGAAAGAAGCTTTCTGCTCTAATTAGAAACTCTTCTTTCAGAACACTTAGCATCAACTGATACTAATGATTACTTGGTTGCTCTTTTTTCCTGTCTATATCTGAGTATTTCTACCCACTGAGAGCAGAGATCATACCTCCCTTGACACTGAATACAGAGCATAATACAGTGCTTTGAACATAGTAGGCATTTAAAAACAATAGCCAGATAGCAAGGTGAATGAGTAACTTAAGCTACCTTCACTTAAAAAAATATGCATAATGTATTATAGAATGTGGAAAATGGAAAGCTTTAGCTTGTTTTATCACTTGTAGTAAGTAAAAACATTTCTGAATCCCCTTTTTTAAAAAAAAATGTTAAGTTAATTAATAATGAGCAATATCCGTGAGTTTTCTAGTTTATATCTACTTAGAGCCTGAGAATGGCAGACAGCTGTTACTGAAATTCTCCACATGGTATGGTTTTTTCCACGTCATGGTTTAACTTCTACCAATGAAGGACTTATTTTCACGCATATGTCTATCAGGCGTGCTGGATGGAAGCACCTAGCTAATACAATTGCAGTGAAACATTTTTAAGCTGATATTGTACCTGAAGATAACACTTTATTCTGCTTTTAAAATGTGGCCACCATAAAACTGTTTATTAAATAACTAGTTCAGTAGAGATAAAACTTTTGGCTCAGCTTTGACTTAACAGTTTCTTCCCAAATTAAAGACACTTGATTTTTTTTTTAAGTCAAGTACAGCTGTATTGTAGGCTAAGATGTGATATGTGTTAGATTCTTCAAACTGCTGATAATTGATTACCAACCCTTTACTGACTGCATAGCCTGTAGTATTTCCAAGAATCCCAGACTGGAAACCAATAGTTCCTACTTTGGCCAACAAAATTCTATCATTAGAGTTTTTTTTCATGTAGTTGTCACTTGATTTAGAACTTACTGTTGAGTTTCTTAGCTTTGCAGTTACATTGAATGTTACTGGACCCTAAAACATAGAGAACGGATTTACCTATTTACCTAGGGTCCCAGCAAGTTCTCTGCCATAGAGTAATATCTCCAACACCATCTACATTTTAAACATTGATGCCTAATAAATTAGCAAGTATCTGAGAAATTTCATTATAAAGATAAAGGCACATGACACCCTAATATCACTTACTTTATTTATTCTGTCATATTGTATTTCATATCTGTCAATTGTCATTAACCCGCCTTTCCTTAGCACTGATCTATTCAGATTTTCAGTAGTTATATGAAAAATCTGTGGGAAATGGAAAATGGTATAATTCTGTTTACAGGTAACCGCAAGGTTTTGTGAAAACTCCCTTAAACAAAAGATGTTCTTTTATTAAATTTTAGGGCACTCATGCTTCAAACTATAATTTCACTTATAAAATGCTTATAATATTAATATTAGAAGGATCCTTTCTCTCTCTCTCTTTTTTAGGAGACATGGATCTTATCCAAGGCAATGGCCTTTGATTATTTTTAAAGTCACTTGTAGGATGCAATATATTTGAAGTCTGAGGGTTACTGAGCATGCCATGAAGTGATAACCTTGAATCTGACATTTGATATTGTTAGACCTTAACCTTTTTGTGGAAAGGCTTTGTTTCCAGAAGATAAGCCAAGTATTTAAATAAAAGGAACTAGCAACACTGATTCACGCCAAGGGACAATCTATGCAGCTGTCATACTACAAAGCTACTTTACTCTTTGATGCGCTCTGCACTCAGATTTGTCACCACTCCAGCCTCCACATCACCATTCCAAACCTCCACTGCAGTCTAGATGAAACATAGTGCTGTAAACCCACCCTAATCCAGCTGATCCACCTTTCAATCTTTTTCCCTGGCATCACCCAACACCAAACCAATATAAGAGCTAAGCTGACATGAATATCTTTGCATATTGCTAGGAAATCCTCTCTCTAAAGTGGATTTTCTGGCTAATGCAAATTGCACCTATTTTTAAAGAACAAGCTTTATGTCTCCCTCTTTGAGTTGTTGGTTGCAGCATCAGCATCAGAACCATGTGACTTTCAGAAGGTTATTTTCCTTCTGCTTTTTGGCTTCTTCTCCAGCCAAAGAAAAAAGATAATACCTTCCCCACAGATTTAAAGGAGAGACTCCCTGGTATAGAATAAACATTCGGTAAACTTAACTTTAAAAAATATAACGCTCAAAATGGAGGAGGTAGGGACAAAGGGAGGGCTGACATTGATTAAGATGCATTGTAATCATGCCCTGACTTAGGGAATTGGAACCTCTTTGTACAAATACCTAAACATAAATGTTTAGAAAATATACAATTCATTTCGCATTTCTAAAGAATCCATCAAAGCTACCCCAGCCCCGTTTCCTGCTCTTCCACATTACCTCACTGGGCTCACTGTTTCTTCTTTCTGAAAGCCTGTCATCCATCCTTGTAACACTGTAAGGGAATAGAGCTTTGTGTTCACAGATGGAGCCCAAGCTCTAGACAAATAATTGGTGCACAGTAGGGATACAGCTTCATTATGTTAATTGATTTGCTGGCATACCTCACTGGTTTTCAGGGTGAAGCTGTATTTCCAGTTTCTAATTGTAAAAGCTTTGAGACTAGGTTCTGGATTCCTCATACTTGGAACACAAAAGTCTGTATTTGAAGGCCTTCAAGGTGTTTGTTTTTGGTTTTTTTTTTAATACTCATAGCCTCAGAGTAGAATCTGATGGTCACCTTTGATGATAAGCTGTTGACTGAGCCTTTGCATATTGAGGCTGACTGGGCACAGTATGAAGAAGTTTCCAGATGATGGCCTTGGCTTTTTTCCTCCTTATTTGGAGGGTTTAGGTATAAAATGGAATTTAGAGTAAGCAATTTGAACACTGTGGAAACTGAGAAAGAAATTTTATTTGTACCCATGTCTAATAATTAATCTTAAATGTAGAACTTTGCCCCACCTAATGGGACAAAGCAGAGTGTTGGTGTGCTTATGTTTTTACTGTTTTCCATGAAGCAACTAATTACATGTTTATATAGTATGTTATCCGAGACATTGCTAGTTAACAAAACATTGCAACTATAAACACTTTCTAATTTCATATTTTATTGCACTATAAAACTTCCATGGCGTGTGGAAGAGCTGGACCAGAACCTTCTGAGGATTTGCATTAACCTCGTTGCCTGCAATTTTGAGTCATTTTAATAAAGATTGGATTAAGGGTTTAATAATGGCTTTCAAAGAAGACTTGTCTTTGCTTATAGCTATAGAGTTCAGCTAAGGAAACAAATTATGTAATTGCATTCTTTGATCCTAAAAATGTCTACATAATAGGAATCCAAAATAAATGCTATTGTGGGATGCTTCTGCCTCATGCTTCAAGGACCAACTCAAGTTACTTTTATTTAATGAGCATAGTAGGGATTATAAAACAGAGTTAGAAAGGGGTGGGGAGTTTGGCCGAGTGGTAGAGTTCTTGCTTAGCATGCACAATGACCCGGGTTTGATTCCTTGGTACCACACACATAGAAAATAAAAAGCTGGAAGTGGTGCTGAGGCTCGAGTGATAGAGCTCTAGCCTTGAGAAAGTCCAAGGACAGTGTTCACACCCTGAGCTCAAGCCCAGGATTGGCCAAAAAAAAAAAATATCTCATATTGTTACAGGATCTCACTTTGTTATCTGATATATTGAATTTATTTGTATTTGGTTATTTGAAATTTGATAGGGAAGGGGGGAAAACCAGCACGGGGGGGGGGTGTGTGGGTGGTGGGGGGGAGGGTAATGGGAACCAAGACATGTGAAAGGGTATCAATGTATGTGAATTAATGCACCTTCTATCTGGCAAATATCATGTAACCCTTTTATTAATTACAATAAAAAAGTTTCTGCTTAAAAATAAAATAAAATAAAACAGAGGCTGACTGAGCTCCTATCTAATCGCCTATGCCTATCTCATGCTGTATTTGAGGTGTTATTTGCTTAGCAGGTGCAGAATCTTGCAGTGGATTATTCATAGTTCAGAGGACAGCGAAGCCTCTCTGAAAGAACATGAAACATCTTGCTTAAATATTACATTTTTACAAACCATGGAAACTTCCTTTATAGTGACTCATAGATGTTAACATTCCTGTGTATTCTAACCAGAAGACTTCTTTTGCAGTTTAATATAAATAGTAAAATCTCATACAGGGCCAGAAAGTCTCATCTGAAACCTAGCCAAGTGACATTCAATAAGAAATCATCCCTGTCGGTTCTCCTCCTGTTGAAACAGGATTATGGACTGCCACTGCCATGCTGAGTTCCCTGCTTGATGACAAGGCTTGTGAAACTGAACTAGGCTAGTTTTTCATTCAGCAGATCTGGAGAAGAGAGAACACTCATGCCAGTTTCTGCCTCTGGGAAGGTGTCTCATTGCTAAGCCAGATTTCTTTGTTTGTTTAAACTAGTTGTTTGCCCTAAAATCAATCCTTTACAATTGAAGTGATTTGTGTGACACCAAGTATTAGGCAGATTTGGAAATAGTAACTTAGTATAAAGAACAAATCCTCAACCCAGTTTCTAGCCATTATTTGAATAGCTACAAGGCAGAATACTACTTATAAAGAGTACTTTTAGCTCAACTCTTAGGCAATACAGTAATATCACTGTCAACATCCACCAGACTTACTTGGAAAGAAAAGAATGGGGGTTACCTCATAGTGTATTCACTCTAAAATTATCTGAAGTGAAGGTTATTTTGAGTAACACATTTTTAAACAGCATGTAAGTTCAGTAAATGAGTCTTTGTAGTCTAAAAACTAGGAAAAGTAGACATATTTAAAATTTGCATTTAAAATAATTTAAGACCCTTGTCTCTGGCAGTTCATTGATGCCATATTGATTAATCAAGGGCCCTTTAAAATATCCAACCTAAGTTATTAAGCTTATAGCATAAGTTTTATGCAAAAATAGTATATTGCATGTTCATATAAAGTTAAGGTATGAATTGATTGATCTTGTAGAACAATGCCTAGATTTACAATGAAAGTGATATGTTGGATAAGAAGGGAAAGAAAACTAATATTTTTCTAGGATTAAAGGCATTAGTTAATGCCATCTTAGGAGTTTGTGGAAGGGGGAAAACAAGATGGAGGTGGTTGGGGGAAGGAAATGGGGACTAAGATATGAGAAAGGGTATCAGTGTTTGTGAAGTAATGCACCTTCTATCTGGTGAATATAATGTAACCCTTCTATTAATTACAATAAAATATATTTGAAAAAAGTAAATTGATATTGAAGAACTTGAGCTTTTGAAAAGTATATGTTGTCCAATAATACAAGTGGGATAGTTTTTATGAATATCTTATTTTATTTGCATAAATGTATTGTACAAAGGGGTTTCACTATGGCATCTTCATACATATATGTATTGTACTTTAATCAAATGCACCTATACTATTCTTTCTTAACTCTTTTCTCTGCACCTCTCAGTTTAATAGTTTTTAATGGTTTTATTATATTATTTTCATTTATATATGAAGTCATAGGTGTATGTATGAATTTTCAAAATCTAGAAAACAAAGTATTAAAATTTTCACACATTAAGGTAATCTTTCAGGTCTTTTCTTGAGTTCTGAGAGCTGTATAACCACAAAAGATACAAAAGAAGAGCAGTCAGTTCAGTGTGTGTGTGTGTGTGTGTGTGTGTGTGTGTGTGTGTGTGTGTGATACTTTCCCCCCAAGAATTCTTAGTTCTTTGAAACAACGCTTTCCATTTCCCTCTGACTTGGAAAGGTCACTTTAAGGAATTGTCAGAAATATAATAGGAATTGACTTCCTGAAAGGTTTTTCTTTTGTGGATTAGACACATTCTGTAATGTTTGGTATCACACAGGAATGGTCCTGTCCTGAAATCTCTTCACACACGGAGGACCTGAAATAACCTTTTCAAACGTCATGATTGGGCATTTCTTCCAACTCAGTTGCTCTAGTGCTCACTCTGCAGTAGTTTCTTGGAGATTTGTATTGTTTTTAGTGACAAAGCAAAATTCCAAGGTAGGTAAGTTAGTCATTTCAAGATTGTTTTGGGATTTTGTGTTGTAAATTTTCAAAATTAAGGTAATGCTAATAACATCTCAAGGAACAAAGTAAGTTTTAAATCAAAAACAGAGGTTTGGTAGGAATTTCTTACTTGTTAACCCATCTAATTTGGCCAGGAAGTAAAAAGTTAACAAATGAGCTTAGTGTCTTTATATATTGGAAAGATATTTCCTGGCCTTTTCAGTATCATTCTGGAAGTATCTTAAACTTTAGCCTACTAGCATACTTGTAGTAAGAAGAGAAAGGATTTCAGACTGCTGCTTCTCTATAAACCTAGAATCTTACGAAGAAAAAAATCTCTTGTTTGTTTGTTTAGAGATCAGGTCTCCTGATTCATAGACTTCTTGAATAGTAGCTGAAAACTATAGTTTTATGATTCTCTTGCCTCATCCTTTTGAGTACTAGAATCATAGGTAGATATTGCACTACACAACATAGTTCTTTTGAATTCTTATTTTATAAGCACATCCAGTCTCCTCAGATATTTTTAAAGGACTCTTATTTTCTTTGTCATATTTTAAAATAACCAAGTCTTCTGTAAGAGAAATAAACTAAATCACAAAGAATCATTCTTAAAGTGATAATAAATATACTAAGCAAAAAAGATGGCAGTAACCATAATCCACAATAAGTAGTTTCTAAGAAAAAGTTATTATCAAACACTGGAGTTAGCAGGGCCACCAATATTCTTGATGATGAAATCCAAATACCATATTGGCTGCAAAATCTTTCCCCACTAGAATAGATCATATCAGAAAACGCAAGCCAATGACAAAATTTCTCCTGGAAGGTTAATATCAATCTTATAAGTAGGTTGAGCAATGAAACAAAGAGTATTTTCTACCAGAACGTTACCTGGAATCTAAACACCACATGCCAAAACAAGATAATTTAAATGTATCTTGTGTCGAGTCTATATAACTGCAGGAAATATTACAGAATTTAGGTCTACATATAGAAATGTAACAACACAGAGTTCCACCTTTCTGTATACAATTACTGCAGTCATTACAGACTGACTGCTCTACACTGATGTTACTAGGGCAGCTGATTCTTCCTTCAAATTCTTCAAAGCTCAGCACATCTCTGAAACATGAGTTATAAAAGGTAGGGCAACACTCAAGCGGTGGCTTTGAGGATTATATAAATCTGAGGCTCTGCCTGGAAAGAAAAACCGCATCGGGATTTTATATAATTCAGCTAGGCTATTAAAGAAGAAAGCAAATCTCAGGCAGTATTTCTTACGCTGGTTTCTGGAAAGAGGAAAGTTTAAGATTACCTGCTTGCTTTTTAAAGTTCCCGAGGATATGGTATATTTCATAAAGTATTTTGACTAGTGCATATGGCCCCTTATTTACAGCTAAATGTTTAATAAGCTCATTCTTCTAAATAGCATGCTTTAATTCTTATATTATCTGTTAGACTTGAAAGGCAATGACTGTAATCATCAGTGGGTAAAAATGGAGCAGGTATAATAGGAAGCACGTGCAAACATATCACAGTGAAGTCCCAGCAAGGCTGAGATGAATAAGTAGCCACACCCCGAGATCCACAAACTACATACAGACACCATCCCTGTACACACTTAGGGTCATTTCATATGGGAACCAGAAAGCACAATTGGAGTATTCTTGTGCACTGACTGGTAGGTTTTCTGTGATTTCAATAAAAAAAAAAAACTAGCTTGGAGTTTGGCAAAGGAGTTAGTTTGTGTAGAGTTATCTTTCTAGATTAGGAAGAATAGCCATTAAAAATTGCTTGCTGACATAATTTGCCTTAATATAAGAAGATAAGGGGAGTTTATTGGAAAAGGTATGAATAATGTCAGTGTGTTAAGCTGGAAATTAACAGTTTAGAGACTGCATCCTTTTCCTTTATCTGACTCATTAACCTCTTAACTAACCCTTCCTGCCGTGAGCAAGCAGACCATTATTGTACATGTGTCACCTGTAAAGTAAACCTTAGGTATTCACTAGGTTTTATTTCCAATCCACATTACCTCTGCCCTGCTCACTGCCCCTTAAACCCTATGGTTCACATTTTCCCGTACACATCCCAGAGTTCCTTCTTGTTTGTGTTTGTTTTGGGCATCAGTTTTATTGTCTTGCCTCAGCCTCTTGCATGCTAGAATCACAGGCAATACATTACACAGTAAAGTTCTCCTAAATTCATATTTAAAAATAATCCATTGTATTTGCCCACTCCAGTTACTGAAGAACACTGGAAAACTTTTCTTTAAAGTGCATTTCTGTCTGCTTTATGACTATCATTGCAAAACTACACACATGAGGCCTATGGACCCCTTTTTGCCTTGTCACTGTGTACTGACTCTGGATATAGGGCCGCCACTGAGTGTAGATGATTCTACAGATAACCCTAACACCTGGTGGATTTTAGTCCCTAAGGAGAGAGCTCAGGGGCCAAAGCGCTGCTGTGCTCCCTAACACTGTGGAAATATGGAAGGCTGAGAGGAAGGGCACAGCAGCCTTTTTCACCAAGGCTCTGATTATTAACTGAGGTAGGAAGATTAGGATTTGTTTTGCAGACATTTTTTACTCAGCTGTTTCAATACAGTGACTATTCGTCTGTACACAGAACTCCAATGAAGTGGTCTTTCATGTTATGAAGGGGAGAGACAGACAGTTAGACAGACACAAAAATGAAAAAGAGCTAGAAACAAGGCAGAGACAGAAGAGAAGAAGGATAGATGAGTAGGAGGAAGGGAGAGTGGAAGAAAATAATCAAGGGAAAGAAAAAGAAAAATGGATAAAGAAGAAAAAGAGGGAGAGGAGGGAAGGAGGAAAGGGGAAGAGCAGATAGGCACTGCATGGTAGAGAATGTACTGAACTCAATGTAAGTCCTTTGATCTGTCAGTTGTGTCTTAGATCTAGCCAAAGCAGCTAAATGGATAGGGCAGTTTAACCAAGTACAAATCTTATATGGGACAAAAAAAAAAAAAAAGGAATCCAGTAACAATATAGAATTTGACCACGTAGCATTCTTTTGTTGTTTCTGCTGGTACTGACTCATGTATGCTAGGCAAGTACTTTACCACTCTGTTATATCCCCAAGCCCAGAGGATATTCTTGGTTCAGTCTCCCTGGGATGAGTTTTGTATAGATTAGTAGACTGAACAATCTCACAATAGGACAGCAGAGTCCTATTCTGAGGTCTAGAGTTTGCTGGGAACAGATTTAACCTAATCAGCCACTTAACAATCAGATGACCCATACACCCTTTACTGCTTTCTGTTTCCTGTCTTTTCTTTGAAGAGTTTTATTTATTCACCACGTTGAACATAGTACCCAGAATCTCAAACATGTTAAGCAAGTGTATTCCCACTGACCTATATCCCCAGTGTTCCTCGCCTCTTGTTTTGTCTCTGACCCTTATCCTAACCTTGCTGCAGCATCTCACGTAGTGTCTTGCTCTCAAATGGCTACTTTGGAGACAGTGGCCAGCCTTTTGCTGCCCTTCTGGACCCAAGGTCTGTCTTATTGTTTAATATTTCACATGCCCTATTCAGCACTTCAGCTGAGACATGCAGCAGATTCCACAGGATAAGGAAACAAGTCCCCTGTCCAGTACAAAGTACTGGGCACACAGAAAACATAGCTATGTTGCTTTGTTCTTGGGTCTTCTTAATTCTCTTTCCTTGCTCTATTTTATATGGTTCTCTCTAAAAACTTAAATGAGATGTTAAAGCTAAAATAAGCATGAGTTTTCAAAAAATACATGTCAACATGAGTGGAATTTAAGAAAATAAAAAAGTCGAGAGAAACATTTATTATTAAAGCAAAACAAACATATGCTAAGATTCAGTTTTGAATTTGGCAGCTTACTTAGGGATGGATCTTGTTTGTTGACTATATTTTATTAACATAAAATGGAGACACAATCTGCTTTTCAGGTTTCCAGGATAAATGTTTTAAATGCTCTGTATGTATGTGGGCCGCTCCAATTCCAAATCTTTGAATGTTCAATATTCTTTTTTTTGTTGTTGTTGTTGATTTTTTGGCCAGGCCTGGGCTTGAGCTCAGGGCCTGAGCACTGTCCTTGGACTTTCTCAAGGCTAGAGCTCTACCACTTGAGCCTCAGCACCACTTCTGGCTCTTTTCTATGTATGTGGTACCGAAGAATCGAACCCGGGTCTTTGTGCATGCTAGGCAAGCACTCTACCACTAGGCCAAACTCCTGGCCCATGAACGTTCAATATTCTTATATACAAACCCTCACAATTCTCATACTTATTCCAAATAATTTCTGGACAATTCATAATACCTAATAATGCAAAGCTATGGGAATACTTGCTGTATTGCTTATGAGATATAAGAAAAAATGTACATGTTCAATATAAGGTGGTATTTTAAAAAATATTTTTATTAAGATTTTTTAACATACATTAGTTTCACAAAGGGGCTTCATTGCGACACTTCTACACATGTAAACAAGATAACCCACCAGCCTTGTTTCATCTGTCACTCTTTTTTGAGTCCCCTTTTTCCTGTCTTAAAATCATTTCCACGACTTTCATTGTTCTATTTTCATATACACGTTCATAAAAATAATTTTTGAGGGGCCGCGAGTTTGGCCTAGTGGCAGAGTGCTTGCCTAGCATGAATGAAGACCCGGGTTCGATTCCTCGGTACCACATACATAGGAAAAAGATGGAAGTGGTGTGAGGCTCAAGTGGTAGAGTGCTAAGCCTTGAGAAAGTCCAAGGACAGTGCTCAGGCCCTGAGCTCAAGCCCAGAACTGGCAATAATAATAATAATAATTTTTGATCTGCAGTATTCTGCACTTATGTTTAGAGAACTCACGGATGTGGAGGTCTTCCTGTCTTATTTGGGCTTCACTGTGATTTAAACTCAGGGCCTTCTACTTGATAGTGCAGGTGGTTACTCTGTTTGAATCACACCTCCAGCATTGGCTGACTATATCTAGTGTTCATACCATTCCTCTTAATTTTAAAGTCCCATAATCTACTGTTGGTAGAATGGGGTCACCATTAATTCCTTAATTCCATTATTTCTTTTGCTGGAATTTTGACACTGGTCAAGAACTCCCTGCCTTCTCTGAATAATTAAGGTACAAAGGCATGCCGAGAGGGTGGAGGGGTGGGACTGGCAAACTTGCTTCAGATTCTTGGAATCATTGCTGAGAGCAATGACAGACCTACTAGTGAGAAGGACAAGCAGGTATGAGCAGGTGTCAGCCAAATATGTCTCCAGAAAGTCTCAGCTGACCATTATCCACTACAGTGGGTTTTCCAATTTGGAAAATACTAGGACTTTAAGGACTAAACTTTAGCTGACTTTTAACTAGTGGAAAGAACTTGGTCTTTGTAAGATAAAATTCTAAAACCTACCATGTACATCCTCTAGTAAACTCTAAAAGAAGGAAAGGAAGGAAGGAAGAGAGGGAGGGAGAGGAAGGGAAAGAAAGAAGAAAGGAAGGAAGGAAAAGAGAAAGAAAGAAAGAAAGAAAGAAAGAAAGAAAGAAAGAAAGAAAAGAAAGAAAGGTTGCAAACTCCAAACCTCTCTCTCTCTCTGAGTCGTCTATCAATTCATGAAAGGAAGACATTCTCACATTCCTCAGCTAGATGCCATCATTCGCAAAGGGTAGCCTTTTTTAAAAAAATATCATGTTTTGGGGGTGGGGGGGAGGGAAATGCGGACCAAGACATGTGAAAGGGTATCAATGTATGTGAATTAATGCACCTTCTATCTGGCAAATATCATGTGACCCTTCTATTAATTACAATAAAAATATATGAAAAAAATATCAAGGCTTCATTGGTAGCTTTGTGTTCCATATGGGTCCTTAAGGAGAGTCAGGTTATAGAATAATTTTACATTTTCATTTGTTTCCAGATACACTACTTAATTTATTTTCAGCCTTCTAATGAAGGGAACTACTGGCCCGAGAGAACTAGAATAACAGTCCAGCTGTGTTTAGATGAGGAACTGCTCCTGTGAATTCTGTATATTTTTAACCTTTCATTTGTAATCCCTGTCTTATAATGACACACCCCCTGCCCCTGCTCCACCACCCCCAGTGTATGGTTTCTAACTTTATGTTCCTTCAGCCAAAGGGACGGGACTGGGAATCAATCCAACAGATTGAAAGATTAGTATCCCCCCTTGTCCTATGCTCACGTGTTCCCTTTTGTAAGAAAATGCTTATCACACTAGAACTTTGAAACATGCTGCATAGCTTAATGCAACTTATATGTTTCCTTCACTAATTCCCTAGTTTGAGAAAGCAATCAAAAGAAATTGTCAGGATCTCTTTTCCAAGTTGGTCTCTTTCCAAAACTGAGTTCATTGTAAAACCTTGTAAATGTTTTATGGACTCAAATGATAATTATGTAACATAGTTGGAAGGATTATGACTTTGAGTTTTGAATGTAAGTCTCTATCAAGAGATCTCAGACTGTCAAAGTGCTTTGTGAAACCTTTCCATTTTTTATAATAGCACTTTGAATAAAAAGAAATCACGACAGTTAATGAGCTAAGACATTTCTTGTCAGTTATAATGTCCTAGAGGAAAGTATGACTTTAGGCCTCCAAGATAGACAACAAACTCTAACAGTAGGTTGCTTTTATCCTCCCATGATTTCTCTCATCTTCTTTCTACATTGTTGAGCTCGCAGTAGTATTGATTTAAGCAAGGCAGACTTGAAGGTGCTTTCTGCATGGAGAATAGAATGTATTCTATCTGGTTACACATTCATATAGTTTGTGTTCTTGGACTAAGAAATTAGTGATGCTCTGAGTGCCCCCCAAAATTTATACCTTTTAAGACATACAAAGATGGATGCTTAAACTGCTGGACTTGTCATATTTGGGTTATCTTTAATGC
Organism: Megascapheus bottae; assembly: GCF_031878675.1. Classification (NCBI taxonomy): domain Eukaryota; kingdom Metazoa; phylum Chordata; class Mammalia; order Rodentia; family Geomyidae; genus Megascapheus; species Megascapheus bottae. Next base: position 62,878,399 of record NC_143512.1, read on the forward strand.
ATAATTCTGTAGACTATAAAATGAAAACAGATGGGTATTACCATTATTTTTCTTGAAGTCCAGTCCAGCCTCAATATTAAGCCTTCACTGGATATAAAGTTGTTATCAGGATAACTGATATGGTTAAGAGATACCATACCAATTCATGTGTGGAGGGAAAAATAAAACTACAGAAGAAACTACCCCAGGTGTGGTGGCACCTGCCTGTCATGCCTGTCATGAGAAAGGAGGATCATGAGTTAAGAGACCTGCCTGGGTACATAGTGAGAGCCTATGTAAGAAGGAGACTAAAGATGAGTAGTGAGAATGGAAAGGAAAGGAGGAAAGATGTAGGGTAAGGAAGGGGAGAAGATGAACAGGAAACAACTTTTACTCTAGATCCAAGGGGAAGAAAGGAAAAAGTCATCAATGCATGGCTTAGTGCCGCTGGGCTAATGCTGGAGTTGATGTCCTCCTGAAGACCTGGGCCTTGAGGCTGGACAGATGGTGGCATTTTCTACGGGGAGTATGAGAAGGCCAGGTCTACAGGTCCACATGTGCTGGCTGTTCTAAGAAGAAATTCTTGCTGCTTGTGTGATGATCCGCTGTTGGAGTTGAGGGTTTTCTTCCCCAGAGCTTCAAGGAAAGAGTAGCTTTTGTGATTCAAGCAGAAATGTGCAATTCCCATGTCCGGTTTATCAATCTTGCTCCAGAATCCAGTATTGGCAGAACTCACATCCCAAATAAATAACACATGCCAATTTATACCCAGAGCAAACAAAAAAGAAACTTCATATCCACACTGGTCCAGATCACCATCCACACGAATGGCTTCTATATGGAAATAGTGGAGTTTTCCCAGTTCACTGAGAGTGTAGGCCAGAGGTCAGATGAACACCATGTGATGGTCATATGTAGTTATAGGCAGAAGGAAGAGCTTCAGTGCAGTCCTTCAGGAACAAACAGGTAACTGGGGGAAAGGATGTGGGCCAGATGCCGCTAGCAACTGTGAGAATGTAAGGAATGAAAACCCCACAGCATTCCGAAAGAAACAAGGAATTTGGGATTGGTACATAGTAGTGAAAGGAAATGAGGCTGAAGATAAGGTGGAACCAAATAGTCTCAAGTGTCTCACATTCATCATGGAAGTACAATTTTTTTTGTCATAAATTAAAAGGGGAATCATTTTAGCATTTAACAGGAAAACTTCTGTTACTCTAATATTTGGAGAAAATTAATCATTCAACATAAATCTGTTATCATCCCCATTTAGTAAACACAAGTCATAGACTGAGGTTTCAAGGTTGTCGCAGAAGATTTTTTAAAAAGTTGGCACCAGGGAATACATTTAGGAGCCACTAAAGCTAATGTAGACATACAGAGTGGAGAAGTACTCGCTCTCCAAGGCTGTGGTAACAAATTACCAATTGAGTGAGTGGCTTAGACAAAGAAAGACTTATTCTCTTATAGCCATGAAGGCAAGAGTCCAGCACCTGGCCATGACAGAGTTGATGCTTCCTAGAATCACTGAGAGAATTGATTCCAGGTGTAAGGCCTTGCTTCTGGTTGTGTTGGGAGTACTTGGTTCTTTTTGTTTATAGATGGATCAATCCAGTTTGTCTCCATTGGCTCAAATTGTCTCCACTGGCTCAAATTGTCTCCACATTGCCTTCTCTTCTGTGTATCTCTGTGTCTCAGTCTCCACTGCCTTTTAAAAATACGGACATTTGTCGTTAGATTGAAGGCCCCTCTCAAAATAGGAACAATCTGCCAGGCACCATGGCTCACACCTGTAATCCTAGCTACTCAGGAGGCTGAGATCTGAGGATCAAGGTTCAAAGCCAGCCTGGCCACTAAAAAGTCTGTGAGACTTTTATCTCCAATTAACCACCAGAAAACTGCAAGTGGTACTGGGGTAGGCCTTGAGCTGAAGAGCTCAGGGACCCAGACCCAGAGTTCAAGTCCCTCGACAAAAAAAAAAAAAAAAATCAGAACTATCTGTTTCAAGACATGTAATTTGTTTATAATAGTGAAGACTCCTTTCCCAAATACAGTCATATTCAAAAGTTCAGGGAATCAGGACTTGGATATGTCTTTTTGGCACCATAATAGATGTATAGTAGAGCACCTCTGTAGTTAGAATGTGTCTTCAAAGGTGACACTCACCCAATAGCAAGAAAGTCTGGTTTTGAACCAGACAATGTGGAACAGAACCCTGGTTCTGCCACTCAGAGATAGTGAAATTTTTATGCTTTGGGTTTTACCCTTAGAATTTTTTTTAAAAAGGCTACATCATAATATTCATGGGTCTACTGTGGATAGTTAATTCAAGTACAAGGTTAATAGTGTATAGCCCCTCCTAAGTCTTGCATGGGTGACTGACAGACTACCTCTCTGACTGCCTGCCATCAGGAAACTGAGCAAACTTAACTACTCTAAATTAGATCATCTGGGTAATATTGATCTGCATAGATGTGTGTGTTGGGGCGGGGGAGGTGTGTGTACACATGGCAATGCGTATGTGCCTGTGCATTTAAAGGCTGCTAAGACTAGAAAGACTATTAGAACTGGAAATGAAAGGAACTGACCACAACATTCAAGGAACTATGTTGACATGAATCAGACTAAGTGCAATTTAACTTAAGTGAAAACTCAAGACTTGGTTTTTATCCTAGATATCTAACAAACAGCAAACCTTTGAAGAGATGGATGTAGTCCTTCAGTTAAAACACTCACATAGGAATGGTCTGGTATGGCACAGAATGGAAAGGACTTTCCTGCTGGAGGAGTGCTATAGCTCAGAGGCAGTCATATGGAAGAGTTGTAAAGTTCTTTGGTTTAGGACTCCAGGCATAGACATTCCACCCTTTCATTCTAGCCTTTTGAAACAGAGGTTTCCATTTATTTATTTATTCTTTAATGTTTCGTGGCTTGAGGTCAGGGCCTGGGCACTGTCCCTGAGCTTTTGTGCTTAAGGCCAGTGCTCTGCCTCTTGGAGCCACAGCTCCACTTCTGGTTTTCTAGTGGTTAATTGGAGGTAAGAGTCTGACCAAAGACTAGCTTTGAACTGTGATCCTCAGAGCTCAGTGTGTAACTAAGATTACAGGTGTGAGCTACAAGCACCTGGCTTAGTGGTTCATGTCTGTGATACTCTGACCGGGGAGAGCTACTTGAGAATGTATAACACAACTATGTTGGAGATGGCAGTACTAAAGTAGAACATAAAAGTATTTATACTGAACAAGTCACACAACAGATAATGAGAAATTAATCCTGGTACAGGGTATGAATGTCAAAAGCAGATCTTTTAAGGCATGTTGTTTGTATAGTTCTGGAGACAGTGTGTGTGTGTGTGTGTGTGTGTGTGTGTGTGTGTGTGTGTGTGTGTGTGTGTGTGTATGTGTATTTAAAAAGTATTAATCAGTATGACCAAGATAAAATTAATAACTCACCCTCATACTTTTCTTTTGAGGTACTGAGGATCTCTGCTAGAGAAGAACCTTAAACCCACAGAACTATGGCAGACAATCACTAGCTGTAGATCTTAGTGGCGTAAAGCCTGAGTATGCCATGCTCTGCTCTCATTGTGCCTCTCAACTCTGCCCACAGGTGTGTGTCATAGGTTATGTTCTTTTGAGACCTGCTCATTGGGAATCGCCTGGTGTCACTGCGTGTCTGTTGGTGCTTGTGTTTGCTGCTTGCCTTCTTGCCATGTCTAACGAAGTAGAAACCAGTGCAAGCAATGGTCAGCCTGACCAACAGGCTGCACCTAAAGCTCCATCGAAGAAGGAGAAGAAGAAAGGTATGCAAAAAGCTTCTGGAGGCCAGCAAGGGGAGGTAGATGTGGTTCCCTCCAAAGAAATGTGAAAATCTGGGTAGAGGAAGAGCTGGCGCTTGCCTGATAACCACATTAGCTCAAGTTCAACAGGTACAATGATAGGTGCACCCTGTGTGTGACAGGATTATCATTGAATCTGTGTACCAACTTAGATCTAAATGACAAGCTTTCATAAGGTCTTCTTCAATTATTAGTGCAATTATCCATTCTGTGTTTTATCTTTCAGAAGTATATTTGCTCATTTATTTATTGAAGCCATCATTTAAAAAATACATATATCAAGATCCTAATTTTATTTGAGTGTCTTCTTTTGATCTTATATATGACCTCGTATACAGTGTCAGAGCCCTTAATGACTCAGAGCTGGAGACTTGCAGGCTTTCCACTACTGCCCTTTAGTTCTGGAAATGAGAACACATAACCTTTTAAAGGGAGTAAAAGAAGTTGAAAACGTGGGATTACAATGTCAGTTATTGTCTAGGGTTTACTCACAATTCCTTTGTCCTTCAGTTCATAATGTTAGTCACTTCTTAGCAGATTATTTACCTTCTCTTAAAAACAAATGTATCCTCTTTACATTTCAAAATTGTGATAATTCTTTCACGAACCTTCTCCTTGGTTCCCATGAGCTTCTCATTTTTAAGACTTTATTTTCTCCCAACCCCAACTCCATTTTCAATGTCCAAACCGTGATTTAAAAAAAAAAAAAAGGAAAAATAAGTCAGGTAGAATATCCTATGTATGATCAATTGTAGTGCAGTTGATCCCAGTTTTGGGACTTTGGAACACATTTAGTCACACCTACAAGAGGCACTTAAATATAACCTTCCTCTTGTATTTTTTTTCAGGCTCTGAAAAGACTGATGAGTATCTGCTGGCCAGGTTCAAAGGTGATGGTGTAAAATATAAGGCCAAGCTAATTGGTATAGATGATGTTCCAGATGCGAGGGGAGATAAAATGAGCCAAGACTCTATGATGAAACTCAAGGTAAAGGGGAAATGGTTTGTTTGCGTCTTAAGCAAGCACTCATAGGAAGTCTTATTTGAAATCTTTCTTACCTGTCTTAGTTACTAAAGTTTTCTAATTGAACAATTGATCTAATGATATCTCTATTTCTTTGTGTATGTATGTGTGTGTGCTGATGATAGACAGACCGATTGATAGAGAGTGTTAGTAAGGATCAAACCCAGTTTTCAACCATGGAGCTACATCCCTGGCCCTCAGTGTCTCATTTCCTGAAACTGAGTTACTGTGTACATTTACATAACTGTCTTGTAGATCTGATTTAATCAAAGATAGCTAGACTATAGATGCTTTTTTCACTTGGCAGATACAGCCCTTGGACAAACCAAACCTATCCTAACAGTCTCCCACATTCCTTCACTAATTAGTTACAAATGGAGGTTTTATTTGTTTTTATCTTACTTTGCACAGAACATAATGGAATACTGTATTTTTTATGCAAGAGGTGTTGAAAAAAATCAGAATTTGACCTGGAGACTAGTGTTCTTTTGAGTTAGCACCTTGACTGTTTTGAATTTTTAAATCTCTTTACTATTTTAATATGGGCTCTCCTTAACAGATCTACTACTGGTCCATGTCCCATAGACAGATAGACAGACAGACAGATAGATTTTTGTTGCTGTTATTGCTCCCAGCACTTGGACTTGAACTCAGAGCCTGGGTGCTATCCTTTAGCATTTTCAACACTGGCACTTTACCAGTTGAGTCATGCCTCCTCAGTCATGAGGATTACAGGCATGAGCCACCAATGCCTGCCCAAGCCCCTTATACTTGTTTACCAATGACTCTTCAGATGTCACAGACTAGGAGTGATTTTTTTTTTATTTCAGGTTCACATTGCTAAGGAAAGAATGATCTGCCTAATGTCTTCTATTTCATCCTGTTATTCTGATTACTGGTTCTTTCTTCAATGACAAACAAGCAGAAAATGAAGTTGATAATCGTCTTTTAAAATGGTTATTATTAGAAATTAGTACATTATAGGATATAATTTAAATGAGATATCTTTTCTTATTTGCCTACCCAGGGAATGGCAGCAGCTGGTCGATCTCAGGGACAGCACAAGCAAAGGATTTGGGTCAACATTTCTCTTTCTGGGATAAAAATAATTGATGAAAAGACTGGGGTAAGAATTTGCATTCACTGGCACTTCTCTGACCAGCGGAGTCTGACTACTTGAGTATCAGATATTTTTTTTCTTTAAGTTTTGTGATAATAATAATAATAGCAGCTTATATTTACTTCTCCAGTAGTAATAGGCAGTAAGTAAAATAGACAGTCAAGAGTCAAGACATACTGTTGGGCCGGGAGTTTGGCCTAGTGGTTAAAGTGCGTGCCTAGCATGCATGAATACCCGGGTTCGATTCCTCCGTACCACATACATAGAAAAAAGCCGGAAGTGGTGCTGAGGCTCAAGTGGTAGAGCTCTAGCCTTGAGAAAGTCCAAGGACAGTGCTCAGGCCCTGAGCTCAAGCCCAGGACTGGCAAAAAAAAAAAAAAGACATACTGTTGACATGCTGTTTTGAAATTCACTTCCTATGAGATATACAAGTGCACAGGGATCACGGATAATTCCAGCTTACCAATGGGTATATGCTTAACCAATGGGTATTCCTGCTTCCATGGGATATGCATGAGATCTTTTTTTATTTGAATATATTGAGCACCTGAACTTAGCAGCTATTTTGTGACATCTTGCTTTTTTAAATAGCTTTTTTCCTTGCCTCTTTACCCGTGAATGCAATCTTGTTTATATTGTAGTTGTTATTGTTCTATTCACATATCAATATACCTTATACCTTCTTGTTTTCTTTTGCTGGTTTCTGATCCTTATCCATTGGTCAAGTCTTTTAGAATAGTTTTTTTTCTTCTGCTCAATATAACATTGTAATATTGATCACTTAAAATCTTGTTTGTAAAACATGTTTGCACTGTTGTGACATACTCTATTCTTAAAACAGGAGGTTCACAAGTTCTAGGCCGGCATGATCTACCTAGTAAGACCCTATCTCAAAACAATGAAAAAATTTAGTTCCTCAAGATGTGGTATTTGTACACAATGGAATTCTATGCTGCTGTCAGAAAGAATGACATTGCCCCATTTGTTAGGAAATGGAAAGACTTAGAAAAAATCATATTAAGTGAAGTAAGCCGGACTCAAAGGAACATAGGCCCAAGAGTATCTCTCATTTGTGAAATTCAGTAGAAACCTTGGGCTCTCCTAGCAGAGATTTACAATAGAACAAAATCTAGAGACATAAGGCCAAATAGTATGATACTAAATGTAAGGACCTCCAGGATAAAGAAACAAAAGCCATATAATGAGTGATTGCTTATCTCTTCTGCTATCCCTTGGTTATATCATATTGTTACAATATTTCGCCTTGTTATCTGATATATTTTATATGTGTTTAATTGGTTATTTGAAATTGGATAGGGAATGGGGGGAAATCAAAAAGAGCGATGAGAGGAGGGAGGGAAATGGGGACCATGTCATGAGAAAGGATATCAATGTTTGTGAAGTAATACACCTTCTCTCTGGTGAATATAATGTAACCCTTCTATTAATTACAATAAAAATATAAATAAAATAAGAAAGTTAGTTCCTGTCAAGAAAGTGTGTGATCTTTAGTTACTATTCATCCCTCTGTAAAGATACTCATCTCTAACTTGGACCAGTCAGGACCAGGACCTCCAGGTGTGTGTGTTCTTTCTTTCTCTGTCTCTGCCTCTCTCTTCATGTCTCTCTCTGTCTCTGTCTGTCTGTCTGTCTCTCTCTCTCCCTCTCTTCCCCCCCCTCTCCTGCAGGCATTACTCTCATCCTCATCATCCTTGAACTCTTAGCTTTCATTTTCCAGGCTTATCAGAGAATAGTGGTGTTTACCCTCACAAGCATTCTCTCTCTCCTCAAAATATGAATATGATCTTTTCAGTGGTCAGAAACATTTAGAAACAAACAGTATTTGTTTCTACGAATAACTCTGAAGAAGTGAACATCAATATAAGTTTGGGGGTGGGAAAAACAACAAAACCAAGGGTAGGAAATAAGAGGGAGAAGAAACAAGGGGAAGGGACACTACAAAGACATGGAAGTCCTTGCCACAGCCAACTCCTAGGTAATAAGATGGATCTTTTAGGATAGTAGAAAAATACTTGATGACAGCATTTGGTAACACACACACACACACACACACACACACACACACGCTATACATGCTACACATGCTTCCACTTGGAAGCATCATCAGAGAATCATTCTGTATACTTTTCTAGATAAAGAAATCCTTTGATACAGTGGGGTTTTTTTTTCCAACCTATATCCTTTTTGGAAACCTTCCTAGCAAGAGTAAATGTGCCTTCAACCACATACTAAAATATCTTTCTTTGAGCGTTTTCACCTCTTTGTATATGCCTCTATAAGTGAATCTGATGCCTAACTATGCTAACCTGTCAATAGATTCTATTCTCCTCAATAAGCCCTTCTTTGTGTTCCTTTTAAAGGTAATAGAGCATGAACATCCAGTAAATAAAATTTCTTTCATTGCTCGGGATGTGACAGACAACCGGGCATTTGGTTATGTGTGTGGAGGAGAAGGACAGCACCAGTTTTTTGCCATAAAAACAGGGCAACAGGTAAGCTCTAAATGTGGGCCCCTTGGAGATCCGTCCTCTGGTGAGTGTAGGAATGTCTGTCACTCAACTAGAAAACAGTTCCTTAGGCTAATAATGTTTCCATGAGCCAATAATAATTCAGAGAATGGCTAACAGCCTAAAAAGAGTTTGAAAGATGTCCCTTTTACACAGGAGTGTATCTCAAGAAGCTTGAGGATGGAGTATTTTCTGAGGTCAATGCTGAATTTAGAAAAATAGTGAAGTATTTCCAGAAACCTTGAAAGTATTTCAAAAACAGTCATGTTTTGTTTAAATATCTGGAAAATCCAATTGTGAAATCCGTTTTCCTGAATATTTACAGACTATATTTATCAACATTGCTATTCTTTATGTATCTGAAGGTAAAGGTAGGGATAAGGAGATCTTTAATAGCTGAAGATAGAAGGAGGTTTAAGAGAAAATAGAAATTACTCCTGAGAATTGATGGGAGACAAAGGAACCAAATATCGAGGATAAAACATTATCTAGTAATGCTTTCTCTTACCATAGGCTGAGCCATTAGTTGTCGATCTGAAAGACCTTTTCCAAGTTATCTATAATGTAAAGAAGAAGGAAGAAGAAAAGAAAAAGGTAAGTACTACTGGATATAAAGTTTACTGAGATGAACATTATATTCAGGACTACTTTTAATGTTGTAACTACAACATTTGCCCTGCCCAGAGAGTTGAATTCTATAGTATTCTTCTAAGTATATAATTGTTTGTTCTAATGATTTTTCTTTTGGAAATCTAATAGGGCAATGTGTAGTAGATACTTTAGGTCTCTGGACCCTGGCTCTACTCTTTTCTCTCTATAAGCTTTATATTCATTGAGGACTGCCTTGTAGGTCAACCTTGCTTAAATCTAGAAATTCTCTGCAAGTCTGGGATTTATAAGGAAAAAAAATGTACGAGATTCTTCTTCCCTTATGCCTAAAAACCTCTCTCTATATATATATCTTTATCTTTCTTTTTCAGGCTGAAGAAGCCAACAAAGCATTAGAGGTAAAACTTCATCTTTACTTCCTATGAATTGTGTGTGATGTGTATAAACCCATGCTTGCTACAGGCCCAGACCCTTCTTCACCCCAGCTGAGCTCTGTTATAATCTCTTCAGTCATGAAAAGTATATAGTTAAACAATGAATATAAAAATCATAACTGCTTAATAGGCCAAGGTAGAAGGCAATTAAATTGTAGAGAAAATTTGTCAACAAAATACTGAAATGTTTGCCTTATTTTTTTTCATCAGAATGGAAGCGAGTCCCTAATGACTGTTGACGATCAAACCAACAAACTGAAATTGGTATGTTTGTGATTGTGTGTGTGTGTGTGTGTGTGTGTGTGTGTGTGTGTGTGTGTGCTGGTCCTAGGGCCTGAACTCAGAACCTTTCACTCTTGCTTGGCTCTTGTGCTTATAGCTGACAATCTACACTTGAGCTACATCTGCAGCTCTAGCTTTTCTGATGGTCTATGGGAGCTCAGAGTCTTTTAGATTGATCTGCCTGGACAGACTCTGACCCAAAATTTTCAAATCTTGGCCACCTGTGTAGCTAGGATTATAGGCTTAAGCCACCAGCATCTAGCTTATATGAGACGTTTTATGTCTCTTATTCATCTATCACGGATTCTCCTTCATATGGATGTTACTAATAACAGCTGTGTTCTGAATCCATATGAAAATCCAATCATGACAGTTATTTTCCTATACATAAGTGCCACATGTATGTTGATATACAGAATACTCGTTTAAGCAGACAATCTGAACCAGATGTATATATTTGGAGACATGTATATACTTCTTGATCTAAATGTCTCAATATCAACTTTGAATGAGTTGAATGCAAATCCAATCTTGACAACTATTTTCCTTAGTTTAGGAAAACATCAATGACAACAATATACAAAGTAATCCTTTTTTTGGTAGACACATCTGAATCTAATCCAAATACTTTTTTAAGGGTATTGACCAGATGGATTTGTTTGGGGACATGTCTACACCTCCTGACCTAAATAGTCCAACAGTAAGTGTTTGTTTTTAAATTTGCAATGTAATGGCAATGACATCTCTAACTCAAATTGGAAATTAACCACAAATCTTGAACATCACATTGGAAATTGGAAGATCACTGCTGATTTTTCCACTAAAAGTGTAAATCGCTTCTAGAACACATACTAATCTTAAATCACCATAGAAAGTTATCAGCACTCATTCAGAAACAATAATTGTGCTTAGAGGTTAAATCTGAGCAAAAGATCAGGCAATGTAGTCCTTCTTGGTATTACTTGAGATGGGAAGAAACAACTGAGCAATAACCCTGGCATAGCCTACTAGAAGGAAGTATATTAATCATGAAGCTACTTGGCCTTTTTTAATGTTTTTCATTCTCTTACTGATATTTGGTGGTATAAGCTTGGCATAAAGTATGACTTATAGAAGAGGTTCAGTTGCATTCAATTAAAGTCTGTCCTTGTTAAAAAATGGTTATTTTTGATAACACATTATAGTATGTAGGATCTTCTCAACCTTGTAGATTGGCTGTGTGAGAATGGGCCAGAATTTTCTTTTATAGGCAAGAAAGTGTTGATTCAGACAAAATCCTTCCTTTACCCAAGAACAAGACTTACCCCTCAGTCTTCAGATCTACTAAAACAGGCTACAAATGAGATTATTCATATAATTTTGAATAACATCTGGCAACTTGTATACTTACCATTGTTTTGAGTATTTTTTATTGGCAAGCACAGCAGTAATTAAGATGCATGACATATTGTGGTCGAGGAATTTACCATGTAGCGGAAATTGATGTTAAAACTAACCACAAAGCTTATTAATTGATGTCAATCAGTTACAGAGTATCATCTAGTCTGCAGGTTCAGATAATGCCCAAAGAAGAGATTTTATAGACTTGAACATGAAGGGTAAAAAAGTGATCACAAGACAAACAGATAATTGCTCTAGAAAATACCTAGCTAAGGGTCTGTTGAGACAGGAAAATACCAAGTCTGCAAGACCCAGAAGGTCACAGGATTTGAGCAGCAGATCAAAGATGGAGGAAGAGTCTCACTCCCCAGAATCCTGCACAGAATGCCAAGGGTGTGAAACCTCACTGCATAAACATCTAGGTCAGCTCTACACAGTCTTTGCTGCTTCGCCATGTGAGAATCACACTACCATGGTGGCATATAGAGGAATTATCAAGCCTGTCTTAGAGAAGATGTTTAATGCACATTGAATCCTGACTAACTTTCTATTGAAACATCCATTCTTTATAATGTCTGTTAACTGTTTTAGGAGAAAGCTTTTTCTTTCTTTCTTCCTTTTTTTTTTTTTTTTTTTTGAAGTACTGAGGTTTGAACTCTGGAACTTATGTTGTTGGACAGACACTAATAATTTCTGAGTCAGATCTCTAGCCTTTGGGTCAACTGAAATACTAGCGTAGATGGCCATGAAAGAGCCACCCTAGTTTTGATTTCTGAACTTTACCCCCTCGTGTATTAGTAGCCATTTCCCCAAAGGAAATCAATATCTGAGCCATGTATCTCCTAAGGATAGCACTCCTGTAAAGAGAGGACAATCACCAAAGACATGGAATGGAATTACAGGGAAGAGGCATGGAAGAGCTGCCTGATTAACCTGCTTGTGAAGATGTCTGAAATATTCTGCAAAAGGAAATAGAAAGACAGTATGAATGATCCACATATAGATGTCTTCAACTTTTAGTCTAAGAAATTTTGATATGTAGAAATTCAAAGTAGATGGTATTTTGATAAGTAGGAGAAAACTTAATAGGGATAATTATGTGCTGGTTAGACTCCGACAATGTGTTCATACATATTGACTCCATATTCATGTCATGAAATAGATTTCTCTCCATGTGATAAAATTGATATGGTTGAAAATATTCAGTGCTTCCCGTAATTGGTCTAGAAGATGCTTCTGAAGTTAAAAAAAGACATAAAATTATCCAAATTTAGAGCGATATTATTTGATGCACAAGCTTTTTGTGCATTTTAAATAATACTCATGTTGTAAACTTAAGTGGTATACTTGAGACTTAGACCTTTTTCTTTTGGAAATGTTCTTGAACACCATGCTTCACAAAGAAAGAAGGGCAGGGATGTGGGTGCTTTTGACTTTTAAAGATTTGACGATTTGAAATCACTGTTAGTGTGAGAAGTGTGTAAGACATGATCTAATATCAAGGAAATTAAATCCAGTCGAAGGGATAGAATCAGAGAACCAAGTTCAGCCATCATGTCCACACTTGTATATACCCAAAACTGATATAGAAAAATAAATAGGAAAAGGGTTTGGTAAGGAACCTGAATTTGAGTTGGGTCTCTGAAGTGTGTATGGAAATGGATAGAAGTTGGATGCTTAGTGTGGGTCACTTTGACAGTTAGCCTAACGAAATTTATGCTAAAACATGTGAGAAATAGCAGGATGACGCAGAAAGGTTTGGGGCGAGAAGTCCTCAGTTTGGCAGCTGAAATGGGGACAGGAGATTAACCAACCCAGGAAGAGCTACAGAACTCAGCTTTTAATGCCTTGTCTTTGTTCAGACACCTCTCCAATTGGCTTTATGCTCCCTTTCCTGGAGTTCCTTAACAAAACAGTGACTGTAATTCAGTGATATGTCTTCAGGGCCTGTGTCCTCAAATGGTGGTGAAGTAGGTCTGTTGGCAGCCAAGCAAAGAAGCCAGGAAGTTCTGAAGAAGATGTGGATGAGGGGTGTCATCCACCATGGCCTGTGATGTAGACGCTTGATCTCAGATTAACCACATCCACCTGAGGAGAGCTTTATACATTTTACTTATAGGGTGACTGTTCCGAAGTCTAACATTGTGGCTCCTGTTTGGTGTCCTATGAACTTCTTCGGAAGTGTTGAAAAGGAGAGTTCTTCCAGCCGTGAACAACCATCTGTCCTAACCTAGAGGTGGCACAGAGCAAATTCATGAATGCTAAAATCACAAGCTTTTGTGATTTTGTGATTTATTTTAGTGATTCTGTGCCCTACATTTCGATTGTTTAAATATCCCTTTATTGATAGGCTATTCAATCCATCTTTTTAACTAAATCAATTTTTTTAATTACAAACTCTTTCTTTTGATTGACTCTTCCAGTTATAAAGAGGAAATCTGGCTTTAAAATGTGCTTTTATGATTCAAAGTAGGAAAGATAAAAGATTTTTAAGTCTGATTTTGTTGTCTCTTCTATGGATATAAAATAGGATGTATACTTTGTTTTGCTGTTTTCAAAGTTGCTCTTTTCTCTAAACAACAAGGAAACTTTTTGCACTTACTAGTTTGAAAGGTTAATATCCCTTTAAAGTTGTTGATCTCCGTGATCAAATAATGCCAGACATCTTCCTTACTCCCGTTTAGCTGGGCAGTGTTTATATCTTCTATGACTAGCATAATTTAGAATTTCATGAACCAGAGTCAGTCAGAAAGGTCTCTCAGTGTGATTCTTCCTATCCCAGGGGAAATGACAATTTTGTCACTAATTAAAATGAAGAATGTTCTAGGATTAACAGATTTACTTTTTTTTTTGTAGTCATGGGGCTTGAACTCAGTGCCTGGGCACTGTCCAGCCTCTTTGTGCTCTAGGCTAGCACTCTACCACTTGAGCCACAGCACCACTTCCAGCTTTTCAGTAGTTAATTGGAGGTGACAGTCTCTTGGGAACTTTCCTACCCATTCTCTCCTCAAACCCCACTCCTCAGATCTCAGCCTGCTCAGTAGCTAGGATTACAGATATGAGCTACTGATGCCTGGCATAGGTTTGTTATTTTTTTATCTGCCCCCAAATTTGTATAATAATGAAAATAACAAGTAACTAAAATTTAATCTTTTTATGGTATGATAGAGAGAAAATAGAATTAGGTCTTGGTTATAGTTTCCAGATGATTATTTTTCCAGTTCTAGTTTTAAACTTAGGATCCTAAGTTTGCTAGACAGGTGCTTTACCACTTGAGTCATATCCCTGGCCTTTTGTGCAATAGTTATGGCTCAGATAGAATCTTGCTCTTTTCATTTAGGTGATCTTTAAACCATGACCCTTCCAGCGCCTGTCTACAGTAGAGCTGGGATTACCATTATGAGCCACAAATCACTGTGCCTCACATATATTAATATTACATCTTAAACTCACATCTCTGTTACATTCACGTTAAAAATGATAAATTGACTCTAATGCTAAATAATTGAGATTATTGTCTGCGACACAGGCGACTCTAAGCCATGCTATGCATAATGTACAAAAGATAATTGTGTGCCATCTGAATTGGTCTCACAGGGAAATATAGATAGAATGGGGCCAAGAAAGAAATGGGATGGTGAGATGAATAGTCCAACTTGGGTAACACCTTCAACAACAGCCATAAACATTTAAGGAGATATGTGTGAAGGATGGGTCAATTATAGAGAAGTGTACTTGACAAAAGCATATCACATAAGTATTCATAAGTATGAACGATGAGGCTAGGGATATAGCAGCATGGCAAAATGTTCGTGTGGCATGCATGAATCCCTGAGTTCAATTTTCAGCATTGCAAATAAAACTATAAAATATGAAAAAATAGAATAATAAATTCATTCACCGAAGAAGGTGATAATAATAGCCCTAAGAGCCCATCAGGTAAGAAGACCAAGTCACAAAGTTACTTCACACATCCAAGTCCAGCACATCAAGGAATAGATCTTTTTTTTTTTTTTTTTTTTTTTGCCAGTCCTGGGCTTGAGCTCAAGGCCTGAGCACTGTCCTTGGGCTTTCCTCAAGGCTAGTGTTCTACCCTGAGCCACTGTACCATTTCTGGCTTTTTCTATGTATGTGGTACTGAGGAATCAAACCCGGGTCTTTGTGCACGCTAGGGAGGCATTCTACCACTAGGCCAAATTCCCAGCCCCACCAAGAAATAGATCTTGAGTAGCCAACACAATGATGTTGTGTATCAACACAGTCGATTCTCTTAAGACTTTCAAAGGTAAGAATGGAAAGGATGCGGATAATGCTCTCCATCCGTGTCCAGGAAGTAAGGTGAGCAGGACATGGAGTCAAGAACAGTAAGATTTCACTTAACCAAGGGCTAACAACTCTGAGACTTAAATCAAAAGGTGTGGAGGGAGGTTGGGAGGGAGGGGCGAGGCAAACTTGTCCACAGCTAGTAAACACTTTCAGGGAGCCATTGATGACAGGGAGGGGTTAACAGCCCCCCAGGTTCTCAAGACCAAATCTAATGGGAATTTTGATAATTCTGGTCATTTGTATATAGTTTTCTCATTTGAAGTCATAACATGGACTAACACGTGCTTTGTTCTTTTTCTGTTTTGTTTTGTTTTTCTTCCCAAATGTGCTAGGAAAGCAAAGATATCCTGTTAGTGGATCTAAACTCTGAAATCGACACCAATCAGAATTCTTTAAAAGAAAATCCATTCTTAACAAACGGCATCACCTCCTGCTCTCTTCCTCGACCAAAGCCTCAGGCAGCCTTCTTGCCTGAAAATGCCTTTTCTGCCAATCTCAACTTCTTTCCCACCCCTAATCCTGATCCTTTCCGTGACGATCCTTTTGCACAACCAGACCAATCGACACCCTCTTCGTTTGATTCTCTCAAATCTCCAGATCAGAAGAAAGAGAATTTGAGTAGCTTGTCTACTCCCCTGAGTAATGGTCCCCTGAATGGTGATGTTGATTACTTTGGTCAACAATTTGACCAGATCTCTAACCGGACTGGCAAACAGGAATCTCAGGCTGGCCCGTGGCAAAGCCAGCCAGCAGGGAGAACTCAAAATGGGGTATCTGAAAGAGAACAGAACGGCTTCCACACCAAATCTTCCCCGAACCCTTTTGTGGGAAGCCCTCTCAAAGGACTGTCCGTTTCGAATGGCATAAAGCAGGACTTGGAAAGCCCTGTGCAGTCCTCTCCACATGACTCCATAGCCATTATCCCACCTCCACAAAGTACCAAACCAGGAAGAGGCAGAAGGACTGCTAAGGTGAATTGTCTTCTCCACATATCCATTAGCAGAGCGCATGCTGTGTACCAGAGGGTGGTGTGATGCGAGCTCTCTTCCCTGCTGCGCTTGTGGCTTCTGGTGTGGCTGTGAACTAGAGGGTGGAGGAGGCACTGTGGTTCTCCAGGACTGCTTCTTTTTCATCGCCATTCTTTCTGAGCTTTGCAGTAGTGTCTCTCGCTGCTTTCTGTTTGCATGCCTTGTCACTTAATACTAAACACAAGTTGTTTCGTTTCATTTTTAATGCTGCTATGCTTCTATACTGCTGGTAAGTTTGATCGTCATGTTCTGGGCTGGGAGGGGCAAGAGTTCTTGTGATTCCCTTTTCCCATCCCCACACTAACACCTACCCTGCACAGTCGTTGTACTCTATTAATGAATGCCAAGAGGCTGGTATAACATTCTCTAGCCTGTATCATCTTTTCAATATTGACTTAATAACCCAGTGGTTCTGAAGAAACTTACTAATATAAATGACCTCTACTCTCACCAGCTTCACCCAAAAGCAATTCAAAATGTAGTTTTTATGGATATAGAGTTGTCTGGGTTTTTTTTTTTTTAAAGAAGCTCATGTAGAAATATACAGGCCTGTGTAATGATTTAAAGTATATCAACTCCATGTGGACTAATTTAAACCCAATGGAATGATCAAAATTTCTTAAGATTCTAATTTATAGTAGTCCTTTCTTTCCTAGCTTCAAGCTTTTAGCCAATAAGAACACCTGACCCATAAAAATGTAAAAAGAACAAAGCGTAGGTTTGCTGAGTCCAAAGTGCCTTTCAATCACTGATTCCGAATAGTGGTTAACCAGTGAGGTGATTTGTGTTTTTTATTTCCCCCTTGGCCTTTTTCTGTTGTTGATTTGGTAAAAAGTAATTGATTATTAGTAATAGAAAAAAGTCCTTTTATGTGGATCTCAAGTTTGGGATAAAGACTAAGAGACAGCTCAAAGCTGTATTTCATTGCTGCTGAGTAACTCTTTTCCCTCCCCTTCCCCTCCCCCTGTCTGGTCAGTCTTCAGCAAATGACTTGCTTGCATCAGACATCTTTGCTCCTCCTGCCTCAGAACCTCCAGGCCAGACGCCGCCCACTGGACAGTCTGCAACCCCACAGACCAACCCTCTGGATCTCTTCAAAACAAGTGTTCCTGCCCCAGTGGGGGCCCTTGCAGGTCTAGGTAGGTTCCAAGAGGTACAGTGAGGAATGGCTCCACTGTGTTCACTGGAAAATGACTGTGTTCGGAAAGCAGAGACTTCCTTTCTATAGAAGTTCCCAAGAGTGCAACACTGGAGATCGCAAGCACTTTTTTTCAAATGTGTACTTCTGTAATGTAATTGGAATTTGGCTTCTGAGTTGCTACATGATGAGAAGTCCTGGTTCGTTTTTCAGTATTGCATGTATCTGAAAAACTAGCAATGGCTTCCCATCCTGGGTGAGGGTTGTCAGGAATTCGGAACTCAAGACTAGTTTCAATGGCAAAACAGAGATGAGGTGGGAAAGCCTACTGCATTGTTTGTGTTGGAAAAGCAGTACTGTTCATACTTTCCATGTGATCTGCCATGATAGATTGGAGGTCTACCTCCTCTCAGTGTCTCCATCCCCTTTTGAAGCCTTTATGCCCCAAGAGGAGTATATCTATGCCCCAAGAGGGGTATAGCGTAAGCCTCTTGGAAAGAACACCAAGTTATGGGAAGTAATAGAGTTTGATCGGATATCCAGGATGTGCTAAGATTCTCCTTGATAAATGAGTCTCTGGTTCCTGTGTCCCAGAGCCTCTTCCTGCGGCCAATGGTGAAGGGACTTTGTCTGAAGGCTCGTCCTGCTACTCAGTCCACAACTTTCAGTTCTTTTCACATTCTATGGTACACTTTTCAGAAATCTCAACAATAGCCTTTGGTGTCTCGCTGGCCACTGTCTTTGTTTTTATGCATCTTGGCATCCCTACAGACTCAAAATAGAATCTGGCTTGGGAGGTGGTGGGACCATAGATGAAGAACAACTCTCTTTCTTCCTTGGTAAAAGTGACTAGAGATCTTGGCTTTCCTGTCTCCTACAGAGATGGTCATCAAGACCTTCTCTCTGTCTCTGTCTCTCTGTGTGTGTGGATATCTTCTCTCTCTCTCTCTCTCTCTCTCTCTCTCTCTCTCTCTCTCTCTCCTTTTTGTGCAAAGGAAATATTGTAGTCTGTCACAATGAGCTTATTTAGTCATCTTAGAAGTAGGGAGCAAAAAAAGGGGGGGGGATAATCCCCTAACTTCTGAGTGGCTGAAATCTAGGTGAGTGTGATAAGCCAGTGTGTTCAGGGCATATTCTGAGAGTTTACCACCAAGAGACTTTCCTGCAATACTTCATGTGTCTCTGAGTTTCCACTCTCTGCATTGTTCTTTTTTTCTGCACCTCCCATGAGGCAAGTTGGTGCTTTCCTTTCACAGAAAGAGACAGAGAATTTGCGTGCACTGTCAGAGACTGGATCACATCACAGACCTTTGTAGTCTAATATCAATGCCCTGAAGAATTTTTACAGCCAATATTTAACAAGTCAGCTTGAAAATACAGCTGGACCCTATAACTGTTAATTTATTCAGACTAAGTGAAGCTTGTTGGCTAGGTGCCCCTGTTGAGGCCTTGGGGTATACAAGTGCAGAATACTGATGATCTTTCCAAGTTTGGACATGGAACTCAAACTGAGCCCCACAGTATATCCCCTGTCCACTAGCAGGGACCCTCAGCCAACCATGGAAGGTTGCAGGTCTGGCTTCCGCTAGACCCAGCTGGGAGACTGTCTCCTTTGCAAATCTTGTGTGTGTGTGGGGGGGGTGAAGAGTGGGTATTGCAGAAAGCTGAGCTCTCAGCTTTGACTTGTTATCCTGTGTTTTGATCTAGCTTCAGAAGGTAATAAAAGTAATGCTTTATGCCACACTCCCTTTTTTCTTAATCCTTGCCCTGTTTTCTCCAGCTGGGTCATAAATGTCTTAGAAATACAACAACAGCTACAATCTGTTGGGTGGCAATGAAGGCTGACAATAAATACACACTGGGAAAGCCTTTAATTCCTAGAAAATATATTTGTCTTGCTCACAAATAATACTCTCATTGATATGATTGAAAACCAAAGATGTACACTTTCCCAAGGCAAGTAGTCAAATATAAAAGAAATTTCCTCCTCCTCCTCCTCCTCCTCCTCCTCCTCCTCCTCCTCCTCCTCCTCCTCCTCCTCCTCCTCCTCCTCTTCCTCCTCCCTCTTTGTTCTGGTACCAAGCCTTGAACTTAGAGGTTGGATGCTATCCCTCAGCTTTTTCACTCAAGTCTAGGACTATGCTACATGACCCACAGTTACACTTCTGGATTTTGGGGGTTAAATGGAAATAAGAATTTCATGGATTTTCCTGCCTGGGCTGGCATTGAACCACAATCCTCTGATTTCATCCTCCTGGATAGCTAAGATTACAGACATGAGCCACTAGCTCCTAGCCTTTTACTTAATTTTACTTTAGTCATCTAATTGGTAGAAATCATTAGTGAGTAACTGTCTGTGGTTAATAAACTTTAAAAAATATTAACAATAATTTTGCTTCAACCCACTTTTAGGACCTGTATGTATAATGTAGGAGAATTAGTCTTTTGAAAATATAAATATATTCTTTAATGTAAACAAAGACTAATTTCTGACTGTGAAATCAGTATTTAATTAAGATACCATTAACCCTGTGCCTTGTTGAGAAATAGAATGGGAGGGGAATATTCTGGGACTGGAGTTGCTCATAGCATTATTATGACCTTTCCACCTGTAAGTATATTCTTTAGCTCATCTAGGATACCTTGAAAATAAGCATATTGATGAAGGAAGGTAACCTTTTCTAAAATCTGCCACTGTTTGTGAATGCCACAAATCTATTTCCGGTCCGATGAACAGCATTCGTGACAGCAGAGAATTCAAGTACTACCTAGAGCCAACACAGGAATTCTGCCCACCTAGCCTTTGACTTACATTTTCAAAATGTTTGTCATTCTAGAAGCAAAAGTAAGTCCCAAGATCTTGATGTAGTTATACAAAGGGATTTGTTTCCCTTCATCATGTCAGTTAGAAAACTCTTACTGAAAGAATATACTCCAGACCTCAAAACAAGTAGGTTTTCAGGGCAGAACATGAATACCACAAATAAATATGAAACTAAATTTAGGTTTATTTTGTTCGTGGTGACAGTTTTACTGGTTCATTAATACACTTGGGAAGAGGCAGGAAAGAAAATGTCCTCTATATTAGAACAAGATCCAGGCAACAATTCTCTCCTGAGAAGCAGTCAGCTAAAGAGATTTGGATTTTTTTGAATTCCAAATGAACATGACAATGATGTTGACAAAGCAGCCATTCACCCAGAGAGATCATGGGCTAGTTACCTGAGAAGGATATTTATTTCTCTTTGTCTTCTCTCTCCTCCTTTCTCATTTCAATATTCTGTTGCAACTTCTGGCAAGGGATAGTGAGTGACACAGGCAGGAAACACTTTTATATGAAACAGCTCTCCCAGAGGGAAACAGCCTTTACTCCATTTTTATTTATAAAGGTCTAAAACTATCTTGGCATCGACTGAATTTTATCTTCTCTTTATATAGCTGTGTCAATTTTGGCAGCATTAGAAAGCAAGAGAACTTTGAAATAGTTTCTTTGGGGTAGAAGCATGTTGAGGCTTCCTGTACATGCGTAATAGCTATTTTCCATAAGCCTCTTGACGGAAGCCAGCTGCTAAATGAAAAGATCAAATCTAGGAGTAAAGAGCCAAATGGATTACCTTGCAGAAGTACTTTGTAGTCAGTGTGGTTTGAATGTACAAATGGGTTCGCCCAACAAATCAGTTTTCTGATATTGAGAGGGTCTGTTCAAGTTATCTGAAGTACATCAGTAAATGGGAATGCATGTGTGTGTGTGTGCCTATGTATGTGTGCTAATAGCTCATTTTTCCTCCCTTACCACCCATATTAGGGATCATATGCCCTTCCAATGCTGAAAGTCAAAAGGATGTGGTAAGAAGAAGTTTTGACACGCAACTAGTAGCTAACTTACTGAATCAGAGCACGCCACACACATATGTGAAAATGTCACAGTGAAAGGCCATTGATATATGCTCATTAACAAAGCAAAAACAACCCCCCCAACTCATTACCTCTCCGTAAGTGTTGTCTCCCTCTTCCTTCAGCAGGGATGCCAGTTACACCCCCTCAAGCTGGACCTTGGAATGCACCTGTGGTCTTCAATCAGCCCTCCACAACAGTCCCAGGAGCTATGCTCAGTGCTCAACCATCAGGTTTCGGTCAGCCGATGGTGTTTGGTACAAATCAAGCTATTCAAGGCTGGAGCCAGCCTTCATCTTTCGTAGCCTCAACTTCTCCAGCCCCTGTCATCTGGGGAGCTTCTACATCTGTGGCAACCAATGCCTGGTCATCAACAAGCCCTCTGGGGAATCCTTTTCAGAGCAATATTTTCCCCCCTACTTCCATCTCCACTCAGCCATCTTCTATGCTGTCCCCTCTGGCCACTCCTCCTCAGCCACCTCCCAGAACTGGTCCTCCAAAAGACATCCCCAGCGATGCCTTCACTGCCTTAGACCCACTGGGGGACACAGAAGTCAAAGAAGTCAAAGAAATGTTTAAAGACTTCCAGCTGCGGCAGCCACCCATCGTACCTGCGAGGAAAGGAGAGCAGCCGCCCGCGGGGACTTCCAGTGCCTTCTCCAGTTATTTCAACAGTAAAGTTGGCATTCCTCAGGAGAACGCAGACCGTGATGATTTTGATGCCAATCAGTTGTTGAGCAAGATCAATGGTAAGCCACTGAACGCTCTCTACCTTATGGGGCCAGCAAATGTGTCCAATGTCATATTGGCCCAGAAAGTCCCTCAGAAGAACTCTCTTCTCCTCTTGCTTCTGTTGGTATAGGCTTAGGGGGCAACTTAACCATCACCCTTTCACCACTGCCCTTGGCTAAGTCTTAGAGCTAGCACATTGCTGCCCTCTAGCGACCATTCTTAAAAGGGCCTCCCAAGGTTTGAAATGTTAAGGTTCCTGACCTCGGAGAGCTGGATAGCCATACATTTTACATCCATAAACAAGGGAAATCTGCATATACAAGCTCTCTGGGCCGAGAAGGAAGGGAGTGAGGGGGTCCAGGGTGTGTCCCTGTAACAATCACAGGGAACCCTCCCAGGTGGTGGTGGTGGTGGTGGTGGTGGTGGTTTTTCTGACACCAGTGTAAATTTCAGCAGAATAGCATTAATTTTGTTTAAGCTATAAGCTGATGGGAAGACAATGTGTGCTGTTTGGAGGGGGGAAAATATCTCCTGATGGCTTGGTTCTGTCACCTTCTAGAACCGCCAAAGCCAACTCCCAGACAAAGTGCCCTGCCAACTACCAAATCTGCTGAGAACGCATTCGAGAACCCTTTCTCTAAAGGTCTCTTCAGCTCACCACAGCCCTCCGTAAGTAGAGATCCGGAATCTGAGGCACACGGAGATAAGACCCGAGTCACCTCGCTGGGATCAGAGCTTTTTAATTGTGGAGCCTGTTTGATTCCCATCCCCGGGTACCCATGCATGTAGACTTCCTGAAACTGAGAAGTGATGCTACAGAAAACATCCACGATGGCTCATTTCAGATGGCTTGTGAGAGCATTGAGGCAGAAAGCTGACCTCAAATGCGACCTTAAAACCCCTCTTACAGGCTTCTGAGCTTAAGTTCCTATGATCCTATACCTCAACTGACTGATCTTTCCTTGCCTTCCTCTCCATTTGGAATATATAATATACATGGATCATGTTAGAATGATACACATGTCTGAGTAGTGGTTTTTAAAGGAATGTGGAGTCTTGATATAAAGGTGTTTTTAGTACGATGGCTCTGTTTTTTGTTGATTGGATGATTTTATGTTTATAGATGGCTTCTCTTCAACCTGCATCTTCCGATGTATGTAGGGACCGTTTTGGAAATCCTTTTGCCTTCTGTAAGTAAAAGATCCTACTGAGTTTATCTTGTGGGGTGGTCATCTCCTCAGAAAGGTCCTGAGGAGAAAGGGTGAGGTCTTATTTTTAAATTGGGAGGTTAAATATCTGTAATTTTGGAGTAACCAATATGGGACTGAATAACTTAGCTAATTCAATGACTAAATTGGGTGTTTTTAAGTATATCAAAAATAATATAGTCAGGATCCCCTGTAACAGATGCCTGAAGCTAGACAATATCAAATCCTATGTACACTGTATTTTTTCTTGCACATACATGCCTATAACTGTTTAGTTGATAATATAGACAGATAATAATAGCAATGACATTTTCAATTAATACATTGAGAACTCTGATGCATTTTCAATAATGACTTGATATTTAATACATTCTTATTCAAAAATTCTAACCACACATTTTTCCCCCTCCATATCTCTTTAGGAACTTGGAATGCTGATTAGTCAGAGGAACACAAAGGTTGGCCTTAGGAGCCATGGACAAAGCTAATAGCCCAACCTGTCCTGACCTCTGTCCTTGGTCCAGCTTTGAGACATAATCCATTGCCTCATTTCTTGTTGCCTCTTTCACTTTTAAAATGCCTTTCACTTTCCGTGTAAGCTAACGTTAAATTGATTCTTTGGCTTTACCTAAATTAAAACCCTAAACTCTCTAGCTTAAATGTAAATGAAGTATCTTTCCTACAGAAAGAACCTTTGCTGTTATATTCCTGAACTTTCTAGAATGTTCTTCCTTTGACCTCTGCTTGGGAAAGCAGTGACCACAACTCCTCATACCATTCTACCTTGAATAAATGGCCCAATCATTTTGAGACAAAAATCAGCTTAAAGCAAAACCTAAAGATTCTAATACAGCAAGGTGCCATCTTTAAACAAAACTTCTTATAGTCTCTTACAGAGAATTTTTATAAAATAAGAATGTCGGCAAGTCCGGCTTTGCCTCAGAGACTTTGCAATCTAATACATCTGGTGACCTTTTCCATATGTTATTTTTCCTTCTCTGAAGATTAATTCCTCCCAAGGCCGCAGCTAATATTCTGCTAATTACATTGCAGAAGAGGGAAAGCATTGTTCATTTCTCTTCATCTTTCCCTCTGAATGGTCTTGATTCATCTAGCATTATTACCTTTTTACAAGGAGGCCCTTTTTACATGGGGGCAAAAAAAATTAGTGAAATGATTCACAGACCTGGAACCTCCTTTCTATCTCACTGCTAGTCTAGAAACTAAAATGGTGAGTGATTACAACCTTCACTCTGCCTCCTCTCCCCCACGGACCAGGAGATCGTCCTCTTTGAGCTGAAGTCCTAGATGAGCAGTTAATGTGGAGAAGACGTTGAGCCATAGAGGATCACATTCTGAAGAACAACACAGCAAAGACATTATGAGCCTAAATGTGACTGTGCCAAACACATCATCAGATCCTCACCTGGGGTCAGACTAGGCCTTTATAAAGTAACCAGAATACTTTCTCAAAGCCCCAATCTACAGTTGGTATGAAGAAGACATATGAGAGTTAAATAAGTAATTTAGGGTTAATATTGAAAATCCAAATATATGCCGTATTTTTCTCCTTGTAACCTTGGAAATGTCCCCAGTTCATTTTCACTTATATGGTTAGCTCAATTGTGAAGGGCTTGTTCTTGCCAAAATGAGTTTTGTTTATGTTGGGTTTTTAAATGTTATCTCTTAATGCTCAGGTTTTTGTTTCTTGTGGGTGTTGATTGACCCCATACAATGCCACCTTTTGGTCAAAGAAAATGACTGCTCCGGATTTGAACATGAAGGTGGCCTTGGGAGCCTGTATTGATTTGCCCTTAAGTAGTCCAAGCTGAAGTCCTGTGGTTTTATGTTTAATTGTAGTACTTGATTATTATGGCGTAATTTTCTGTCTGGATTCTTACTCAGTCCATTAGAAATACAGACTTGAAATAGTCCTTTAAAAGTCCAAATACCTAAAAGTACTAAACTGGAGGTAACTATTTCTAGGTAGTTGAACTTTTTGAGAGTGATGATCAGCCACACAACTGTTTTGTACATACTTATTTTCTTGTGCACTTTTCTGTATACAAAGAAAGCTATAGTTCTACTCATTTCAATAAACTGGAATGGCAAAAGCTCATGTGGTTGCTATCAGCTTTTTCTGACAATTGACCTGTGATAAATTAATTCTTATGCTTAAGGCATAAAATACACTTGGAGTATTCTTTTTAAAATTTCATTCACTCAAGCCAGGCACAGTGGTTCACACCTGTAATCCTAGCTACTCAGAAGGCTGAGATCTGAAGATCAAGTTTCAAAGCCAGCCCGGGCACAAAGGGACCTGAGACTCTTATCTCCAATTAACCTCTAGAACACAGGAAGTGGGGCTTGGCTCAAGGGTAGTGTGGTAGCCTTGAGCTGAAGAACTCAGGGACAACACCCAGGCCGAGTTCAAGCCCTATGACCCACAAAAAATAATTCATTCACTCATTCATTCATTTTTTGTTCTTTAACAAAGCCAACTGTTCCGCCCATACAATAGGTACTCAGCAACATTTATCTAACAGATCAAAATAACTTATTTTAGTATAAGACTCAGAGTTCATGAACAGAATGTTATGCTAATGGCACCTGGCCAAGTGAGAATTATTCTGCTCATGCTGGATAGATGTGCTGAGTGACTTTGAGCAAGTGATTCCTCAAATAGCTGATGAATATTTGCCATACATTGTCCTGCACTGAGCTGTATTTTCTACATGTGCATATAATAGGTTAAAATATATGTATATATCTAAATAAATTATAAACTGCTTAATTTATAGTACCCATGCCAAGACAAGTAAGGAAGTGTTAATTATAATGTATTCAAGATAGAAAGATGAACAGAATATGAAAATACATGAAGTAGACCCATGAGCAAATTACCATACAATTGCTTGTTCTCCTATCTCAAATCCACGCGTATGCCTTTCTTGAAAATTCATTGGAGTCCATGGATAAGAACTGCTTCAGAAACCTCTCAAGATATGAAAACCATTCATGACTGCACTATTAGTCCCTGTCTTTTACCCACTACTTTCCCCTGTTCACTCATGTTTGACCTTTAAGGGACTGATTTAAGCTACAGTGTTAGGAAGGAAGGTCAATGATCACAGGTATTTAAAATTAGTACACGCAGACATTCTTGACCATTATAAAAGTTCAAGGTTCTCAGGCATTTCAAGCAAACAAAGAAAGCTGTAGTGTGATAGTAAAACTCCTTCCTAGCATGCACAAGGCCCTGGGTTTGATTCCCAGCACTGCAAATAAGACAAAACACCAACAAAACCTCCAGACCTCTAAGCAGAACAATCTAGGGCAGGCTTTGCTGGTGTTCTACATGGCTTCTTGTGGAACTAAGATGCTTGTGGGGAAGAAGTCATCTTTCAGTACATATTGTCGTGCCATGTTTCACATTATTGCAGGCTTCCCAGGAACTGAAATTTTTGGCCTGTTTCTGACAACAGTGAGGCAAAACACAGCAAAAGAGACTCTATACAAAATAGCTTCCCAAAGACATGGAAGTGATCCCACTGAGGATGATCTCAAGAAAGCTCCTATATTGGGCCTGTGCAAGTGTTCCGAGCTTGTGCATTATTTCCCAGTGGATAATGCTGGAGACCTTGCTTGCCAGATGGCTCTTGATCTCATGCATCCAAAGACAGTTTCTTTTTTTTTTTTTCAGTGCAGCAGTAGAACCGGCTTTTGGCTAAGCATTAAGGCATGCACCGAAATGTCCTGCAAAATGAGAACAGACTTAGTAGCAGTGGTATTCAGACCACGTGCTAGAAGTGCAATGTCTAATGGGAGCCCTAGTATGCACACAAAGGCAATATGAAGGGAGAAGGTGTTGACTTTCTTAAGACAATCCTGCATTTCCACAAAACATTTCTTTCTATTGATGCCATAATTCTATGACATGGACTCACTGCTATTATAAGTCATGATGAGTTGCTCTCAGAGCTTTAAGGCAACCACAATTCATTCCAACTTCCAGGGAGCGTTTTCTCTGTGTTACTAGGGAGATCTTCTCAGCCAGCAATGGCTGACTCTTCCATTAAGCCAAACACAAGGTGAGTCTGTGTCTTTCCCGTACTGACAACAAGAAGGGGAGGAAATACGAAGATTGTAGCTAACTCAGGAGTTTGGTTGATCCTGGAATGTCCTGATGATGGAGAACTCTGACCCTTATGTCTGGAACAGGCTTAATTCAAAGCCTTCCAGTGAAAGATAAGCACTGCGCAAAAGTCCCTAGTAAATATTTAAGCTATTCCCGTTCGAAGAGATTGCTAAATAATAAAGCTTGCTGGGAAATGGCATGTTTTTAACTAATTCGCTTCTTCTAAATATAGCTAAAACTCATGTTCTGAGTGGTTCTGCCAAACATGGATGTGAACAAGACTCTATCAAGAGTAGCTCTGTTAACATGTCTTAATTACGGCAATGTTGCTGGGCCATGGCCAGCTATTTGTCATCTCACCTAATGACCCAGCTCCTCTTCTGCCCTTGCATTGTTGGAATTACATGCTTAATTACTAAACCTCTACTATGTATTGAAATCACATAAGGGGTGGTCTCTAGAGAGAACAGAATATGGGCGGTTTGTGACCAAAAAAGGTTGTTATATTTTTTAAAAAGGAGGAAGAAATTGCGAATGTCTTCACTGTTGTTTCTGCATCATGAAGTTGATTATATAGTTTTCTACTCAATATTTTTCCTCTTGATTGATATCAGTCATTATTTTTATCTTGGGGTCATAAAAGAGGGAATTCTGTGTTGTCGGAAGTTGTCTCTTTCTGGTACTTTCTTCTGACTGATCATGATGAAAGTTTTGTTTGGAATCGGCTGAAAAGAAAGTATTAGACACGGGAACTAACAGAGAGAAGGAAAGGAAGGGAATGGAAGGATTGACATGACATTTGCCTCCTGCTTCCGTCAACTGGCGTAGCAGATTGGTTTAGGACCTTGACAGTAGGAAATGATAGGGCTGGGAGCCAGAAGGCTGTCTTTTTTTAGATAGAAGACTCTGGGGCTCAACTAAGACTGTTCTCAGCCTACATCTTTACTACAGTAACAGAAGGGCTCCCAGTAGTTAAAATTAGTAAGCACCCTAGATTAGGCAGAGTTGGTTTAAACAACAAGCATTTGGGGCTGGGAGTTTGGCCTAGTGGTAGTGTGTTTGCCTAGCATGCATGAAGACCAGGGTTCAATTCCGCAGTACCACATACATACAAAGAAATTTAAAAAAAGAAACAATAGGTATTTATTTTTCCCACTTTTAGAAGCCAAAGAGAATCCAAGATCAAGGCCCTCACAGGTCTAGTTTTTAGTGAAAGCCTTTGTCGTGGTTTGCAGTCAGCCTTCTAGTGAAGAGTCAAGTTTTCTTATAATTATGTGAATCCCATCATGGGGAACCGAGCCTTCCTGACCTCATTTAAACCTAGTTACCCAGAAAAGTTAATTACCTCTAATACCATCCCATTAAGGTGAAGGTTTTGGTGTTATGTCTGTGTGTGTCCAGGTTGATAGATACTGGTGGTTGCTCAACAGCTCTTCAAGATATAGATTCAGCTCTGCATTTTGACCAGTGTACAGGCTGAATTTCTGTTTTCATGTTGATTGCCTAGTAGCTACAAGATAGCTGCATAACTTCAAGCATATGTTGTTGGTATTCAAGGTGGACAGAAGGAAAAGGTCCCATGACCAAAGATTATTCCTTGCACCAGTCTGCTTCATCCATGTTGCATTGGCCTGAATTTGGTCACCTGGCTACTGCTAGGTAGCAGAGAGGCTGTGCAATCATGCTTTTATCTTTAGCAACTCTGTAGTAAAGATAGTTGAGGAAGAGGCAGGGATGGACGCATAATTTGTGAGGATGAGGGCCAAATACACATGTGGACCATTGTTCACAGTGGAAAGGAAATGCCTCCCCAAATAGGACAATATAAACAAAGCCTTTTGTGTTTTGTATTCTTTATCTAGATTTGCCATAATACATTTGATTTGTTATTTAATGACATTAACTAAAACAAATCATAAACGCTACAGTAATAGCATGAATTTTATCACTAAATTTTAACTCCTATGTGAAAATCTTCAAGTCAACCAATGTGTATTCTACTATTTGTATCCTACTACTTGTGTATGCTTGTACGTGTGTGTGTGTGTGTGTGTGTGTGTGTTTGTGTGTGTGTGTGTGTGTGTGTGTGTGTGTGTGTATTCTGCTCTTACCAGAAGAGTAGATACTGATTCAACTGCTTTTCTTTTGCTTCTTGATGCATGTACATGCTACCAGTGCTCTCTCTCTTCATATTACTGGTGAACAAATGATGAAGAAAAAGAATGCTAGCTTGCTTTGGCATTTTTTTCTTCTGTATTATTACTTGTAAGTGGCAACTAATACAAGGAAATAAAGCCAGCAAGGAAGCTATGACGGTGTTTCTTGCTCACTTGTGTTCCTTTTGGCATTGGGAGCAAGTTCTGTTTCAAGCTGAAAGTGTCACCCCTTCTAGCTGCTGGCATATGCCCCCAACCCCCTCCAATTACTTAATCAGTCTTAAAAAGCATAAATACACTTACACTCACCTCACGTTCAAATATGGACCTCCCTCCTCTCATGAGAAATCTTAATTTTGTGCTAATAGGCAACACATGTGCAAGTGAGATGCACAGAAGGAGGAGCTACTGCATATCTTTCTCTACTTGATAGCATGCTCCACTGCTCTCATTTGACTTCTTTCCAGAAGTTCAAATACAAAATCTTTATCAGTGGGGCCTGTGCTACTATCCAGGATAGGAGAACTGAGGAGAAAGTCTTGGGAATGGATACTAGATAAGCCATTGCATCTGTCATCAACCCAAGTGGTAATTTAATGCAAAGTCAGGCCATTTGCAAGTGCAGATCTGGCTCCACTGCTCCCTCGGAGCATGTGAGAGGCATACTTGTGGAGAAAATAGTCAGCAAAGCCAGCAGTGAGGCACCTGAACTAGAGAATGGAAGCTATAGAATACAGAGGATTGGTCTGTAATGCAGCATTATCAGGTGTCTTACCTGAAGTAATAAAGGTTTACAGACAGGAGCCAGTGTCATTTCATATAAACTTTAGTACTAAGTTAAACACAAAAAGATGTGCTACTGCAGTTGTAAAGTCATTGGAAGACGCATATAAGACACTGGTGCTTGGATGTTTCTAAGTTCTCAGCTTGCTCTCATTACCAGTAGCACATGGCCCATTTTAAGAAACATGGACCCAACGACAGGCTGCAGAAGTCATTGACTCCCGATAGGAAGCAGTCACCTTCCGTTCACTAGAAGCATCCCTGTCCTGACTTCCTTACGATGCATAACTCATCCATTCTGGGCAGGCGCCTACCCACCTCCATGTTATAGAATGGCACAAAGTGCTCAAGGTTGCCAGAGGTCACCCAACCACTAAATGGCTAAAATGAAATCTCAACCCAGGCGCCAGGGTCTTTGTACTTCATCTTCAACTAACCCACTCCATTACCACGAACACTGACAGCATGACTTTTATGCACAGGTCTTCATTATTTTTTAAACGTTTTTCTGGGTTTTTATGGTTATCTTTCCACTTTTTAAATTAGTGCACACTGTGTAGAATGGGAGTTTCAGTCTGATACTTCCAAACATGAATATAATATACTTTGATTCTATATTTATTAGATTTTATTCTCTTCACATGCATGTTCTTATGCTTATTAGAAGAACAAAGATTGAGTTAAGATTCTTTTAGCCATTTTTGATTAGGTGAGTTGATCTTTACTTATTCTTCCACAGCTCAGTTTCAGGATGAATTCAGTGTTGGTTATAAGTATAATATCTGGTCTAGTTGTTATAAAAAGCACTGTATCCACTTAATCACAACTTGTCCATTGCTAATTTAGGTCTTTACCATCAATATTGGTCAATTTTTATATGTATGTCTTAAGCTGTTTAAGATAAGAGATAGGGTGCAAGAAATATGCCCTTAATTTCTTCTGCATTACAAATAGGAAAACATCTTATATCTACAGTCAGATTAGGCATGTTGCTTTGAGGAAGCCTGTTCACACACATATACACATTCTCTCTCTCTCTCTCTCTCTCTCTCTCTCTCTCTCTCTCTCTCTCTCTCTCTCTCTCACACACACACACACACACACACACACACACACACACACATACATTTTATGTTATATTGATGTAAACTTTTCTCAAAATTAAATCTTACCAAATGCCATGTTCCTACTGAACTATATTAAACCTATACATTGAACAGTGTATAGATTTTATTTGTTAAACATAGATGATTTTGTACAGCAAAATGAACTCTTCCTAAGCCCTTCAGGGTTTTAAACCCTATCAGTAATGACCATTTTCTTTGTCTTTTAATTTAAAAACTACCACCAACTCCTGAACTGTAGAGATTAGAAACTAAGCAGATAAACAGAAAGCAAGACAAAGACAAGGTACAAATCAGAAAAGTGGGAAAAAAGTAAAGGAGATAATGCAAGACCAGGACAGGATTAAGTTCCTGGCCCAAAATCTCCTGTAATTATTGACTAGCTCTATTTGTATAGAAGGATTAGCAAAATGAATCTGGAGAAGACAAATGAACTGAGATATGGGGTCAAAAATTTGCTTACGCTACACTTGAACACAGTAAAAAATATGTCCACATTGTTTTTTGTCTTTCTTTAATCTGATCGTCACAAGTCTTTACTTTGTGGACTATGAGTACCAGATCTTAGAATGCCTGATGTTTGAAACCTCTCCTCCTTGCTTTTCTCCTTCTAGATTATAAAGAATATTAGTGAGAGATTCTTAGCAGGGCTCTTATATCATATTCTGGTCCATACAAATTTATGTTCATAGATATCTCATTAGTGTCTGTGAGAATATGTGAGTCTTCCATGTTGGAACATTACAGCTGACAGACTTGAACCCAGTTTTCAAGCACTCCAACTTTTGTTAGCATGGAGACAGCTCCGGGGGCAGAGTCCATATTCTGAACTATTTCCAAAACGCCCTATTCTTTCCCTAAGTCCTGGAAAATGTAAAAATATAAGCCACACATTCTTTTTTGGGGGTGGGGCAAAATTTTCCATCTCAGAGTCTATCTTGCTGACACGTATAACTGAAAGACGGGAGCCATGTCATTTTAGAGGATCTCCTTAATGTCTTTATGAACTTCACATCCCATTCCTCAAATGAATATGCTTGTAAATTTTACAAAGAAAATTCCCCACATGGAAACAATCTTCATAGCTGCTCTTCACATGTGATGCAGATAGCATGCCTTCCTTTCTGTTCCTTCACTTATACTGAGCTTAGGCCTCCATGAGAATCACCCACAGTCCTTTATTTCATTCCTTTAGCCTCTCTCTTCCAGAGTCCCCCAAGGTGAGAATTGTTGGGGAGTTCTGTTGCTGTTGTTGGTTTGATGGGTGGTCTGTTTGGTTTCACTTCCACACAGCATAGCTGACCGTCTGGCCCACTTCCACATTTTGGTTCATTGCCCAGAGATATTTGTCAATATGGGAAAATAGGAGACTAAGAATTACAAAACGACTTTCCTTCAGTTGGACTTCGGTACCAGGCAGCCCAAATTAACAAAAACCCTGAGCACTGACAAGCAAGAATTGTTCCCTGTCCTCTGGCTTCGGGCAGATGAGTGTTTTGAGGACTCTGGGAGCTGTATAGCAGGAACAGCATGGCCCTGGGCAAATGGCTCGTGCTGGCAATCTACATCTTAGAAATCAGCACCCTGCTTGTACAACCAACTCCCAGGTGAGTCCACAGCTTGTCCATTTGTCTCTGGAATGTCACTGCGAGATTTGCGATCTCAAGGTTTGTTTCTTATCAGCAATGTAAACAAAAATGCTAAGCCAAGTAGTAATAGAGAAAACCTCCGAATTTAGACATTGAAAAGAAGACAGAGGTTGTGTCTGTAAGATTTCTGCTGTTGGAGATGGGCAGAGGCTTTCCTCTTGACAAATTATTCAAACATTGATTGAAATACTCCGTAAGTTTACAATTATGAGATAAAGCCAATGGTCACCAACACAGGATAAACCTAAGTTTATCGGTGCATGATATCTGAGAAGTTTAAAATTCTAGAAACTAATCTTGTCCCCATTTTATCTCCATGCCTGACACTTTTTAACTATGAGTCATATTGCCCTTTGTCTCCGATGAGACAAAGGTTAATCATTTGACTTCTTTTCCTTGATGCACTCTATTTGTGTTTCAAACTATATCCTAAGACTTAGAGATTATTTCTTCCCCTT
Organism: Megascapheus bottae; assembly: GCF_031878675.1. NCBI lineage: Eukaryota > Metazoa > Chordata > Mammalia > Rodentia > Geomyidae > Megascapheus > Megascapheus bottae. Next base: position 62,912,227 of record NC_143512.1, read on the forward strand.
CCAAGAATTACTTGTGCCACTCCTCTGGCCACATTTCCAGAAAAAGATCCTTGTCTCCTTTTACTCTTATCCTCCTCTGAACTCCAAAGCTCATATGCTATGATTTGCATAAAGATTGATGGTGTCCCCCAAGGTTTGTGGTAGGGCTAGGTGGGACCTAGTACAAAGAAGGTAGGCCATGGAGTCTCCACACCTGTGAATGGATCAATGCCAGTGCTCAGGGGTGGGTCAGGTTCTCAGGAATGGTTGAGTTACACTAAAGGGAAAGTGGAAGGAGGATGCGGGGCTTCTCATAAATTGCAGGTGTCCTTGTCACATTTGTGACCTGTTATCCATGGCTCATTTTCTGTTAGATTCTTCTTGGCCATGTTATAAAACAGCCTAAGACAAAGGCCTCATATCTAAAATATATCAACAGCTCACTCCAAAACTAATCTCCAAATAAACAACCATCCTATTAAAAGATGGACAAAGACTTAAAGAGAGTCTTCTCTGAAGAAGAAATAAGAATGGCCTATAGACACATGAAGAAATGCTCCACATCTCTGGCCATAAAAGAAATGCAAATCAAAACAACTCTAAGATTCCACCTCACTCCAGTTAGAATGGCCAGGATCAAGAAATCTAATAACAACAGATGCTGGAGGGGATGTGGCCAGAAGGGATCACTACTACACTGTTGGTGGGAGTACAAATTCATTCAACCACTATGGAAAGCAGTATGGCAGTTCCTCAAAAGACTGAACATGGAGCTCCCCTGTGACCCAGCAATTCCACTACTTGGCATTTACCCAATGGTCCAGAAACAAGGACATACTAAATCCACTAGCACAACGATGTTCATTGTAGCACTATTTACCATAGCAAAGATATGGCACCAACCCAGATGCCCCTCAGTTGATGAGTGGATCAACAAGATGTGGTATTTATACACAATGGAATCCTATGCTGATGTCAGAAAGAATGACATCACTCCATTTGTAAAGAAATGGAAAGACTTAGAAAAAATCATATTAAGTGAAGTAAGCCAGACTCAAAGAAACATAGGAATGAGGATTTCCCTCATTTCTCATAATCTGTAGAAACCTTGGGCTCTCCTAGAAGAGATTTACAATAGAGCAAAACATAGATACATAAGGCTATATAGTATAACGCTAAATGAAAGGACCTCCAGGATATAAAAACAAAAGCCTTAATGTACTATGTTATCTCTCATCTCTTTTGCTGTCCCTTGGTTATCTCATATCGGTACAGTATTTCACCTTGTTATCTGATATATTGGATATATGCGTATTGGATTATTTGAAATAGGGTAGGGAAGGGGGGAAAACAAGATGAGGGGTGGGGATGGGGAGAGGGAAATGGGGACCAGAACATGAGAAAGGGTATCAATGCATGTGAAGTAATGCACCCTCTATCTGGTGAATATAATGTAACCCTTCTAAATTAATTACAATGAAAAATATATGGGGAAAAAACAGCCTATAAGGTGCCCTGTCTGCATGTTGGCATCAGGTTTTTTGGGCTTTTCAGCCACTAAAACTGTGCAGCAAATGAACTTTTCTTTCTTTAATTTACTTACTTACTTACTTGCTCTCTTATTCATTTATTTGCCAGTATTGACGATTGAATTCAGGGCCCCATTCCCTCACTTGGCTTTTTCCCTCGAGGCTGGAAATCTACCGCTTGAATCACATCTCCACTTTCAGCTTTGGTTTGGTTGATGGGAGAGAACAGTATCTCAAGCTTTTCTTTCAGGGTCACCTTCCAACCTCAGCCCTCAGGTCTCATCCTCCTAAATAGTTAATGTTACAGGTGTGAGCCACCAGCACAAGGATAAACTTTTCTGTGCATATCACCGTGCATCAAATATTTTGTTATAGCAACCAACAAAGCCATCCAGGAAATAAATTAGTTGGACAGATATGAACATGTATGTTGCTCTCAGGAATGCTGAAGTTTATGGACACATGAAAAGACAAAAACTGTGCGATTCAATGTACAGTGTGGAGACAGTAGAGAAATACAGAAATAGTCGTGACTGCAGTACTCTACTTCAGGGAAAACGTCATCTTGTACACCTTCTCTACCGTGAATAAGCCCGGATTCAGATTCTCGTGGGGTCATTTGAGTCTTGAAACCAAAAATGGTTTGAGGACTCTACTTTCCATCTCCAGCCCTTACTTGTCTGTATTCCAACATCTGTAGAGGCCACCATTCAGTATGGGTTCCACCTACCAAACCTGTGGGTTGTTTACAGGGTTGCCATCTTACCGGAAGGGGCTGGCAGAGAGGAACCTACCCACATTCCCATAGGCCCTGTGGCAAATTCTGGGCCCAAACCCTTCATCCATTACCTCCTCTTCTCACATTATCTATGCAACATTGTTCTGTTGGGAAAATATTTTCACTTTGTAGATAACTGGGCACAGAAGGAATTTGTACTTGGAAAGGATTCTTGAAGGTTGCTTTAGCTTTCTTGTGTATAACCTGACCCTTACTAAATTTAAAAAAAGTATATATATTCAAGCAACAGACATTCCTAGATGTGGCTTCCCCTGATCTGAAAATGAGAGGCTATGAGCCCGCTGCAATTCACTTTGAAGTTGTCACACCAGGGGTCTTGCCACCCCCCCCCCAACACCCACAGCTGTTTCAGGAGGACCAGGCAGTGCTCTGGCTGTCCCAGACTCTGTACAGGCCGTTCTCTGAGACTTCATGAGTCAGGGTGGCCCCATTCTGAACGCCCTGTGCTCTGCTCTTTGCTAGAGGGTGAGGTCAAGGTGGAGTGTTCAGAGATTTCCACCTTGAGAGAAGACAAACAAGTATCTTGAAGAATAGCTCAAGAATTCAAATCTGTAAATGATTTCTAAAAATATATATTCAAGTAGAACAGAGCATTCTTCTGGAACTGGCTTCATCAGGCCAGGACAAGGTGCCATTTCTTTACAGCTGTACTAGCAGGAACAAGAGCCTTGGCCTTTCTTGTGCCTTGGTCCCCTCATCTGTGAAATGTTTGTGTTCATGTTGGGAGCACTGAAACTGGTACCCGACATGGCTTCAAACACAAGAAATGTATTATCGCCCAGTCTGGAGACCAGAAAGGAGGCTAATGCCTCGTGGTGACTGGTGCTTGGTGGTATACCTTACCTCAAAGCTACATCCTCTCCTCTCCTCTCCTCTCCTCTCCTCTCCTCTCCTCTCCTCTCCTCTCCTCTCCTCTCCTCTCCTCTCCTCTCCTCTCCTCTCCTCTCCTCTCCTTTCCTCTCCTCTCCTCTCCTCCCCTCCCCTCCCCTCCCCTCCCCTTCCTTTTCCTCTCTTCTCCTCTTCTCTGCCTCATTATGGGTACTTATGATTCAGTGCTGGGGATTCAATTCAGGAATTTTCACATGTCAGACAAACATTGTACCCCACAAAGATCCACCTTTGTCGTTTTATGTGGAAAGCAGTGATGTGGATTTAATTTTAACTCAATCATCTCTATAATGAGGCTATTTCAAAATAAGATCACGTTCTGAGGTACCCCTCTTCTCCTCTCTTCTCTTCCTTTCTCTTCCTCTTCTCTAGCTTAATGAAGGTGCTTGTTGAGAACAGGCCCTGAGGGGGTTCTAGGGGTATCATCTCTGCTTTTTTTTTTTTGCCAATCCTGGGGCTTGAACTCAGAGTCTGAGCAAAGTCCTGTTCCTGGATTTCTCAAGGCTAGAGTTCTACCACTTGAGCCACAGCCCCATTTTTGTTTTTTTCTATGTATTTGGTACCTAGGAATCGAACCTGGGTCTTTGCATATGCTAGGCAAGCACTCTACCACTAGCCAAGCTCCCAGCCTCATCTCTGTTTTTTCAAAGTAGAATGAGGATGTTAAGAACTGTTGGGGACCGAGTATGGGGTCAGTGACCTTGGACCTGCACAATTGAGTACACAAGGAAGTAAGCTGTTATCATGATTTTGGGCTGTGTCAATTGCTTCTCATTTAACCTGAGACTTGATCGCTGTTTTGTACAAATGTAACCCCTGGCAGTGTCCTGGTTTTGAGAAAAGTATTTAAGGATGAACTTGAAATAAATGGAGCTACAGTCTTAAGCTCATGGCCTTAGGCTATAGTCTTAAGCTCGCCTTAAGCTGGAGTTTTGGGCTGCTGACTTGGGCTGTAGTCCTCCCGACCCCATCTTTTTGTCTTCTTCTTCTTTTCCCAGTCTTCACCCCCAAGGTCAGGAAACCCGGTTCGCTGCCAGCCGGCCAAGAACCACTCTGAGAAGAGAACCATATGTCATACATGGCTTCTGGAGCCAGTTACTTGAGATGTTTCCAGTCTCCACCGTTTAGTAAAGCTATGCTCTGTGCAAACTCTCGAACTTCCCTGGGCCTGTTTGTCACCAGCACAATAGAAATCAGAATAAGAGGGGGTAACAATGTCCAACAAATTAGAATGAGAGGGGGTAACAATGTCCAACAAATTGTGTACTCACTACCTTATGTGTGTAACTGAAACCCCTCTGTACATCATCCTGACAATAAAATTAAATTTAAAAAATTAGAATAAGTCCTCCTGTAAGGAATACCTAACATAATAAACAGTGTACTCAGCATGGCCCAAAGTAAAGGGCTCTGTGCATGAAGTTCTTATTATCTTTTCTTTTGAATTTGTAAATGACAAAGAGTTACATGGTTAAAAGATCAAACACAACAGGGTATACATGGAAAAGTCTTGTTTCTCCATTTATAACTTCTGTGTTATCAGATATAAAGTACTTTTAGAACACTCCCTTCTCTCTTCTCCCTAGCCTTGAGGTATATACGTGTACTGGTTGTGTATCTTTTATGTTAATTTAAGCACTGAGGTCTATTCGATCTTATTCTCCCACCTTTTTATTTTTCATAAAAGGTATATTACACCAATCTTTTGAAGAGTGTTATGAAAAATCCTGGGACCTTTCTAAATCAAGGTCAAGGCACTTCCAAATTCTCCTCACAGCTGATTGAGTCCCCACTATGTTTTAGCAGCTGAAGCAATCCCATCGCTTTTTAGTGAATATTTGGATAATTATTTTTCCTTTGTACTACATACAAGGCTATAATGAATATCTTTGTGTATCATTTTGTAAGAGCATATGTTTATCTGAGGATTAATTTCCAGAAGTGATATACCCCCTGTGGATCTGTGGAGCTTGGGTTAACCTCATTTCCATTGGGCTAAGAGATGCTTGTTTCCCTATAACCTTGCCAAAAAGAGCTAGGGTGTTTATCTCTTAAGTGAAAAAAAAACTGGTCTTTTGGCAGCATTAAGTTGCACATGTGAAAGCCATATGTAGCTGTGTGTGAAAGCACACTTGCGCACCTGTATGTGTGTGTGTGTGTTTGTGTGTGTTTATGTGTGTGTACTCTCCCTGACTTGCCCTTTTTTAAAATTCAGTTTCATTAAAGATTTTTTTCACTTCTCAAATAGCAGGAGTTAGTCTTGGAAACAGGCAGGCAGAGAGCAGCTACGTATGCGGGTTCGAACCCCAGCTCTGTCACTGAGTTGCTGCTGTGTTGTCTGCCATCTCTCACACACAGATCATAGCTTATAGTGTGAGAATCATTGCAAGAAATATTGTACAGGGCATATGAAAGAAGTAAGTAGAAAATAAATGTAACGACTTAAGAAGAATTCTTGATTGTACACTCCTCCTCTACCCTCCCTATCTTCCCTCTCCTATCTCTCCCTCTCCTCTCCCTCCTTTTACCTTTTCCCCCTCCCTCACCTTCTCCTTGTGACATTCAGAGTAGGTCCACAAACATTGCTAAAATATTGCTTGTGAAGCAACATCTCAAATAATCTAGCAGAACTTCATAGCCTTTTCTTATCTAGCCTTGAAAGTTATGCAATGTCACTTCCTCTGCACTCAGCTCAGTTCATCAGTCATAACGGCCCAACCATCTTCAAAAGAAGGACACACAGATCATCTTTCACTAGTCTAAAGCTGCACACTTCCTCTGAGAGGATCATCTCACTACCCCACAGCCCCCTCTCACTCTCCCTTCTTCCCTAATGTACTCTCTTACCCTCCTTCTGAATCCATATGTCTTACCCTATACCATATATTGATATAGTTCTTTCCATTTCTCCAGGATAGCAAGAATATTTTATGACAGTCCCCTCCCAGAACAATTTCTGATGCCTTATTAGAGGCTGTTGAATGCAGGCTCCCTGGGAACACCTAAAAGAAACTCTTAAGACTGGGAGATCAGGAAACATCCTGAAAAAAAATGCACTGGGCATTGCTGTTATGGTATCTTTTCACTTGCATGAATTACATGAGTTAAACAAACAAGGTTTAGAATATATGGGTAAAGAATGCAGTCTTATATTAGCTTACATGTCTCCACTCAAGAGAAATGCTGTCTAATTTATTGTTGAAAGGCTTCTTTTATATAGTATTTATTTTCCTTCTTTGGTTGATCACAGTGCCCTGGTATGTGAGTTGCTGTTAAGGCTTTGTTTGTTGTTGTTGTTTCATTTTGTTTTAAAGCTGGAATCTTCTCTTCATGACAGGAGGACAGCTTTTTCTTTATAGCCCAGAGTTAGACCTCCATTCATCTTGAGGTAGATTACTTTGATCTAAGAAGTGTTTTTCAAACTGAGGTTGAAATACCAGGAGATACATTGTCTTGACAAGCACGTTTTATCTGAGAATCTAGGAAGTGTTTTGCAAACACTGGCTCAGCTTGATGACTTGCCAGGATGAAGGGCAGGTGGTGATGCTGTACACATGGCAGTTCTTGAGCTGTAAAGCATCTGCTGAGTGACTTAAAGAAGTTGAAGAAATGATGCGAAAGACAAAAGGAGCCATTCAAGATCACTTTCCTAATATTTATGCAGTATATTTATTTTAATAACATGTGCTTTGGGCGTGGTGTGTCATTGTCTCCTAACAATTCCTGAGTTCTGCTTTTGTTGTGCCTGCAGGTATCAGACGGCTAACACAATAAATACAAACCAGCCAGGTGTCAACACAATTTTCAGTTTACTTCTGCACCATTTGGCATCATTTACCTTAAGATGGATCCAGGCAAGAATCAGGTTATCCAATTGATGGATTTTACCTGAGGAAGCCATATAAAAAACATAAAATATAGTTTTGCAAATTCACTGGATCTCAAAATATCTAAAAGTCATCAAGCAGGTACACACCCAAAAATCTTGAAGAAGCTATTACTGCTTACAACAATGGGGAAAGGACCAAACTATGCTGAGTTAACAGTAGAAAGATGTATATAACACTCTAACTTGGAATAATTTCCTATCTATAAAGCAAAATGAATTATTCTTAATGTTATTCCTTAAAGAGGGGATACAATTTTAATGGGGAAATGAGCTAAGAAAATTGCCCAGTAAGACTAAAAAATTCAAAGTTCTATTTAATCAAAAATATTTCTGAGTGCTATGGTTGAACTGTGTATTCACAAAATCAACACTTTAAAGTCCTAGCCTTCTGTTAATTTAATTGTATTGTAGTTATTGTACTAAAGAGTTAAGTGAAGATTAATTTATTAGTATAAACCTTAATTCAATAAAACTAGTGAGATTACATACAAAGGAAATAGTCACATGTGAAGAGAAAACATGTGAAAAGAAGACTTAAGAGAAGATCATCATATAAATCAAGGTGTGAGGCTGCACAACAGATTATCTCCACCTCATCTTAATCTCACGCCTCAAATTGTAGGAAAAAGTGGATTTCTGTTGTTTTAGCTTGCAAACAAAGTAATGAGCAATATAATATAATATGATGAGCATAAGATAATGAAGGATGTAAGTACAGAGCATGGATAGGATTGGTAAGCACTTTCTTTTTTTTGTAGCGTAAAGGTGATATACAGAAGGGCTACAGTTATATACATCAGATAATAAGTACAGTTCTTCCTGGACAATGTCTCACTCTCTCCCACTTTTTCCCTTCCATTCACACCCACAAGTTATATAGTTCATTTTCATTTTTAACAGAAATGTCTAGGGAGTATCACTTCTACATTTGTTCATCCATTGTCCCTCCATTTCTATGCCCCCATTTACGGATAAATGAAAGAAACAATCCAAAAAGAAAACAAAATAGCAATGAAGTAAAAAAAAAACCTGTTTCCATTTCCTGAAGTTCATTTCAATAAAATATTATTTTATATGATCAGATACACATAGGCATTGAGCCTTTGTGTTCCTCCCATAAAAATATCCTCCTTTGGTCTCCTTGTGTGGGAATGCTTAGAGTCTAGAGTCCTGTATAATTTTTCTTGTTCCAGTGTATTTTAGATTTATGGTAAGCACTTTCTTCGGGGAAATAGTAGATCATTCAGGGACTGAAATCACATCATTGTCCAGAGGGCAATAAAAAAATCAAAGGGAATAACTGTGTTTTTTTCATTAAGTCCAATGTACAAGTCAACCCCTTAAGAAAAAGAGTCCATAAGTAGGAAGTTAGGAAGAAGTGAATAAATGTTCCACAGTCAACATGTGGCTATTATTAATACAAAGAGAAATAGAGAATGCCCAGGTCCCTGAAGTAGGGTCTGCTCATTTCCTGGTGTGCAGATATCCAGCCCTTCTTCTGAGCCCCCATCACAGGCTAGGTGCTAGGTTTATCCAACAGAGCAGTGTGTGACTCACTCTTCAGTATTTCCAATGGCTCTGCATGGGATCCTCTGAACTCTCACTTACAAAAGATGATCAGAAGAGGTGAGAAAGCTAGAGATACTGTGACATTGATCAGAAACCACCAAGATAGCGATCACCCTACAGAAAGACTGAAACAAAATTCTGATGTGATCATCTAAGTGATAGCAGTTAAGAACAGATAGTCCAGTCCAAAGCAACAAGAAAATAATAAAAAGATCTATGGAGATGTTAATAGATGCGATCTAATGTATTCCCTGAAACCTGTGATGGAGCTATGGAGCTCAGCTCAATGACATGTTTAAGACAATAGTGGCTTCAAGTTTGGTAACATTGTCATGATGATCCCCACACCAACATGAATTTCACCCTTTGGTTATCCTGGATTTGTACCAGGTGTTGTCAAGCGGCATTTCCCAGCACTGTTTGAGCACGAGAATCACTAAAGCACCTTAGCACTTGGTGATATACAGAATCCATCCTTAATTGGATTTCGCTGGCATGAAATGGAAATCACAATTTATTCCCATTTTATTTTATTTTACTAATTTACTTATTTATTTGATTTTAGGGAATGATCCCAAGAATATGTGCATTCTAGGCAATCTCCCAGTTGTAGAGCAACATTCCCAGTCCACGTTCCTGTTTCTAATATCTAAGGATTATAATATGCCACCAGTACACTGAGTCTCAATGCTTGAAGACATAATGTGCAACATTCATCACCTCTTGAGACCAAGCATTCCCAGACAGGCTTTTATTCCCTCAACACTTCCTAACACAGAATTTCTCAGAATTCAGATATGTATTAATAATTCTTCTAGGAAAGCAGATTCTTCTAAGAGCTTTGACAATACACACACACACACACACACATATAATAGATAGGTAGATAGATAGATATACATATATACACACACATATATATAATAGATAGATAGATAGATAGATAGATAGATAGATAGATAGATAGATAGATACCAGATGGACCTGGAGCTTGAATCTGGGTTTGAACTCAGGGTCTAAGCATTGTTCCTGACCTTTTTCAGCTCAAGGCTAACACTTTCTGACTTTGAGCTACAACATTTTGCTAGTTATTTTCAGATAAAGAGTCTCATGGACTTTCATGCCCATGCTGGCTTTGAACCATGATTCTCAGAGCCCAGCTCCCTGAATAGCTAGGCTTGTAGTGTAAACTAACAGTACCTATCTTGTGTAATGTGTATATATATATATATATATAATTTATTTATTTTTTGTGGATAATGTGGCTTGAACTTGGCCTGGGAGCTGTTCCTGAGTTCTTCGGCTCAAGGCTACTCCCCTACCCTTGAGCCAAGCCCCCACCCTTTGGTTATCCTGGATTTGTACCAGGTGTTGTCAAGTGGCATTTCCCAGCACTGTTTGAGCACAAAAAAACACAACAAATCAGAGAAAGGCTGGATAAGTGGGACTGCATTAAACTGCAGAGTTTCTGTATGGCAAAGGACATAGCTAGCAAATTAACTAGGAAGCCTACGGAGTGGGAGAAGATCTTCACTAACCATACAATGGACAAAGGCCTCATATCTAAAATATATCAACAGCTCAAAAAATTGAATTTAACTTCCATAAAATTCTGTCTCTTGATGGAAAGACTTAGAAAAAAATCATATTAAGTGAAGTAAGCCAGACTCAAAGGAGCATAGGCTCAATGGCTTCCCTCATTTGTCATAATCTGTAGAAATCTTGGGCTCTTCTAGCAGAGATTTACAACAGAACAAAACCTAGATTCATAAGGCCATATAGAATGATGCTAAATGAAAGGACCTTTGGGATATAGAAACAAAATCCATATAATGAGTGATTGTTGTCCTTAATGTACTATGTTACCTCTCATCTCTTTTGCTGTCCCTTGGTTATCTCATATTGTTACAGTATTTCACCTGGTTATCATATATATTGTATATATCAGATTTGGTTATTTGGTTATTTGAAGTTGGATAGGGAAGGGAGGAAAACAAGATGAGGGGGAGGGAAATGGGGACCAAGATATGAGAAAGGGTATCAACGTATGTGAAGTAATACACCTTCTATCTGGTGAATATAATGTAACCCATCTATTAACTACAATAAAAATATATGAAAAAAGAAGATAAAAAATCTCATCAGGACCCCTGACATTCTGGATGGTGTAGACAAAATCCAGGCCTACAAAAATGTCATCTCCATTTCATAGGCTTCCTTAGCAACAGGCAATTATTGCACAAAACTATGTGGGTAATTCATCAGGAGAACATACCAGAGAGAATTAAAAATGTAGCTCTGTCCAAGACTATATGGGAAAGGAACACCCTTATTTTTATCTTTTACTTACTCATTCAAAGACCACTTCCCAAGAACCTAATTATGTTCTGTATATTCCATAAGCAAGTTGAATAAAACCTAAAAGTTCTCTCTCACTGTGTTTCTTAGATAATGCCTTTAGGTCAGAGAATCACAAATTTTCATTTGGTTTGTTGTTTTGAACATTGTTGTACTCCCCTGGCTTGACATAAACAGTTAGCAAATAGCTGTTGAATGCATGAGTGGGAGAATAGATTAGTTAAATGAAATATGTGTTTGCCAAGGTGCTTATGATATAGGGAAAAAGATGGTGCTCTAGCAATAGTATACAGAAAAGTAAACTACAAGGTAAATTAGTGTGGTGAATTAGAAATGGAACAATTGAAGACCTGAAGATGTGGAAACATAACTCATCCTAAAGTTACATTTAATGTTGCTAGAACTTAGGTGGGAAAAAAAGGGAAGATAGAAAGTTGGGAAGGGAATAGGTATGTAGAGCTATCTAGGTCAAGTGTTGTTAGATTTATATTCCGACTATACATATGGCCCCAAACTTAGTGGCTTAAAACACAAGTTTATCATCCCATATTTCTGGATGTCAGAAATGTGAAGTGGGTCTCATTGAACCAAATCAAAGTGTCAGCAAGGCTGAATTCCTTCATGGATGCTCTAGAGAAGAATCAGTTCCCTTGAATCCCCAGGTATTTGACCTGTCTGTATCTCTTGACCCATAGACCCATTCTGACCTCTTCAGAGCCAGTGTTAATGAATGAGTAGAGTCACTCTTCATGTCTTCAATTTCTCCATGTCTTGTCTTTACACTTCACTGAATGCCTTTTAAAGAGCATATGTGATTCAAACCAGCCCTACCCTAAACATTGGCTAAGCTTCCATTAATCACAAGTGTGATGTCTCTGGCCACACAAAGTAGTCACAGAGTCCATGGATTATGGATACCTTTGGGAATCATTGCTTACACAGTGTTAGAAAAAGTTGGGCATTCCAGCAATTGTAAAACCTTGATTTCTACAAGAGAGTTTTCAGAAGGGGATGATAACATCATATTTGTATTTCTAAATGATCCTTCTGGAAGTCTTATACAAACTAAGAAAAAAACTGACAGCATTCACGTAGGAAAGACTACTAGGAGTGTAGACCAGAAAAAAACATCTGGAAGACATGAAGAAGGAAGGATGGATTGGAATGCCTCTTTGTAAGATTGCCAGCAACAGGTTTCAGTGGTGGGTGAGATCTCAGAGATGAGGACGGAGGGGATGCAGAATTAGACAAATAACAACCAGGTCTCTGACTAGGATAACTGAATAAATGAAGGAGCAGATTTGAAAGCAAAGGAAAAATAATGATTTCCTTATGGAACACATTGAGTGCAATAGTCCATGATGACGTCCAAGTGCAGATGTCCAGTTAGAAAATATATTCAAAACTTGAAGCTTCAAGAGAAAAGTCTGGACTAAAAGTTTATCTATGGAATATCATTAGAACACTCCAAAGCTCTGGGTAAAGCACATGGAGGAAAGAGAAGCGAGTGAGGGAAAGTTAGAAAAAAAAAAAACGAGGAGAGGCAAAGACAATGACAGAAGTGTTGTGAAAACACAACACTTGAAAGACTCCAGGAATCTTTATACAAGAGTAGCATACTGAGCAGAAAAGAAAGAAGATGTGTCATGTCATTCTATAAAGAGTGGTCACTGCATCAAACGCTGTATGAAAGTCACAGCCCAAGGAAACCATCAACGACTTGGGCAAAAGCATTCACAGGGCAGGAAGGTTGAGATGTACTCAGGAGGTTGGAATGACAGATCAGATTGTAGACTAATTTTTCAAGACCCTAGGCTAAAATGCAGAGGATTTAGAAATAGTCAAATAAGTATGAAGGGGGATGAGGGCTTAGGGACGATGAGAGGAAAGTATTAATATATTTATAGTAATTCCTTTAAGATGCGTTCTTATGAGGAGAGGAGGGAGAAGGGTAGCTGGAAGTAAATGTGACTAGGGAGAAGGTTTATCTGTAAATTGGCTAAATTGTTTAGAGTCACTGATTTGAACACATTGTGTTACAAATGGAGAGGAACTGTTCAGGATGGAGAATTGAACATAGAGAATGTATTCAGCTGACCAGAGTCTCAAAATGGAGGGGCTGGCAAAATCTGGTCATTTCTCTTGTACAAAGAGGCTGTGGGGTTCCAGGTCAAGGGAATAGAATGAGGGTGTTTGTAGGATTCTTGGGTATTTTTTTGGCAAGGGTGTTTCTTTTCTGTCAATAGAATTATTGTTCAAGATGATGCTGTGATTAGAAAAACCCAGATGGTGAGCTAAGAAAGAAAAGTTCAAAGCCAGAAAAGATGCCACTAGACACCATGTCTGGAGTGGGAGGCGAGGCTAAATATGCCAAAGAGTCTGACGTCAAAACTCAGAAAGTCCTGACTTGTCAGAGTCAGAGTCAGAAAGTCAGACTCTGACTGAAGTGCAGTGTGAAGTGGTAGTGTGTCCACTTTTACAGCATACATCTAGAATCCTGGAAAGAGGGGACTTAATTTATGAGGTGTTGGGTAATAGGGACTGGCTGAATTGGCCAGCTTAAATTAGCAAGAGAGCCAAGCAATTCCAAGCTTCTCCAGACTCCCAGGCAAAGGAGATGTACAAAAAAGAAAGAAAGAAAAGATGAAAGAGAGAGAGAGAGAAAGAAAGAAAGAAAGAAAGAAAGAAAGAAAGAAAGAAAGAAGGAAGGAAGGAAGGAAGGAAGGAAGGAAGGAAAGAAAGAAAGAAAGAAAGAAAGAAAGAAAGAAAGAAAGAAAGAAAGAAAGAAAAGAAGTTTTAGCTTCAGGCTGAGAGTTTAGCCTAGTGGTAGAGTGGTTGCCTAGCATGCCTGAAGATCAGGAGTCGATTCCTTGTATCACATACAAAGAAAAAGCCAGAGGTGGTGCTGTGGTTCAAATGTTAAAGCTCTTGCCTTGAGAAAGCCTAATGATGGTGCTCAGGCCCTGAGTTCAAGCCCCAGGACTGGCAAAAAAAAAATGAAAAGAATTTTTAGCTTCAACAGATTTATCATGTAACTGAAAATATAATAGTAATTGCTGTCCAGTGTCTGCCAGGACACATTGTTATTTTTCCTCATCCTCTTTACTATTGATATTATTGGGTTAAGAATTAAATTACAGTACAGTAAGAAAAAAGATGAGTTACAATTCAAAAGTAGCACATAATTAGGTGTCAGTTGGGATCTGTAGTAAAAGGATTTGTAGCATGATTTGGAAAGGGGAACAGAGGTAAAATGAATTGGAGTAGTTTGTGAAGACTTCTTGGAAACAGGTTTCCAGGATGGTTATTACAAACTGGTGTGTTTTGTTTTCTTCATTATAGCCCAGAGTCAAGGCAAGAAGATGACTCTCCATGGCCTGTAGACCCCATAGACTGTAGAATAAGCCCCTGGAGTAAATGGTCCCCTTGTGATCCTTGCCTCAAGGAAAGGGTAAGTATTTGTCCTCATCCCTCCTCACTTCCTCAGAGGGAAACTGGATTTCTGGTACCTCCAGGAAAATGATGATGCAGCCAGGCGCTCCTACAACCCAGAAAGAGAGATACCTATTGAAATGCTTGTGGAAAACAGGTCCAACGATGTCAAATGTTATACAACAGACTGAATGAGTGTCACAACAACTCATCTGTGAGAGAGACTTTCAAAACCTCTACTTTAAGTGACTCTCATGGCTGCTCTGTCACTTCTCTTATAAAACTATTGGTTCATTTGGGGTGATTTTTAGGTATGGGAGGGGAAAGTTGGCTACCGTGGTGTGAGTGCTATTTTAGATGGTAATCTTTCTTTGGCATTGAACAGTCTAACCTTTCCAGCTGATTTTGTGCAGTTTCGCTCAAGAAGCATTGAAGTCTTTGGGCAATTTAAAGGGAAAAGTTGCCATGATTCTCTGGGAGACAGACAAGCATGCGTGCCCGCTGAGCCTTGTGTGGAGGCCAAGGACGGCTGTGGAAATGACTTCCAGTGTGGTACAGGTAACTCTGGCTCTCCAGTTGCTCACTATGAGCCAGCCACATCATGTCTCTAGGAACACATTTCCTGTGCCCAGCAAGGGCATCTGTAGATTCTATTCTGTAAAGGAATTTCAAGTGGGTTTGGCTGATACATCACCTGCTACCTTAAACAACATTAGATGCCATGAAAGAAAGAGAGAAAAGCTGATATTTGACATCATGTCTTCGCTCATTTTGATCACAGGCAGGTGTATAAAGAGGAGACTGCTGTGTAATGGTGACAATGACTGCGGAGACTTTTCAGATGAGGATGAATGTGACAGGGACCCCCGTCCACCCTGCCGTGACCGAGTGGTAGAGGAGTCTGAGCTGGCACGAACGGCAGGCTTTGGGTTTGTATTTCACTAGCACTTTTCAAGATAAATAGAGAGGTAGGGGGGATCTCCAACTCCCTCGTTTTGAGAGCTGAGAAAGAATGTGTCCAATGGGTTCAGCTTGTATAACCTTTGGGTTCAGATTCTCTGTGAATGACATTTGAACCCAAAGCAAGTCAGTATCTTGGGTTACTTTTTCTAATCTGATTTCTCACTCCTGCCTCCTGTGAATTTCTCAATTTTTCCAAGTCCTTGACTTCCACGTACTATGACTTTCTTCCAGCATTTGATGCAGCATTTACGTATTTCCTAAAATGCCTTAGGTCTTTAGCCTAAAGATGAGAATTGACTGGAATGGATTCTCCTGGGTCTTGACCTGGGCAGAGCTCCTTATTAAATGGCTATGAATGGTATGGACTTGTCCAAAACCTGACAACCGAATCACTGCAGGCTTGAATGAGCCACAACTCCTTTTTCTGCTTTCTCAGAAAAATACTGTGTGTTTACATTACTATTGTGTTTTGCTTTCTTTGAGACCCAAGAAAACAGTTTTGTCTTCAATCTCAACAAGGGAACTTGAAACAGGATTGTTATTTATTCTCAGTGTAAATTTGTATTTTGTCCTATAGGAGAATGACTACAAAACTTTTGGCCCACTCTGCAGGGAAAAAAACAATCATTCATAATCTATTGGCCTCCTTTGTTGGGAAAAGAAAAATTGGTTAGAGAGCAGTTGCCAAGGTATTTCCTAATGAGACATCCCAGAATGCTGGCAAGGAACCCTTCGATACCTCACGGTCTACCGCAGGCAGGGTTGGTGTTAGGAACATTTCAGGGCTGATCCTCCAAGCTGAGAGCAGGAGCCCCAATGACAGACAAAGGCAGCTGAGGAGGTGGTCCTGATGAACTCCGTCCATCAACATTTTATAAGTTACATGTCCTGTTACTATGAGCAAAACTGTGTTAGAAATTTAGCCTTTGTAGAGCCCATTATTCTATAACAGCTTTTCTTTGCATTAAACCTTCTTGCACATTCCATCTCTATAGATTTTAATCATCTTGTGAGGTCACTGAAAGAAGTTTTCTATTCATTTCACCCACAAAATCACACATTCCTTCATTTTTCATTGTATTCATTTTGCAAACAAAAACTGAAGTCATTATTTTAATATGTGGAAATTCATCTAAAACTGTAGTTTTCTACCACACTACCTTATTTGTCTCTCTATATAACCTTTATCATCTATATTTCCTCCACACCACTGTCAAGTCCAAAAGTCAGCATCTTATCTGCAAAACAAAGCTAGCTTTAAGTAAATTACACTCCTGAAATAATAATTTATTACCCAGATATTTGAATTTAGAATAGGCGAGCGTAAATTGGTAATTAATGTTTAAGAAGAGGCAACATGGAAGGTTGTAGTTCCTATAAAAATAAATTGCAAGGGCTTTATGTAATTAACTTACATTATTTGTATTCAAAGAAATATCTCTCACAAAGTATTATGCCAGGAAGATTCAGTTGTATCACAAATCTTTCAGTCTCTTACAGGCATCTGAAATCCTCAATAAGTACTCAGGGAAATCTTCCAATCCATCTTGAATTCCTCAAAAAAAACCCGTAAATCCAAACCAGCTGTAAATGATGTAAAATATGCAAGGGATTACTTTTTTTGTATGATCTAAGCATAACACCATGTCTCTGTGAAGAGCTCTCTTGCCAGTTCACCTGGCAAATTGGAACTGCTTGTGGTTCTAGATGCAGGTGTGGAAGCAAGAACCTCTAGGCAATGCCAAATAACACACTTAAAAAATTATTTTCCAGATGATTGCTTTCTGTCCATGAGAAGTTTTCCTATTTCTAGGCAGAAAAATCTTGGCTCATTCAAGATCAGCTTGGATGTCTCTGCAGTAGTGGAATTGAGTCAAGAGTTTTTGAAATATCTCTTCCTTAGTTGTATTCTAGGCTGTGGATCAGCTTCATTGTTAATTTTCCAGATGAATCCAGTGAATTTTCAATTCTATACAATAATAACCTTATATTTAAGATATGCTTGCTTTGGGGTAGAGAGAACTTCTACAAGGGAAAACCAGTATGTTTAAAACAACTGTTTATCAATTTATAACTTTAACTGCAAATTTCAACTTCTACATGTACTTTTCTTCTCAGAAAATTGAAAGACTTCAACTGCATTCAAATTGTTGAGCCATTCTCTTTTCTTCTATATTATACATATCCCTTCATAAGTAACGTAATCTCCGATTTTACTGCAGGACTGGAAAGACCAAACCCATCTCCAAAACTTGGTACTCTGATGCTCTGGAAATTAAACCATCTCTAATGTTTTTGTTAATCCTAAATATTAACAAATGACTTAATCTAATGGAATGAGGCCATGGCTCACTGTGAGAATGCTTTTATGGCACTAGCTCCATGACGGGCACCACAATAGCTCAAACAAACAAATGCATATTAATCCATAGTGGATTAATGGACAATGAAAATGAAAGAATAGTATGTGTGCAATCATTTTGCAAATTATGTTTTTATCTTTATATTTTTATCTTTAAATTTTAAACAAAGGCATTATCAGTCAACCTATCAGTGCACAAGTACCATGTATCTTGACAACTGTCGTCCCTCTCATCATCTTCTTTGCTATATAACTTGGAGAAACTTAGAAACTTGTTGGCATTTTATGATAGAATCCCTTTATTTGTACCTACTTATTCATTTTTAAATAAAGAGTATCATCATTCACACCTATAAAAATGAAAAGAAGGAATAGCATTGATGTTGAACTCTGGATCTTCCCAGATTCTGTAATACTCATCCCTGAATACAGAAAGTAATCTGCTAATTTGAAAATAAGCCCATGCTTTTCATTGGGATACCTTTCAAATATAATTTTACTTGTGTATAGTAACGATTTCTTAAATTAACAGTCTTAAATGGAAACCTAATAATGAAGACTTAAAAAAAAAAACACACATTGGAGGTTGGAAACACGGCCTACTGGTAGAGTGCTTGCCTATTGTACATGAAGCCCTGGATTTGCTTCCTCCATACCACATACACAAAAGGAAAAGAAAGCCGGAAATGGTGCTGTGGCACAAGTGGCAGGGTGCGAGCCTTGAGAAAACCTAAGAACAATGCCCAGATCCTCAGTTCAAGTCCCAGGGCTGGCAAATAACAAAAAAAATACACCTTGATCAAACAGTTAGTACTTTAAATTAATATCTGTTTGATAATTTCCTATACCCTTAAATAGATAGTAATAATGAACTACATAATAATAACTACTTAAATAAACATATTAATACATAAACCACATCATATCAGATTAGATTTCCTGTAGGAGATTGGTGTCCTTCATCTCTATAGTATTTATGTTTATTAAATTTGCTTTTTTAAAAAAGTGGAAAATTAGATTTTAAAGTATGATTTATAGTATGGTGAGGAGTTACATCCTTTGCAGCTATTCAAGGTTAAGATGAAAAATAATAGGTATCATACTAAAAATGCTCAAGTATGCATAATTTATCAAAGTCAATTGTAAGGTATACAAGCAAAAAATTGTGAAGAAACTACTCAAATACAAATCCTATACATTTTAATTTCAGGCTCTGATCTGCACCATTCTTCCATCCTTCCATCCACATCCAAGTTGACCCACCCTCAAAGCCCAAGATGAATCTTCTTCTTCTAAAACTCTTTTTCCCCCACTCAGAGATTTTTTAATGGTATAAGAGTGGCTGATGATATCCCAAATATTTTTGCTGTCCATTCACATGTTGGATATATCACTAGTCCATTTCCTTCTAGAATATTTCATATTCCATGTTGTGAATGTGTCATGATTTACTTTTTCAAAGTGTAAGCATTTGTGTAGGCATTTTGGTTATTTTCCACTTTCAGCTATTATAAATAATACTGCTATGAACATTTGATTGTAAGTATTTGTGTAGGTATAATATTCCATTTCCTTTGCTAAAATACTGAAAAGTAGTGTGGCTGGGGCCAATGGTAAGTGGCTGAATATTTAACAATATAAACAATTGTAAAACACTTTTCCAAAAGAGCAGTTGAATTGTGTGTTCCCCTCAGCAAAAGGAGAATTCCAGTTGCTCAGGTAGCTTTTCAACAATGGGCATCATCAGTATTTCTAGTAAAACTCTTTTTATGATCTTTCCATAGTGACCTCTCCTCTTGGAAGGCTAATGTCACATTCCCATGTATCCCTTATTTGACACAAGTATATTCTCATTGTACTATTTTTAACCTGTTGAATATATTTCCAAATTCCTAACTTCCAAGTAGTTTTCAAGAGAACAGATATTGCATATCAACTCTCTTCATATTATTCTCTATATTATAAATACTATATAACACATAACTATAGTAATCATTTAAGAGCTAATCTTTACTTTTTTAAAAAATTGATGTCACTATTCAGTGAAATTTCACAGATACAGTTTCTTCAAGGTAAATACACAGAGTTCACTACTAAACTAAAAGATGTAGTTGAGTTCTTGTGTAAGAAGAATTCACATGTTATTTTTGTTCTATGATGTACGCCTTTACAGTAGAAGAATTGCATCAAAACCTCAATGAAACTATAAGGATTAGTTGCTCATAAGACCTACAGATTTGCCTCAAGTTACCACTGATGTGTACCTCACCCTTGAAAAAGATAGTCACGACACTTCCTTTCCTTTAAAGTTCAGCCATAATGCTTAGTTCATTTGTGGATTCAAAATTTATTAAAAATATACTATGTGTATGGATATGTGATTTTAAGCTAAATTTTGACAATAATATACTCTTTTGATTATTTTTCTTGCATCAGAAATGAGTATTTGGTAAACCATCTACACTCTTTAATACATTTCTTATAATCCATCTCATAAGAGTTAGACACATGGTCTAAAACAATGCTTGATGCTGTTGTGCCAAGGTATGTGTCAGATGTGAAGATGCATATTGGTCTGCTTGTTTCAAAAACATTCATCCCGCAAAAAGCCAGCCCACAGTGACCTTGTTCTTCCAATTAAGAAAAGCATACTTCACAAAGAACTACTTTCTGTGTATGTATCATTTTGAAAGCTTGCCAAATGGAAGGATTTTACTGGAGGGGAAAAAAGTAGAATTTCTGAGATTTCTTTGCTGAGATGCTGAAATTATTGTATTCCTTTTGGAAAGCATAATAGGAATCACATAAACCTGAGGGGAATGAGGTTTTTGACAAGCAATGAGCCAAGTGGAAGAAAAGGCTTAAGTTTAAAGAGGAGGGGAGAGAAAAAAATCCCAATGTTGATTCATAGATGAAAAATTACATGCATATGTTTTACCGCTCCCCTGAGATGCTCTATTTTCAAGATAATTGAAATCATGGGCTGTTGGTTCACTAAGAGGGTAAACAAGAGCTACAGCAGTGGAGGTAAGACTCCACGAGCTAAGGCAGCCCAGGTACCTACTTATTGCATTTCTTTACATTCTAATCAAAGCCCTCTTAGCTGAAACATTTATTTTTTAATTTTTTTTCATTTTTTTAAATTTTATTGTTGGATTAGGTATATAGCGGGGTTACAGTTACATTCGTCAGGTGGGAGGTGCATTACGTCTCACACATTGCTACCCCTTCTAATGATTTTGTCCCTGTTTCTCTCCCCACCTCCTCCCAATCATCTTGTTTTCCCCCTTTCCTCCCTATTTCAAATAAATAAATAAATGTACATACAACATACCAGGTTAACAAAGTCAGATATAGTAACAATAAAAGAGGCAACAATAGAGAAGCGAAATAGCATAGTACATTGAGAACAACAATCACGCAAGATCAAGCTCTTGTTTCCATATCCTGAAGTTCATTAAGGCCCTCCTAAGGTACAATTTCAACCAGATACAATGATCTCAACTGGACAGCCCATGCTACTGTTCCTGAAAATATCCGGTACATACTGGGTGATGGTGACATGGTGACAGGGTCACCCCTTGCCTAACTACAGAAGACGGCCTGGCTTTAGCTGCGGTACTTCATTGGCTGACCCTACTCTGTTCATTCTCAGGATCAACATTTTGGGAATGGATCCCCTAGGCACACCATTTGACAATGAGTTCTACAATGGGCTCTGTGAGCGGGTTCGAGATGGAAACACTTTGACATACTACCGAAAACCTTGGAACTTGGCATTTCTGGCATATGAAGTAAGCAAAGGCATTGCTTCTGCATTTAGCTGCTTTTAGTTTAACTAAAGTTGAGGGTAGACACAAGGGGACATGCAAAGTAACAAGTTAATGTGAAAATAAAGCTCATTAAAGAAGGGCCATGATCAAGAAATCTAATAACAAAAGATACTGGCTGGGATGTGACCAGAAAGGATCACTACTACCCTGTTGGTGGGAGTGCAAACTCCTTCAACCACTATGGAAAGCAGTAAGGAGATTCCTCAAAAGACTAAACATAGAGCTCCCCTATGACCCAGCAATTCCACTACTTGGCATTTACCCAATGGTCCAGAAACAAGGACATACTAAATCCACTAGCACAATGATGTTCATTGCAGCACTATTTACCATAGCAAAGATATGGAACCAACCCAGATGTCCCTCAGTTGATGAGTGGATCAACAAATTGTGGTATTTATAAACAATGGAATTGTATGCTGCTGTCAGAAAGAACGACATTGCCCCATTTGTAAAGAAATGGAAAGACTTAGAAAAAATCATATTAAGTGAAGTAAGCCAGACTCAAAGGAACATAGGCTCAATGGTTTCCCTCATTTGTCATAATCAGTAGAAACCTTGGGCTTTCCTAGCAGAGATTTACAATAGAGCAAAACCTAGATATATAAGGCCATACAGTATGACGCTAAATGAAAGGACCTCCAGGACATAGAAACAAAAGCCATGTAATGTATGATTGTTATCCTAATGTACTATGTTATCTCTCATCTCTTTTGCTGTCCGTGGTTATCTCATATTGTTACAGCCTTTTACCTTGTTATCTCATATATTGGATATATGCATATTTGGTTATTTGAAATTGGATAGGGAAGGGGGAAAATAAGATGAGGGGTAGGGGTGGGGGGGAGGGAAATGGGGACCAAGAGAAAAGGTATCAATGTATGTGAAGTAATACACCTTCTATCTGAAGAATATAATGTAACCCTTCTATTAACTACAATAAAAATATATGAAAAAATAATCCTGGCCACCATTGATAAGACAAAGGTTATTGGTTGTTGTTTTTACCTTGAGTTCTCATATTCGAATCCTACAGTTTCCCTATCATAGCAGCAGATTCTTAGCTGCTCCATAGATGTGATAATGTGTTACATACACAATGATACACAAAGTGTGATACACAGAGTGAGGATTGAGGAAACTCCCAGGCGTGACCTGGAGAAAGCATAATCACAGCCCTGGAAATACATTTTAGCACTTCATAAAATGTTTTAGATTCTAGAAAGGAGGCACTAGTAATCCGATTACTGTATTTAAAAGAAGTGATAAAAGTAGGTATTCTTACATCAATTATGTTCTCACAAGAAAATATTCTGCTTTTAACTCTTGAGCATGACTTTTACTGGGTTTTATTATCTATGATGTTATTCTGTTGGACTACTTTTCTTCTGAAACTCAGCTGTTGAAAGTTTTTATTTTTAATCATAAAAGGTTTTAATCATAAAACATTTGACTCCTGTCAAATGTTTCTTCTGCATACACTGAAATAATAATATACTTTTAAAATTTTTATTTCATCAAGGTACAAAATTATTGACTTGCAAATGCTGAACCATTCTTACTTCTTAGGAATAAATCCCTCTTGATAATGATAATGATTATTTTTACTGCAGTGCTGAATTGAATCTGTTTGTGATTTACTGGGTGTCTATACACATTTCCATCATGAATCTTACTCTGTAATCTTTTCTGCTGATGCTTCCCTCAACTTGATATGAGAGTAATGCTGGTTGCATAGAAACTTCTGTTTCTCTTTGGAAAAGATTTATGGAGACAGGTGTTGGTTCTTTCAATATTTTGTAGAACTTAACAGTGAGACCCCAGGGTCTTAGAGGCTTTTCTATGTTACTGCTAATTCAATTACTTTACCCATTACTGACCTAACAGATTTTCTATTTCTTTTTCATTCAATAGGTTATATACTTTTAGACATTTGTTCACCTCTTCCAGAATATCTTAGTTGGCTAATAATTGTTCAAAGCAATCTATAATCCTTTATCTTCCTTAATATTAGTTGTAATGTCCCATCTTTCAGTTTTATTTTACTTGAGTCTTTTTCTTTTTTTCATACTGAGTCTGGCTAGACACTTGGCAATTGTATATGTCTTTTTACAAAATTAACTCCTTGTTTTCTTTATCTTTTCTATTTCATTTATTTCTTCTCTTTATGGCTTTCTTTTTTCTAATGTCTTTAGGCTCAGTTAATTTTTCCTCTACTATTTTCTTGAGGTGTAATATTTGAGATCTTTGTTCTTTTCATGTAAGCATTTATTACTGAAAACGTTCTTCTTAGAACTGGATTTGGTATATTCTGTAAGTTTAGACATGTGTTTGTATTTTTACTTATGTTAAGGTATTTTTATGTTTCTCTTTTAGTTTATACTCTGAATCTTGATTGTTTAAGAACATGTGGTTAAGTTTCCATATATATCTTTCCATATGTGTGTATATATGTATGTATGTATATATAATAGCAAACTATTATTGCATAGCCAATAGTGTTATATTTTCCTTAGATCTATGAACATTTGTTTTATATTAGGTACTCTGACTTGGAGGAAATACATTTTTACAACCTTGA
The DNA here is from genome assembly GCF_031878675.1 of Megascapheus bottae. Classification (NCBI taxonomy): domain Eukaryota; kingdom Metazoa; phylum Chordata; class Mammalia; order Rodentia; family Geomyidae; genus Megascapheus; species Megascapheus bottae. Next base: position 62,936,409 of record NC_143512.1, read on the forward strand.
TTATGAATTGATGACTATTAATATAGAGTAGAATGCTTCTCTCCTTTTATAGTTTTGGACTTAAAGTTTACCTTCTCTGGTATAAATAAGGCTAACCCTGCTCTACTTTTTTCCGTTTGCATGGATTTGCAAATGGAATTATACGTCATCCATTTGCATGGATAAATTAAAGTGCTGGAGTCAAATTAGATTGCGAGGGTTGAAAGGACATGTGACTTTGACAACTTCGTCTAATAAGCTCTCTGTGTGGAGTTAGGTTCTTAGGATGATTCAGTGAGATCATTTTCCTTCTTCCTTACATTCGGAGTAGGATTTCCCTTTTGCTCTGGCTGGGATCCTCTTGCCTATGCTTTCTTTGAAGATGACAATTTAGTGTCACTGTATCCAGCCATTGCGCATCTCCCACAGCTGGAATACTAGGACAATACAGCTGCTGGTAGCCACAAAAGCCACCCACTGGTTGAAAGGAAGTCCCATGAACTTTCCTGCCTGGGCTAGCCTCACAAAATCAAACAAACAACAACAAAAAAAAAACTTCTTGATCTCTGCCTCTCCCAAGTAGCAAGAGTTATAGGCTTGAGGCACATGTGTAGCCTTCACCTCCATTCCTAATTCCTGTACTCTATTGTCTCTTAAGTAACTGATTTTTGTTTGTGTTTAACACGGTGCATTATATTCTTTTAGACTAGAGTTGATAAAAATTTCAGGACTGAAAATTATGAAAAAGAGACTTCAATATTCACTAGTATCATCCAAGAGAAGATATCAAGTTTCAATGCAAATTTAGCGATAAAATTAACACCCACTGAAGAAAAAAAGAGTAAAAGTGAAGAAGCTACTGCAAAACCACAGTCCTCGAATTCTGAATATTTCTCCGGTGATTTTCGATTTTCGTATCTCAAAAATGCAACTTATGAACGATTGTGGTCATATTCTTCACAGAAGGTAAGAGCAAAAATGTAATAGAGAGAATATAATGGAATATATTTCATACTACCCAAGTTTTTTCTTTAGTAGTTTAGAGCAAGTTGATAGCTAGAGCAAGCATCAGGAAGAAAAAGAGCAAAGGGAGACAACTCTGATGGTATCCTAGAGAATATATAGTAAGATATTTAGTAGGTTGAGGAATGTGGCCTAGTGGTAGAGTGCCTGCCTAGCATGCATGAAGTCCTAGATTTTTATTCCTCGGTTCCACATACACAGAAAAAAACCAGAAATGGTTCTATGGTACAAGTGCTGAAGCACTAGCCTTGAAAAAGCTCAAGGACAGTGCCCAGGCCCTGAGTTCAAGCCCTAGGACTAGAAAATAATGTTTAGTAATAATGAGCAGAGAATGTTTTCAAAGAATGGTACAATACAATGGGTATTGTATTTTAGTGCTGAAAGAATTGTTTATTGTTATTTCCAATGTATTTATACTGTAATATACCTGTATTGCTTTTTTTTTTTTTTTTTTTTGCCAATCCTGGGCTTGAGCTCCAGGCCTGAGCACTGTCCTTGGGTGTTCTCAAAGCCAGAGCTCTACCATTTGAGCCATAGCACCACTTCTGACTTTTTCTATGTATGTGGTACCAAGGAACCGAACCCAGGTCTTTGTGCATGCTAGGCAAGTACTCTACCACTAGGCCAAACTCCCAGCCCTGTATTGACTTTTATGTATTGAATTGCTTCTTTAAATAATGTTAAAACACTGTTGTACTCTATTACATATTGTACAAATTATGCTTATGAGAAATTGCTACTACTAATAACTTCTGATTCTTAAGCTTTGAAAATATATCAGTTTTAAAGCACAAAAAAGAAGAATTCAATGGGTTCCTTTTGACTGGGACTGTAGAGACCATTCAAATCATGTAATCATCCCAATTATCATGATAAATTAAACTGATCTGATTATTTATTTCAAGGCCATAAAGTAATGATCATTTAATTTCTACAAATATCTTTAAGTAATATTATTTTGTAATAAACATATTAATAAAATACCCCTGCATTACTTCTTTATGAATATGCATATCTACCCAAACAGTATGGTAAGAAATTTTTTAAGTGCCACACAATGGTAAAGTAAATAAAAAGACATTTATTTATCCACTTAAATGAATGAATAGTAATTGTAATCATACTAGGTAGACAGGCCCTGCAATGGATATTTAGAATACTTTTATAAGTCCTATGAACAAAGATCTTTGTGAACACTCAGTGGAGGGAAATAGACAAAAACAATGAATAAAGTAGCAAAGAAGCTGTGAAGTTATTTCTTTTCTTTTTTCCCCTTATAGTTAATTTCATGTGGTTACTATAGCTGACTTTGTTACCTGGTATATTGTATATATATTTATTTTGTATTTGAAATAGGGAAGGGAAGGGAAAAATAAGATGATTGGGAGGAGGTAGGGGAGAGGAAGAGGGCAAAAATCTAAGAAGAGGTATCAATGTGTGAGAAGTAATGTAACCATTACCTACAAACATAACTGTATCCCCTATGTACATCATCCCAACAATAAAAACAATTTAAAAAGCAATTGTTTCCATGGGAAAAAAATGAAAAGTAGAGTGATAAAGAGAATCAAGAGTAGACCAAACTCAGTAATAAGGTTCTAGCAGGACTGAGGAACCCTTCTTTCCTCCTGTTCTAGAGCTTTATATATCCCTTTGTGTATTACTTCTGCCACTCAGCATATTTCTGAGATTTATTTATTTTGTTGCATGTATCAGTTTAAATTGTTTTTTAATTGCTAGCTAGTGTGTCATTGTATTACCAGCTGCCCTGCTGATGGGCATTTGAGCTCTATCCACTTTTAAGATAATGCTGTATAATATTGCTGAGTCTTCTATGGGTCTTTTTGTGACTTTGTTTTTACTAACTGGAAGAAATCATGGGTAAATGTGTTTTACACCATGAGAAACTTCCAAGAAGCCCTTCAGAGAAGTGACATCAGTTTCCACACTGGACCAGCAATGTCTGAGAGTTCTACTTGCTGTGCAATCCTCGGCAAAATTGAGTGGTTAGTCTCTCTTGTGGGAGAAAGTGGTATCTCAGGGTTACGACTGAATATTTCTCTGGAAATAAATGTTGTTCTATAATGATAATTATCTTCATCCCTCTTTTTCAACTCTTCTCCAACAAAGGGGAAACAGTTTCTGCATGTGAAAGGAGTTGTTCAGCTGGGAAAATTTTTAATGAGGAATCGTGATGTTATGCTGACACAAACTTTCCTGGATGATATAGAAGCTCTACCAACCACCTATGAAAAGGGAGAATACTTCGCATTTCTGGAAACCTATGGAACCCACTACAGTAGCTCAGGGGCTGTAGGAGGACTCTACGAACTAGTGTATGTTTTGGATAAAGCATCCATGAAAGAGAACGGTATGCTTTGAATCCAACTTCTGACTACAAAAGCTGTCTTGACTAAACTTTATTCCTTTGATCATATCTTCCAATATTTAAAGGCTTTAGAATACAGAATCTAAATGTCTTCTCTGAAAAAAGCTTTTGGTGTCCCTGGTTGCCTATCACCCAATCAAATAGAGCATTGAGGTCTACCTTGAACGAGTATATTGACTCGGCAGTATCAGTACTTGACTACATTGCAGTACAATTTAACGTCTGATAGGTGAAGATGCTTCTATGAGCAAAATAATATTAAAAGGTGCAAGAAGGGGGCCGGGAGTTTGGCCTAGTGGTTAAAGTGCTTGTCTAGCATGCATGAAGACCTGGGTTCTATTCCTCGGTACCACATACATAGAAAAAAGCTGGAAGTGGTGCTGAGGCTCAAGTGGTAGAGCTCTAGCCTTGAGAAAGTCCAAGGACAGGGCTCAGGCCCTGAGCCCAAGCCCAGGACTGGCAAAAAAAAAAAATGGTGCAAGAAGGTACAAGAATTATAATTTACACAGCATGTTTCTTAAACAATAGCCTCATTCAACTTATATATGATGGCTATCTTCGAAAGTATTCAGCATTGTAAGGAAAATGTTTAGATAACATTTTTCTTAGGAGGGAAAGAAGAGGTAATGTTATCATATGAATCTTACACCTTCAATCTATGGTGGAAAATGACTTGCATCTCATATGATGATAATTGCAATGTGGTGGTGGGTAAAGGAGTTCATCTTAAGAATTTTCTGGTGTGTGTGTGTGTGTGTGTCTGTTTATGTGAATGACTGCCCTGGGGCTTTGTGTGTGTGTGTGTGTGTGTGTGTGTGTGTGTGTGTGTGTGTGTGTGCAGATCAACATTTTACTACTTCAGCCACAGCTCCTCTTACAGCTTCTTGGTGTTTAATTGGCTGTTAGAGTACCATGGTCTTTCCTGCCACCAGCCCTGGGGGCAAAAATATTTCTTGAGATCAGGAGTTCAAGGCCAGCATGAGCAACACAGGAGACCATATCCCCTAAAAAGTCAAATAAACAAAAAATTAACCAGGAAGTGAAAAACAACAAAGTAGCTGGGACTCTCAGGACTTGGGAGGTTGAGGTATGAATGAGCAAGTTCTTTGCTAACTTGGGCAATATGAAATCCAACTTGACTTATGACCATGGGGTAATTAGCTTGAGTAGGTTACAGGTGTAAACTGAAAATAACAATAATACATGCTTCATAAACCTGATGTGAAGATTTGATTAACTAAGGCATACAAAATACTTTGAGTGATGCTATATGGCTAATTATTATTCAATATAAGTTAGCCACCATTGTGATCTTCTCTGGTCTGATCCACAACTTTTTAAATCAAATGAGAAATTTAACATGATCTTTGCCACTAAATTTACAATGGAAGTTCTCTAAATTCTTCTATAAAGGCAGACAAAACAGAGCAGACATGAATGCTGCATTTGAATTCAGTCAGTAATGATGTCTACAATCCCTGCAAGTGTATTTGTGACAACACAGCTAAAACTGGAATTGATTTGGGAGGTTGCTGAACATTGTCTAATTCTTTTCAAATAAATGCCTTGAAACAGGTATTGAAGTAAGTGATATAAAAAGATGTCTTGGGTACAATCTGGATGTATCTCTCAATTCTGGAGACTCTGATGGACTTCAAGTCAACGGAAAAGTGAATAAGAATGATTGTATGAAGGCTGGTAGGGGTAAAACGGGTAAGTATAGCCTGACTTATGAGATTAGTAATGCTGGAGATGAATGCAAAAGGCACTTGAGCCCTCTTGCCGTGTTTGTATTGTCTACTCTAGTAGACAAAGCACTGAAGGACTGCTTTGAAGCTGTATATGGTGATGCATGCCTGTTACCGCAGCATTAAGAAGGTAGAGACAGGAACATGGAGAATTCAAGGCCAGCCTGGGACCCATAGCAAGACGTTGTGTCCAAAAAGCAGCAACAAAACAGACCAAAGTTATCGTTGCAGCTGTTTCTGAACCACACTAAACACAGAGAGACCATAAATATATATTTGTCAGAGCTACAGATAATATTTGTATAATATTATCATGCAGGTTGGTGGGGCAATGCTCTCAAGACTGGCATTCACAAGGAGCATATCTTGGATCCCAATGTTTATTATGGAAATTGTACTTATAATGTATATTGCATGGATGTTTTTGTTTACTCACATATTTATTATAAGGAAGAAAAGTAACCTTGACAAAAGTTTCCTATTTCCTCCTTAATTTTTACCAGGGTTTGAAACGGCCTGGTGGCAATTTCATATCTATTAACAAAGAAGTTCAAGGCCATCTACTCAGCCCAAACATTCTTTTGACTTCACAGGCCTACTCTCCTTAATATCAAATTACTGCATACATTTCTAAAGTTACAAGTCACAAAGTATACATATGGTGTAAAATGCATATGTATGTATACATATGATGGTAAATGATGAATTATCAGCATACCTAAGCCAACTGTACATTTGGGGGGTTTTTTTGTATGGTTGCCAGTCCTGAGGCTTGAACTCAGCACCTTTTAGCTATTCCTAAGCTTTTGTCCTAGCTAGCTAGCACTCTGTCACTTAAGCCATAGCTCCACCTCCAACTTGTTGATGGTAAATTGGAGATTAAGAGTCTCACAGTCTCTCCTGCCCAGGCTGGCTTCAAATCACAATGTTCAGATCTCAGCCTCATGAGTAGCTAGGATTACAGGTGTGAGCCACCGCGCAGCAACTGCACATATTTTTCCCTTCTTTTTTAAAAATATTTTTTAAATTTTATTTTTGATTGTTGGGGTAATAGATAGAGGGGTTAAATTTACATTCATCAGGTAGTTGGTGCATTACTTCTCATACATTGATCCCCCTTCTCATGTTTTTGTCCCCATTTTCCTCCCCGGCCCACTCCCAATCATCTTGTTTCCCCCCTTTCCTTTCCTATTTCAAACAAATAAATGTATATACAATATACCAGGTAACAAAGTCAGATACAGTAGTAATATGAGATTAACCAAAGGTCAAAAAAAAGAGAAGAGAAATAACATAGTACATTAAGAACAACTATCACACAAGCTCTTGTTTCCATATCCTAGAGATCCTTTCATTTAGTCTCATCCTATATGACCTTATGTACCTAGGTTTTGCGCTATTGTAATCCTCTGCTAGGAGAGTCCTAGATGTGTACTAATTATTACAAATGAGGGAAACCATTGGGCCTATGTTCCTTTGAGTCTGGCTTACTTCACTTAATATGGTTTTTTTCCAAGCCTTTCTACTTCCTTACAAACGGGGTGATGCCATTCTTTCTGATGGCAGCATAGAATTCCATTGTGTATAAATACCACATCTTCTTGATCCAAGCATCTACTGAGGGGCATCTGGGTTGCTTCCATATCTTTGCTATGGTAAATAGTGCTGCAGTGAACATCATTTGCACATATTTTTGAGACAGCATTTTTATATGTGGCCCGAGCAGATCTCAAAATTATGATCTGCCCATCTTAGTGCTGAGATTACAGGTATGTGCCACCACTCTATTTTCTTTTTTTAAAAAAAATTGTATTTTATTGTCAAGGTGATGTATAGAGAGGTTACAGTTATATTCATCAGATAGTGGGTACATTACTTGAACATTGATACCCTTTCCTATGATTTTCTCCCAGTTTCTCCCTCTCCTTTCCAATCATCTTATTTGTCCCCTTTTCCTCCCTATTTCAAATAAATGAATAGAAGTATATATAATCAGGTACCAAAGTAAGATACAGTAATCACATGAGCTAAAACATAAGAAGAAAAAGAGAGAAAAGAAATAACTTCACACAATAGGCTATTTTCATAGTATTCTTGTTGGGGGGCCGGGAGTTTGGCCTAGTGGTAGAGTGCTTGCCTAGCATCCACGAAGACCCAGGTTCGATTCCTCAGTACCACATACATAGAAAAAGCCAGAAGTGGTGCTGTGGCTCAAATGGTAGCGCTCTAGCCTTGAGAACAAACCCAATTACAACACTCAAGCCCTGAGCTCAAGCCCAATACTGGCAAAAAAAAAAAAAAAAAAAAAGAACAGGTAATTGAAGTCTACAATTGGCAGCTGAGAAAAAGACTTGAGAGAGAAAATTACATGATTAATATTTTTAATTAAAATTCAGTAAATGCACTAAATTTAAACCCAAAGTGCTGAATACCTGTGTTCCAAATGTCATCTTGGCAACTGATCACAGAACTACCCGTCTTCCTTCTCTTCTCAGTAAACATCACCAGTGGTAACTTCATTGATGATGTGATCTCACTCATAAAAGGAGGAACGGGAAAATATGCATTTGAACTGAAGCAAAAGCTTCTCAAAGGAGCCAAGGCAATTGATGTGACTGACTTCGTAAATTGGGCCTCTTCCTTAAGCGATGCTCCCGTCCTCATTAGTCAAAAGGTAAGGAGGATTCATTTTCTTGTCAGAGCCACCACTGGTTCACATGAAGAGTTGACCATGATATGAAAGAGATGTGAACATTCAAATGCATTGCTTGTGTAGAGCCTATAGCCTATAACTAATCTACAGTAGGTAGTTTACCATATCTTCCCTTGGTTACCCTTTGTTTCCTATACATATCACATGACCACTTCTAATACAGAAGAAGCTCAGTGAAGAGGATCTTTTTCTTTATTGTTTTAAAAAGGAATGTTCATAAAGTTGCTATGAAAGCAAGAAAAGTAAGCCATTCTTATCATGAGAAGTTTCCTCTTGCTCCTCCTCCTCCCCCTCCTCTTCCTTCTCTTCCTCCTCCATCTCCTTCTCCTTTGCTTTCTCATTCTTCTCTTCCTCCTCCTCATCCGTCTCCTCTTTCTCCTCATTCTCTCCTTGTTTTAAAGATTAAGCTATGTTTTCCAGGTTGGTCTCAAACTCTTGGGCTTAAGTAATTCTCATGTCTCAGCTACCTAAGTAGGTGGAACTACAGCTATGCCACTTTTCCATCCTAAATGTAGTAGTCTTAAACTTATAAAGCCTGAGCTTGTGCTTAGTTCTAAGGGAGAAAAGTGTGTTATTATTGTAAAGACATGAATGCCATTGTTACTTAGCTTCATCTCTCTCACCAATCTTACCAAATAGTGTGTGCTTTTCTTTATTTTGTCTTTGACCCCTGATATTGTTAGACAATGTTTTTTTCCTACTTCCCTTTGTAGCTTTCAGTTTTCCACATCCACTTCATATTTTTTCCCCCTGGGTTAATCTTTACCTTTACCCATTACTTCAGTCTGATTGGCCTGAGTTTCAGAAATGTTACTTTTGCTAGTACCAATGTATCTTATTTATCCAATCTATTTAGGAAGTAAGTGAAGCCACCAAAACACTCATTTATGTGAGGAAAGAGCTCAGAAGATGAAAACTTAAATTCTTTTAGATTATAGACTTCAAATATATTCCCAAAGTAAGACACAAAGGGAGAAAGCAAATGATCAGATTAGTAGATCTTTACATTAAAAGTAAGAGCAGAAGAAGTTTCTTTTACCTTATTAAACTTTATTTAAATTCACAACCTTGTTTTGCAGAGCTGGGGACTGATTAGGGCAAGTGCTCTGAGCTACATTTCCAACCCTTAAATTCATTATCTTGAACACAGTAAGTTAAATCTATTCTGGGAGATTTAACATAAGGAAGGAATAGTGATTCAGGTAGACATTTACATCTGGATGGATTTCAAAAGTGACTTATTTTCTCCTCTCTACAAATCAAATCCAACTGTCCTTGTCCAGATGCATCAAAGGCTGTTCTCAAGGGAAGTCATGATAATAGTCCAGAGCTGACATTTTCAATCTCACGCAAATAAAGCATAGTTTTAGATGTACTGAAGCTATTTAAAGACTTTATCAACTCAACTGGCACCATTCTGCTAGATGGACTTGCACTCTGAGGCAACTGCTTATACCTCAGATTTTTAGATAAGAAGACATTTTTCCTATACGATTGGTATAAATTTCTTTAAAGTGGCCTTTTCATATCAATGAAATGATGTGAAAAATTAAACCTGAGTCCCATGGGCCATTTTTTACATTCTTATAAAAAAATTCCATACGGTTGAGAATTACGTCTTCCTCCTCCTTCTCCTCTCCCTACTTCTTCCTCCTCCTTAGCAGTCTATGAGGATGAAAAATAGCATTTATTTTATGAAGAAGCTACAGATGAGGCATACAGTATAATTATTTTGAATATCTGAAAGGAATCTAAACATACTCAATATGGAGCTATGTCAGCTTATTTGTGCTTTTGCAAGTTTCATAATAGATTAACTCCAATGGAAACATCTACAAATGGCAGAACAATAAAAGCCTTAGGGAACAAAAACATTACTTCAAAACTGTTTTTCTTAGTAGAAAGCCAAAGTTTATTAGAAAAAGATGTGAGTTCCCAGGAAAATTTCAAGAAATTCATTTTAGTCCTCTTTTGTTTGGGTGTGGGATTTTTGCTTTCAGAATTTGAGCCTGCTCTACTGATGCTACTGGGTGTCCTTCATCTTTATCTCTTTGAGTGCCGTTTATGTTCCCAGCTCTGTTTCCTCTGCAACTCTCTATTCCCGTATTTCAGATTATCTGGCCTTGACTTTCCCTTGAAGGATAAAACAAGATAATTTCCTTTTGTCACAAAATCAAAATAGCTCCACCAGACACTTATGGTGTTCTTGTTGATGTGGCCATGTTGGGGAGACATGGGAAATATGGTTGAAATCAGAATCCTGTGTACTCATCGATGAAGACTCCACTCATGGATAGTTGTGCTAACTGTATAGATGTTCTTGATATGCCTGGATGTTGACTATTCTCACTACAAAGTGTTGTACATGACTTTGCCTGCTTAAAGCATCAAGCTTCTTATTCTTTAAACGATATATTTTTGGCTAACACTTGCTCCCTTTTGATCCCTTTGATTTGATTTTTAATAATTACTATAATTTATAGAAGGGTTACATTATATTCTCCAGATAGAAGGTGCATTACTTCACAAACATGGCCACCCTTTCTCATGTTTTTGTCGCCATTTCCCTCGCTCCAGACCCTCCCTCCCTTTGATTTTAAAGTGTGACTTCCATGACAGCATTTCCGATTTGTGTGTGTGTGAGAGAGACAGAGAGTGAGAGAGAAAGAGAGTGAGAGCAAGAGCGAGGGAGAGGGAGAGGGAGAGGGAGAGGGAGCCAGACCTGAAGTTTGAATTCATGGGCTTGAGCTCTTGCTTGGCTTGGTCACTCAAAGCTGATACCCCACCAGTTGAGCTTCACCTCACATTCAGCTTTTTTTTCCTGATAATTTCAAATAACAGCTTCTCATATTTGTCTTCCTGGACTGGCTTTAAATTGTGTTCTTCAAACCTCAGCCTCCTGAATAGATTACAGGCACGAGCTACCTGCTCATGACTAGTTTTAATGACTATTATAATCTTAAATGTTAATACCACATCTGCCAATAGTAAGCATTCAATAAGCTTGTGTTGAGTTGGTGAGGAAATGATGGAAGAAAGAGCATTTTACAAGGGCTGCAGTAGAAAAAGGTCTACAAATATACTATTTGGCTTTCTTGTAGCTGTCTCCTATGTATAATCTGATTCCACCGAAAATAAAAGACGCACATCAAAAGAAACAAAATTTGGAAAGAGCCATTGGAGACTATGTTGATGAATTCAGTCCAAGAAAATGTGTCCCATGCCGGAATGGAGGCACGGCGATTCTGCTCAATGGACAGTGCCTGTGTTCCTGCACAATTGCCTTCAAGGGACTGGCCTGTGAAACCAGGAAGCAGCAATTGTCTTAGGGTGACAACTTATTTTGATGTTATAAAGAACAAAAATTGTCATGTTGGATTAATTGAATTTGAAGATTCGTTCTGAAATTCATTTGTAATAAACTAGATTATCTCTATAAGAAATAAAAATTGAGTGGTAAAAATAAATAAATCAACCCTTATGTGTCATTTTCACCTCTGTCTTTATATGTTTGAACAGGAGTATGGAAAAGCAAATTATAATTATTATCTTCTACTTGTAAAATGTTTAAAGAAGACACTTATGAAAGTAAATATCCAGCTACTCAGTCTCTAGAATTAAGAAATGTCAGCTGTTCATCAATACTTCATGTGGTATTATATCCCATTTGTTACATACAAAGCAGTAGACATACATACGTACTTCAGAATTGTCTCATTTTGTTTTGGTTTTTGAGGGAAGCAGTAATTGATCCAAAGAGTTCTTTGTATCACTTATTTTCTCCTAGGGAAAAAAAAGCTAGTTGTTATTCCCTACTTCAAACTTCACTAAACATCAGCTAAAGAAAGCTAAGATTCTGCCTTGAATTTTAAAGCTATCTCATTCCAAGAGGATCTTGATAGATATATGAATTTATCTATGATTATTACTTAGCCCTAGTCATCTCAAGATTAGTTAGTGTGATTTAAATTCCAGGGTCATCACAACTCCCATCGTTAAGCAAACACAACTTCCTGTAACAAAATGTCTGACACACTTATGTGGTTTCCTAAAATAAAGGTTTGCAGCCTCAGATTTATCAACCTATCACATGTTTATCTCTTATGGAACAATTTTTAGTATTTTTTTTGCCAGTCCTGGGGCTTGAACTCAGGGGCTGGGCACTGTACTTGGAATTTCTCAAGGCTTACCCTCTACCACTTGAGCCACACCATTTCTGGCTTTTTCTGTGTATATGGTATGGAGGAATTGAACTAGACAAGCACTCAGCCACTAGGCCAAACTCCCAGTCCCAATTTTTAGTTTCTTTTGTACTTCCTAGTGAACACAATTCAAAACTCTGATAATGGAACAATTTTTACAATTTAAGCTTCAAAATGACTAATTTACAAAATATGTAAACTCTGTCTCTCATTTACTTAAGGTGTTATTCAGTCCAGCATATGGCATTTCCAGACGCATTTACACTCGCCCAGAATCCCTACTTTTTGGTTCTCTAGGTTTTTTTCTTTCTTTCTTTCCTTTTCTCTGTATGTGGAATAGTATGATGGTTTGGGTTTTGGGGTTTTTTTTGGAGAAATATATGCTTTATTTGGGTTGATACACCCATGATGGCTTTGTTCTTTTTTTCCATATATTTTTTGTTGTAATTAATAGAATGGTTACATTATATTCACCAGATAGAAGGTTCATTACTTCACAAACATTGATACCCTTATTCATGTCTTGGTCCCCATTTCCTTCCCCCCACCCCTGCCCCTCATCTTGTTTTTCCCCCCTTCCCTATCCTATATCAAATAACCAAATATGTATATATACAATGTATCAGATAACAAAGTGAAATACTGTAACAATATGTGATAACCAAGGGAAAACAAAAGAGATGAGAGATAAATAATACATTAAAGACAATAATCACTCATTATATGGCTTGTTTTTATATCCTGGAGGTCCTTTCATTTAGTGTCATCCTATATGGCCTAATGTATCTAGGTTTTGTTCTATTGTAAATCTCTGCTAGGAGAGCCTAAGGTTTCTACTGATTATGACAAATGAGGGAAACAAGCCTATGTTCCTTTGAGTCTGGCTTACTTCACTTAATATGACTTTTTCTAAGTCTTTCCATTTCTTTACAAATGGGGCAATGTCGTTCTTTCTGACTGCAGCATAGAATTCCATTGTGTATAAATACCACATCTTGTTCATCCATTCGTCAACTGAGGGGCATCTGGGTTGGTGCCATATTTTTGCTATGGTAAATAGTGCTGCAATGAACATCGTTGTGCTAGTGGATTTAGAATGTCCTTGTTTCTGGACCATTGGGAGTCTGATGGTTTCTCAATGCTTGTTCTGTTTGAACTTCTAATTTTCCAGTTTTAAGAATCTTTTAAAATTACATTTCTACAGTTTCTATTTGGTCCTTTTTCAACCCTTTTTTTAAATGTTATTTTTTCATCCTATTTTATTTTCCAAGACTACGGGGTTTTTCTGACTCTGCCTTTTGTTTATTTAATGGATTATACTAAATTGTACACAATAGGGTATTTGTTACCCTGTCAATTCCATATATTCATTTAATGTACTTCAAGCATTTTCACCCTCTATGTAACTTCAACCATGTGGGATATATTCATATGGAAATCTCATTAAGATTCTTCCAGTATTTATGTTTCTGTCCTGCATTTCTCTAAGTCTATCAGCTTGATATCAAAGTATTCTTTTCTTTAGTACTTAGTAATTTTTACAAGGTTAGTGATTGGTGGGAATTATTTATTTTTTTATTTTTATTTTTTGCCAGTCCTGGGCTTGAGCTCAGGACCTGAACACTGTCCTTGGACTTTCTCAAGACTAGAGCTCTACCACTTGAGCCTCAGCACCACTTCCAGCTTTTTTCTATGTATGTGGTACCGAGGAATCGAACCCGGGTCTTCGTGCATGCTAGGCAAGCACTCTACCACTAGGCCAAACTCCCGGCGGTGGGAATTATTTCTTATGGGAATCTATCTTCCCTGGGTAGTAAAGACATTTGTAGGATTAATTTGCTTCTTGGGATGTCAGATTGATTTAATTGATATTATATTCATTCTTAACATAAATTTCTTGGCTCAAATTCTACATTTTGTTTTCCTAAGTAAAAAAATGGAATTCTCTCCTCCAATATTTGTTATTTTACTACTGTCCTAGTGTCTTCCAGTTGACTTTTTATACCTAACCAAAGATGGCCCATCCATTACTTGCTAAGTATTTAGACCACAATGAACTCTTTCTTGCTTTGTTTTTCTTTTCCACAAAGAACCCCTTCCAGGCTTCCATGTTTCTCTAGAAAATACAATAGAGGCCTGTCTCTATCAATCATGAGACTACAACCCCTAACATATTTTCTATTTTTCTCCATAGCACTTATTTAGCCTAAAATAATTATAAATTCCTCATCCCTTGACTACTCCAGCCTCACTCTTCATTTATCTTGTGTATTTCTATTCGTTTTAAATCAGTGGTTATTAAACTGGCTGTTAGCATCTGGGTGTGATAATACATGCCTTCGATTTCAGAATCTAAAAGGCTAATACAGGACAATTGTGTCCTTTTGGTACCAATCTGGGCTATATGATGAGATCCTGTCTGGAAACAAACAACAAAGAAAAACACAAAGCAAAACAAATGTCCATCTCAAGTCAATTAAATTAGTACTTGTCTGACTTCTTCAGCTTTCTTTTTACTTCTTTCTTCTTTCTCATTCCTCATTCATCCACTAGTTATTATTATCTGTAGCCAGGGGATAAAAACAAAACAACTTCTCTCCTAAGTCAAACCAAATACCATTTTTAACTGATTTCTCTGAGAACCAGCTCTTTGTGATGCTGTATGAACCTATTCACTTTGCTTATCCCAGAACTCTTTACATTCGCCCTTCTCAAGATGACTATCACTTCCAGCCTAGGAATACACCTACGATGCCATTTTAACCCTCATCATTCTAATCCCAGCATCTAGACAGGAAGATAAATAAAGTTTAGTACAACAGGATGGAGGAATAGATACCTGGCAGAGAGGATGACCCAAAATTGAAGTACTACTGATCATTAAAGTTCTATCTTCTCTAGAATCACCAGTCATTCCTTGTTTTAAAAAATGGAGCTGTGGGCTTCCCTGGGCCCCGAGTAGGAAAATAATAACAGGAATTGCCACGTTAAGTTTTACCACCAGATATCATCTTTGCTGGGAAGTAAAAAGTGACACATTTGATGAAAATTCTACCACCCTCTTCAGTCTTCTCTTTTGTAGGTCTACAATGCCTGTTTTTCTCCTCTTAAACTCTTATAATGTTCTCATTTTTTATTCTCTCATGAAAAGTCAGCAGTCAAGTATGCCAGGATCGCTTTTTTTCCCACAGGCAATGCCAATCTCTTGCTAATAAAACAAAATTAAATTAAAAACAGAACGTTGGTTTAAACAACCTTAAAGTAATTGCCAGACTGCTTTGTATGATTAATATATTCTGCTAGCTCTCTTCCCAAGCCTATGCCATATGATTTAGCTCTTATTTACAAAGTTGTTTCATTTGGTGATTTATGTGTATGTGGATACATGCACTTGACAGGTTCTGACCAGCACTCTGTCCTCATTATGCTCAGCTATCCCATGTAACTCTACATGTCCAGGAAGAAAAGTGTGCTATTTTGGAGCAAAAAAATTGTTTGTCTAAATCAATTTCCTCTGTATTACAAATAAAACCTACCTTCAAATTGAATACCTAGCCACATGAACTGTATAACAGTAGGCTACTCAACTAAGTAGCTGATTCAAATTGGCTCTGCAGTCTTATTCATTAGATGTCATAATACTTAGGACGTGAGGAATTTTGAAGAAGTCTGAGAACTCTAAAGAAAGAGGAGAAAGAAAGAAAATCATACAGAGAGAAATCAAAGGTATGAATGAAAGAAAGAAAAGAGAACATGGAAGAGAAGGAAGAAAAAAGGGAGGGACAAACAGAGGGAAATATGAAGGAAGGGGGGAGGCAGGAAGGGAAAGGAAGAATGAGTAGTGAAAAAAGACATGTAAAAAATGGGTGCAGTGGCTCACGCCTGTAATCCTAGCTACTCAGGAGGCTGAGGTCTGAGGATCGAAGTTCAATACCAGCCCGGGCACTAAAGTCCATGAGACTTGTCTCCACTTAACCAGTAGAAAACTGGAAGTGGTGCTGTGGCTCAAGGGGTAGGGTGTTAGCCTTGAGCTGAAGAACTCAGGGACAGTGCCCAGGCCCAGAGTTCAAGTCCCATAACTGACAAAAATAAAGAAGCATGTAATACAAAAAGGAAAATAGTAAACCATATTTATACATATACATATATATACAATAAATGCCAACAACATGCAAGTCAACATCAATCACTGTTATTCTCATAAAGTATTTCATGCATCTATAAACCTTGTTAGATTTTTTTTTAGTTCACAGAAATTTTCAAGAATGCATATGGCCGCTGAGTTTGCACAGTATATAAAATACTCAGACAACTAATTTCAAGAGCAAAATCTGAAATACTATTTTCAAGATAAAAAAAAACGAGAAAGATGCTCAGACATGAGATAGTTTTCATGTATATGTGTTACATGATATTAAAACGGTCTTTTTTAAAATGGAAATGCCAAGCCTTCCTAGTTATTAAATTAGTCCAGAGAGCAAATACTCTGCCACCAAAATACTGGATGAATTAGAAAAAAGTAAGATTTTTGCAAACGGATGTAAATGTGAACTCTGTCATTAATCCACTGTTGAAAGTGGTTTTTATACAGGAACCTCGGGGTCCAGGGACAGTTGATAAGGTAACTATGGAGGATTGCCTTTACTCCTGTGAATTACACAGGTCAAAGCAGAAAGAGCAGAGTTGAGACCAAACCCCTAGGATCTCTACCGGTAGAGAGGGGAATCTCCCCAGGCTCTTTACTACGTATTTGAAGGGAGTGCACAAGCTGATGACTGAAACCAGAGCCTGCTGTGTGCACTGAGCTGCACCACTCTCAGCTTCACCGATTTGTAATATCCTCCCAACTCCTTAGCAAAGGCCATGTAGCCGGTGAAGCAGTTTTCCAGCAGGGGGCGCCATTGAGGTGCCAGAAAGGACCCAGCAGTGATGAATAGAAGGCACAAAGTCACTGAGTCTGAGGGAGCATCACCAGAAATTGGGACAGATGTGCTTCTCCTAGATACAAGGGCTCCCGTGCTCCATCCGTTGTGTGGAGGAAGAAGACGCTGCTTAATGTAGGTGAATGAGTTGCCCTCATTCATTGGTGCTTTTTGAAGTGATACTTTACCAGTACAGGGGAAAGCATGTGAAGAAACTCCTACCACACAGTCTGAGCCATTCTCCTGAACCGCTACCATGTGGGGCCATTATCAAAATGGCCAAAGAGGCTAAAGAAGTATTCCTAAGACTTGAAGGGTTAAGGTTGTCAGAGTCTTGCTGATTCTTTAAACTAGCTCCTTTTTACTCATGATTCAAGCTGTTCATTCCTGCTATGGATGGCAGATATATGCCTGTTGGCTCACCAGTATTTCAGGTGGTAGGCAAAGGCCTTTGACTGCAGTGGAATCTAACAACAGCAACTTCTTAGCTAGTCCCCAGCAGTTATATATGACAAACAGGCAAGCTATCTCAGTCTAGTTTTTCATAAATTAAATGATTTTCATATATGCACATGATTTATGGTATAAATATTTCTGAGCTTCCCTTCACTCCAAACTTATTCTCATTAACTATTATCCTGCTAAGAGTAGCAGAATGGAACATGAGAAGGGAGTAGTGTGGCTATTTAGCAAAGACAAGTTACTAAAACTGTAAGCCCTAGACATGTACAAGGATCACAGTATTTCCAGGGAATTGATGTGTTGATTCACTGAGATCATTTATGTCACTGTTGTGTCTCCAAGAAAAAAGCAATAAGGCTGCTAAGGGCTCTTTGGTTCACAGAGAGCATCTCCCTGCTGTGTCCTCACACAAATAAGCTTCTTTGTGCCCTTTTCCTGAAGGCATTAATTCCATTCACAAGGCCTCCACTCTTGGGAACTCATCATCTCCCATCACATAGAGATGAGATCTCCAGTGTATGAATTTGGGGAAGAAAGAAAGTCATGACATAATGCTGCCATATAACATAAATATGTACTACTCTGGTGAAGGGTGGTGGTACATATTGTAATTGCAGACTTCCGAGGCCGCAGAAGGAGGATCACAACGCTGAGGCCAACCTGGCATATGTACAGTAAGACTCTATCTCCACAAACATTGCATGTAAAACACTGAAAATATAAACACATTTGATGTTTAGCATTGGAAATATAAATGCAATAGTGTTTCAAGCATTTTGTCAGTGTCCTGTTCACTGGCATCAAGTATGCTTTCATCGTTGTGTGACCACCTCCAGAGCGCTTTCTTACTCTGAAACTGAAAGTCTCCACCTGTGAAGCAATAACTCTCTGTTCTCCACCCTTCCATCCCAGGAACCACTATTTACCACTACTCTATCATCTCTTTCTATGAATTTATCTATTTCAGGTGTCTCAAATAAGTGGCACCATAGAACATTTGCATGATTTGACCTATTCCATTCAGTGTAATGTATCAAAGATAATCTATGCTGTGGCATATATCAGATTGTAATTTATTTTTGAAGCCAAATAGTAATAAGTCACAGTTTTGTTTTTCTCATCTATCATAAGACACTTGAGTTGTTTTTTCTCCTCTGAATAATACTGCTGTGACACTGGGTATGGATTATCTCTGAGTACCTGCTTATGTTTCCATTTGATATATCCAGAAATGAAGTTGTTGTTTAATTTGTTTGTTGAGGAATACCATACTTCTTTCAACAGTAGTGTACCACTTTATGTTATTGCTAGTAATACCCCCAGGCTTCCAATTTTTTCTTATCTTACTTGCTAAGTGGAATTTTCTGTTTTAAGTTCTTTTAAATGAATGGGTATGGAATGATAGCCCTACTGGTTGTAAAGTAGTACATTAATATGATATTAATCCAAATTTCCCAAATTATCAGTGATAGTGGGGATCTTTTCATTTGGTTATTGGGATAATATATATTCAAGTCTCTTCACTGTTTTAAGCTAAATAATTTGTTATGTTGATGTTTAGTTATATAAGTTCTTCTATGTTCTGGATACTAGTCCCTTATCATATATATCACATGTTTTATATAAATATCATGTTTTTTCTATTTTAATAATATCATTGATTATAAATATATTTTATCTTTTGTTAGCAGTTAATCATTTTTTTATTTTAATGTAGAAGGGTTACAGTTATATTTGCCAGGCAGGAGGTGCATTACTTCTCACACATTGATACCCCTTCTCATGTTTTTGTCCCCATTTCCCTCTCCCCACTATTTCCCCTCATCTTTTCCCCCCTTCCCTTTCCTATTTCAAATAAACATATAAACATATATACAATATACCAAGTGCATAAATATATTTTAATATGATGTAGTCTAATTTAACTATGCAGTGCCTAAGCTATTGGTATTATATCTAAGATATCATTGGACCCAAGGTTTTCCCAAGGTTTTCTCTAAGGGTTTTATAGCTTTATTAAGTCGTATTTTAAATCTTGGATCCATTTTGAATTTTTTTGCAAGTCCTTGGATTTTTCTCAAGACTAGAGCTCTACCACTTGAGCCTCAGCACCACTTCTGGCTTTTTCTAAGTATGTGGTACCAAGGAATCGAACCCAGGTCTTCGTGCATACTAGGCAAGCACTCAACCACAGGCCAAACTCCCGGCCCCATTTTGAATTTTTATAGGTATAGCAAAAATATCTAATTCATTCTTTTGTATATCAAGACCTTCCAACATCATTCATCAATTAGTGATTTTTAAATTAAGAGGTAGCTTGACAAAGTCAACTTCTAATAGGCTAGAGGAAATAGACTTGGTATGGCACTGAGTCATTTGACAAATTATGTTTTAAAATGTTAACTGAAGAACGCACAATTGAGCCTATTTGCACCTGTACTTAATTGACATTGAGACAGGACCACTTTACTTTTATCACCTTCTCGGAATCTTTTAAACCTTAATACACACCTGGATATTGTCCGACCTCTCTGTTCTAACCTTCCCACTACCAAGAAAATAGGAAGAAAGGAAACAGAAAGGGCAGGTAAAAAGAAAGACAGGGAAAAAGGAAAAGAGAAGGGAATAAAGAGAATATGAAAGAGACTTTTTTTCTTCTACTCATTAAGGTATAAATTATCATTACGAAATTATAATAATCAATCTTAACTATTTAATTCCCAAGTGGCAGTTAAATTATTTCTTGGAGACCCAACAGTAGAAAAGGATTACATTTAGATTCTGTTTCTGAGGGGGAAAAATATGTAAAGATGGAAGAATTAAGTCACTGGGAAGAAAATAAGACTCAACGACTCACAAAGCTTTGCATTCTTAAAGAACCAAAGACAGAGTAGGACAGAAATTATGATTAAAACAGCAAAAAGAAACAAGAAAAGTAACTGAGAATATGGAATTCTTTAATCTGTGACCTTTGTTTCTGCTCTCCAAGTTGAGTGGACATTGGATTGCTAAAAGATTGTTTTTCCATTGTCCTAGTTCAGAAGTCCTTTGAGAGTTTTGTAGACATTTGTTGGGATTTAAATTGTTACCATCTGTCTTGAGTTTAAATGCAATTTGCTCATCCTGTTTGAAATATAGTAAGGGAAGGAAAGGTAAGTTAATTTTTCACTTAAGTTGATTAGTAAGCTATGTCTTCCAAATTTTCGATGCTCTTAAAGATTTAAGACTTTTTTTTTGCCTCAATAGCAAATAAAGGAGTAGGAAGGTTAGCTTTGTTTTTAGAACAAAAAGTGAAAGAAAAAAGGCCAAACCAAGGAAGTACCTGGTTATCTCCACACTGCCTGCTTAACCATGACTGTTCTGGTTGTGGCTTTTTCTTCCTGTTACTTCCATTTGGGTATTCCATATTTAGCCAAGCACTAGAATTTCCTTGTATTTCTAAAAGTCCACTTCTCCAGTCTGAATTGTGTTTTGTTGACATTGTTCAAATGCACATTGATTTTTAAAAAATAGTTAAACTTATAGAACAATGACTTCAACTGATATCATGCTGTCTAGCCAGAAAAATTGAAAGGGTCATTTAACATTTCTGTTTCAATTTCATGACCAAGGATATCTCGCAACATCTGGCAATGTTATACTCAAGGATTCTCATGCAGGCTTCAAGGGAGGCTGCATGATGCAATATAACTATGTATAGATAAACTACATGTATATATATGTATGTAAACTACATATTGCTTTAATCACATTCTAAAAAGAACGTAGGCACAAAGAAGAGTTTTGTTTTATTTTGTTGATGCTACTGTATGATGATAGGGTAACAAACAGAAGCTAGTACGAACATTAACCCTCACTGAAGGAGATACAAAACCAACATATCAGATACAACCAGGGAGTCATGAAAGACAGATGCATTAGAAGACTACCGTTTTAGGGACTAGTTTATAGAAGTCCAAAAATAATGAGGAGCTGGCTAGCAGCATAGACTTCTGGAGAGTGGTGTCATCAAGATCCCCTGATTCTCCTAGACCCTATCTTCTCCCTGTGAGGACATGTGCTGGGGATATATGGAAGACACTCACTTGCTTCTTCCTGCAAATGCAAATCACTCGGGTTAGAAAGAGAAAATTGTGTAAGAACTAATAGCTTACTAACCTTCTATGGTAGCGATTTTAACCATGTATCTTGGAAAGCATATCTGATAAAAAAAAAACATTGACCATGTTTTTTTCTGTAATTCAGACTTAATATTGCTTATTTGTTTTGTCATTCCACTCAAATGAGAAAATATAGTAGACTGCTGGACAACCATGGTACTCTTGATGAAAATGCTTGAGTGTTTTATTATAGGTATCAAGAGGCTCCACTGCCACCATCACCCCAGATATTTGTACTTTTCATATAAAAAGAGTAAAAATAGTTTGTTGGCATTTAACTAGCATTGTTCTTTGTAATCTATGAACGGGGATACATCTGATGAATGTCAGAATTTCCAGAGTAAAACAGAATGATATTTTCCCAATACCAAATATTTTTGCAGTGTCTTTTTACCATCCAGATATATTTCTCAACCTCTGCATCTTCACATTAAATATGGGACTGTTGAAAGACTGATCTGTTATACAAGCTTGACTTTTAACAGTCATCAGTAGAAGAAAGTTGTTGCTATAGTATTCATGCAATTTACACCGTGCCTTTGTATGTGCTCCTAGCTTTAACAATTCTTAGAGTTACTGCTATGGATCTGGAAGGGTAGGTAGGTAGTATCAAGTTATCGTTGTGTAGTTGTTATCTGAGGTTTGAAAGCATATTCAACTTATAAAGAAGTCACCTTAGCATAGGTAGAGTAGTTTGAGATTATGTCCATGGTTTTTACATAAAAATCTTGGCTTCATTAAATTGTATGAATTGTAAAGTAAGCATCATTGCAGTTTCGGAATTTAGCCTCATTTTCAAAAGCTGAATCACATTCTGTGTCTAGAATTAATGTTAAAGTGGAGGACCACTACCATGTTAGCTCTGTAGGTGTAATTTTTGTTGTTGACTTGTCTGATGACGTTTTGAAGTCATGATCACTCGTGTTACCTCAACTTCACTTGTGGTTAATCCTTTATTTATAAATTCTTTTAAATTATGTTGGTTTCCTGTCACCAACCAATGTGTCTAGACCTCCCCCATTTTTACATCCCCCCCAGCATCCTGAATGACCACCAAGAGACAGACTCATTTCACCATTGCCTGAACAAAAAGACTTTCCTGGAATGCAAATGTATGAAGGGAGAATGTGTGCCCCACTGTTTGAGGATTAGAAACAGTTTGCATTTTCTGAACTACGCTCCCTTCCACTAGCAAAAATTATTTCAGAATCCATTCAGTGCTGGCTTTATCTCTGTACCTGACATCTCAGTGTGACTCATCATGTCTGTTCTACTTCTGGTTTCATCTTCCTGCTCGGGGAGTCGTGTATTCAATTGATCTCACAGGAAATGCACTAACATATGGAGTATTTGATATGATTTTGAAACGAAGCAATTATGTTCCAAAAACTAAATGTGGAAGTATATTGGTGAAAATTTAGAAAACAAAAAGTAAACAGAAACATAGGCTGGTTAACTTTTAAGAGTTGGAAACAATAGGCCTAGCTTTCTTATTCTAGCAAAATATGTTGCTTAAGTGTGTTTGAGAGATTTTTAAATTTATTTCTGTAACAAAGAATTGGCAACATTTAACAATGAATTTACATTTAGGCGGAATTCAGAGGTCTGAATGGAAATTCAGAGTACTCCTAGCGAAACTGATCTAGTTGGTTATACTGCCTAGTACTGGCTAACATTTTTATTATTGTGTTAAGTTATTGTGGCCAGTACTGGGACTTGAACTCAGGGCCTGGGCACTGTCCTTGAGCTTTCTACCACTTGAGCCACAGCACCACTTCTGTGTATGTGGTACCAAAGAATCAAACCCAAGGATATGTGCCTGCTAGGCAGGCATTCTACCACTATGCTATTCTCCCAGCCCCTATTGTGTTCACTTTGATTCACTGTTTGGCGTAGAGAAAATAATTATAGGACCACTGCAAATAAACAATTATGTGATGATACATGATCAAAACATATTGATAACTTAGTTAACCATCAGGTGTCCTGAACTTTCTGCAAGGCTGGCCTGGTTATCACTTACTAATGCATCACCTGCTTTTCACTTTAGGACAGGCTATCAATCAAGCAGGTACATCCAAATCAAGTGGAGGACCTACTTTAATCCCACAGTCTAAGGGGAAGGATAGGAACTGAGATATTTTAAAAGCATGTCGGGTGGTTTGAAGGTGCGGCTGGTTTAAGGACAATGCTTTCAATCTGCAGCTGGACCTGCATAGTTAAACTCTGTTCCAACATGTGATTCCTAGTGCAAGAATAGCTCCTGGGTCCCTTTCAAGGATATTATCTGCTAATGTATTCTAGCTAAAGCTTGGCTTCCATACTTTTGACTTGCTTTCATCTTCCTTTCCTATATATTCATTGTTATTATGAGCCAGAGAAGGTGCAATTTCAGATTCCCGACTACCCAGCTAGATTCTGACTCTGCCCCTAAGTAGCAGCTTTCTAAAGAGGTTGTTTCTTCTTTGTTTTTATTTTTGTTTTTAATGTAATGTATGAAGTTATTTCTTTTTTCTGTCATTCCTCCCCTTTGGTTTGTTCCCCCCGGTTGTCATTATTTTTTTATTTTTGTGCCCTGTGTCTTGTATATATGTTTCTCTGATATGGGAAAGGGAGGGAGAATAACAAAATGGTGAGACGAAGGACAAAAGGTAAACCAATGCAACAGCAATAATCACAAGACACTATGTTGGAAATGAACTTTACAACTTAGGGTGGTTAGGGAGTCGGGGAGAGGACAGGAGGAAAAGTGGGAAAAAAACAAGGGAGTTGGTAACGATAATTGATATGAAATGTACTCATTACCTTACTTATGTACCTGTAACTGCTCTGCCATCACTCTTACAATAAAGAAAAACAAAATTGAATTTTAAAAATATCTGAAGTGTTTAGAATTTGCTCCCTACCAGGGATTCAACAATGACACTGTCTATATTTCTAATTCCCACTTGATTTTGAAAATGGTTTCATCTTAAGGAATAAATACATCACTGTAGACCTTTTCTCTTTTGCAAAGAAAAAGTTTATATAAACAGTAGTAATTAATATTAGGTCAGCACCAAGTGCAAATATGTGGCAGTCATCTCTGGAGACACATTAAAAGACTTAAAACCTGATCTAGAAAGCCAGGTGCCAATGACTCACACCTGTAATCCTAACTACTCAGGAGGCTGAGAAATGAGGATCATGGTTCAAAGCCAGCCTGGGCATGAAAGTCCATGAGACTCTTATCTCTAATTAACCACTACAAAACCAGAAGTAGAGCTGTGGCTCCAAGTGGAAGAGTGCTAGCCTTGAGCTGAAAAGCTCAGTGACAGCGCCCAAGCCCTGAGTTCAAGCCCCGTCACCTCCAAAAATGAATAAGTAAAAGTAAAATTAATCAATTATTTTAAAAAGACCAAGAAATTTTTAACCCAAAACTAAGGAATCATCTAGCCTACTTTTCTTTATAGGGAAATCATGACCTTTGCCTTTGAAATTACTTTATTATCAGGCTATGTATTTAAAACATAGGAACTAATTCCATGTATTGTGTAAAGGTACTATAAATTATTTGGAAAAAGGACAGCTCAGACATAGTAAGAAAACTCCTAACTGAAGCATATCCAATTCAGCAAAATGAGAGATAGAAGCATTAAATGCTGACAAAAATGATCTCCAAATTAACATGCAGATTGTTATATAACCTAGTTTCTGAATGAAATAAATGGCATTCCACAAAAGCTTATGAATATGTCAACCATCTATATATTATATATAATATGGGTTTTAATATATTTAGAATTGTTTATTAAAATAATCATGGTTCATTTATTCTTTTTAAAGATTGTAATTATTTCCTATGATGTTAAAATAGAAAACTTGAGAATCTGAGAAAAGTATATACTACCTCTGGCCAAAAAGACCATTATTATTTTAGTGTAGGTCCTAGATGGATAAATTAGATACATACATACATACATACATATATACACAGACACACAAAACTTCCTACACATACCCATACACATACAAACTCACACATCTATCCCAAAATATAGATTTTTAAATAAAACAGTTTAGTAAATGTACACAGAATTCAATAGTCAGATACTTCTATTGAAGTTTTATGTCTATCTCGCAGACTTTAAAGTTTCAACTATTTCTGTACTTGTGTTATTAAAATAAAATAACAAGATAAACCTGGCCAGTTATACAAATGCTGAGGACTGAGATAACATGCAAATATAGCCTAACATATCAATGTGTGAAGGCTGGGCAGACCTCACAGCGCAGTAAAGGAAGTACACTCTTCAGACTAAGTTGCACATTCACTGCCTGAGTGACAGCATCTTCAGGGTCTCTGTGTGCCAGGCGCCTCTGCTCTGTTCGATAAAAACAATGGTAAGTTATAGATTTTATGACTCACTTTGGTCTCCTGGTGAACTTGCTAAGCTTCTCTATGCAAAGAAGAGGGGATGGGATGCTTCTTGTCCATGTCTTCTGAGCCTCTGGAATTTTCACTTGTCTGATTGTTTCTCCCTCGGCACAGGAAACTGCTGTATCATTATTGTACGGGTTGAAAGGAGTTCCCTTTTCTATGTCTAGCTGTCAGAAGAGGAAGAACAGTGTTTGACAGAAAGAAATGTTGCATTGTCTGTCTTTGCCTCTATGGAGTGCTAGGTGCCAGTCCAGTAACAGAGTCCCATTTCTAGGACCATCACTTTGAATTTCAGAAGAGGGTTCCAGTAAGAAATACTGGGCAGTGTTCGGTAGATGGTTCCCACTCAGATAGCACAGGAGATGTTGCAGAAAAAAAGAGAATTATTTTGTTTGAAAAAGGTATTTCATTATTTTGATTACTGAAAGAAAACAGTGCCTAAGTAGTCCCAATCTGAGGGAACGGTTGTATGTCCAAAGTCAATTGGAAGTCATTTGAAACACATTAAAATAGTGAGTAGAGGGCTAGGATGTAGGTAAATGGGAAAGTGCTTGCCCAGTAAGTGTCACATCCTGGGTCTGATCACCTGTAACCAAAAAAGAAAAGACAAAAAAATGTAGTTAAAATAGTGAATGGGTTACCATGCACCATAAACACAACTTTAACCTAAAAAGCAACTGAACTACAGGACTCATTTTCAGCCTTACAGTTTCCCATTATTTTTCTATACAACCTTGGCTCCAAGAATGTATGTGAATTTATGCTTCTTGAGTCTAGAAGACAACCAATCCCATACCATTCTCTTACCCCATCTCAGCAGCCCCAAAGACTACAGATGTGTTGTCCATTCTTGTATTAGAGAAAGGGTTTTTTTCCTTTGCTGGTGCTCAATAAGAAGGCAAAAATAAGAGAATGAAATAGAGGAGCAGAAGGGTTCATCTTTGTAGACTGGAAGCTCTTTTCCCGGCTGGGGAAAATACAGAGAATATTATCTTGTCAGGGAGATAGATGGAGGAGGACGAGAGATGGGGCTAGAGCTGCAGTGTCTAGGAAAAGTAAATACACAGTGGTGGAGAAAATGGTGGCACACAGTCTTCCCTATGTCCACCTGTAGAAGAAGCTACCACCAGAGGAGATACAATTTATCATTTCCTGTAGTCTCTTCCACAGAATATTTGGGTATAGGATTCTTAGAAAACAATTTGACCTTAATTATTGACATCCTCCTCCACAGAGTGGCATTGTGCTTTACAAAGAGCTATAGCACACGGATTTTCTAAAAGGAAACAAGACAGTAGAAGAAAAGAAACTTTAACTGGGCAGTGAGAGTTAGTATAATAGATTAGTAATGCTTTTTCCTAACTGGTTACTTTTTTCTTATTGTGAAAGTAACACATATTCCCAAGAAAAATATTTTAGAAATATAGATATACAGAAATGAATAAATGAGCCTTGTCTATAATCTTTCCACCTGATGGAAAATGATTCATATTCTTCTAAAATTGCATCGTGTGTGTGTGTGTGTGTGTGTGTGTGTGTGTATGTGTGTGTGTGTGTGTGTGTGTGTCTTAGTACATGAACTCAGGACCCCCTTGCTTTATTTGGCTCTTTTGCTCACAGTTGGCATCTTCTCACTTGAACCACATCTTCAGTTTCAGCTTTGCTGGTTAACTAGAGCCATTTAAATTTGTCTGCTCACACTGGCTTTGAACTTCAATCCTTAGATCTTAGTCTGCTGAATAGCTACAATCATAGCCATGAACCACCAGTGCCCAGCTTAGAATATATATTTTATAAACTTGAGTTTTAGCATTATTATTATACCATTCCTTCTTCTGATTTTTATTCAAATATTCTGAAAGAAAACTGTTGGCATATCACTTAATGATAAACCATTTTAATACATATCTAGTATTTTATAGTTTATGCAAATTTCCCATAGTATTGAAGATTTTTATAGTAACAGACTTGGACATATCAATTTTTATTATTTTTTAAAGTAGCATAAAGAATATTCTAATATACAAGATTGTCACCAGAATTCTTTTACATGTATTGCCTGATAATTTACCATTGATAGAACTATTATAAAAATACCTGATTACAAACAAGGTTACAGTAAGACTACCAGCACAGTCATGTTCATTGCAGTACTACTCACCATTGCTAAGATATGGGATCTGCCCAGATGCCCCTCCATGGACAAATGGATGGAGAAAATGTATAACAGTGTAATTTTACTCATCTGTTACAAAGAATGATATTGAATCATTCATAAGAAAATGGAAAGGCTTGGAAAAATATTAAGTGAAATAAGCTAGACCCAAAGAAACATAGATTGCATGGTTTCCCTCATTTGTGATATGTAAAATATGCCCATAAATATGCCCATAAGTGAACACAATGAGTGGTATGCTAAGACTTCTAACAAGCCACTGCTAGGCCTTAAACAAGTTACCTTCTTGATAACACATGTGACGTTTTTTATTATCACCGGCATGGAGGCATAGACACACTTACCTTTATGGATATATGGAAGATGGCCAAGGTTATTTCTTAAAATGAAATATTTTCTTTTTATTTTCTCTTTTCAACATTGTATTTGGCATTCTGCGACTAGTGAAAGACCATCTTTTCCCCTTAAATATATCATAATGTAATCAAAAGGTCTCTTTTCTAGTTTCTTACACATTGATTTTTCTGCAGCAATTGTGTTCTTTCAAAAGTCACTTAAGCTGGGCATGGTGGCTCACTCCTGTAATCCTAGTTACTCAGAAGGCTAAGATCTGAGGATCAAGGTTCAAAGCCAGCCGAGGCACAAAAGGACTTGAGACTCTTATTTCCAATTAACCTCTAGAAAATGGGAAATGGGGCTTGGCTCAAGGGTAGAGTGGTAGCCTTGAGCTGAAGGCCAAATTCAAGCCAAATTCAAGCCCTATGACCCCCACCCACACAAAAAAAAAAAACCACTTCACTTAAGCTCTGATTTGTGTCCTTAGAGCCAAGGATGCCGATGTTGGTAGAAATTGTACATAGTAAGATGCAACTACAAAACATCTAAAACAGGGCAGGTATTGAGGAATGTTGGTCTCCTTCCAACCTCAAATGTATAGCTTCTTAAGGAGCCATAGAACTGCCACAAAACACAAGAGGCAGATAATCTTGGCAGTCAGTACTGGCATCTAAGAAACACCATTCCCAATAAGACCCCTAAGCTCCACAGACATGCACAGCCGTCTCCCATTTTATAGCTGACTAGGTGGAACTTGCTCCCACAAACACAGCTACTAAACAGTGGGACTGAAGTTTAAGCTCAGTTCTGACTGTTCTCAAAATCTGCACTTCCCTACATTATTCTGCATAGTGAAATGAGCAGTTATGTGGAAAATTGTCATCTCTGACCAATCCAGATGCCCCTCAGTAGATGATTGGATCGATAAGATGTAGTATTTATACACAATGGAATTCTATGCCGCCATCAGAAAGGATGACATCGCCCCATTTATAAGGAAATGGAAAGACTTGGAAAAAATCATGTTAAGTGAAGTAAGCCAGACCCAAAGTAACATAGGCTCACTAGTTTCTCTCATTTGTAATAATTAGTACAAAACTTGGACTCTCCTAGTAGATCATTATAATAGCTCAAAA
The DNA here is from genome assembly GCF_031878675.1 of Megascapheus bottae. Lineage (NCBI taxonomy): Eukaryota > Metazoa > Chordata > Mammalia > Rodentia > Geomyidae > Megascapheus > Megascapheus bottae. Next base: position 62,966,075 of record NC_143512.1, read on the forward strand.
CCTAGGTACATAAGAACATATAAGATGAGGCTAAATGAAAGGACTTCCAGGATATAGAAACAAGAGTTATATAATGAGTGAATGTTGTTCTTAGTATACTATGTTATTTCTCATCTCTTTTGTTGTCCCTTGGTTATCCTCATATTGTTACAGTATCTTACCTTGTAATCTGTTATATTATGTATACATTTTTATTTGTTTATTTGAAATAGAAAAGGGAAGGGGGAAAACAAGATGAGTAGTGGGGTGGGGGGAGGAAAATGGGGACAAAAACATGAGAAGGGATATCAATGTGTGTGAAATAATGCTTCTTCTATCTGGCGAATATAACTGTAACCATTCTGTTAATTACAATAAAAAAGAAAATTGTCATCTCTGGCTGAATTGGATATCAACTATCACAGCTGCTTCTGCCACAGCCACATGCAATTTTTCAGATTGTTCACTGCATTGGAATCTCACAAATGACACTGGAATGGGTGAGAAAAGAGGTTGCTAGCTTTGGGTTTCTTCACCCCAGAGCTCTGGTGAGGGGTTTAAATGGTTAACCATCTCCCTTCAAGCTCATGTTCATTTGCTGTGTTACCAGTGACTTGGCTCCACCTTTACTAGCGCTATACTGAGCTCCATGGCTTCTTTCTCAGGCCTCCTGCCTGAGGCTGGGGCTGTGGTGATGGGAAAGTGATCTCCCAGTCACAACAGTGTAGGGTACTTGGCACATTATTAAGCCAACTGGCATCTAGTCTGGTTCTTATATCTTGGCTCTGGGCTGTATCGAATTCAGAGTCTCTCAATGTAAGCATTTTGTGAACTATAAGGTGTTTACCAGCGTTATGGGGGCTCTACAGACTAGACATCAATGACACGTGCTCTTCCTCAGTTGCTATAACAGAGCACTTCCAGACATTGTATACCACAAGGAGGTAGACTTCCCCAACGCACTCTCAATAGTATATCATTTAATCTCCTTATGTTTGCTTTATAAGTCATACTTTCCACACCTGACCAAATGCTATATACTTTTTAAAAACATGACCTTATTCATAATTTTGTCAGAGTTTTTATACATGTTTCTTTTTAAACTCAGGGAGTATATAAAATCAGAATTCACAATAATGTATTCTGTCCTCAGATTTGATCTACAAAAACTGATACGCTAACCCTAAATTCAATGGTTATGTAAATTCCTGGCAAAGACTAAAAGAAGTGGAGTTGATATAAATACCCAATGAAATTGATCTATAACAGACATTGTTATGAAAAAAGTTCAGAGAGAAATCTTGTAAAAAAAACAGTTTGATAAGACGATAAGACATTTGGGAGTTTGAGTACACATGAATATATTTTGATTTGTCAATGTATGGACACAGTCCAAAAAAAACCTACTAGAAATATGATGACTACAACTTTGAAAAGAGATAGAATGAATTTACTTTATCACAAGAGGACATTAAACCAAAAGAAACTAATTTTATCACAATCGAATGAGATAGCATTTCAGAGTTGGGAGGGGCTTTTTGGTAACAGAGCATAGGTATCCACGGGTGAAACACATTCACTGCTTAAATCAGTCACCAAGCAGGTCAGGGAGGATGACATCGGGAGCTATCAATTAACAAGCAGAAAAAGAAAAGGAATAATGGAGGGCCGGGAGTTTGGCCTAGTGGTAGAGTGCTTGCCTAGCACGCATGAAGACCTGGGTTAGATTCGGTACCACATACATAGAAAAAAGCCAGAAATGGTGATGAGGCGCAAGTGGTAGAGCTCTACCCTTGAGAAAAAGACCAAGGACAGTGCTCAGGCCCTGAGTCCCAAGTCCAGGACTGGCAAAAAAAAAAAAAGGAATAATGGTAACTTCTGATTTTTAAGATGGTTTCAGTTAAACCATCAGAGCAAGATATTGTTGAATTTGATAAGCAGAACAAGGAGAAAGGAAAGGAATTTTCAAAAAGTAGCACAAAGAAGCATTTTTGACAGCATGTTTGGCATGTTATTCCTTACTTGAGTCTTTTAAATTCTGTTTTTCTCACTATTCTTCATTCCATATGGGAAGTCCTTCTGTGTAATTTATGTCATACACAGCCCCTCCCCTCACACACAAACGAGCATTTCTAGGAAATGATGCTTTTATCCATAAGAAACTGGCTTCTTTTTTCTTTGGCTTCATTATAGACAGGTGGTTAATGCAGATACTGTGGGAAAATGCCTTCTTGGGTAAGAGACTGGTAAACCTAGAAACCACTATGAAAAATCATTCAGTCTTTGTGTTTGTAATATTTTATATTATTATTTTCAGTATTACTTCTATAATTTCAAACTGTTTTTCTAGAGTTCAGGAGGTCTATTTTGAACCGAGTGGCCATAAAAGTATTTTTAAGGATGAAAAGTATCTATGAAGGAAGAATTCATTTGACAGTGTTCTGTGTTAGCTATTCAGTACAGAGTGAGGAAGAGATCTGATGGCAATACAGGGCTCCTTAGAACTACAGGTTGAATGAGGGAACTTTGCCGCCTTGGTAAGTTCTCAACTTTCCCAAGCCCCTCTTGCTTCCTCAGAATGAAGGCTGAGTCAGTGTTTTGTATCATTTCATTCAAGCATCCTATACAAGTCACTCTGTGTTCTCTGTTTATTTCCTATAAACTTTGGAACTGATGACCCCAAAAGCTTCCCTTTTCAACTTTAATATTCAAGGTCAAAAGAAATACACAGTTGTGGATCAAGAGAGTCAGAATAAGGCTTGGGTAAATAAGGCTATGGCTCCAGTGGTAAAGCACTAGCCTTAAGATAAAGAGCTCAAGGGCAGCGCCCAGGCCCAGAGTTCAAGCTCCAAGTCAGACCAAAAACAAACAAACAAACAAAAAGAATAAGGCTTGGTGAACTTTTTCTTCTAGATAGGCAGCTAATAGGAAGCATGCTTATATTACAAGTAGAATTTGCTCTAGATAATGAGACATAAAGGTATATCAATCTCATGGGTAGTAATGGGCTAGTCTTTTTTTAATGTATTTTATTGTAAAGTTGAGTACAAAGGGGTTACACTTACATAAGTAAAGCAATGAGTACATTTCTTGTAGAACATTGTGGCCTGGTCTTGAGTGTGTGCATACACAGGAAATTCTGAGGTGATTAAAATTTGCCATTAAAAGGATATTGAGGCCTATAGCCAATTTTGAAATACTCTCTCCCCTCCAAAAAGAAAAAGATGAATGGATAAATGTATAGATGTGATTAAGTACAGAAATGTGAACAATGGTAGAGTTTGTATGTGAATATATTGAGATTCCCTTTCAACTTCAATTTCAACCTTTGTATATGCTTGAAATTTCTTGCAATAAAATGTGAGAGAGGGGAATATGTCTAATAGACTGTGAAGGGAATTTGTTGATTGCTCTATATTCTTTACTTGTATGTGTAGAGAGCTGTCAATTATCATTTAATGAAAGGTGAACTTTGAATCTGTTCCCTTTCAATGTAAAAGGCCTTATCATTTTCTTCTCTAGTACAAGTGAGATGCAGGAGGATGAATTTTTTTCAAAAAATATAGGAAAGGGGCCTGGAGTTTGGCCTAGTGGTAGAGTGCTTGCCTAGCATGCATGAAGACCCGGGTTCGATTCCTCGGTACCACATACATAGAAAAAAGCCAGAAATGGTGCTGAGGCTCAAGTGGTAGAGCTCTCTAACCTTGAGAAAGTCCAAGGACAGTGTTCAGGCCCTGAGCTCAAGCCTGTGACTGGCAAAAAAAAAAAAGGAAAATATAGAAAAGGTAAAATCCAAGTATCTGAAAATAATCTCTAACAGAAATTTGTAAATGTTTTTCTAGACATCACTAGACAGAAAACTTTTATGTGTCTACCCTTATTTGTTCTTGTTCTTCTCTACTTCCTTACTGTAGAGCAAGTCAGACACTTCCTTTAATACTTGGCTACAACTTCCTGCTGTATATAGAACTCACCACTCACTCTGCTTTCCTTTAATCCCTTCTGTCTGCTCCTGGCCTCCTCTAGTCTCTCTTGAGCATTTCTCTGGTTAATGCCCTGAAATTCTCATCAAGCACTTTTAAGCTGAATTCATTTTTCCCAGTTTGCATCTGGTAGGCCAAAATACGTTTGCTGAGGGACTCATAATTTTACAAAAGGTTAATTTGATTAAAGCAAAGCCATATTTCTAATAAGGGACCAACCATGTCAGCAAAATTCTCCCAATCTAGATAGAAATGAGGGCATCCATGCCAATCCATTTGTGTGAAATGAAGAGATAGCTTTTAGATCACAATTGTACCACTCAGATTTCTTATTCTAGAAATTAAGAGTGATCCTCAGGAAGATTGGTTTATGTTTATTTGGTTTGGTTTGGTTTTCTTATTGTTCTTATTGAGTTGAGTTTTGTTTTGGATTTGTTTAGGGTTTGGGTTTGGGTTTTAGTGGTTGCTTGGACTTTCGGTTGGCATTTTTGTTTTGTTTGGGGTAGTTCCTTTTGTTGGTTTTGATGGTATTGGGGTTTTAACTCAGAATCAGATGCTAGTTAGACGCATGCTCATTTGATCTGTATCAACCCCACTCCCATCCTATTTTTATCTGTTTGAAGGTTTTTGAGACAGGATTATGCTATGTCCAGGTTGAACTTTAAGCTGGTGATCCTCTTGCCAGCCTCCCTCATGAAAAGTTGGTTTTGTTATTTTTTTTGTTTGCTTGTCTTTTGCCAGTCCTGGGCCTTGAACTCAGGACCCAGCACTGTCCCTGAGCCTCTTTGTACTTAGGGGTAGCACTCTTCCCACTTGAACCATAGCACCAGGTCTGGCTTTTTCTGAACAGGATGTTGAAGATAAAAGTCTCAGAGACTTTCCTCCTTGGGCTGGCTTCAAACCAAGATCCTCAGATCTCTGACTCCTGACTAGCTAGGATTACAGGCACGAGCCATTAGTGTCCAGCTCCTCATGCAATTTTTGCTTGGATTTTGTCATTACCATTTTCTCAACGCACATGATGAGTGATAGACATCCATCTCTGTGGGAACAGGCAAGGTTCTGGGTCTCCTCATCCCCAGAAGGGACTTTCAGTAATGGGTTGAGAACAATTTTAATTCATGGGTATAAAACGATGCATGTGTGTGCATGTATGTACACACATACACACACACTTACCAGGGCTTGAATTTAGGGCCTCACGCTCTTGTTTGGCTTCTTCATTCACAACTGGCACTTTATCATTTGAACTATGCACTATGCTTCTGATTCAGCATTTTGCTAGTTATTGGAGATGGAGTCTCCTGGAATTTTCTGCCTACTCTGGATTCAAAGCTCAATCTTCCAGATCTCAGCTCTTGAATAGTTATATATTGCTCTGTGAATTTTCTTCTTAATTGTAGAATCTATTGGGAATTTATTCTGAATAATGGAAGAATCATTCATCTAAAAAAGTCTCTTATTCCTTTGCTGAAATGTTGTTATTGTCAGTATAAAATAAAGATCTTTTGAGTCGCCTATGCTATATTTTTGCATTATTATAAGCAATATAGTATGTTTTGTTGCCTAATAATGTTTAACTTCCTCTTCCCTTTTATTATTGCCCCTCTTTTTACAATATTTGATGGCCTCAGTTTTGTATTTTAGCTAAGAAAATTTTTCTAAGTAGACTGTGTTTTTAATTGCTTTTGAAAAATTCTACTTGCAATTCTAGTCATAATTAACTCAGTATCAAAAAAGTGAACCGGTACAAAGTGTAATAGTTTGATTTTTTTTAATGTTGCTGTATATAGAATTCAGGTTACATTTTGTCCTTTAGAAACTTTTCTACATCCTCAGGGAGCAGACATGCACAGAACTCTCACAGGCACTTTTCAGATCAGGGTTTGGTTAAAGAGACTCTCAGGAGATACAGAGTGGCCTCTCTGGAGAATGCAGCTACTGTTGGCAAACTGCTTCCAATTATAGTTATCTATTCCTATAATTTCTGGTGAGTTAATGAGCCCCTGGGATGAAAGAATCCATTATTGGCTGTTGGTTTTTAATTCTTGCCTTTAAGTAGTTGAACAGAGGGGTTTCAAGTCAACATTTATAAGTACAACACATTTGATCCGTGTTACCCATTCCATATTTCTTTCACTAGCTGTTCCTACCTCCCTCATGCCCTCAATTTCCCCAGCTCTATTTTGCATGTTGAATTGAACATTGATAATATTCACCCACCCCTCCTATTATTGTTATGATTTTTGTCCTTGTCATTCCACTTTATTTTCTCACTCATGTGTCTGACAGAAGTTTAAACGGAAGTTTCTACAAACTCCATGCCTCATACCGTCATGCTCAAAATTAGCCGGTTGTTTCAGGGTTAAATCATTCGTATTCTCTCAAACCCTCTTGAAAACCATTAACTTGGTTTTGTCAATTTTTCCACGTTTTAAAATGGAATTGTAAATAACCTATCACTCAGCATCTGTGTGAGATACATTCATCCAAAAGCATGCAAAATATTTTCCTGCTATAAACCTCTTCAAAAGTGGTTATAAATCATGTGAAATGCTTCCAAGAAGTGATGACTAGTTCTTTGACCATTAAGTTGTGAAACGGAACACTTACAAAATAGCATGGTTCTATCTCTTTCTTTTTCTTTTTTTTTTTTTTTTGTGCCTGTCCTAGGGCTTGGGAGTTTCGTTGCTGTCCCTGAGCTTTATTTTTTTTCTATTTTTATCAAGACTAGCATTTACCACTTAATCCGCATCTCCAGTTTTTTTGGTAGTTAATAGACACTACAAGTTTCATGGGCTTTCCCGCCTGGACTGTCTTACAGCCACAATCCTCAGACCTCAGCTGGTTTCATAGGCACAAGCCCCAGCACCCAACAGCAGGATTCTATTTTTAAATCTGTTATTGCTTACTTTATTCATTTCTTAAGGTGGCTTCAGAATAAAATATTATAAAAATAAATATTACAAAATAAGTGCTAGGTCCTCTTAAGTCCCAATTTTTGTGACCACTTAAAGCTATCTAGCCACTTTCCAATACTCGCATCATAAAACTCACTTGATTGTGCCATCACTTCCGAGGACAGGACTAAATCTCTCCTGTCATCCCATCCCCAAATAGAGTGCTTGATTATGAAGTATAAGGTAAAATTCAAAATGTATTAATCATCTTCCTCTTTTCAAGTAATCCTAATACCAAAATAAATCCCAACTACTAATACTTAATACCAGTACCTACACTTACTACTATTCCCTTAAAAAAAAGGGTTTGGCAAAATCTACTTGGGACAAAGTTCTAAAACTAATCATATAGCCTAATGCAGTCATTTATTCCTCTCAATGGCATTTGAAAGTCTTCCCTCCATTCCCACAATTACTTATCCCCCTGAGTTACTCTGTGTATCTCTAACAACTCACTTTGCCTTGGGAACCTGCACACTGACTGTTCTCTCACTCTGCTCTGCAGGCAACATCAGAATTCCAGCGGACTAGACTACAAAAATCTCTCACCTCACACCCATGAATGCATCCTTACTGTGCTACTAGAATGCACTTTCTAAGTATGCCTCTAATTATGTAACTTACTGGCTTGAGCTCACATGTGGTTCCTGTCAGCTGAGTGTAGTAGCCAACAGACTGGGCCTATGAGCCAAACCAAGCCACCATCAGAGATTTTACAACAATAAAAGTGTGATTGGAACACAGCCATGCACATTCATTTATATTTTTTCGATGGCTGGTCTCATGCCACAATAGTAGAATTGTGTTGTTTTGACAAAAACCATATGGTTCCTGACAGCCAAAAATCATTTCCTACCCAGCCCTTCACAGAAAAATAATATTTAATCATCACCCTGCTTTTAAGTAATCCTCATGCCAAAATATAAAACATGAAAAGTCATATTCCTTTTAGCGCTTGATGCTATTTCCAAAAAGGGGTACAGAAGGTCTGAACCCATGACATGGAAAGCAGTGTTTCCATTCTTTGAAACCATCTCTATCCCTAGAGCTGGCTCTTTCCATCCCGACCCCTTGGCCCTTTTACTTCAGACATGCTGGCTGTTTACATGTTGGTGTGCTTCCCAGTAGGTATTTCTGTGCTGACAAAGAAGCCACGAGTTTGCACTGTCCAGTGCTTTTGCCACCAGACAGCATAGCTGTTATGTGACTCACACAAGGAAGGTACTAGATTTTTTTTTAATCTCATTAAATTTCAGTTAACAAATTTAAACTTAAATTGCCAAATGTATCCAATGACAATCACACTGGAAAGTGTTATATCAGACTTCGTCCTCAACAGTACCCAATAAGAAAAATATTCAAAGATTTTCATGTACCTTTTCCATCTGGTACATGATTCTTTTCAGCAGTTAAGGATCACTGTTGCTGTTGCTGTATATATGTGTACTGGGCCTGGAACTCAGGGCCAGGGAGCTTGCCCTTAACTTTCTCACTCAAGGCTGGTACTCTACCACTTTAGCCACAGTGCCACTTCTGGCTTTTTGGTGGTTAATTGGAGAGAAGTCATAGACTTTACTTCACGGGCTGCCTTCAAACTTCCATCCTCAGATCTCAGCCTCCTGAGTAGCTAAGATTACAAGCATAGAGTCACTGGATCCCAGATGCTATTTTCTTTTCAGAAGATGTTTGTTGTTTGTTTAAGCACTGGCAACAAAATCCACAGCTTCACACATGCGAGGCAAGTGCTCTACCTCAGAGTTACAACACCCCCACCAAAAGATCACCTTTTCTGAGGATGTTTTACTAACTCCTCATCACCCCAAATGACTGGGTATTCATATTTGTGCTCTGGCTTGCCACTATATTACCAGGAAATCTTATTTTACCGGGACAGTTCTGGATCTTTCTCCACCATCTGAAATACTCATCCTTAAAGATAGTACTTTGGCCAGCCAGTCTCCAACTCAAATTCTCCTAATCCAGTACCATTTGGTGTTCACATTAATCAATATTGATTTGAGTCTAACAGACTCATCCATGTCATATTCAAACTTCTTTCCAACATGTAAGTCCAACATTTTCAATATAGTTCTTGGCAAATGAAGAAATACAAAACAAAATAAATAAAATAGCACTACCCCACATACCTCTTCCCATTCAATGTTGACTTCACTCTGGAAAAAAAAAATAGCTGACTTCAATCCCCAGGCAACTTGATTTTGTTCACATAGTTTACATTTCAGTTTCATCATAGCAAAAAGTAAGTCACATTCCTCTGAAAGTACTGATGAGAATTCATGATCATTCTGACAACCTATTTGTTTGACTTCTGTAGAATCTGTTAATTCTGCCTCTTCTGAGAACACACTGACTGTTTCTATTATATGTGAACCTGCTGACCTAACTTGCTTCACACTTGTAGACCGTTCTTAATGTTATCTAAAGACAGGCCTAAAACCCCCAGAAATGGCCATGTGGCCCTAACAACATACATGTTTAGAGGCTGGAACCCTCTTAAAGACAAGCTACAATATTGAGACCTGATTGTTTTTAGAATATTCAGTCCAGGGAGAATCTAGTCCAGAGAGAAGGATTTTAAAGTCAGCCAAGAATCAAAAACTACACATGTTCATGGAATCCAGCATCAAAGTCAGTGCCCTGGACGCTTCCTTTTTGAAGTGCTGCCAGCAAAAATTTTGAAAATTTTTAGAAGCTCCTTTTAGCCAGATAAAATTAAAAGTTCTTTAAGGTAACTTTCTTTAAAATGGTTTAGACTTTCTCGGCACTGACCTTTTTTTTTTTTTTTTGCCAGTCCTAGGCTTGAACTCAGATCCTAGGCACTGTCTTAAGCTTTCTCAAGCTTACAACTTGTACACTCTACAACTTGAGCTACACCACTTCCACCTTTTGTTCTGTGTATGTGGTACTGAGGAACTGAACCCAGAGCTTCATGCATGCTAGGCAAGCACTCTACCACTAGGCTACACTCCCAGCCTCAGCACTGACATTTCATTAATTGTTATGGTTTGAACTCAGATTAGGTTCATTCATCTCAAGTGCTTTTATTTTTCAAGCTTAAGTAGGTCTATACACATGTATATTTATATATATAGGTATAGATGTCTAGGTGATATATATATATATATATATATATATATATATATATAGAGAGAGAGAGAGAGAGAGAGAGAGAGAGAGAGAGAGAGAGGGTGGGGGGAGAGGAAGAGAGAAATGTTTGTGGCCTGGAATTCCATGATCGTCCAGTTTCAATCTCCCAAGTGGTAAGATTACAGGCATGAGCCATGACGTCTGCCTCAAGTCGTTTTGAATGCTGTACAGAATCTTATGCACAAAATCTTCTCCCTCTATCATCAGTGAGAGTAGTGGAAAGGATAAAATAATGATTGGACTTCCTCATGGAATTCTCCCTATTTTATTTACGTTATATATGATGTTTCAACCTTCAGTGGCAATTGCTTTTCAAACCTTGTTTTAACATCAAAAAGATGTTTATCCTTTTGAAATATTTTCTTGAGGGGTACAAACTTCTAATTTCCAAAAGAAAATCAACAGCTAAGTTTCTAACAATACTGGATAACATTTTGATTTCTTCAGGCTATTAAAGAAAGAAAAACCAAATATGAATGGGTGTGAATGGAGGGGTTGAGACTTGGAGAGGGATAATATGTAGAGTGCATCCACCTGACAGCCCAGGCATCCAGAAAATAACTAGAATGGGGGATGGGAGGGGTCCCTTAAAGAATCTCTTTGCTCTTATCATACCTGATCAGTAACCCTCAGAGCTGCTTGAACAAACTCCACAAGACCTATAAACAGGAAAAACAGGCTTGCTGACAAAATGAGGAAGTAAACTTACAGCAAGAAGAGGAATTATTGCCAATGAGCAAACTTCCAAATATTCTCACATTCAGTACAAAAGTACAATATGGTACCGGCATATACTGGGTCGATGCTTCACCAGAGTTTGGTGAGTGAAAGTTTGCTAAAATTACCCCTGGCTATGTTTATTTCACTATATAATGGTGAAAGGTCACAGTTGATATATACATAAATTTGCCTACAAATACACTCTTAAGTGTTCCATATGGAGAGAGTTTTTCTTTTTTTAAATAACAGTCTTTGGTCTTTACTATGTAGGGTTTTAACTTGGAGACCTAAATGACTGGTGAACCCAATTTGCTGAATTCTATTGTTTTATTTATGTGTCTAAAGATCTTACAGGAAGAGGAAGCTCAAGGTAAATGTAATTAGAATCAATTTGTTTATTTTTGTTTGTTTTGAGAAAAAGTGTTGTTTAGGGTAGCCTAAAATTTTGTCTTTCTGCCTCAGTCTCTGGAGAGCTGTGATTACAGGTGTATGCTGTCACATGCGTCTTTGAAATGTGTTTGTAAATAAGAATTAAAGATGTTATCCTATGTCATATTATGTAAAGTTTTTCAAGCATATGTAGGTGATGGGTCAATGTGCTATATCACTTGTACTGAGACATAGAAAAACTTTAAAATATTTCAAACCTTAATATCTGAGAACTATAACCTAATACACAAAAAATAATGACCCTTCTGTCAGTTATACATTTGGAATACAGTAAGGCTGCCTTATTTGTGTTGCATTTATTCAGGTTTATATGTTCTTGACCAAACATAGTTAAAAAAAAAAAGTCTAAAAAAAATCAAGGAAATTTTGAGAAACAAAAATTCTTCATTTCTGCATATGCATTGCACAGCCCTTCCTGCAGAAATGCTGTCTCCTGTCATCCATTATGGTACCTAAGTCACTGTGTGATCTGCTGAGTGTTTTCTTGACTTTAATTTTTGAAACAATATACTTACCACAAAAGCAAATGGAGACCAAAAGCCAGACAAAGTGAATGTGCTTCATTGAAGAGATAAAGTGAGACTTCAAGATTCACTGAAAGTAGATATGTCTTTGGGGGCCAGAGTCTGGCCTAGTGGTAGAGTGCTCGCCTAGCATGCACAAAGACCCGGGTTCGATTCCTCTGTACCACATACATAGAAAAAAGCCAGAAGTGATGCTGGGGCTCAAGTGGCAGAGCGCTAGCCTTGAGAAAGTCCAAGGACAGTGCTCAGGCCCTGAGCTCAATCAAGCCCAGGACTGGCAAAAAAAAAAAAAAGAAGAAGGAAGAAGTCTTTACAGTGCAGAACAGAACTCTGCATCTGCAGCCTTTGTGATTTCCTAAATGGCAGTGTCCTTAGGACCACTGATTCCCAGAGACTGAGGGCCTAATATATACTTACATATCAAGACCCACTCTGTGTCATTGCTGTCAGTACATTGTAAATATTGTTCCCACTTACATATAGATAACTGAGGCACAAAGTAACATTTAAATGGGCTCAATGTAAGAGGCAGAGTCAGTGTTCAGACCAGGCAGTCTGGCTCCAAGGCCCAGGTCCTAAACCTGTTTTATTATTCTACCTTGAATGAAATGATGCTGCATTCCATTGTTCCTCAAACTACCTGTGGTCAGAGAACTCTTAGAATATGCTCATCTTGTCCTTTTACTTTACATAAACCTGAGACATCTTTTACATAGCCAAATAATATTTCCATGACTAAATAATGCTACACATTGTCTAGCATGCTCCTTCCCGTGCACTTCAATTTTCACTGTTTTATTGTGAAAATCTCTTGGAACTCTTAGAACTGTTATTGCCTGTGGAAAGAGGGAATCTTGTGAAGAGTATGGGGATAGTTTAACATGTTCTCAATGGAAGAAAGTTTGAGGAAAGAATTGTGATAGAAACTTTAGATTTAGAAGCAATTAGCTCATCAGGCCCCTCAGTAGCCTGAAGTTGAACTGTAACCATGTAGTAAGATGTTTATTGCATAGAATCTGCAATCCACATCTGCTGGTTAAAATACAGAAGGAAAGAGAAGTCTTGTATGTGAGCCTCAGAAAGATACAACCTCATGGTTTAGTGGCAGAGTAGTGAGCTCATAAAATGACTCAGACTACCAAATTCAGACTACCAAAATCCTTTTTCACAAGCCTGTCTCCTCACTAACTGAGAGATTTCTCCTTCCTTTACCCCATGGTACCTGTCCATTCCAAATATAGGCACACTGATTGAAATTTCCATTCCATATTAGAATAAAAAGTGAGTAAAACAAGCCTCTTTCTCTTCTTAGCACAGCAGCACAACAACAACTCAGGGACAGAATTTCTAAAGAAAACCGAAGGCAGAATGGAAACATGCCCCCTTTGGGTCCTCCAGGGTAGGTGCCTTTAAAGAAGGACCTGCAGTAGCTAATAGTACTGAGTCCAGCCCTTGCATCTGACATGAGAAGCATTGAGGCAAAACATCAACATAGTAAAAGCAATAGGAAACATGTTAAGAAAAGGAATATGCTTTCAACACATTAAGAGTGAGTCATCTCTAAGAAAAACACACACACACACACACACACACACACACACACGCAATGATTTTTATGCTGGCACAACATTTTACTGAAATTTAAGGGGCTTGGAGCTTAAGTCCCTCCCTAAGACCAACCCATGCAACAGTTACTATTTAAAGGGTTGGGGAGATTTACAATTGTTTCTAGTCCATGGTTTATAGCATGGGTTAAAGATCAGGGACTATGTATGGGTGTGTGCACGTGCACTGTCCCTGAGCATTTTTGCTCAAAAAATAGTGAGCACTTGAGCCACAGCTTCTCTTCTGGCTTTTCTGGTAACTCACTGAAGAGTCTCACAGAGTTTCCTGCCCAGACAAGCTTAAAACAATGATCCTCAGATCTCAGCCTGCTAGGTAACTGCTTTACACTCATGAGCCACCAGCACCAGCAAGACCAGTTGTTTTAGGCACTCAGAAAGGTGAAACACTTAAAAGCCAATCTTTTGACTTTGATGGGCCATGTAAGCTTGTTAAAAAATTTAAATGCTTGTTCTCAGGGAGACCTCTGATCCCATCCTCCATTGCAGGTTTCTTTCACTTTTCTCCATTGTTTTTGGCTAGCCACTACCTCAGCTTGTCTGGGCATCACAAGCCTCTTCTCCAAGGGACCATTGGGTAAAATGGGACAATAGAAATTCACAGCTGGAACCCCTCCCTTCAACATACACAGTTCACATGAATAACCATCTTGTTCTTCGCTTCTCTAGAAAGGCTAAGCAGTCACATTCTCCATCATATTCACACCCACATGGACACTGGTAGATATTCATTAGCAGGTTGCTTAAGGCAGAGATTTGTAAAAATTTTGACAATATACCTCTTAATTTTACTTATACTTACCAAAATACAATCCTTATTCTCTCTCTCTCTCTCTCTCTCTCTCTCTCTCTCTCTCTCTCTCTCTCTCTCTCTCTCTCTCTCTCTCCCCTCCTCTCCCTGTCTCTCCCTTCTTCCTTCCCTTTCTCTCTTTCTCCCTCCCTCCCTCCCTCTCCCTATGTCATCTCATCTCTCTCCTCTGTCTCTTCACTTCATACACATTTCAAAATTGTGGAAAAATAAACACATTTTATCTTTTATTCTTAATTTAATATATTTTATCTTATACTTCATCCTAGATTGTAGCACTTAACAACAAACCTAAGAAACTCATTGACGTGTTTGAGTCTACCTACGAGTGCTGAGAGTATTCCAATAGAAGAAAAAATAATAAGAAACTGAAATAAGACTCTCGAATGTAAAACAAAATTTGAGGAGATTCTCTGGAGGACTGGGGGAGTAGACCTGAGAGGGAGAAGGATGCAAATCCACACCCTGATAAAATGTTCCTCTGGGCTTTCAGATGAGTTTATTGCACTTTAAATAACAAAATCTCCAAACAAATCATTATAAATAGATGCAAAAGGAGACCCTAGACAGACACTAGACTGACCTGCTAGTGGTAGCAACAGCCTACTAATATTTTCAGGACTTAGAGCTCATATTTTTCTCTTTTCACACCCTAGTAATCATTCCCTCTTTTACCACAGAGACTTTATTGACCTCATTCCTATTTGTTCCCAACACTAGCACCTCTTCATTGGTCCTTCTGATTGAAGCCAGTAGGGTAGCAAACAAAAATACTGCAAACAAATTGATTTTATCTTAATTAAATATTTTGATCTATACTCTCAACTGGCAGATTTTTTTTTCTTCTAGAATAAATCAAGAAGAGGCTTATGGGAAAAAAAACACCTGAAAATTCACCTCACAAACTGTGAAACACCTCCCCAGATTCTTTATATGTGTACACACACGCAACAATACATTTAATACATGTATAAAAAGAAAAAAAGGCACAACATGTTTGGTGTCATTTATGACAGCTGATGAAAAGCAGAAATAAGTTTCTGTCTGTATTTAACCATGCTTATAAATTGGAGCTTCATCATTCATTCAGTGTAACACTTACTGCCTAGTATGTGCTCAATGTTTAACAAATATGTGGGCCATAAAAATAACTACTCCTATGTAGCTATTCAGTTAACTACCCTTACAGTACACAAAAAAAGAGGAAAAAAAAAAGTAAAGACCACCAGAGTTCAGTGGCTCATGCCCATAATAACCCTAGCTATTCAGAAGGTGAGATATGAATACAGTGTGAAACCATCTGGGGCAGGAAAGTGTATGAGATACATCTCCAACTATCAGAAGTGCTAGCCTCATATTTAAAAAAAGCTAGTGAACAATGCTGAGGCCAAGACCAAGGACTAGAAACAAAGGGGAGAAAAAGGTCAAGCAAGACTTGATATGTTGAGACATGCCTGCATTCTCTTCTTTCTGACAGACGGAAGTAGGAGAATTGAGGTCTGAGCCGCCTGGGCTGAAGCATGAGACCCTATCTGAAAAACAAAAAAAGCAGAAGCATGGGAAACACAGCTCAAGTGATACAGCACTTTCTTAGCAAGTCTGAGGCTCTAAGTTTAGCCCCCCATGACACATTTTAATTCCCACTAAGTAGGGGGGGAGGGGAGAAATGAAAGTGGCAGAAAGAGCAACAAACAATCCTATGTAAAAGGAATCTCCATTTCATGGATTCTGCCCAAATGCTAACTGTTAAGTCTGGGGCAGATTGTTGCCGCCCCTTTGTCCCTGCTCACACAGCTGTGAATGACAACATCTGTACCAAATCAGCCAAGCACTGTTTCTTCTTAAAATATGTGCCAACCCCTTTCTATGCGCAAAAGGTAAAAATGTCACCTTTGTTTATTTCTCAAGAAAAATATTAAGATCCTGTTCTGGCTGTAAAAGGAAAACACGTTTCTTGGGCTGTCCCCCGTAATTCCCTCCACTTCCCAGCCTTTTGGACAGTCTTTGTGGCCTGCTGCCACTCCTAGCAGCAATATGAGTAGGAAGACCATTCCCCAAGCCACATCAGCCCCTTTTATTTCCCAGAACTTAAATTGAAAACAGAGTTTGTCTTATGAAGTGTCTGATTTTTATCATTGCTTCTTTGTATTTTAAGGAATGTGAACTCCTTATCAAAGAAGATAGTTCATGTCAGTGTTTAAATCCTCTTTAGTTTCCTCACAGCTCTAAAGGCAACGAGCAATAAATGCTTTTTATATAAAAATATATATAAATCTATATTATATAACACACATAATTAATATAATATACATTTTATTAAATACATAATATATAAAATATAACTCATATAAACATATACTTTTATAGGTATTTATTTATTATGTAAATTTATAAGCAGAAATTAACCTACACACATATATGCATATATGTATATATGTGTATATATACATGCCCACACACCTAAACATATGTTAACTAAGATTTATAAATATTTACAAATGTGTTTCCCTGCTTAGGTTAATCCTCTTTTATGGGCCAATTATGTTTTTATAAGATGCAAATGCAATCATTTTTACTCCATTTTAATGTATAAAATGATGGTGATGGGCCAAGAGTATGGCCTAATGGTACTCAGACACTTCATAGTTTCACACACTGTGGGGCAAGTTGAGCTCTGAGCATTGCAGGGAGGAGACGATGACTAGAAACTAAAGAAAAGCTGCGAATGCTCAAGGCCTAGAGATAAATAAGCCAGGCACTAGTGACTCACCCCTGTAATCCTAATACTCCAAAGGCTGAAATCTGAGTATCAGGGATCAATCCAGTCCTGACAAGAAAGTCAATGAGACTCATCGCCAATTAACTACCCCAAAACGTGGGTGGATTTGTAGCTCAAGTCATGGAGTGCCAGCCTTGAGTTAAAAAGTTTCTTTCTTTAATGCAATGCATTACTAGTATCACAGTAGCCTCCAGTAGACATCCAGAGAGTTTCCTGAGAAACAAATGACAGGGCACAGACTGAACTCTAAAGAAGAAGCAGAAGACAGTAAAGAAAAACTACCGCCTACACACACACACACACACACACACACACACACACGCACACACACACACACACACACACACACGCACACACGCACACATTAAATGGGCCCAGTTTTGCCTGTGCACGTTTGTATTTGTCTACCTGTGCATGAGTTTTGACATGAGGGAGGGGAAGTGGCTGTTAAAGAAAATACGCAGAGCCCATTTCTTTTCTCCTCCCTGCCAATCCACTCTCACTTTAATGTACCCGTGTTTGGAAACCAAGTGGTTTCTGACAGCACACCGCGAAATCCCGGGATAATACACACAGACTTCATGAACCGTGATGAGGAAGGCAGCAAGCTTAAGGACAAAGCTGGTGACAATCAAGCCAGTGTCAGTGGTGCTATCTATGGTGAGTGTGAGCTTCCGGAAGGGCATGGGTTCATTTCAACCTCATCTGCTGCTCGTTTAGCAGATGCAAGGCCTGAGCTCTGTTGCCAAATCCACTCCCTTGCTGAGCAAGCAGGGTGGGGCCCCTGCCTACACCCCACCTCTACCCTAAACGTGCCACTGCTCCACCAGAGCCCCGGAGTGAAGGAAACTGTCAGGGGGCTGAGCCTGGCTGAAAGCCTGATCACTGTCACTCCCCAAAGCACCCGGAATGTGTTTTCTCAGGTCACTGGAAGCATTAAATATCCCCGAGAGCTGGAGGGCAGGATGGGTGGATTGGCTCATCTTATGTTCATGTCTTGTGCTCCTTCCTTTAAGAACCAGGATGCTAGCAGCTCATGCTTATAATCCTAACTACTCAGAAAGCTGAGCTCTGTGAATCGTGGTTCAAATCTAGCCTAGGCAGGAAAGTCCATGAGACTCTTTTCTCCAATTAACTACCAAGAATACAGAAGTGGAGCTATGGCTGAAGTGGTAGAGTGCCAGTCTTGAGCGATAAAAGCTAAAGGATAACATCAGTCCCTCAATTCATACACACACACACACCCACACACACACACACACACACACACACACACACAGAATGTTAACCATCACTGTTAACCCTGGGATAAAATGGGATCATTGCTAAAATTAAAAGACAATAAAAGTACCAGAATGATTAGAAAAGCAGCATATATCTGATAGGCACGACCAGGCCAGAACCTGAGAGTAGTCATTTTCCTAAAGGAAAGGGAAGGTTTTGTGATTTGGGGTAAAAGTAAAGGTGGGATGAAATCAGGGTGGTTGAATTCAGTGGGGTTATGAGGACTTTCTGATGTATTAAAGGGATACAGGTCCTTTGAGAAAGGAATCAGCTGACTTCTTCCATGTCCACCACACCCCAAACATAAATTCCTCCTACACACGACTACACAATAGATCTGCACAGAAACAGGGAGTAAAAGCTACCATTCATGTCCACAAAGAATGCTCTATTCATTGAGATATCCTTGATTTGCTTAGAATTACTTTTATAGTGGGGAGGAGAAGCCCCAAGCATCTAATAAATATCCAAAAGCACTGGTATGCAGTTCCCTGCAGTTCTGCAGCAGATGGAAGATCTGGTATTTCATAAGAATCCTTTGGGTAATTTTATTTTTCTCTTTAATAGCTCATATTTACTATGGATGACTTTAGTGAATAATAGCCACAAAAAATAATAATGAAAGCTTCAAATTCAAATACTAACCCAGGATTACATTGCTGGTTTTCTTCAGAAACTCAATGCAAGCCACTCTTTCCAGTCCCACCTTCAGTTCCTACTATTTCAGGAAAGATTCCATGTGAACAAAACTGGTCTCCTCATATTTCATAATGCTTCCTCTCGTGAAGAGGAAAATGCCAGTGCTGAGAGGGATTCGAAAGGCTTACATGAGACATTCTCTTTGCCACATTTACTAGGAAAGGAAAGACCATTCCCAGAAATCAGACCATTCCAGAAGATGCTGACATAACTCTAAAAGATGGCTCCATCATGGCCAAAGGCCCCAAAAGAATGCAGACAAGAGACATCAGTCAGGTCAGTGTAGATCTCAGGCTCCTTGGAAAGAAAAAGAGGCTCTTGCTTGCCAAATGGTAAGGAAACAGAGAGGAAGTGGCTGCCGCCCCTGCTTCAACTTTTGTTGTGACACTCCTAAATGATAAAACTCATTCTTATCTAGAAGCCTATATAGACTGGTCAGTGGGCCAGTATAGGCACCACTGTTTCTCAACCCTGTTATGGACTAAAGGGAAAAATGATACTGGAGGAGAGTAGTCCTCTCTCCTCCCTGGCATAGCTTACAAGATCATAAGCCACTGTGTGGCTTGTGATAGAGGTTTATTTTTCCAGGGTCGTCACAGTTTGTGGCCCACAGAGTAGATATGGAATGTCTCTTGTTCACTTTTCTGCTCTCAGTTCAGCATTTGGTCCACACAGTAGATGTAGAAGGGGAAGAAATGTATGAATGGAAGAAAGGTAGGGAAACTTTACTTTAGAACCACATAAAAAAAAAACTTGTAACTAGTCCCAGTGGTAAATCTCCTACCACACATTAGCAACTGAACACTTCATTTTCTTTCAGGATTTGGCGAAACAGGAAACAGACGTTGAGTCCACTGGGCTTTACAGAGTATTCATATAGTCCAGTTAGTAGAGTCAATAGTTAATATAGTCAAATGTCCCCAAATACAGATACAGTTAGGTATCACACACATCTTTACTTGAGCTCTGTTAGCCACAGGTGACAGCCCTATGTGTAGACAGGTCACAGCTTTCTCCCCTTGAATACCATGGGAGGCAGCAAGAAAAGCTCATCCCCCCTCCTCCTTTTAAATAGCACATGATTGCTGGCAATGTCAGCAAAAGTGTGCATGCTGAATACACACATTTTAGTTCCTTCTTTCTCCCCCTTCTTGCTCAATATCCTGGAAACATAAGTAAACTGGGCAGCCTGACTGGAGGTGTGGGGGATGTGTGGTTCACTCAGCCATTCCCCTGTACGAACACCTCCCAGCCTCAGCACCACCATCACTATCCTTAGACTCTGAAAGCAGAGCAAAAGTAGGAGCAGAGAATGAGAGACCCCCATCCCGCCCTGACTCCAGGAAGACTCTCTAGATAAAATCATCCATATTGCCACGTGACTCTACAGGAGCCAGGTAACACACTCCCAGTTACTTCTTTCACATAAATGTGCACATGTATACTGCAAGAAAAGATGCCACCTCCAGTCTGGCAGCCCAGAGTGTGCCAGCCAAATAAGGGAAAGAAAGGCAAGAGGGGAAAAAAGCAAAAGAGATGACATCAGATGCCAAAACTCAGCCTCATGAAGACAGAAGGGCAATAAGCAGATAGATGTGACTAATCCTATGTCTGTCACTTGCTCTTGGAGAACAGGATAGGACTCTTTGTGAGTTTTATGCGCTGTAGCCTCTGGTACTACTGGGTATTTAATGATGTCTTGTAACAAAACCAGCGAGCCCTGTCGCCAGCAGAGCTGACACAGAGGCTCTGTCTGCCTTTCCCTGGCTCCTCACAAATGTGTGCACATCCTCTGGATGAGAAAGAGCAACTTTCAGTTCCTCCAAACCTTCTGATGTGGCTCTGTGGGACACCCTATGGGGTTGCTACACACAAAAAAAGGAAAGCCACTGGGCCACTAACTCCTCAGAGGAGATCCTGGGGGAGTGATGACAAACAGCTGAAAAAGAAGCCTGGCTGATAACTCCAATTTTAGTTGTTGCCCTTGGCTCTCTCTTGTGCACTAATAGTTATTGTTTCATAAGCCCATCTTATCTTTTTCAACTAGAGTGGCAGTCAAAGTAATTATAAAGAGCGGGCCTCTGATTCTGTTTACTACCTGTTGTGTGACTTTGAGAGAACCACATAACCTATTTGTTTCTTGTTTGTTTGTTTTTTTTAATCTGGAAAATGGTGCGCTAAGATACAAACCTCACCATTTTATCACAGGTGATATCATTGTACATAATTAATGTATAGTCACATGTAAAACTTTGGTATTAATTTTGGTGTTTGGAATATTTTGACATGAAACCAAAAATTATTTGTATAGAAAAATAGATGAGGGCCAGGAGGGTGGCCTAGTAGTAGAATGCTTGCCTAGCATGCTAAAGCCCCAGGTTCGAATCCTTGGTACCACATGCGTAGTAAAAGCTGGAGGTGGTACTGTGGCTCAAGTGGTAGAGCACTAGCATTGTAAAAGCCCAAGGACAGTGCCAAGGCTCTGAGTTCAAGCCCCAGGACTGGCAAAAGAAAAGAAAGAGAGAGAGAGAGAGAGAGAGAGAGAGGGAGGGAGGGAGGGAAGGAAGGAGGGAGGAAGGGAGGGAGAGAAGGAATGGAGAGAGAGAGAAAGGAAGATAATGAATAACTCACTCTCCAAAGCCTAAGTCATGGCTATGTTTTTCAGTTTTTGAGACGTGATTGCAAGGTGAGGTTTTATGCAGATAGAAACACGTTTATACCCAGTCAAACACAAATTTCAACTCATCTACTGCCCCGAGAAATTAGCAGCCAATGATAGCTGAAAGGGAAAATGACTCAATAGCTCATCTTTAGGTCGGTGCTACCAAAAGGGGTCATGACGATCCAAAGAATAATGTGTCCAAAGGACGCCCCTTGAGCTCACTGGCCCTCAGATAAGCCAGGCCTGGTCTTACGTGGTCTCCGGATACACCAGTCCTCTATTTCAAGAAGGAAATGATGGGGAGCTGACTGGTCAAGGGGCACTGTACATTTGGGTTATGCATTCAAATTTTTTTGTACTACTCCCACCTAAGAACAACAGAAAAGCATATCTTGAGCATTAGTAAACTGCATTTTAATGAGCTCGGAAAGGATTTCTTGTCCCTCACTCAATCAAACTTTCTAGTCCATTGAACTCCCAGTGGGATCCAATTCTTCCCTCTTGGTCCTGGAATCCAGAAATCCCCACCCTCCATTTCTCAAAGTCAGTGCTACACTATTTACCATAGCAAAGATATGGAACCAACCCAGATACCCCTCAGTTGATGAATGGATCAACAAGATGTGGTATTTATACACAATGGAATTCTGTGCTGCTGTCAGAATGAACAACATTGCCCCATTTGTAAGGACATGGAAAGACTTAGAAAAAAACATATTAAGTGAAGCAAGCCAGACTTAAAGGAACATATGCTCAATGGTTTCCCTCATTTGTCATAATCAGTAGAAACCTTCGACTCTCCTAGCAGAGATTTACAGTAGAACAAAACCTAAATACATAAGGCCATATGACGCTAAATGAAAGGACCTCCAGTATATAGAAACAAAAGCTATATAATTAGTGATTGTTGTCCTTAATGTACTATGTCATCTCTCATCTCTTTTGCTGTCCCTTGGTTATCTCATATTGTTACAGTATTTTACCTTGTTATCTGATATATTGTATGTATGCTTATATAGGGAAGGGGGAAAACAAGATGAGGGGCAGGGTGGGGGGAGAGAAATGGGGACCAAGACATGAGATGGGTTATCAATGTATGTGAAGTAATGCACCTTCTATGTGGTGAATATAATGTAGCCCTTCTATTAATTACAATAAAAAAATATATGGAAAAAAAAGATTTAAAAAAAAAGTTAGTGCTACACAAAACGGTCATACTGACATCTAGTGGTCAAAAAGTTAAATGCAGACAGTGGTTGAGAAGCTGTTTCCAGATTGGATATAGTCTTTTTACCAACCATGTTTTTTCCTATCTTTATCTCCCAAGTTAAAGAGAGAGGTACATCAAGGGATGTGGACAGGATCTTGCATATGTCTTTGAGGTAGTCCATGGAGGGAATATTTTTGAGAACAAGAAAAGACAGCAAATCTTAACTCACTAGCAGGCCTGAGCTAACTCTTGAGGTTGTATTTCAGATTGTGGCTCTAGAGCCCAGATCTTAGGTTGAATATGTGCTCTCCCTGCACAAGCTTCTCACCATGGGTGAAGGCATGTGATGCTTGTGCTTCTATTTCTTTTTCTGTAAAATGGGAATCCACTTCTACATAGAGTTATTAGAAAGTATAGTCTGGCATGTTTCTTCCCTAGAAAATGAGGGATTTAAAATTCCCTCACATTAATGCTTTTTTCCCCTCTTTTTCAGACACTATAACTCTTCTGACAAGGCCAGGGGTAAGCCTGTCCTCTTGTGGTCTTTTTTTTCTTCTTTTCTTGTCTTTCTTTAAAAAAAAATACAGCTGCTGCTGACTATGAGAAATAGTGGCCAGCAAAACCTCCGTACCAACCCCAGAGAATAAGCCAAGTGTGAGTCTGAACAGGATGGAAAGTCAGTGGGGAATCCCAGCTGAAACTGGTCTAAGAGCTCCTAGAAAAAAAATTAGAAAGCTTGAGGCTGGCCTTGTTTTTCTACCTCTGCTGACCATCTCTTTACCTAGAAAACCATGAAGATCATTTGGTTGCACAAATTCAGTCCATACTTTGTTAATAATGTCACCAAAGGCCTTATCTAGTAGCTGGTCTG
Source organism: Megascapheus bottae (assembly GCF_031878675.1). Classification (NCBI taxonomy): domain Eukaryota; kingdom Metazoa; phylum Chordata; class Mammalia; order Rodentia; family Geomyidae; genus Megascapheus; species Megascapheus bottae. Next base: position 62,989,794 of record NC_143512.1, read on the forward strand.
AAGAGCAAAGGACCTTACTTCCTAGAGAAAGTTAAATGCCACCAAATCTTGCCTGTTTCTTATGCTAAACTTTGTCTTTCAGTCAGGAATAATCTCAGCCACTCAAATACTCTCATGGGAAAGGCTGCAGATAGTTCTGTGAAGGAGAGTATATTAAATACCCATGACTACAGTCACACAAGACCACAAACTGGGTGACTTACAAGAACACAAATTATTATGAGTGTGAAGTCAAGGTATCAGCCAATCTCCCGGTGAGGCCAGTCTCTCTGGCTTCTTGTGGCTCTAGCTCGTCCATGGCTTGTGACTTTTTACCACAGTCCCTGTCTGCCTTCAAATGGTAACTTCTCTTCTGTGTTTTAGAGACACTTAGCATTGGATTTAGTGTCACCAGGATGATTCAATGTCCTTGATTACATCTGCAAACACACTTTCCCTACATAAGGTCACATTCAGGAGTTCTGAGACATGGACACATCTTTGGAGGGCAAGGGGCTACAGTTTATCCTACTACAGCAGGTATGGATGACAGAGAGAAAACTTGTATAAATAACCAGCCAACAGCTATACTCCACATGCTAAAAACTAGAAGAGTGCTCCAGGCCTTGACAATAAATTTCTGCAACAATTTTGGCAAAAGCTGATCAATAAGGCATGAGGATAAAAAGCAAGAAAAGTCCAGGATCCCAAAGGATTTGAATCATTTTTGCATGGGCAGCTACCATGGAATGTACCCCTGGTTTGCTGGGTGATGATTCTATAGAAACTTTAGGGGTGCATAGCAGAATGTCAGGGCTTAAAGCATACACAGCTTGAGGAAAACATTCTCCCAGGGTGATGCTACCATGCACTGTGTTTCTCCTCTCTCTCTCCAGCTTTCCCTCTCTTCAGCTCAAAGAAAAAAGCCCAAAATTATTTACCCTGTCAATCAAGTAAACATCTTGTCAGTGCGAGCTGTACTTGCACCTTTCAAGTGGTTTTGTGTGTGCATGAAAGTGATAGGTAAGATGATTATTGGGAAACAAATATACCTTTAGGGCACTGATATCAGGTCATCTCTAAGGTGAGAATGAACTCAGATGATATGGTAATTGTTTCCATTCCTATTAGACATTTGGCATCAACCCATTATTAAATGAAATTAAATAACCCATTAAATCTAATTTAATAATTCTCCAGTCTTACCTTTTTTTTGCCTATCTTAGGGGCTTGAACTCTGGGTCTGAACCCTGTCCCTAATGCTTTTGTGCTCAAGTCCAGTGCCCTATCACCTGAACCACAACTTCTTGGGGTGGGAGATACTTAATTGGAAAGAACAGTGTCATGGACTTCCTTGCTTAGTTAAACTGGCTTTGAACCATGGACCTCAGATCTCAGCTTCCTGAGTAAGTAGGATTACAGGAGTGAGCCACTGGCACCTAGCCAATCTGATCATTTTTAAGTGGACAGTTTGGTGGTATTCCACACATTCACATGATTTTGTAAGCTGCGCTACTCCCCATCTCAGGAATGTTTCACGTTGGTTAACTTTGCATTCATTAAACACAGAGTTCTGTTATTTCCTTCTTCCACTCCCTGGAAACTTCCATTCTTATGTCCTGTCTTTATAAATTTAACTAATCAAGGTATCTCAAATGTCTCACGCAACATTCTTTTGTAGCTTTCATATTTCCCTTAGTACAAAGTTTATGTTATAACATGTCCTAGAATTTTCTTTTTTCTTTTCTTTTCTTTTTTTTTTTTGTTAGTCATGGGGCTTGAACTTGACCTGGGTTCTGTCCCTGAGCTCTTCAGCTCAAGGCTACCACCCTACCCCTGGGCCGGGGCATTATCCCTGAGCTCATCAACTCAAGTCTATTGTCCTACCCTTGAGCCAAGCCCCACTTCCCATTTTCTAGAGGTTAATTAGAGATAAGAGTCTCAGGTCTTTTTGTGCTCAGCCTGGCTTTGAACCTTGATCCTCAGATCTCAGCCTCCTGAGTAGCTAGGATTACAGGCATGAGCCACTGTGCCCAGCGAATTTTCTTTTTAAGACTAAATAATATTCCAGTGTATGTATAGACCATGTTTTAGTAAATGTATACACTGATCTATCAGTAGGCAGTGCATACGCCCACCAATGGGCTATCAAGAGTAATGGGGTTATAAACAGCAATGTACAAATATCTGTGTTTGTCTCCAATTTCACTTCTTTTGGATATGGGAGCAGAAATGGAATTGAGAGATCATCAAATAATTTTTTGTCATTTCCTACCACATCTGTACAATTTTATATTCTCACCACCAATGTACAGGAAGCACCTAAGAATGAAGAAAGAAGCTGGAAAAAGAGCGTGGCTAGGTGCTAAAAGAAGGAAGAATGTATGCCTGGGAAGCCTGAACTTAAGACATTATCATTTTAATGAGGAAAAGTGTGATAGGGCGAAGGGCTCATGAGGCAAAGGTGAGAGAAGTTACTCACCTCCTGCCAGAGCCGAGTCACTGAGCACTTAAGAAAGTGTGAAGCAGGCAGGATATACAAGGTGATGGCATTATTTAATTCAGATCGTTAAATCCTGCCTTCATTTCTTCAGTGATTAAAAGGGGAAAAGGCAGAATGAGAGTGGGGCTAGAGGGCAACGGGAAGTAAGAGAAAGGACCATGGCTCACATTCTATAAAGTCAGAGGGCAAAATCTGCTTATTTGTGTAAGTATCCACAGTCTCCATTTATGGTCTAGTTTTAACTTTTCTCCAGTCCCCCTCTGGAGACCTCCCTGAGTAACAGCAGCCAGCCATCTTGGTTAGCTTCTGTTGCAGCTCCCTAATTCAAAAACTTCTCTCATGTGGGGAAGGAAGTCTCTAGAAAAATCTCACAGATGGGCACATCTCTCCACCCATCTTCCACTCTGTGCCACCTGACACTTTCAGTTTCTGATTTCCTACCAGGTAAAGAAAAAAAAATAGTGCCTCGGGGGGGTGTGGGAGAAGGAGAGAGAGAGGGAGAAAGAGGAGGGGAGAGAGAGAGGGAGCAATAGGAGAGAGAGAAAAAGTAAAGGAGACTGGAATGACCTACAGGCTGAGGAGAAGAAATCAATGTAACATTGTTTTCCGTGTCAAGGAATATTTTTTATAAGAATTTTTATTTCAAATGTAAGATGATTTAAGCAAAATGAATTTTCTTCTGTATATATTATTTACGTATAAAAATAGAGCTGCCATAAGAAATAGTAGCTGAAATGAAGGTCTGGGTTAGAACAGTTAGAAGCACACAGAAAAGGAGAGAATCTCTGTTGTATCTGGAAAGTGAATTAGTCATTATTACAGGATCCAAATCAATCACTGATCAGACCACTTCAAAAACATTTTTCAATTATCTGCAGGGTCACTAACCAAATCAAAGACCACCTTCTAATTTAGTATGTTTTTGTTAATTCAGGCTAGAGGAACTTAGGCAATCTTAAACAAATATAGGCTATATTTGCTGTAAAATATCTGTATGTTTATAGTATATTATAATGTATTAATTGTATATTTCTTAAAATTATGTAAATAATGGTGGGTCTTTTTTTGGGGGGGGGTTGCCAATCCTGGGGCTTGAACTCAGGACAGAGGCACTGTCCGTGAGTTACTTTTGCTCAAGGTTAGCACTGTACCACTTGAGCCACAGTACCCCTTTTGGCTTTTTCTGTTTATGTGGTACTGAGGAATCAAGCCCAGGGCTTCATGCATGCTAGACAAGTATTCTACCAGTCACACTCCCAATCCTAATTGTGTATTTTTAAAGGTATATTTTAATGCACTTTATTTTTATGTGCATTATTTTTATGTAATATATATATATATTAGAGTACCAATAGTGAAAGGTTTAGGATTTCTGCTGTTCTGTGTATTCTTCAAATCCATCCATATCAAAAAGTTCAAACTACTAATGCACTGGCTGCAAAAACACATAGAATTCATATTTAACTTCCTCAATTATTTATACTTCAGCCTTCAAGGCCATGCCAAAGTTAAAATTATATTTGCATAGGAGCTATTTTGTAAGGTAATAAGGAAGGAAAAGTATGAAGGTCTTTATTTGTTTATCTATTTATTTATTTTAGTTACTCTATTGAGGTTTGAACTCTGAAACTTTGCATTCACCAGCGAGATGCTGTACCACTTGAGCCATGCCTCCTGCCATGTTTTCGATGGTTATTTTCGAAATAGGATCTCACTTTTTACTTGGGCTATAATGGAACACTTTCCTCCTGTTTTTCTTTTCCTTCTCTGAGATGCTAGGCATGTCCTAGCATGCTCGGTCCCCCCACCCACCCACTTCTTCCGTGGAGACAGGAATCTCACAAATGTTTTGTGTGGGCTGGCTTTGAACCACAATCTTACCAAACTGAGCCTCCTGAATAGCTGGGATTGCAGGTGCAAACCACTGCACCAACTGGGTGTTCTATTTGGGACAATGAGATCCTGGGCTTTAAAGAGAGAAGGCACACAACTGTAACTGATGCTTGAGAATAGAAGGCAACGGAATTGGAGAGCCATCAGAAGCCAAGCTTTACCCTTGCTAAACTGTTTCCTTCTCTAACTGCCACTCACCCCAGAAGAGAGAACACAGATGGAAGAGGAAAAGATCCAGAGCAGTGAGGCCTGAAGTAGCATCCGAGCACGGGGACGCCATGGGAGGAGGTTTTCCGCACAACCCCAGGACCATCTTCCGAGGAGAAATGGCCAGCCATACTCAGCATCCAGGGCCCCCAAGGGTGCCAGGTATTTTCTTGTGACTCCATGCCACCTCTTAATGCCCACCATAGGGAACAGGCGATTTCTGGCTGCTGGGTTTTTGCAGTTGCAAAAATACCCACATCACAAGTTACAGAGAGTTGTTGCAATGAGAGTTGGCACAGCAGCTTCCGCCACCAGCCCCTCCTACCCTTCGCCTAGCCCAACAGCCTCTGCTCCTACCCCTCAGAATTCAATGTGTGGTGAGAGTCAAGTTCCCACATCCTGTTGAGCAGGGCCTGGTACTCTCACCAGCCTCTGAGCCGCAGCCGACTGGAACCTGTCACAGCCCATTTGCCACCAAGTAGCGGTTTTGTTAGAGATGGAAGCGTGGATTCCGGGCTGGGGTCAATGAAGCTGTGGAAACCATTTCCCAAGTGTCATCTGTGTGTTCCATCACCTTGAAAGTCAACTCAACTCCGTCCGACAGCCAGTATGTTTAATGCATAGAATTGAGGGAAATGTGCGCCAGCGCTGACTTACTGGAAGGGAGGGTTTGCTGGGGGTGGGGTGGGGGGAGGGTGACTGGGGGGGTAGTAACTGGGAGGGGAGGGAAGAGGGAGTGTTACTGTTGTTGAAGAGGGAAAAGAAACCCAAGTCCCAGTTTTTTAGGTTTCAGTAAGGAAACAGTACACACATTAAGTAGGTTAATTATAATTTATTAAGCACCTAAATGTTTAGATGGTGTTAATGGGGATATTAAAAATAGTTCATTGCCAATTCATTATCCGTATTGGAATTTGCCATGTGCTGTATTTGAGAAAAGTCTTTACACAAGTGCCATATTCTCAGACTGATTCCATTAACCCTAACTTCCCTATGTAATTTCTGCAATAACCCTCTGTCTCTCTGTCTCTGCCTCCTCCCTCTCTTAACTCTATTCCCTTTTCCTAACTTTTTCTTGCTGGGATTAAACACAGGGTTTGCACATTCAAGGCTTACACTACCTCTGAGCTGTATCCTTAGTCCACAAATTTTAGAAAGAAATATCCTTAAAAAAATTCTCTTTCCCAAGTGTTTCAGCTATAACAGTTAAAGGGTGAAAATGTAGCTTTCCATTGTATGTGTGCATGTACATGAGTGGGTGTGTGTGTGTGTGTGTGTGTGTGCATGTGTGCATGCAAATGCACACATGTGTTAGAGGGCTGGCTGTGGGGAACCTAGCTTATATTCTTTAATTTAGACAATGCAAACTAGTTTGTTTGTTTTTATTTTAAAAAAAAAAACCTATCTCTTTGTGAAAGTTTGAACTGACTCTGCATATTTTCACCAACCTCCTTCCTGCTTTAAAGTTTTGCCAGTTTAGCGAAGAACTTTCTGTCTTCTCTCTTTGGGGTAGGCCTTCGGGTCCCTCCTTGACAGAGGGGTGTGCACGCCATCACCTTACTCCTTCCTTCTTCCTCAGGTTCTGCTTGCCATCTTGGAAATCCCAGACAGGACAAGGGCTGGCTTCCTGGATTCTTTTTTCCTTTTTTTGTGAGGCAGCCTTGCAGCCATTGTACCTAGAGTCCTGATGGGAATAACTGAAGCAATGACAGGAACAAGTGATATTCTGTGAAAAGAATCAGTGAGTCAGACCAATTAAGTCATGAATACCAATATTATTTCAACATAGCAATGAAAGAGAAACTCTGTATGTGTATGTGGACACTGATGCAAGGACTTGACCTCAGAGATTGGGCACTATTAGCGCTCTACCATAAGCCATATCCAGCGTTTAAGCTTTTTTTTTTGTGGTGGTGGTGGTTAATCAGAGATAAAAGTCTCACAAACGTTCCTGCCAGGGATGGCTTCAAACCACAATTTTCAGATCTCAGCCTCCTGATTATTGTAGGTGTGAACTATCATACTCAGCTTATCAAGGACCTTTTTTTACCTGCCATAAAGTAAAGGATTTTGTTCTCCTTTCATAATAGCATTCTCAGGAATTATTCAGTCTCCTCTTCTCACTTTAACTGCACAAATGACACAGACACATCTTCCAGAGGGAAAATTTGACTTTGTTATTTTAGATTTATTAGTTAGCTACAGCTCATAGGTTCTTATTTCTTTTGTGCTTTAAAACACATACTGAAGATAAGTCTTTCAAAGCCTGAAACTTAAAAAAAATCTGCAGTTGTAACATTTTATACCATTGGGTTGATATGCAATCTTCTTTTTTGCCAATCCTGGGCTTTGAACTCAGGGCCTGACCTCTGTCCTTGAGCTTTCTCAGGGTAGAGCTCTACTACTTGAGCCACGGTACTACTTCTTATTTAGAGTTCAGACTGTAGTCTATTTTGAAAAACTAAAAGCAGACTTTCTCGTATGATGTCTTCGGTAATTCAAGAGCAGTCTCTCTGAGTGTCACATTTGTAAGCACTATCAACATTCTGGGCTGAGAATTCTTTCTTATGGGAAGGAAGTGGCTCTGCCCACTCTGGGGCAGGAGGTGAAGCAGAATCCTTGGTCTCCACAAATAGCTGCTCTTTTCCCCCTCCCCTACACTGGTCATTTCATTGGAACTTTGTCTCCAGGCATTGCCAAGGACTGGAGGGAGCAGTGAGGGAGGCACACACTGCCCCCAGCTGAGAACTCCTGAACCAGCTGAAGTCCCTAAAGATAGTTAAACATCTCAATACTCACAATAAACCCAAAACAAGTCCCTGACTGCCAATAACTGATAGCATAGTTCAATTTTCCATATAACACTAGGTAGAGGAACTGGTTACAAAAGAACATGTTTTTTGGATGCGAACAGCTTCTTTTTTTAACTTTTTCTCTTTATTTGTTCATTTCTTGCATTTGAAGTACTTTTTGATGACATCCTTGGCCTAAGACTCTTTGTCATCATCCCTAACCATTACCCAACTGCAACCAACCACTTTATGGGGCTTTCCCCCTCGATCCATTTTGCAGAGGCCTACCCACTCCCCTAGTTTTGTTGTTGGTGGTGGTGTCATCGATCTTACTAAGGTAGGTTTGGTGCTCAGCACAAAGGCCTCCACCCACTTGACGTGTTCGGCTCATTGCAGTTGGATGCGAGCATGCAAAGATGTGCTTGGTGCTTGTCTAAGGCTTTGGCAGCTTTGTGGATTCCGTGTGCTAGGCCGTTGTGGATGAGGGTGGTCTTCACACCTCTTGTAGAGCAGCATTAACGGTCATTACACCTGCAGCAGCAATACCGTCCCTTATCCATGGTGGTGGGTTATGGATGGAGCCGAATCTTGAGGGCACCCAGGCCTCTGTCTCCGTGTGACTTGTTGGTGGCAGGGAAAGAGTGAGAACAGTTTCTTGATTATCGGCCTTCTCTTAGCCTTTGTCTGAGACCTTGCTTCGTTCATTGCTTGTATGTAGATTGCTTAAATCAAGAAGATGGCTTTGGGTTTTGACAACACCAAGGGCTTTGGCAAGTATCTCAGTTTATAACAATAAAAAGCACATATAATTCTGAGAAAGGACAAAATATGGGGGGATAGCAAAAGAAATAGATTTCTCTTAAGAGAATTTCTGCAATTATACCTGTACAATTCTACAGAAATATACATGAATGGTTTGAACTAAGCCTCTAAGCCTCATATCATTATGTAACTAGTGAAGATAATGATGAATTGCTACAAAAGACTTGGGGTTTATATGCAATCTTCTTTAGAGTTCAGCGTGTAGTCTATTTAAAACTTACCTTTATCCAGGGCCAGGAGTTCGACCTAGAGGTAGAGTGCTTGCCTAGCATGCACAAAGACCCGGGTTCAATTCTTCGGTACCACATACATAAAAAAAACCAGAAGTGGTGCTGTGGCTCCAGTAGTAGAGGGCTGGCCTTGAGCTGCAGGGCTCAGGGACAGTTCCCAGGCTCAGAGTTCAAGCCTCTCTACCAAAAAGCAAACAAACAACAACAAAAAAAAACATGAAAAAGAAGTCTTTTGCTCTTTTTCATTTTAGAGATGAGTATAAGTTAGAGTGGTTAAGAAAAAAGCTAGGTCACGAAATTAGTAAGAGCCAAAGTATGAACCTCACTCTGTGTCTTCTGTGACTGTAATCTGGATGCTTCAGGGCCTCTGGATCCTGGGTTGATGCCAATCTACAACTTCCACATTCTTTAAATTAAATGCATGACCTGGACAAAGGGGCAGGGTAATTTAAGGGGCATTCCCCACAAACTCCAAGATTGTGACATTTCTAGAACAAAGCAGAATTTGGTTTCCTTCCTAAGGCAGTGAGAGAGGCAGACAGGGTGAGCATTAAGGTTTCTCTTCTCTAATAAGATAAATATAGGAAATCTTAAGTGCTGATAATCTTTAATATGTGTTACTCACTTATAATATAAACTCATTTAATTTTTCTAATCCCTATAAGTGGGCATTATTAAACCTATGATGAAGATACAAAAGTTAGTTTATGTCCCATGCCCACAATCGAATAGCTAATAAAATTCAAACCAAGCCACCTGGCTCCGGGCTACCTGACTCCTGAGTCTTTGCAAGATGCTAAAAATGATAGATCTAGAATGTGAACTATTTCAAAATACAGAAAAAATTTAGAAAAAAAATCAATCAACCTCAGAAATAGACTTTGTTCCAGGTGGGAACAGTATATTTTGTTGTCCTAGGGCTTGAATTCAGGGCCTGGGCACTGTCCTTGGATACTTTTTGCTCAAAGCTAGTGCTCTGCCACTTGAACTATAGCACAATTTCCAGCTTTTCCTGTGTATGTAGTATCAATCAGTAAATAGAACCCAGGGCTTCCTGCATGCTTAGGCAGCACTCTGCCACTAGGCCCCATGAACAGTATTTTTGTTTTGTTTTTGTTTTTATATTTGGTGCTTTTTATGTGTGCTAGGGAGTTTTCACCCTAGGGCCTTGCCTGTGCTTGGTATATGATTTACTACCAAGTTCTGCCCTCTGCCCTGGCAGTGGGGACTTCTTTATGCTTCTCATGTTAAAGTTTCTGAGTTTGTGATTGAGAGCCCTGGAGACTTAGAGGGGACAGGCCTCCCTTCTCCTGTCTCCTCCTCTACCCCCACACTCTCTCCTGTTCTGTTGTCTTCACATCTGTCACCTTGAGGGACTTACTTCTTGAGGATTTGAGGAAATCATGGGGATAGAAAATTGGTGAATGGGGGCCAGTAGTTTGGCCTAGTGGTAGAGCACTTGTCTAGCATGCACCAAGACCCTGGTTCAATTCCTCAGTACCACATACATAGAAGTCAGAAGTGGTGCTGTGGCTCAAGTGGTAGAGCACTAGGCTTGAGAAAGCCAAAGGACAGTGCTCAGGCCCTGAGTTCAAGCCCCGGGACTGACAGAAAAGAAAAACAAGAAAGAAAAAAAATAAAATTGGTGAAGGGAGGAAAGCTAGAACATAAGATCTTAGAAAATAATATTTTGATACAGGGGAATAAACTAATGATGCAAAATGCAAGCTAGAAACTGATGCTTTCACTAGAATTTTCCCCTCTGACCTAAGTCTTTCATCACCACCCTGAAACTACTTATTTCCTAGAGCTTAATAAGGAGAAGAACTCCTGCCCATTTCTCCTCAAGTCAGTATGCAAAGTATTTTAGTTCCATGCCAGCCTTCAAATTCCTTAAGTGCATCTTAGAACCACGAGGGTGCCAGGCCCTGGGATAGGTGTTACTGAGAGCCAGAAAAGAATGAGATCGTTTTTGGATTTTTGAGGCCTTTAGAGGCCTCAATCTGCATGGAAGCCTTTCAATCTATTACTTAATGGTTTCTTTATATGAAGATCGTGTTGGAGTTGAGGCGGGCATCTTATAAATTTTATCTTAATGTGCAGAGAACATGGCGGTTGGCATTTGCATGTTGCAGTGATGAGCTGAGGTTCTACTTGTAGACTAAGAGTCAAAGCAAGTTCCACTATTCCTTTCATGGAGCCCACCTGCCGTTCATTTCACCCTCAATTTCCTTTCCTGTGAAATGGACTTAAATGCTGCCATTCTGCTGCCAGGTCTGCAAAAATGAGATGGGACAATACAGAAGAGTTCACACATCTTCAGTCTATAGTGGGTCCTAAAATGTGTTTTCAGACAGTTTAAGATAAAGGCGATTGTCATGGTGATATATAGACATAGGTACACATAAAGATGCTTATATTTACTTGTGGATTTCTCTTAGAGACAGGATCTGATTTATGCAGTCTGAGTTGACACTGAATTTGGGGCTGGGATTTCAGGTGTATGTCACCAGGCTCAAATTTCAAATATTTCTAAAAGAATTAGAAAAATAATAACTACTCTGCTTTTGAGACATAGACCAAGAATCCAGTGGTATCTCCTAAAGAAAATGAGACTGAGAATGAAAATTGTACATTTACTTTCTTTGCTAAGTAATAGTTTCATCCTGAACAAAGGAGGCAGAGATCATTAACAAAACCTTGAAGAATGAGTGATAAATGGCAGTATAAGGGGCCGGGAGTTTGGCCTAGTGGTAGCGTGCTTGCTTAGTATGCACGAAGACCCAGGTTCGATTCCTCGGTACCACATACATAGCAAAAAAGCTGGAAATGGTGCTGAGGCTTAAGTGGTAGAGCTCTAGCCTTGAGAAAGTCCAAGGACAGTGCTCAGGCCCTGAGCTCAAGCACAGGACTGGCAAAAAAAAAATGGCAGTATAAATTAAATAGTGGAGGAACAGAAGTCTCCAACAAGACATCCTGCCCTGGCCTTGCTCCTTACTCTCTTGGCTGCAAACATCCACTCTATCTTAGCAGCACCAACTTTAAAAACAAGCATACTACAAGTTTAGATACAGTGGAACCATTAGAACTCAATATTAGTCATTTAAAAGCTATACTCTACTATTCACTTATAAGAACTTAGTAATGTGTGCTATCCTCTCTGACAGCAAATAGACTTTAAAATCGTGGAAACTCTCACCACGCACAGCAGTGCGGAGCACAGCCGGCTCTGGGGAAGGCAAGTAACCTCACTGCACAGAAGAGCTCACTCTCTTCTCTCAAGTGCCCTTTCCACTTCACATAGCCCATTGGCCACCATAGAAGAAGGCGTCCAATATGTTTTCAGATGAAACACAAATTGGAAAATATCAAATCAGAGTAAATCCAACTAAATAGCTAGAGAAACAGTGAGAGGAAAGAAGCAGGGAGGGACGGCTGGCACTTAGGCAAAAAATGAGCAAATCACGGTAAGATGACCAAAAAAACCAAAGAATATGCACAACGGGTACCCGCCCCGTTCAAGAAACTCTTACACACTTACTTTGCCACAGAGGAACTCGAGTGTTAACCAATCCACAATGCTGGGGGCCTCAAACCAGGAAGTCCGTTAAAGGTGTAGCATTTTAAACTGTGCAAATGAGACTTGGGCTCTCAGCTGGTTTTTGTTCCCTGTGCTTGTAGGATGGGAAAGCAGATGTGAAGTCTCTCATGGCGAAGTTTAATACAGGGAGTAATCCGACAGAGGAAGTCTCAGTCAACAACCGACCCTTCAAAATCCCAGGGCAAAACTCACCTTCGGGAATCCAGGCCAGAAAAAACTTATTCAACAACCAAGGAAATGCTACCCCTCCCACAGGATCCGGCACCGTGCCCAAGTTTGGGACCCAAAAGCCACCTTTGGCAATGAAACCTACTATTGAGGAAAAGCCTGACAAGGAGCCCAAACCCCCATTTTTAAAGCCAAGTGGAGGGGGTCAAAGATTTGGAACATTGACAAGCCCAGCCACCAGAGAACCCGAGGTAAAAGTGGGATTTCTGAAACCTGTAGGCCCCAAACCCATCAATATGCCCAAAGAAGATCCCAAACCTGTGTTTCCCCGACCTGCGGGAAATAAGCTGACACCGCACAGTGGGAACCAAAACCAAGACTTAAAGACACCAGGCTCCAAGCCGGGGCCTCCTCTTCCAGCTCCAGAAAATGAACCAAAGCAAACATTCCCAAAGTTGGCTGGAGCTAAAAGCAAATTTATGCCGGCATCACAAGATGCTGACCCCAAGCCCGTTTTCCCCAAACCTGCTTTTGGCCAGAAGGCATCCCTGAGTCCTGAGGAAGCCCTGGAAGATGACAGATCCACCAAGAAAGGCCTTCCAGTACCTCTGGGAGTTAAGCCCAAAGTGAGCCCTTTAAAACCAGGAAGGGAAGATCCAGAAAATAAGGACCATGGGGCTGACATATCGAATTCACCATTTCCTGGAGTTGTTCTGAAACCTGCTGCAAGCAGAGGAAGCCCAGGACTCTCTAGAAATGGAGAAGAAAAGAAAGAAGATAGGACAATAGAAGCTACCAAGAATATCTTCCTGAGCAAAATCCACCAGGAGGATGCAGCCTTGGGGCCTACTCCTGCCAAGTCTCCTAAGGCCCCTTCCAAGCTGACAGTGGGGAAGCCATGGGCTCAAAGCCAAGAGAAGGAGAAGGGAGACAAGAATGCTACAACCCCAAGGAAGAAGCCATTGCCTCCCTTGTCTAGCTTGGGTCCACCTCCGCCAAAACCTAGCCGACCACCCCATGTTGACCTGACAAAATTCCGGAAAGCTGATTCTGCAAACAGTAAGTTGTTTTCTCATTCATCCAGCTTCTGAGGGAAAGTTGAGAGCAAGGAAAAATTCCATAATGTACCCGCCGTGTGCATGCGATGAGTTTTCTTTGGCACTTTTTTCCTTTGGTATGGGAGCTCTGAGGAAGTAGGAAGTCTGAGGTCTCTGTAACATTCTGTGAGAAAATGCCTTGGTGGGCTGGGTTTTTCAAGGGGAAGGGGGCGGCTGAGGAAGGAAATACACCCATTTGATTGATGAAGTGGTTCTGCTTAACGATAAGCATTGTATTTACTTCCTTAGTTGGATCTTATTTCTGTTGAATGGCATTGAAGTGTTACCCTAAACCAAAAAAAATTAAGCAGAAAAATAAGCAAACTTTCAAGTCACCAGTTTTCAAGGTGAAAACAACTATTTGGGGGAGGATTTTGTTGTTATTTTCTTTTGTTTTAAAGTCATTTTATATTTGGTGGAATAAAGTTAGCTAATTTTTTTTTGAGTTAACACCCTGCATCATAATGACAAGAGCTCTTCCATGCCTGGAAGATAAATACCTTTGGCAAACAATGTGCACTTGAAGTGCAACTATGGTATATTGTGACATAGGAAAAAGATGCTTGTACATGACTGTATCACTATGGACTCTACTTGTCTCCTTACAAAATTATAGTCTCATTAAAGCACCTTGGCCAAACAGTTGCTTTTCACTTTTTCTCTGTGAAGCCAGATTTCAATAGGTCCTCTTCCTGAGATCAGTGTAGTCCTTGCTGGGTGATCAAATCTTATATTTAGAAAGCAAACTTTGAAGCCTTAGCACGACTGCATTTTCTAGCATCAATTGTACACCACAGAGTATGTCTCCTCTTCATGTCGCATTTTGTGTTTCTGCTAATTTGTCTATCAGAACTGTTATTTATGCAAGAATCTCAAAAAGCTCCCTTAATTCTTCTGTACTTCAGATTTAAAAATTAACCATTATAACCTCCCCTGTAAACTGTGTAGCCACGCCAGCGAAATGGTTCTGTGAGTCAGCTGATATCTCCTGGCGTTATCTCCCACATCCTCCATCCTTGTTTTCAGTCTTCTTCCAGGTTCAATTGGTAACTGACAATGTGGTGTCAGTAGCAGGTTTTAGGTGAATTTGAGCAAAGGCCACAGGAATCCTCTGTTGGACTCTGTGGGCCTGACAAATCAATGCCTATTGATTCTCAGTAGAGTGGAAGTACAGGCCCTTCTCCTCTTTCTCCTCCCCTCCACAGACATTTTCCTCTCCTCTGCTCCCTTCCTGAAGCCCAGCCACTGAACACAGTGCTCCATTCTCAGCCTCTGAATGCAGCCTGTTCCTCCTCCTCTTCTCTCCCACAAATGAAAATTCAATCCTTCTTAATATAAACTGCCTTAATTTCATGTCATGATAAAGCAACCTTATTTATGACTTCAGCTTCTAAATAGTGCCCTTTTAAAATATTCCCTTTTTTGCTTTCTTGATTTTTTTTTTTTGCAGTACTGGGGTTTGAACTCAGGCCCTAGACTGTCTCTTAGCTTTCTTTACTCAAGGCTGGTATTCTGTCATTTGAGCCACAGTTTCACTTCTAGATTTTTGATGTAAATTTTTATTTATTTTATTTTATTATTTTAAAAAAGTGTTGTTGGTTATAGGGATTGAAATCTGGGCCTGGGCACGGTCCCTGAGCTCTTCAACTCAAGGATATAGCCCTATCCCTTGAGCGACAGCACCACTTCTATTTCCAGATTTTTGTTGATTGATTGAAATAAGATTCTCTTGGATTTGCCCAAGCTAACTTCAAACTATGGTCATCAGATCTCATCTTTCTGCATAGGGAAAATTACAGATATGAACCTCTGGTGCCACGTTGCATTTGCCTTTTTCTAAAAGTATTACATGTCCTAAACAGAAAACTGTATTCTAGTTGTAACAGCATTGGCTAGAAAATGGTACACAGTGAAGAAAATGTCACCTTGAGTTCCAGTCTGCCATGTTGTCTTACCAGCTCCTTTCCTGTAGAAAAAGACTTTTCTTCTGAAAAGCAATGTGTCCATGATTTCTTTTACATTTATGTAAGAAGAATAAATATTAATCCCCTCATGTCATGTGCAAAAATGTTCAGGAAGTAGACTGTAAAATGCAATGCTTTCTTGCTCTCTGATTTATTTGTTGGTTGGTTGTTGAGGGGTTTTCATTCTTGGTGTGTGGTATGGTGTGGGTGGGTATATGTGTGTGCTTGAAGGTCATGGTGTTAGGGGTTGAATCCATGGTATGTAATACTATGATAGTGAGATGAAGAGCTGGAAAATAATTAAATTTCTGTTGTAACTGAATAGAAAGTTCTGAGATTTTACTTATCATCCCAGAGTATGTAAGTAAAATTGTATTAAATATTCAGACACATTCACATGGGGCATATTTGCAGTCTTTAGATGAATGAAGACTTCACGGGTTCATTAAATATAATTATCTCCGTCATTCCACAGTGAGTGGAGGCACAGAGATATGACTTACCCAAAGTCACACATCCAAGATTAAAATCTAAATCTAAATCTACATAATTATGTTTAATGTATATTATTGTATAAACATAGTCTATAGTATATGTATATATTGAAATTTTTCCAGTAAGAGTGCTTGAACTCAGGGCCTGAGCACTCTCCTTACGCTTTCTCAAGGCTACCACTTGAGCCACAGCACCATTTCTGGCTTTTTCTATGTATGTGATACCCAGGAGTCAAACCCCAGTTTTGTGCATGCTAAGCAAGCACTCTATCACTAGGCCAAACTCCTAGCACTATACTGAAGTTTTATCTACCATCACAAATGCATGCACACAAGTGTTCATATTTTTTTTTTGCCAGTCCTGGGCTTGAGCTCAGGGCCTGAGCACTGTCCTTGGACTTTCTCAAGGCTAGAACTCTACCACTTGAGCCTCAGCACCACTTCCGGCTTTTTCTATGTATGTGGTACCAAGGAATTGAACCCGGGTCTTCGTGCATGCTAGGCAAGCACTTTAACCACTAGGCCAAACTCCCAGCCCCAAGTGTTCATATTTTTAAAGGACTCTTTAATTCCCATAGTGGTCTTCTCTTTTTTGTCCCTTTTTATTTATGTTTTTCTTTTCTTTTGCTTGCCCTATGGCTTGAACTCTGGACCTGGGCTGTGTCCCTGAGCTTCTTTTTGCTCAAGGTTAGCATTCTACCATTTAAGCCACAGTGCCACTTATGGCTTTTTTGAGTAGTTTATTAGAGATAAGAGCACCAGCATCCAGCTCTGAAGTGATTTTCTAAACAAGGTCTCTCTTTGTAGGACAGGCCAGTCTACTCAAGATTCTACTCTTAGAATCCCCCAAATATGTGTGTGTGTCCATCACACCTAGCTCAAAGTTATCCTTCTAATAATCATAATAACTCATCAAGTAGAATGAATTTATCTTAAACCCAGTTGCAGTAGCTAAGTTATTAATTTTGAATATTAATAATACAGACACTAATGTAAGAACTATTTGTCATTTAACAGATTTCAGAGTCAGCAGAGTTAGGTTTTAAGCATCATTAGTATAGCTACATGACATTAAGAAAATTGCTTTACTTCTTTCTTCTTCAGTGTCTTTATTCTAAAGAAATTGAATACCTGGGCATAGTGATATGCACTTATCAGCTCAGCTAGGATTCAAGAGGCTGAGATCCAGAGGATCATGGTTTCAGTAACACACGCCTGACATTCAACACAACTGGAAGCCTTACATAGGAAGATCAGTGTCCAGTCTGGCGAGGGCAAAAGGTGAGACCCTCCCTCAAAAGAATCAGAACAAAATATGTTAGGGGCATGATTCAAGAGGTAGAGTGCTTGCCTAGCAAGTGTGAACCCCTAAGTTCAAATATCAGTCTCACTAAGAAAAGACAGAGAAGGAAAAGAAAGGAGATCAAAAGAGCCAGGCCAGATGGCTGCTATCCAAAGACTGGAATCATCAGGGTAGTTTTTCAAGATCACTGCTTCCAGACAGCATTTGTCTTCCCCATTAACTTCAGTTTGGAAGAAATAAAAAGAGAAATTTCCTAATTTCCTGTGGATCATGATAGCTCATAGCTACTAGATTAGCAGTTTCCAGAAACAAACAAACAAACAAACTTTTATATCTGCAGCCAGAGACCCTGAAGGTCTGGGCATAACCCACAGCCAGGCATCAATGGCTTATGCTTGTAATCATATTTACTCAACAGGCTGAGATCCAAGGGATCAAAGCTAGCCCGGGAAAACAATCTGAGAGACTTGCTTCTCCAGTTAACAAGAAAAAAGCTGAAAGTAGAGCTATAGCTCACATGTCTATCTTTGAGTGAAAAGAAAAGTCAAATGAGAGTAAGAGACCTTGAGGTTGTGCCCCCAAGAAGAGCACAATAAATAAATAAACGAATACATTATCCAGCATATATGACACCTAAAGAATTCTCATGGTCTTCAGTTAAAATGGGGGTTTGTTTGTTGGATTATAATTAATACCATGAGCTCCATTAAAAGAAAGACTAGTCTGCTAACCAGTTTCTTATTTGGAATACCACTACAGTAGAATCTATTCCTTTGATTTATTCCCCAACAAAAACCTATTTTTATCACAATTTAGTTTCTCCCAAATTTATTGATATGCAATTTTAATATTCTTTAATGCTTAGCAATTACCTTTACAAACTGAATAACTTCTGATTACACATATAACTAGCCCACTCCCTTGTAAACTCTGCTTCCTGAATGCAGACCTAAGACCTCTTTTCCCTAAGAGTCATTTAAGAATACGAAGACCTCAACTTATAAAAACATTCCAAACATCAAAATCTTCTCTAAACTAACCATTCCTTTGGTTTCCTTTGGGCTCCGGGTTCATGCAAGGACTTTCTCAAGCATCCTAGAAGGCCTCCCTAGCGAAGTCTGGGTTCTGAAGAGCCCCAAGCCCAACTATTGGTTTGTGTGTAGGAGTTACTGAAAAACTGCTGGGAAATATTCAAGTGAACTGTTTGTTTTGTTTTGTTTTGTTTTCTAGTCTTGTTCTTTTTTCTATTTTCTTTTTTTCTGTGGAGTTTGAACTCAGGGACTGGTAGCTGTCCCTGAGTTTTTTCACTCAAGACTAGTGCTTTACCTCTTTGAGCCACAGTACCACTTTGAGCCACAGTGCCACTTGTGATTTTCTGATAATAAACTGGAGTTTAAAGTTCACTGGCATTCCTACCTTAGCTGGCTTCTAACTGTGATCCTCAGATCTCACAGCCTCCTGAATAGTTAGGGTTACAGGCAGGAGCTACAGGGGCCCAGCGAATCTTGTTCTTAACACTAAAGAGAAAACAAGGCCAAGTTTTCCCTATGCTAACTTTAAAAATGATTCATGACACACTTCGACAGTTGCAGAGATAAGGCCAGAGTCCTAGACAGAACTAATGGAAAATTAAAACTATTACTTAGCCCCTACCTCATTCTAGACTTATAACATCAACTAATCCAATCTATAGCATCTTGACATCAAAAAATGCCTGGGGTCCAGGAGTTTGACCTAGTGTTAGAGTGCTTGCCTAGCATGCACAAAGACCCGGGTTCGATTCCTTGGTACCACATACATAGAAAAAAGCCAGAAGTGGTGCTGAGGCTCAAGTGGTAGAGCTCTAGCCTTGAGACTAGTGCTCAGACCCTGAGCTCAAGCCTAGGACTGGCAAAAAAAAAATGCTTGGATTGAAATAAAAGAGTAACATGTTGGGCTGTTTCCAATTGCAAGTAACTTATTTCTAGACATAGGTAAGATTTTTTTCCACATTCCTTAAAGTTGTTGCCTTTCTCTTTCCCTTCATTATAATTTGATAAATAATATTGTGTGTGTGTGTGTGTGTGTGTGTGTGTGTGTGTGTGCACATGCATGCACATGTACTGGAGCTTGAACTCAGGGCCTTACATTCTTGTATAGATTTTTGCTTGAGGCTAGAGCGCTGTCACTCCTAGTTCCCGCCTTTTGCTGGTTTGTTGGAGATAAGAGTCTCTCAGATATTTCTGCTCTGGCTGGCTTTGAACCAGGATCTTCAAATCTCAACCTCCTAGGTAGGCAGGATTTCAGGGTAAGCCTCCAGCACTTGTCAACAGGAAGGAGTACATGCCTGTAATCCCAGCTGATCAAGAGGTGGAAGGAGGAGAATCAAGATTTCAAGGCCAGCACTGAAAATGGTAAAAGCGAAAACTTATTGAAAAAAAAATGGAGTAGGAGAAAAAGAAGGAGGAAGAACCTTCTCAATACTTGCCCAGCGTGTCAAAAACCTAGACTCAATCCCCAGCACCACATAAAAGAAAAGGACATGTTAGAAAAACATTTCCCAATCGGGGCTGTTTCAGGACACTAGAAATCAGAGCAAAGCCCTCCAGTTCACACACTGGAAGTTTAACTTGCATAAGTAACAAGACCATCCCTGCTTTGTTCAAGGCTCTTCTTCTCCAGATGACTCGAATGCACTGTGTGGCTTGCATCTGTTCTTTATTCCTAACTCTAGTCGGAGCCCTTTTTGGTCCCTGGGAAGGCAGTTTTTCCTAAAATACCTAAATCTTCATTGTAGTCTAGCTTGAAGTGCCCAAGGAACCACTTACCGGGGACCAGCTTACTTGGACTGAGCAGTATACGTCTGTTTAATCCTTTTGTATAAATCCAAACTTCCTCATTTTTCTTTTGTGTATATGTGTGTGCTGTTCTTGGGGCTTGAACTTAGGGCCTAGGTTCTATCCCTCAGCTTTTCATGTTCAAGGCTAAGATTCTATCACTTGACCCACAGCTCCGCTTACAGCTTTTTATCTGTTTGTTTTTGTCCTTAATTGGAAGTAAATCTCATAGGCATTCCTGCCTGAACCAAGGTCCTCACATCCCAGTCTCCTGAATAGTAGGATTATGACTGGCACCCGATTAGCATTTCCTCTTTTAAAATTTATGTCAAGACTTAGGAGTTATCCCTACATGAGACCCTGCTCCCTGCTTTGTCTCTTCTGTATCTCCTCTCTGCTAAGAAGAACCTGCTCCTCCGCCCAACTCTTTTCTCTAGAACAGTTTCCTGCTTCATATCCCAACTGCGTCTTTGAGACACTTTTTATGTAATTTTTCCTTTTCATATGATTTCATTATCCCTTTGATAAGCAATTTGCATGGCTTCTCTTTTAAAATTCTGGCACTGAATTGCATTGTGGAGAAGTGTGAGCCGAGCCTGAATTTCTCCCCCTGAAAATGGTTTGTCTTTCTGTTTGGATCCTCAGCAAAAAAAAAATCTTTGTCCTTTAAGGTTTAGAAACCAGCCTGGGCATGTCTATGTCAATCATTCTCTCAGCAGTTATTTCCTGAGATGACTTGCCTCTGTGTTCCCCAGCTCCCAGCGACTTTCTGATCCATATACATAGCGGTTGGATCTGGAAAATGTTTGACAAGCACATCTACAAATTCTAATCCTCTATGATGAATTTGTCTTTCCCTGAATATTGCTGTCAAAGGGCTCTTGGGTAGAATGAATCCTAGTTGTACAGATCTGAAGGACTCGATTCCATTTTGAGATCTCATTCTGGAGCCTCTACCAGGGTAAGACAAATTTTGGTGTTGGATTTACTTCTACCTCTCCTGTGAGCTGCTTGAGATATGTATGTCTTTGATGTTTAAGGGTTTCCATTCACCTTCTCAGGGTTGTTTATTCACCCAACAGTCTACTTCAGCAACATGGCATCTGTAAAGAGACTTCACAGAATTTCTTTTTCCTGGTCCTTTCTCCAAAGACTTTTGGGAACTAGAGACGAGGTAGGGAACTAGATCCTCCTCTGGCAACAAAAGTTTCTATTTCTTCCAATACCCTGTACTTTTTAAATTTAGTCTTTATTATCTTTAGTATTTTACATTATCTTTAATATACTTTTTTATTAAAGAATTTATTAACATTGATTTTTACATCATTTAATATACTTTTTATTTTTAAGTAGTTGTGTAAAAGAGTTACCAGTAAACAAGTCAGTTTGTAAGTACAACGCATCTTAATCAATGCACTTTTTTTTTTTTGCCAGTCCTGGGCTTGAGCTCAGGGCTTTGAGCACTGTCCTTGGACTTTCACAAGGCTAGCACTCTACCACTTGAGCCTCAGCACCACTTCTGCCTTTTTGCTATGTATGTGGGGCACCGAGGAATCAAACCCAGGTCTTCGTGCATGCTAGGCAAGCACTCTACCACTAGGCCAAACTCCCGGCCCCATCAATGCACTTTTTAAAGTTTATTCATGAGGTTAATTTTTCTTTCCCCTTTCTTATGAGGTGATTGCATAGTGAGATTTTCAGGGGTTTTTGTTGTTGTTGTTGTTGTTTTCATGGTACTAGTCTTGGGGCTCAAATTCAGGGCCTGGACACTAAATTTAAGCTGAGATGTGAGGATTCAGATAGGACTACATAAACAACCTGTACTCAGCAAGACTGGGGGTTTTTGTTGTTGTTGTTTTTGTTGTTCTTTGTTTATCATGCTATATTTTTAATCTGTTAACGGGAGGAGAGACAACCTTCAGGTTCTCTCTCTAATTTTTTAATAATACATAAGAACAATTTACTTGTAACGGGGATTAGCAATATTTCCAAAAAGAGTCATCAAATTACCCCCTTTATAAAGAAGAAAGGAAATTGCCAGAGTCTCCATCCTATGCCTTATGTCAAGGTCATGACCAAGGACACTCATTGTAGATCATTCAGACAATTACCCCGACCATTCGACTACTCTGAGGAGTCTTGAGCACAGTAGAAGTGGAACAGAGGAAAGTCCTGCTACTAATGGCTGCTGGACTTCTGTCATGGTGATAGGGTCTCCAGTCTGCCCGCCACTAACATTTATATTTTCTTTTTTTTTTTTTTTTGCCAGTCCTGGGCTTGAGCTCAGGGCCTGAGCACTGTCCTTGGACTTTCTCAAGGCTAGAGCTCTACCACTTGAGCCTCTTCCAGCTTTTTTCTATGTATGTAGTACAGAGAAATTGAACCTGGGTCTTTGTGCATACTAGGCAAGCACTCTACCACTAAGCCAAACTCCTGGCTTGCCACTAACATTTAAATGCCTGAGGTCAGTCCTAGTTTTGTCAGTCAAACAGTATACTCCTAGAGTAAGGGATAAACAGAACATAAATGGATGAATGAGCCATAAAAAAAGAAAGATTTCCCTCCCTAAAGGCCAGGCTGTGAAAGAGGCGAATTCTTCTCTTCACCACCTACACTGCTTTGCCATTGAAAAGACCTCTTGGTATGTTTCAGTTCTGGTTCTTCGCTTCATACTGAATGTGTCCTTCAATTTTCTTCTTGCTCACACAGTAGCTATTCTTCCATTTGTCTTAGTTCAATAGTAATTGACACTTGACAATTAACTTACAAGGAAAGCTGTCTGTATAACAATATTCACTGTCACAAAATAGACTCTCACTTTTCTCAGTTATGAGGTCAGAAATTCCTATGAAACACAGTTTAAGGAACACTATAAAATTTATCCCCTTGTGAGAACTCTTCCTGTAGTCAACAGAATGAAACTGATGCCTTTTAAGCAGCTAAAAAGATGTAGGGAAATACTGCTGAAATGAATGACATATATCACATTAGATGAAATTTTTGTGGCATCAAAGTTATGACCATTTATATTATATAAACAAATGATTTAATAATGACTAACCTACCCTCTAAGTGTGAAATGTATTATGAGATGCTTTTTAGTCTATACAATCATATTATATCATTTTTTTCTGCTAGTTGTGGAGCTTGAACTCAGGGCCTGAGCACTGTCCTTGGACTTTTCTCAAGGCTAGAGCTCTACCCTTGAGCCTCAGCACCACTTCCAGCTTTTTTTTTCCTATGTATGTGGTGCCGAGGAATCAAACCTGGGTCTTTGTGCATGCTAGGCAAGCACTCTACCACTAGGCTAAACTCTCAGCCCCTCATTTTTAAATTATTTAAAGTATTAAGATGAAAGTGCAGGTTTTTTTTTCAAGAAAGGAATGCAGTCTGAAAACAAAAGTTTGATAATCACCCAGGCTTTGGTGGCTCATACCTGTAATCCTTGCTACTCAGGAGTCTGAGCTCCAAGGATCATGGTTCAAAGCTAGCCCAGGCAGGAAAGTCTGTTAAACTTTTTTCTGCAAATAATGAATGAATGAATGAATAACTGATAGAAATGGGACTGTGGCTTAAGTGGTAGAGCCCTAGCCTTAAGCAAAAATAGCTTGGACACAGCCCATAGGCCCTAAGTTTAAGCCCCAGGACCAGCACACACACAAATAAAATGATAAACAACTAACTGTATGAATCTAATGATGAAATAAACTCTTCTAATTTATTTTACTTGTACTTACACAGCTCAAAAGATTGTACAAATAAATGCAATGTTTATACACTAGACAGAGATGTCTTTCTTCATATAGACTATTAAAACAATTTCCAAGCCAAATCATAAGAAACTGTCTTTTATGGGGCTAGATTTTCAGGATATGTATGTGGAATTCTTTGCTTTAATTAGAACTACTTCTGATATGATGTGTTCACAAGCTAAAAATTGTACCTTGTTGTATATGTTCCTTATTTAAAAAAAAATGAAATTGACTTCTCTAAACAAAAAAAAAATTCCTCAGCTGCTGGAAGAACAAAATTTCACTTGAGAAGAAAAATTTAACAACTTGTTTTTACAGAAATATCTAGAAGTTTCTTATTTTTTAGAGAAATCACAATCATGATAATTATGGCATGGCCCTATAGCCTAAAGGAACCATCTAGAATATCAAATTATTTGAATTTCTAGCATATGAGAAATAAGGGAAAAACATTAAAAAAATCAGAGATCATAACTTCTATACTAACCACTAATCAATAGATGCATAAAAAATGACTTTCCCTATTGTCTTAATTGCCATTGAAGAAAAAATTTTTAATATGACATATTTTTGTCATATTAAAGGGAGGAAAACATCTAGAGCATTCAACAGCAATAGATACTATCAGAAAATAGTAACTGAAGAAGCAACATCTGGTTTTAGGAAGGAAAAAAAACCTGAACCAAAAAACCATTAGAGGTTTTTCTTTCCCCAAAGAAAGGACCTGCACTGTGCAGCTGACAATAATCCACAGCTCTCTGCAGCTGCACCCCTGCACACAATGGCTTTTGAGCCCTAGCAACAGAGAGTGTTTTTCTAGGGGGTGACACTATCTGTGGTGGTAAAGAAAGGCACACAGAAAACCACACTCATCTCTTCTTGGCTTCCTTACAGTTGTCAGAACAGTGAGAAAGTTCATTGGATTTTCTTTAAAAAATATTATCTTTACATAATTGTACAAAGCAGTTACCATTTAACAAGATAATTCATCACTACCCTGCATCTTGATTAACATCACTCCTTGCAACATTCACACCCACCCCTCCTAAACTACTCCTCTTACTTTTCTTAATTCTGTAGGATACATATTGAATTCTTGACGCATTACCTCCCGGCTCCAGATTTTCAAAACAACCTATATGGAATATGTTTAGTGTGACCAGACACTGAAAAAAAAAAACAATTAAGAAAATAACAAGGCAGATGTTATAGACATAGCATTACAGAGACCCAAATATTACAAGCATCTAAAGCATGTTGATTTGTTCACTTTATTCTGAAATAAAAGCTGTCCAATTATTTATTACTAGATGGAAAAGGAAACCTAGATTGTTGACAAAACAATTCCCCCTTAGTGACTTATCTTAAGATCCTATAATATTTTCTACTCATCTTCCAACTTGTCACTTTAAAGTGGATGAGGTATGTAGAATCCCTGTTATTATCTAGAGACTACCTGCTTCTAGAGACTGCCTGCTTCTCCCTGCTCTTTACACCATGGTTTTGGTTCATTCTGAGTAGGTCAAAAGCCAACACTACACACACACACACACACACACACACACACACACACACACACACGAAGGCACACACACATTCAAATATAACCTGAACCATGACTGTTCTTCAGCCATTTTGCAGTAAGTAGCTTTTATACAAAAGAATGATCAGATAAGTCTCGAAAGTATATTTCAGACGAGATCGGGCACATTCAGTGTGGTATGGCCGTACACTCTAAAGTGCATTTCAATCACCTGTCTCTAAATTAAAAAGAAAATTCTAGATCTGAATTAGTTGTTGAACAAGCAGGAAAGCTTACATCTACCTTTTCTTTCTTTGAAACATGAGTTCTTAGTCCTTCCAGGGGAAAATTAATTGTGCTGTAAGCAAGTAATATACATTCAGATTAAGTCTCCAGATGTCCCTCCACGTCTCCATCTATCTGTCACAGAATCTTTCTCTCCATCAACTCTACATGATTATCTACTGTTCCTTCTCTCTACAGGTAAAATGTTCCCAGGAGAGACAGCCTTTGCCATTAAACGTAGAAAATTACTATAACCACTGACATACCAACAAGCTATCTCTCTCCTAATTTTCACTCTTCTTTCTCGACTTCTAAGATATAATCTTTTTATTTTGCTTGTTTGTTTCTTTTCTGGTACCAGTACTGGGACTTGATCTCAAGTCCTTTTATTATTGCTTGGCTTTTTTGTTCAAGGCTAGTGCTCTACCAATTTAGCTACCACTTATGTGGACTACTACTTCTACCACTTCTGGCTTTCTGCTGGTTGACTGGGGATGAGTCCCTTGGATTTGTCTTCTCAGATGACTTCAAACCAAGATCTCACGTCCTGGCCTCCTGAGTAGTTAAGATTACACGTATGAACCACCAGCCTGCCAAGTTAGGCTGATATTCTTTACTTTTCAGATATCTTGATTTTCCTTCTGCCATAATCATGAATCTCTTTTTATTTGGGATCAGTGAAACCAGTAATGCTGGGGGAAATGGGAAGATCAAGCAGGTCACTGAGGTCTCCAAGACCAGGAAAATAAGAAATTTTAGTTATCAATGTGACTTTAAATATGAATATTGAGCCTGAAAATACAAAAGCTCTATTATTATGCTCCTTAAGGTTGGGAAAAAGTGGCAAACACCTGCCACTACTCTACTGCCCTGTGAAGATTAATGAGTGAGTAAAGTGATTCCATATTTCAGGGTCATACGTGATTTCCATCTCCTGCATCTTCTGACCTGAATGTGTTGGGGGACTCTCCTGTGCCTTGTCACATATAACACCATAACCCAAACCAGGGCTTGGCAGTTTTCCTGCCAGCCAATTACTACAGGCAGTTCTGTGCATGACAGATTTTACTGTAGGGATCAGGAGTTGGGATTGTAATTGCACTGAGCCAGGAGGGTTAAAATGGTATTTTAGCTGCCTCTCCTCTTCTAGGCAGTTAAGAATTTTGCAGCCCACTTTCTCACCATGGCTCACCTTCTCCTTTTTCCTTTTTTCCCTTGACTCATGGTTCTTTTAGCAAAGAAGAATGAAAATATTCAGTTTTCTTACTCAGAATGGTTCAACTGTCCACAAGCTAAATCTTTAAACTCAGTACTGTAGTCCTGTGTACAGGCAGATGTATTATTCAAAGGCTTCTCCAAACAAAGGAGATGGGAAGGGATGGAGAGGGGAAGTCATTTTATTTTGTGTTGCTATCAATAGTTGTTATTTTACTAGAAATGAATTCCTGGTACACAAAGTATTCTCCTAGAATTGATTCAATCTCAAAATAAATACAAGAACTGAGTTTTCCTAAAGAGTACATCAGGTTTCTTTTTAAATCCTTTTGTCTATGTACATCATCAAATAAATAGAGACTGTTAAAAAGAAGTAATAATACTGGAAAACAGCTTTCTGCTACCAGGCCTGTGATATAAAAGTTTTCAAGTTCTTTCCAGAATTGTGACATGAGAAGGATATCAGCGTCTCTATATGTCTTCCGGACCATTTCAAACTTTAACATTCATGGTCTTCTTTATTCCTGGACATTGAGGCCCACAAAGGTCTACTCAGCTTTGTCCACTGAAAGGCTCAGTGATTTCTGTTGTGTCATAGTCAGTGTGTCTCTGTACCATTCTCTGAAGCTATCACTTGACTATTCTCACTTGACTATTTTCACTGAATGGTACTCTACCATGTGAGCCTGTCCACTTCTAGCATTTTGCTGGCTATTGAAGATAAATCTTTTTTTGTTAGTGGTAGTCGTTTCTTTAAAGAGTTCTACAAAGGGGTTTCAATGCAATTCGTAGTTTATGAATACAATGTATCTTGATTCATGTTACCCTTTTCATTATTCTCCCCCAACTCTCTCACCCCAAAGGCAGATCACTTTCTGTTTGTTTGTTTGTTTTGTTTTTTATGCCAGTATTGGAGCTTGAACTCAGGACTTAAATCTAGTGGAGGTGTGGTTCAAGTGGTAGAGCTCCACAGTATTTTTCGACTCAAGCTGACTTAAAAATCACAATCCTCAGATCTCAATCCCTGATTAGCTAGGACTATAGACATGAGTCACCATACCCAGCTAAGACTTATATATTCTTCAAGAAAATTTCTTATTTAAGATATAAATACTACTAGGTATAATTTACGTTCACTAAAGCTACTTTACTCATAATACGGTACATTTACAGGGAAAATGAACATATTTATATTGAAACATATCCTTTGAGTAGCCATGAATTAATATTTGATAACAAAATATCTGCAATTACTGTATAATTTGGGTCATAACAGACTGCTTGTCATACCTTGCTTCTGAAAGAGGACTAGCTTTAAATTGCACACCAGCATGTATTTCTTTTTGTGGGACTTGAACTCGGCCTGGGTGTTGGTTGTCCCTGAGCTCTTCAGCTCAAAGCTACTGCCCTATCCCTGGAGCCATAAAGTCAGTTCCGGTTTTCTGGTGGTTAATTGGAGATGAGTCTCCTGGACTTTAATGCCCTGGCTGTCTTTGAAGTGTGGTCCTCAGATCTCAGCCTCCTGAGTAGCCAGGATTACAGGTGTGAGCCACTATGCCAGGGTCGCCAGCACGTATTTCTGTTTTTTGAAGGTAGCTTGGAATGAAAGGGAGAATCATCATGAAATATATACTTACTGAAGAGATTTGTTTTCAAGTCACACCAGAAAACTGCTGAAGTTACTTGAGTATCTTGATTCCACAAAGAATATTTAAGTACAAAACCAGTTTTAAATAGTAGGAGCATATTTAATAAAATATTCTGGAAGTTGTAAGAGTTTTTCAAAACATACCATCCAATTCAAATGTACTGACCATCCAACGTAAAAATTCTTAGGGAATTTACTTTGAGGAAATTAACATTTTCATACTCTAAGAGTTATGCAATAGGTTAGGACTTTCATGTTCAAACTCACTCAGAATAATGTCTAAGTTCAATTTCAATTTTCATATTGCAATTATATAAATGAGCAGGCAATAGCATTCCAGGTTTTTAAAGTAAATATATCTCTTATAGAAGAAAATAGATAAAATTATTTTAGGTTCATGTAATTTTATTGTTTCAAGATTTTATTTTAAGCAAAATATTTTTTAAATGTTTCAGATTTTATTGATAAATTGATAGAATTACAATAATTTATTTCATCAATTGGGCCATTGTCTAATTTAAGTAGTTATTATAATGTAATCACTGCTTCTTATATGATCACAAAATTAACCCAGATGATCAGTTTTTCATGATGTACTATTCTTTCTAAAATCAAAAATTGTCTCCTCTTCCATGTGGTTAAGCACAACTGGGTTAAAGTAGATACATTTTTATCACTTCAAAATTTCTTACCTAATACCTTTTACAAAATTTCGTTTTGGGCCCGGTAGCCAGTAGCTAGCTCATGCCGATAACTCTAGCTATTCACAAAGCCAAAATCCAGATCATGATTCAAAGCCAGCTCAGGCACAAAAGTCCATGAAACCTCATTTCCAAAATAACCGCAAGCAGTAAGCCTGGAAGCATTGTTCAAGTGGTAAAATTCCAGGTGAACTAAATAGCCAAGCAAGAGCACAAAGTCTGGAGTTAAATCCTCAATGATGAAAGAATTTTAAAAAATCCTTTTTAGCCATTAGTTCTCACTTGCAGACTGTCTTCGCCAGAGTAAGTTTGGCCATTTGTTATAAGCTTCAGCTGAACACAAGAGGCTTATGCCCATAATCCTAGCTACTCAAGAGATGAAGACCTGGGGAATGTAGTTCAAAATCAGCCTAGGCAGACAAATCTGTGAGACTCTTATCTACAGTTTACCCACAAAAGGTCAGAAGAGGATTTGTTGCTAAAATAGTAAAACATCAGCCTTTAGCCAAAAAAGCCAAGAGAAGCTAAGTGAGAGCACAAGGCCCAGAGTCTAGGCCTATAGGGTAGCACACACATGAACACAAAAATGTGACAGTCATTCTCCCTTTCACATTCACCATACCCCTGGAGCAAAGTACCAAATTGCATAGAGATTTGTGATTTGATGTCTAAGCATTACCATTTTAAATAACTTGCCCAAGAGACTCTTATGCGCAATTAAAACTTTTTAAAAAACAGTTTTTTCTTCTCCTCCTCCTCCTCCTCCTTCTTCTCCTTCTTCTTCTTCCCATACATTTTTTGTCAATCCTGGGACTTGAACTCAGGGCATGGGCACTGTCCCTGAGCTTCATATACTCTACTACTTAAGCCACATCACCACTTCCAGCTTTTTCTCTTTATGTGGCACTGAGGAATCAAACCCAGTGCTTCATGCATGCTAGACAATATCTCTACCACAAGGCACATCCCAGCCCTTAATTAATTCTTTAAATAACAATTCAGTTTTTCTTTTATGTTTTATAAAGTCAAGAATAACTTGTTTGGGGCTATTTCGCAAACTCTTTTTGGGGGGAATGCCTTAGAGTAGGCTTGTATAAATGGTTACTAAAAGACCAAAATGTTGAGCAAGAGAAACATATTCTATATAAAAATAGCTTTAGTAAAAGGGTTTATTACTGACAAAATTCTAGCAAAGAAGAAGCATGGATGGTAGAAAATAGAGAGTATCTTCTCACGTCGCCTTCTGTCCTTCCATCACTCAAGTTAAGCTAGATAGATCTGTTCTAGCGTGCACTAGAAACACCTTATTCCTCCATAGAGACAGTAGCAGCAATATCATCTGAGGCCATCCTAGCTCTGCTTCTATCTTAAAGAGACAAGATAACTAGATGAATAACCACAGTAATGGTGAGAATTGTACCATTCTTCCAGCAGGAAGTCCTGGGAGTTCTCTCAAGCCAGTATTCAATTGTATATTCTGGCTGCAGTTGAAGACATTCCTTTATAACTCATAAAGACAAAAAGACATGGAGTAAGAATTAATTGTTAGTGGATGGACATGGAAGACATGCCTATAATTCCAATACTCAGTAGGCAGAGGCATGAAGCTTCAATTCAATGCGTGTCCAGATTACATAGCAAGTTATAAGCCAGTCTTTCTATTTAGCAAGACCCTGTCTCAAGTCCTTTTCCTCACCCCCAAAACAACAGTTAATTGTTAATTACTAGGAAAAGAGCTAGAAGGAATGGTGGGAATATGAAAATGGAAAAGGACAAAAGAGGCAGCACTGGAACATAGTCTCCTTTCTTTTCATCTCTTGTAGTGGCACTATAGACTGATGAAATCTACCTACTCATGTGCTAGAATGAAAGAAGCTATAATGAAGAGTTATTATTTCAGACATGGCAAACCATTAGGGAAAGGTGCAGTGGTAGGTGACAACAAATATTTATGAAGCACCCTGCATGTAATAGGTCCTATACAGAACCCTAGGAATCCTCTTGGAGAGTAACTTCTATTGGTAACCACAAATAAATGGAGGCCCAATGGTCATGTAAACAGGACCAAGGTAAGACAAGTACAGGGCGATTGAGACTCTGATAGTTCTTGGAGTAGAAAGGAAGGCTTCCCGTTGGAATCAGTACTTAAGCTAAGCCCCAGAGAGAAAGAGAAAGACAGAGAGAAAGAGACAGACAGAGAGACAGAGACAGAGAGAACCAGAGAGATCAGAAAGAGAGGGAGGGGGGAGAGGAAGAATATTCATATCGAATGGTAATATCCCAGGCGATGTTTGTCTTTTTTTGTTTTTATTTGCTGGTACTGAGGTTTAGAATCAGAGCCTTACTCTCTTGCTTGGCTTTTTACCTAACAACTGACAGTCTACCACTTGAGCCATACTGCCATTGCTGAGCTAGCTCTGAGCTATGATTCTCCGATCTCAGCCTTCTAAGTAGTTGGGTTATAGGTGTGAGCCATCAGCACCCAAGCTGACTTCTACATTTTTTTAAATCTTAAATTTTAAAATAGTAAGTATTGTTCATATATTCCCATATTTTGGATGTTTAACAACTTACATTTTTCCTTTCTTACCATATTATATCATGGTCTGATTCTCCTCATTTGGCAAAAAAGATGCTAAGGCTCTGAGATTAGGTTGTTTACATAAACGGTGTCACTGGTATGAAGCAGAGCAGACATTGAACTCTATGCTTTTTTGGAATGTGGGGATTATATTATAATATTGGAGCCTTAACCAATGTTCCTCTAAATAGCCTGAAACAGTCAGGCATTTAGTACACAGTCAATAAATACTGGCTGTCAATTAAGTTTGCTGACCTGTTATAAGAGTTTTGTAGAAACATTCTATATATCATGTTACAGGAGGAAAGCAATTCTGTTATCACTGGAAAGTGGTGAAGTAAGCAAGGTAGAATTTATTTTCTTTTATAAGGCCTTGGAAACATTACAAATAAAATGAATATCCAAGGGAGAGCGCATCTGGTGACAGATTTCCAATCACGACTCACCATGTTCTACTCTCACAATATCTCGATAGGACCAGTGTCTCCAGACACTAAACAAAAAAAGTGCAAGAGATAAAGACGGACTAAGAGGCAGCGGTTACAGTTCAAATCCACTATGGAAAAGTATTTTCCATTTGCTGTGAAAATTGTTTCACAGCAAAGAGCAGAAGGAGCATGAAAAGGAAGTACAAGTCATTTTTCTAGACCTTCATTTACTTGAGATGGGGAAGCTAAGGAAAAACAGCTTTGCAAAAATATGTTCCCAGTGAAGTAGGAAGTGAGTATTTTTCAGGTTCTGAGGGGCTTGGCAACTTTGTTGTTCAGAGCCAGAGCCACAAGAGGCCTTATCTCACCAGGCTTACTCATTTGATCTTACAACTTCAAGGTCATGAGAGACACTGGAAGCTGTGCAGTTTACAGGTACCCTTGTATATATCAAATTTAAAGCTCAAGAAATGAAGCAAAGTGATAACGAAGCTCATAAAAGTCTCTGGGGAAAGCAATCTATTTTGCATGTTGAATGACTCTCTATTTCAGTCATCACAACCAGCAGCTTCGACATTACAGGTCCTGCAGAGCCTAAACAGCCTGTGGGCTATCGAGATGGATTAAACAATTGGGTTTACTATTAAGAGATTCCGAAGCTGGGTGTTAGTGGCTCACCCCTGGCATCTAAGCTGATCAAGAGGCTGAGGTCTGAGTATTGTGGTGTAAAGCCAGCCTAGACGGGAAAATCCATGAGACTCTCATCTCCAATTAACCATGAAGAAGCTGGGTGTGGAGCTGTAGCTCTAGCGGTAAAGCAGTAGCCTTGAGCAAAAAGCAAGGGTCAGTAGCCAGACTCTGACTTCAAGCTCCAAACCCCTGCCAGGATTTTAAGCCCAGTGTCTAAACCCAGATGTATCATCTTCTCCTTTGCAAAATGAGAAGGTGAGATTAGATGACTGCCTTCAGAGTTAAAGATTTAAAGAGATTTCAGGAAGAGATTTAAAGGAAGGGTAGGTGATAATTCTCTGGCCTGTTAATTCCCCCAAGGAAGCAACAAAATCAATCTACTGGAAAGGTTAGCAGGTTAGCCGCAGCTAACCAAGTAGATCTCCAGCTTCTAGGCTGTAGGACCATGTGATATATGGGCCATGCCTGCCTAAACAGCCTTCCAAAGCAACTTTATTACACTGTTGCCAGGACAAAAGTTTCTGAGCTAAGCTGGGAAACTGCATGCATGGGAAAACCGCCTTCTTCCAACAGGTCCATAAGTTGAAATTGCAGCTGTGGAAAAGAACTTGGTCTCTTGCCTTTTCACTTTTTGTTCCTGCCTGGTCAAGTTTTTACCCATGAGGTACCTTAGCTACTTACACTGGATCAGTTCAAGTGAGCATGGGAAGCCAAACAAAATGACTTGCTTCAGAAAAGCAGGAAGTTGTATTGTTATTTTTAAGCTTACTCTTATCTTTAACAAAACATATCATTTCTGTAGAACTCTAAAGTTCCCATCTGTTTCCCTCCCCACAATTTTTAACTGCTTTGAGATGAAAATAATGTTTATCTCTTTTAATACTGGTACGTGTGAACGTGTGTACATTTGTGTGTGTATATGTTGGTCCTGGGTGCTTTGGACCTGAGTAGTGTCCCTGAGCTGTTTTTGCTCCAAATTAGCTCTATAGTTGCCACCACTTCTAGCCACATCTCCAACTTCTGGCGTTTTTGGTGGTTAATTGAAGATA
Organism: Megascapheus bottae; assembly: GCF_031878675.1. Lineage (NCBI taxonomy): Eukaryota > Metazoa > Chordata > Mammalia > Rodentia > Geomyidae > Megascapheus > Megascapheus bottae. Next base: position 63,023,534 of record NC_143512.1, read on the forward strand.
AGAAGCGTTATATGGGCTTTCCTGCCTGGGTTGGCTTCAAACAGAGATCCTCAGATCTCAGCATCCTAAGTAGCTAGGATTACAGGCATGAGCCACCAGGGCCCTGTGAAGGTAAGGCCGCTCTAGATCACCAGTGTCCGATGAGAATGATCATGTGATTATCCAGAGTGGCAGGTTCTTAAGTGTTGACAGGTTTTAAGTCTAGATTTGGTTAATGATGATGGCCAAAGTGGCAGCAGAAAGCCTTTCTAAAGACCGTTCTGAAGCAGGAACAAAATTAAGCTGGGATTCTCTGAAGAAAAGTGTGAAAGGCCACTGTGAGTGGCAGGGTGGGTGGGGACAGTTATGGGAAGAAGGCCAAGCTGTTTATTCCTGGTCCCTGTTCCTAGAGCACTTCACACCCATAAACTGAGTTCTTCCAAGTTCTGTGCACACTGCTCCTTCTGGCTCAGAACTCTTCAGTTTCTTGTAGCAATTTTAGTCCCCCTGATCTGTCACCATTGAAAAAAATGTAACAACTACAACTCAGCGTGGCCACTAAATGTAGTTCCTCCTCCTCTTCACCCCCATAGGATTCCAAACGCCTCCTTAGGACGTGACGGGCTTGTCCCTGCTTGGATCCAGTCCCTCCTTGAAGTCATTCAGTGATCAATTCTCCCACTCATTTCTGACCAGTACTTTTTGTTGTTTGGTTAGATGGTTGGTTTGGAGTTTAGGGTTTTGTAAGACAGGGTCTCATGATGTAGCCCAGACCAGCTTAAACTTCCTGCCTCAACTGGCTGAATGGGATCATCACATCTGGCCTGACCAGTCTTCTGTATGAGTTAATCTAAACAGAACACTGGGCAGAACTCCAGTATAAAACCACTCAGGAACACTGTACACTTCAGAGACTCTACATGTAAAAGGCATGGAAGCGCCACCTCCACCATGAAATTACACAGAAGCAGTCTACAGTCCATAGCAGTTTTTCTCTGACAATCCACAGAATGCAGTAATTATTTTTTCCCCTCAAGATACAGAAATTCGGAAGTGGCATTGTGGCTCAAGGGGTAGGGCGGTAGTCTTGAGCTGAAGAGCTCAGGAACAATACTTAGGTCCAGAATTCAAGCCACATGACCGACAAATAAAAAAAAAAGATACAGAAATTCCCACAGGTAATTATAACCATCAGATGCCTGCAGACTCCAGTTCCCATAAGATATTCTCATCTCAGAAAGATGTCAACTCAGCTGGGTGCGGTGGCTCATGCCAGTAATCCTAGCTGCTCAGGAGGCTGAAATATGACGATCAAGGTTCAAAGCCAGCCCAGGCACTAAAGAATGTGAGACTCTTATCTCCAATTAATCACTAGAAAACAGGAAGGGGGCTTCACAGTAGGACATTAGCCTTGAGCTGAAGAGCTCAGGGACAGCACTCATGTCCACAGGTTTAGCCCAATGACCAAAAAAATACACACACACACACACACACACACACAAAGTCAACTCCCTTCAATCAGGTTCATTGCTTAGTGCAAAGCCACCTATCAATGAAGAGAGGTCTTCTCAAAGCCCTCTTGGATTGGTGTCTAGTCCAGTTGTTGTCAAACGCTTATCCCTCTGAATTTCTTTGATGTTGTCTTGGATTCTCCACAAAGAACACTGAATCAACAGAGTAGTACTTTCCCGGGCAAACTTTCATTCTACAGTAGTTCTCTTTTCTCAACCCTTACTTCCCTCCCTTTCCTCCAGATCACAGATTTGACTAACAGCAATTCCTCTCACTCCTGGGAAATCAATGACCAATCTGACTGATCCACGGTGTATACAGGTGCACAAGTACACACACACTTGCCAGCAAACAAACACATATAAAAATCATAACTGTGTGGGGTCTTAAAGTACTCTTTACACACACACACACACACACACACACACACACACACAGAGTAAATTTTCCTGTAGAGGGAAAAATATCCTTCCTGTATATGTTTATCCTTAGTTTATTAATTGCTAGTTTTATTTTTCTTTTTAGGGGGTCTGGGCGTTGGTCTCTCTTAGTTTCTTCTTTCATCATTAAGAAAGAAAACTTACAAAGGGAGAAGTTTGGCTTCAGAGGTTTTGGAAAAAAAAAAAAAACTACAAGAGAACTCTTTTGGTTTCATATCATGGTAAAAAGAACTTTAGACCCAAATAAGGAGACAATGTTCACCTGGATTGCACTATTTTAACCTTTGTATTTTGAGAGAATCATTAAACTTATCTGGATGCTGGATATCTTATCTTTAGTAAGAATGAAGGATGTTCTCAGTGTTATCCTAAGCTATTTCATCCTTCCGTCTACATTTAGTTTATATTATCTCTTCTGTAGTTCAAAGTCTTAAACCAAAGCAGGAAGGTGCCTCAGGAAAGAATCAGCAGCTTTGTTTATGGAAAATTCAATAAAAAGCACCAGAATAGAAAATCCATACGTCCACCAAGCACCAGTAGCTCATATTTGTAATCCTAGCTACTCAGGCTGCTGAGAACTAAGGATTGCAACTGGAAGCCAACCTTGGCAGGAAAGTCAGAAAAAGCTGGAAATGAAACTGTGGCTTAAGAAGTATAGTATCAATCTCAAGTCAAAAAGCTAAGGCTCAGTGCCCAGAACCTGAGTTCAAGCTCCAATACCAGCATGGCTCTGTACACACACACACACACACACACACACACACACACACACACACACACACACACACACACAGAGTTAAAAGGCATTGACTTCAAATGATTTGCTTCATGTCTATAGACATGAAGGAAGGGTGGTGCTGTTAACAGTGCATCTCTCACAGTTTTCAAACTCAGGCTGCACAAGAACTTCTTGAAATTACCCATCTCTTCATGGCCTTCTATGTGTTTATGTTGAGGTTTGAATAAGGCGACGTTTGCCATCATTCGTTCTGCAGAAGAGGTTTTTTAGTGTGCATGTTAAGGCAAAGGTTGGTAGCCCAGTTCCAGAATTTCTAGTTTAGTGAGGCTTGGAGGATCCTGAGAATTTGCATTTCTCAAACATCTTCAACTGATGCTGAGGCTGCTCGTCTGGATCCTGTAACTATAATAAAATAAATGGAAAAATGCTGCCTCCAGGTCATTTTAATTATGCTAAGCAGCCTACTTGAAACATGTCTTTATACTTTAATCCATTCTTTACCAAGTTATTAATGCTATTATTAGCTAGACTGAGATTAATCCTTTCTTTAAAGAGACGAAAGTGTTTCTCAAAATGTGGTCCAGGGGTCATGTGGGCTGGCGGGTATTCTAAGCAAGACGTAGAGTTCTGAGCTTCATGTAAGCACATCTGAATCAGAAGCTCTGAAGATGGTTCCTTAGAATCTATTTATTAAATATGTACTTGAGCAATTCTTATTTACCCCACACTTTCAAATTGACTTCTATAGGTCTAATCTAATGACCCACTTAATAATAATGTATTGTATTCAGTCTTCATTGTTCTAAGAGCAGGTTTGAGCATCTGTAATCTTTTCACCAGAGGGTAGACTATTTAATTTCATTCCCATTCAACAAACATTTCATGAATCACTACTGTATGTTTATGTTTGGGATTACAGAGATAGAATAATACATGTGTGTTTGACTCTTACACAGTTTTCACTATAGCTAAAGCAGTGGGTAGTAAGACAAGTAAATGAATGAGTAAATTCAGAGGACTGTGAAGAACATAAAAACAGGATGGTGTAATTGTATGACTGAAGAGCTGGCAAACATGTTAACCTAGATTAGATTAGCAAGCAAAGACCTTTGGGAAGTTATGCATGCAGATTCATGAATGGTGAGAAGGTCCAGTCACACCATGATATAAGAGGAAGGTGATCTGGGGAAAGGTTTCACTCCAACATGCTTAGGAAAGGACAATCTTGATGTGGTTAAAGACACAGGGAGATCCAGATAGGTGAAATATTCAAATGAAGGAGTGAGGAATGGCTCAAGGTGAGCCTGGAACAGCAGGCACAAACTAAACTTTATCAATCTGAGAGGCCTAGTCTGAAATATGTAATAGGGGGCTATTTAATTTGGAGTTATTATGAAGAGGAAGATATGATTTGGTTTGCTCTTTACCACTCCTCTTTGCTCTGTGGAACATAAATTCTAGGACATGAGAATGAAAGTAAAAGAATGCATAGAACACTCTTGTGATTGTCCAGATTATGAGGCTTGGACCAAAGTGGTGAGGTGGAGGAGAAAGATTCATTTAGAATGTGTTTCCCAAATAGCCTTGGTAGGAATGTCTCGTGTTTTTAATGTAGAGAATAAAAACAACAAAAGGAACTAGATGCTGGTGGCTTCTGCCTCTAATCCTATCTACTCAGGAAGCTGATATCTGAAGATCACAGCTCACAACCAGCTCCAGCAGAGAAGTACATGAGACTGCTTCCAATGACTCAACAAAACTAAGAGTAGAGATGTGGCTCAAGAGGTATAGCACCAGTTTCAAGCAAATAAGCCAAGAAAGAGTATGAGACACTGAGTTCAAGCCCCCCGCCTCCGCCAAAAAAAAAAAAAATAAGAATTACCATGAATGATTGCTAAATACTTGTTAATTATATGTTAATCTCATAGATTACTGTTTTGCTTACATTTAATGAAAGACTAGGTTCTCAATGATAAATTAAGTACAGTATTTTTAATTTAATTTTAATAATATAGTAGCAAGATGTAAGAATTTAATTTGGAATATACTCTTCAAAACTGAGTGTTGTTTGACATTAGAGGTTAGAATCACTACATAAAGTGATTGAGATCTGATCAGGATATATTCTATTTTTGATTAAAATATCATAATCTGAAGTATTGATTGATTCAAATGATTATGGTATTTTAATCAAAAGTGGAATATAAATTTCAGTTAAGAAACAAGTTTAGGGCCAGGAGTTTGGCCTAGTGGTTAAAGTGCTTGCCTAGCATGCGCAAAGACCCGGGTTCAATTCCTTGGTACCACATACATACAAAAAAGCTGGAAGTGGTGCTGAGGCTCAAGTGGTAGAGCTCTAGCCTTGAGAAAGTCCAAGGACAGGGCTCAGGCCCTGAGCTCAAGCCCAGGACTGGCAAAAAAAAAAAAAAAAAACAGAAAAAAGAAACAAGTTTACTCAGCTTACTAATTGCCATGTTTTATCAGCACCATGAAAATGATAGAAACACGCATGTAATTCCCCTTGACTCTCCTTATCTAAGGACATTGTTACCAAGGAGGTGATCAATGTTTGTAGTGCCTACTGTGAGCTTGTGAGAGGCACTTCCTGTTAACTAGTGGCATTGTCATGCCACAAACTTGTAAGCTAGGATTTTTTGTTGAGTGTGTGTGTGTGTGTGTGTGTGTGTGTGTGTGTGTGTGTGTGTGCGTACTTGTGGTCCTGGCACTTGAATTCAACCCTGGACACTGCCCCTGAACTTTTTCTTCAAGGCTAATACTCTGTCACTTGAGCCACAGCTCCACTTCCAGCAGCTTTTTGATAATTAATTGGAGATAAGTGTCTTACAGACTTTCCTTTCCAAGCTGATGTCAAATAATGGTTTTCAGAGCTCCTGAGTAGCTACAATTGCAAGCATCAGCCAGTGGTACCCAGTTAGATTATTATCATTTTACAGCCTAAATTTATATCTAAAAACATTAAGTAATTATGTTGATGATGTTTAAAATTAATTTTAGTTTTTTAGGGAGAGACCTGGGGTCATGGAATATTGCCTAGCAAGTTAAAAATCCCAATACTGGCCTCCAAAAATAATTAAGGTCCAGTGGAAGAGAGAAGTCATAGAAAGACAAACTTTAACAAATCTAAGTTGCAGAAACCACACTGAGATGACAGAATTTAAACACAAACCCAGTAAACATAAAATGTGCATATCTTTCATCTATGTATTTCTATTTTTAGTTATACCTGCTCTAGAAAACAACTTCCATGTTTATGCAGAAAGAAGAGCATGTGAGTGGGAAAATCTTACATCATCAGTGAGGGGAAGACTAAACAAACCAGGGAGTGTGCCCATGACACAAGCACTGGCACATTTACAAAGAATACGAGAGGCCCAGAATGTGCAATACGATGTTCAGCATGGAGAGCATTGTCACTTTAAAAAAAAAAGTCCAATATATCTATACATACATGCATACATACATATACATACATACACACACAAACATATATATGTGTATATATATATATATGATAGAATAGAAAGCTCATGCAAAGAGACTTCTGCAGAGGTATACATTGATTGTCTCTGGTGAGGAACAGACAAGAAGCAATAAGAGGTCATGTGAATGTCTTGTAAAACTTTTTGCAGAAATGAGTAGGAGATTATTAATGTAATTAAAAATACCTTTTTTAAGCCGGACATGGTGACTCATGCCTATAATCCTAGCTACTCAGGAGGCTGAGATCTGAGGATCGAGATTTAAAGCCAGCCTGGGCACTAAAGAATGTGAGACCCTTATCTCCAATTAATCACTAGAAAATGGGAAGTGGGGCTGTGGCTCCAGGAGTAGGGCACTAGCCTTAAGCTGAAGAGTTCAGGGACAATGTCGAGGTCCAGAGTTCAAGTCCCATGACCGACCAAAAACAAAAAATATTTTTTGAAAGAAAAGAACGAGAGATAGACCCATATGATGTCAACTTCACTAAACTTGAACCTCAAATCATCTGATTTCAAAATATGAGCTCTATACCACACACCCTACTTCTCTGTTGACTTTTTACATTTTCTCTTCTATGTTGTCTCCACTTCGATATTGTTCCTTTTTTCTAGGTCTGTATCATCTTATATTTTATCTTTTTAACCCAACAGCCCTCCTTTCTTCTACAGAGGTAACTTACCTGACTGTTACCTGGTATGTTGTATATACGTTTATTTGTTTATTTGAAATGGGAAAGGGAAGGGGGAAAACAAGATGATTGGGAGGGTGTGGGGGGAGGGAAATGGAGGCAAAAACACATGAGAGAGAATATCAACATATGAGAAGTACTGCACCTACTACCTGACAAATGTAATTGTAACCCTTCTATACATTACCCTGACAATAAAAAATAGAAGAAAAAAGGAAAAAAGATAAATAAAAATAACCATGGAAATAAGAATCTTTGTTAAAGTAGAAGTAACGTACATTTAGTGAACTAAATTCCTTCCCTGCCTTCAGTCTGTCTACATAGTATGTATTTTGCACTTACATTGTGTTGTAGTCCCTTATCTGTCATCTTTGTAATTGGCCTGAGAATATCTGCCTTGTCCAGATAAGCTAAGGAAGTTCTATCCTGTTTGCTGGCTATTCTGATCCTTACCTCAGTGCATTATAACTCTGCCTGGAGTAGTGACTGAATTTATCCTGTCAAAGACTCATAGATTTAGCATGAACACTGGTTTCCTGGTATGCTCTCTTAAAAAACACTTTCTTTTTTTCATATATTTTTATTGTAATTAATAGAAGGGTTACATTATATTCTCCAGATAGAAGGTGCATTACTTCACATACATTGATACCCTTTCTCATGTCTTGGTCCCCATTTCCCTCCCCCCACCCCCGCCCCTCATCTTGTTTTCCCCCCTTCCCTATCCAATTTCAAATAACCAAATACAAATATATCCAATATATCAGATAACAAAGTGAGATACTGTAACAATATGAGATAACCACAGACAGCAAAAGAGATGAGAGATAACATAGTACATTAAGGACAACAATCACTCATTATATGGATTTTGTTTCTATATATTAGAGGTCCTTTCGCTTAGCGTCATATTGTATGGCCTTATGTATCTAGGTTTTGCTCTATTGTAAATCTCTGCTAGGAGAGCCCAAAGTTTCTACTGATTATGACAAATGAGGGAAACCATTGAGCCTATGTTCCTTTGAGTCTGGCTTACTTCACTTGATATGATTTTTTTCTAAGTCTTTCCATTTCCTAACAAATGGGGCGATGTCATTCTTTCTGACAGCAGCATAAAATTCCATTGTGTACAAATACCACATCTTGTTGATCCACTCATTAACTGAGGGACATCTGGGTTGGTTCCATATCTTTGCTATGGTGAATAGTGCTGCAATGAACATCGTTGTGCTAATAGATTTAGCATGTCCTTGTTTCTGGACAATTGGGTAAATGCCAAGTAGTGGAATTGCTGGGTCAGGGGGGCTCTATGTTTAGTCTTTTGAGGAACTGCCATACTGATTTCCATAGTGGTTGAACCAGTTTGCACTCCCACCAACAGTGTAGTAGTGATCCCCCCTGGCCACATCCCCTCCAGCATCTGTTGTTATTAGTTTTCTTGATCCTGGCCATTCTAACTGGAGTGAGGTGGAATTTCAGAGTTGGTTTGATTTGCATTTCTTTTATGACCGGACATGTCAAGCATTTCTTCATGTGTCTATAGGTCATTTTTATTTCTTCTTCAGAGAAGACTCTGTTTAACTCTTTGGCCCATCTTTTAATGGAATGGTTGTTTCTTTGGAAATTAGTTTTGGAGTGATTCAATTTTTTGAGCTGTTGATATATTTTAGATATGAGGCCTTTGTCCAAAAAAAACACTTTCTTATAGTACTTTCAGTATGTTTAATTTAAAATAATGTCAAAGGTGAGGTCAAATAGCAAATACAATATTGGTTGTTACCAAAGACTAAGGATGATATGGAGAGTAGGGATAAGAATTAAAAGGGAAGTGGGGCACCATGGTTTACACCTATAATCCTAGCTTCTCAGGAGGCTGAGATCTGAGGACCACCGTTCAAAGCCAGCCTGGGCACTAAAGACAGTGAGACTCTTACCTCCAATTAATCACTAGAAAATGGGAAGTGGGGCTGTGGCCCAATGGTAGTGTGGTAGCCTTGACCTGAATAGCTCAGGGACAGCATCCAGGTCCAGATTTCAAGCCCCATGACCCCCCCGCCCCCGCACACATGCAAAGAATTAGAAGAATCAGTTGGATTAATGGACACAAAAAACACAAGCAGATAGAATAGTTTCTGATATAGTATTACAGAAGGGAGTTTTGGTTAACAAATGGTATCATGTACATGAAAATAACTAAAAGAATTTTTATTTTATTACTCTTATTACAAAAACTACAATAAATGTTAAGATGTGTGATAATTTACATAATGTGCAAAACATTATACTGTGCCCCATAAACTATCAATCATATACAACTATCAATCCATATAAAAATCATTTTTGGCAGTACTGGAGTTTGACATCAATGCCTTGTACTTGCTTAGGCAGGTACTTCACTACTTGAGACACACTCAAACCCTCCCTATATTATATTTTTAAATAAAGTTTCTTGGTCATTCATAAGCCACCCTGGACTATTACTCTATTTATTGGCCCCATCATAGACAAAGGATATTTAACCTAAATTGATTTGTGATAGACAGCTCTAAAAATAATTTTACTTAAAGACTATTTAAAACATGAAAAAGGCCAGGAGTTTGGCCTAGTGATAGAGTGCTTGCCTAGCATGAATGAAGCCCTGGGCTTGATTCCTTGATACCATATATATATAGAAAAAGCCACAAGTGGTAGAGCACTAGCCTTGAGCAGCAGAACTCATGAACAAACAACAACAAAAACATGAAAAAGAAGTCTTGTGCTGGGCATAGCGACTCACTCCTATAATCTTAGGATTGTGGTTCAAGGACAGCCTGGACAACAAGTTCCTGAGATCTCATCTCAACCAGTAATAGCGTTGTCTCAAATTACCTTCATACGAACCACAAAATGGTCTTGTGTTTACATTTGCCCTAATCATTAAGATCTGATTATATATATCCATATTTAAAATATGAAATATTTCTCCCAAACATTCCCAGTTAGTGATAGTCAACCAGTACAGCCCTAAAGGGGGCTTTGTTGTGTACATTGGGATTTTGTTTATTTGTCTGTTTAGTCAGACTAAACTATCCTTTCAAAAACTGGAAGGTGTCATAAAAATAATCAAGATGTACTTTTCACACACTGTAAATGTGTCCTCCTCTGCTGAGATACAGCCTCTGCAGCATCAGTGATTATTCCTTCTCTTCTCCTTGAAGTCATATTTTGTAATTATTGAAATTCTTTTTTTATTTTAATTTTACTGTCAGCGTGATGTACAGAGGGGTCGCAGTTACATGTGTAAGGTAGTGATAACATTTCTTCTTGGATAGTATTACCCCTGCCATGATTTTCTCCCACCTTCCCTCTCCCTACCTGCCCCCAAGTTGTAGAGTTCATTTCCAACATATTGTCTTGTATGTAATGCTGTTACATTGGTTCACCCTCTGTCCTTTGCCTCACCTTTTTGTTGTTCCCCTTCCCTTCTCTAATTCAAATAAACGTGTATGTACAAAACACTAGGTACCAAAATCAGATACAGTGACAACAGGGAATAAACCAAAGGGGAGACAAAACAAAAGAAAAAAGGAAATAACTCCACATAGTACATTAAAAACAACAACCATAAGATAAACCTCATGTTTCCATGTCCTGGAGTTCATTTCTCTTAGTATCATTTTATATGATCATATGTACATAGCTATTAAAAAATGATGGTCCTTTGCTAGAAAAATCCTAAACATATATAAATTATTACAATGAGAGAAACTATGGTGTCTATGGTTCTTTGGTTCTGCCTTACTTCACTTAATATAAATTTTTCCAAGTCTTTCCATTTCCTTACATATGTGGTGATGTCATTCTTTCTGGGGCAGCATAGAACTCCTTTGTGTATAAATACCACATCTTCTTGATCTACTGAGGAACATCTGTGTTGGTTCCATATCTTAGCTATGGTAAATAATGCTACAGTGAACATGGTTGGGCTGGTAGCTTTAGTATGGCCTTATTTGTGGGAATTTGGGTATATGCCCAGTTCTTTCAAGCGCATTCTCAAAGGATTTCTGTGCTGATTTATCCAAAGTACTCTCTTATCAGTGCATCATAGGAGAGCTCTGAAATGTGGGTTCTAGTGCTAACTTTCCTCCTATATGCCTTATTAATATAAACTTTTAGCACTGTAAAAGGAGATATTCACCTATTGTGTTCTGATAGGTTTTGTGGGTTTTGAATAGGGTTTCATGTTTATGCATAGACAACCCTGGACCACAATTCCCTCATAGATTAGGGATATATTTTTAGAGTAGAGATGTTCTTACAGTAGGTGTGCTCTTAGAGTAGGAAAGAAGCACATTGTAATTTGCAAGTGTCTATAAAAGAATTTTTCTTATATACTGATATTTTTCAAAGTTATTTGGATTTTTAGGATCCTTAAAATGTCAAACATAGGGGCCGGGAGTTTGGCCTAGTGGTAGAGTGCTTGCGTAGCATGCACAAAGGCCGGGGTTCGATTCCTTGGTACCACGTACATAGAAAAAAAGTTGGAAGTGGTGCTGAAGCTCAAGTGGTAGAGCTTTAGCCTTGAGAAAGTCCAAGGAAAGTGCTCAGGCCCTGAGCTCAAGCCCAGGATTGGCAAAAAACAAAACAAAATAAAACATTTCTATGAAAAAAAAATGTCAAACATAAATTATTTAATATTTAACAAAGTTTTTAAAAGAGAAGAGCTTGATAATGTCTTATGCATATGATCCTAGCTAGTAAGAAGGCTGAAGTATGAAGATCACAGTTTGAAGCCAACTCCAGGCATAAAAGTCCATGAGATTCTTATCTCCAATTAAATATAGAGCTCCCCAAAGACCCAGCAATCCCACTCGTGGGCATTCACCCAAATGATTACAAACAAGGCCATACTAAAACTACTAGTGCAACTATGTTCATTACAGCATTATTTACCATATCCAATACATGGAATCAACCCAGATGTCCTTCAGTAGATGAATGGATCCAGATAGCATGCTGGGCTGGGAGTTCCGCCTAGTAGTAGAGTGCTTGCCTAGCATGCACAAAGACCCAGCTTCCAATCTTCTGAACCATATACAAAGAAAAAAGCCAAAAGTGGTGCTGTGGCTCAGATGGTAGAGCTCTAGCCTTGAGAAAGGCCAAGAACAGTGCTCAGGTTCTGATTCAAGGCCCAGGACTGGCAAAAAAAGAAAAAGAAAGAAAGAAGAGAAACCAGAAGAAAGGAAGAAAGAAAGGAAGGCAAGTAAGAAAGCAAGCAAAAAGAAAATGTGCTTTATAACCACACTGGAATTCTATGCTCCCCTCAGAAAGAATGACATCACCCCATTCGTAAGGAAGTGGAAAGACTTGGGGAAAATCATATTAAGTGAAGTAAGCCAGACTCAAAGAAGCAAAGGCTCCATGGTTTTCCTCATTTATAATGGAAGTCAGTGTGTGTATGGGTGTGTGTGTGTGTGTGTGTGTGTGTGTGTGTGTGTGTGTGTGTGTCTATGTGTGTACTGTTTGCAGTTATTTCTTTTGTCTTTCTTTATTTTCTCCTCTGACTTATTCCCCCATGGTTACTCTATCAGATTTTGGTACCCTTTGTCTTGCGTGTCAGTTTATCTGATTTGGGGAGAGATAGGAGAATCGCAGAAATGATGGGACAGGGGCTGGGAGGGTGGTCTATTGGCATAGTGCTTGCCTAGCATGCATAAAGCCCTGGGTTTGATTCCTCAGTACCACATACACAGAAAAAGCCAGAAGTGATGCTGTGGCTCAAGTGGTAGAGCTCTAACCTTGAGAAAGTCCAAAGACAGTGCTCATACCCTGAGCTCAAGCCCCAGGACTGGCAAAAAAAGAAAAGAAAAGGTAGGACAAAAGATGAACCAATGCAACAGCAATACCCATTAGACACTAGGTTAGAACTGAACTTTACAACTTGGGGAGGATGGGAGTGGGGGAGGGAAAGCAGAAGAAAACAAGGGAAGGGGTAACACTGTTCAAAAAGAAATGTACTCATTACCTTACTTATGTATCTGCAACCTGTCTGTTCATCACCTTTAAAGTAAACTGAAATAAAATAAAGAGCAAGGCCCACATCCTGAGTTCAAGCCTTGGTATAGCAAAAATAAATAAATAAGGAAAGATTAAAAAGTCAGCACTGTCTTATCAAGTTATTGCCTAATTTGAATATTGTCTTTATTTATTTGCATTTCATTTTATTTTGTGAGGTAAAGATGAACACAATTGCCTAAAAATGATAACTTACCTCTTATGGTTACACATAATTGAATAACCAACAAAGTTATTGGGTAAGGACATTTTTTAAGAATTAAAAGCAATATTTAGTGATGGCTGTGACAATTAAGTCTACATTGAGAAATATGATCAAAGATTTTCTTGGCTTATTTTTCTCATTGATCATTAGATTTTCTTTGATCTCTACCTCTTCCCCTTCATTATAATTTCAGTTCTCATTTTTTATTCAACACTGGCATTTCAGTATTACTTTTCTTTCCATTTTTGATAGATTTTTCTAAACTGACCCACATTTTTATGGCAGCTTGCTTTCCAAACTTAAGCTTTCTTACTAATATTGTTACAAAACTTTGTTTCACCTAAGTTGATTTTGAAAATTTCCCATCCTCTGTGATTTACAAATCCTTTGAAGATACAAACAAAAGACCCTAATTAGGGCAAAGCAAAATTTTGTAAAACTAGACCTTCTAAGTTTGTGACTCAGAAGTTTCAAGTCTTTATCTTTGAAGACTCTTGAGGCTCCTCTGAACATTTTTAAGATACTTTGACACACAAAGAAGTATTTATTTATATGCCTGTCACATATGTTCTTCTATTGTAGATCAGATTCCAATCATACAAGAGTTAAAGCATTCATTTCTCCAGCTACTCATCCTAACAACTTGTTACATTTCTAATATTCCTCATAAAGGACATGTTCACACAAATAGGACGAGAGCTCCTCAGCCTCATGTAAAAATTAAAAATTGAATTGTGATATTTTATTTTTAATGTTATGTATTAAGACCAAAAGCACGGGAGCTTATGATAAATTAGTAAATGGTACATTATTAGTGTTATGATAAAACTGTGCTACAATTGGACCCATCTCATTGAATGGTATTATTTCCCAAAATCGTATTAAGGCTCTTAAATTAGCGAGCATTTGTTCCTACAGACACATTTGCATATATTGCAACCATTTCCATCATTGCCTAACAGGTTTTGTGGCATTTGGAAACAGTATGATGCAATGGCATTGGTTTTATAAAGAAATCCATAGTTTAAAAACAAAATTGAGCTGGGCGTGGTGGCTCACACCTGTCATCCTAGCTACTCAGGAGGCTGAGATCTGAGGATGGTGGTTCAAAGCCAGCCTAAGCACTAAAGACCATGAGACTCTTAACCACTAGAAAACCAGAAGTGCTGAAGAGCCCAGGGACAGTGTCCAGGCCCAGAGTCCCAGCCCTACAACTGACAAAAAAAAAAATTGAAAACCAGACTGCAAGTAAATCCTTAGTCTTTAGGGGCATGAAGAATGTATGTGGGGAGCTTCTTAGACAAAATAAATAAATAGATAAAAACTTTGAGTTAGAATTCCTAAGTCCTCAGAGCCCACTGTGCTGCCCCAACATGCAGAAACAAGTATTTTGATTGGCAGAAGGATATAAAAGGCAAACTCATTGAGATAATCAATTTCTCTTCCATATCAGTCTATTGCTCTGCTCACTGGGTCTTTGCTACTCATTCCAATACAATACTTCTTTCAGAGTCTTCCTGTTACTTCTTTCCTTTTCTTTAGTTCCATTTTTTTCTACTTAAAAGAGTTTTAGGGCTGGGAGTTTGGCCTAGTGGTAGAGTACTTTCCTAGCATGCAGGAAGACCCGAGTTCGATTCCTCCTTACCACATACACAGAAAAAAAAAAAAAGCCAGAAGTGGTGCTGAGGCTCAAGTGTTAGAGCTCTAGCGTTGAGAAAGTCCAAGGAGAGGGCTCAAGCTCTGAGCCCTGAGCTCAAGCCCAGGACTGGCAAAAAAAGAGAGAGAGAGAGAGAGAGAGAGAGACAGAGACAGAGACAGAGACAGAGACAGAGACAGAGACAGAGACAGACAGAGACAGACAGAGACAGACAGAGAGAGACAGAGAGAGCGAGAGAGAAAGAGTTTTAGAGCCTGACAAAACTTCACACACACCCTCTACCTCCTCCCTGGGTATCCTGTGTTTCAATAAGCCTGTAGCAGGGCAGGGTCAGATAACCGCTGGGTCACCTCTGACTCAGGGAAGGCCCCTCCCTCTCATTTCCTCCTGGCACACCCATCCTGGTGTTGAGGCTATCCGGGCCATCCTGGGCACATGACTTGTTCAGGGTCTCACCTGAACTTTAGAATTAAAGGAGAAGGTAAGTTGGAGTGGGGTTGTAAACTCTTGAAAGCTACTGTTATAGGAAGTTTTGCAATGTCTCCACCTTCCTCTCAACCCCACTCATTTGTTCTGTAACCACTATGAACAGTCAATACTTTCACTTTTGGTATTACTTGTTCAAGCTTCTACCTGCTCATTAGGAAATGTGCATGATCGTTTCTTCAAGCCTTGAGCTCCTATTAAAATACTCAGAGCACAGGTCTTCTGTCTTGGAATGCGTATGGAAATGGGTTGCAAACTCACCTGATGAGCCCACTGGTGCTGTGCCATCTGAGCTGTTGAGGATATCTGC
Organism: Megascapheus bottae; assembly: GCF_031878675.1. Taxonomy (NCBI): domain Eukaryota; kingdom Metazoa; phylum Chordata; class Mammalia; order Rodentia; family Geomyidae; genus Megascapheus; species Megascapheus bottae. The sequence goes on from NC_143512.1 coordinate 63,039,105, forward strand.
TGATTATACTGGGGATTCCATATCCCAGCATGCTCCTGACATTCTTGGAGGAAGACATTCTAAGTGGACTTTTCACTTCTAGGACTTTAAAAGCACAGACTACCAAGCAAGGCAAATCCTGCTTTTTGGGGACAAGTCAGGAAGTACGACAGAATTTTAGTTGCTACCTTTCAAATTTTGCGTTTTTCATTCTTCGAACCAACCAAATTCTAAACTTTACCCTTTCCTCCTTATACTTATTAAGCCCTTTTATGATTTTATTTCAAATCCTCTCTCCTTATTCTTTGATGACCTGTTGTCTACTAGCTTCTGAAGGTCTACATTTCTGTTATCTGGGTTCCAAAATCCAGTTCTGAAGCATCATATATTTACTATCCAAGACACCCATATGTGTGAAATTTATGTTCTTGAAAGTCAGTTCTGCCTTATTTTAAACTCCCTTACAAAATCACAGTAAGAGGAAAATTACAAAGCAAAAGAAACATAATTATATTCCGATCTTAGGAAACTTTCTTTTCTTTTTTTGGAGGGAGCATGAGGGGGTGGTTGTGGGGCTGAACCCCGGCCCTACGTGCTATCCCTGAGCTCTTCAGTTCAAGTCTACCACTCTATCCCTTGCGCCTCAGCTCCACTTCCAGTTTTCTGGTGGTTAACTGGAGGGAAGAGTCTCACGGACTTTCGTGCCTGGTCCAGCTTTGAACCTTGATACTCAGATCTGAGCCTTCCCAGTAGCTAGGATTACAGGCGTGAGTCATAGACGCCTGGTTTAGGCATGTTTCTTAATAGGTCCAATAATTTCCATTCTGATAAACACTAAAACATAGCAGATAGGTCATAAACGTAAGACACTGCACCTCTATTGATGGCTAATGCTTTACTTAGATAGCTTTCCTAACTACCAAATATATTTAACTACCAAAACTATTTCCTCCGTAGTATGTTATTCACAGGGACTACAGAAATGACAGTTAAATCCAATCTGCATTATTATCATTTCTCCATCATCTTCTCCACTCTAACCAACAATGGATTTCAGTGTTTCCATTTTCCACAAGAAAAATATTCTCAGTACATCCATGTTAATCTACAGTAATGAAATGTCTGAGTGCAGATTGAGAAGAATGTCTGCAGGGTAGAATTGCAGTACCTAGTCTTTGCACCATGTATAGCAACTCTTATCTCAGCTGATATAACAATTTATTTGCATAATGGAAATTAATTTGAGGCCACCATATTGGAAGAGCCCAAATTCCATCCATCCATCCATCCATCCATCCATCCATCCATCCAGTACCAGGCACTGTCAAGTTTGGCACAGAGATGGCTTGACAGCCGGCTGTGGAAAGGCCAGGGGCTGCACCCTCCGAAGAGCAGGTAAAAGGCAGCTCTGCTCAGAGTGGCGATCCCAGACAAAGGAAAACCTGCGTCCGCACAACACTTATCTGCAAACGTTGATGGCTGCCCAAACCTAGGGCAGTCGTTTAGGTCTGGAATGCTCCCCCAGAAGCCCTCATGTTGTGAAATAAAGCCTCACCCGCAGACGTGGACGTGGAGACACCCTTTGGGGGTGACCTCACGGGAGGAAGTCCGGCCAGTGTGGGACCAGACCATGATGGAGACAGCAGGAGGCCGGCCCTGGCCCTGTTTTGTTCTACATGGAATGAATATGTGACAGATTTAATGTTCATGTCTCAGTCACTAGTCACACAAGGAAGCAAAACTAAGTTCAATAAGGAGAAAGCAAAGAGTCAAGAAGAAACACATCCCAGCAGATACTGGGATTCTGACCTCCACACTCAGCACAGAAAAATGCTGGTTCTCCATAAAACCCCCGTGGTCCACAGGGACCAGTGCAGCATGGCACTGTGGGTGTCTCTGGGAAACCTCAGTGTGGGAAAAGAAAGGAACGTCCTTCAACACCATGCCTGGACCCTCAGCACCTGGGAGGCGAAGGCCGGAGGATCTCAAGTCAGGAGGCCTGGTTGGGCTATGTAGTTAAATACTGTCTTGGAAACCAACCACAAAAACCCACCATCCAAAATCACCTACAGGACTCAACACCCTGAGATGAATGCTGGCAGAACTGCTGCTAAGCTTGAACACCAGCCGTGCTGCTGCAGGTAGAGACCCTAAGCCTTGCCTGAAGACGTGAGAAGGAAGTAAAGTGGAAGGATGTGCAGAGGGAAACTTCTCCACCTGTGCCGAGAAATCCCACCAATCCCCAAACAGCACAGACTAAAGGAGGACCAGAGCCCTCAGCAGGAGCCAGAGGTGACACCTGCAGCTCAGGTTCCAGCAGAATCCCTGAGAAGCGTGGATGAGGCTAGGCATGCAGAATCCAGCTGTGTTCAGCTGAGAAACACAAGGTGTAAGAGGACATCACATCCCAACAACCTGGGGAGGGTCACAATCCAGGCAACTTGAGCTGAGCACAAAGCCAACCCACCTGGAGAATAACCAAAAAGGGGCTGGAGGTGTGACTCAAGTATTAGCGTGCCTGGCTAGAAAGTACATTCAAACCCTCATCCTGCCACAGAGAGAGAGAAAAAGACAGACAGACAGACAGACAGACAGACAGAGGCTATTTACAATAGCAATAAACAAAGATAATATATAACAGACTGCATATGTATAATTATGTCTATTATGTACATAAATGTAGGAATAAATGTAACAAAAATACAAAAAGAAATATGACAATAAAAGCAAAAGAAACAGAATGTTCAAAGTCATTATCTACAGTACAGAAAATGGCATACTTCCTTTGTACTGCTGTTAACATTATCTGGCATTGTGTAATGTGCTAATTCCTGAGCAAGTTCATTTTGATAGTAAATGAAATTAACTTACAACCAGACGGCAGAATATTTTCTATACCATGACCAAAAGTTCATAACCTGATCGTGTCAGTGTGTACAGACACTAAGATCGGTGCTACAGAAGGCCAATGAGCTGATTACTCGTTTCTAACAGTCAGGGGAGGGGGTCCCCTTAACTAATTGTTCTCCTTCATGTCATACTCCCTTCCCACTTTCTATTGACCTTGCTCCAGTCCATTGTTCTGAGATTGACTTCCTTGTTTGTTTGCACAAATCAATGAGAACATGTAGCAATTGAATCATGGTTTCTATATAAAGAAATCTCCTCAGCTAAGTACTGTCTTGAAACTAACCTGGAAAGATATTTATTAATATTGAGAAAAATTCTCCCTCAGAAGCATGCATTTGTACCAAAATATTTAAAAATACAAACAAGTTGATTACCTCTTGTTCATGCTATAATTGGAACTTGTCAAGACAAATGAGATATGCAAGATGGAAGCTGAAAGGCATCCCAGACAGAAAAGTCCATCTCCAAAAATAATCATCAAAATGTTGGGAAAGAGACATCGCTCAGATGGTAGAGTACCAGCTGGGCAAGCATGCAAACCAGTTGAACAAGACTGATATACTGAGTTCAAACTTCAATACCAGAAAGAAAAAAAAAAGCTACTTAGTGAAAAGTAATGAGATTGTAGGCAATTCATATTTACTTAATTTTATAATTTTGTGCTTGTGTGTGGCAGTTAGGTGATTGAATGATTGACATCAGAGCTTGGGTGCTATACCTGAGCTCTTTTTGCTCAAGGCTAGTGCTCTATTTCTTGAGTCACAGTTCCAGTTCCAGCTTCTTATTTTAGTGGTTAATTGGAAATGAGAATCCCATGTACTATCTTGCCCCAGCTGGCTTCAAATTACAGTCCTTATAAGTGAGAACCACCAGAACCCAAGTATATTATAATTTTAATAAAATACTTGACTTACTCATAATAGTAGAAAATATTGAGTCAAGACTAAAACAAAATCTAACATATTAAAGATTCAAAAACAGAAACAAAAGTGTAATATCTATAAACAGGCTATAAAAACTAAGTGCCGTTGGTCTAAAATAATGAAAAATAATATGGATTTGTAAAATCATAAAAAAATGTGTTGTAAAGTTGTAGCTTATTCACAAAAATGCATACTATTAAAAACAAAGGTTGTTAAAGCAAAAAAAGGTAAGAGAAATTGTTTTCAATAGTGGGAAATAAACTGTAAGAATTTATCTATCGCATGAAAAGGAACATTTAAAATGTCCTGTCCATGAGACTGAAAATATTAGACCCATGAAAGCATCAACTTGGGGTACCTCTCAGACAATTTTTTTTTACCATTCCTGAGCCTTGAACTCAGGGCCTGAGCACTGTCCTTGGGGTTTTCTTAAGGCTAGAGCCACAGCACCACTTCTGGCTTTTTTCTATATGTGTACCAAGGACTAAAACCTGAGTCTTCATGCATGCTAGGCAAGCACTCTACTTACTAGGACAAACTCCCAGCCCTCCTCTCAGGCATTTTTATGTGTAAGGATTTCATAATTGGAATGGTTGGCTTTTTACTCTGAAGACTTCATTCATTGTCTTTGCTTTGCTTCTTAGGTACCAGCAAAGGCCAGACGCCTAACTTTACAACTTCCCTGCCACCAACTCCACCCTCCCAGCCAGCCAGCCAGCCACCACTACCACCGTCTCACCCAACACAGTCACCAGTTCCAAGCCTACCTCCCAGAAATATTAAACCTTCCTTTGACCTCAAGTAAGCAAAACATAATGCTCCTATTTCTTCATTACTTCGGTACTGAGAGAATCATGGTTGAGTTCTAAGACACATTGGGGAGCATCTGGCAGGGAGAAAGACTGGCTGAAAAGAGCTCCTGCCTTTTAAATCCAAACAGCCCTTGTTATTGTATTGCATGCTGTGTTCATGTTCATTTGAGGTAAACGTTTCCTTTCTAGGACTTGGAACTAATAACCACTTATTTATTTAAGTTCTGAATGTGTGCTGAGACCAGCAATATCACCACCATCTCTACTGTCACCATCATTACTACTGTATTCCCATCATCATCACCATTCACCATAGTCACCTCTGTCCATTCCACCAGGATCATGCTTGCTGGCATTTCTGCATATCATCTGTTACCATATCAAGTGATATGATTATAATCATTTCACAGCAAAGAAATGGAACTTTAGAGGGGCCAAGCAACTCTCAGATCAAATTATAGTAAAGAGTAGAAATTTGAACCAAGCTAAAGAGGTGTTTTAAATCACTATATTACAGGAAATGGCCACAGATACCTGTAACCCCAGCACTTGGGAGGTAGAGGCCTACAAACATAGTCTGAGCTACAACAGGGGAGTCCTTGTCTCAAATAATTGGAAACACACAAAAATTATTTCCATTGCAAAGAAATACAAAATGCTTCTAATTTTTTTTTGCCAGATGTTAAAATTTTAAGAAGCTATCATTCAGGTCTTCACTTACTTAAGATTGTTAGAAATGTCAGAACACTATGGGATACCATATATGGAAAATGTGGGATTTTTTCCAGGCAAAATCAAGTAGAAGGTTGAAATAGAAGGGAATGTCTTAAAAAAAATATTCACACAGTAATATTCACACAGTAGCAAGTAAGTGTAGATTGTCATGGCAATTAAAGTCTTCCCTTCCTCTTTCAGAATGTTGCTTTACATAATTCTCCTTTACTACAAATAAATGATACCCCAACCGATAAAATAAAACTTGGTTTTCCTTCCCTTCAATCTTTTGACTAGATAGATGACATTTACAATAAAGATACTTATTATTTTTCAAATAGAAATTGAAATCCATCCAATTGAAATGATTAATAAGAATATCACATAATTTCTTTAAACATAGGAGAATTACAATTTAGAGCACTGGCTGAAAACACAGTTGCCATGGGTAGGCATTACTATTTCTTATGCTCTCTTGTGCTTTCCTCGTGGGTTAAAGCTAGTAGTTGGAGGTGTTAAAACAAGTTGGTGGTTACTATCTTATATACAACTGTTTGTATATTTGTCCCATCAGTATATCCAGGCATTTTAGTTTATTAATGCTAATTTAAAGACTCTAATGCACTTTACAAGATCTCACTATTAAATAAGAATGAAAGACAATTGACTACTAACATGTAAGGTTAAGAACTAGTTTAATTAAAATAACTTATTATTATATATTCTTCTATGTATCTAATTTCCATATGAATGACTTTCATTCACATGCAGAACATCATGATCTTTTTTCCTAATCTTTTCCACCCTGATAAATTTAACCCATTAGATTTCCATCTTAGAACTTCCAAATCTTATGTAACCATGTCCTAGCTACTAGCTTCAGTGCAGCTTCAGAATGCTGAGTAGTTCTAGTGAGAAATGTTAATGAATGACTTGAGCATGAATTCTGAAAACTGATACGACATAAAGGTTAATAATTACTTGATTGCAGAAATTGTGGAAAGAGTGAATACTTGGCACCTTTCCTACTATTTAAGTTCTCGACTCCACCCCTATATTTGTACATTCACTGCAAGGAGTCAAGATCAAGTAGCACCAATGGCTGAGAGTGGGTTTTATAGATAATAAGATACAAGGAACAACTACGGTGTCCATACACAGCTTTCTGGTGCTGTCTTCCTGAAAGCCCGAGGAGTAGGGAGCTGGGGGGGGGGCACCAAGTGTGCCTTCACTTAGTTATGAAAGTATCATACATATCTTATACTACCTCCAAAGGAAGTCACTCGAGGCAGTGCCACAATTGCTAGTCTGGTCTCATAGGTACCTTCTGAAGACAAGCTAGCAAAATACCCAGGTAAAGAAAGCAGGTGTTCACCACAAGCCATGTTGTTCATATAATCTAAGTACAACAGGCTTTTGCTTATCACTTAGGTAATGCTTAATACCAAGGAACAGAATTTTTTAATATTTTTTGAATTTCTTTTTTCATATAATTTATTGTAATTAATAGAAGGGTTACATTATATTCACTAGATAGAAGGTGCATTACTTCACAAACATTGATACCCTTTCTCATGTCTTGGTCCCCATTTCCCTCCCCCCACCTCTGCCCCTCATCTTGTTTTCCTTCCTTCCCTATCTGATTTCAAATAACCAAATAAGCATATATATAATATATCAGATAACAAGGTAAAATACTGTAACAATATGAGATAACCAAGAGACAGCAAAAGAGGTGAGAGATAACATAGTATATTAAGTATATAGTATATATAACTCATTATATGGCTTTTGTTTCTATATCCTGGAGGTCCTTTCGTTTAGTGTCATACTATATGTCCTTATGTATCTAGGTTTTTCTCTATTGTAACTCCCTGCTAGGAGAGTCCAGGGTTTCTATTGATTATGGTAAATGAGGAAAACCATTGAGCCTATGTTCCTTTGAGTCTGGCTTACTTCACTTAATATGATTTTTTAATGTATCATAGCCCAGATGATTTATTTGAGAATTCAACAATTTTTATATAAGGAAATATATTAATAAATAAAATCATAACAAAATAGGTCAACACAAATTCCCTTTAAATATTACATAGAAAAGGTATTTGAGATGTCAGCATTTGTTCCTAATAGGGTGAAACTTTTAGAAAAATATAATTGTATAATCCCATGTTAAATTTTTATATAAAACCCTTTATATGGAAACAATATAATTCCCTCAAAACTTTTTTATTAAAGATTTTTTATTGTGATTAATGGAAGGGTTACATTATATTCACCAGATAAAAGGTGCATAACTTCACAAACATTGATACTCTTTCTCATGACATGGCCCCAATTTCACTTCCTCCCTCCCCCCTCCCCCCTCCCCCCTCATTTATCTTGATTTCCCCTCTTCCCTATCTAATTTCAAATAACCAATTAAGCACATATAAAATATATCAGATAACAAGGTGAAATATTGTAACAATATGAGGTAACCAAGGGATGGCAAAAGAGATGAGCGATAACATAGTACATTAAGGACAACAGTCATTCATTATATGGCTTTTGTTTCCTTATCCTGGAGGTCCTTACATTTAGTGTCATACTATTTGGCCTAATGTCTCTAGATTTTGCTCTATTGGAAATCTCTGCTAGGAGAGCCCAGGGTTTCTACTGATTATGACAAATGAGGGAAACCATTGAGCCTATGTTCCTTTGAGTCGGGCTTACTTCACTTGATACGATTCTAAGTCTTTCCATTTCCGTACAAATGGGGTGATGTAGTTCTTTCTGAAGGCAGCATAGAATTCCATTGTGTATAAATACCACATCTCGTTGATCCATTCATCAACTGAGGGACATCTAGGTTGGTTCTATATCTTTGCTATGGTGAATAGTGCTGCAATGAACATTGTTGTGCTAATGGATTTAGTATGCCCTTGGTTCTGGACGATTGGGTAAATGCCAATTAATGCAATTGCTGGGTCATAGGGGAGCTCTATGTTTAGTCTTTTGAGGAACTGCCATACTGACTGCTGGCAAAGACCTGGCCAAAGCAATTGGAACCTGAGAGGTAGTGCTGGTAGCACCATCATCCTAAAGGGCAAAGGATTTCCCAGAGATACCTTAGCTGGAAATCTGACCCCAGGGCTGCCAAAGTCTGTCCCCTGCGCGGGGCCACAGCCCTGGTAAACAAAACCACCGAGAATCTTTCAGCTTTGTTTTCCCAGTCAAGCAATCTGATCTGAAAAAAACGCAAAGCCAAATCACAAGAGAAAAAGACTTTGTGAGGTGTTTGGATCCTGAATGATTTTTTTCTAAGTCTTTCCATTAAGGAACAGAATTTTTATGGAAGTTAAATTCCTATATACAAACCACTGGTAAACATGGACAGCAAAATCTTAAAAATGTGGCTGAGTGCCAGTGGCTCACACCTGTTATCCTAGCTGCTTAAATGGCTGAGATCCTCAGATCTCAGCTCAAAGCCAGCCCATGAAGGAATGCAAGAATATTTGTGAAACTCTTATCTCCAATTAATTACCAAAAAAATAGAAGTGTAGCTGAGACACAAATTACAGAATGATAGCCTTGAGGAAAACAGTTCAGGGCAATGCCCAGTCTCTGAGTTTAAGTCCCAGTAATAGTACATACAATTTCCAAGCTTTGTAAAGAATTCTTACAAAGTAGTCAAAGTTGAAAATGGCTTGTGAGCCAGCTAGGCTCAAAAAATCCTACTTATAAGACAGTTTTCACGAGAGAATAACAAAATTTTCTGATAACCATAAACTTTATCCCATTCCTATACCTGTTAGAATTGAATTCATCTAAATTTTCTAGCTTCCAAAAACAAATCCCCTAATAAGAAAAATAGAGACATGCAACAAGTTTTAGGTATTATATTGTCCAAATAATCTATAGGTAGAAATTTTGAAAGTTAAATATAAAATGGAGAAAAGAGATGGTATGAATGCTAAGAATATCTATAAGCATTTTTTTTTCAAAAAAGGAAGTGTCAAAACTTTGTAAAGCTCTTTATTAATGTGCTCAAGTTCCTTCCACAATGAGGAAATACAGGAAATTAGGAAGTTAGAAAAACACATAGAGAAAATGAAGGCAAAATGGGTCTCAGTACTCAGGTTCAAAAGCTTCTGTGTTACATGAATATGAAGGAAGAATTCACAGGTTGTCTTTCAGGTAGAAAGGTGGAAGATGCAAGCAGTTCTACATTTGTTTTTCATCACCACCCTTCACAAAGCCCGCCAGCCTGGAATTTGTTCTTCCTTCTCTATTCAGAAACCACTCTCAAGTCAAGATCTATTTTTTTTAATACTTACGCAAATGAATTTTGAGTCATTCCCTTGCACCTTAGAGGACAGACACTGTGGAGGTACAAACAAGAGAGAACTGTGAAGGTCAGTGGGTATGAAATTGTTAGAAGAAAGTCTACACGTACCTGCCAGAAAGAGCCTTGAACAAGAATGAAAGGAGAGGAATTAGAAAGAGCTGAAATGGACATCTTTTGTTGTTGTGGTGGTGGTGGTGGTTGTTTTGTTTTGTTTGAGTACTGGGGCTAGAACTCAGGGCCTGGGCACTGTTCCTTAGCTTTATAACTACCACTTGTGTTTCTGCTGGCCAATGGAGATGAGTGTTTCATGGACTTTTCTTTCCTAGCTGGTATTGAATCCTTAAATTTCAGCCTCCTGAGTAACTAAAATTATAGGCATGAGCCACTAGTGCCCAGATAAATACTCTCCTAAGGAAAAATTAAAAAAGCAAAACAACAGGGACAGAAACTGATGAGAAGGGGGTTGAAGACAATCTTATTTTGTTTAAAACAAAAATATCAGCATGTTTTTAAGCTGACCTTAAAAAGACAAAAAACAATAATGGTGTACAGGGAAGACATTTTGGCACAAAGAACCAGTCAAGGTGTTATAAAGGATTGATTTCTGTAAAACCTAAATGATTGGTAAGGTTTAGAATTCTCCATAGAGTACATTCAGTTCTTGCATGGAATCTTGCATGGAATCCGGGGAGAAATTTCAGCAAACAGAAACCCTTTATCACCTGCTGCATGTGCTTCCTGTTTCTGAAGTTGTTCGCTCCAATAACTTATAATAATCTCATTCAGGTAAGAACAGTTTGAAAGTACAAAACATTGAAGGCACAAGAATGTGAATCATAAAAAACTAAAAGTAGTCCACAGAACCAACATTTAATGTATTTTTAATTGTATTGTTTCCCCACCTAGTGGTCAGAATATAAGTTATTGTATTTTCTGCTATTTTTACTCAGCTATATGAAGAACTTGTGAAAAAGATCAAAAGAACCATTTTTATCACTAGTAATATTCAAACCAGCATCTTCCCGTAAAACACATTTCTGGGTACCATTTTTTTAATGAATTGAGATTTTTTAACAGTATAACAAATTCTTCAGATGAGAATTAACCAGTGGTGGCATATTTGGTGTAAGAAACAAATTACATGGTTAATAATAGTAATGAGACAGGAAAAGTGAGGTAATAAGAAATAATAAATAGCAGGAAGTGACTAAGTTAGAAAAGGAAAGGTGAATGGTTATTCCCCTGAAGTCCCTCATATTTTAAGGGATTTGTTTTAGTAAAGATTTACCATAATATCTTTTTAATTAATCTTAAATTCTTAAAAATTTCCAGAACTAGAGATCACTATTATCAGTCATCCATTGCCAAATAGTCTTCCATAGTTCTATTTGGAAATCTTTGTCTTAAGTCATAAAATAAGCATAAAGAGGGAGAGGCTGCATAATTTAATCTAGATAAGGGCAGATATAGAACCACATTTATATGCCTCTTACTTCCTTAAAAAGGAAAAAAAGAGAAGAAAATCTAGAAATTAAAAGCTAAATTCATGAAGAGAAAATAAGTTATAAGTGTCAACAGTTTCTATCTTTAAATATCAGGAAATAAACCTTACTAGCTTTCTAAAAATGACTCTGATATGAAAGTAACTCTACTTTTCCTCTTTAATTCTATATGCTGTGGTTGAAAAACAAAGAGCCATCAGGAAAGGGCTTCTTGAAAGAGCTTATTATCCTAAATGATAAGCTTCCTTTTCTTCTTCTTTGCTCCCCTCCCCTCTCCCCAAACACACACTCAGTTTTCTGTCCTTGGTTGTGACTGGTTCCATTGTTTCTTTCTAATCTCTTCAGAGCTTTTCTCAGTGCATGGGATAATTTGAGCAACTGGTGACAATTGCGTCTCGGTTGAATCAGCACATTTGTATCAGTCTCTTTTTCATATTTTTCTCTCATTCTCCACTGTCACTGCCATTGTGATTCTCATTCCATATTCATGGAATATTTTAATGCTATACATATTATACATTCAGACCTACATTAGATGTCACTAAACTTTCTACACCATAATGTTGGGTCTATGAATAAACATGTGCAAGCAAACATTGCCTGCAGTTAAAAAATGTTTTGTGTAAGAACAAGGGCACACACGATGGATAAGTGTGCTCTGCCAACATCCTTCATTTCACAAGTGTCTTATTCATCCAAGTGTTTAGGAACTATATTGGCATTTTAGATTTTAAAATTTTTTCACACATGATAATAACTCTTTTCAGTCATAAAAATGAACTAAGTCTCTTGGCATTACTGTTATATCACTCATTTAAAAATCAAATAATTTCTACGGTAATGAAGGGACATGAGTGAAAAAGTAGGGCTATCTAGGCCATTCACTGGAGAGGGAGGGGGAGAGGAGACTATATTGGGAATGAAGTATAATGAAATCCACCAAGTACTGCTTGAACAAAAGGGAGGAGAAGGGAAAGAGGGTTAAGGGAATTCACTAGAGAGGATGAATTTGTTCACATGCACTGTATACAGCGTGGAAGTATACTGTCCATGTATACTTCATAAATAAAAGAAAAATAGCAGAAACTTCTCCTGAGAGAAATTATTCCAGTTGGTTTATAAACATTACAGTCATAATAAGAAATTAACAAAGGGATAATCTCTTTTTGAGGGTTTTATAATCTGGTCATTAGGCAAGAGACCTGAAGGCCATTACTAATAATTATAAAGTAGCCAGGTGATGAACGTATGATGGCATAAGACACAGAAGCTACAGAAGGATAACTTCTTAGAGGAGCGTGCTTAGGAGAAGCTGATGGAACAGGAGGGCTACAGCAAGAGTGAAAAAATGATGAAGAGAAGGGAAGGGAAGCCTGGGATAAGCTTGTAAAAACATAAAGCTAGAGAGTGCTTTCAATACTGATAAGTAAGATAATAAGTGAGAAATATTTCCAAGAAGAATCTTTGGTTAATGATTACATAGCTCAAGTGGCTCAGACTCATACAACTCAATGCTTTTATATGTAAATTTAGTTATACACTAGAAATTTAAGTACATTTCATCAATTTTGTAATATTACTTTGGAGAATGGATTTAAGCCATCATGGAAAAGGGAGAACTCAGTTTCCAAGATGTTGATCTGGAACTAGCTAAAGGACATTCAAGTAAGTGTGTGTGTGTGTGTGTGTGTTTGTGTGTGTGTGTGTGTGTGTGTGTGTAAATAGAGACATAAATGCATATATAATATATATATATATATATATGATTCAGAAGAGAGGCCTGGGGTAGAAATTTCAACATACCTCATCAACATTAAGCTAATCTGTGAAGGTGCAGGACTGCATGAAACCATTCAAGGACAATTCTCAAGTTCAAAAATAGCTAAGGTTAAAGGTATAAAGCATAAAGGGGAAGCTTAAAAAAAAACAAACCATAAGCCACAAAGGAAATTGTGGGACAGTGGCCAGAGAGACAAGAAGTGAGACAGACTTTTTTTTTTAACAAACCAAGGAAATTAAAGAAGGACATAATGACCAATACCGACAAGGTCTACCAAGTAATGAAATAAAAGGAAACTGAGAGGGTCTGGAGTTTGGCCTAGTGGTAGAGTGCTTGCCTAGCATGCACGAAGACCCAGGTTTGATTCCTCAGTACTACATACATAACAAAATGTCAGAAATGGTGCTGTGGCTCAAGTGGTAGAACTCTAGTCTTGAGAAAGCCCAAGGACAGTGTCCAGGCACTGAGTTCAAGGCCCAGGACTGGCAAAAAAAATAAGTAAATAAAAGGAAACTGAGAGATATCCAATTAAGATTTTTTAGAGTAATTTTAATGTAGAAGTGGTGATATCAGACAGATAATGGCCAAGGAAGAAATGAGAAGAAGGAGAGCTAATGAGTATAGTTGAGTTTTTCCAGCCTGATTGTGGAAAGGGGGATTATTGTCTTGCAACATAGTAGATGCAGAAAGGCAAAGAGAAGTGTTCATTGTCAATGGCTGAGAATAACTTCATCTTTAGGGCTAAGACAGAAAGGAAGGAGAACATAAGTAACAGCACAGGAAGAAAAGAGGTAGTTGAAGAAACAAAATTGCCAAGAATTCAGGTGTAATTGGGAACACAGATGGGGAGAACTTTGGAAGAGAGACAGTAGGGAATACTATAACTAAAAACAAGTTTGTGGGGTATGTGGATGGATTTTCTTAAGAAAATTTATATCCAATCATGGCTGTTTTATCAGTGAAATAATAAGCAAGTTCATCTGACTATAGGGGAAAGGAAAGGAAACACAAATTTAGGAAAGTGGTAAGGGTTTTGAATAAGTATTGAAAAGGATGATGCAAGAGAAGATTGACTAGAAGAATAATGAGATTATAGAATAGCCTTAAGGGTGTAGATGAGGTTTGATATCAGTTATTTATAATGTCCAGAGACCAAAAAATTAGTAATTTTCTCCAACTATGCCAATCAATCTGAATATGAAAAATCCTTAAAGATTTATGGGGTCTGAGTATTTGGCTAGCAAGAGCAGTTGAAGTCTCTCCTAGCAGAGGATTATAGTAGTGCAAAACCTAGATACATAAGGTATATAGGATGAGGCTAAATGAAAGGACTTCCAGGATATGGAAACAAGAGCTTTATCTTGTGTGCTTGTTGATTTTAATGTACTATGTTATTTCTCTCCTCTTTTTTTGCCCTTTGGTTAATCTCATATTGTTACTGTATCTGACTTTGTTACCTGGTATATTATATATACATTTATTTGAAATAGGAAAGGTAGGGGATCGGGGAGGGAAATGGGGACAAAAATATGAGAAGGGGTAGCAATGTTTGTTAAGTAGTGCACCATAATGTAACCCTTCTATTAATTACAATAAAAATATATTTTAAAAAAGAAGTAGGAAGGAGAAGAGGGAAAACAAGGTGACTGGGAGGGGCTGGGGAGAGGGAAATAGGGACAAACATGAGAAGGGGTATCAATGTGTGAGAATTAATGCACCTACTATCTGGCAAATGAAACTGTAACCCTTCTATACATTACAATAAAAAATAAAGAGGAAAAAACAGAGGGGAAGGAGAGGAGAGAGGAAGGGAGAAGAGGGGCAGGAGGAGAGGGGAGGGAAGGGGAGTTCAAACAATAATGTGTTTTCATTTTCTCTTCTTCATTTTATGGTGAATCTCTACTTGTTTCAATTTCACTTTTTCTTTTTTTGTCTTAGAAGCCCTGTAAATGAGGAAAATCAAGATGGCATTACGCACTTCGATGGTAAGGGGTAATCTTTTTTTTTAATTTCTGGTATAGAACTTTAAATCAATCACTCTCATAGTGTCATTAAGGATACAATATCATTGGACCATTCAATACCTTTCTTTTATTCCTTTGACTCTCCATGACTTGCTGCCTCACTTTTTCTCCCTTAACATAGGTTAATATTCTCATCAATTTACTGTGCATATATATGCATATATAGATAAAATTTCATTAACATTATGTTATGGGTTACTCTATTTCTTTTTGTTTTCTCATATTATTTTCTATGAACTTTATCCCTTGTATTTATGCCTTTGAGTTTTTTTCAGTACCCACTGACAGCATCATAGGAATCTAGATTTGTTCCCTTGTATATGGAGCCAGGTTTTAATTAATCATTTTTCACTAATTTTCAGTGCCGCTCTTGTACCATATAGTTTCTATATGTGAGTGTGTATGGTGTATGAGTGGTGTATATACATTTGATGTGTTATTGAGTTCCTTAGTCTGTTCAATTGTCCTCTTGTTATCATTATACCAACAGTACGTTGTTTTTTAATTAAAATTGCTCTTCATATATTATTGCTGTTAAGAAAGAATGTCTTGGTATCTGGTACAATTAGTATTACAATAAACTCTAGAGCATTTTATTTTAAAACTCTAATTAGATTTGTCTCTTATACAAAAGCAAATCTAGCCAAGCACAGCGGCTCACATCTGTAATCCTAGCTACTCAGGAGGCTGAGATCTGAGGATCATGGTTCAAAGCCAGCCCAAGGAACGTGAGACTCTTATCTCCAATTAACTGTTATAAAACTGGAAGTGGGTCTGTGGCTCAAGGGGAAATGTGGTAGCTTTGAGCTAAAGAGCTCAAGGACAATGTCCAGGCCCAGGGGTAGGGCAGTAGCCTTGGGCTGAAGAGCTCAGGAACAGCACCCATCCCAGAGTTCAATCCCCATGACCAACCAAAGAAAAAAAATCTAAAAGAACAAATCAAAATGTATGTACTACTTTTGATTTTCTGGTAATACTTCATTCCATAAAATCCCATAGAATCAAATGTACTTGCCTTATTATATATAAGGTAAAGAACTGGTGTGTTAATTTTTTGGAACTTTTTGAATTATTTCATAAAAATTTATCAAGAGGTTTGTAACCTCAAAAGAGCCACAATAAGGATCTAAAGCACATATTCTACTTTCTACCTCTCCATCTTTGGGGCGCTATAAGATGTCTTAACAATGATAAGACATGGGGTTTTCCGCTGTTTTGAATAATATCATATTTAATAATCACACATTAAAGTGTTTCTTAATTGCAGTCTATTAAGTTTGTTCTTTTTTAATTCTTTAGGTACTGGAATCCTAGAAGAGGTCAGATTTTTTTTTTTGTTTCTCCTTTTGAATTGTATGGCTAAGTTTAAGAATATTGAATGATTATTTGTGATTTATTTTCTATGGATATAAACCAAACAACTGAAACATTTTACAAGTATTGGTGACATTTTTGGTAATTATGATCTTATTTTATAGAACTTGCTTGAGACATAAGGCACAATCTGTACCCTGACTCATTAATCAACGTTGAGCTCATGTCTTGATATGTCTGAATGACACGACATGAAAGATACAAAGTCCTTTGTACCTGCTTTCTTAGTTTATCTGTCTCACAAAATAAAACAAACCAATCTTACTTATATGTAAACTATTACAAGTTCACAAATACTATTTAACAAAATATTTTATCAATATAATGAATATGTCTTTGTTACCTTTCAAAACATTGAAATCTAATCATTCTCGATGTTTTTCTTGACAGGAACAAGAGAGTGAAGGAGAAACATATGAAGACATGTATGAATTCTATTTTTTAACCAGAAAATTTATCTTATAAAATTAACATAAGATTTTGTAAGAGGAAGTGGTGATATAAAGGAAAAACTTCTGTTCATATGATTGGCATGTAATGACAATCCTTTATCGAAATATAGGAGACCTGTGTCATTTTATCTCTGCGGATTCTAGAAGGAAAGAGTAGTAGAGCAACTCCAGATGGGATCAGACACAGAAATCGATATTTCTTGTTCTTAGTATGCCCTGAGCACATAAATTTATTTATTGGTTCTATGATCTTCACCTGGGCACAGGGCACTATGAGATGCAGTTTAACATACCATTCAGATGCCAAGTTCCAGCTTCCTCGACAATGTGGGGGAAAAAAATGGCTCCAAAAAGGCAGGATTCTAGATGGACTAAGAAATTCCTTAGAAAGTAGGTAAAAGTAGAAATTAGTATTCTTAAATTATATGTTGAGCTTAGATATCTACCTAATTCTTCTTCAAACATTACTAGCTAAAGGTTTGGAATGAAAATTTGCATGAGTTCCTGTAAATGCATGTTCATATGTGCCAGTGAAAGGAAGATACCTTATTCACACCAATGTACAGCAATGATGGATGTTTTCTGGACAGTGACTTTCATTTATTGGCACAAGTTGAAAGGGGGAACTTCTTAGGGGTGTCCCTGAAAGGTATCCTTAGTGGTTGCCTTCTTTTAGCTTTAAAAATAATCTCACACACCTAGGATTTGAAATCCCTTGGCTTTTAACTTCACTTTTGTGGGGACCTGATCCATTCATCCACACTTGCACGTACAGAAACCCCTGACACTTTGTGTTCACAGAGAAACTTCCAAAGAACGGGACAAGAAACGA
This sequence comes from Megascapheus bottae, assembly GCF_031878675.1. Lineage (NCBI taxonomy): Eukaryota > Metazoa > Chordata > Mammalia > Rodentia > Geomyidae > Megascapheus > Megascapheus bottae. The sequence continues at coordinate 63,056,737 of NC_143512.1, forward strand.
GAGAAGGAAGAAAAGAAACGATTAGAACTGGAGAGGAAGGAGCAGAAAGAGAAAGAAAAGAAAGAGCAAGAGTTAAAGAAGAAATTTAAAGTAAGAGCTTCCTTGCTAATAGGTAAACTTTCACACAAAAATGGCAGCATTCTTGAAGACATATACTTAAGTATTTAGCCAAACTTTTTGAAACAGGACCTATGCTACTTTTTCTTGTACTAAAATGTATGTGCACAACACACATAAAATAAAATCCAACTAAAACATATTTTGAGGGTGTGTAGTTACTGGGTATCCAGGAAACTTTAGGTTTACTAAATGAAATTCAACTTGGTTTACCCAGTTATAGATTTTCTGTTGGCCTATTTATGCCAAGAGTTTAGGATCACACATGAGGATAGTAGGCCTGATGGCATGTAATTTCTGAAACAGTGTCTCCTGAAAGAACAAAACTATCTTAGCTTAATATTTCTTTGAGTTGCTTCAGTTGCTGGTATCTGAAAATGACCTACATTTTTGCCTTTATTGGCTCCTGATACCTGCTGCTTTCCATCCCTTTTATAAATCTCAGAGTTGAACTCTTGTCTGCCTTGATCTCCATAACTGTGTGACTTCCCATATTACTACAGCTAAAGTCTCCACTCACAGACAAGACCCTCCTAGCTTCACCATCCTTGATGACATAGCCAATCTTAGATGTCTAGCATCTCAGATACACTTAGGGTGATTGTCTAAATTTTAAAAACCTTGTCTTCACTTTAAAAAGAATTCATAGCATGTTTTCTTTAAATATTCCTCCACAGGAATTGTAAGAATGTGATTTGTGTCTGTCCTGTCAGTAGATTTATTATACTAAATCGGAAATTCAGCAGCAGATGCTGGGAAAATATCCAGAGAGTCAGTTGGGTAGATGTAAATTCAAATGCCAGCCCCTCAAAGGAGTGATATAATCTTGTGTTTATCACTTCACTTTGCTGAAACTTAGATTCTTATTCCAAAGTGTATATATACATATTTTTTGGAGGGTCATGGAGCTTGACCTCAGACTGGAGGCTGTCCCTGAGCTCTTCAGCTCAAGGCTATCACCCTAACCTTGAGCCAAGTCCTACTTCTCATTTTCTGGAGGTTAATTGGAGGTAAGAGTCTTAGGTCCTTTTGTGCCTGGAATGGCTTTGAACCTTGATCCTCAGATCTCAGCCTCCTGAGTAGCTAGGATTACAGGTGTGTGCCACCGTGTCCAGCTCCAAAGTTTATATTTTAAGTGAAAAATGAATTATGTAAATAAAATCTACATAACATACTTGAGAAATTGTTTATAATTTTTAAGGAATTGTGAGGTCAATCTTTGTATCTTTGGGAGAAGTAAATTTTGCGTTGTTTTACTTTTTCACTCAAATTGTATTTTTATTAAGAAAAATGTGTAGAACTCAAATCACTAGAAAAAATTCAGAAGTTTGTCCAACTGTATTGCTTTGACAAGATATCAACAGATAACTAGCGGTAGAGTGCCTGCATAGCATGCACAAAGCCCTTGGTTTGATTCCTTAGTACCACATACACAGAAAAAGTCAGAAGCAGTTCTTGGCTCAAGTGGTAGAGCTCTATCCTTGAGAAAGCCCAAGGACAGTCCCCGGGCCCTGAGTTCAAGCCCCAGGACTAGCAAAAAAAAATTAAGTGACAATTGAACACTATTAATATTATGACAAGCTTTTTGAAAAGTTCCCAGTGGTATATAGTATGTCTTATAATTCATAATATCATAAATTCATGAAAAAGATAGAGTGCTTGCCTAGCATGCACAAAGACCCAGGTTCAATTCCTCGGTATCACATACATAGAAAAAAGCCGGAAGTGGTGCCAATTGGTAAAGCTCTAGCATTGAGAAAGTCCAAGGACAGTGCTCAAGCCCAGGACTGGCAAAGAAAAATCCAAGAATTACGTTGAACACCTCATTTTGGAGCTGGGAAATAGAATTTTTAAGATTCATAGTCTACACTAGATTATCCTTTCTGTTAAGAAACCACCATACTATTGAGGAAAGAAATTGCTTTTTCTACCAGTACAAAATACCACCAGCATCATCTACCTTCCCTTTTGCTGTTTTGAGCTACAAGCCACATGCTGGTAGACTGCTCTAGTAATTCTGGCTACTTGGGAGATTGGGAAAGAGATGAATAAGGTTTCAAGTCAACCCAGGCAGAAATGTTCATGAGGAAAGTTCCTTCCTAACTCATAGTACAATGACATGTGCCTGTCACACCCAGTCACGGGTAAAGCCAAGACCAAGACTTGCAGAGCAAAGCCAGCCCATTCAGAAGGGAAGCTAGCTAGACTGGTGCCCCATCCCTGGGGCACTCACAATAGTAAGCCTAAGTAGGTAGATCATAGCTCAGGCTTTAGACTAGGCAGGAAGTGAAAAGCTGGGTTGGAGGTATGGCCCAGAGGTATCACACCAGACTAGCAAGTGGGAAAGACTGAGGTCAAAACCCCAATACTGAAAAAAATGAATTGAGAAATGAATTTATGAGTGTGTAATTCAAAGGAGAATCTCCATCTACATATCCCTCCACATATCCCACAAAAACACATAGCACTCAGGATGGATTGTACAGTAAGAATATAGGCTGCCTTTGTTGTTTTCATGCAGAGTTCTTAAGCTCAATAGACCTCTGCCTGTTCTTTCCTAATCCTGTGTGGAGTCTCTGACTTTGTCTTAGTACTCCCTAGAAAAATATTCTTTAGGAATGACATCGTCAATTCCTCGTTGAAACCTATACATGTTGGATATGCACAGGCTATCAAGTTGTAAAGTTTTTTTTTAATCTCTCAAAATTATACTCCTCATACGTTTCCTGAACAATGCATAAGCCTGTTTTTGTTTTGTTGTTGTTTTGGTTTCGTTTGGTTTTTTACATTGTAGCTAACAGGCCCTATTCAAGTCATCCATCAAGCAAAGGCCTGCTGTGATGTCAAAGGAGGAAAGAATGAACTAAGCTTCAAGCAAGGAGAGGAAATTGAAATAATCCGTATCACAGACAACCCTGAAGGAAAGTGGCTGGGCAGAACAGCAAGAGGGTCATGTGAGTCTAATTTGCCTAGATACTCAAAAGGTTTTCTTTTAAATACTCTTACAAAAGTGGAAGAATGTGTTCATGGGTAGATAGAGACAGGAAAATCTAAAACGACAAGGATAGTTCTTTCTTTTTCTCATCTGTATTTTTGCATGCAAGGCAATAGAAAGTTAAATATTCCTCCAGAAATGATCAAAGGTCACTAAATTCTTTATTTGTATTAAAAGAAAATAAAAGTTTATACGAATCACTTTTGAATCTATAAAATAGACAATAAGCTCATCCTAAAGTATAAACCTTCGACATAGAACAGCAAAATATAGAGACCACAAGGCAGTCTATATATCAGAATTGCAAGCAAATAAATAGAAATCTTTTCTAATGTGTACTAAACTGACACCCTAGAGTGTGTGTGTGTGTGTGTGTGTGTGTGTGTGTGTGTGTGTATGTGTGTGTGTTACTTTAGATTAAACCAAGAGCCTTGGGCACCTAGGCAAGTTTTCTTCCTTTGAGTAAAGAGGGAAAAAGCCATGTGCACAATTGATATTTTAGTCACAACATTAAAATAGTTAAGTTACAAGTCCTGCACAGATCTCACACGAGAGGCTGAGATCTGAGGATCAAGGTTCAAAGCTAGCCCAGGTACAAAAGGATCTGAGACTTATCTCCAACTAACCTCTAGAAAGCTGTAAGTGGGGCTTAGCTCAAGGATAGGGTGGTAGCCTTGATCTGAAAAGCTCAGGAACAATGCCCAGGCCCAGGGTAGTGCGGTAGCCTTGAGCTGAAGAGTTCAAGGACAGCCCAGTCTGTGTTCAAGCCCCATGGCCCACAAAAATTAAATAAAAAATTAAATAAAATAGTTAAGTTACAATGGTCTGCATGTCAGTCTTTTCCCTTTTTTTGATAGATGGTTACATTAAAACAACAGCAGTGGAGATTGATTATGATTCTCTAAAACGGAAAAAGAACTCTCTAGGTCCTCTTTCATCAAGACCTACTGAAGATGACCAGGAAGTATATGATGATGTGGCAGACCAGGATGCTACTAGCAGGTACTTATCCTACATTCTGTATGATGGACCCCACTGCCTAAATGTCCTGACATATTACACTTTACCTTCCATATTCCCATTTCGCTTAATGAATGACTCCAATAGGTCCATTACTACAACGAGAAAATTAAATAGGTATAAGATAAAATAAAATACAGTTTCCTTACTACTCAGAAAATCCTGAACAAAATGCAATTTTAAACCACAATAAATCATCACTTCCAATAACTTCAAGATGGATGAAAGGTCATTTGAAACTCCCTATTCTATTATTTGACTTTCATAAATCAAATGTTCTAACAGGCCATTAGCTAGACCATGTCAAATGTGTTATTATTTTTTTATTTAAAGAATTTATTAACATTGAATTTTACATTGTATTTCAAATGACATGTTTAACAAACAAGTATTCAAGAAGGGAATCTCTATTTACAATCACTGACACTTAGATTTTAGAACATAATTAAAATTAGGCTGACTACATAGACATAAAAATCTACTGTCTCCTACTGCCACAACCCTAAGAACTCTTTTAACAATGTCTCCCTGATTTGGGGGGGGCACTGTTCAAATTCAAGCCATAACAACTTTTCTTCTTCCATTTCTTCAGCTTCCTTTTGCTCTATGCCTCTTCCTCTGTCTCTCTGGCCTAGCTGAGATCTTCATTTTCACTTTTTTCCCCTCCTTTACACATTTCCAGTCATTTTCTTCTCTCTTCCTCCCATAATCTCTTTGTAGTTTAGGGCATAATTTTCACTAGTAGAAGAAATGGAGGTGGGAAAAAAAATGTCCAACTTTGTTAAGAACCTCACTTTTCAATACCTGCTTTATAAAACTTAGAAATCCCCATTGTGACCTCAATCATGAAATCTTTTTGCTTAAAATTATGACTGAATACTTGATGATGCAAATATCAAAGAAGAATCCTAAAATTACCAACCATTTGCAAATGCAAAGCCACCAAGCTAGTAATGTACTTAAAGTTTAAAATACATTATGCTTCTTATAAAGCATATGAATAATTAAATTTCTCTCTTATGATCTTTTACCTTATGTCATCAGTTAAGCTTAATGCATTCTTCCTGGCAATTTTATCTTTTTTAAAAGTGCATAAAATCCTGCTATGCTTTCTTATCATCTTCTAAAGATGAACAAATGTATATCAAAATATTTAATGCATGTACCTGAGTCTGAAGTTCCTTAGCTAGCTTTAGTAATAGCTACTTATTGACCTTAAGAGTTAGTAAATTCCAGTTAAGAGTTCAATGAAATTCTATGCAGTCATATTCTATACTTTACATAATTTTCTGTACATCAACATGTCAAATATATTACCAATGTCTTGATTTCACTTTAATATGCTTTATATTTTAACTCATTTCTTTGGGAAGGCTTAAAGAGCTCCACTTGCATTAATAAATACATACATGTACTGGCATGTGTGCAAGAAACAATAAACTTACAAAACGAAATTGTTTCTTTCTGAGTATGTGTGTGTGTGTGTGTGTGTGTGTGTGTGTGCGTGCATAGGTGTATTCTATGATTTACACTCAGGACCTGGATATATTCCTTTAATGTTTTTGCCAGTGCTCTAGCTTGAGCCACAGCTCCACTTCTGGCTTCTGCTAGTTAATTTGACATAAAAGTCTCAAGGACTTTCTCAGGCTGATTTTAAAGCTTGATCCTCAGATGTCAACCTTTGAGTAGCTAGGATTACAGACATGAATTACTGGCACTCAAATAGAAATAACATTTTGAAAAACATTAACCATAATAAGTAGACATAACCCAGAGCTCTTGCTATTACATTTTTCAATTTTATATATCATATAAAATTGATATGTGTTATCTGATATATTGGATATATTTGTATTTGGCTATTTGAAATTGGATAGGGAAGGGGGGAAACAAGATGAGGGGTGGGGGTGGGGGGGAGGGAAATGGGGACCAAGACATGAGAAAGGGTATCAATGTATGTGAAGTAATGCATCTTCTATCTGGCGAATATAATGTAACCCTTCTATTAATTACAATAAAAAATATATGAAAAAAATGAAAAAACAATATAAAAAATTGATATACATCATAACTTTGAAAGGTACTGTAGTTCATAAACATGGAGCAGAGAAAAGAGGACATTCTACTTAATGATAAGTATAGTGTCATAATGCTGACTAACATGCACCCTCTTGGGTGCATATTTAATAAGAAAATTAAGAAGGAAAATGCTTCTATACATGTTTGGTTTAAAAATCAACAGCTGCTGCCAGAACAGTTCTCATCACAAAACAAATCTCGTTCTTAGCAGACTGAGTGTATGACAAATGTAGCCAGCTGCTTCACCTGGCAGAAATAAGAAAAGGCTCCATTTGTCCCTGTCTTCGTCCTATACCACCTGCATCCTGAAATTCCCCACCTGCTCTTTCCCAATTCCCCTGTGATGAGGGAAATGGCTGTGTGCTTTGAATTTGAAAGCAGAATAAGGTTTTAAAATTGCAAGGACCAGGGCCGGGGGTTTGGACTAGTGGTAGAGTGCTTGCCTAGCATGCACGAAGACCCGGTACCACATATATAGAAAAAAGCCGGAAGTGGTGCTGAGGCTCAAGCGGTAGAGCTCTAGCCTTGAGAAAGTCCAAGGACAGTGCTCACGCCCTGAGCTCAAGCCCAGGACCGGGAAAAAAAAAATTGCAAGGACCAGGGCCAGGAGTTTGGCCTAAAGGTAGATGCACGAAGATCTGGGTTGGATTCCTCAGTACTACATGCATAGAAGAAGCTAGAAATTGTGTTGTGGCTCAAGTGGTAGAGCTCTAGCCTTGAGAAAACCCAAGGACAGTGCTCAGGCCCTGAGTTCAAGACCCAGGACTGGCAAAAAAATGCAAGGATAAATCTTCCCTTATACAACAAGTTTTCATCTCCCTCTCCACCCTTTATCTCCACAAACACATACTGTCCCCAATGATTTTCTTTTCAAATCACCTGTCAAATGTTTTACACCATAGATAAACCATATCTATGAAGAATTGTTCTACAAACAAAATTAATGGGTGACAGTTTTGTACTTATTTTTTTTCTTGACAACTTTGTTCTTTAAGAACTGGATGTGACCCAGGCACCAGTGGTTCACACCTGCAATCCTAGCTACTCGGGAGGCTGAGATCTGAGAATCATACTTCAAAGCCAGCCCATGCAGAAAAGTCTACAAGACTCTTTATTTCCAATAGACTACACAGAAAAGTGACACTGTGGCTAAAGGGATAGAATGCTAGCCTTGAGCACAAAGAAGGTCAAAGTCTGTGCCCTGAGTTTAAGTCCCAGAACCACAAAAGTATATATATATATATATTGGGTGTAGTAGAAAAAGTTATGTTAGCCAGGCAAGGCATGGTGGCTCATGCCTGTGATCCTAGCTACTCAGAAAGCTGAGATCTGAGGATTTCAGTTCAAAGCCAGCCCTGCACTAAACTCCATGGGAATATTACCTCCAGTTAACCACCAGAAAAACTGGAAGTGATGCTGTGGCTCAAGGAGTAGGGTGGTAGCCTTGAGCTGAAGAGCTCAGGGACAACACTCAGGTCCAAATTTCAAGTCCCACAACCAATAAAAAAAAAATATGTAAGTAAGTCAGGCTTAGAGAGACAAATGCCTCCTGTTTCTCTACAAGTTAGATCTATAAGCAGACATACATGATCACAAGTAAAAAATCATATTCATATACACAGAAAAATTGACTAAAGGACTGTATACATAGGGGAGAAATTCAAAGGTGAAATGCCTCTGAAAAATTAATTGTTTATAAAAATGAATACCAAGAAGCAGAGACATGCTGGGGTAGGAAGAAATGAGGGGGGTCACACAAAAAATGGGACAAATGGTGATTTAATGTCTATTAGGTAAAAACAAACTATAGAACTTGAGGGTAAGGATGGCAGAGGGGAAATGGTGGAGAATGATGAAAAGAGTAGCATTAACCAGTAAGTACTATATTCATAACCTAACTTAGGAAATTGTGACCTTTTTCTACGGCTACTAAATAATAAAATTAAAAATAAATGGAGTTGGGTATGAGAACCTCCAAGAGGAATCATACTTGCCAGAGAAATAACCAACTGAAATGCAACTAATTCTAATACTGATTTCTTGCTGAGAGGGACACCTCAGGGAACACAGATGAAAAATGATGAAATAAGCAAGAAGATATACTTCCATTTCTTCACAAATAAATTTTCTCTTTATTAAATACAATGTGTATGGCATATTTTTCAAAGCTTCTTTGGCCACACTGTGGTTTTATTCACAGAAAATCCTTATCAGAACAGTCTTTTCTGCTTAGCTTTTAACATTAAGAAATCCAGTACAACTACATAATTGTCCTGGATGGTTGTGACATCGAACTGATATCTGTTGCTTACATATGATGTAAAGGACCAAGATCAGAAGGATGCAGCCAAGGATAATAGGCCATTCTGATCAGATCGCTGAATTTCTCAGAATGTAGCTTTCGTTCCTGTAAAATGCGGGAATTGAACAATGAGATAGTTCTTCATCATCTGTATTTCCCTTGTTCTCGTAGAACTGACACTGCAGCAGGAGATAGGGGATAAATCAGATTGTTATAAAAACTGAAATAATGAAAGTACAGAATAGTATGGAAATAATTTTTTCTTCATATATTTTTATTGTAATTAATAGAAGAGTTACGTTATATTCACCAGATAGAAGGTGCAGTACATCACATACATGGATAACCTTTCTCATGTTTTGATCTTCCCTGTTCCCACTCCCGCCCCTCATCTTGTTTCCCCCCTTCCCTATCCTATTTCAAATAACCAAATAAACATATATACACTATATCCGATAACAAGGTAAATACTGTAACAATATGAGATAACCAAGGGACAGCAAAAGAGATGAGAGAAACATAGTACATTAAGGACAACAATCACTCATTATATGGCTTTTGTTTCTATATCCTGGAGGTCCTTTTGTTTAGTGTCATACTATATGGCCTTATGTATCTAGGTTTTACCCTATTGTAATTCTCTGCTAGGAGAGTCCAAGGTTTGTACTGATTACTACAAATGAAGGAAACCATAGAGCCTATGTTCCTTTGAGTCTGGCTTACTTCACTTAATATGATTTTTTCCAAGTCTTTCTACTTCCTTACAAATGTGGTGATGTTGTTCTTTCTGATGGCAGCATAGAATTCCATGGTGCATAAATACTACATCTTGTCACTCATCAACTGAGGGACATCTGGGTTGGTTCCATATCTTTGCTATGGTAAATAGTACCAGCCAGACTTATATCCAATTAACTAACAAAATCCAGAAGTGAACTTTCATTCACTGTTAAATGCAGGAATTGAACAATGAGATAGTTAGTTCTTCATCATCTAAATTTCCCTTGTTCTCACAGAACTGACACTGCAGCAGGAGATAGGGGATAAATCAGATTGTTATAAAAACTAAAATAATGAAAGTACAGAATAGTATAAAAATAAATTTTTAAAATATATAGATAAACTGGATTTTGAGAGTCAGGAACTATGCCATACTTTTGAAAACCCATGAAGATTTCTATTTATAATAGAAATCAGATTCAGATTAAAATATTGTCATTAGAAGATAATGGAAGATAATTGAATTTAGTGAGATGGTAATTGTCTTATATCACTTGAGACATTTTAATGGTCTAGCTACAGAATGATGTAATAATGTAGAATTTGAAATCTTCCTCATGGGAAAATGTTAAAAGCAAACACTAAAACTGTTGCTTTGAGCATTGCAAGTAGTGCTATAACTCCTTTGATTCGTTTTTTTTGTTGTTGTTTATTATGTTGCATTGGTGTTGTACATCTATTGTGATAAAAAAAATCTTTCATTCTGATAACTTTCATCTGATAACTTTTAATTAGAATGTTATTCATCTTTTATGTACTGCCCTTCTGAGAGCTATGTAATTCATATATTAACTTAATATTTCTGATTTATTTTTCCCTAGCTACAGTCACAGTGGGAGTGGAGGTAAGCCATTTGCTCACTATTTCTTCACAAGTCTTTCCTGTTTCTGAGTATATTATGACAAATATTTTTGATTATCAAAAATGAGGGGAAATTCAGTGGAGAAAGATTATGGGTCTGTGAATCAATGACCTATATTCCAGTTAGGCTTGTTCACCAGGTGACTGGGCAATCACATCTTTGTTCTAAGTTTGTTATAAATCCTAGACTGACCCTAAATCCATTGTATCCTAAATATCTACTTTGCTTTCACAAATGTCCTTCTTTGAATGACACTTTATAAGATTGCACTGACCATGGACAGATTTTCCAGCACTGATTCAATTTTTTTTTAATTTTTTTTGCCAATCCTGGGGCTTGAACTCAGGGCCTGAGCATTGTGCTTGGGTTTTCTCAAGGCTAGAGCTCTACCACTTGAGCCACAGAACCACGTCCAGCTTTTTTCTACATATGTGGTACCAAGGAATCAAACCCGGGTCTTCCTGCATGCGAGACAAACACTCTACCACTAGGCCAAACTCCTGGCCCAATTCAAATGTTTTGAAAGGCCCAAATTTTCCTACTAAAAAAATAAATTTCAAGGTCACTGTACATAATCCTCATAGGAGGTACAGAATAAACACTTGAAAATAAGTATCTTTTAAATAGCAAGGTTCCTGAAGAGCATAACATAAGAAATGAAGTGAGTGTTTTAATCTGAAACTACATATAGAAAATGTCACCTTTTATGCCTTTATTTCATTTATCATTGATGTTTACAGATGTGCTTTTCATCCCATTTGATTTTCTTCACTATCTTGATTACTGTCATTTTCTGTATAATGTTAAGTAAAGCTTTCTTATCACCTCCTCACTTCTTTGCTCCCAGGATAGATGTCTAGTCTGCCTACTGTTCAATCTCACTTTCTCTTATGTCTATTCCCCTTCCTGCCATCTTAAATACAGAATACCTACCGATAGGCCTAAATTTCTTTTTTATAATTTCAGCTCTAACCATTTTACAAAATGATTTCAAAGCAATTCATTTACCTGCTCTCTGAGAATGGAGAGATAGAGGGTTTATTTAAATGATTTCTATGAAAGAAAAATGTTTTCTCAAGTCAAATAGGAAGGTTATTATCCAACTCTGTGACCTCTAAGTGACTGAATTACAAAATTAACAGAAGATTTTTCTCCTTAATTCAAATGAAGGGGGATTCCCACCACCACCACCAGAGGATGACATTTATGATGGGATAGATGACCAAGATGCTGACAATGGGTAAGGATGATCAATGAATTACTTTTCTACAAAATAGTATATGAATATATTTAGTTTTCATATCCAGCTAGGATAAAAAGTAAAAAATGGTGCTTCTAATTACATTCCAAAATGATTTTTGTGTTTATTAACAATAATACATTAAGTGTGTAACTGCAGCGCACTTCAAATGAAATGGTAGATTGGAAGAATCTCACTATAGCAAAAGAAACGAAAGAAAGAAAGGGTAAGTTATAGATATTATAACTATTTTTCCAAATTTTTTCCAGTAATTTATAAATCAATAGTTTGGTCTATTTTATTTATTTATTTATTTATTGCTGAGGTACAACATAAGGCCTTGGCACTGTCCCTTAGCATATTTTTTTCTTAAGGCTGGTGCTCTACCACTTACACCACAGGTCTACTTCTCTCTTTTTGTTGAGTTAATTGAAGAATCTCACAGACTTTTCTGCTGGCTTTACAGCACCATCCTCAGCTCTCAGAAGCCTGAGTATGTATGATTACAGCCACTAGTGGTCAGCCAGTAAGTTATGTTTATAAAAGTCTCTGAAGTGTTTGCTACTTACATGGCTATCTCTTATATAACAACACAATTATTTTTTGTTATCTCTACCATGGAGACTATTTGTTGTATATAACAGAACTGATACTGAATATTTAATCTTCTAGATTGTTATAAAATATCTTTATATTTGTAATAATAATTTGTAAAATAGCAATCTTTTAGGTTAATAATAAAATTGCTCTTTTCACATTTAAATGTACTAATTAACTTGATTGTAATCAAGCAGTATTGATTTGATATTTTAAATTGAACCCTGACTTAAAACCATTTTAAGAACGAAGAAAAGCCTTCATGTTCTAGAACTACAAAAGTCACCTAGTGGGGCCGGGAGCTTGGCCTAGTGGTTAAAAGTGCTTGCCTAGCATGCATGAAGACCCGGGTTCGATTCCTCGGTACCACATATATAGAAAAAAGCCGGAAGTGGTGCTGAGGCTCAAGTGGTAGAGCTCTAGCCTTGAGAAAGTTCAAGGACAGTGCTCAGGCCCTGAGCTCAAGCCCAGGACTGGCAAAAAAAAAAAAAAAGTCACCTAGTAAGAGTAATGTTCAAACGTTGTGATTTTCAAGCTTAATGGCAACATTTTGTCTAATTCTGTAATTTACTGCCTAAATGATCCATGCACTCTAATTATTAAAAATCTGAATGTCCACACAATGTTTTCCCATTCTACTGAGCATTACATTCTGATCAGTGCCTTCATGCTCCAAAGTTCCACACTACAGGATGAAGAGAAGATTAGCCTGTGGTCCTGGGGGATTTTGAAGAAGTTAAAGGGGAAAGATGACACAAAGAAAAGTGTTCGAAAGAAACCTAAAGTCTCTGAGTCAGACAATAATGAAGGTTCATTGTAAGAGCCAATCAACCAAATTCAGTGCACAATAGCCACACTAACATTAATTGAGTTTAATGCTACTAATATTATATAACCAATAATCAAATGCTGTTAGGCTGCAACCATGTTCATGTTCTTTCCTATTAATCATCTTAGATTGATTTTTAAACCCATGCATTAATTACATAAGAGGACCTCAGGTATTTAAGGAACATCATATATTTCAATATTTTTCCATGAATTTGTGTGAGCCCATGTATACATGTATACCTCCTCTCACACAGTTAGACACATACATTCATTCACAAGCATTGCCCTTTTATAGGACTTTTTTTTTTGACTGGTCCTGGGCTTGAATTCACGGCCTGAGCACTGTCCTTGGGCTTTCTCAAGGCTAGAGCTCTACCACTTGAGCCATAGCACCACTTCCAGCTTTTTCTATGTATGTGGTACTGAGGAATCGAACCTGGGTCTTCACGCATGCTAGGCAAGTGCTCTACCACTAGACCAAACTCCTGGCCTTTGTAGGACTTTTTTTTAACTTCCATTTCACATCTAAATGTTATAGTCATTATTCCAGTGCTACTTGCAACTGCATAATATTTTATTGTGAGTATATTTTAAACTACCAATTCTCGAACAAAAAATACTCCATTAGAAATGTAGGAAATGATTTTTCATTTTTTTAGAATATAAGACTTTCAGTCCTTTTAGCTGTTCCACAACAGTGAAACATCAAATCCATTTGAATTACACTGCCTCTGTGCTAAAAATTATTTTCAGTGTCTCATTAGTATAAATAAAAACTAAGATATTGACTTTCTCAGAATTTGCGCTTTGGCATAAATTCCATACACATGAGTTAGAAAGACCTGAATCATGTTTAATGGCACAAAAAATTTCTTTCTGTTTTATATGTTCCTAATATCACCACATTTAACAAAAAGGTTTTATAAGTTGTTCATTTCAAATAGCATTCCTAATTCTAAACTTTTTGTAAAACACCAAAACAGCAGTCAATCATTGCTATGGGAAATCTTAAGTAAACACCAAGTGTTATCTCCTTGAACATTACTTAAAATAATCCTACTTGGAAAGAAAAATGTTCTTTTCACTTCAGTTACATACCATCTAATTCTGGTTTTGAGCCACTTGGATTAATGATCCTTCACACGCTACTTTAACCAGTCATTCCTGTCCTGTGTTCAGAGGTGTGTTGTGTGTTTGTATACGCGTGTATAGTTAGAAAAAAATAACTCAGAAAGTAATAAATACAGTGGTCATTTCCTGTGGCAACTAATTTCCACTTAATCCTAGTTTCACATAACTCTGTCCATAAGCTCTCACTATTCCTTTCCTGTTCTCCATTCTCCTAGTCATGGGTTATATGTACATTTTGAGGAAAGTTGGTCATATGTATGACACAAGGACTCCAAAATAAGGAGTCCACTTAACTTACTCTGCTCTGAGAAGATGCCCAAACTTCAGAACAGATCTGAAAAACATTAGCCTAATGGCTGTGGGAAAAACGAACCCAGTAACTTCTTGACTCTTGATTTTTGAGGGTCATCATTGAGGTTCAAGAAATGGCATGCCCAAACCCAAATTGACAGAAGAAACTAGGAGTTGATGGAAAGTGGAGGATAAGAAAGGAATGCTGATTAATAGATAATTAACCATATTATGCCTCCAGGCTATTGCCCACTGTACCTCTCCTGCATAAAGGAATTCATTTTCAGGTTACTATTACTTTGATTATAATTTTATTCTCGTTTTCTTTCCAGTTTCCCATCTCCTCCTAAACAACTGGGTAAGCAATTTTAAAAAAAAACCAGAATGTATATCTTGCATCTTTATTTCTTAAAGGTAGGGTAGTAGAAAGCACTGGATATGGTTGAAATGCATTGTGTTTCTTTTTTCTTTTTTTTTTTAAATCAGTCCTGGGGCTTGAACTCAGAGCCAGGACACTGTCTCTGAGCTTTTACACTCAAGGTTGGTGCTCAAAGCCACAGCACCGCTTCTGGTTTTATTGGAGATAAAAATGTTAGAACTTTCCTGCCCGGGCTGACTTTGAACCACGATCCTCAGATCTCAACCTCCTGAGTAGCTAGGATTATAGGCGTGAGCCCCCAGCACCTGGCCTGACTCAAAAAATAATGTCTTCTGTTTCTTTGGGCAACTCATTTCACCATGGCTCATAATAAAGCAAACTGAGAAGACTTTTTAGAGATTCGTGGCTTTAAGACTGTTCTTCTGGGAAGTATTATGGTGTTAGGAATATTTGGCAAATGAAGGACACCACCGTCCAGCATGCCTTCCTCCCAACTGATCGCTTCTCACACATCTAGTTCAGATTGTACTTGGAGATGTTTAATATAGCTATGCTTTTTAAAACTTCGTGTAGTTTCAGCCAGCTTCCTTTTCACCTCTGCTGAGATAGATCTTTCAAGGATTGTTTTTAAATTTCATCTGAACAAACTAAAGTTTGTCCGCCAAGAATAATTCAAGGGCTTTCAAGAAGTTTATTTTTTCGTATTTTATAAATATATTAAAAAGATCAGGTAAACACAGCAATCATCTATTCTTTCAGATACATTACCTGACATTAGAACTTGCTTTGCACTTACCAGTTTGAAAAAGTGTAAGACCCTAACTTAAGTTGACCACTATCTGATGAAGTACTTGTGTCCTAATCAATAAATGTTTAAAAACTGATGCAGCAGAGAGCAATTCTTTTTTTTTTTTTTTGCCAGTCCTGGGCTTGAGCTCAGGGCCTGAGCCCTATCCTTGGACTTTCTCAAGGCTAGAGCTCTACCACTCGAACCTCAGCACCACTTCTGGCTTTTTTCTATGTATGTGGTACCCAGGAATTGAACCTAAGTCTTCGTGCATGCTAGGCAAGCACTCCACCACTAGGCCAAACTCCCGGCCCCGAGCAATTCATTTTTGTAATGTGGGTTTTATAGTTTGTTTTGTCTGTTGTTCTCAAGTGTGTTTCAAGTGTATTTGAATGAAATGACAATTTTTAAAGTATTCATTATGAATATTTCATATAGCTGAGAAAAATTAAAACTTGTGGAATTAAGTAAACTATACACAGAAAGAGAAATATAGCCATTCATAGGCAACCTAGAGAGCATTTAATTTTCTGATAATCATTCATTAAGACTTTTTGCATTTTTTTTTGGTTGGTCATAAAGTTTGAACTCTGGGCCTGGGCACTGTCCCTGAGTTCTTCAGCTCAAGACTAGCACTCTACCACTTGAGCCATAGCACCACTCATGGTTTTCTGGTAGTTAATTGGAGATAAGGTCTCACAGACTTTTCGTGCCCAGGCTGGCTTTGAGCCACAATCCTTAGATCTCAGCCTCCTGAGTAGCTAGGATTATAGGCTGAGCCACTGGCATCCGGCAATTTTTACAACTTTTTAAACTCATTATTTCAACTTAATTTCATGTGGAACATCTTGTGTATAGAGAGAAAGAATTCTTTCTAATTTTACAAGAAGTCTAGAAGGAAGAAATGTATCTACACACATGAAAATCCCATTAAGCAGATTTTCTGCCCAAACTCTATCTCATCTCCCTACCATCTGTGAAATATCTGTGGAAGTGATCTTTTGGTCTGAAAGTGAAACAGTCTTAATATCACTAAAATGGTAAAGTTAATGAAGAATAGATCAACAAATAAAACAGAACATAGGAAGGAGAGGTTGATGTATGTTATCCCTGCACTTCAAATCCCAAATGAATCTTAACTTCAATCTCCACTTTCCACTGGTAAGGTAAATACTGTTAAATTTTATCTACAATCCGCTAATGTTGCCATCATCCATTTATCAATCCATCCATCCATTTATTCATTTGTCACATCTGTGCACTGTTCATAAAAACCAGTCATGTTTCATGATTTGTTTTTTGTTTTTTTCATATATTTTTATTGTAATCAATAGAACGGTTACATTACATTCGCCAGATAGAAGGTGCATTACTTCACATACATTGATATCCTTTCTCATGTCTTGGTCCCCATTTTCCTGCCCCCAACCCCCACCCTCATCTTGTTTTCCCACCTTTCCTATCCAATTTCAAATAACCAAATACGCATATATCCACTATATCAGAAACAAAGTGAAATACTGTAAAAATATGAGATAACCAAGGGATAGCAAAAGAAATGAGAGATAACATAGTACATTAAGGACAACAATCACTCATTATATGGCTTTTGTTTCTATATCCTAGAGGTCCTTTCTTTTAGCGTCATACTGTATGGCCTTATGTATCTAGATTTTGCTCTATTGCAAATCTCTGCTTCATGATTTGTTTTTTATCTGGATATTGATCGATCATTATAATAAAAGTCACTAATTGTGTTTGATTTTTGGTTTTGAGAGAAATTTATTGTATCTAGAGATTTAAAAAACTTCTCCCTGGGAGAAACAGTAGTTCTCAGAGAAATGTATGTAGAATCCAGGAAGTCTTTCTTACTGCCCAAGAATCAACATTATGTTAAAACACCAATAAATGTTCACATCGAAATTTAATTTGGGTATACCATGTACAATCCCAGAACTTAGGAGTCAGAAGAAGGAGGATCATGAGTTCAAGGCCCATTTAAGCTACATAATGATTTTGTAACTATACCAAACTACATAGAGAGAAACCCTGTCTCAAAAACCAAGTTAAATTGACTATATTTTATCATTTGCTAGACATGGGAGAAGAAGTTTATGATGACGTGGATGCCTCTGATTTTCCCGCTCCACCAGCAGAGCTAAGGTAATTAAAATTCTTTCATTACAATGAAGTATTAAAAATGAGAATATAACAACCTGCTGGGACCCTTGCCTAATGTATGCAACCATTCCTTTTTGCTGTCTTCCTTCTAATACAATTTTTTTCTTGTCTTTCTCTTTTTCCTTAGACTTTTTGTTGCTATTGTTGTTTGGCTTGTTGTTGTTGTTGGCAGTACTGTTGGAATTTAGGACATTGTGCAAATACTTTTCCACTTAAGCCATACCCCTAGCCCTTCATAATTTATTTGGATAGGTCTCATGTTTCTGCCTGGACAGTGAACTTCCTATTTATAACTCCAGCATACCTCAGTTGATAGACACTTACTACCACTCCCAGCTTAAGATGAAGTCTTTGTTTTACCTGGGCTCACCTTGAACCAAGGTCCATCTGTTCTTTGCCTCCTGTTAGCAGGCATGAGCCACTACACCTGGCCAGCCGTGCTTTTTTGTGAGGCCAAGTCTAACTTTTCTGCCACATGTGTAAGCAAATTGTCCTCAGTATCCTCTCTACCACACCTCTACTTCCTGCTATCCTCTGTCCTCTTCCCTTGGCCCTCTAGTGCTGCTAATGCTTGTCCTGTGAATAACCCCTGCTGGTGAGTCACTCCTTTCTGCATTCACTTGTTTACTCATTCATTGGCAAACTATATTTGATAATCAGGTCACAAAAGATCCAATGAATCATTTCCCTTTTTATTCTTACCCATTTCCTCAAGAAGCACTTTCTGTTTTCAATATACTTATTTTTTAGCTCAACCCTCATCTTCCTGTTCAAGGCACCTCAGAGTTTGTTCATTTTTGTTGGTGTTGTTATTGTTGTTGTTTGATACTGATATTGGAGTTTGAATTCAGAGCATAGGCACTATCTAGATTTTCCATTGAAGGTTGACACTCTTACC
This sequence comes from Megascapheus bottae, assembly GCF_031878675.1. Taxonomy (NCBI): domain Eukaryota; kingdom Metazoa; phylum Chordata; class Mammalia; order Rodentia; family Geomyidae; genus Megascapheus; species Megascapheus bottae. The sequence continues at coordinate 63,075,227 of NC_143512.1, forward strand.
ACTTAAGCCACAACTTCATTTCCAGCTTTTTGGTGTATTTGTTATTTTAAAGGAATTAGTTTTTCCTCACAAAAATGTCAGATTTTCAACATTTCTATTCAAGTTTTCTAAGTTGAATGTAAACTTCTCCAGCAAACCTGACTCAACTTGATTCTGGGTTAAACTTTGTTAACATTGGTTAATGAAACAGTTTTGAAAATTCTTTCCAGATGGAACATAATATTGTAGGATGTTTTTTCATACGCCAATAGATACACAAAATGGTTGTTATATACTGTATATAAAAGCAGGAATACTCCTGTAACTCAAAGAGAATAAAAAATGATAGTGTATTTAACTGTTAAAGGACAAGAGTAACATAAAGGGACACAGGAAGCAGAGCCTTCTGAGCTGTACTTTAAGAATGCAGGAGAGGGGTAGGGAGTGGTGTTGAGTAATGAAGGGAAAAAAAGGAATGCATGAAAGAACAACCAGTATTTACTTTTATCAACATTGTTTAACCAATTTTACTGAACTACAGTTTCACCAGCTAAGCACCTGAGAACAAAGTTCACAGTCATTCATACATGAAGGTCAAGTTCTACAGACAATACAAGAAAGATGGAAGTAAAATCCTGCCTCTTTCAGGTCTTGAAGGAAGGAAAATAGAATGTTCACCTTCACATTTTCATATTCCTCACCATCAGGAAGCTGTTCCTATCTCTGACAGTTTCTAATGCCTTTTTCTGCTTTGTATTATTGTACAAATGCTACCACATACTATAAACCAGCTCTATTAGATCCCCAGTCATGCACGGAACCATTTTTCCCAGCAAAACAAATTCCAACTGATTGAACTGGATCTGATGTAAACTGCTTTCTGACTCATTTGGGTGTTGGTTTTTTTTCAGAGTATTCTATCACTTTTAATAACTCATTTTCAAAGATAGCTTGTGGAGCATTTTTAGCATTCATATATTTCTGAGTTAGCAAACCCCCCAGTTCCCAAAACTCTCTAAAGTAGGAGGTCCTGAGAACAGATAAAGAACCTGGGACAATGCAGTATGCTGTCTTTTCACTGTGAGCAATGTGAATAGTGAGGATCAAACATTCCATAGCAAACATTTTAAATAAGCCACAAGTAAAATTTTATCTTAGATGATCTACTTAAAGCTCAATGTTTAGGGGCCAGGAGTTTGGCTTAGTAGTAGAGTGCTTGCCTAACATGCACAAAGACCCAGGTTCGATTCCTCAGTACCACATACATAGAAAAAAAGCTAGAAGTGGTGCTGTGACTCAAGTGATAGAGCTCTAGCCTTAAGAAAGCCCAAGGACAGTGCTCATGCCCTGATTTCAAAGCCAAAGACTGGCAAAAAAAAAAACCAATATTTAAAATTCTACACTATGCATAAGTATTCTAGTTTGTTTATTTTAATTTGTTTGTTAAAACCCCTTCCCTATGGATTCATACCCTTTCTCTGACATCTATCCCTTACCCTAGGGAATAGATCTCAACTCAAACAGTGACAGTAGGGAAAGTTTAAATTTTATTTTTACTTCTTTTTTTTGTGCCAGTATTGAGGCTTGCAATTAAGACCTGGGCACTGTCTCTTAGCTTTTTTGCTCAGGACTGGGATTCTACCACTTGAGTTATAGTTCCACATTCAGCTTCTTTGTAGTTAATTGAGCATAAAGTATCTTGGACATTTCTGCCTGGATTGGTTTCAAACTTTGATCCTCGGATCTCATCCTTTTGAGGAACTAGAATTATAAGCATGTGCCACCAGTGTCCAGTTTGGAAAAATTTTTAAATATGTATATATGCAGTGAAGATATTCAGTCTAGAATTTAAAATTAACTAACAGATTTTCTAGGGAGTGGATAGGGCATGACATTTTAAAAGTTCTTCCTCAAGTGACCCTGAGTGAAACAGGCTCCAGAAATACTGTCCTGTTCACTTAGGTTGTGATCTTTTATAAGTCCATTTGATATGGTGAGTTGCAGTTGATTTCTATATTGAGCCCTTACTTTTTAAATATTAAAGCCATTAATTGAGCTAAACACTTAGAATATAATTTTCTTAGAGTGACATTGGTCAAAATGCATTGCATTCAACAAACTGGTTTGTTGAATGGCAACTCCTACTTAAAGGTAATAGAAATATAAGTTTAAAAGTGAATGCAGTTGGGGGCCAGGAGTTTGGCCTAGTGGTAGAGTGCTTGCCTAGCATGCACGAAGACCCGGGTTCGATTCCTCGGTACCATATACATAGAAAAAAGCCAGAAATGGTGCTGAGGCTCAAGTGGTAGAGCTCTAACCTTGAGAAAGTCCAAGGACATTGCTCAGGCCCTGAGCTCAAGCCCAGGACTGGCAAAAAAAAAAACAAAAAACAAAACGAAAAAAAGTGAATGCAGTTTTCTCTTATACACACATTCAAGTGAAAGTTTAATAAAGCAATTAAGGTAAGACTGAGCATTGACAGTATTTTTGAAAGGTTATCCTTTATGCAATACTTAACTTTAGCTAAATTTTTTCATTAACCAATGATTCCTTCTTCTTCCTCCGACTCTCTTTAGTTTATTTATTTACTTGCTTAATTGTCTATTTATTTATTCTCTTTCTAGAAGTCAAATCCAGGAATCTATATTAATGAGGCAAACACTGCCATCAAGCTACAATTTTCACCTTGTTGGATCTATTTTAAATAGATATGAAAATGTTAACCACCAGTATGGTTTTTAAGACTTAAAATCCATTTTTTTCTCTTTTCTATTTATTATTTTATTGTACATTGCTATAGAGAGAAGTTACAGTTACATGAATCAAGTAATGAGTACAATTCTATTTGAACCACATCTCCCCAGCATTTTCTATGACATTAATCAATTCACTTTGAAGCCTAATTTCTTTTTTTTTTTTTTTGCCAGTCCTGGGCTTGAGCTCAGGGCCTGAGCACTGTCCTTGGACTTTCTCAAGGCTAGAGCTCTACCACTTGAGCCTCAGCACCACTTCCGGCTTTTTTCTATGTATGTGGTACCGAGGAATCGAACCCGGGTCTTCATGCATGCTAGGCAAGCACTTTAACCACTAGGCCAAACTCCCGGCCCCTGAAGCCTAATTTCTTTAGGAGAGTTTGTACATATAGGAAGTCATAAAACCACTGGTGCATAACTGTATTTCAACTATTCCATAGGGATTTTGTAGAATTCATTCTAACAAAGAATCTCTCACCTTCATTGTTACTCATCATTAGTATTATCTTTCAGAATCTTTCCATGTTATGACAGGTCATTATTGATTATAGCCAACGGTACTAGATTTCTAAGAAAAAATAATAAAAATAATGTTGAGCATGAATTTAATGTTTAGTTAAGTCTCTGTTACAATCCATTCTTTTTTTACACAAAGTGTTGTTCTTATTTTATGTGCCACCCAAGTCAAGCAATGAACATTGGAAAGCCTAAGACTGAAGAAAAGGATCCTAAGAAGTTAAAAAAGCAGGAAAAGGAAGAAAAGGACCTCAGGAAAAAATTTAAAGTATGTCATATTCAGTTTCAGGTGGAGAATGGGGTTGGGGGGTTGGGGGCTTGAACTCAGGGCCTGGATGCTGTCCGTGAACTCTGTTGCGCAAGGCTAGCACTTTACCACTTTGAACTACAGCTTGACTTCTTATTTTTCTCGTGGTTAACTGGAGATAAGAGTTTCACAGACTTTCCCGCCCAGGCTAGCCTTGTACTCTGATCCTCATATCTCAGCCTCCTCCAACATGTTGTAACATGTTGTAACTATAGTTATCTATTTTCCACAAAACTTATTTTAGAATTTACTGATATGTAAATTATGCAAACTTGTACATAATATATATGTGTGTGTGTATATATATATATATACAACATTGCAGTCATCTAAATTTAGATGTTTCAATACTGACAAAAGACAATTTAAAAATACTATATAATTTTTAGTATATTTTTATTAGCTTTAGTTGTACATGGGAATTGCCATTCAATAAGGCTGATTTTGAATATAATACCATCATGATCATTGTCACTTCTTTCATCATTCTCCCCCATCCCTCCCAACCCCATTTGATATACAAAGTTGGTAAAATTAAAACCAATTCCTTCCCCTGAATTTTTCCAATTTTCTTCCATGTTCTCATATTATTATGTGAAAACATTGAACCATTATTAAAGACCTTATTAATAAATGTTTCGCTAAATGACTTATAATGATAATAATACCAATCAACTAATTATTTCATATGTGTTTTTCCAGTATGATGGTGAAATTAGAGTTCTATATTCAACTAAAGTTGTACCCTCCTTAACTTCTAAGAAATGGGGAACAAAGGATCTACAGATAAAACCTGGAGAATCTCTTGAAGTTATACAAAACACAGATGATATAAAGGTTCTCTGCAGGAATGAAGAAGGAAAATGTAAGTTACTCTTCATGCTCTATATCCATGGCATTCCAGATTACTATCCAAACAAGCTGCAGTGATCACCTTGCTTTACTAAGTTTACTCTGTGGTTTATTATAGGAAATAGAAAGAAACTTGAGGCTTTGTTCTACTGAAGTCAGTAGATTCTATTTTTACATCTTTTCAATTACTAACTGCTAGTTTATATAGTAGAAGTCAAATGTAAATATTCTTAAAATAATGTCTTAGGGACCAACAGCATCTGAAAACTGTAGTGTGTGTATTGAAATTGCAGTTAGTGTGTCTGTCTTGGAGCTGATGGATCATGAGCTGTAGTGTAGCCTCTGGGACCAGAACCTCTTCCCTCACTTGTTTTCATGTATACATGAGAACCAATGTGTCTAGCAGTGAGTGGTTCTTTTGAAAATCATATGACTTACATCACATCTAGAATTTATGTGACGTACATCACATCTAGTTTGCTTGCCCTGTATGTTCATTTGTTTTCATTTCTTCTTGTGATGAATTTAATGGAACATATTGTTCCAAATAAACACAAGATCATCCCTGCCCCCTTTGACTTTATCAGCTATGAGGATTGACTAATGGAAATTGCCTCATAGAATTTTAAAAGGAAACACTTTTAAAACTGAGGATGAGGCCGGGAGTTTGGCCTAGTGGTTAAAGTGCTTGCCTAGCTTGCATGAAGACCCGGGTTCGATTCCTCAGTACCATATACATAGATAAAAGCCAGAAGTGGTGCTGAGGCTCAAGTAGTAGAGCTCTAGCCTTGAGAAAGTCCAAGGACAGTGCTCAGGCCCTGAGCTCACGCCCAGAACTGGCAAAAAAAAAAAAAAAAAAACTGAGGATGAGTACTTTAAAATTATGTTCTCTTATATTTGAAATTAGATAACCAACATGGTTGCCATATAAACATGAGCACGGTGTTTAATTTTCATGGGAGGAAGGTGAGTCAGGGACAGGATCTAAAATAGCTTCAAGAATAAAGCACAGTTCCGGGAGTTTGGCTTAGTGGTAGAGTGCTTTCCTAGCATGCACAAATACGTGGGCTCGATTCCTTGGTACCACATACATAGAAAAAAGCCAGAAGTGGTGCTGAGGCTCAAGTGTTAGAGCTCTATCCTTGAGAAAGTTCAAGGACAGTGCTCAGGCCCTGAACCCAAGCCCAAGACTGGAAAAAAAAAAAAAAGAATAAAGCACAGTGACTCTAGTATGGGGGAAAATGAGCACACAGTTAAGATAGAGGAGGTGAGATTTGGCTTTTCAAAGGAAATATGAAATGTGGGTAGAGAAGAAAAAAGTCAGAAGCAGTGTAATGTTAAGATCTGAAGCTCAGATCAGACACTGATGGCTAAGGCCTGGAATCCTAGCTACTTAGGAGGCGGAGATCTGAGATTAAGGTTCAAAGTCAGCCCAAGCAGGAAAGTACATGATATTCTTAATTAACTACTAGAAACAAGCCAGAATTAGAGGTATAGTTCAAGTGGTAACACACTAGCTTGGAATGAAAAACAATGCCCAGGCCCTAAATTCATGCCCTAGCCCCACCAAAAAGGAGAAAGAAAAGAGAGGGGTCAAGTGGGGAGGGGCTTAGAGGGAAGGGGAGGATTTAGAAGGGGAGGGGTGGGGAGAGGAAAGTTGGAGAAGAGAAAGGAAGGGGAACTCAACTAGCCAGATGCAGTGGTACATGTTATTAAATCCTTCACTAAGTAAGTTGAGTCGGGTAAGGAGAGCCTGAGCTCTAAAGTCATTCATTTAAACACCAAACACTACAGTAAGAAAAAGAGTATAGAGAGCCTAGTTTAATAATCCCCAAATCACAGTTTATACTAAGTATTATAAAACCTGTTAATTCTTTCTACTTTGTTATTAGTATTTTCAAATTAAATACCTTCTTTTGCCTGGGTAAGTATATACAATGTGATTTTATGTTGGTTAAGCTGAATGAAATCAATTGGGTAAATTTATTGTATTTCTGAACACATGCCAAATGAAATAATGAGGAAATTGTACATCACTATTTCTATTAAATAAAAAAACTGAAACTATTAGAATTAAGTTAATTTATGACTTTCCCAAGATAGTCTGCTTTCCTGGCAACTTTAATATTTAGAATATCCTCCTAAAAGCTGAGTCATTCATTAGTCCCCAGTCACATCTGCACTGTGGTAAGCAAACATTTTGGGAAACATTTTAGCTGGCACATATGGGGGTGGGTGTTACTTTCCTAACTCACTGTCCCTACTGCATATTTCAAGACATTTGTTTAAAGTCACTGTGTTCTCCTTTCTGAATTGGCAGCTTCTAAATAATATTTTATATGTGAGAACTCCTGGTGTGTCCACAATGACAATATTATAAGGCTAAGTAAACACAAAACACCTACTTCATGATTAGAACTACAATAAATTTGTTTTTTAGGGGGTTGACATCCCCTATACTGAGTGTAAATGAAACACACAAGAAAAAAATGAATCATAGTCCTATTGCAAAAAAAAATAAATACAAACTCATTATTTCTGGTAACTATAATGGAGAAATAACGTATTCTTAAGAACCATGGTAAGTCACTTGCTTGACATTGCCAGGAATGTCTTTACTATAATGAAATTTTTGACATTTTTAAAGCTTTTAAACAGAAAAAAACTTACATTTAAAGCCAGTAATTCCTTCAAAAACACCATGTAATGTAAGCTAATGAGCACTAAATTATCACATGGACAGGGAACTAAAATACAGTAGCACAGTACCATCCCACACTCTGTCCCCTAGATTTTATTTCTTAAATTATTATTTTATTATTGCATCTTATTTCTTAAACAGTATACATAATTGCTGAGGTTTACCTAAAAGCCTAGGAAATAAAAAAAAACAACCTTTAAAGTTTAAAAAGTAGTGGTCACATTTTCTTTTTTGAATAAAATTGATGTTAGAATAATTCTAAACTGACAGTAGTTTATAATTTCTTACACAATTCTCTGATTTTCCATCTTTCAGTTTTAATTCAGATCATTTTTGTAATCTTAACATCTCATGGCAAGAGTCTATTATTTATTTATTTATTTTTGCCAATCCCAGGGTTTGAACTCAGGGCCTGAGCACTGACTATCCTTGTGCTTTCTCAAGGACCAGTGCTCTATCACTTGAGCCACAGCACCACTTCTGGCTTTTTCTATGTATGTGGTACCAAGGAATCAAACTTGGATCTTTGTGCATGCTCGGCAAGCACTTTTACCAGTAGGCCAAACTCCCAACCCATGGCAAGATTCTTTTAATATCAAAGACTTTGATACATATTTGTCATTATTTCTTAATTAGGATAAATGGAAATATATCATAGGGATATTCATTATTATTCCTTTTGCCCAACTTAAATCTATAATTTGAGGTTTTTGATTTGATTTTATTTGTCAGCACTAGGGCTTCATTCTTTCTAGGCTGGTACTCAACCACTTGAATGGTACTCCTATTTTGGACATGAAATCTAGCAAACTTTTCTATCCAGATGCTCCTCAAATCATATTTCTTTAGATTTTACCCTCCTGAGTAGCTAGGATTGCAGCTATAAGCCGGCATCACCTGGCTTTATGACTGATAATTTTACAATATTTTCATGTCAAATCAATTACATTATAGCATCAACATATTTAAATAAGTTTGTACTTCTAGGAATCTTTTTATAATCATTAAACACATTTACTCTGATATAGAACCAAAATTATATCGAATCATATCAACAGAAATAGCTAAACTAAATAAGAGAAGTTTATAGTTTAGCTCCTGGCTAAGGCTAGTCCTACCCACATACAGGCATAGTATAGGATGAGAGTAAATGAGAGGATCTCTAGGATATGGAAACAAGAGCTTTATCTTGTGTGATTGTTGTTCTTAATGTACTATGTTATTTCTCTTCTCCTTCGTTGCCCTTTGGTTAATCTCATATTGTTACTGTTTCTGACTTTGTTACCTGGTGTATTAGACATACATTTATTTGTTTATTTGATATAGGAAAGGGAACGGGGGAAATCAAGATGATTGGAAGGGGGTGGGAAAAGGGATATGGGAACAAAACCATGAGAAGGAGTATCAATGTGTGAGAAGTAGTGCATCTATTATGCAAATGTAATTGAAATCCCACTATACATTACCTTGAAAATAAAAAATAAAATAAAATAAAAATAATAGCCACAATTAATGTATTTAAAACTGAAAGAACAATACAATAGATCATTAAACAATGTGTTAGCTCTTTGACAAATCTTTAATCAAACTAACCAGAATAAAGAGAGGAGATACAAATTAATAAAAATAAAGTCTAAAAGAGAGTTTTATAATAAATAACAAATCAACCTGATAATTTGAGGATTTTTTTTGTCATTACCAGTACCTTATGCTTACTCCTTTTGTTTGCTTGGCTTGGCACTCTACCATTTCAGTAACTTCTCCATACCTATGTTTTGCTAATTATTTTGTAATGAAATTTTATAGGTTCTTATGTCCAGTCTGGCTTCAAACTACAATCCTCCAGATTTTAGCCTCCTAAGTAGCTAGAATTATAGACATAAACCCCATGTGCCCTAAATTTACACACTAATAAACTGGAAAATTTTAAGGAAGTGAATAAATTTTTAGAAATATATGATCTACCAAAACTGAACCAAAAAGATAGAAAAAAATTTTAAAGAATAATAGATAATTAAAAGTCTTCCCACAGAACACTTTTCAAACCCTTATGCCAACAAATTTGAGAATCTAGAAGACATGGATGAATTTCTAGCCAATATTAACATACCCACACTGAAGCAAGAAGAACTAACCCAACTAAACAGGCCTATTTCAACCACTGAAATAGAAATGGCAATAAGAGACCCTCCACCTAAAAAAAGCCCAGGGCCAGATGGATCCACAGCTGAATTCTATAAGGTCTTCAAAGCAGAGCTCACACCAATACTCCTCAAGCTCTTCAACGAAATTGAAAACAAAGGCTCTTTGCCAAACTCATTCTACGAAGCCAGTATAACCCTCATCCCTAAACCAGACAGAGATTCATCAAAGAAAGAGAACTATAGACCCATTTCCTTGATGAATATTGATGCAAAACTTCTCAACAAAATACTGGCCAACCGTCTACAACAACTCATCAAAAAAATTATACACTCTGATCAAACAGGATTCATCACAGGGAGGCAAAGCTGGTTCAACATACACAAATCAATTAATATAATTCAACACATCAACAGGAGTAAGGACAAAAATGACATGATTGTCTCAATAGATGCAGAAAAAGCATTTGACAAGATCCAGCATCCCTTTATGCTAAAAGCTCTGAAGAAACTAGGAATCCATGGAACATTCCTCAGTATAATAAAGGCTGTGTATGACAAACTCACAGCTAGTATTATACTTAATGGCGAAAAGCTAAAGCCATTCCATCTAAAATCAGGAATGAGACAAGGATGCCCACTCTTTCCACTCCTCTTTAACATAGTATTAGAATTCCTAGCCAGTGCAATAAGGCAAGAAGCAAGCATAAAGGGGATCCAAGTAGGGAAAGAGGAAATGAAACATTCCCTCTTTGCAGATGACATGATTCTGTATTTAAAGAACCCTATAGAGTCCATTCCCAAGCTCCTTGAACTGATTCAAAACTTTGGCAAGGTAGCAGGGTATAAAATTAACCCTCACAAATCAACTGCCTTCCTCTATGCCAACAGTGAGAGGAACTACGTAACAATCAGGAAAGCAACTCCTTTTGCAATAGCCCCAACACCATGATCAAGTTGGTTTCATTTCAGAAATGCAAAGATGGTTCAATATTCAAATCAATAAACATATTAATGTACATAAGAGAAAGCTTATCCATGTGGACTGGTAGAAGTGTATTAAAGTGGCCATATTTTAAAAAAACCTTTACAGACTCCATGTGATCCCATCAAAATTCCAATAACAGTTACCCCAAAACTCAGGGAAAGATCCAAAAATTTACACAAAAGATAATAAATACCTGAACAGACAAAATCATCCAGAACAAGAAAAGTCAGTGTTGCAACTATGAAAATACCTAATTTGGAATTTTAATATAGAGTGATAGTCATAAAAACAGCAGGGGCCAGGCTTAGGGCCTCACAGCTATAATTCCAGCACCCAGAAGGGAAATATGAGGAACACGGTTTGGAGACAAATCCTAGAGATTCTTATTTCCAGTTAAGCAACAAATTACAAAAATGGGTCATATTCAGAGGTGGATATATTACTTGACATATAATTATTATTTTTTACATGCCAAATTAATACAATAAACATTAAGTAAGTAAAATCTTCTTGTATTTTTCTTTATAGATGGTTTTGTCCTTCGGAGTCATCTGGTGGACAAGTAAGCCTTTTTCTCCTCCTACTATGTTGGTTAAAAGAATGCTGTGCTTGTCTTTATGAAAGTTTTATAATAGAATTAAATAATGCAAACTACTACACTGTCATAACTAAATTAATATCATGTTAGGATAATATAACATTGTCAAAAATACAGTTATAATTTGTATAAAATACCACTCTGGATTAAGCAAAAAGTCTTTCTCACCCATGGTTATACACATTTTCATTTTATATACTCAGCAAACACTGAAGGCATTCAGGTCAAAGCCACTCACCTTACCACTAATGTTTCACAGTTTATTTAGTGTTTGAACTAGTTATTGTATTAATTACAGTGACTGACTACAGTCCAAATAATATCTACATAGTAGAGATTAATATCGCCCATCAACAGTTTATAGTTTAGTCCTGGCTAAGGATATTCCTACCCACATACCAGGCATAGTAGACTATTATGTTGACTTTACTAGACGCATGACAGAAAAATAAAGATGGCACTCAATGATTCTCCTATTCTTATGATAAGTCATTGTCATAGTCTGTCACAGTCTGGTACTGGTGTATCAATGCAGCCCTTCAAAACATGTCAAGATTTTACTCCAAAAAAAAAACTAATATCTCAATGCAAAGGTTTATGGAACTTATCATAATACAAAAAAGATTCATATATCATTTATTTGTAAGCAGCCTGATGATAAATTGATATTTAGTGCTCTATCAGAAAACTAGTCAACCATCAAAAAAAATAGTCACACTATTTTCCCTTAGAGCATTAATCAAGGGATAGGCATTATTCTGTGGAAGGTACAGATTGTATGAAAGAAAGTTCAATAATAACCTCTTTGCTGATCTTTACAGGTTGATTGAGAAAGAATATAGATAGTACAATATCTAAGGCATTCTTGGTTCACCACCTTTTCAAATGCATACCTTAACCCATATGGAAGGAATGTCAGGAAAATCTGTCATTTGCATCAAATTTCTATTAGCCAAATCCTCCCCCAGTCTCAAAGAAAGGATCCAAACAGAAGACATAGGGAACTCACAGCATCTGCCACAGTTGGCAGGAACTTGAAGGGCCTGATGCTGCATCTCTGATAAAGCACAGAGATCCATCCAGCACCAAGAGTGAGTGTGAGTCTGACCTAAATGAAGAAGCTACCCCACAGTTCTGAAATTCAGAGCTGTCTCTTTAACTCATATGATGTAAGATTTCACGATAACTCTATCTTGGCACTTGGTTCTGCAACTAACCTTTACAGATTCTAAACTGGTATTTACAGGTATAGTTAGAAACATGAAAATATAAATACAACATTTCCTTCAATATGAATGCAAGTAAAAGAATGGATCTGATATCCACAGCTAAAAATTCATTTTAGATTTTTGTACTATGAGTATTCAGTGTGCAGTTACTGCAGTTTTTCTTAGTGAGCACAGTTGTGTGGTTTGCCCAAGGTAAGGGCCAAGGAGGAAGGAGGCAGTCTGTGCTCCTGAGTGTCATGTGTGTTACTCTCTTTGTAAAATGAACCAGGAGTAGAGAAAGTCAATGAAAGAAGAGGTTAAAATGGGTATGAAATTCTGCACTATGTAATTGCTTACCTTTAGAAGTCTGTGTTCTATAACATTGTCCTAATATGACTCACTATGTCTCACTAATATGACTTTCATATTGGGAAGGCATTTTGTACAATAGAAATTCTTTTGTCTTTACAGTGATGGAGAGATCTATGATGACATCGCTGATGGTAAGTCAAGCAGGACACAGCAGTAACAGTGTGTTGGCTATTTACAGAAATGATGAACATAGCTTGTTTGATTGATTGGAGCCGTCCCATCTGATAAGAATTTCAGTCACGAAGCCGAGCATAGTGGCTCAAGCCTGTAATCCTACCTACTCAGGAGGCTGAAGTCTGAAGATCAAGGTTCAAAGCCAGTTCGGGCACTAAAAAGTCTGTGAGATTCTTATCTCCAATTAACCAGCAAAAAAAAACAAAAACCAGAAGTGGCGCTGTGGCTCAAAGGGAGGGCAGTAGCCTTGAGCTGAAGAGCTCAGGGACAGCACCCAGGCCCACAATTCAAGTCCCATGATCAAAAAAAAAAAAAAAAAAAAAAAGAGTTAGGAAAAGTGCTTACCTAGCATGCATGAAGACTTGGGTTCAATCCCTCAGTACCACATGCGTAGAAAAAAAGCCAGAAATGGTGCTGTGGCTCAAGTAGTAGAGCTCTAGCCTTGAGAAAGCCCAAGAACAGTGCCCAGGCCTTGAGTGCAAGGCCCAAGACCGGCAAATAAACAAAAAAACAAAAAAACCCACAAGTTAGGAAAAGTAAATGACCCAGTATCAAAAGAGAAAATTTTCTCACAGGGATTAAAATTAAGAGGAGGGGAGCCTTATTTACAGAGTGTAAAGGGCCAGAAGAGTGTATAGTGGTAGAGTACCTGCTGAGCATGCACAGAGCTCTAGGTTTTCCATTCCTCAGTATCACAAACAAAAGAAAAAAAAGCTGGAACTGGTGCTGTGGCTCAAGTGGTAGAGTACTAACCTTGAGCTGAAGACCTCAGAGACAGTGCCCAGGCCTTGAATTCAAGCCAAAAAGTGTACAACTGTTTGGTGAACTTTCTTTATGCTGGTATATCGGGGCTTGATTACAGGATCAGGGCACCCTCCCTCTCTTGGTTTTTTTCATTCGATGCTGGCACTCTACCACTTGAGACACACCTCTGTTCTGTCTCTTTTTGCTGGTTAATTGGAGATAAAATTCTGATGGACTTTCCTGGCCATGATGCTTTTGAACCAGGATCATCAGCTGTCAGCCTCCTGAGTAGCCAGGATTATAGGCAGATGCCACCAGTGACCTTCTATTTTGGTGAATTTCTTTTATACAAATATATATTCATTTTTGGTCAATAAGTTTGTTTCATAACTGATAGTCCCAGCATAATCACATATTTCTAAATTACTATTTAAAACATTCATCTCAAGTGAACTGGCACAAACTGCTAATTGCCTTGTCCTCTAATCTATTAAGCTTAAGATGCTTGCTAATATCTAAGCATTCTTATTTAGCATGACTATCAAAGCGTGAGTTAAGTGCCAGATAAAATAATCTTGGATTTCTTATTCTGGTGAAGAAAAAAGCTGTCAGAAAGGTTGCTGGGATTGAATACCAAATAATGAAACCTAAATACTTAAACTTTCATCTAGCTACTTTTTCAGAAGGTACACCAGTTTTCCTCTTATTTCTATTCCAATTCAGGAGACTGTGCACTGTTTGTAATTCCAATCAGTTGGAACACTGAGAAACACGTACATTTTATACAGACATGCTTAAATCTGTGCTTTTTTTTCTTCCAGGTTGCATCTATGACAATGAATAGCCCTCAGCTCTGCTCACTCTGTCTGTTCATCAGGTGCCAACCCAAAGCCTGGTTTTAATTGGCATATGCTATTGGTACTATGGGAAACAGATCTACAAGTGATGTATTTCCATTTGCTATGAAATTCTGTTTATCTTTATAAGGCTTTGAAATTTTAAAATTAGAAAATGATATTACTTAATCAGTATCTCACAAGATTCTATTAGTGTCAGGTAAGAATTATTTCAGTTTGGCAATGATTATAAAGACACTCTTTAGAACACATCAGTATTATGGACAATCTCTCTTGTAAGCCTTCCAAAATAAAAGAAAGAAAAGAAAAGAGGAAAAAATTGTACTGTCAAAAATTATACAAGGCAGAAAAAAATATCGGGAAGACAATTTAGAAATCATTCCTCAAGAAGAAAAAAGAAACTATCACTTAACCTTAAAATGTCTATTCAAATTACCTGTCCTCTCTCCTGTTGATGGGTTAAATGTTTTTTTTTACAACTTCTAGCAGTAAAGTTATTGTGTATAATTTGTCCCCAGGCATTCGGGGTGGATATGTTCATTATTTCAACTGAATGCTGTCCATTTGGTATATACATCTAAGATTAAATATACAGAAGTTTTATGGATCCTTGTGCTAACAGCTAAATATTGCCCTATTTAAACACATCCCTTATAGCTATAAGAAAGTGAAAAATTCTTTATTATGAATACTCCTGTAAAAGTGGTTATTTGGTTTTCAGTTACTTTTATAGAGGTTAAAACGTGGTTAAAACCTCTTGATGGTAAGTTGATCAGTAAAAGGAACATGTATCAATAAATACTAGTGTTTGGGCTAGTCTACCCCTTTCCATACCTACTCATTCTCAAAGCATCACCCCCAATGTAGAAAAGCTTTGAGTTTCAAATGCTAAAACACTCATCACCATGATACAAAACACAAAGCTGAATTTCACAACTTGTAAGATATGAAATTAATAAATTTGAAACTGCTTTCCTCTATTATTAAACCAGAATACAACGTTAAATATGTTATTGATTCTCCTCTTTATGTCCTCATCTATAAATTACAGGATTAAAAATACCCGAGTTTCGCCAGATGTGCTAGCTACTCAGGAGGCTGAGATCTGAGGATCATGGTCCAAAGCCAGCCTGGGAACTGGCTGGCTAAAGGCCATGAGACTCTTTTTTTTCATATATTTTTATTGTAATTAATAGAAGGGTTACATGATATTTGCCAGATAGAAGGTGCATTAATTCCCATACATTGATACCCTTTCACATGTCTTGGTCCCCATTTCCCTCCACCACCCCCCACCCCTCAACTTGTTTTCCCCCATTCCCTATCCAATTTCAAATAACCAAATACAAATATATCCGATATATCAGGTAACAAAGTGAGATACTATAACAATATGAGATAACCAAGGGACAGCAAAAGAGATGAGAGATAACATAGTACCTTAAGAACAACAATCATTCATTATATGGCTATGTTTCTATATCCTAGAGATCCTTTCATTCAGCTTCCTACTATATGGCCTTTTGTATCAAGGTTTTGCTCTTTTGCAAATCTCTGCTAGGAGAGCCCAAGGTTTCTACTGATTATGACAAATGAGGGAAACCATTGAGCCTAAGTTCCTTTGAGTCTGGCTTACTTCACTTAATATGATCTTTTCTAAGTCTTTCCATTTCC
Organism: Megascapheus bottae; assembly: GCF_031878675.1. NCBI lineage: Eukaryota > Metazoa > Chordata > Mammalia > Rodentia > Geomyidae > Megascapheus > Megascapheus bottae. Next base: position 63,091,091 of record NC_143512.1, read on the forward strand.
TAACAAATGGGGCAATGTCATTATTTCTGACAGCAGCATAGAATTCCATTGTGTACAAATACCACATCTTGTTGATCCACTCATCAACTGAGGGACATCTAGGTTGGTTCCATATCTTTGCTATTTAAATAGAATGGAAGAAAGATAGCCTCTTCAACAAGTGGTGCTGGCAGAACTGGTTAAGCACCTGCAGAAAACTAAAGTTGGGTCCTTCTTTGTCACCCTGTACTAGAATTAACTCCAAATGGATCAAAGACCTGGAGGTAAAAGCCGACACTCTGAAAACCTTACAAGAAGGAATAGGAGATACACTAGACCTCCTTGGCACAGGTCTAAACTTTCTTAATAGGGACCAAGAGTCACAACAAATCAGAGAAAGGCTGGGTAAGTGGGACTACATTAAACTGCAGAGCTTTTGTATGGCAAAAGATATAGCTAGTAAACTAATCAGGAAGCCTATAAAGTGGGAGAAGATCTTCACCAACCATACAACAGACAAAGGCCTCATATCTAAAATATATCAACAGCTCAAAAAACTGAATCAATCCAAAACTAATCTCCAAAGTAACAACCATCCCATTGAAAGATGGGCCAAAGACTTAAAGAGAGTCTTCTCTGAAGAAGAAACAAAAATGGCCTATGGACACATAAAGAAATGCTCAATATCTCTGGTCATAAAAGAAATGCAAATCAAAACAGCTCTAAGATTCCATCTCACTCCAGTTAGAATGGCCAGGATCAAGAAAACTAATAACAACAGATGCTGGAGGGGATGTGGCCAGGAGGGATCACTACTACACTGTTGGTGCGAGTGCAAACTCCTTCAATCACTATGAAAAGCAGTATGGCAGTTCCTCAAAAGACTAAACATAGAGCTCCCCTATGACCCAGCAATTCCACTACTTGGCATTTACCCAATCATCCAGAAACAAGGACATACTAAATCCACCAGCACAACAATGTTCATTGCAGCACTATTTACCATAGCAAAGATATGGGACCATGAGACTCTTATGTCCAGTTAACCACCAGAAAACTGGAAGTAGCACTGTGGCTCAAGGGGTAGGGCTGTAGCCTTGAGCTAAAGAGCTTAGGGACAATGCCCAGGCTCAGAGTTTAAGTCCCACAACTGACAAAACAAAACAAAACAAAAATAAAGAAAAAACTAAGGGTTTCTCAGCTTTTTTCACTTCTAATTATGTCATGTTTTTATGATTCTCCCCCTAGATCTGTGTTTCAGAAGCTTCTATGCTTCTGAAAATATGCTTTAAAGCATATTTGGTTAAACAGTGATTAATCCCATCTCCATGTTTTACTACTGCAAAGACCCATTGGAATTTTTGAGAGGAGGCTCAACTTAAATTTTTTAAATGGAAAATTCTTGCCAGGTTCTGATGGATCATAGTTATAATCCTAACTACTCAGAAGGCTGTGATCTGTGTATTTAGCCCAGGCAGGAAAGTCTGTGATACTTTCATCTCTAGTAAACTAGCAAAAAACAAGAGGGGAAGCTGTGATTCAAATGGTAGAGCCCTAGTCTTGAGAACAAAAGCTCAGGGATAGCACTCAGGCTTTGTGTTCAAGACCCAGGAACAACACATGAAAAGGAAAATTCTAAACTTGAAACCAGAGTTTTGGTGAAAAGCCCCATCCAGGAGTTCCAACCAAACTAGAGCTACTTATCCCTACTTGCCAGTTAAAGAGTTGCCCACTGGGAAACAGCAGAGAAAAAAAGATTGAACATGGCTCCAACAAGAAGACAGAGAGACAATCTTGGGGGTGCTGACATAGGTTTAAGTAGGGGAAGAGTTAAGAGCAAGAGCGTAAGGAACATGTATAAATCATTCCAGTCACAAATTTGTTCAGTGGTAATAGGTGGAGACAATAATCATTGACTTGGTCATTTAAAACCTTGTTGTAGTAAGAGTCATTAACACCTAGCAAGTAATCTCATTCTCCCTGGATTCCATAGGCACAGAGTATGTACTTAGTTTGCTCTGGTCAAAGATAAGCTGTAGTTGTTCATCATTATAGATGTCAGGTCATGTTGAGGAAAGAACCTTGCCTATCTGAGGAGCAGTTCTGCCCTTTTCTTTTCTTAAGATGTTATTCTTTCCTTCCGAGTGTCCCAAGATGATTGTAAGTGAGAAAACTTTGGAAAAAATAAAAGATTAAAGTAGCAGAAAGAGACCAGTGACCAAAGGCCAGTGACCAAAAGCCTTTCTTCAAAAAGCCCAAAACTTCCATAGAAGTATTTGAAAGTAGAAAACAGTGCTAATTTATACTAATTAAATTACAAACTACTCCAAATTAAAAATTACTCATCTCCAAGAGTTCCTCCAACTGAAAACTTCTTTGATGTCTATTTTTTAATATGATTAGCTGGCATGGGCCTTTCAGGGAATTTCTTTTATTGCTAAATCAAAATAATGTGATTGTAAGTGTTTCTTATTTGTTCAATTTGATAACAAACATATGTAATCTTCTGGAGTATATTTTCTTTCATTTTTACCTGATTGAGAGTATATGAATTGAATGCAGTGTCCACTTTATAAAATTCCAAATTAGAGAGTGTTTTAGAATTTTTATTTATATATCTATGAAAGAAATGGGCAAATAGCTATGAATGACTATTGTAATAATTATTTTAATGTAAAAATATATTTTAAGTATTAATGTTACAATATAAGATTACTGTTATGGGCTATATGCCAAACTTATCATGTGAAAAATACCAACAATAAAAAAAGAATCCCTTCAGATAACTTTGTCTCCTTCTTGTAACAGTGTTGAAGCCATCAGCTTTTCTTTCTTGCCCATATCTCACACTTACAGAAGTTCATTTTGCACCCATCCTCATTTGGTTTATTTTAGTCTCAGAGGCTGGGGTACTTCTTATTCAAGACCAAATTTTCCACCATTGCCTCTCATGTTCTGCATCGTATTCTGCAGTCACTAAGAAAACTAAGTGCATTTCCTTTTTGTGTGCAGTCTTTAGCTTTCAATTTTAACTCATGTCCAGACACTAATGCAGAGATTAAATGTCACACCATAAATTCAAAGACATAACCTTTAACTTCATTTCTTCTATCTTCTTTTGCATTCCCTCTTCTCCCACGCCCCACCTTTACTCTTCAACTCAATCTCCTTCCTTCCTGTCTTTTTAAAATTCTTGGACTGTAAGTAGTCCCCTGTGTAGGCTTACAAAAATATTTTTAAAATCTTTCTCATGTAAAAAAGTGAAGCCTGCCCTGAACCCAAATAGCTCTCTAATCCTAACTCATTTCAAACTTAACTTTTCTATCCTACTGTCTCTAAAGGATAGCATTCCTGTGGCAACTAAAAGAACATATCACAAAGATCTCCAGTTGTGAGCGGTTTATTGAACTAAAGGTTCTTGATCCTGTTTTCAGAAAGCCATCACCATGGTTGCACCAACACTGAGCTTCCTACATGATGTTCTAACCAACAATGACACATGGCCAGGATGCTGACATGATGTAGAGGTCCCCAAGGCATGGCTTTAGTCTGAGCACTTTCCCAACAGAGCTTTGCTAAACTTTCCTTGCCTTACTCAACTCTGTGTGAGCTGTCTGCTGCTTCAGGTATCCATTTTTTATAGACAGCCATACTTGGAATCCTCCATCTCTTCGAATCCATCACCATCTTCCCAAATTGTAGTTCATCATCTTCCGACTGTAATTTGTTTCTGGTATAATTACTCTAAAGTTATTTCTGCATGATATTCCACAAGCATCTCAAATACATAAAACTACCAACTGTAATCTTCCTCCTTGCCTGTTAAAGTAAATTTCCCCCCACCAGGTGCCACCCACCTCAGCAATATCTCTAAAATTCCATTACCCATACCTGAAACATGGAACCTGCTCTCTTTCTGGTTTTTCATTCTTTGCATCCAGTGAGCTATCATTAAATAAAGCTTCCACAAAAATAAGGAGTCTGTCTTATTTGGTTTTCTATTATAATTTACACAGTACATTAAGCCTTTAATTATACAATTAGTAATAAAAATTGAATAGTATATATAAGGAGGTGTTGATCCTGTCAGAGGTTATGTTTTTTTTTCCATGACTGTTTCAAATGCTATAGTAGATAGATTTGCTAATCTATTAAATTTATCACCATGTAAGTCAATGATGACCTGAGACCTTTTGGCACAATTAAGACCAAGTTGATTATGATTGTTTCCCTAACTGGACTTTCAGAACAGATGCTGGGATAGAGTTTGGAGTATGACACTTATCTTAGGCATTAATATCAGTGAAAAGAAGCAGAAAAGGCAAAATTGAATGGAGGACATGGTTAAGTACAATGCAAGAAGGACAAAGCTCAACCAATTAAATAGGGCCTGTGACATAAATGCCCATCAGTTATTTTCCTGCAGACTGAAATGGAAGACTGTACCCAGCTCCATCCTACTCATCACTGTATGTGGACCAGCTGTGGTATGCCTGGAAGACTCAGTCTAAAGAAGGCTGTCTCTAGTCCTTGCTCCTTCTGTGGCAGTTTGAGCCAATCTCCACAAACAGATGGAGTGGTGAATGGAAGGTTAGAAAATTGAGATACAATTGGACTTTCTTGTTAGAAATCCTCTCACTGAAAAAAAAAAAAAAGAAGAAGAAGAAATCCTCTTACTGATTATGAAGAACATGAGGTAACTGATTGGCATACCAGGAAAATTTTTATGTTGTCCTGAGAAAAAATGTTTACCTTCTAAAATCAAGAGGATAGGCTTATTCAAAAGGGGATGGGAAAGAGCCAATTGAGATGGAAAGTTGGAAGACTGAGAGACTAGAGGATCTTAAAAGAATATGCTCTGACAGAAACACACTAGGAATTAAAATTACGTTTTCTAACTCAGTCACGTTATATTTGCTAAATGCTAAGCTAGATATGTCATAAGGACTCAGTTATTACTATTATTACTTTTTTAGCCAGTAGGGCTTGAACTCAGTATCAGAGTGTTCTACCTTAGCTTTTTTGCTCAAGATCAGAGATCTACCACTTGAGCCACACCTCCACTTCTGGTGTTTGGCTAATTAATTGGAGATAAGCATCTTTTTAGACTTTATTTGCCCAGGCTAGCTTTTTGTTTTGTTTTGTGGTCATAATGCCTGAACTTGGCCTGGGCGTTGTCCCTGAGCTCTTCAGCTCAAGGCTACTGATCTACCACTTGAGCCACAGTGCCACTTCCAGTGTTCTGGTGGTTATTTGGAGATGAGAGTCTCGTGAACTTTTGTGCCTGTGGCTGGCTTTGAACCATGATCCTCAGACCTCAGCCTCTTGAGTTCCTGAGTATCTAGGATTACAGGCTAGCTTTGAACTGGGATTCTCAGATCTCTATTATCCCAACTACTGGGATTTCTGATGTGCACCACCAGACCCCTGCTGTATGTACGTTCTTCTAAAGTAGGCTGGAACCTAGTCACAATCTTCATCTTCATCTTCAATTATGGCAAAATAATACATACTTAAGTCATCTTTAGGAGTTCATTTATACTAAGGAACTCATCTATAGTTTTCTTCACCACCTGAGTTAGAAAAGTTTTCCATATATCAGAAAGCATGTTTAAACGGCAGCCTATTTATTGTCTTCCTGTTCAGTTTAGACAATAATGCAGCAGACTTCTTGGCTGCAGGCAACAGGAATTGGCAATTACCTTTGAATAGCTCAACCATCAGTAAAAGTTTCAGAGAAAACGACTTTGACTTGCTAAACCCATGTGCCTACCTGCTTGGTGGGAAAGAGGGTCCTGAAGCTTTAGGTCCCAGAGTAAAAATAATTCACCTAGATCTATATTTTCAAATAAGGTAACACTCAAGTGTAGAAAGATAATTTCCCAACACAAAACTCAAAAGAGCAATCAAAGGAAATGAACTGAACTTGACCTTATGAGTGATACAGGCAGGGCACAAAAAAAATTGTGTTAAGATGCATTCTGTAAACATGAGGTCCTATTTCTCTTATGTATCTTTTCCTCTGTTTTCTTGAAGAGTTTGGTCCTGCATCATTTCCCATACAATTTTGATAAAGATATTGCCCACAAAATACATGTGTGTTTATAATGATACAATAGCAACCAGGGGGGTGTTTAGCCTAGTCGTAGAGTGCTTGCCTAGCATGCACGGAGCCCCCTGGTTCGAGTCTTTGGTACCACATACATAGAAAAAAGCTGGAAGTGGTGCTGTGGCTCAAGTGTTAGAGCTCTAGCCTCAAAAAAGCCCAAGGAAACCCAAGCTTAGGCCCTGAGTTCAAGGACCCAGGACTCACACTCACACACACACAGCAACCAATATTTACCTTGGATCTGGACATAGCAGAGAATGGTGGAGACTTAAACTATAGACTTGGCATTCTATTTAAAGGAGTGAGTTGAAACCTACACTGGCATGTCTTTTATTTGGTCTTCCAGGTCCTCCTCTACCACCTCCTCTTTATCAGTATCTTTTTTTTTTTTTTTGCCAGTCCTGGACTTGAGCTCAGGGCCTGAGCACTGTCCTTGGACTTTCTCAAGGTTAGAGCTCTACCACTTGAGCCTCAGCACCACTTCTAGCTTTTTTTTTCTATGTATGTGGTACCAAGGAATCGAACCTGGGTCTTCGTGCATGCTAGGCAAGCACTCTACCACTAGGCCAAACTCCCAGCCCTAGGACTAAACTTTATATGGCTACCTGACAAGGCTCTTAACTTCTAGTGTCCACTTTGCCCAGCAGGAGCATTGACAAACTATAAAATATGAGGTTTGGATGTTTCTTAAGTATCTTCTCAGAGGGGTCACCACAGCTGGCTGTTTCCTTTGCTCCAAGGGTCCAGTTCTGTCTAACAGGTTTCTCTGTAAGCTGCTGTTTCTCTGAACTCCAGTTCATCGCTTACCTGGCTTCTTCAACACTACAAAGATTCCCTGGCATTATCAGCCTTACGGTACAGCTCTTTACTTTGTGGATTTCATACACACCATGCAGGCATCTGGAAACAGCCCCCTCATTCACCTTCTCAATTCGAGTTAGACATTTGTTTCCAACTGACGCCTTATCCTTTATGAATAAGATCCAGTTTTGTAGGAGAAGTTAGGTATCAAGGTTCATTTCTTAAAGTTCTCATTTTAACTATTGAGCTAATTTTCCCTTGTTCTTTTTTTTTTGATAACACTGTTTTTAGAGTATTGTGCTTGTTAGGCAGGCACTCCACCCTTGGAGCTCCTTGGTCCTTTAATTTTTTTCCTAACTGCAGTATCCAGATCCAACAAAACATTCCTATAAATCAGGTCTAGCCCATGTATTTAGTATGTGACCCCTGCCATTTCTGTTGAGAAACAGATCAGATGAAACACTGGTTGTTCTCACTATCTACTCTTACAACATCCAGGCCTTTTTGTATTGGGTAAGCGATGAACAAAATGTACTTCGTGTCAGGGAGAGCCAGATTCCATGTTTCTTAGTCGCACCAAGTACCATTGAAAGCCATTGTGGAAAAATGATCATAAAAAATGTTATTGCACACACATTCTGTAGCAGCTCAGATGCTACAAACACTATAGCCTAAGTCTAGATAGAAGTCAAAAGTCTAACTGTGGTTTGGGACATTCCCAACTAAAAAGAAAACTCAGTAGCTAATGTAGACTGTTGGGTGCGGTTTCTAGCAAAGGAGGAACAAAGAAATACCTCCATGAGCACCAGTATCAGACCTCTTATCTAAGTTTCTAGAACTAGATCCTTGAGATAATACATTTCAGAAACTTTATATTAAGTTGACAAAAATTTTTATTTAGGCACTCAGTATATCTGTGATCAGACATGAAACATTAACTCTCTGTCGTGTCTTCCAGCAGCAGTATTGAAAGCAATCCTTTTTAAAGTTTGACTGAAATTCAGTTATTATACTTTAGCAAATACAATACTCTTGTCAGACCTTTACCACAAATGGCAGAAGCTGTGTTAAGTAAAGCATTGGATTCCTATTTCCTCCTACGCACCTCAGAGGACTAGAGTTTTCTTTTGGTTTCTCATCCTCAATATATATAGATCTAAAAAGAGATTTATTCAACTGTGGTAGTTATCTAACCTCCAAGATCTAAATAAATATGCAAAACAAAAAAACTACACCACATAAAGGACACTCAGTTTTTTTTTTATATTATTGTCGGGATAATGTACAGAGGGGTTACATTTATATTCGTCAGGCCGTAGGTGCATTACTTCTCACACATTGATACTCCTCATGTTTTTGTCCCTGTTTCCTTCACCTCACCCCCTCCCAATCATCTTGTTTCCCCCTTTTCCTTCCCTATTTCAAATAAATAAATAAATGTATATACAATATATCAGGTAACAAAGCCAGATGACACTTAGATTTTTTAATCATCCAGAAGAGAAATATATTTTGATGTCTATTTGAAATGTAGAAGTAGACACAATAGTAAGGAACTGAGGGTGACGCCCTAGTCAGGACCTGGGTGTTTTGGTTTGTTTGTTTGTTTGTTTGTTTTGTTTTGTTTGTTTTGCTCAAGGCTGGTGCTTGCCCCCTTGAATCACAGCTCCATTTCTGGATTTATTTGGTGATTAACTGAAGATACAAGACTCATGAACTTTCTTCTCCCAGCTGGCTTCAAACTGCATTCCTCTGATCTTAGCCCTGTAAGTAGTTAGAATGGTAGGCATAAGCCACAAGCAGCCTGACTTTTCATATATGATTTTGAGGGAATCTCAAGCATTCAGTTCATTGGAGCAGGATTTCCTACTAGTAGTTTGACAAAGGAATTCTGTGAGAGATTTACTGAGGGAGCATTTTCCAAAGAAAAGAAACCTCACTAAGGAGAGAGGAAGTAGAAGCACAATTCAGGATGTGGTCAGGAAGAAATAATAGCCCCACCTAGATCTAGCATCCCTCTGTGTCCAGAACACATGCTGCTACAAGAATGTTACCTTCACCTGGGTTCCACTGCCAGAGAGATTAGGGAAAATAGCAAGGACATTTTCAGGAATAAATTAGAAGCAAATTTTCTGAGAGGATAGTGGTTCTCTTTTGGATAAGAAGTGATCTAAGAAGACATATGTTATGAAACAGACCCTAACACAGCCCTCCACATATTAGATAGGAGAGCATCCTAACTTAGTAGGGCCTGTTAGCATCCAGAATCCGTGTAGCCTGCACCATTAACATTACCTACGTAACAAAATTTATGTTGGGTCAGCAGGATGTGTTAGTACACTCGTCTAATTTTTGTACTTGGGAGACTGAGGCAGGAGCATAGACTTTGAGACCAGCCTGGGCTACCAAGAAATAACTTGTTTCAATAAGCATCAATATTACATATGTGTCAGTTAAAGGACAGTATCAGTGTTCATCTCTCACGCACCTGAAATTTAATGCTTCCCAAATTACCTTTAAAACTCAGGTTCCTTAGCTGGCCCATTCCAATAGTTCCATCTACTCTTAAGGCTGAAACAGGAAGATTGCCTGAAGACTGATTCGATGAGGCCATCCTAGCAACATAGCAACCTTTTATTAGGTATGTAATTAATTAACTTACAAAAATACACTGTTACAAATGTCTTGACTGTACAAATTGCAAAGGGGTTAGAAATGGTTCTCTTTGCTGCAGCTAGCCATTTTGCTATATAGCTTTTTCAGCTATCTTTTTTGTGTGTCGGGGGGTAGTGGGGCTTGAACTCTGGGTCTGGGCACTGTCCCTGACTTCTTCAGCTCAAGGCTACCGCCCTGTGCCTGGATGTTGTCCCTGAGTTCTTCAGCTCAAGGTTACTGCCCTACCTCTTGAGCCAGAGCCCCACTTCCAGTTTTCTAGTGGTTAGTTAGAGATAAGAGTCTCACGATCTTTAGTGCCCCAGCTGGCTTTGAACCATGATCCTCGGATCTCAGCCTCCTGACATGAGCCACTGCATCCAGCTGCTTTTCCATCTTTTGACCCCTATGGATTTCCTTTGCTTGTCTAAGAGATCAACTCCATATTCAAAGAAATAGTCCCTATCTTTTCCTCTGAACTGTTAAATGTTTGCTATGTCCAAGTTCTACATATCCCTTCCATGAAGTGGAGTTTCAGGTGATATAGTATCTTTTATTCTTTTCAATCCTTTAGTCACAAGTATTTTATACTGCAACTCTGACAAGTTCAGAAGTTACTATTATAGTATAAAGTTAGTCATCAACATGATCACCCAAATTTAAGAAGAAGGAGAAGGCTAAAGGTGTGGCCAAAAGTGGAAGAGCCAAAATGAAGAGCGAAATTCCAATCTGGTCTTCTTGGAGACACATTATTCTGATACATCTAGGTCTTGCTTCAATGAATAAGTTAGTTTTTAACTATCTTTTTACTTTTTGCAGTTCTAGTATTGGAACTCAAGCTTCAAACTTGCTACACTGGAGCTCTACTTTTACAGCCATGTCCCCGGCTCTTGGGGGGCTTTTTGGGGTTTTTTTTTTTTGGCCAGTCCTGGGGCTTGAACTCAGGGCCTGAGCACTCTCCTTGAGCTTTCTCAAGGCTAGAGCTCTACCACTTGTGCCACAGCACCATTTCCGGTGTTTTCTGTGTATGTGGTACTCAGGAATCAAACTTAGGTCTTTGTGCATGCTAGGCAAGCACTCTACCACTAGGCAAAACTCCCAGCCCACAAGCCCTGTTTTCTGCTGATTATTTTAGAGATGCAGTTTAGTAAACTTTTCTTCTCGGGTTGGTTTGATCCCTCTCAATCTCAGTCTCCTGAATAGCTAGGATGCCAAGCACCAGCTACCAGCAACTGGCTTTTTAATTACCTTTTAAATATAATGATTCTTTGAAAACATTTTAGAAGGCAATTTCCAACAAATCAAGTTCCATCAGAAACAGAAAATCATGTAAAGAAGTTGCATGCAAAAAAAGAAGTCGTTCCATGCTAGGTAATGGTGGCTCATGACTGTAATCCTAGCTACTCAGCTGAGATCTGATCTAATACTCTATCTCCACCAGTTAACCAGCAAAAAATTCAAAATATGCTCAAGTGATAGAGTGTCGGTCTAGTAAGCATGAGGCTTTGTGTTCAAACTCCAATAATGCTGGGGAAAAAATTGTTTTTAAGTGACTTGTCAAAGACATTACAAAGGCAGGGCCTGTCCGAGACATTATGAAGACATTAAAAGACAGCCCCAAATCAAGACTACAGTATTTTTTATTACATATACTATATATAGTATATATATGCATATATATTGCATGCTTTGTGGTCATCAAGGAATCCAGTATTTCTTAAATTTTCAAAAAGATAACCCTTCTAAGCAGTGCTGTGGGCTCAAGTGGCAGAGCAGTACCCTTGAGCATAAAGTAGCTTAGGGACAGCACCCAGGAACTGAGTCCAAGCCCCACAACTGACCTAAAAACAAACAAAGAAAGATTTCACTTATAAATTTTTAAAAATAGTGCTCACTTTTATAAAAGATATTTGGGGCTTCAGTGCCCATATATCAGCTTTGGAAGAAGAACATATTTTTAATTGAATGATTACTTCTCATAGCAATAGAGTCACCATCTTGTTTTGCAAATAGTGCATCAAACACACACACACACAACACCCATGAATTAGCAACACTCCATTATTCCTTGCACAATAAAGGATTGGTATCCATCACTACACACTGAGAAGGGTGCAGCAAGTAAGGATAACTGCAGTATATCTGTTGCCTCAACTTTTTGCAACAATATCTCTAACGTGTTTCCTTGCCTAGCAAGCAGGCAAGTAGGTACTTTTAATAGGAAGTATCCTGACACTGATGTATCCCTTGTAAATTCAGGATGAAATCTATGGCAATTAGCCAGTGCTCTGGAAATATAATGGCTGTAAGAATTGCTGCTATAGTGAATATTTGATATTTTTGCCTCGAAGCATTCAATCTGTCTTCTGCTTAGCACCATATGTTGAGTTGTCTGTTTTCTACTTGACAGCAAAGTTTCAGTCTAAGGCCGTGTGGAGAAAAATAGTTAAAATAGCAGGTCTGAGACTGCTAACCTTAAAATAAGAAAATTGTATTGGGGCTAGTATCAAGGAGACTTGGATCTGGGGAAATTTCTACCTGTTCTTTTTTCTAGAACTGGTAAGAGTGACATGCTACATCTAGGCTGTTTGTTTAACCAATATGATTTGTGGTGAACATTTTCTACACTCTGGAAGTCTGGATTCTGGTACATGGTAGGCAAAGGGTTCCTATATGACTATTCCCCAATAAAAACCTTGGTCACTTCATTAATAAGCTTACCTGACAAGCAGTTTTCATATTGTTGCCACAGACTGCTTGTAAGGGATGAAGTTCAAACTTACTTCATGGTATACATTTCAGCCAGAGGGAAAAAAACACAAACTGGACATACAAGGTCCTAACTTTAAGCAGTTTCTGGAAATTCCAAACAAAAATTCACAAGTACTCAGAATTCAATGACCACACCAAATTGCAAGGGAGGCTGGTAATTACAGTCTTTATTTTTTCTCTCTCTCTTTTTTTTTTTTTGCCAGTCTTGAGGCTTGAACTCAAGGCCTGAGCACTGTCTTTGGGCTTTATCAAGGCTAGAGCTATCCCACTTGAGCCACAGCACTGTTTCTGGCTTTTTCTGTATTATTGTGGTACTGAGAAATTGAACCCCGATCTTTGTGTATACTAGGCAAGCACTCTACCACTAGGCCAAACTCCCAGCCCCCAGCCTTTATTCTTGATGGTAAGTTAACATGTGGCAACCTATTCCTGAAAGATGCAAACTGGACCTGATAGAGAATATTTTCTGATAGAGAAACAGTTATAGATTCCCATTAATAGAATCTGAGGAGGAGGTCTAAAGTTACTAAGTTCCATTTAGTAACAGGAATCTTTATACAATATGGCAATGACAAAAAACATCTGTCTATTAGAAAAAAATCATATTAAGTGAAGTAAGCCAGACTCAAAGGAAGATAGGCTCAATGGTTTCCCTCATTTGTCATAATCAATAGAAACCTTGGGCTCTACTAGCAGAAATTTACAATAGGGCAAAACCTAGATGCATAAGGCCATATAGTATGATGCTAAATGAAAGGACCTCCAGGATATAAAAACAAAAGCCATATAATGAGTGATTGTTGTCCTTAATGTACTATATTATCTCTCATCTCTTTTGCTGTCCCTTGGTTATCTCATATTGTTGCAGTATTTTACCTTGCTGTCTGATATATTGTATATATGTTTATTTGGTTATTTGAAATAAGATAGGGAAGGGGGAAAAACAAGATGAGGGGTGGGGGTAAGGGGAGAGAAATGGGGACCAAAACATGAGAAAGGGTATCAATGTTTGTGAAGTAATGCACCTTCTATTAATTACAATAAAAATATGGAAAAATGTCTGTCTATTCCTTCATTCAAAACAAGATGTTATTTTTAGAAAAAAAATTTAAAAACAGAACTGTAGGTGTATTATAAATGGTACCACTTTTGAGCAAAAAAGTCAAGGAAAAATGTGAATTCCAGAGTAGCGGCAGAAAAAATAAAAAGCAAGGAGCAATATTTTAAAATATACAGTTAATTTAAGAGAAAACAGTTGAATATTTAAACACGCAACTATATTTATTAACCATTTATTTTTTTATTTTAGATTTTAGATCTCTTATTCAATTTTTTTAACCATTCAGTATGGAGGCCTATACTATACTAATTCCAAGGACTTAAACTCTTCATAATAAGCATCGTTTGCTATTTGATGAGCTCATGTGAATTTTCCAAGCTCCTTTTACAGAAAATTTAAAGAACTCAGCAGCAGAAATACATTACTAAATGAGAACCAGTAATATTTTAAATTTCATGACTATGTCAGCAAATGAAGTAAAAGTTTATGTAAGTTAAGTAAGGAATACTTTCACAATGCTGTATTTATTTTGTTTTTTTAAACAATACTATTATACTACAGAATATTGCTATGGAAATATAGTATAGTGTGATTTTCAAGAAATTTCCAAACCATCTGAAGACTTTGTTAGAAATTTTCCTTGTTTTGAAAGTATAAATATAATAGAATGTGACCTATGTTTTTCAAAGCTGACTGAGCCATGATCTCAGATCTCCTTTCCTCGCTAAAAGTTGATGTGTCTGTGATGAAAATTCTTTTTATCATCATCATCATCATCATCATCATCATCATCATCATCGTCATTATTTTGGTTGTACTGTTTGAAATCAAGGCCTCATATTTGCTTGGCTTACTTACTAGACTGATGCTTTACTACTTGAACCATGTCTCCAGCCTTGCTTTTTATGGGTTATTTTGGAAATGGAGTCTAAGCTAATTGTTCTGTGAAGACTAGCATCAAGCCATGATGCCCCAGATCTCAGCCTTCAAATATAGCTAGAATTCCAGGTGTGAGATGCTAGTAGTTCCTGACTGAGCAAATTCTGTGAAAATCTTTGCTAGGGGATTCTACCTATTTTCTCTTCTGTGCTTATTTTTGTTGTTGGGGCAGGTATATTTTTTTTCTGTCATTCAATGTGTCTCTTTCTAAGGAAATCAAATTCCCTCAATATACATCAAGAACGAGGTCTGCCAGACAAACAACAGGTAAACGAGTGTCTTGGAGACTCCCATTGATAGGTGTACTAGTCGATTTCTCTATTTCTTTCATTTGTTTGTTTGAGATATTCAGACTGTTTTATTAAATACATATGTATTTATAATTTTAAGTTTTCTTTACATTATTTCACCAAGTTAGGAGAACTTTTAAATCCTTCATTATGATTTTTTTCCCCATTTGGCCTATTTTCCCTCATGGTAATATAGCTACTTCCCGCTTTTTTCCACCTAATATAAAATTGCCATTGTATACCATTTCTTTTGTTTTGATTCTGAACCCAATGCTCTGCACATGGGAGGCAAGCATGCCACCACTGAGCTGCAACAAATCCAGTCATGTAGTCATTACTATGAACAGAATTTACTATCATTTTTACCATTCCTAAAATAACCTTGTGTCTTGGTGTCGTCAGCAATGTTCCCATCCTAGACGTTAGCAAACACTGATGCCTGATGCCTTCTCTATCCTTAGAATTTGCCCTTTTCCAGAATGCCCAACAAATGGAATTATAAAGAGACATTCTTTTAAAATCCAATGTCTTTTGCTTATGAGATTCGTCCATGTTGCTTTGTGATCACTAGAGAGAGAGAGAGAGAATTACAAATCATTCATATCCAGGTTTTCTGGGGTTTTTTTGTTGTTTGTTTGTTTGTTTTGGTCTTGGGCTTGAACTCTGAGTCTGGGCACTGTCCCTGAGCTCTTCAGCTCAAGGCTACCACTCTAGCTCTATCGCTTGAGACACATCGCCACTTCTAGTTTTCTGGTGATTACTTGGAGATAAGAGTCTCATGGACTTTCGTGCCCGGGCTGGCTTTGAACCCTGATCTTCAGATCTCAGCCTCCTGAGTAGCTAGGATTACAATCGTGAGCCTCTGGAACCCAGCACATATCCAGGTTTTTGGTGAACCTTTTATAACTTTACTTGGGTAACCATTTAGGTTTGGGATTACTGGACTGTGTGTAAGGCATTTAACTTCTTCAGCAACTGCCCAACTCTTTCCCCAAAATCACTGAATTGGTTCATTTGTCCAATCTACCAACCCTGTAAGAGGTTGAGTATTTCCCTTTATTTTTAAAATTATTTCAGTATGTGCAGTACTAAATTACAGTCATTTTAATAAACATTTCCAGCCCCCTTCCTCCCTCTCTTTCTCCTTCTTCCTCCCTCCCTCCATTGGTGCCTGAACTTATTGTACTTTTATTCTACTCTCCCTCAGCTTTTGCTGTCAAGGCTCGCCTGTATTACTTGAGTCACACCTCCAGTCCTAGCTTTTTGCTGGATAACTGGAGATAAGAATTCCTCAGAGTTTTCTTCTTAGGCTGGCTTTGAACCCTAATTCTCAGATCTCCTACTCCCTAGTAGCTAGGATTAGAGGCATGAGCCACTAGTACAGGGCTTCCTCATAGTGTATAAAAGGTCTTATATTATTTTAGTTTTACAATGTGAGTTTCATGGTGACATTTCCATGTATTCATACAATGTATCCCATCAACTCACCTCTCTCCCTGTCCCTCTCTCCCATCCCTTCTCTCTCTGTCTCTCTTTCTGTCTTTCCTCCAACTCTCCCCTTCCCTTCTTAAAGTAATTTAAATAGCTTTCATTGGTCTATTTTCATTCATGAATATAAAATACTTAAACCATATTTATATTCATTTATCTATTGGCTCTCTGAACTATGGCTGGCACTTGCCTCCAACACAGCCTATATTACTTTTCTGTCACTGATTCTTTCAATTTTTAGAGTATATTAATTGTACAAAGGTGTTTTAGTGTGGCATTTCATATGCCATACTATAATGCTACATTATAATTTAGTTCAATTAATCCCTTCCATTGTTCTCTCTTTTCCATCCTCCTACCCCATTAATATACAATAGCTTTCAGTGCATTTTTATGTAATATTCATTTGTGCATGTAATATATTATAATATTATTTATCTTCCTTCATCCTCTCTTTTTCTCCCCCTCATGCCACAGAGTCCTACAGTTACAGTCATACTCTATACAGTTCCACAAATAACCTAATCAATAATAGATTTCTGAGCTTGGCCTATCTCATGCAACATGACTCTCTGGTTCTGTCCAATTTCCTGAAAATGACACAATTTTGTTTATAGCTAAGTAGAATTCCTTGATATATATATATATATGTATATACCACATTTTTTCCATTTATCATTTGTTAGGCACCTAGGCTGATTGCAAAGGTGGGCATCATAAATAAATCACTAAATATGATTATGCAGATAAGTCTCTTGTATATTACTTTACATTTCTTTAAATGTATGATTAATAGTAGTACAACATGTTCTTAACCAATCTTTTATATTATATAGCTTTTCAGGGGTTATTTTCTAATAGATATATTTCTTTTGTTGAGTTGTCTGTTGCAGTCTTTTGCCTTCTTTTTAAATATAATTGTGATTGCGTTCATATAGCCTATATGGAAGTATTTTATCAAAAGTGATTGAAGTTATTTTTTCACATCTATAACTTGTCCTTTTATTCTCCTAAATGTGTCCTTCTAGAACTGAAGGTCTTCCTTTTGTTGAAATACAATCTCTCCATTTTTTTCTCTTATTGATTTTTCTTGTGATATCATGTCTAATAAATTCTTTTCTCAAACGAGGTCAGAGATATTGTCTTCTTTGTTTCCTTTTAGAAGTTTTGTTGTTGGAAGTTTATACTTTGGTGTATGATCCATTTTGAGTGATTTTTTTAATAGAGTATAAGAAACAAAGATTTGTTATTTATGTATGGAAATTCATTTCGGCTAACACTGTTGAAAAGACTTTTCTTTTTACAATGTCTTGTTTTTGAAATTTTGCAAAAAATTAATTTCACATAGTTTTTGAGATCTTTTTTGAGATCTTTATTTCCATTATATTAACTTGTGTGTTTCTTTTCTGTAAATTATGATGGAAGGCTTTTATTTTTCTATGTATATGGTACAGAGGAATCAAACCCAGGTCTTTGTGCATGATAAGCAAGTGCTCTACCACTAAGCTAAACTCCTGGCCCTGATGGAAGGCTTTATATTGATCACGATGCACTGTACTTATAAACTGACATGTTGAAATGAAACCCCTTTATACAACTACCTAATAATAGTAAAATATAAAAAAACAAGAAGTCAAAAAAAATTGAAAAGAAAACAAACAAAAAGAATAAAAGTATCTCTTTTCACTGTAGCTTAGTACTTGTTCTCCAGATTTGCTAATCTTCATTGTTATCGTGCTATTTCACAAACTTTAGAAATTCAGTACAGAGCCTCAGACAATGAAATTTGGTATTTCTATTCCTTAAAGCACTCAATTTACTTCATGTAGTTATAAAACACTATTGTCTTTCTTCATACATTTTTTAAAATGTTCAAACAAAAAGCAATCTTTTTATTTATCCACATATTGAATATATTTTCACATTCAATTAATATAAGTCTGAATTTCCTTACTGTATATTTTCGTTTTAGTCAGCAGCAGTTTCACTAACATTTGTTTTTGTGCACATTTCATGTCAAAGTCCCTTAATTTTTTTAAAAGATGTATAAATACCTTTTCTTGACCCTCAGTTTTGAATTGTTATTTTTTTTCCTAAATATAAGATTCTAGATTGCAGATACATTTTTCCTTTGGCATTGTATATATGTTACTACATTGAAATCTGGCTTGGGTTGTTTCTGATTAGAAGGCATCTGTAACCTTTATCCTATAGCTAGTTGGTCTATAGTTGTCTTAATGACTTTCAAGATTTCCTTTTTATGTTTAATATTGACGATTTAATCATTATTTGTGTAGGATTGGTGTTCTTAATATTTACCCTGCCTGTGATTCATTTGTTTTTTTTATGATTTGATTACTGGTAATTAGATTTGTATCAAATTTGGAAAATTTCAGTCATTATTAGTTCTACTATTTTTCTTCCCTTATGTCTCTCTCCACTGCTTCTGGGACTCCAATTCTATATCTTAGACTGCTTGCTTAAAAAAAAAAAAAATATATATATATGCGACACTGAGGCTTTCTTTTCCCCCTCATTCTTTATCTCTTTTATGCTTTATCTCGTATAAGATCTAGTGAACATTAGATGTATATCATAAAAATGAACATTTCTGATACTGTATATTTTCATGTCTAATTTTTCCCTCGGTTCCTTTTTATGAAATGCATAGCTTTTGTGAGAGCCCCATCTGCTCACTTGTTTTGCCCAGCATTTCATTTAAATCTTTGATCATATGACTGAAATCTGCTGATTCTATTGTCTGTTCTCCCTGGATATATTTTTATTGATATTTTTCTCATGAGGATGAGTAATATCTAATAATTTTATTGTAAGCTGGACATTGTAATTGCTATATTGAGAGCTGGAATATTGTTTTTTTTAATGGGCTGAAATTTTTTCCCTATTAGTAAATCAATTAATAGGCAGATCATCCTGATCCTGCTGAGACTTGCTTTCAGGCATTGATTGAGTATGTCTGCATTAGCCTGTATTCTCCTTTTCCCAGAGTGAAGTCCATCTGGGAGACTTCAGTGAAACTCTTTCCTAATTACAGCCTTGGGAGGAATCTTAATCAAATGCCTAGAGTGTTCACCAAAGTGTCCTTACTTGCTGTTTGAAAACCGTAATATTTTTCAGCAATCTGTCCCCTCCAGAATCTCCATTCCGTTTCCAGCCCCTAAGAGTTGTTCTTTGCCAGGCCTCCCAGATCCAAACCAAATGTTTGTACAGCTTTGCATTCAGCAAGAGGATCATGTGCAGATGTTTGCAGCTCATGCTCTGAAGAGCATGCTCATCTCTAGTGTTCTTCCCCTCCAATAGCAACTTGCTTCATTATCGTTGTACTCCGGCCATTTTCATCCATCTAGTGAGATGGCTATTCTTTTTTGTTTTCACAACTTTGCAGTGGACTTGAAAAGGGTTCCCATACAGAAAGCCAGAGGGAAAGTAGAATTCAACTTTGTTCTCCTACCTGAAAGTCACAGTGGCATTCTACCCATTATCCAAACCCAAACCCATTTCTTTTACATATTTATCTTAAATAACGTTTGTATTTCGTCGAAATGTAAATCTAATACCTATTTCCTCATCATTTCCATTTTATAGCATTGTAAAATCGTTTCACATACAATGTACTTTAGCTTCGGTTTCTGGTTCTGATCACCAGTGTGTTAAGTTCTTGGGATATAATTGGTCAGTTTTTAAGTCTACTGATTCTCATGCCCAGGCACTTTTCCCGGTAACGTTTGACAATCTTTGGGTGTGAACTGTTGTTGGTCTTCCTAGGAGTGTAACCTCTGTTTTCAAGAAACGATTTGTAATGCTACTGATGGAGGCCAGGGGGCGCTACCAACCTGGGTCCACAGGGTTACACCCCCATGAGCCTAATCAGCGTCATGGATCTGGCCTAATCTTCTGATCTCAGATATGCTACTGACATTTGTCCTTGAGATTGCTCTAATTTTTCCAGTTTTCCGTTTTCCTCACTCTCATGTCAGTGCCACTACTCCTGGCTCTCAGCTCTTGGTGCTGGGGCTTTGCTTATATCCCAAACAAGCATTCAGCTACCGCCACTGGGCCATATTCCAGCTCCCAGTTTTGTTTCTTAGTGGAGTTTGGAGGAGGCTTTTGGTAACCCTCCATCCCCACCCCACCCCCAATCAACATTCATGATTTAACAATAGTTATCCTTTGGCCAATAGGTCACCATGAGTTATCGAAGTATGAGTTATCGAAGCATGAATTACCTAAGGTATAGTGGAAGAAAACCAGGAATACAAGATGGGTTCTAGATGGATTCTTCCTACTTTAGCATATAGGTGTATATATATATTTAGTTAAGTGAACATAAAAAATGTGTTATAAACTTTCACAAAATGTACACACGGCTTACATTGGGCAGGAGTGGAAAAACCCTGGTCCATGAGTTGTATAAGGCCTGCAAGTAATTTAGTATATGATGAGATAGACAAGGTTTTTATCAGCTGTCTGTGGCCAGCCCACCTATATTAATAATTTTGTGTGGCTCATAAATGATGTTATAGGTAACCAAATGGCCGTTGGCAGAAAAAGATTCCCACCTCTGGTTTAAAAAAGATGCTACAGGAATGGAGGGAAGGAGGGAGGGCAAACAAATGTAATCAATGGATATTCTGTAAAAACTGAACATTAAAAAAAGATGCTACAGAAACAGATGTTGTAATTCATACATTTAATCCCAGTACTCAGGAGGCTGAAACAGGGGGATCAAGGTTTCTATACTAGCCCAGGTTATATAGCAAGATCTTCTAATAAGGAAGGACAACAAGGAAAAGACAACAATATGTGAAGAAATGGTATATAACATAAATAATGAAAGCACAGACAAGAGAATTTAATATGACAGATCTGATAGTTTTATTACTGAATTTTAGTGCTTTATTAGCTTCGAGTAAAAAATGTAATTAAATGTAGATGCATTAATGAATGTTAAACATTTTAAAACTGGAATTAGGCTGTGAATAACAGAAATTTACATCAAGTAAATTTATGCTGCGCCATAAGATGCTAGATAATACTACAGAGCTTTCAGATTAGACAACTGAGGTGTCAAAATACAGAGATCGTTTTAAATATATTGCAGTCATGCTAGAACTCATACAATATTGAATAGATTATCTTGCTAAAAGAGTATTTTTAAATATTAGGCAAAGTACATTGCAGTGGGATTATTGTAGTAGTTTCTCGTATGGTATAAAAATGTCTGGAACAAACAAACAATTTGTTGACAAAAATAAAGTGCAGTTCCATTGATTAACCAAAGCAGAAAAGGGGAAAATAGGCTGGAGATGTACATAAAGGAGTACCAAGCTTTATTGTGCAGTTGGATAGCAGCAGAGATGTTCTTAAACTTGACTAAGCTGATGATGTTCTGTACTGAAATACCCAAATAACTTTTCTTCTAAAGTCTTTAACTTTTCACTCAAGTCCTTAAAAAGTACAC
The DNA here is from genome assembly GCF_031878675.1 of Megascapheus bottae. Taxonomy (NCBI): domain Eukaryota; kingdom Metazoa; phylum Chordata; class Mammalia; order Rodentia; family Geomyidae; genus Megascapheus; species Megascapheus bottae. Next base: position 63,112,666 of record NC_143512.1, read on the forward strand.
CCCCAAACCATGAATCCTTATCAGCAAAGAACTTCCTTAATAAAAGTAGTGCTTTATGAAACTGATAAGAGTTGTCCCTCCTAACAAAATTTTTAAAGGGATTTGAATAGAAATGTAGAGATATGACCAGGAGAATAAAGAAACACTTCATAAAGGAACTACAAAGATGACTTTTTCCATGTGGGTTATGAAAATAATAAATGCTCAAGATTTCTATTGCTTTAATATTGTCTTTTGAATACTGTGTATATATTAAAATAGAATAAACAAAAAAACTCGAAAGCACCAAACAGAAAAGGAAATGTAGAGACAGGTCTCTATGTGATTGTTTTGTATGAACAAGATTTTTCTAAGAGTTTAATTTTATACAATTTGAGGTAAGAAAGGACTGAGGAACTACAAAATATTTTGTATCATGTGGATGTTTGATATTTATTCAATAGTAACCCTGTCTTCCAATGAATAGTGAATTCTAGAACAATGTTACATATGTTATATTATATATAATATAGTAACATTGCATATATAATATATATATACTGTATGCTTAATTCTCAGATCTTGAAAAAAAGTAATTATAGTAACAACTTAGGACAATTTAAAATATGTGGAAGTCAGAAATGTTTTAGTGTTCTTTTGAAAATAATTAAAATATAAATGTGCAATTTTTTTGTATGTGTTTTTCTTATGTCATAGAAAGGGTTTTCTAATGTTTCAGTTGAGAGGTTTTTGAACTCATTTTATAGGCATTTGCTGAAATTTCCTTTATGTTTTCTAGCTCTGAGGGAAACTAGTTGACATTGGGAAAGAAAGACATCTATTAGTGAAATTACACTAAACACTGATAGCTGGAATTGGAAAATGAGTGTGGCAGCGTAGAAACTGTAGCCAATAAACTAGCTCTCCATATTTAGATATTCTTTAAAAATTTTGTGACATTTTAACTATTAAATTCCAATATTCAAATAAACTTTTTATAACTAGATTCTTTTAGAACTCTTGAATTTTTGTATCTCAGAATTCAATAAAAGCATTTTTAAACACTCAAATATATTCAACTACATTGCTTTGTACTGTATCAGTCAAGTAGTCACTTTCAGTGGTTCCGTAAGCTGTTATTTCAATGTTTATAATTTAAGTTAAAAAACTAACAAAATTTTTCTAAAATAACGGGTTAGGTTGATGGGTAACATTGTACGCATATGTGGAACTCTCACAGTGAAATCCCCTTTATACAACTGATTTCATGATAATAAAAGCTTTAAAATTTTCTCTTAATTTTCCTTAGAAAAAGTTATGCAAGTATGAGTTGATTTTAGCACAAGCAAAGTGGGAAAAATAAACCAGACCAAAATCACCCAAATTTCAACCACACAGGCATATGGAAATGTTAGTCTACTTTATTTTATATGTACTTTGCTCTTTCACAAACATAGTTTTGTTTTTTCATTTAAAACTGTTTTAGCAGGAGGTCATTATCCTTAGCAGAATTGTTTAAAAATGAAATTTAAATTGGGGACAGATTAAAATGTACAGGAATCCCTAAATTATCCTTAATCTGAGATATGTTCCGATTGGATCAAGAAAGGATGTCTATCAACTAGTCTTGTGTTACAATTATAAAATTTGTTTCAATTAGTCCACTATTTGCCATTTCTAATGGGCTCTATCTAGATATTCATTGTGCAGTTTAACTAAAAAGGGAAGTTACTAAAAAATAGTCTGACCAAATTTTGTGGTCTTCAGCTTGTTTTTATCTCCATATGGCCTATGTACCAAAGCCGATAGATTAAAAGGAACTAAGATTTTGGCAAGGAGGCTTCTGTTTCTGCTCAGCATTACAACACATTCAAACTTGATAAAATATAGTTTATTAACTGTATGAACCAGGATAGAGAAATGAAACCAGACTACCAATGAAGTCATTGTATCTGCAAAATCAGTTATGATTTAGAGGTGTGGTCTTGGACTGCATTTCATATAACAATTTTTATCAATGACTAATACTATCAGGAAAAGAAAACAACATTCATTGACACAGCAAATGAAACTAAGCTGGGAAATGAAAACCAAGAAGAGGAAGTCACACTCTCAATGACCAGATTAGAATCGAAATAAAATTGGAGAAGTAGTTAAGAAGTAAACAAAATGAGTAAGTCGTTTAGATGAATTAAAAATAAGCAGGGGGAGAAAAACAAGTTGTTTTGTTGTTGTTGTTGTTTTGAGGAGGAATGGTTAGCTATGGAGAGGTATCACAGAAAACATGACCTGGGGATGTTAACAATAACAATGTCAATAGTGTCACTGATTAAGAAACCCACACAATATTGTGAAATGGACACCTTACTATATCTTACCTAAACTCCTGCTTTCCAGTTGCCAAGCATTAAGAACTTGTTTTTTGTTATTTTTTCCAATCAGAAATACTATTCACTCAGCCAATTGAAGAAGCAAGCCTTCAAAACACTGAGATAGTAATAGAAGGAAAACAAGTTTCATTTTAAGACTGAAGAAAGGTAACTTTATTTTTCCTACTGGAAGACATGGAGTACTTGAGTAATGTCTTTAAGTTAGCACATACAAAAAACGAGATCGAAGGCTATCTTCAGGCCCTTAAAGTATCTGAATATAAGTATGGATCCGTTGTACTTATCTTTAACAATAGACTGAGAAAATGAAGTTAAACTATGTTAGAAAGTAGTTACTTTAGAATAGGTAGAACTCAAAATAAAACAGGATAAAGAAAAAATTGGTCAGACATTAGAATCATCCCAAGAAACTAGACACTCTGGTTCTCTCTCTCACACATACACACATATCTATTGATCTATTTGACTGCAAGTTTGTTGTTACTGAAGTTATTACTGATAAATTTCAGGAAACTTTTCTTTAGTGTAGTTAAGTTATATCCTTGAACTTAAGTGCAGTATGTAGGAGATAATTGTGAAGAACCGGACTTATAAGCAGGTGGCATGTTAGGGAAAAGTTCCCATTTTGTTTTCCTAATGCTATTTAAAAAAAAAAAAAAACAAAACCAAAACACGTGTGTGTGTTTCATCAATTATACTAACTGCAGGACACTAAAAAGTTAACTTTTGATGTGTATCTCTGCTTAGTTCTACTTACACGTTGTATGTAAGGTGTCTGAATACACACGCTTTTTCTCATGTTTACAAAAACAAGAAAACTAGTTTCAGTAGTTTCTGAACTACTGAAGTTGCATTGTCCTGTTACATGGCTGCTGCCATCATTTGCGTACTTCCTACCCCTGATCTTTTAAATGTTTCCAATCATCAATGGTTACTCAGAACTGCAATCAGTTTAACACTGGACTCTTCCTTCGAGCACGAAGAAGATGAGAACCGGGAAGGAATTGGGGGCTTCGACTTATCCAACCTGGATTTACGGACCACGTTACGGGTGCAGGTCCGGCGGGAGCGGGGGAGAGGGGGCAACAAGAGGGAGGACGGGAGACAAAAACAACCCGTTCCGTCTCCCATCCACGTAAATGCAGTGGAAGCCGGGAGTGGCTGGGCCGGACGCCGGCGTGTACGGAGCGGTGGCCGGGTGTGAGGCTGGCGGGCGTGGGACACCCTTCCCCTCCGGGCGTCCGCAGCAGCCGGCGTGGGGACGCCCGGCCCCCTCTCCCGGGCCCCCGGGGCCCAGCCGCCCGGCTCCGCTCCGCCTCGCGCGCCCACCGCGCACGCCCCGCGGGAGGAGCCCCGGGCCGCGGGAGCCCTCGGGGTCCCGGGCGAGGCTGCGGGCACGCGGATTTGGTGACGCCTGGACGGGGCCGGAGCGGAGGCTCCGGGGGTTTCGCCCACAAGTGGACGCCGCGCCGCGTGCGCACGTTCCCCGCTCCTGCCCTGCGGGTGCTCCGCCGAGCGTCCGCACCGCCGCGCCGGCGGAGGAGGGGCCGCGGTCGGGCGGCTTCAGCAGGTGGCCGGCGGCGGCAGCAGCCCGGCCCCCGCCGTCCAGGCCCCGTGTCCCGGCGTCCGAGGGGCTCCGCGCCCGCATCCACGGACGGGGCTCCCCCGAGGGGACAGTCGCATCCGGCGCCACGCGGACCCGCACCCGGGACCCGGCTCGCCGCCCGCTGCCGAAGGGCGGGGAGGGGCCGCGGGGGGCGGGCGCGGCGCGGCGAAGGCAGGGAGGGAGAGGAGGGGGTTCTCGCGCGATCGGGCGAGGTTTCCGGTGTTGTGACTGAAACCCGTCAATATGGCGGCGATTGGCCGCGGCCGCTCTCTGAAGAACCTCCGAATACGAGGTAAGCCCGCGGCAGCCCTCGCTCGCTGCTGCCAGGCGCCCGTCTCCACGGCGCCCGCCTGCCTTCGGCCCTGGGTCGCGGGAGCGGGCCGGGGCGGTGGCCGGAGCCGGGGGCGGACGCCGCCGGCCCGGGAGCGGAGCCTAACTGGGGTCGTGTGTCTTGTCTCGCGCAGGGCGGAATGACAGCGGCGAGGAGAACGTCCCGCTGGACCTGACCCGAGGTAACGCGGGCGCTGCGGGCGCGAGGCCGGCGGGGCGCGGGGGCCGAGCGGGGCGGCGGCGGCGCCGGACCCATCCCCCTTCCCGTGCCCGCTTCCCTCGCCCCTCTCTCGGCCCCCGGGCGTGCGGCGCGGGCGGCGGCGGCGGCGGCGGCGGCGGCGGGGGAGTTCGGGGCGGTCCGCGGTCGAGCCTGCGGGTCGCTCCCCGGGATCGTCCGGATCCGGGCGGGAGCCCGTGCGCCGCGGACCCCGGCTGGGGGGCGGCCGGGACCGACGGGGGTGGAGGTGGTTCTGGAGGTTGCCGGGAGGATGTTTGCGGGAAGAACGACCACATCCTGCCCTCCCCGGCCCCTCCGAGCCGAGGCCGGACCCGCTCTGCCGTGGGGGGGGGGATCGCCGACTGCCTGGGTGGCCTTTCTCTGTGTCCCGGGGCGTCTGGTTGGGGGGTGGCGGAGGGGGTCGGCCCCGCAGCTGGGACCACCCGGCCGCGAGGTGGAGAGCCAGTGATTTCCTGCGGAGCGCCCGGGTGTGCGCGGTCCTTCTCCCCGCGCTTCCCCTTCCCGGACCGCCCCCTCACGCCGCCGCAGGTTCATTGTTTACCTTCTGCAGTGGAGGATTTGTTTACACCTTCCGCGCCGGGCCCAGGCCGGGTCGGTTTTCCAGAATGGAAACTGGCCTACCAGTCCCCAGTCCGTCCTCCCCCCCCCCCCCCCCGTCCCCGTGTCAGTCACCGTCTCTCTGAAGAATTGGTAGATCCGCCTTTCCACGGTGAACAGCTTTTGGTTCACCCAGCCCTCTCGTGGTCGTGTTTCACCGGAGCTGGGGGCTTGGAGTGTCACCTAGTTCAGCGGTGTAGAAGCAGTTTCTTTCTTTTGAGATCCGTGAAACATTTCACGAAGTCGAGTTATAAGTCGTTGAAAACGTTGTACACGAGATCCTTGCCCACCCCCTCCCCACCCCCTCGTGTTCTCCGTGTAATGATGATGTCTGTTGTCCACAGTTATCTCCAGAGTCGTTGTGGAGGCTCTCGTGTCTGTACTGACAACATACTACGGTCTCAAGTTTGTTTTTATTTCATAGGAGTATTGGATTGCAGTCTGAAAGGCCAGTGTTCATTTAGGTACAAGAGCACATTGTTGTAACTTCATATTCATCCTCTTAGTGCAGAGACCTAGTTTATAATGAACCGAGTTCTTTTAAACGTAGAAGACCTGGGCTGAGATGTACCTCGATGGCAAGGTGCTTGTCTACCAAGTTTCAGCCTCCTGGGTTCTATCCCCCAGTATCAGAAAAGACAAAACAGTTATAAAGGCAGAAAGAGTTGCTAACATGCACTTTACTAGAGTGTACATACCAGAAATGGCAACTAATTAAACCACCAGAACACCAATATGCAACTTTGTGTGCGTGTGTGACTTTATAATCTGTATAGTATATATGTAGAAAAGCTATGGAAAATGGACTTTGTGGTATACTTATTAAGAAAAATAAGGCAAATTCGGATAGACTTAAAATTTAGCTTCCCAGTTCTTTAACACTTAGTTGATTAGTGATGCATGTTATAAATGGAAATGAAAAGCATACTTGGATAAATTTGAGTCCAGTTCTACATTGAAAGCCTGCTTAGATATGGTCTAGACATAATGTATAGGTGCACTTTAAATCGAGTTTGTTAAGCTCCTATATAGAGCTTTCTCTGGTGCCAACATTTTGGGTTGTGAAGAGCTTATGTACAATTTTGATTCAAAACCTTTGGCTACTCCAGTTTAACTCAGAATTTTTGCTCTGTTACTTGCTCTGTCAAAAGTATATAGTGCAACTAGAATAAAAGTTGTGCACAACTGATGAAACATTGTAAAAGCAATAGGCAACTGAGTTATATGAGAAGCCTCTTCCTAAGTCATAACATAGTTTAGAATAAAGTAATCTAAATTAAATAGTATCATCAGGTAGTGATATTGTTTAGAGAAACTGTTACTCTGACAAACATTTATTGTTCAAAAAGACTTGTGGTTTAACATGAGGAAAGTTCTTAATAATTTGAGAACTGTGAAGTACTCTGTGTTACAGCTGAAGGGCAGCTGTTTGTGGATTGGATTACAAAATGCAAAAAGATAAAGCTTGAGTAACAAATTTTTTTGTTGTTGTTGTTTAATGCTGAGGCACTGTTTTCATTTCTGTAGTTTTTGAGAAATTCATTTGGTAGATATACAGCAGAGTTCATTATACATAAAAAGTATATAGCAAAGTTCATGATACATAGAAATTATGCTCAGATAATGCCTATGGGAACCATCAATGTGTAGTAAAGAGTTGACAATGAAGTCAAACAATTACTGCAATTTCAGGTGTGATACAAGTGTGATATTTAGTAGTTGGGTCTTCTGGGGCAAGTATTTTGACCTTGCTTAACCCCTGTAGGTTCCCCCCCCCCCATATTAATAGAAGGTAATAACTTCAGAGTAAGAATGAAAGTGTATTAGGCAATTCTTAACAAAAGTACTTAGCATCAGACTCTATATTTTGTGAGTAATATTTAATCATACTTGCCTTGTAAAATTAGGATTCCCTAAATATTAAAAATATTTTCACGCTGTGAGCCTGTGCCTCACACCTGTAATCCTACCTGCTTTCAGTAGGCTGAGATCTGAGGATTGCAATATGAAGTCAGCCTGGGCAAAAAAGTGCAAAACAGTTATCTCTAATAACACCCCCTTTTCCCCAACCACCTGGAATTGAAGCTGTCACTCAAGTGGTAGAGCTCTAGCCTTGGGCAAAGAGAAGCTCAGGGACAGTGTCTTAATCTTGAGTTCAAGCCCCAGAACTGGCAATAAATAAATAAATAAATAAATTGGGCCAGTCCAGGGCTTGAGCACAGGGCCTGAGCACTGTCCTTGGACTTTTTCAAGGCTAGAGCTCTACCACTTGAGCCTCAGCACCACTTCCAGCTTTTTTCTATGTATGTGGTACTGAGGAATTGAACCCTAGTGTATGCCTGGCAAGCACTCTACCACTAGGCCAAACTCCTAGCCCATTATAAAATTTTTAATAAGGGATAATATAATTCAAGATTCTTCTTGTGAGAAGAATCTAATAGCTTTTGTTGTTTTGTTTTTGTCAGTCAAGGGACTTGAACTCTGGTCTTGGGTGTTGTCCCTGAGTTCTTTAGCTCAAGGCTAGCACTCTTCCACTTGAGCCACAGCTCCACATCCAGTTTTCTCATGGTTAATTGGTGATAAGAGTCTCACAGGATTTGGTATGTATGGTAGAGTATAATATTTTATTTCATAGGACCATAGAACTTTCTGATGCCATATCGTTTATTACTAGTAATGATTTGACTGCCTTTGCAAACTGCTTGAGGCCCAGGAAAAATGGGAAGTTTTAAAGTTTGGAACGGGCATTGTTGTCATGGACTACTTTAGAAGCTCATTGTATTATATTTTTACAGTTCAACTTACTGGTTTTAGTTTCATTCAGAAACCTACTTAATATAATCTGTGTAAGTCTCCAATATTTTATTAATACTGTGAATTTGTTCATTTCTTTTCTTAGTGCATTTCTTCCTAGTAGTGACCTTAACAACTTGAAAACCATCATGGTGTAGTGTCCAAAGTGAATTGCCAAAACATGGGCAAATATGTATGCAAACATAATTTCTAGAATGTAATTACTTAAAGTACTAGAGCATTAATTTTTGATTATATAACCTCCTTTATTACTAGAACAAAAAGGTTGACTAGAAGAGTGGGAAGTTTGAACTTCTGTTTTTGGATTTCCCCAGGTTGGGAGGTTACTCACCTGTTTAATTGCTCACTTCATTTAGACCAAACACACCTAGATTGAATGCTATACAGGAGGTTGGATTTTGTGCTAGAGGAATAAAAGTGAAGGCGCTCCTTGGTATTGATATTGAAACTGATATAAAGAAATAATGTAAGTTGGGCACCGGTTGCTCATACCTGCAATCCTAGTTACACAGGAGGCTGAGATCTGAGCATTGCGGTTTGAAGCTAGCTTGGGGTGGAAAGTCCGAGGCTCTTATACCAATAAATAACTCAGAAAAAAGCCAGAGTGGTACTATTGCTTGAGTACAAAAAGACGCAGGGAAAGTGCCCAGGCCCTGAGTTCAAGCCTCAGGACTGGCCGTAAGTGGCCACAGGAAGGAGGGGGGAGGGGGGAAAGAAGGGGGGAAAGAGAAAGGGAAGGAGGGAGGGAGAAGGGGGAGAAAGAGAGTGGGAGAGAGGTGATTGCAGAATTAATAAATCCAACTATTAAAACAAAAACCTAGTTCAGTAGTAACTAGGAAAGAATGATTTGTTTTTCTGAGGGATAGATAATTAGAGGGGTTGACTTATTATAAAAATGTTTTGTATTTAAAGTGGAGGGAAATGTGGGCTTTCTAGGAAATCTACCACATCTTTGGAAAGGAAAAGTCAGTTGGCAAAGGAGTGGTTTAGAAGATTACTAATATATCCCAAGGACTGGATCATGGATTTGGGTATAGAAATGAAGGCAAGCAAATTTATATTAGAATGTAGAGTCAGGGAGGGGGGTGGGAGGAAAACATGGGCAGGGGTAACAATGTTCAAGAAGTAATGTACCCCCTTCTTGATGAATGTAACTGTAACCCCTCTGTATATCACCCAACAATAAAATAAAAAAGAAATATAGTATCAGCTAATTTGCTTTCTTCAGATTCAAAACTGACATTGTAAAGGACCATTCAGTGCAACTACCTTTAAAGTTTTTTTTTACTTTATTATCCTTCAGTAGTTCTACAAAGGAGTTACCATTTAACAAAGCAGTTTATGGATAACAGTGTATCTTGATCAGTGTCACCCATTTTCAGCATTCTTACCCATCTCTTCTACCCATCCTTTTCCTCACTTGTTTAAAATTTGTAAGGTATGCATTGAATTCGAATTCTTGACTGCATCCTCCCTCCCTTTTCTTCATTCCTCTACTCTCCCCATTGACCTTTCAAGTATGTGTTATTAATGGAAATGTGGTAGATTCAAATAGTATAAATTCCTTAGAAAGATGAAGTTCTACAACCAGGACAACAGCTATTATGCAGATATTTTTAATTTCTTTATTGAGAAGATAGAGGTTGTCTAATATGAATTGCCTCTCATACTTAACTTTCTCTTTCTTGGAGTCAACAATGAAGCATTTTTGTTCCATTCTCAGAGTAGTTTTATGGTCCTAATACAATTTCCTCTAAGAGTCTATGTAGAACTAAGATTCTTTTCTTTTCCTTCAGTTTTTCACATTCAGCAAGCATTTGTTGTATCCTTTATAGATGGGTAACTATGGTAGTTATAGGTTAAGAGTGGGAAATGTGAAAGGTGAGGTCAAAGATTGTGTAACAATTACATTTCTGTAGATTCTGTAGGCAGAATAATTTATCTTCACCCTACAACTTCATTTCTTAATCACTATAATTTTGTAAAGTACTGCTTTCTTCCAATAGTGAAAATATCCTTTAAGAGATGCTAATATCCTCTTATAAAAATTCATTGGCATTTAAGTTCCACATACGCTATTAATACTACTACTACTATATTAGTAGCTTTGTACCAAGCACTAAAATATATTGTCATAAGCTCAACTCTTTAAGATACTCCTTAGTTTTTACAGTTGAGAATATAAACTTTGACATTTCAGATTATGGAGATTTAGGTGTAATCGAATTAGGAGTGACAGGGCTAGTGAATGACTGGTAAATATCCGATAATCACCTTAAACTCTTGATGTAGGCTAGGAGTTTGATCTAGTGGTAGAGTGCTTGCCTAGCATGGGTGAAGATCCACGTTCTATTCCTTGGTACCACATACATAGCCGGAAGTGGTGCAGTGGCTCAGATGATAGAGCTTTAGCATGAGAAAGCCCAAGGACAGCACTCAGGCCTTGAGTTCAAGCCCCAGAATGGCAAAAATAAAAACAACACAACCAAAAAAACCAACTGGGTACCCAAATTGTACTTTGTCAGCACTCTATAGGTGTAGAGGCCAAGCCCATCCTAGAGCTAACTTCCTACAATTTATCTTTGAAATGTCTGTTAAATTCACTCTTTTCATGCCACTGTTTTTCTGTTTATATCCTCATTATCTAATTTGGATGAGTTAGTAAAGATCTTGCTTCATTCCTAGCGCATCATTTCTCTGCAGTTCAGATCTTGTCAATCCCTTAAGTTAAAAACTAAATACCACCATTATTACCTAAAACAAATTCCCATACAACTTCCCACCCACATACACCCATTACAGGCTCATTTTTGCTTACAGAATACAGTCCATGGCTTGGTCTTTTATGATTAATTGCTATATTGTTATCTTCTGTATCCCTTAGCCATTCACAGTATTTCTACCTCTGCATAGTTCACTTGTGTAGTAGCACATTCCCTTCGTTACACACAGTGCTTCATAAAGGGCCTTGGGGTTGGTTTCTAGTCCAAAGTACAATCTTCCAGTCCTGTTCTTTCCCCTTGGAAACCATGCCTCTAGTTAAGAATAATTACTTTAGTTCAAGAAGACTGACAGTTCTTAATCTGTGGCATGTTGTTTCATATTTACTCAACCTTGCATATGTGTTACCTCTGCATTTCCTAGAAATGGATTTCCAGTATTCTTTATAGAAATGCAAAAGCTTTAATGGTCAGAGTCATCTGCCACTGTAGAAATCACTTCTTCCTTATTCCTGTGGGAAACTTATTCCTTCTTCACAACTTTATTTTCTTTTAAATAGCAATTAGCACCATCTCATTTTAGATATTTTTACCCAGTTTCTTTCCTCTGTATCATCTTAAGCTTTGTGAGGGCAGAGGCCCTCTTTTATTCAGATGATGATGTAGTATGTATGTGACAGATAAAAATAAATAAGAATGAAGAGGATAACAATAAAATTATGGAGTTTATAATCTGTGAAGACAGGAGAAAATTTTTTTTAGTCCCAAAAGTAGTATTGAAGATGGGGTTTGGAGAACTGAGTTGTAATGTGAGGGTGATTTTGGCATGCTATTTCATCTTTCTGGGCTTCATTGCCTCAAACTCAGATGGGTAGTACTTTATATTTCCATCTATCCTGTGGTGATATTGGAAGGTTAAAAAGAAAGCATTTATAGCCTTGTTAAATCACTGTGAGAAATAGTCTCATAAACAATAATGAATACATGTAGGAGTGGTGGTATTTCATAGCACTTTAAATGTAAATTACAGTCAACTCTCAATTTCCTTTTAAGTGATCCATCTGCTGTGACTTGCTGTCTCCTCCCCCTCCCAGGTCTCAGGCTACTGAAAATAGGGCTGTGAAAAGCACTGTGGGGTGAGTGAATGGTTTGCATGCCTGTGTATCTGTACCTTTATCACCCATTTAATTACAGTCCACTCTCAGTTACCTGCTCCCCCAAAAAGGGTCATAGTGGTAGATGAGTTCTAACTGTGGAATCTTAATACTTATATGTAGTTTGCGAAGATTATGTGTTCCTTTTTCCCTCTCCAGCAGATTGATACAACTTTCCTTTTATACTGTATTTGAATTAGTAAATTTTTTTATTTCTACAAGTTAAAATGCATTTTAGCTAATCCACGTACGAATAATTGAGAGTTGACTGTTAAGCATTTTGGGTTGTCCATTGTTTTGTACTATTGTGCCTTTTTGTTAGTGTGGGAAGGTTAAAGCAATTTATTTCTATAATGAGTGCAATTATGTAGTTGACAAGTAAGTAAAAAATTATGTAAGCTAGCTAATTTATATCTCCTAAGTAATAGGGTTAAATGAGAATATACACCTAAGTACATTCTTCATATTCCTCTTCCATCTAGACATTGCATGCATTGAGCAGTGTACTTGGTAACGATGGAATTTATATAAAATATAATGAAATAGAAAATATATCAATGCTTTAAACTTACCCTGTTTAAGGATTTAGTCAAACTTAGTAACAAATATTAAAATAGTTTTCTTTTTTAACCTGGATTAACCTAGAATTTGAAGAATTTGGCTCCTTCAGTTACTTTGCCATTTTTAAATTCCTATTTGTTAAAGAATTAGAATTTGTAGCAGTTTTCTTAATATTTTGAATATGTCATTGGCTTATATTAGTTATTGGGGGGATTTCATTGTTATCTCCTCACATATCTGCACTGTATTACAGTCCGTTTCATCCTCTCTTATGCTCTCTGTTCTACCAGTTAGCATTTCCTCACAAGTTTTCTTGTTTTTTTCCCCCCTAATTTCAAATAATCTATTTAGGCAGAATTTAACCTTCTGTATCCTCCCTACCAGCATAATCCCTCCTGCTAGCCCCTACCCAGCTGGGCCAGTCAGTATATTATTGATAAGTATACTATTATTGCTGGTTGGTATTGTCAGTAGGAGGCGCAAGTCTTCATTCAGGGAAGTTATGTTGTAGTTAAGATGCAGTTGAAGCCAATAGTACAGCACTGTACTATTTGAAGTACCTGCCAGTTATCATCTCCATAAAGAAGTTAGAAGCTAAGGGAATTGGGGGCGGGGGGGGGGGTGAAAAGAACAAGGAATGTAGGGAGTGAGCACGCTAGAGAAAAAGACCTTCTAGAAAGGAGGAAGTGTTGTCTGCCTACAAGACCTTTGCATAAAAGGGTTGCATTGCATTTAATAGGTAGAGCTCTGGACTGGGGTTTGAAAAATCACCACTTAATTTTGAGAGGAAACACATTCCTGGCTTATTGTTCATATTTCAAGATAAGGTTGAGAAAAATTGTTGAGATTTTTGTCCTTCCTATAAATCTCTAATGTCCAAGACTTACTATATTTCTTACTTGGGCTTATTACCTGACCTTGGAAAGCAAATTGAGACTGGGCTGGATTGAGAGATTTTAGTCACATTGTGAAGTAATTTTGTACTTGTGACTGTGAATATATATAATGACCTACATTCTAAACCTTACCATAAATGATTTTCTTTCGTACACATATATATCTCTTCTCATTATTAATTCAGTTTTGTTAATGCAGAGTAGTATGTGTGTTCAAGAGACGCTTAAATTATACTTATTTCTACATATATAATCAAAATAGATTATAAATGGGATGATTACTGTGTTTTTGCTATTTTTCTCAATAAAATTATTTTCTGACCTCAGAATTTAACACATACCTAACAGAACAAATATTTGAAATTATACTGAAAAAAAATACAGAATGTTTTGTTGCTTAAATCCAGACATCATACCTTGCCCTCTAGTAATTTGGGTAAACAATAATGTCTGGGAACATGGTTGCTGTATTCAGGTAGCAAAATAAGATTTGAATGCCACTTGCAGGGATTTTAGTCATCTTGCTCTGAATCTAGTATAATTTCATGTATTTCTGAAGAATGAATGAAGAGTAAAGAGACACAGAAGCTGTAAACAAAAGATTACCAAGTAATTTAGTTGCAAAGAAGGAACAGCTTGCCACATAAAATGTACTTATCTGTTCTAGATGTGTGTATATTGTAATTTCAAGTAGGAAACTACAAAAATTACAAAGATGACTCTATAGCTACAACATGTTCTCCTGGGGATTAGATTATGTATGGATTTGGAGAAGGTGGGTTCTGAAGTTTTGTGGTTATTTTTAGTATTTTTGGAAGATACTTTACAAATAATTTTGCTAGCCTTCTTGCTGTAAAAGGAACAACAGTCTTCCAAAAAATAGAAGACAGTTATTATTTAAATCTTCTATTGATGGGTAGGTTATTTACAGAGTTTGTTTCTTTGTCATTGTTTTATGTCTGCTAGTAAAGATTTATCAGGTTAGCCAAAAATTGAATAAAAGTAACTTTTAGCAATTTGACTTAATTTATTCTTTTAAAACAACTCTTTTTTATTTGGTATTTACTAATCAAATATATCAGGAGTAATCAGTTGGATGTAAGATTTATGCAAGTATAGAGTTTTTTTCTTTTCCTTTTGTCAGCCAGTTACTGTTTATTCAATATTATTGAAATGTTTGTTAACAGTAGTTATGTGTCCAACATTATTTAGTTGCTAAATGTTTAAGGCATTTTTTTTTTTATTGAAAAGCAACAATTCTGTTATATGTTGTAGAGTCTTTTGAGAACATCATTTAAGGGCCGGGAGTTTGGCCTAGTGGTAGAGTGCTTGACTAGGATGCACGAAGGCCCGGGTTCAATTCGTCAGTACCACATACATAGAAAAAAGCTGGAAGTGGTTCTGTGGCTCAAGTGGTAGAGTTCTGGCCTTGAGAAAAAGTCCAAGGACAGTGCTCAGGTTCAAGCCCCATGACTGGCAAAAGAAAAAAAAAAAAAAGAACATCATTTAATTAAACCTAGTCTTTCTGCATTAGTTCACTTATGTATCTATAAAGAAAATGAGTCATGCCTAACTACCCCAAAGGTCATATAGGTATTAAGAGAGACAGACTTGAAATCCATATAACTTTTTACTTAATAGTAAAATACATGCACCTAAGCTTTATAGTTTTTTCCCAAAACATGAAGAGTAATGATTTGAAACTCATAAGAACTAAATTAGTAATTTAGAAATGTATATGTTAACTATTCAGATAAAATTATTTGGGAATAATTATGAATTTTTCCTTAAACATATTAAATAAAGTCAATTCTCTTTAGTCTTTAACATTTTCATCCTTATGAGTATCTTTTTTTTTTTTTTTTGCCTGGCTAGGCTTGAACTCAGGGCCTGAGCACTGTCCTTGGACTTTCTCAAGGCTGGAGCTCTACAACTTGAGCCTCAGCATCACTTCTGGCTTTTTTCTATGTATGTGGTACCGAGGAGTCGAGCCCAGGTCTTTGTGCATGCTAGGCAAATACTCTACCACTAGGCCAAACTCCCAGTCCTTGAATGTCATGTTTTTGAAGTATTATATATGTGTTAATATGGTTAGTAAGAAGTATTTTATGAAAATAAGTAATAAGTACAAAATACATGGACAAAATACTATCTAGTCAGGGACAGGAGAGTAGCCTAGTGGTGGAATGCTCGCATACTGTGCATGAAGCCCTGGGTTCAATTCCTTGGTACCACATACACACAAAAAAGCCAGAAGTGGCACTGTGGCTCAAGTGGCAGAGTGCTAGCTTTGAGGAGAAAGTGTCCAAGGACACTACCCAGGCCCTGAGTTCAAGCCCCAGGACTAATAATAACAATATCTAGTCAAATGCTAACATCCTGAAGCAGAGACAACCTTGCTTTGGAGACCTACTTATGTGGATTTGAATCTTGACTCTCATTTAAAAGTTTATGGTTTATCTGCTGGTTAAACAATGTTTGTAAAATATCTCTTCCAGTTTTGGCACATAGATTATGATAAATAGATACCAGGTATATAGTTAATGAAAATAATACATGTGAAAGTAAGATTTTTTTCAGTGACCTGGAAATATAATCATAGAAAATGGATGTTGTGGGGCCGGGAGTTTGGCCTAGTGGTAGAGTGCTTGCCTCGCATGCACGAAGACTCCGGCTCAATTCCTTGGTAGCACATTCATAGAAAAAAGCCGGAAGTGGTACTGAGGCTCAAGTGGTAGAGCTCTAGCCTTGAGAAAGTCCAAGGACAGGGCTCAGGCCTGAGCTCAAGCCCAGGACTGGCAAAAAGAAAAAAAAAAAAAAAGAAAAGAAAATGGATGTTTCCATTTTGGATGGGTAAAAATATGGCCATCTATAGAGGAAATAAAGAGATGAATGAAGGCATGAAATATTTACTGGGAAGAACCATAAGGGCCTGGAGTGTGGCCTGTTGGTAGAGTGCTCACCTAGCATGCTTGAAGCCCTGGGTTCTATTCCTTGGAAAAACCACATACACAAAAAAAGCTGAAAGTGGCGCTGTGGCTCAAGTGGTAGAACACTAGCCTTAAGAAAGCTCAAGGACAGTACCCAGGCCCTTCAAGCCCCAGGACTGGCAAAAAGAAAAAAGAAAACTAAGAACAATAAGGATTTGTAAGTTTAATATTTATATTAGATTTCTTGGTTAAGTGTAAGTTTTATAGGACCTAGAACAGTATGTAGTGAGAAGAGTATATGCTAGATAAAATATTTCTATTTAAAAATAGCATAGAAACTGGGCAACTCACACCTGTAATCCTAGCTACTCAGTAAGCTGAGATCTGAGGATCATGGCTCCAAGCCAGCCAGGCAGGAAGTCTGTGAGACTTTTATCCAATAAACTACTCTGAAAAAAAGTGGCTCTGTGGCTCAAGTAGTAGAACACTAGCCTTGAGCACAAAGCTCAGGGACAGCTACCAGGCCCTGTGTTCAAGCTCCAGGGCTGCCCCATACCCTCTAAAAAAAGCATTGGTCCAAAAACTGCTTGTCATAATTGAGCAGTTTTATGCACTCTGGCAGGTCGAATGAATGGTTAGATTTCAGATCAAGAAATTTATTATTTCAATACTCTAGAAATTACTGTTTTGTGTTTCTTCTAGGCTCCATTTCCCCACTGTGGAAACCACTGTCCCGACTTCTAACACTGTAGACTAGCTTAGCTTGCCTATAATATACCCAAAATGTGTTTATTTGTATCCAGCTTCACATGCCCAATGTTTTGCTGTATGTAGAACTAAAGTTAGTCCCGGTCTATATATTTGTTAGTTATATCATGATGTAGATAGATCTAGACTTTGTCCTTTAAGTAGTGGATTTATGTGAGTAGAGTTGGATATAATGTAAGTAATTTAAATTCAATTTACATTTGTGTGTGTGTGATGGTACTGTGGCTTGAACTCATGGTCTGGGCACTTTCCTTTGGTTTTTTTTCTTATGGCTGGCATTCTACCACATGAACCACAGCTCGCTCCTCTCTGGCTTTTTGGAGATTAATGGAGATAAGTGTCGTGGACATTCCTTTCCTTATTGGCTTTGAACTGTGTTCCTCAAATATCAGCCTCCCAAGTAGGTAGGATTACAAATGTGAGCCACCAGTGCCAGCTGATTTAAACTTTGTAACTAGTTTCTGTGTTTATCATTTGTGCTTTCATCCTAAACTTCTGATTTGATAAATTTTTTAGCCATTAACCCATTTTGTAGTTTGTTTCTTGAATGCCTAAAGAAAAAGAATCAGATTACTTCAGAAGTTGAAAAAATTAGATCCCAATCTAGTAATATCCTAATGAAATTGACAGAATAATTAGAGTAATAAGTAAGTATTAACCTACAAAGGAAAAGGGAAAGCAGTAAACATTTGGTCCACAGTCCAGTAGTATGCTTGTATGGAGCTGAGAGTGGTACACATCTGTAATTCTGTCACTTAAGAGGTTTGGACAGGAGGACTACAAGTTTGAGGCTAACCTGGGATACATAGCAAGACACTATTTCAAAAACACACAACAAATGCTGCAACAATAACAAAACAAAAGTAACATAAATGGAAGGAAGGAATAAGGATTGGAGTAGAGATAGCTAAGCTGGAGTCTAGAAAAGAGCAACAAAACTAAGATCTTTTTCTCCCCACTCCTCCCATCCCCCATCCCCTCCCCTCCTTTTTGTGCCTTTGATTGTTCCAGAAAACTTTGTCCACTGTCCCTCTGCTAGAGATTATATAACTTTCTCTTTTCCCAAATACCACTCTGCCACCACTCATTAGATTTCCAGAGAAGTCTTGGAATCTAGCTAGAAATTACGTTACTATCAGTCTTTCTGTCTTTAGTTTTGTCACTCTGTCTTCTAAACTAATGCATAATGCAGCATAATTCTTCTGTAGGTCTTTGTGGAGGCCTTCTTGATTCTTCCTATTCCTGCCTCTCAGCCTTATCCTTCTATCTACCCAGGATTCCTTTCCCTCCCCTCCCCTCCCCTCCCCTCCCCACCTCTGCATCATTTTCGTTTTCTTACCTCTTGGGCAGTAAGACAGCCTTCATGTTGCTGTGAATTCAGAGCAATTGTTATAAGACACACTTGTTATCTGGTGTACGTATATATACTACATGATGTACATGCACACGTAAATACGGTGTATATGCGGTATATTATAGTTTGTCTCTGTGCAGTGAGTTTTGTGAGAACAACTATTTTTGTTTCTCTTTGATCTGTGGTGGCTAGAATATTCTCATATGTTTTATATGCTATATATTTGTTGACTGAATAAATGAACATTACATTTGTTTTAATTTGAGGATTTCATTGCTCATTCATCTTTTATATTTTTAGAACTAGGATTTGAACCTAGGATTTGTACCTCTGAAGTTACACAAACACTGCCACTTGGGTAGGGTCACCAATCCTCTTAGTGTTTTAACACTTAGGCAAGTACATCAAACTTAGTTACAAATTAACCTTACTAATGTCATATTCTAAAAATACTTCTTTATTACCCACGTAGATTAGAGGCACTATGTTAATTGGGCCAGATCAGGTACCCAGGAGACATCTTAACCTCATTCCTTGTTCTGTTTCACACACCAAATCTATTAGCAGAGAGTATGATTTTTAATCTCCAAAATACATATAAAATACTGTTTGTTACCATACCTGCATTGAGGACTTCGTTGTTTTAGCTGAATGATGGCATGGGTTTTCTGGTCTAACCTTCATCAATCAGCTCTCCTATTTAACCAACAAAAGTGTATCATCCTCTATCCAAGATTGAGCTCTTCTTTCTTATGGATCCCTTAGTATGTATTCCCTTCTAAATAATATGTTGTAATTTGTTCCCATGTCTTCGGCTCTCAGTCACAGCTGACAAAATATTTATCGACCTTAACTGTACTGCTATGCAGGCAAATCAGTGGTTAAAATAAAAAAGGAAGAAAAAAGATTGAGTCCTTGCCTTCATGATTCCTTCAGGAGTCTGTATTGTAGTAGGGAGAACAAAAACTACAAATATGTAATCATAGTATTTTAGGGATAGGTAGGGATCTTCTTATTGTGAAATTGACTGTTGGGGATTGTCAAAGAAAACTTCTATTTGGGCTGTGGTATTTTGTTGATACTAGACTAATGAAGAAGCCCTGTGAGATACAGGGAAAGTCATCCAGTAGAAGGAACAATTAGTACTCCATGCCCAGAGATGGAAAATAGTCAGTGTAGCTGGTACAACATTGATGAGAAAAAAATAGAGGGGTATGAGAAGAGTGAGGTAGACAATAAATTGGAGAAGATGGTATAAGAGATGTTATATAATCTGATTTTAGAAGATTGCCTTGTGGAGCAGAACTAATAACACATGTCAGTAAATCAGTTAATTGAATGAGTGAATGAAATTAATCCTTTCATTTTGGTTCTAAGACAAAGTTAGCTAGCTTCAATAATTTTAGTAGAATCAGTAGAATGGATAGTTGTATTACTTTATATAAGCTACATCTGTATGTATATGTATGTACCTGTTGCTACCTCTTTGCTTACACACATACACATACCCGTAATATTTTGGTAGTACTAGTGTTTGAACTCAGGGTTGAATGCTTATTAGGCAGGTACATTATCATTTTAACCATCCCCTCAGCCTTCATGTTAGTTCTTGTTAGCTATGTATGTATAACTTTTGTGACACTTTTTCATGTTGCCACATAATGCCTAATCTCTCATTAATTTTAATGAAAATTCTTTTATCTCTATGGGTGGAAATGTTGTATTCACTCACTTGTTCATTTAGACAGTTAATGTATGCATACCTTAGGCAGAATGTTCTGCAGGTACTCAGAAGTTGTCATGGTTCAGATTACGAGGTAAATCAGACTTTGCTATTAAAGAAGCTCCAGTTGCATATTTTTAAAAAATATACTATATATATTATATATTACATGTATTGTAACCTAGACTGATAAATCAGAAAGCCCAGAAAGCAGTTAACCTCATATAATCTATAAAAAATGATTTTGTTCATTTCTAGCTGTTAATCTTATAGCTAGGTAATTTCATTTATGTGTTGAAACTATATTCTTTGGAATCTAGTGACATAAGAAAAATGAAAGAATGGATGAAGTTAATGTTCTCTCCCTCCATTCCTGTTAAACTCAGAGTCTCAAGTTCTAACTCAGTTACTGCCTTCTCTTTCTCCTGTTTGGTGCTCTGCCACTTGAGTCACACTTTAATTTTAGCATTCTGCTTGGTCAGTTGGAGCTTTTAAGACTCCTCTGACTAGGTCAAACTATGATCCTCAGATCCCTGAAACCGTGTGCCTTAATTTTCTTTAACTAAAAAAAAAAGTCTGGATTCAAACTAGAATAAAATCTTTCCCTTCTCTTTACATAATGTTCCTCTCATTTACTTGTGATCTCTCATTGTCCAAGCTAATTTGTACTGTGACTGCTTTGGAGAGGGTCTTAAGCAGAAAAGTTTATACGTGGATTTTGAGGAAACTTGTGTCTTGTTTTATAACAGGGTTTGCCTTTAGTATTTCTGTCTCTCTCTTTTTCTCTTGTTTTTTATATTCCAGGCGATGTACTTGATCCTAAGTATTTTTTAGAGGAATAAATAGTGTAAGCATTTTTATGCCTTTGGTAAATTAAAATCATGGGTAGGTTTTGCAGATATGTACGTGCTATAGTAGTAGCAGCAAGTATTGTGCAATCACAACCCCCCCCCCCCCCCCAGAGGCTAGTATTCCTGGCAGCACTATGGTTAAACCTGTTTGGTTTGTGTATGTGTGTGTGCGTGCGGGCATGCACACACACATGCACATAATCTTCCTGAAGGCTTGTCCTGGGGCTCGAATTCTGAGCCAGGCTCTGTCCCTCAGCTTTTTGTTTTGCGCAAGTCTAATACTGTACCTGCCAATCACTGAGCCATCACAGCTCTACATAATCTTCCTGAAAGCTTGTCCTGGGGCTTGAATTCTGAGCTTTTTGTTTTGCTCAAGACTAATGCTGTATCTACCTATCTGGGCCATCACAACTCCACATGTAGCTTTTCTGGTAGTTAGTTGGTGGTAAGTGTCTTATGTTCCACGTGAAGCCTGCTATGTGGAATCAACTGCAATCAAATAATCCTAGAAAAGTCTTCATGTTTGTCTTTTTGAGTATTGTATCTCTCCCATACTCTGATTAATTTCTGTCAGAATTCCTAGTTGTGTGTTAGATATTCCATCTGTCTTTCTTTGTAAACTCTAGGTATTTCAGGCCCCTTGGAGGGGACTGAGTTCCGTAAAATATTTTAAAATGTGATCTTCTGTTCATTACTTCTTTCCTGAGCTGTGTTCTGTTTACTTCTTCCATTAAGTTATTTTACTTATGGTATTTTCACTACCCTTTCTCCTTAGGTCTTTTAAAAGTTTTTTTTTTTTTAAATTTTTCTTAAATGCTCTTGCAAGTTTTATTTTTGAGTTTTCTTTCTTATAAACCGTAGTTTTGAAAGTTCTGACTTGTAAATCTAGTTTGTTAGTGCATTTGTAAATAATGTGTTATTGAGATTTGGCTATACACATATGTTTAATTCGAGAGGAAGGGACATCTTAGCTGCTTTATTGCTTGCTGTATTTGTGGAGTTAAATAGTTGAAAATAACGATTGAATGGTGTCCAAAGCTTAAAATATTTACCATGAGGCCTTTTACAGAATGTATAGCAACTTCCCTGCTTTGGATGCATTAAAAAATTCATAGTTTTGGGCTGGGAGTTTGGCCCAGTGGTAGACTGCTTGCCTAGCATGCATGAAGACCTAGGTTCGATTCCTTGATACCACATACATAGAAAAAAGCCAGATGTGGTGCTGTGGCTCAAGTGGGAAAGCTCTAGCCTTGAGAAAACCCAAGGACAGTGCTCATGCCCTTAGCCCAAGCCCAGGACTGGCAAAAAAAGAAAAAGAATCATGGTTTGTATATATTAATTCTAATATTTAATTTTAAAGATTAAAAAATATCTAATTATAATAGCTTACTTTACTGTTTCTTTGTGTGTGGTTTGGGTTATACACTTTAATGTGATAATCTTAGTAGTCAGAAAGGTTGGTAGCGGCTAGTTGGTGGTTGAATATTTTGTATCACATGAAAAAATACATCTGTATTTCAAATCCACATGCATTGGCTTTGTGACTTAAGGAAGACTTTTAATTTATTTTGTTTTCTTTACAATTCATTCAAAAGTTTTCTTTTTGTCTGACTTTGAAGATGAGTATTGTAATTCATCTTTTTTTTTTTAAGGTATGTTTCTTTTCTTTTTTTCTTTTTTTAAATTTTTGGTCATGAGGATTGAATACTGGCTTGGGTGCTATCCCTGAGTTCTTTCGGCTCAGGGCCAGCGCTCACTTTGAGCTACAGTACCACTTCTGATTTTCTGGTGTTTAATTGGAAATAAGGGTTTCATAGGCTTTTCTGTCTGGACTGGATTTGAATCACTGTCCTCAGATCCTAACCTCTTGAGTAGCTACGATTACAGGGGTAAGCCAGAAGCACCAGGCTGGATATGTGTTTCTTGACTATATGAGGATGTGTTATTTGCTTTATACTGACCTGTCGGGGATTGAATACTGGCTTGGGTGCTATCCCTGAGTTCTTTCGGCTCAGGGCCAGCGCTCACTTTGAGCTACAGTACCACTTCTGATTTTCTGGTGTTTAATTGGAAATAAGGGTTTCATAGGCTTTTCTGTCTGGACTGGATTTGAATCACTGTCCTCAGATCCTAACCTCTTGAGTAGCTACGATTACAGGGGTAAGCCAGAAGCACCAGGCTGGATATGTGTTTCTTGACTATATGAGGATGTGTTATTTGCTTTATACTGACCTGTCAGTCAAGTCTTACTCTACTGCTAAAGTAGAAGTTCTTTTTTAAAAAAATTAATTATATCGTCAAGGTGATGTACAGAGGCCTTACAGTTACATACATAAGGTAGTGGATATATTTCTTGTTGAACATTGTTATCCCTCCCACATTTTTCTCCCACTTTCCCTCCTGCCCCTCCCCCCAAGTTGTAAGATTCACTTCCAACATCTGTCTTGTGAGGATCACTGTTGCCTTTGGTCAACCTTTGTCCTTTGTCTCACCATTTTGTTGTCCCCTTTCTCTTCTCTAATTCAAATAAACATATATTCAGTATACCACATACTAAAATCAAATACAATAACAGCAGGGGCTAAACCATAGGGAGAACAAAAATGAAAGATCAAAGAAATAACTTCACATAGTATGTCAAAGCAACAACAAAGAAAAACCTCTTGTTCATTTTGCTTAACATCATTTTATATGGTCATATGTACATATGTATTGAGCCATTGTGATCCTCTGCTAGGAAAATGCTAGACATATTCTATTTATTACACATGAGGGAAATCATGGAGTCTATGTTTCTTTGGGTCTGGCTTACTTCACTTAATATGATTTTTTCCAAGTCTTTCCATTTCCTTACAAATGGGGCAATGTCATGCTTGGTAGTGGTGGTATAGAATTCCATTGTATATAAATACCACATCTTCTTGATCCATTCATCTACTGAGAGACATCTGGCTTTGTTCCATATCTTAGCTATGGTAAGTGATGCTTCAGTGAACATGGTTGGGCTGGTGGATTTCTGTGTGAGCTCTACAACGTTAAACTTCAGAAACTGCCAGGGGTACTCTATAGTTTGCTAATTTACTCTCCGAGGTTTAGAGGTTTCCCTATAACAAATACACAAAGCAACATTAGGGATGAAGAGATTCATGGGACAAAGAGCCAGGAATATGCTTCTAGAATCTTTGTTTAGTGAACTCAAATGGAACATATTTAACGCCTTCCATCAGTGGATTGTGAAAAGAGACAAACTCTTTATCAGGGACTCTTTAGAAACTCAGTACCATTATTTTTATTGAAGACTTGTTAACTAGACACCTTCTTATTGCAAGTAACAGAATGCAAAACTCATTGAAAGATGGGAGTGTTTTGTATAAATCAGGTAGTGTATATAAAAAATATAGACCTATATATTACTTTTACCATTTAGGGAGTACTTCCCAAGTTTAGGTTCCATAAGCAAGCAAATAGGTAAACCTTGTTAGCAGGCCTTGGTATGAATAAACAGGTTGCTAGGTTAATGAACACAGAATTTTGTTGTAGTGAAGGTCTAGAAGGGCCCACAAATCTGTATTTTTCAACCTGATCTGGTAGTCTTAGATGCACTTGTTCTTGTTGTGAATGGTAGAAGTCTTTCTTTCCACTAGTGTTTGTTGTTGTTGTTGTTGTTTGGGGTGGGGGGCAGGTCATAGGGCTTAAACTTGGCCTGGGCACTGTCCCTTAATTCTTCAGCTCAAGGCTACTGCCCTACCCTTGAGCCAACCAAGCCCCACTTCCTGTTTTCTAGAGGTTAATTGGAGATAAGAGTCTCATGGACTTTAGTGCCTGGGCTGGTTTTGAATCTTCAACCTTGATCCTCAGATCTCAGCCTCCTGAGTAGCTAGGATTAAGGCATGAGCCACCATGCACAGCAGTATTTTTTTCTTTCATCATACACAGCCAGAACTTTGTTATAGTTCTTGGCATTGGTAAACAGTTATTGGGAATGATACAGTTTATTTGTTCAAGTTTTTCAACTTAAAATATCTTAAATTTATACTTCAGTATTATACCACATTTTCTGCTTTTGAGAACATGTTACAATGAAAAAGCAGCAGTTACAATGATTTTGTTATGAAAAAGTGTAAGAGCTGCAATTTGGTAATAGGAATTGTACAAACCCACAATTTCTTTACAACTTTGGAAGCCCCAAAACTCTGAAAATGAATTACTTTTTCTGAAAATAACTTGACCCAGTAAATCCTGAGCTGACCTAAATTTATTTGCAAGCAAAGTCTGACTAGAATTTGTATTCTTAATGTTAATATGTCTTGGTGTGTCTAGTTTTACCTGTAACTGAGAATGTGTAGTGGAAATGTTGTTCCTACTTCAGTTTCTGAAAGTTTAGTCTATATGTTACAGTTTGAAATAAAATAATTGAATTCCTAAACCTGTTAATCTTACTTTTGTCATAGTTGTATATGGTAGAAGAATGACTTCTGTGGCACTGATTCATGGAGTAAAAGGAAGGAAAATATGTTAGCAAGTTTGAGAAGGGTTAAATAGCTAAATTCTGACCACTTAAGATGGGAAATAAGGAAAAGAAGATTTCAAAGTTAACTTTTAAGTTTTCCCCTCTGGCAGAAAATATCTTAAAGGATGCATTATCACTCAGAGTTTTACAATTGCCTTTATCTACCTCTCTGTTACTTTTAGGCCAATGTCAAGAAGCTTAGTGGTAGAGTGCTTGCCTAGCATGCTTGAAGCCCTGGGTTCAATTCCTCACAACCACATACACAGAAAAGGCCAGAAGTGGTGCTGTAGCTCAAGGGTAGAGTGCTAGCCTTGAGGAAGCCCATGGACAGAGTCCTGGTCCCAGGGCTGGCAAAAAAAAAGGCTTGGTTAGTAATTAACTATAATAATAATTGCTTTAGAACAGTTATGTATAAAGAATATAAATGGTAGCTACTCAGCTGAGATTTTAGATTAAAGCCAGTCCAGGCCCAAAAGGACCTGAGACTTTTTTGTTGTTGTTGTTGGTCATGGGACTTGAACTCGGCCTGGGCGCCATCCCTCAGCTCTTCAGCTTCAGGTTACCGCCTTACCCTTGAGCCTAACCCCACCTCGAGTTTTCTAAAGGTTAATTGGAGATAAGAGTCTCAGGTCCTTTTGTGCCTCGCTGGCTCTGAACCTTGATTCTCAGATCTCAGCCTCCTGACTAGTTAGGATGTAGGCGCCACCGAGCCTGGCTAAGGACCTGAGATTCTTATCTCCAATTTCCTCCAGAAAAAGGGAAATGGGGCTTGGCTCAAGGGTAGGGTGGTAGCCTTGAGCTGAAACACCCGGGGACATTGCTCAGGACCTGAGATCAAGCCCCATGACCCACCAAAAAAAAAAAAAAATAGTAATAAGCCAGGAGCTGGTGGCTCACCTCTGTTATCCTAGTTATTCAGGAAGCTGAGATCTGGTGATTACAGTTCAAAGCCAATGTGGGCAGGAAAGTCTGTGAGACTTTCTCCAATTAATCACAGAAAAAGCTGGAAGTGGTGCTGTGGCTCAAGTGGTAGAGCACTAGCCTTGAGCAAAAGTGGCTCAGAAACAGCACCCAGACCCAGTGTCCAAACCCCAGGACTAGCACACAGAGAGATAGAAAAATGGAGATACACTGTGAGTTTTTTTTCTAAAAATAATTATCAATAATAGTATATTAAAACATTTTATTAACTTAATTAGCATGTGTTAATGGCTGTATAAAGCTGTGCAAGGATAGAATAAAGATAATGGGAAGAATATATCATAAGCTCATGGGAACTTAAAATTTTCATAATATACTGGTTTATGTTAGAACTGTTCACCTAGTGTTTTTTTTTCACTTATTTTGGAGTGAATACATTGGAAATTATACACATACATTTACATAATGCTCCGGTGTATATACCAACTCATTCAAAATAACAAGAGTGTAGGTAGACTATATAATATCCCAGCCATTTTGCGGGGGGTGGGAGGGATATAGATGACAACCCATTCAACATAACTAGAGTTTAAGTAGAGTTCAGCTCTTTGGTGGTTAGTGGTAAGAATCTCATGGACTTTTATTTTTCACCCTGCTCAGTTGGCTTTCAGCCACAATCCTCAGATCTCAGCCTCATGAAAAGCTTGTGCTGCAAGCAGAAGACACAGCCCCTAACTCCTCTTAAGATGTCTACCAGCAAAGGTTACTTGTGCCTATATTTTAACTACAGGCAAATGGAGTAATACTGTATATTTTGTCTGGTTTCATTGACTTTTTTTTTTTTTTTGCCAGTCCTGCGTTTGAGCTCAGGGTCTGAGCACTGTCCTTGGGTTTTCTCAAGGCTAGAGCTCTACCAGTTGAGCCTTAGCACCACTTCCGGCTTTTTCTAATTATGTGGTACCGAGGAATCGAACCCTGGTCTTCGTGCATGCTGGGCAAGCACTCTACCAGTAGGCCAAACTCCTGGCCTCATTGACTTTTTATGTGTTTTTTTTTCAGTTGTTTCTTGTTGAATATTATTATCACTGTGCATATATACTGTAACATGTTCATAGGCATTTGGGTTGTTTACAGTTTGAGACCCAGGACCTCTACTACTGAGCCATGTCTCCCGTCCTTGGTAAATAGGTCTAAGTCTTGCTTCCTACTAAGGCATGCTCCTAGATTCTTCTATTTTACACATCCCCCATAGCTGATATGACAGACATACACCCTCATTCATGCCCAGTGTTTTTTATTGAGATATAATCTCATGAAGTTTCCTGCCTGTACTGGCCTGGAGCCACAGTCCTTCTGATACTAGCTTTTTAAGTAGCTGGTATTACAGGCATGAGCCACTTGTACCTGGATTTTTATTTTGCTTATTTATTTTTTTTGCCAGTCGTGGGCACTCTATGCTCACCCTGACTGACTGCTTGCTCAGTTGGTGCATTACCACTTCACTATGCCTCCACTCTAGTTTCTTGCTAATTATTTTGGAGATGGAGTCTTGCAGACTTTTCTGTCTGGCCTGAATTTTGAACAACTATTTTCTGGATCTGAGCCTCCTGATTAGGAATACAGGCATGAGCCTGATACCTGCCAAAATATTTGTGTATTTGCAAGATGATACTTTCCTAACATACAGTGAAAATGTTTGGTCCTCATTTAGATATTTGTATGTTTAGACTTTTTAGACTTATATCTCCAGGGTATGAAAATAAGTTTATGTTGCCAGGTGCAGTGGCGCATGCCTGTAATCCTAGCTACTCTAGAGAGTGAGATTCTGAGAATTGAGATTCAGAGCCAGCCTGGGCATGAAAGTCCATAGACTCTTATCTCCAATTAACCACCAGGAAACTGAAAGTGGCACTGTGGCACTTCAGTGGTAGAGCACTACCCTTGAGCTGAAAAGCTCAGGGACAGTGTTCAGGCCTCGAGTTCAAGCCCCACAATGTATATGTGTGGGGGGGGGGGATATGAAGTAGAAGTAGACAAAATAATTTACTAATTTAAAAAAAGACCCTTTGTCTGTGGTACTTAAACAAAAAGGGGGCCCAAACTAATATACAAAGCTGTATTCATTTATGCTTGTTTCTTGGTTACAACAGCAGAGTTAAAGTAGTTGCAGTAGAGTCTTTCTGGCCAACAGTCTCTCAAGTACTTTGGCTATTTCCTCTGAACCCTTTACAGAAAAAGCTGAGGAGTCCTGACCTAAAGAAGAAACCAAGAATTTCTTATTTCATTAACCAGGACAACTTTAACCTAGTATTTCAAGTTAAAGTTCTCCAATTGCAACATTATAGCAGAACATGAGTGTTAGACAGTGTTTTGGAGTCTAAAATGTCCATAATGCAGTTTGAAATTGAACTGGGAATTAAAATAGTATCTTAGGGAAAATGTTCTGTGTTCCATCAACTCTGTGGTAAAGAAATTTTGAAATTCTTTCATAATTTTAGGTCTTAGAAATAAATTATACAATGAGGAGGGAAGTATAGAAGGAAGAAAGTAGGGCTGGCTCGTTTTGATTTGGGTTGGCAATAATAACATCATCAATAGGCATACTTATCAACACCTTCCAGTTTTTAAACTAGTACCTGAGTCCTTTTGTTGTTGATTGCTTTCTTTCTACTTTTATGTGAAGTACATTTTAAGAGGGATTATCTTGCTCATTGACTACTTTTAGAATGAACTCAAAAGATTTCATCTTTGTATCATTTGTTTGCTTTTCAAAAAATGTTCCTATAACAGTAATTAAAATTATGCAAGTATTTGTGAGGAATATATATTAAACAACTGCCATAGTTCCTAAATTATCTTAGAATTAACTACATTTGAATTCACAAAAGTGTGCATTTTTTAAAAAGTTCAAATACAGTTAATCACCTAGAACCATTGGCTTACTTGTAATTTTTCTTCATCAGTTTCCTCATATACAGTGAATAATAACAAAAAATAAGTTGGGGGAAATGAGGTAGGAGTACCACTGTTCAAAAAGAAATGTACTCATTACCTGACTTTAATTGTAACTCTTAAAACTTAAATTTAAAAAAGTATTATAAATGTTTAACAGTGACCTACTTGAGGTCCTTTAACCAATCCTGGGCGCTCTTGAGCGTTTTTGCTCAAAGTTGACACTCTAATACTTGAGCCACAGCTCCACTTCTACCATTTTGGTGATTAAATCATAGAGAAGAGTCTCAACCAATTTTCTTGCCCACTCTGGCTTTGAACCATGAACCTCAGATCTCAGCCTTTTCAGTAAATTGGATTACGGTAAAGGTTTGAGCCACAGCTGTCTAGTTTATACATTTTTTTAATGGGATCTGGTTTCATTCAATGATAGACTCTCACTTTTAAGATAATTTTATGAGTCATAAACATTCTAACTCAGTTAAAATGGAGTTGAATTCCATTCACTTAAAATACATGGAGATGCTCTTAAAAATCGGCGGAATAATCTCAAACAGCTGACAACTTCCCAGTGATTGGAAATAACTGGGATAAGTAGTGTGTTTGGTGGTTGGCTACCAAACTGTTTCTCATGACTGACTCTTCAGAACAGAATTGGGTAACCAGATTGAAGGCTAAATGTAAAGTAGAACAGTGCAATGTCACTTGGTGAGGAAAGCGCTAATTGAAAACAACTAGTTCCTTGTAAGAATCTTAAAGGAAATCATAATTACTCTTAAACTAAAATATCAGCAATATGGTAATATAATGTTGTTTAGTATTTCTGTTTTTATGTAAAACAAAGATGGTATTAAGTAAGATGCTGAATATATTAATAAAACTGCTTGGAGCATCCAGAAGTAATTGACACTATATTTTAGGGGTTTGCAAACTATAGCCTGGTAGTGCCAGGTCTGATTTTTCTAAAGTAGAATGATTTTAACTTCCTTCCTTCCATCCTTCCTTCCTTCCTTTCCCTCCCTCCCTCCCTCCCTCCCTCCCTCCCTCCCTCCCTCCCTCCTTCCTTCCTTCCTTCCTTCTTTCCTCCCTCCCTGTCTCTCTTTCTGTCTCCCTCCCTCTCTCTCCCTTCCTTCCTTTCTCTCCCTCTTCCCCTCTGCCCCTCTCCCCCCCCTCCCTCTCCTCCCTCTTCCTCCCCTCCCTTTCCCTCTCATTTCCCTCTCTACTGGTGTCCATTTTGGGGCTAGAATCTCAGTGCATAAGTGCTGTCCCTTAGATCTTTTTGCTTAAGGCTAGTACTATACCATTTACAGTTTTTTGTGGTTAGTTAGAGATAAGAGACTCTTGGACTTTTGCTGCCTGGGCTGGCTTTGAACCTGGATCCTCAGATCTAAGCCTCCTGAGTAGCTAGAATTATAGGTATGATCCACTAGTGAATTTTAAATATGTTTTTATAGGGTTTTTTATTTCCGCTCTCAATAGGTTACTCCACTGTCTTATCTTTATCTTCTGTTTGATGATAAACCTGCCATCTTACCATCTTTTTTCGGGGGGGGGGGGGAAGAAAAGCGTTCCTCTGTGTAACTTGTCATTTAAAAAATTTTTGGCTGTCTTTAAACATTTTTTGAGCAATTTAATTATGATGTGTCTTGACTTAGTTTTTATGTATTTTGTACTTGAGGTAGCTTGAACTTGGATTTATTGGCTATTGTTTTAATCAGTTTTGCAAGTTTTTTTTAAAATATATTATCTCTTAATCATTTCATTTCTCTTTACCCTGCTACTTTTGCTTTGAGGATTCACTTACAATTATGTGAAAGTTTGCAATTTTACAGTGTACTGATACTCTTACTTATTTTTTCTAGTTTGTGTTATATTTTGAATAGTTTTAATTGCCTTTACGAGTTCACTAGTTTTACATTTCTGTAATGTTGCTATGATGTTATTACCACTTGAAATACTTTTTATTTGGGGCAGTTTACAATTTCAAATGCAAAAATTCAGTTTGAGTACTTCCACACCTTTCATGACCTTAATGGAGTATTTGAACATATGGACCACAGTTTTCAAACTTCCATTGCTCTTTCTGGTAATCCTAACATGACAGTTTTGGGTCAGTCTCAACGGATTAATTTTTCTTCCCTTATAGAACATGTTTTCCTGCTTCTTTCTCATGCTTGGTTATTTTGGGCTAAAGGTTAATTGTAAAACTTGCCTCCCTAGGCATTTCCTATTTTTTTTTCTATTCTTAAAAATTCTCTTGAGCTTTGATCTAAATATTATTCAGAAACAAAGAAGAAATTTCTTTCAAGAATTGCTTTTTTTTGGCCAGTCCTGGGCATGAGCTCAGGGCCTGAGCACTGTCCTTGGACTTTCTCAAGGCTCTACCACTTGAGCCTCAGCACCACTTCTGGCTTTTTCTATGTATGTGGTACTGAGGAATCAAACCTGGGTTTTCGTTCATGCTAGGCAAGCACTCTACTACTAGGCCAAACTCCGGCCCTAGATAAATGTAAGTTTTAAAATAGATTACACCCTTAATTCTAAATAAGATTGGATAGGGTGGCTGAACAACATGCATTGTATTTATAAAAGTGATTTGACGGTGTTCTTCAGTAATTCACTGTATCTGTGGGCTTTATCTCTCCAACTTAGAACTTGCTTGAGCTTTTCCTCTTCAACAACAGGGTCTTGAAACTTTCTTAAGGTAGTTAGCCTGTGCAACTGTAGGGCACATTTAATGTCTTTCTCATTTTTCAGGAGTCATTGTTCTTTGCTGCAGCATATCCAGTCTTATTGAGTATTAAATTTAGTATTCTTTATCCAGGTATTTTGGTTGAGTCAAGCAGAGCGCAATGTATTTGGCATCTTATCATAAAGTAATAGCAAGAAGGGAAAGCTGAGATATAATTTTTGGTTGAGTAATAGCTGGTGATAAACAGAATTAGACCATAGGTATAGGTGGAGTAGAAATATGAATGGAATTGAATACCATTCACAAGACTTGAAAATCTATTATAAATGACATTAAGGTACAGGGCAAGACTTTAAACCAAGAGCCAACATTGTTAATTTTAGTACAGCATATTTTATGTGTTCAGTTAGGAAAAAAAAGACCCTTAAAATGAGGTTAACTTGATTTGTATTTTCTTCTAGAACCTTCTGATAACTTAAGGGAGATTCTCCAAAATGTGGCCAAATTACAAGGAGTATCAAATATGAGAAAATTAGGTCACCTGAATAACTTTACTAAGGTAAGTAACTTGAAACCTCAATACCATCCAGAATTCTTTGTTTCCTATCATACTTAGATAGTCCTTAATAACCATTAAAAGGAATTCTGCTATATTAACTCAGTATAGTGCTTTTCTCTAATTCTTCAGAGAAAAGGTATTTTTGTTATATATGTTTGGTTTTGTTGTTGTTGTTGTCTGTTGTGGGACTTGAACTCTGGGCCTGGATGCTGCCCCTGAGCTCTTCAGCTCTTGGCTATTGCCCTACCCCTTGAGCCATAGCACTACTTCCAGTTTTCTGGTGGTTATTTGGAGATAAGAGTCTCATGGTCTTTAGTGCTTGAACTGGCTTTGAATTGTGATCCTCAGATCTCAGCCTCTTGATTAGCTAAGATTACAGATGTGAGCCACTGCCCCAGCTTGTGTTTTGTTTTTGAGAAGTGTTTTTGTTATGTTGCCCAAGCTAGTCATGTTCTTCTAGTTCAGGTGATTCTCCTACTTCAGGCCTGTGGTGCAATTCACCATTATCAATTGTGAAGTGTTTTTAAACTTGGAATTGCACTTAATAGAAATGTAAACATATTATAGAAAATGTACTAGGCTCAGCCAAAATGAAAGAAAACCACTGAGAAGTGACTAATAGAGATAGTCATTCACAAACATATCTTAAAAATTCAAATTACTTGATTGCTACATTTCATAGATAATGATCATAATTTCCAGAGGAAAGGATTAGAGTTTCTTTTTTCCCTGAATTTGCATTCCCATAATTTGTAATCTTAAATTAGCATCCAAGTCAAATTGGGGCCCTTGTCTCAAGTAAATATTAATGTGATCTTTAATAGCACCCCCAAATCTAAATTTGATGTTCAATACAAGCCTTGTAATGCTACTCAGAAAACTCATGCTAAAAATGTATAGATGGTTCTAGGTAATAGCCTAAAATGGACAAACAAATGTATTATTTGGGATCAAGCTTCCTTTTATTATATTTCATATACATTGTTTTAATGTATTAACAGGTACATATCTTAATCTTATTGTGCCCAGTGTAACCAGGTTCAGCAGTACTGATAGTACCTTGGAGCTTCTCTAACTCACAATTGACTTTTTTTTTTTTGCCAGTCCTGGGCTTGAGCTCAGGGCCTGAGCACTGTCCTTGGATTTTCTCAAGGTTAGAGCTCTACCACTTGAGCCTCAGAACCACTTCCAGCTTTTTTCTATGTATGTGGTACCGAGGAATCGAACCCGGGTCTTAGTGCATGCTAGGCAAGCACACTCTACCACTAGGCCAAACTCCCGGCCCACAATTGACTATTTCATAAAGATCTTCAGGTGCTTTTGTCTGTGTATTAAAATTTTCGTGGTCCTATTTCAATCTTCCCACATATTTGTTTGTAAGGTACTGGTACTGAGGTCTGAAGTCAGGGCATGGGCACCGTCCTTTCTTTTGCTCATAGTGGTGCTCTACCACTTGTCATGCCTCCACTTACAGCGTATTGGTGTAAGAGTCTCAAGGACTTCAAGTGTGGGCTAGCTTTTTTGTTTTTTGGTCAGTCTTGGAGCTTGAACTCTGGGCCTTGTATTAAATGTTTTATTTTGCCATCTTTAGTCAATCAGATAACACTTACTGCTTAGCTAGTTTTCATTGTTTAATACAATTTTACTCATGATTACTGTAATGACCAGGTCTGGATACTTTTAAGTCCACGTATCTGCTAAGTTGAGGATAGTTGTAAAAATGACAGTGATTGCTGTTCTACTTTGACACCACCGTGGTCCCCAACAGTATTTTACACTTACAGCATGTCTAAGAGTTCCATATTTCCAGTGTTTGTTGCCCTCTGTGGCTAGGAGGTAGGTCTACTTCTAGACCTTTTAAGAATAGAACTGGTTTAAACCTTCATTGATAGAAATCAGTCTCAGTGTATTATCTGGCAAATGAAATAACTCATCTCAACCCATAGCTTGTTTTTCTGTTTTGTTTTGCTTTGCATTTTTTGCTATTTTGCTAGTCTTTTTCTTAAGTCTTGCTAAGTAGTTCGAATTGTAGTTTGGTAAGCTTTTACTGTTCCACAGGGTTCTTTGGTGTCAGCATTGTTGATATACTGGGCCAGATAATTATTTGTTTGGGA
The DNA here is from genome assembly GCF_031878675.1 of Megascapheus bottae. Taxonomy (NCBI): domain Eukaryota; kingdom Metazoa; phylum Chordata; class Mammalia; order Rodentia; family Geomyidae; genus Megascapheus; species Megascapheus bottae. The sequence goes on from NC_143512.1 coordinate 63,147,325, forward strand.
ATGTTGTCCTTGTGTCGTAGGATACTTAACAGTCTTTCTGGCCTATACTCACTATGTAATGGGAAGGAGTACCCCCCCCCCACCACCACACACACACACAAGTTGTGATAAAACTAATCACTGCCAAATGTTCCCTGTGAGACAGAATTTCTCCTGATTAAGAACTCCCTTCAAGTGAATTGCTGTAGATTTTATTATAAAATGACCTACTAAGATATATACTGAGTTTAATTGGCTAGGTTTAAAGATACTGAATTAACAAAAATTCCTTTCCTTATTGAGTAAATTTAGAAATTTATAAATTCTCAAGAATCTATAAGTAGTAGTATTTGAATATAAGAAATAGGTATGATACCAGAAGACCAATAGTTGGAGACATTCTATGTTTCTATTAGATGAGCTATGTCTATAAAATTTCCTTTTATTTGAGGTACTATTTCAATCTGAGGCATTTTTCAGTTTGAAATATGTTGTATTTTTCTATTCTAAAATTACCCTCTTCTCCAAACTCTGCTACATGGTAGATACATAGTTTTATTGTATACATCCAGAAGATTTAGCATTTTAAATATAAGCTTTTATTTTCATTAATAGTTATTTTGCTATTAATTATAACCCCAGTTGTTGATAATGAGTTACCTTAGTAGACCAATGGTATTTGTTGTATTGGGTGAACTTCATCTCTAAAACCTCCTTTTAAGGTATGAAATGAAGAAGAGAAGTGATGTGATCCTTTAATCATGTGAATGTCACACACCATGCTTGCCTTCTGACATCATTTCACTAATGTGTATAGCGATCTGCTGAGGAATATAATGTTAGTCTTCTATTTTTAAAACTGACAACATGTTTATGATCTAAAGGTCTACTAATTAAGGGTGAGAATATCTTAGATCTTTTGCATTTTCAAAGTTCTCTTTTGGGCCAGGAGCATAACCTAGTGGTAGAATGCTCACCTGGCATGCATGAAGAAAGAAGCCCTGGGTTCTGTTCCTTGGTACCACCTACACAGAAAAAGCTGGAAGTGGCCCTGTGGCTCAAATGGCAGAGCACTATCCTTGAGCAAAAAGTGTCCAAGGACCATGCCCAGGCCCTAAGTTCAAGCCCCAGGACTAGCAAAAACAAAAAAAGAAAAGAAAAAAGCTTCTCTTTTCCTATATTAAATAAGTTCTAGTTTTTTTCTCTTGTAAGTTATAGCAAAATTTAGATAGAAGATTTTATAGTAAAAGGTAAAATCCTTTCTCACATGCCCTTCCTACCTACTTCCTCCCTTCTTCCCTTCCAAAGTACAATTTTCCTTGTAACCAATAGATTAAGGTAAGGTACTTATCCTTTTCTGTTATAATTAATTTATAAGTGGAAGTAATGTGAGAATAAAACGAAATGAACTATGTAGAGCTAAGTTTTAGCTAATATTATTCTTCATACACAGGATTTTTTTATTTTAATACAGATTCTTAGAAGCAGCCTAGTATGGTATCAAATCCCAATCCTCCTGCCTCAGTTTACTGTGCTCAGGGATGACACATATATTACAGTGCTCACTGTAGAATGGTTTTTTTAAAGGTCAGAACATGTTATATGTTAATGCATATATTTATATGTATATAGACACATGTTTTGTATGTATGTTACATATATGTAGATGTATGCATATATAGGTGTATACACCTATATATGCTTTTTCCCCCTTATCCAATATAACATAGAATGCTGCTACTTTATAGCTCTTGTGTTGTGTGTGTGTATCTCAGTTGTCTTGGAAAGAAACGTCACTTGATTCAATTAGATCAGAAAAACAGTAGAGATCATCTGCATTGATCAGATCTACTAGATTATGAATACTTTATTGGCTAATATCAAGAAAACAAATGTTTTCCCTAAGTGAGGTGAATATAGAGGAAACTGCAATTGAACATTACTGTGTTGAAACTGATAACTGTTAACATGTAATAGAGGGTATTACTTGCAAAAGAGTCAATAATAGGACTAATTTAAATTCTACGTACACATCAAAGTATCCTTTGAGAATGAAAAATAATTTCCTGACCAAATCCAAGCAAATTTTAAGTAGCAGCTTGGGAAAAAAAATTAAGTCAAAATACGAGCCTGGACAGAAAAGTTGGCAAGACCTAATGTTGACCAATAGCTTGTGGTATACATCTCATCCCAGCTGTGCGAAAGTATAAATAGTGTCATGGTTGAGTCTGGGCAAAAATGTGAGAACCTATCCCCAAAATAATGGAAGCAAAAAGTCCAGGGAATAGTTAAAGCAGTATAGTACTATGTCACAAGTACAAAGTACAGTGCTAACCTAAAATTAACACCTCCCCCCCACACCAAAATATAACAACAGGTAAGGAGACAGGAATAACATTACATATTTTAATGATAAAATCTTATATTTTTCAAAATTTTATTAAAGAACAATAGCTTATTTTCTAGCATATGAGTATAACTTATATAAGTTCACAATTCATATGTATGTGCTTTCTTGTTTTTCTTTAACAGCTTCTTTGTGATATTGGGCATAGTGAAGAAAAACTGGGTTTTAACTATGAAGATATCATAATTTGGTAAGTTCAGTCCCCTCCCTTATCTCTTCCAGATTTTAGTTATTTCAGTTTAATAATTTTAAATTAAAGATGTAAGAACACAGCACTTCATATTTGATTTTGTAGACATTAGAAATATTTAGGATCTTTAATCACTCTGAAATCTGTAATCTAACCAAATAGAAAGAACCAGGACTTACATTAAAATATACCTGGATTTCTATAACTTATACTTTGAAATGAAATATGAACTTTATAGACTGAAATTTTCCTACTCTTATAGTTGTATGAGTTATATAAGTATTATTTAAGAGAAAGTATAATCAAGTGTATTATACATAAGGTTATATACACTTTCATGACTGTTGATTTGGTCTGTTTCTGCTGACACTGGGAAATAGTATTGCTTTAAGCCAGTCAGTCTTTGGGAGGACTAGAAGCAAGTAAAGGGGAGTAGCTTATAGAGACGTGTACAAAATAAACTACAGAAGATGAATAAAATAAAATTGGCTTGATTTGAGAAGGACACCCAGGAGACACAAAGTAAAAGCAGCATTGCCACTATGAAATCACGTAGTTTGGAGTGGATATTTCTTATCCATGCAGTTGGATAAAATTAATTCTGCACCACTAAAAGTTTTGCAGAGATCAGCTGAGGAAAACTTTGATACAAGTTGATCATCTTTACTCTGAGAATCTTAAATGTTCCAAAAACTGAAGCCTTTTAGAGTTATCTCATTGGTTTAGTTTTAGAACTTCAAATGTGGGCTGTACAGTGTATAGAAATATCTCTGTATCTGAAAACTTGGAAATCTGAAATCTTTCTCATCACAACCATTTCAGATGAGAAATATTTAATCTATTCTACGTGTTTTAGGCTCCTACAACTAAACCTTTTTTTTTTTTTTTTGAATGTTTCCATATAGTTTGCGGTTAGCCTTATTAAATGAAGCAAAAGAAGTGAGAGCAGCAGGGTTACGAGCACTTCGGTATCTCATCCAAGACTCCAATATTCTGCAGAAGGTGCTAAAATTGAAAGTGGACTATTTAATAGCTAGGTAATTTTCCTGGAGTTCTTTTTTTGTTTATTTTTGTTTCATTTTTTTTAAAAAAAGTTATGTATCAAGCTTTAATATTTTATTAATTTTCTGGGTCATTTTTAGTGTATGTTTCAAACAAAGCTGCCACAAATATTTCTTGTATAAATCTACAAGCCAGGTAGACAAAAGTACTCAGTTCTCTTATGTATGGCATGTTAGTTTACCTTTAGTAGATAATGTCAAATAATTTTTCAAATGATTCCACAGATATACATTATTACCAGTAACATATTTTTAGTCTTCATTCTGCTTTATTCACATCAGCATTTGCTGTTTCCATCTTTAATTATATCCATTCTGGTTTTCATTGTGGGTTCTCATTTTGATTTTAATTTGCATTTACTTGGTGAGTGATGATTTAAGCCTTGTTCATTTGTTTTGTTTTTTGCCAATCCTGGGTCTTGAGCTCAGGGCCTGGGGCTGCCCTTGGGCTTTCTCAAGGCTAGAGCTCTACCACTTGAGCCACAGCACCATTTCTGGCTTTTTTCTATGTATGTGATACCAAGGAATCCAACGTATAGGTCTTTGTGCATGCTAGGCAAGCACTCTATCACTAGGATAAACTCCCGGCCCTCAAATCAGTTTTATAAGTATAATGCACCTCATCCATTTTTCCCAACTTCACTCATAACCCTGAGTTATTTGGTCCTGCTTTTACATGTATCTTGACCCCACAAGAGTCTGAATATTTTTGGAAATTGCAGCTCTTTGCAGCAATTTGCTCTTTGTTATTTTTCTGTTCTGATATTGTTTAACATGTTTTTATCTTGGATCTCTTCTGTGTGTGTGTGAGCACGCTAGGGGCTTTTTCTCCTCAAGGTTTATGCTCTACTACTTGAGCCATATCCTCACTTCTGGCTTTTTGCTAGTTAATTGGAGATAAAAAAAACAATCTCAGGGACTTTTCTACCTGGGTTTTATGAATCATGATACTCAGATCTCTGTTTTCTGTGTGTAAGCCAGCCAGAGAGAGCCTTGATCACTTTTTATTTGATGAAATTGTCTTACCACTTCTTTTTATAGTTCAAATGTGGAAGTAAATTTTCTCATCATTCATTTGTATATAATTACATTTATCTTGTGACCCTATTTTGCCATTGATTACTTTCCAGTGCTTCAATAAATATTTTTTCAGTAAATTTCTGATACGTCTGTTGCATGAATCTTTATAGATAAACTCTTGTATTTTTTGAAAGTTTAAATGTAAGTGTTGGAGTTTTTTGTAACAAACATCACTGGAAATATTTATTTGCTAGTATTAGAAATAAATATTTGCTGGCACTATGAAAAGTATGTACTGAAAAGTTAATATACTATATTGATATTAAGGTGAGTGTAAGCTAGTAGTATTAAACAAAACACATTATGAGGATTTTATCAATGATTAATATTTTGTGTATTGTTTAGGTGCATTGACATACAGCAAAGCAACGAGGTAGAGAGGACACAAGCACTTCGATTAGTCAGAAAGGTATGCTTATGTTTGGGAATAAAGGCAAACATGGTTTTCACGTTAAATATTTCCATTTTTATGTTACAGTGTTAAAATCATTCTTAAAATTTAGAAGTCAAGTTTTTATTAAAATTTGGTTTTGTTGAAGTACAAATAAGTAGATCTGTTAAACTTTGAGATGAGCATAAATATTTGTATGTGATTAGGGGAAGTTAGGACTTTGTTTTTTATTTTTTATTTTTTGTCAGTCCTGGTATCTGTTGTAGTAAAGAGCATGTGAGGGTCCATATCAGTTAATTTGGTGAAGAAAGAGAGGTAGAGATAAAGATGTTCAAGAACTAAGTAAAGAAATCAGGGTGATCATAGTAAAGTAATAAGCTGAGTGCTGTTGTCATTATTCATTTATATTACCTGGGAACTAAAAAGCTGTTTTAAGAGTTTCAGTTAGAGGACTGGGAGTTTGGCCTAGTGGTAGAGTGCTTGCCTAGCATGCACAAAGACCTGGATTCGATTCCTCAGTACCACGTACATAGAAAAAAGCTGGAAGCAGTGCTGTGGCTCAAGTGGTAGAGCTCTAGCCTTGAGAAAAGTCCAAGGACAGTGCTCAGGCCCTGAGTTCAAGCCCCACGACTGGCAAAAAAAAAAAAAAGAGTTTCAGTTAGCGTCTCAGAAACAGTAAGTCTTGTTGGTCAGCTAATTTATAGTACAGATTTTTAGAAAAACATCGAACACTTCCACAATAATGATTATTAACATCGATTTATCAGTTGATCATTCAGGATCTTTATGTAGCATGTTGAAATTGTTACCTGGATTTAATACGGTCTTTACCTCAGTCTGAATAACTACCTCAGTCTGAACAAACTGTTTAAAAATGTACTGTAAAGTAAGTAATTTCATTTCCTGATTTCTCTCTTGTTACAGATGATTACTGTGAATGCCTCCTTGTTTCCGAGTTCTGTGGCCAACTCATTAATTGCTGTTGGAAATGATGGACTTCAAGAAAGAGACAGAATGGTTCGAGCATGTATTGCCATTATCTGTGAACTAGGTCAGAATTTTCAAGTAATACAAATACAATGTTTTATGAAGAAAATGTATCACTTCCTAATATATAATTTCTATAGTCATCAGTACATAACTAGGAATAAAGCATAATTCTGAGAGCTTTTATTTAACAGATAATTTCAGAGTGATCTGAAAATTGTATAACTTCAGGTTTTACTCACATGAAATTTAGTAGATGTAATATCTAAACTTAATAATTATAACAGAAAATATAAGGTCTAGCACCCTATTAGTCACACAGCATTTTGGTTTGTGATCAGAATAATTTACTGTAAGCTGAGCTTACAGTGACTCCTACCTGTAATCTGATAGGAGGCTGAGGTTTGATGATTAAAGTTTGAAATCAGCTCAGGCAGAAAAGTCTCTTTACCTCAAAAAACTAAAAAAGCCAGAAGTAGAGTTGTAGCTCACGTGGTAGATTCTGGTATATATGAAAAGGGAATTCTCAATGCAAAAGAACAAAATAGTTAAGTGAAGTAGAAACTGAAGATAAGAACATGAGTAAGGTCTACTATATTTTGAGCAATCAAAGAAATTACTTAGAAATTTCAGTGGTTTAAATTTTATTGCAAAGAATAAAAAAATCTATGGTTGAACAAACAGTAAAAAAATGCAACAAACAAAATAGATGACTTATTGCAAATAAATCAGTGGGAATAACAATCCTCAGAGAAGGAATTAGCTGATATATTTTAAAATTTCAACCACACTTATTGTCAAAGAGAACTGTTAATTTATTTGTTTGTGTTGGTTTTAGAGCTTGGACTCAGGATCTAGTGCTATCCCTGAGCATCTTTTACCCAAAGCTAGCTCTCTACCACTTAAGCCACACCACTACTTTTTCTAAGCATCTCACCAGCTTTCCTTCTCAGGCTTGCTTTGAACTATGATCCTCAGATCTCATCCTTCTCAGTAGCTAGGATTACAGGTGTGAGCCACCAGCTTCTAGCTGAACAATTTTAAATAACAGAAAACATGACTTTTTTCCCCCCATCACTTAAAGTAGTTCTTGAGATTACAAGAATATTTGTTTGTTAAATATAACATTTGAAATATGATGTGAAGAATCAGTGTTAATAAAATCTTTTAAAAATCTTCCCACAATATCTATTTGTTTAGAGACAAATTTTAAAATATTATTGAGGAAATTATGAAAATAACAAGCATAATTTATGGGATATCTGGAGACGCATACTCAGTTATTAACATGTCATAAAATGTTTTTAATGAAGCAAAAAGTAAATGTAGATGAACCATTGTAATTCAAGAGGAAAATGAAAAATAGAGTAAGTTCTATGTTAAGCAGAAAATAAATAATATTAAAATTGTAATTCTAGCTACTGAGGAAACAGTGATACAGAAACAGGAGAATCATGTTTTGAGGCCACTAGTGACAAAAAATTAACAAGACCCTATCTGAAAAACAAAGCAGGTATGGTGGCACACACCTGAGTTTACAACTTGCCTAATAAAAGGAAGTCCCTGAATTAAAAACCCTATACGAGGAGGAAAAGTCCCAATTAGAAAATTACAATAGATCATTCAACCTAAATCATAATTGTTTGAAGAAGAAAATCATAAAATATACATTTAAATGAAATGTTGGGAAAACTTAAAGGTAAAAAAATCATAAATGGAGAACATAATAGCATCTTATTAAAAGATTTTTTAAATTATGTATTTGAAGATGTATTGAAATGACTAGATTCTCCATATAATTATTTATTCCTTGTTACTGGAAGTATAAAAACATGATAGTAGTTGAAAGCACCAAAGAAATAATTGCCTTCAAACTGAGAATCAATATTTTAAAAAGGAAATAAATTTTACACACAGGTATATATATATATCTTTACTTGAATTAAAATAATTAGAATACTACTTAGTATTCCAGAGTATATCTCAAATCACCAGTCTTGTTTGGTTAGTTGTAATAGGGTTTGAACTCAGCACCTTGCACTTGAGCCTTGCTTAACTGGTACTCCACTGCTTGAACCATACACTTAACCCTGTTTTATACTGATTATTTAGATATGCAGGGTAAAAGCCCTTATCTGCCCAGGCTGCCTTTGAACCTCAGTCCTCTAAGATCTCAGGTTCTTGAATAGGGAGGATTATCGTTATGAACCACCAACACTTATTCGGTCTGCTATTTTTTTTTTTTTTGCTAGTCTTGGGAGTTGAACTCAGGGCCTGAGCACTGTCCTTGGGCTTTCTCAAGGCTAGAGCTCTACCACTTGAGTCACAGCACCACTTCTGGATTTTTTCTATTTATGTGGTACCAAGAAATTGAACCCAGGTCTTCATGCAAGCACTCTACCACTAGGCCAAACTCCTGGCCCACTCAGTCTGCTATTCTTTTTTTTTTCTTTTTTGCCAGTCCTGGGCTTGAGCTCAGGGCATGAGCACTGTCCTTGGACTTTCTCATGGCTAGAGCTCTATCACTTGAGCCTCAGCATTATTTCCGGCTTTTTTTCTATGTATGTGGTACCGAAGAATCGAACCCGGTCTTCGTTTATGCTAGGCAAGCACTCTACCACTAGGCTAAACTCCCAGCCCCAGTCAGCTATTCTTAATAGTAGGTTTCTAAATGCCATACCTTGTAAATTTGTAGTTAGCATTGTTAACTTTTGGCCATATTATTTGTAAGATAAAATAATAACTGGAGTTACTGCATTATGGTGTACATATAACTACTGTGAGACATGCACACACGCATATAAATTGAAAAAAGTAAAAAGCAGTAGTAATTTTAGTATAGTAGAGTCATATGAAAATACTTATTGAATAGCTATATTTTGTGTTTTAACAATAGTTAAAACACAAAGTACTTTGTATTTCCAGAGTAGAAAAGAAACAAGTAAATATAAGCAATGTGTAAGAATTTAACTGCTTAAAGGTGACATTTTGTAGCAGGATCAACTTCAGTTTGGGGAATGGTAACAGAGGTGTAAGATGCAGAAAACAGGAATATGAATCTATTCTAAAATTCAAATGCAGGAATGAACTGGAAAGAGCAAACAGGACACATTTTTGAAAAAGAATAAATGTTGAAGAAAGAAAATATTTTTTCATATTTTTAAAAATAACTATTAAGTTATTAAAAGGGAAAAATTTAAAAATGGCCACTCCTGTAGTCACAGCCACTTGTGAAGTAGAGACTAAAGGGATTGAGATTCAGGACCAGCCCATGGGAAAAGTTAGCAAGACCTCCATTATAACCAAGCAAATCAGTGTGATGGTGCTCACTTGTCATCCCAGCTTCACAGGAGGCAGCAGGATTATTGGGTAAAAACTTTGAACAAGGATGGGTGAAGGTTCAAGTGATTCAGTCAAAGGCCATGAGCTAACAAGAACGAATGAATGAGTAAATAAAGGAGGTATGGGTTGACATATAGTGATACATGCCTATAATCTGAGCTTTCAGAAGGCTAAGGCAGGAGAATTTGAGTTGGAGCCTCTATAGCAAGTGAGTTTTAGGCAATAGTGCTTATGCATTCACAAACAAAGAAACCTCTTGATCTTTAGAGTAATATAGGAATTACTCAAAAGTGTGGGCTTCTGCTTGTTCATATGTATGTGGTATGCATCTTTTTGTAGTTTTATACAGTTAAAACAATCAAATATACCATCTAAAGCAAAATCTAAAATGAAATAAAAAATTGTAAAAGATTAGAAATAGAGACAATTACTTTTACCAGAAAAAGATCTCCTTGCCAGTTGATAGGGGGAAAAAATCTAGTAAAATCTTGAAGGATTTCAAAAGACAAGGCCTTCGGTGGGTGAGCCTCAGATGGTGGAGGGCCTGCTAATAAATTCAGGGTCCTGTGTTTACACCTCAGGTAAAGAAAAACAGGTGGAGGAAGGGAAAGAAAGTAGGGAGGAAGGAAAGAAGAAAGGAATCTTTTATCCATTTGCTCTAGTAAATAGGGCTGAAGATTTTTTTCAAGAACAACAACGAAATACTAAGTATCAAAGTAAAAGCTGTCAGATACCAGTGGTTTAGGTTTATAATCTTAGCCACTCAATAGGCTGAGATCAGAGGATCATGGTTTGTAGCCAGCTGAGGCAGGAAAGTCCATGAAACACTTATGGGTGGAACCACTGAAAAGCCAGTAGAGTTGTAGCTCAAATGGTAGGGTGGTAGTCTTGAGTGAAAAAAATAAAGCTAGGGAACAGCACGTAGGCCCTAAGTTCAAGTCCCAGTACCAGCCAAAAAGAGAGAAAGAGAAGAGAGAGAGAGAGAGAGAGAGAGCTAAAATAAAAACACAGATGTCAGCTTACTTTTTATTCTATTCCTATTGTGATTTGTTAGGTTTTTCTTTTTCATTTTAGCACTTCAGAATCCGGAGGTTGTGGCTCTTCGAGGTGGACTAAACACAATCTTGAAAAATGTGATTGACTGCCAATTGAGCCGAATAAATGAAGCCCTCATTACTACAATTTTGCACCTCCTTAATCATCCAAAAACCCGACAGTATGTTCGAGTTGATGTAGAACTAGAGGTAGGAACTTTAATATTTTCTCATTTTAAATGTATGCTCTTTCCTTGAAATTTTCAAATAATAGATTACAGTATACTTATGATTAAACCTATATTAACCAAGGCTCTATCTATTTATTTCACCCTCTATTTTTTTTTTTTAATGGTCCTGGGCACTGTCCCTGAGATTTTGTACTTCAGGCTAGCCCCTTCCACTTGAACCACAGCTCTACTCCTGGCTCTTTGTTTTTTGGTAGTTAACGTAAAAAACATTCTCACAGATTTTCTTGCCTGGGCTGGATTCAAAATGCAGTCCTCACATATCAGGCTCTTGAGTAGCTAGAATTAAAGACATTTGCCGCTGGCATCTGGTTCATACTCATTTTGTAGCTCATTCAGTTTGGAATGAGAAATACTTCTAGGAATATTTCATCAAAGCATTTTGTTTCAGCTGCAAAAATTTGCTGAGCAAATTAGAGGATCAGTACATTAAAATATTTACCTATTTAAGAATCCCATTTGTCTTGAAAGACTTTCGTGTTTTAATCTTGTGTCTCCTGCTAACTATATATTCTTTTCTTTCCTTTTTTTTTTTTTTAAATTAGCGAATCTTAGCACCCTATACCGATTTTCACTATAGACATAGTCCAGATACAGCTGAAGGACAACTCAAGTAAGTATCACTGGTTCCTTATAACTGAAGAAGAAATGTATATGTCATATAGTAAAGCATTTATGTTTGCTTGATTGTATGTATGGCCAGAGAAGGAGTTTAAGTAAAATTCTTTTTTTTTTTTTTTTTGCCAATCCTGGGCTTGAGCTCAGGGCCTGAGCACTGTCCTTGGACTTCCTCAAGGCTAGAGCTCTACCACTTGAGCTTCAGCACCATTTCTGGCTTTTTTTTCTATGTATGTGGTAAAGTAAAATTCTTACTTGTTGGAATCAATGTTGCATTTCCCTCTTTCATTACTTAAGTGGAAATTATTTTAAATTTTATTTATTATTAAAAAACATCAGGGTATATATAGTAGTATATAGTAGTTGAAACATAAAATAATAAAAAGATTCTGTAAAATAATTGAAGGTGGACATAAATCAATTATCAAAACATATAAAAAGTTCTTTTGCTTAATTAGTTGTTATATAGAAGAGAACAAGTGATAAAGTTGACAGTAACTAACTTATGATGTTAGTTGTTATTTAATACTTTGTTATTTAATACTTTCTCAGTGAATATATTTTAAATGAGTTTGCTTGTGAGGAATGCTAAAATAAGTTTGAGGTGTGGGCTTGAAGTAGAGAGCATGCTGCTGTAAACCAGTTGATGTCATTTTCTTTGTTGAGGGGCAGCCTTGTAACACATATGCCAATTACGCAGACTGCTCTTTTTAGTACTTGATTAAAGCCTATATAAGAGTAGTTTTCAGAAATACCCAAGAATAGAACTGATTAGAGAAACAGGATTTAAAATTTATTGTGAATCATGTTTTGAATTTTTAGTTGAGATTATTTTAGAGTCAGATATTGGAATATACCTGTTCTTTAAAAAAAAACAAAAACAAAACATGTTTTGGTTTTGTGTATAAATACTTACACATTACTGATAATTTTTATTCTAACCTAGTAGTAGTGAAATCTGCATTCTTTTTAAACATTGTATATCTTTGATACTTTATTTTCCCTAACAGAGAAGATAGAGAAGCAAGGTTTCTAGCCAGTAAAATGGGAATCATAGCAACATTCCGGTCTTGGGCAGGTATGTTATTCCATTACATGATAGAATGCTTCCTTAGCATGCACGAAGCCCTGGGCTTGATTCCTCAGTATCACATGCATAGCCAGAAGTGGCACTGTGGCTCTAGTGGTAGAACATTAGCCTTGAGAAAGCCCAAAGACAGTGCCCAGACCTTGAGTTCAAGCCCTGGGACTAGCAAAAAAAGAAAAAAAATCTTACGAACTTTGGGCTGGTTTTGAAGCATGAACCTCAGACTCAGCCACCTGAGTAGCTAGGATTATGTTATATGTATGATACATTTTATACTTCTATCATCAGTATACATAGATATTCTTGTCAGCATTTACTGTCAGTCTTCAATTTTAGCCATTTTAGTAGGTGTGTTATCATTATCCAATTATCCAGTACAATATCTTTTCCCTGATGACTAATGTATTGAGTACTTTAGATTTCTTTATTAACTATTTGCATAGCCTTTTTCACAGATGACTTTATAGTTTCAGAATTCCTTGACTTAGAATGATCAAAAATTTTAAGTTATAGATCTAAGTTATTTGATGTCTGTTGCTTACATTTTGTGAAGTCAATACATTTAGAAATAAACTTTTAAAAGACAAATTCCAACTCAGGCGCAGTGGCTTATGCCTGTATTCCTAGCTACAGAGGAGGTTAAAATCTGAGGATTGCAGTTCAAAGCCAGCCCAGGCACTAAAGTCCTTGAGATTCTTATCTCCAATTAATCGCTAGAAAAATAAAAGACAAATCCCATACCGTTTTACACTTTGGACTGAGAAGCATTAAACAAAGAGAATAGACCATTGTCTTATTCTCTTTCACATTCTTTCCAGAGTGGCATTTATTAGTCAATTGGATGCTCCTCGATTCATGGATATGAAAGATAAACCAAAGGAATTTAAGTGATGAAATTATTGTAATTTATAATCAGTAGGGGATTACTGCGAATGTTTAAAATGTATTTCACTTATAAATACCCTTATGGTAACCAGATAATATAACTTAACTTGGGAAAACATTAAAATATTTTACATTTTGATACATTTCTGTAAAATTGTCTAAAAAGTTTTTAATGATTCATATTTTTAATCTTTCTTAGGTATAATTAATTTATGTAAACCTGGAAACTCTGGGATCCAATCTCTAATTGGGGTACTTTGTATCCCAAATATGGAAATAAGGGTAGGTAAAAGTTGCTGTAGTTCTTTAATTCCTGGATCTTTTACAAAGGAAATAATTATCAAAGTCATTTCAGATGAAGTTTTTTTTAGTAACTGCTGATTTGTGGTGTAGAACATTTAAAAAATACATAAGTATTAAACCTTTTAACTATCTTATAAATTTCTTTAAAATACTATTTGTAATGACAATTGGATTTAAATTTTGAATTGAAAATCTGAACGTAATTGTGCTTTGCCCATTTAAACAATGCAAGATAGAAGGGATATTCTCATTGTAAGAGGTTCAAGTTTCACAGAAATACATTTAGGAAAAATTGTGGCTTCTAGTTTTTATTATGTTTTTAACTTTTTATGAGTTACTTTAAAGATGTTGGTTAAAGTGATTGCCTTTAAATTTTTTCTTTTAATTTTTGTTCCTTCTATTAGCCCTTTGTTTATTTGAACTATAGTTGAAAAATATTAGGAAATGTTAGAGTATGCCTTGCTTAAATGGAAAATAAAAGGCAGATCATGAAAATGGAAGGATATGATTGCAAGAAAAGATCTCTTGAACAGAGAATGGAAGGATTTGGCAATTTGGTTGACTTTTTGTTTTTTAACAAGTTAAATGATGCATGTAGTAAGTAGTCAGTAATTTTATTTTAGGTGCTTACTACATAATTTTTCAAAACAGGAAAGTTGTGTTTGTACCATTTTAAATAGGACATTAAAAAGCCTTTAAAGATCTATTTCACAGAAATAAGTAAACTCTATTTGTTTGCTGTTGTAGCGAGGTCTGCTTGAAGTTCTTTATGATATATTTCGTCTTCCTTTACCTATTGTCACAGAGGAGTTCATAGAGGCATTGCTCAGTGTAGGTAAGTACTGAAGTGTTTTTGTACCCATTACTTATTATAATTTTTTAAGTTACAGAACTAAAAGTTTTAAATTTCTTCATCACCCTAGTTTACAAATAAGCAATAAAATTAATAGGAAAATGGGCCAAGAAAGTAAGAGAGGAAACAGCCATCCCCCATACCTTTTCTTTTTTGGAAGTTGAATCAGGTACTAAGCCCCTTGCCCACATACCCCAACCTTTTTTGTTTTGGGTATTTTTCAGCTAGGGTCTTGGTATTAATTGCTGAATTTGGCTTGGAAGACAGTCTTCTTTTTTGGGGGAGTGGGGAGGGACGGTTCTGGAGCTTGAACTTCTGAGCCTGGGAGCTGTCCTGAGCTCTTCAGGTTAAGGTTAGCACTCATCACTTGAGCCACAGAGCCACTTCAGGTTTTCTGGTAGCTAATTAGAGATAAGAGTCTCGGGAACCTTTTGTGCCCTGGCTGGCTTTGAACTTGGATACTCAGATATTAGCCTACTGAGTAGCTAGAATTTACAGGTGTGAGCCACAGCACCCAGCTAGGATAATCTTTTTATTTATGCTTCCTATGTAGCTGGAGATGGTAGGCAAGCACATGTCACCATACCTATCTACTTCTTTCTTATTGGTTGAGCTGGATATTGCAAATATTGTGCAAATCTAGCTTTGCTTCTAGCTACAGTCCTCCTGTTCTTAGCATCCTAAGAAGGTGGATTACAGGCTTAAGCCACACATCCGTTTTAATAATTTATAGATTACCTAATAGTTCTCTTAATTTAGTCAAAAGACCCCTCTTAAGTCCCAAAAGAAGGAAGTTAGATCTGTGTACATTTATATGAATAGCTTTTTTTAAAACAAAACAAAACACTTTTTTTTTTTCCGGTGGGTCACAGGGCTTGAACTCTGCCTGGGCAGTGTCACTGAGCTCTTCAGCTCAAGGCTACCACCCTACCCTTGAGCCAAGCCCCACTTCCTGTGTTCTAGAGGTTAATTGGAGATAAGAGTCTCAGGTCCTTTTGTGCCCAGGCTGGCTTTGAACCTTGACCCTCAGATCTCAGTCTCCTGAGTAGCTAGGATTATAGGCATGAGCTACCTCGCCCAGCTTTAAAGAACCTTTTTAAAGTTCTTTATTAGCCACACCCACCTTTTTTAGTGTTACCTAATTGTCTTTGTAACCACTTGATCTTAAATTTTAGATCCAGGAAGATTCCAAGACAGTTGGAGGCTTTCAGATGGCTTTGTAGCAGCTGAGGCAAAAACTATTCTCCCTCATCGTGCCAGATCCAGGTAGCATTAAATATGAAAATGGTTTCAATTTGTAATTACTGCTTTTATGTTAGACTATGTACTACATGGAACATTAGTTAAATAATTTATGTGCTATGTTTATTTCCAGGCCAGACCTCATGGATAATTATTTGGCACTAATTCTCTCTGCATTTATTCGTAATGGACTTTTAGAGGTAACAATTATAAACCTCCTTCTATTATGTCCCTTTTTATGTGAACTAAAAATTCAGAGTGAAAAGCACATCTGATGTATAAATGTATTCATGTAAATAATTTTGTGTATGCATATATACACACACACACACACACATATGTATGTATACACGTATTTTTTTGTTTTCATAGGGTTTGGTTGAAGTGATAACTAACAGTGATGACCATATCTCTGTTAGAGCTACCATCCTTTTAGGAGAGCTTTTACATATGGTAAGTATTGCAACTTCAGATAATATGTTTCACACTTCAATGTTTTAATTAATAAAAACAGGTTAATTTAATAACCTTGCTTTAATTTATGCCCGCAAATAAAATAAATTCATTTTGTTTTGGTGGTAGCAGACATTGAACTCAAGGCCTTGTGCTTGTTAGACAGGTACTCTACCACTTGACCCATGCCTCCTGCCCTTTTTTACATTGGTTATCTTAAGTATGTCTCATTTGAGACTTAGGCCAGCCTGGACTGTGATTTTCCTACTTGTATGTCTCTGTTCCATCAAAGATGACATGTGCGTGCCATAGCACCCAGCCTTAAGATAGACTGTCTCTTGAGATGGGTTCAAAGTTTTTTTTCTCAGGGTGGTGTTTAAACATAATGCCCTGATCCTTACTTCCCAATGTAACCAGGATTACAGGTCACCAAGCTTACTGAATTTGAGTTTTTTAGGAATCTTTATCTTTGCATTACAAAAATACTTTTATGTTTTATGAGAAGTATATATACATGATGCATAGTTTTATAAATAAATGTAGTAAGTAGGTGCTCAGTACTGAATGTCAATCTATTTTTTAATGCTGTCAAGCTTAATCTTAGTGTCTTGCTGCTCTCTAGACAAGCTTTCTTCCACTTAAGCTATTCTCCCATACCTTTTTGCTTTAATTATTTTTTTCAGGTAGGATTGTATAGTCTTCCCATCCTTAGCTGCACTCTTAACTGTTATCCTCCCACCATATAGCACCGTGATTATGTGTGTAAGTGAGTAATGGGCATAGAGCACAGGTTTTCTTCTTTTTAATGTGTTGATCATCCACTTGCTATGTTCCTTAACCCGTATGTGAAAGAATAATTTTATAGGTTATGTGTATTTTATGTATTCTCTCTTTTGTAACAGTACAGAATTTGAACTCAGGACTCTTAATTTCCAATAAATGAGCAAAAAGCTGGAAGTAGAAATGTGGCTCAAATGGTAGAGTTTCGGCCTTAAGTAAAATGGCTAAGGGGACAGCGTCCAGGCTCTAAGTTCAAGCTACAGTAGACACAACACACTCGCACGCACACATATACATAACATCATTTCCTATGAGGATATCTGTATCTCGGTGATTTTTGTTGTTGTTTAGCTTTGCTTTTTAATATAATGGAATCTTTTTTATGAATTTAATCTCCCTTTTTGCAAAGACCAGAACTCTGTGCTCTTGAAATCTAAATCTTACCAACTTTAAGCACAGTGGCATTAGTTAATTACTTATTCCTACATCTAATATATATAAGGATATATATATATATATATATATATGGATAATATATTTATCCTTATTTCTTGAAAGAAGATAGCATGGTAAGATTTTATACACTTGAGAGACTGATTTTCAAGACTGATGTATCAGCTTATAAGTGTCGTATTGCATCTAGGATTTTTAAATGGTATCTTTATATATAATCCTTTTAGGCCAGTCAAAAATTTAGTTTACTAGAATCAAATTAGGAAATAGAAAAATAGAAATAAATAGAGACAAATAGAAACAAATTGCAAATAGAAAAATAGAAACATTCAATAGTTAATATAGGGCCTGTGAAAATCTGTCTTTTTAATGTATATTTATATGCTTACATTTGTTATATCTCATCTTATTTACAATACATAAAAATTGTAGGTATTGAGGAAGATAACCAATTATGTTAATTTTATGTAAATCCTCCCAAGTTTTTAGTGATCTTGAACATACCAATAGTATTTTGTTTCTAAGATCTCACAAAATGTTGTGTTTTATTGTAGGCAAACACAATTCTTCCTCATTCACATAGCCATCATTTACATTGCTTGCCAACCCTAATGAATATGGCTGCTTCCTTTGACATCCCCAAGGAAAAGAGACTGTAAGTATCAGAACTCTACAAAAGCTCATGAGGCTTGACATTTAGTATCACTGGGGCTGCCTTACATCCATCCATATCTCGCTCGCTTGCTCTTGCTCCCTTTCTTTCTTTCTTGAACAAAGTACTGTAGGTAGTTTATGCTTGGAAATTTTTTAAGAAGCCTTAAAGTAAGAGGAAGCAATAATTGTCAAAATGTTTATTTGTATTTTAGGCTACAAAGTATTAATAGAGTTACTAAATAATTTTCTTTTCTGATGTGTTTCTGAGCAAAGTCACATGATTAAAAGTGTTTGAGAGTTTTAATTTTTGTGTTTAAAGTACCAATCTAGGCTTAAAAAAAGTATAAATTATTTCAAATTTTCACTATCCACATATAATTCATTTTTTCCTGTATGACTTAAATTTTTATAACTCATACTGGAGAAAAAATAAATTGTTCCCTTCTTCAGGCTCCCTTCCTCTTTTCTCCTTTCTCCTTTCTTGTTGATACTGGAGTTAGAACTTGGGGTCTTTCACTTGCAAGGCAGGCACTCTTCCAGTTGAATCAATACCTCCATCCTTTTGTTTTTCAGACAAGGTTTCTCAGTTTTTCTGAGTTTTTTTAGACTTGGTCCACTGACTTCCCATGTAGCTGGGATCACAGGCATTATTCTTGTCTTTTTTCTTTGTGCTTCCATATTTGGTCACGTGGAGTGTGTCTTTTTGTTTTGTACCAATGGTTTTAATTTAACATGTCAATTTATACCAGATCCCAGTTACCTTTATTATTTTTCCCCTATCCCCATTTATCCCATTCTGTTGTCTCCTCAAGTTGCTTAATTCCATTTGTTGACAAAGTGTTATGACTGTCTGCCCACCATTCCTCTTTCCATTTGTCCACCTCCTTCCTTTTAATTTCACTCCCCTCATTCAAGACTTGTTTCAGCTTTTTGGTATTTATTGTTTTTACTTAATTGTTCAGAGTTTTATCTCTTTCTATATGGTAATCTCTGTCCTTGAATTGTTATCTTAAGAGCTTATCAAAGTTATTACTTTAAAATGTTGCTAGTTTTGCTGTAGTCTACCCCTTTTTCCTTATTAGGAGAGCTAGTGCAGCGCTAAACTGTTTGAAACGCTTCCATGAAATGAAAAAACGAGGACCCAAGCCTTACAGCCTTCATTTGGATCACATTATTCAGAAAGCAGTGGCAACACACCAGAAACGGGATCACTATCTTCGAGTCCAGAAAGACATATTTGTTCTTAAGGTATAGTCATGATTTTTTTTTTCCGATCATGGGACTTGAACTCTGGGCCTGGGTGCTGTCACTGAGCTCTTCAGCTCAAGGCTACTGCCCTCCCCTTGTAGCCTCAGCCCCACTTCCTGTTTTCTAGTGGTTAATTGAAGATAAGAGTCTTATTGACTTTAGTGCCTGGGCTGGCTTTGAACCACAATCCTCGGATCTCAGCCTCTTGAGTAGCTAGGATTACATGCATGAGCCACCCACCGTGCCTGGCTCAGTCATGATTTTTAACTATACAAAGTTTCCTAATTCTTCAACACTGGATTTTATTATACATGTCTGAGTTTTTCAGTGTATTCATGACTGAATTTTCTTATTATTATTTGCAGATAGGCTTTGCTTTAGTAGCACAGAACACATAGCTTTGATGTGATAGTTTTACAGTATGTGGATGTATAGATGGAATGGCTTTTTGATTCTCAGGATGTAGAATATGTATAAACTAAAAAGCCTGAGTAACCCCTAATGTATCATCCCAAATTCCTGATCAGTGGAAAACCTCTGGGCATCACTTCTTTTCAAGTCTGACCAGGTATGGTCTGTCTTGTCTGGGTTTGCAACAAGGGATAGATGCATTAAACACTGAATCTGAAACTGATTGCATACACATGTGACATAATACCCTAGGAAGCAACAGGAGAAATCCACTCATTTTTTGTTGCTTTTTGCAATGGACAGAAGATTCTAAAATCTCTACCTCCTGAAAGTTGGTTCTAACGTTAAGACAGCACCAAGTGGTTATGAGCTTTGAAGGAAATAGTATCTTGTGCATCCTGTGCTATTTCAGCTCTCGAGGTCCACAAATGGGACACAGCAGCCTCTGGTACTCTTGATCCATTCTTCAGAATATAGAACTCTACCTCAGAACCCTTGCAGCATCGTGGCAAAGGCACCACAGTATTTTCTGGTGGAAAAATGACAGTAGTGGGTGGGGAGGTACATGCTCAGATGCCTTAATGCCTTTTAAAATTAAGAATTTTTTATAATCTGTGTATAAGGAAATGTCTTCCATTTTTCTTTTTCTTTTTTCTTTTTTTTTTGCCAGTCCTGGGGCTTGAGCTCAGGGCCTGAGCACTGTCCTTGGGCTTTTTCCTTAAGGCTAGCACTCTGCCACTTGAGCCACAGCACCATTTCTGGCTTTTTCTATACATATGGTACCCAGGAATGGAACCTGGGTCTTCGTGCATGCTAGTAGGCAAGCACTCTACCTATCACTAGGCCAAGCTCCCGGCCTGTCTTTTCATTTTTAAAATTTGGATTTAGGGGTCTGTGTGAGGAAAGTTTACCTTCCTTGTCTTATTTGCTCTCTGGCTCTCTGGTGATTTTAGGATACAGAAGAAGCCCTTTTAATGAACCTTCGGGATAGCCAAGTCCTTCAACACAAAGAGAATCTTGAATGGAATTGGAATCTTATAGGGACCATTCTTAAGGTATTGCAAATGACTTTGTTTTGATGACTTGTTTTCATTTTATTATCATTTTTATTATAGCTCCGTGTTTAGGAGTTGATAAATGTATTTACATATAACATATTATGTTTTTCTAGTGGCCAAATATAAATCTAAGAAACTATAAAGATGAACAGTTACACAGGTATGTAAAAACTATTGTGTATTTTAATTTAAGAAACTTACATTTCAATTATGCCTAATGCCTCCTGAATGTAATAATTGGCATTTTAAAGCTACATGTGTACATTTAGTTAATTAATATTCAGTAGATATATGTATAGGTAAGTAGAGTCAACACATTTGCTAATTATTTTCTGGTCACATATATTTGCTTTTAGTTTTGGGTCAAAGTCATTGAGATAAAAGTTTTTAAATTGGGGTAGTCATCAATTTTGTAGGTGCCTTAATCCTTAATGTAAAGGATATTATAAGTATATACATTTTAATCCTTAATGCAAAGGATGATATTATAATGATATACATTTTAAATATATAATTTGTGCATCGTTCACATCTTATTTTGAAAAGTTGCATTTCTTTTTACCCCTTAGCACTCTCTATTAGTAATGGTCACAGCTTATAGAACATTTCAGCTTCTCTCATATACCCAGAACATTTTACTCCTAAGTTTCAACTAGCCAGTTACCGATACTCATATCATATATATGTATATATTATTGTTATTGTAAGAGGTAATACACAGAGGGGTTACAGTTACTCAATGAGTCAGGTAATGAGTACAGTTATTTTTGAACAATATTTCCTTTCCCTTGCTCTCTCCTACTTTTTCCCTTCCATCCTCACCCACAAGATGTATAGTTCATTTCTCACATAGAGTCTAGTAAGTACCCCTATTGTATTAGTTTACGCTTTGTTTTACTTTTTCTGTGCCCCTCTTACCCTCCCAAACTTATGAAGAAGACAAAAGGAAAAGACAGTAGAAACAGCAACAACAACAAAAATCCCTTGTTTCCTTTTCTTGGAGTTTATTTTGATAAAGATTATTTTATATAATTAGATATACATAGCCATTGAGCCTTCATGATTCATCCCTATGTTCCTCCTTTGGCAGCCTTACTATGTAAATGTCGGGTATAAGCATATCATGCATATATACATATATATACATATATATACACATATATACATGCATATATGTATATATATTTTTTTAATCATTCAGTGTGTATATTTATAGATTTATAGGTACATTCTGGTTATAGCAAATTAGGGAAACCATGCAACCTATGTTTCTTTGGGTCTGGCTTATTTTCCTTTGTATAATTTTTTTTCAAGTCTCCATTTCTTTATGAATAGGGCAATATTCTGATAGAAAGGTAGAATTCCATTGTGTGCGTGTGTGTGTGTGTATTCTTGATCCACTCATCCACTGAAGGGCATATGAATTGATTGCATATCTTGGCTATGGTAAATAATTCTGCAGTGAACATGGCTGTGCTGATCACTTTAGTGTGGCCTAAGAGTGGGGATTGCTGGGTCATAAGGAAGGTCTCTAGTCTTTTGGAGAACCTCCATACTGCTTTCCAACCAGCATTTGTTTTTACTTGTTTTCTTGATAATGGCCATTCTAACTGGGGTGCAGTAGAATCACAGTATTCTTTTGATTTGCGTTTCTCTTATGGCCAGAGATGTTAAACATTTCATCATGTGTCTATTGGTCATTTTTTTATTTCTCCTGAAAAGTCTAAGTCTGTAGCCCATTTATTAATCGGGTTGTTGCATTTTTGAGGGTTTATTTTTGGGGGGGAGACTTGTTTGAGCTCTGAGTATATTTTAGATGTGAGGTCCTTGTCTAATGTATAGCTGGTAAAAATCTTTTCCCATTCTTTGGGTTTTTGGTTTTGGTTTTTTTTTTCCCCTCATTAGCTATGCCCTTTGCCATGCAGAAGCTCTTCAGTTTGATGCAGTTCCATTTATCCAGTCTTACTTTGATTTGTTGTGATTCTGGATCTACATAGGAAGTTTCTACCCATGTTCAGAAGTCCTAGTGTTAGCCAGGCTTGGATGGCTTATGCCTGCAATCCTAGCTACTCAGGACACTGAGATCTGAGATCTGATTCAAAGCCAGCCCAGGCACTGAAGTCCCTGAGACTCTTATCTCCATTTAACCACCGGAACTCCTCCTACTGTTTCCCTTACTTCTTTCTTTAATATTTTCATGGTATCCATCCTCATACTGAGTTCTTTAATTCATTTTGAATTGGTTCTGGTACAGGATCGAGCTTCAGTTTTCTACACATGAATAGCCAATTTTGCCAACACATTTAGGCAAGACAGCCTTACTTTATGTTGATCCCATTCACATTATTTTTGTTCGTCTTTCATGATTTGCAACTTAATACAGGTATCAAAATTTGAGGAATATACCAAATGTAAAAATTTACACTAAAATAAAGATGTTTAGGTACTAGCTTTTATGTTCCTTAAGAACAGAGATGATGTCCTACACTCCTGTGTTGGATTAGATTGTAGTGCATGAAATTAAAGTAAACTAAATTAAATGGATAGTTAGCACACAGTGTTGAAAGCTGCTGAAATAATACAAATTATGTTCATAAATTCATTGTGAAAGGCCCTCTTCATATTTGCTCAACTTTTATATTCTAGATATCTCTTTTACCAAAACATTTTACTGAAAAATTCTTACTCTATGAAATGTTCTTTACAGAAAGTTTTTTAAAAATGGTACAAATGTGTTTATTAAATCTCTTGTCATTGACTCTCAATGGATTAGATCCAAAATATGTATATTTTTTTAACTTTGTTGCATCCTAACATGGTTGTGTGGTCAGAATTCTTTAATAATTCTTTGGCTTCTCACTTTGTTGACACTTTTACTTGTTTGGTCTTAGGTTTGTTCGAAGGCTTCTTTATTTTTACAAACCTAGCAGTAAGTTATATGCCAATCTGGATTTGGACTTTGCTAAGTCCAAGCAGCTCACAGTTGTTGGTTGCCAGTTTACAGAATTTCTTCTTGAGTCTGAAGAGGTAAGCCCTCATTTCACAGCAACATTTTTACAATTGAATTTACTACCTGTGTTAGTCTTTTACTGCCTTCTGTTTAACTTCTATATCTAAGTAGGCATAAGCTTTATTTAGAAGCATAAGAAGTGAGTTAAGACCAAGATTTCAGTCCTTAGTCACTAGCTAATTAAAAGGATCTGTGTGACATGATTTGCTCTTCTATCAGATAGTATTGTGTTAAATGGGATTATAAATAACAGATACTCAGAGATTGATGTCTATTATTAGTAATATATTAGTTAATTGTTATTTTCTATCTGATTATAAAGTTGACTTTTCTAATTATAGGATGGGCAAGGGTACTTAGAAGATCTAGTGAAGGATATTGTTCAGTGGCTCAATGCCTCAACTGGAATGAAACCTGAAAGAAGTCTTCAAAATAATGGTTTATTGACTACCCTCAGTCAACACTACTTTTTATTTATTGGAACACTTTCTTGCCACCCTCATGGAGTCAAAATGCTGGAAAAATGCAGTGTATTTCAATGGTGAGCATCCCTAGATTCTGTGTAGCATGTCTTGGCAGGCTGGCTCAAACTTAGTTGCATCCTGCCTCTTTTTATTTTTAATGCAGTGAAATAACTAGTATTCTTTTTAGTTATTATACGTCAGTTTTTAAAATTTTTACTTTTTAGAAGATTGCTGTTCTCTTTGATGTTATATATTTTTCATTACTTTATTTCAGAAATGTGTTTTTATATTATTATATAAAGTCTGTTGAGTTGTTGGCACAGCCACACACAAAATGATAACTGTAGTGTTGGATGTGCTATATAGGTTGATCATTTTTTTTGAGATTCCTCTCTCTTCTCCCTCTTTTTCCTTTTCCCTCTCCCTCTTTACCTCCCCCCTCTATCCATATGTAGATATATCTATACACTCTCCCTTTCTCTATATATATCTTCCTTTCTCTCTCTCTGTCTCTCTAATATATATGTGTGTGTATTTACTTTAGATATATTCATTTTTAATTTGTTAAATATCTCAAGAAAGCTGGAAAAATGTTGAATTAATCAGCATAGCAATTTTAGTAATCTTAACCTTAATTACTTTCTTTTTTTTTTCAGTCTTCTTAATCTTTGCTCCTTGAAAAACCAAGATCATTTGCTAAAACTGACTGTGTCAAGTTTAGACTATAGCCGAGATGGATTAGCTAGAGTCATACTTTCCAAAATTCTGACAGCAGCTACTGATGTGAGTATACACAGTTGGCAAAACTATATTTTAAGTAACTATTTAGCTTAATACTAAGTAAAATTATAAACTCCAATAATATAATAGGTAGAAATTGGGAATACTTTAAATTTTTAGGAGAAACTGTGAGTTTATAGTACCCATATTTTTTTCTTTTTGGCCTTACTGGGTTTAAACTCGGGGCTTTATGCTTGCAGGTAAGTCCTATTTTACTACTTAAGCTACAACTTCATCCTCTTAGCTTCAGTTATCTTTCAGATAAGACTAATAGTTTATCTGCTTTTCTCTGAGCCACAATCTTCTCTTTGTGCCTCCCACATAGCTGGAATTTCAGGCATGTACCACTATATCCTGCTTGTTTGTTCAGATGGAGTTTCTCTGTCTTTTGTCTGGACTGTGAACTAGAGTACCCTAATCTCTGCCTCCCAAATATGTGAAATTACAGGGAAAAGCTACTGTGCCCAGCCAGTACACATAGTTTTTTAGGGACTGAAAGAAACAGCTTCATAGAGAGGGATATTTATATTAAGTATAAAACTATCAGTTTTATTGCTTCTGTTTTTTCCAAAGACTTGCCAAAACAAAATAAATAGGCTAGTCATAATGAAGATACTTTTTTCTAATGTATTCATTTATCTTTATAGGCCTGTAGGCTGTATGCAACAAAACATTTAAGAGTATTATTGAGAGCTAATGTTGAGTTCTTCAATAATTGGGGAATTGAGCTACTTGTGACTCAGTTACATGATAAAAACAAAACAATTTCTTCTGAAGCTTTGGATATCCTTGATGAAGCTTGTGAAGACAAGGTAAAGTTACAAATATTTTTTTAATAATGAAATAACACTGAATTTTAAAATATTAAAATTTTAATTGACAGTAATATAATTATGTAATATCAGCATTTTGAAAAATATACTGTATTTAAGCAGTTGTTCATTTTTAGGCCAATCTTCATGCTCTTATTCAGATGAAGCCAGCTTTGTCCCACCTTGGAGACAAGGGTTTACTTCTCCTCTTGAGGTAAATTTTAAGTAAATTCTCTTCTGTTTTTTCTATGACATTGTCTCTGGTAGTGTAACACAAAAGCTAGATTGCAATGCAAATTGGAAGTATTCTGAAAGAGTTTAAAGTGTAACTGTAGAAACAGATCTATTATACAATCTTGGACATCTTTTCTATAATTAAAGTCTGTTCACTGTTCTCCTTAATAGGGCTGTGTGTATGTGTCTGTATCTTTGTGTATCTGTTTAACATTTCTTTGTTTCATGCTATATTTTTTAATACAATCAGAGTCATCTGTTTGTGCAAAAATTGAAAATTTATCTTCAACTGAAATTTCAGTAAGTTTAGTTGAATGTTTTGTCTTAACTGTTATATACATTCTGTTTTTGTATATATTTTGTTTTGTCTTTTATATATGTCAACCATGTTTACCTCCTTGTTCATTTCTTATCATTCTTAATATTAAATTACAGTTGTTTTAATTTACAGATTTCTCTCCATTCCAAAAGGATTTTCCTATCTGAATGAAAGGGGTTATGTAGCAAAACAACTGGAAAAGTGGCACAAGGTAACTTCTAATTGTTTGTTTTAATTTGCAATGTTTTCATGTGGAAAATTTAGTTACAGTGGTATTTTTTATATCACTGAAATTTTAAAATTGCTGAATTTAACCATGTATCTATTAACATGAAGTAAAAATCTGTGTAATTCCCTACATATTAATACTTTTTTATTTTTGTCCATTTTAAAGTTGTCATATTTACTTTATAGTCAGCTGTTGATTTTATGTCAATTCTATTGAAACTTTACCTTCAATTGATTTTAATATTGTAATTGCCTGCTTCGTTGACTCTATTAAACCTAATTTCTTTTATTACTGGTCCCTTATACAGAATACAATTTCAAAGCAGTTCTACTTAAGCAAGTGTATTCCTGCAATTAAGCTTTTATCTTAGGATGTCATTTGTCATAAACCTGAAAATTAATTTCTTGAAGGCATACAGCTGTGTAGGTCATTGAAACTTTATATCTGTGAAGAAAGCTTTATTCTAGTAAAGACTAGAATAAATGAATGACAAGTAAAGCCAATAATGTAAATTAGACCTACATGGTAGAAGGCTTATAAGGCATATACTAACTATCATGGTAAAGATTCAGTTAATTTTATTTTTATGAGTCTCATTAGGAAATTAATTTTTTATTTAAGGAGTTGTGCAAAGAAGGTAGTATACAATAAAGCAGTTATAATTACTGTGTATCATGATCTTTCTCACCCACAAGGAGAGGGCATGAAAGCGTTTGAAGAAGTTGAATTTAAAGTTTTACTCCATTGTTTGAGCCCAAAGTGTTAATAGAAGGGAGATATATCCAGAACATCATATCATTGCTTCTGAATATGATAAAATATTTGCAATCATAAAATTCTTGCTTTGTGTTTTCATTTCTGAATATGTTCTTTTCATTTTTTCCATATTTATGCTTTAAGAGTTGGTAAGTCTTGACATGTATTTGATGAATGGCATGACACTATATAATCAGAGAAATATTATTTTCTAGGAATATAATTCCAAATATGTTGACTTAATCGAGGAACAACTTAATGAAGCACTTACTACTTACAGGAAGCCTATTGATGGTGATAACTATGTTCGTCGCAGTAACCAAAGGTATATAACCAGATAATGGAAGAACTAATTAATAGTCTTCCATATCAAAGCCATATCTCATATACTCTCTTTTATACAGTGTCATAAGAAAACTCATTACATAGAATTGATTGCTCAAAAATTTCATTCAAGTATGTAGCATGCTGAATACCAGAATTTAGATATATTCATGTTCTCTCACCTTGGCCTACTTTCCTGTGCTCAGCTTTCCTACCAATACTTTGAAACCTGATAAACTATCATTTTTCTAGAAAAATCTGCATGCCTTCTTACTTCCATTTATTTATTTATTTTGGGGGGGGCAGAGGTCATGGGGCTCTAACTCTGGGCCTGGGTGCTGTCTCTGAGCTCTTCCGCTCAAGGCTACTGACATACCCCTGGGCTTGGGAGCTGTCCCTGAGCTCTTCAGCTCCAGGCTATTACCCTACTCTTAAGCCACAGCCCCATTTCCTATTTTTTCAAGAATAATTGGAGATAAGAGTCTCAAGGTTTTGTAGTGCCTAGGCTGGCTTTGAACCAATATTCTCAGATCTCAGCCTCCTGAGTAGCTAGGATTACAGGTATGAGCCGCTGCACCAGGCTTCCATTTATTTTTATTTTGGGGAACTGTATCTAATTTAATTCACTCTGTACATTAATAGCTATTTGTTTTAATTAGCATATTTATAAAGTGTCTCTGTTACTTTATTCTAATAGATTACAGCGTCCTCATGTTTACCTTCCTGTACACCTTTATGGACAACTGGTACATCACAAAACTGGCTGCCATTTACTGGAAGTACAGGTAAAAAAACATTACTCACTTGTTTTAAATCCTGATAATAATTAACAACCTTAATGTTGTTAAAATGCATATTTGCGAAAAAAAAAAAAACTGAACCAGTATAAAGTCAGTGGCATGATTACTTTTTTCTTTTTATTGGCAGCATTGATGATTTGGTGCTCAAGTTCCTATGCTTGCTAGTCAGTCTTCTCTGCTACTTAAGCCATACCCCAGCCCATTTTATTGCTTTCATTAGTTTTCAAATAGGGCCTTTAATTTTTGCCTGAAGTTAGTCTTCGACTATAATATATATATATATATATATATATATATATATACACACATATAATTTTAATTTTTTTTTTTTTGCCAGTCCTGGTCTTGAGTTCAGGACCTGAGCATTATCCTTGGGTTTTTCTCAAGGCTAGAACCCTACCACTTTGAGTCACAGCACCATTTCTGGCATTTTTCTATGTATGTGGTACCGAGGAATTGAACCCAGGTCCTTGTGCATGCTAGGCAAACACTCTACCACTAGGCCAAACTCCCAGCCCAACCCTTTGACTATAATCTTATTTATGCTTTGTGATATAGCTAAGAGTATTGATATATTCTACTACTATGTTTAGCTTTTTTGTTGAGATGGAGTCACATTACTTTTTTGCCTGAACTAGCCTTGATCCATGATCCATGATCCTCCTGGCTTCCACCTTCCATAATTACTGTAAATTTATCTATCTTAGGCAGTCTATGTTTATCATCTTTAGATACTATTATTTGCTTGTTGTATTTTTCCTGACTTGTGTGAGACCTTTTAAATAATTACTTTTTTTTTTTTTTTTTTTTTAAGCAGTCCTGGGTTGGAACTCAGAGCCTGGGCACTGTCCTTGGACACTTTTCTAGGGCTTGCTGCTTGAGCCACAGCACCACTTCTGGCTCTTTCTGTGTATGTGGTACCAAGGAATTGAACCAGGGCTTCATGTATGCTAGACAAGCACGCTAACACTAGGCTATGCTCCCTGCCCTAGTTTTTTTGTTGTTGTTTTGTTTTTTAGATTAAGCAACCTAGAAAAAAATCTTTGTAGTTTGTTAGCCCAATTAAAATCTCCTTAACTACTGGGAAACTAAATTTGTTTCTTTCTCTCACTTGGATAATTAAACAACCTGGTATAGATTTTGTCATCCTCAGGAAACAAAATGAAACTTGTTGCATGTGAAAACCTTTTGTTATTCTATGTTAAATTGGTTACCTCCCTGCCACTCCTACCACACAGCAATAGTACTCTACCACATAAGCTGTGCCATAGCTCTCATATCCTTTATAAAATGTAAAGGGCATAGACATTCAGTTCTTTGAATAAAATATGTACACTTAATTTGACTGACTCTCAGCTTTCCTTTTTTTGTTTTTCTTTTTTTTAAATTTTTTTTGTGGGCCATGGGGCTTGAACTTGGCCTGTGCCCTGTCCCTGAGCTCTTCAGCTCAAGGCTCCTGCCCTACCCCTGGACCTGGGAGTTGTCCCTGGGCTCTTAAGCTCAAGGCTATAACCCTAACCTTGAGCCAAATCCCACTCCCGTTTTCTAGAGGAACTCTAATTGCAGATAAGAGTTTCAGGTGCTTTGTGCCTAGGCTAGCTTTGAACCTTGATTCTCAGATCTCAGCCTCCGGAGTAAGCTTAGGATTACAGGTAGGAGCCACCAGGGCTGGCTTTTAGCTAGGTGTTTTCAGTAAATATAACCTTTGTCTAACCCAAGAAATGACTATTTAGGGTGTGGCTGAAGTAGCTTGAGTACCTGCCTAGTAATTGAAGGTCTGAGTTCAAATCCCAATACTGCCAAAAACATAAAAATAATTATAGAAATTGTGTTTGTATCTACATGTGCATGTGTGTGTGTGTTCATGTGTGCCTATGCATGAGTAATACTTATCTAGTAATTTAGTCCTGTTTTGGTTTCTGTTTGAGACAGACAGTCTTGCTATGTAACACAGCCCTACCCCCCAGCTGACCTGACTTGGGCAGTCTCTATTTGTGTCACAGTTCACCACAGGAGCCCAGAATTTTGCATAAATGTTATTTATTGTTTCATGTGTTCTTTTGTTGTATGTGTAAAGACTGTTGAGGACATAAAATTAACTCCCAACGTTAAATGAATTGCTCAGTGTCACTACTGAGCAATCCAATCATACTGTTGCAGCATGGTTCAATCCAAAATCCAAAATCCTGGCTAGTTAGCTCAGTTAGTTAAAGCATGGTGCTAAATCCAAATACTATTTCTATTCAAAAGGAATAAATTAAGACCTTTTTTTTGGGATGAAGGGGGTATTCAGTTGTGGGGCCTGAGCTCTGGGCCTGGATGCAGTCCCTGAGCTCTTTAGCCCAAGGCTAGCACTCTTACCATTCTACTTCCGAGTACCAGTTACCTTGCCAAATACTTTATATGTAATTATTAAATCATGCAACCTTATGAGCTAGGTGCTATTATTACTGGGGAGATTAAAATGTTAGCTAACTTTGGGAATGGTTAAGTAGCTTTCTTAAGACCATACTTAAATGATAAAGCTAGAATATGAGTTTAGAACCTATGAACAATATGGACTTCTAAGAAATTTTACATAGCATTATTGTAAAAACCTTTTTAATATATAAAAATGACTACCAGCAAATCTTAAACAGGTTTAATGATATAGTAAGGCAATGCATTAAAAGCATACTATACTGGTACTTACATAATTTTTTTTCTTTCTCCAGAATATTGTTTCAGAACTATGTTACAATGTCCGTATGCCGGATTTGGATAAGTGGGAAGAAATTAAAAAACTGAAAGCATCTCTTTGGGCCTTGGTTTGTAATAAACACTTCCGTAAGATCTTCGCAATTTTTAGAATATTTTTTTATTTGTATCTTTTAATATTAAATAAATAAAAAATAATTTTTGGAACTTGTTCTTAGGTTAATATTCTAAGACTCAAGATTGTTCCTGCCAACTCAAATGCTTTTTTATGCTAAAGAAATAGATAATTACTGTTGGTGTTTATGGCATTCATTTTCTTGCTGAAACAAATAAGAACATTAACTTCTAACATTTGAGAATTTGTTTGTTTGCTTTTTGGTGCTCGTCCTGGGGCTTGAACACAGGGCCTGGGTTCTGTACCTGTACTTTTTTTGCTCAAGACTAGTATTCTAACACTTGAGCCACAGCTCCACTTCTGTCATTTTTAGTGGTTAATTAGAGCTGAGAGTCTCACAGACTTTACCTACACAAGTTGGCTTTAAACTTCAATCCTCAGATCTCAGCCTTCTGAGTAGCTAGGATTATAGACATGATGTATCAGGTACCGGTCCTCAAGATTTTTCTTTTTTTTTTAATATATTTTTTATTGTAATTAATAAAAGGGTTACATGATATTTGCCAGATAGAAGGTGCATTAATTCACATACATTGATACCCTTTCACATGTCTTGGTACCCATTACCCTCCCCCTACCCCCCAAGATTTTTCTTTTGTAGATGGGTTTAAATTTCACTCTTGGTAGATTTTCAGATCTCTTAAGGGCTCTTCTTGTAGTTATGACATGTATGTTCTTCTTTCAGGGAAACATTGGCTCATCCAATTGGGGTCTCAATTTGCTACAGGAAGAAAATGTGATTCCAGATATACTAAAACTGGCAAAACAATGTGAAGTTCTTTCAATCAGAGGGTATGTCATTTACCCTAGAAATACTTTTAATGTGCAAATTATTATTATTAGTAGTAGTAGTAGTAATATTGTGTGATTCTAACTCTTAACTCACTACAAATTCTAAGGATGAACGATTTTTAAATATATTAATGCTTATTTCTGCCTTTTTTTTTTGGTAGGGGTACTAGGTCTTGAACTCAAGGTCCTGAACACTTTGTATTCGTATTGGAGCATGATACCCTTGAGATATGCCTCTGACTATGTTTGTTACTGGTTATTTTTAGAATAGGGTCTTATTCCACTGCCTGAGTTGCCATTCGCCTACGTTAGGCTTCCTGTCACTTCTAGGATCACAGGAGCTTGCAAGCGTGTCCAGCTGTAGAGGTAGAGTCCTGTGGACATTTTCTGCTCTGAGCTGGCCTGCAACCAAATCTTCCCAAGTTTGGCATAGCAGATTCATGCCACTGCTCCCAACTAAGGATTGAGAAGGGAATCTCACACTTTCACCTAGGCCCGCTTCAAGCTGTAACTCCTATTTTTAGCCTTTCAAGCAGCTAGGACTATAGATGTCAGCCACCAGCATCCAACCATCATCTTGTTTTTATTATTATATAGAAGTTAATATTTCAGCTATTAGTTCAGTAATTGAATCCATGTATTCCAGATTTATCCCCTTCCTTCCTTCCTTCCGTCTCCCCCTCCTTTTTTTTTTTTTTTTAACCAGTCCTGGGCTTGAGCTCAGGGCCTGAGCATTGTCCTTGGACTTTCTCAAGGCTTGAGCCTCAGCACCACTTCTGTCTTTTTTTCTATGTATGCGGTACCAAGAAATTGAACCGGGGTCTTCATGCATGCCAGGAAAGCCAAGCACTCTACCACTAGGCCAAACTCCTGGCCCCCTTTATTTTTTTTCTTCTTCAATTTTTTGGCCAGGGGCTTGGACTTTGGGCGCTGCTCTGAGCTCCTTTTACTCAAGGCTAACACTCTTACCATTTGAACCACAGCACCACTTGTGGTAGAAATAGAGTATCATAAACTTTTCTGCCTAGGCTGGCTTTGAACTGCAATCCTCAGATCTCATCCTCCTGAGTAGCTAGGATTACAGGTGTGAGCCACTGGTGCACGGCAAAAAGCTAATATTTTCATGAAATTATATCATATTAATTTTGTGGTAATTATTATTTTATTAGAACAATTTGTATGATTTTTGTTGTTGTAGTTTATTCCTAACTGGAATTACTTTTTTACAAATTAAATACTTTTAATGACTTTATAAAATAGTCAAGTTATATATAGATTATAGAGAGAGATTACTTTAAGAAATCTAATCTTGTAATTACTAAACTTATTGTTTATATACAGGACCTGTGTATATGTACTTGGACTCATAGCTAAAACCAAACAAGGCTGTGATATTTTAAAATGCCACAACTGGGATGCTGTGAGACATAGTCGCAGACATCTCTGGCCAGTGGTTCCAGATGATGTGGACCAACTCTGTAATGAACTCTCATCCATCCCCAGCACTCTGAGTTTGAATTCAGAGTCAACCAGCTCTAGACATAATAGTGAAAGTGAATCGGCACCATCAAGTGAGTATTGGGATAGGTTCATATAGTTAGCCATTGTTGGCAGGTATATTTTTACTTCAGAACCTATTTGTTGTATTTCTCATGTACATGGATATATACTTTCATTTATATATATATTATCCCTTAGTAAGTCTAAGTACTGATTTGGCAGTAATAGCTTCTTAAAAGATGCATGTCTTCACAACACCCAAGTGTAGCTACCATATAGTATTCTCACCTCATGTTTTCCAAAAGAGATCTAACAAGTATTTATTTTCTTCATTTACATAATATTTGTACTCATTTTTAGATATGGAGATTGTTGAACAAAAATATATTTTCTAAGAGATTATTTATATCTTCAGTTTTAAGTATAACAATGATTAATTGATTGATTGATTTATTGCTGGTCCTGGAGCTTGAACTCAGGGCATGGGTGGTATTCTTGAACTTCTCTTCCTTAAGGCTAGCACCTAGCCACTTGAGCCACAGCAACACTTTAGGCTTTTTGGTGGTTAATTGAAGATAAGAATCTCACAAACTTTTCACTGTGGTCCTCAGATCTCAGTCTCCTGAGTAGCTAGGATTATAAACCTGAGCCATAGACACCTGGCTAGCAATCAGTTTTAAAGTAGTGGAGTAATGGGAAGTGTAAGCCAGTGGGAGAGCTTGTATCTGTTATGTGTAAGAACCTAGGCTCAATTTCCAACATCAGAGAAGTAAAATACTAGAATCTTGAAACATAGTAAGTATATCATAAACAAATTATACGTAAAATAGTTTATGATTACATGCACTGTGCTAAGGTATTGTCAGATATACGGAGTTTAAAACCTGATTCTTTTTTTTTTTTTTTTTGCCAGTCCTGGGCTTGGGCTCAGGGCCTGAGCACTGTCCTTGGACTTTCTCAAGGCTAGCACTCTACCACTTGAGCCTCAGCACCACTTCCGGCTTTTTGCTATGTATATGGTACCGAGGAATCGAACCCGGGTCTTCAAGCATGCTAGGCAAGCACTCTACCACTAGGCCAAACTCCCGGCCCAAAACCTGATTCTTTAAAAAAAACAAAACAACAACAACAAAAAAAACTGGTTCTTTAAGACCATAATACAAACTGGTTGGAACACTTACATAATACTGGAATGAGAACCTGGAGTTCAGTGTTAGCCTGGAGTAGTGAGACACTGTCTCAAAAAAAAAAAAAAAATCGAAGTAGACTGTGCAAATATATCTAACATGTCAAACAAATCTCAGCAAATCTAAGAAGCTTTGAATTATGAAACACTACATATTAAAAGTACTGCATACCCCTGGTGACAAAATACACTTTAACCGGTCTTTAGAGTGATTCAGAATGACAAAGCACGTCACAGAACTGACAAACACATTGCAATATGAAAATTCATTTTGAATTTTGCTTTGCTTTCTTTTGAAATATGTTAAGTATTTATAATTATTTAACATGGAAGGTAAAAAGTGCATAAAATACTACACAGGTCATTAGACTATTAATCTTTCCAGTCTGTATGCACCGAGTAGACAAGATTTTAGCTAAATATAAATGTCTAGCTATAATTCAGTTCTTACTGCTTTTATGACATAAATAATCTACCAAGAGTTTGTAATCAACTAAGTGAGTATATATATACTCAAGTCTCCTTTTTCTTTTAAATTCACTCTGAATATTTGGAAAATTAAAAGCAGTTATATAAACTATACCACATATATAAACCATACCATACTGAGTCTTATAGTATTTCTTTGGAAGTAACAGGAGATCTCCTAGTGTCATAATCTTAACCTTTATTCATATCTAGTCTCTAGATTCCAAGGGAACATTTTTATGTACCCTTTAGCTTTTAATTCCCACCCCCCCCCCGATGACTTTTTAAACGCATTTTTTTTTGTAAAATTTTTTCCCTGAAATGGGATGCCATTAATAGTTGTTATGAATTCTTCATGTGCTTTAACTAATAGACCCTTCTGTCATAGGTATGTTTATAATGGAAGATGACCGATTCGGCAGCAGCTCTACTAGTACATTTTTCCTTGACATCAATGAAGATGCAGAGCCAGCGTTTTTTGACCGACCTGGATCCCTAAAGGATAAAAATTCATTTCCTTTTTTCAATTCTAGTAAGCTTGTGAAGAATCGGATCTTAAACTCACTTACTTTGCCTAATAAAAAGCATCGTAGTAGCAGTGATCCAAAAGGAGGAAAGCTGTCATCTGAAAGTAAGACAAGCAACAGACGGATTAGAACACTTACGGAACCCAGTGTTGACTTCAATCACAGTGATGATTTCACACCTATCTCCACAGTACAGAAAACGTTGCAACTAGAAACTTCATTTGTTGGGAATAAGCACACTGAAGACACTGGTAGTACTCCGAGCATTGGAGAGAATGACTTAAAATTCAACAAGAGCTTTGGTGCAGAGAATCACAGAGAAAACACAAGCCGAGAAAGGCTAGTTGTAGAAAGTTCAACAAGCTCACATATGAAGATACGTAGCCAAAGTTTTAATACAGATACTACAACAAGCGGCATAAGTTCAATGAGTTCAAGTCCTTCTCGAGAGACAGTAGGTGTAGATGGAACAACTATGGATACAGACTGTGGAAGTATGAGTACTGTGGTAAGTACTAAAACTGTTAAGACAAGCCAGTACTTGACACCACAGTCTAACCATCTGTCTCTCTCCAAATCAAACTCCGTGTCCCTGGTACCTCCAGGTTCTTCTCATACACTTCCCAGAAGAGCACAGTCCCTTAAGGCACCCTCTATTGCTACGATTAAAAGTCTAGCAGATTGTAATTTTAGTTATACAAGTTCTAGAGATGCCTTTGGCTATGCTACATTGAAAAGATTACAGCAGCAGAGAATGCATCCATCTTTATCTCACTCGGAAGCATTGGCATCTCCCGCAAAAGACGTGCTGTTTACTGATACCATCACCATGAAGGCCAGCAGCTTTGAGTCCAGATTAACACCGAGCAGGTGAGCAAAAACATTTAAAAATGAACAATAATCATTGCGTTTTCACAGACTTAAATGTAATCGTAAGTCAGGTTTGACACTGCATAAGAACTGACCTAGAACTGGGGAGCATGGCTCGGGATAGAGCATCTGCCTAACAAACCCATTAGTCCCTACGTTCACACTCCAGTAGTGCCAAAACAATAAAATAAGAACTGACCTAATATAATTGCTTACTATAGTAGCCTATTAGCTCCTTGTTACCCGATATGATTTGAAATGGATTCTTGCAGCTGCGAGGGGGGAAAATAAAACTCCATTAGACCTTAAAAATAAACACTTGCTTTTCAAGGACACATAAGTCACAAAGCTTTTTTTTTATTTATTTCTCGCTTCTGCAAGGATCGATTTTAAAAAGAAGCATGTCGGGGGGATCAGGAGCTTAAGACCTACAATAACAAACAACCTTTTCAGGTAGGTCAATTTAAGACTCCAAAAGTTGACCTCTTTTTATTTTTTTAATAACTGAAATCTTCAGTTAAATTATTTTAGCTTTCACTACATAAAATTAACCAGGGGCCTATAAACACTGAGTGAATTAACTATTTGGTCCTCAGGACTCAGCAGAGACCTCTAAACCATACTTACATTTTATCAAACTGTTCAGAGAGAACAGTTTCAGTTTTACCTTTAAGAGAAATACAGTGTAAGTCCAAACATCAATGGCTCACACCTGTAATCCTAGCTTCTTGGGAAGATGAGATCAGGATTGTGGTTCAAAGCTGGCAGGAAAGTCTGTGAGACTCTTGATCTGTCCAGTTAACCACTGAAATGCCAAAAGATGAGATGTAGCTCAGACCCTGAGTTCAAGCCTGACACACACATGCACACACACACATGCACGCACGCACACACACGCGCGCTCTCTCTCTCTCTCTCTCTCTCTCTCTCTCTCTCTCTCTCTCTCTCTCTCACACACACACACACACACACACACACACACACACACACACACATTCAGTATTGTTTGTTGTTAGGACAAATGCTTCAGAAAAACTTCCCTCAGTTTTTAAGCTACTTGTTTTTGTTTAAATGTATTATATGTTAAATATTTGCAATAATGTCTAGCTCATAGTACTCTATAAAAACTAGTATTAGCTGGGTATTGGTGCTTCACACCTGTAATTCTAGTTACTCAGGAGGCTGAGATCTTTATGTAGCAATCCAAAGCCAGCCCAGGCAGGAAAATCTGTGAGATTGATTCTTAACTTCCAAGCAAGAAGTAGAGCTGTGGCTCAGATGATGGAACACCAGTTTTTTGTTTTTTGTTTTTTTCTTTTGTGGGTCATGGGGGCTTGAACTTTGGGCCAAGGTGCTGTCCCTGCACTCTTCAGCTCAAGGCTACCACCCTACCCTTCGGCCTGGGTGCTGTCCCTGAGCTCTTTAGCTCAAGGCTATTGCCCTACCCTTGAGCCACAGCACTACTTCACATTTTCTAGAGATTAATTGGCGATAAGAGTCTCAGGCTTTGTAGTGCTGGGGCTCGCTTTGAATCTTGATCCTCAGATCTCAGCCTCCTGAGTAGTTAAGATTATAGGCATGAGCCACTGCTCCCTCCCAGCTCCAGAACACCAGCTCTGAGCAGAAAAGACACAATCCCCAGGCCCAGCCCCATTACTGGCACACATACTTGTACATAATTGTTACTCTTGTTATCGTTGTTAGTAAAAGTCATCTGTCTCTTGCATGCAATTCATATTATGAAGCAGTCTTATTTGAATAATGATACATTCGTTGAGGGGAGGTACTGACATCAGATACTGAATTTTATCTTGTCTTGTAGAATTTAATAAATGATGGTTTAATGCATGACCTACCTAGAACTCCCTGGCCTTGACTCCCTCTCCAATCCAGAGCAAAGGCAACATCCTGAGTTATAAATCTATGCAGTATACCTCATGAATTTGCCATTTGGGGACTATTTATATATAGCTCATGTAATAGAAATTAGGTAGGGGGCCAGTGCTGATACTAGTACTTTTTAAGTAGAAAAAGGCATCCCTTTTTATGACAGGAAAAGAACACAGTACATAGACTTGATGTAAATGGAGCTATATTGATTACCTTCCTTTCCAATTTCAATCTAGTATTTCCCCCCAGTCTAATAATTCTAGAAGAGATTTATCAAATCAGTGAAATGTAATAGTAACAGTAATCACTGACCTCTTTTTACAAAATTCAGAAATTTCTGTCAAGTAGGAAATTAGGAATTATTTTGCTATGGTAATTGTAATAGCTATTACTTATGTGTTTTGTGAAATAATTCATTGATTTGGTATCACGGTAATTAAAGAAATTTTAACACACCTGCTTTCCCAAATAGTAATATTAATAGAAATATGAAACTGAATAGTTTTGTACCTATAAAGCAAATACCAAGTAAATGTTTTAGCCATATCTATTACATGACTTAATATGACAGTTGTGTATTTTATGGAAATATCAATATACAGTATTTGTTGTGGAATTGTTAGTGACAAGTGTTTTGTAAAAATAGTACCTCATGAAAAGGGTATCTCTTGTAATATTTATAAATGATGTCCTTTTATTCCCTGTTACATAATCGTATCTGATAAAATTTGTGTTGAAAATGAGGATGTTAAAAGAATTCATACTCAAAGAATAAATAATTGCTTTTTTTTCCTAACTGTAATAGACATATCTTGAGCTCTGTAATAGCAAGTCTAGTAGTTTCAAGTGACCAAAAAGATAGTCCTTCAATTATACCCCTTTTTCTAGGTTTCTATTTACAGATGTTGAAGTTTTCTAATTCCTGGACTTTTCTCCTTTACCCTGGGATATCTTAACAATAGGGTTTTTTTTGTTGTTGTTGTTTTGTTTTTTTTTTTTTTTTTTTGTAACATTCAACATTTTGTATGTTGCTATAGCAGCTAATATTTCAAAGTGTGCATATAATCCCAGTAAACAATTTGACTGTTTAGTATTTGGTTAGCTACTTTTTAAAAGGTAGGAATAGAAATCACCTTTTAAGTATAATTAATATTACATATCAAAAGACTTAATGTGATTTTCTGTGGCTTTATAGGTTTATGAAAGCTTTAAGTTATGCATCATTAGATAAAGAAGATTTATTAAGTCCTATAAATCAAAGTACTCTCCAGCGATCCTCCTCGGTTAGATCCATGGTGTCCAGTGCTACATATGGTGGCTCAGATGACTACATCGGCCTTGCCCTTCCAGTAGATATCAATGACATATTTCAGGTATATAGCGCAAATTTCATTATTTTCTTCTGATTGTGTTTTTTCGTAACTGTATTGGAAATTATACCTTAGAGCAAAAGCAAATTATGGGGAAGATAATTTTAAGGCAATTTTGTCTAAAGAAATTTTAAGATGAAAATTTGCCTTTTCAATTATACTCTTTAGTCATTTCTTATAGATTCTTAACATTAATACATCAAGGTCAGCCAGGCGTGGTGGCTCATGCCTGTAATCCTAGCTATTCAGGAGGCTGAGCATCTGAGGATCAAGGTTCAAAGCCAGCCAGGGCACAGAAGACTGAGACTCTTATCTCCAATTAGAGTTTCTGTAGAAAACTGGAAGTGGGGCTTGGCTCAGTAGCCTTAAGCTGAAAAGCCTGAGGGACCATACCCAGGCTGAGTTCAAGCTCCATGACCCACAAGAAAAAAGAAAAAAAAAACCTCAAGGCTCTAGAACATCAACCTTTCTTTTATACTAAATTGGCCTCTTGTTTGATGTTAATTCTCAGTGAAAAAAAAAATATTTACTGACCTTGTTTTTCCATCTTTGGTCCTCTCTTTCCATCCAGAGCAATCGTATCTGATGTCCAATTATATAAACTGATCCTAACCCTGGAGATACCTACAAATGTTTACATGGTATTTTAGTACTGATAAATGGACATTTGCTCAAAGGGCTAAATTCTTCCCCCCAATACTACAAGCTTGTTGACAAGCACTGTACCACTTGGCGCTGTGTCTCTATCCTTTTACTTTGATTTTGAGAGAGGACCTCACTTACTGCTTTTGCCTGGCTAGTTGTACGTTTCAGTCTTCCTCCCCCTCCTGAGTAGCTGAGGTTTCAAGCATATACCATCATCTCAATGTCAATAGCATTTTAAATTTAATAAAACACCTGTTCTGAAAAAATCTAGTTAGCTCACTAAAAATATGCTAAAGGTTATTCTTTTGTCTTGTTTGGGCAATCTTTCCTTCTCTAATAAACTTTTCGTTGTACATTCATAATAATACACAGCAAGTAAATTTTAATTATATTTCACTTAATTTTCTTAATATTCACAAAGTAGACTTTTTATACCAATACTAATGATTCATATCTATTTTAGGTAAAGGATATTCCTTATTTTCAAACAAAAAACCTACCTCCACGTGATGATCCAGGTACAAGAGTGTTTGCCCATGATTCAGCAGGTAATAAATGCATGTTCTTCATTGTTAGGAGACTACTTATTAAATTGAAAGCGAAAAGTTCTTATTTATAGAATGACATTAAATGTTCAGGTATATATACTTTTGGGTCAATTAAAAAATATATACCAATGCTGTGTCGTGGTTCCAGTGGAGAGCACCTGTCTAGCAAGCACAAGGCCTTGATTTCAGACTTTGATACTGACAAAATATTAGACAAAGTAACCAAGACAAAATTAAACGCTTATTTGATTTCATTTATATTTGAGACAGGTTCTCAATATTAGGTCTGTAACTACAGGCTGTGCTATGGGCTTGTTTGTAACTCACAATTATTTTGCCTCAGCTGCCCAATCCTGGGCCTGTACCAACCAACAAATCTGGCATCCACGGCTGTTTTTTTGTTTTTGGTTTTCTTTTTTTCTTTTGGAGGGTGGAGACTGTTCATTTGTTTTTTGTTTTTTTAAAATAAGGACTTAAAAGTGTTAGTTCAACAAAGTACCTGGCTTTTCCATATTTTCTTTTTTAAAAGTGGCTCATGTAGTTCATGTTTTACACGAATCTTCATAAATTCAAGAAACATCTATTTAGGAGTCATAATTTTGATTTTAAAATTTTTATAGTTAGATCATTTCTTGTGTTCAGGCACTTCTGAGGATAATTGAGCTGATATACTACATTTTGTATTTAAAACATATTTAAAACTCATTAAAGGAAAATAAATAAATGTTCTGATTACAGAACATTTGTTATAATTTATAACAAATTTTTCCCAGTTAAAATCGCATGTTAAATTATAAAAAGAATTTAGATCTTGTCTAAGTTTCCTCCTTAAAATCTCCATGCAGTTTAAGGAACTTACAGAAGGTATTGTTGGTACTATCTCATCTGACTGTTTTATATTTTCTTACATATAGGTCTCCCATCTGGACCTGGAGGTCTTGTAAAAAACTCATTTCACTTGCTACGACAACAGATGAGTCTTACGGAAATAATGAATTCAATCCATTCAGATGCACCTCTATTTTTAGAAAGTACAGAAGATACTGGGCTACAGGAGCATACAGATGATAACTGTCTTTATTGTGTCTGTATTGAAATTCTGGGTTTCCAGCCCAGTAACCAACTAAGTGCAATATGTAGTCATTCAGGTCAGTGATTTTGTCCTTTGAGATGAAGCCACCTGCGTTTGAATCTGCTCCTGTCAGTCACAAGTCAGCTGTCAGCCTTCTTGATCATTCCTTCT
Organism: Megascapheus bottae; assembly: GCF_031878675.1. Taxonomy (NCBI): domain Eukaryota; kingdom Metazoa; phylum Chordata; class Mammalia; order Rodentia; family Geomyidae; genus Megascapheus; species Megascapheus bottae. The sequence continues at coordinate 63,189,728 of NC_143512.1, forward strand.
TACTCCATACTTACTATTTCATAACTACTGAGCATCTCCCACCTAGAGTATTTTTGTATTTCAACCTTTTATAGGGATTTTCTCCAATCCATCCTTCATACTCTTGACCAACGTTTATCTATTTCTAAGTCTTTACTGACAGTTTATGTGCAGCACACAAGACTTTGTGGTTAACCTAATGGTGTTTTTCATCATGTTTTCTCTCCTATAATTGACACACCATTACTGACTGACTGACTAACTACTAGAATGTGCTTTCCCCACTGTCCTTTTCCTACCCTTTTCCCATCTTCACACAGAACCAAGTTCATTACACACATGCTCATGGTTTATCTGAAAGTCCACCTCACCCTGAGTGCCAAACACTTTATAGATTTTATATTTCTAATATCTACCTATGTAGTAGGCTCTCTGTATATATCTGAGAGCATATAATTGTATGGGTGTATATACACACATATCATGATTGACCTTTTTTTTTTTGGCCAGTCCTGTGCTTGAGCTCAGGGCCTGAGCACTGTCCTTGGACTTTCTCAAGGTTAGAACTCTACCACTTGAGCCTCAGCACCATTTCTGGCTTTTTTCTGTATATGTGGTACTGAGGAATCGAACCCCGGTCTTTGTGCATGCTAGGCAAGCACTCTACCTATTAGGCCAAACTCCCAGCCCCTGATTGACCTTTTTTTATATGAATCAATAACAGTTACACATAATCAGTTCCAAATTAACTCAAATGTACTTCAGGTGTTCTCAAATGTATATTCTTTCTTAATGAATTTTACATAGATAACCTAGTTTACAGGGAAACCTAGTGATGATTAGATTTCACTGGCTCTTCTAGATTGCTTCTTTCTAGTTCAGCGCTTCCCAGGTCATTGGCTTGTGCGTACTAGTGTGTTGCAGATAGCTTGAAGTTAAGCAGCTCCATCAGTCTTCTCCTGGACCCAGTGAAGCCTGAGTTGGATAGATCCTGTGACTAGGAACTTCACATTGTAAATTACCCTATCGGTCCTGACATGGTACAATTATTTCATTTTCCCTTATTTATAAGTTTTTTCTGAGACTGAGGACGTGTTAGATTTTTTTCACATAGTAGAAAAGACATTTTTAAACCATTTGGCTATATTATTTATTTTCTAGTTCCAATAAGTTCTTTTTCATTTACTTGTTCCATAGCTATATATGAAACACTAGTAAGCTTTGCTACACTAGTCTTTACTTAATTATGAAATATATGTGGGATTAGCCCTGAAATTACCCAGCCAAAGAACAATCACAGCTAGTCTTAAGCCATTTGTTGTGTGTCACAGGGAGTGATCTAGCAAGTATTACAAGGGTGGGGACTAATGAAACATTTGCCACAGTCTGAAACCCTTTCCTTGACAGAGCCACCTTCCACCCGAAGTTTGGTTTCTAGCAATGCCAACTATTAGATGGAGGAACATGGTCAGAACATCTTTTAATTTGGAAAGTGTAATGTACCCATTGATAATCATTTTGTAGCAGGGATACTAATTGAACTTTTAAATAAAGTCATGCACAAGTCAAATGTTAGCTTTTCAAAATTAACTATGATAACATTTCTGTTGGGTCCAATGTATGTATACTACCACATTTGCTGTACTATATACTTAACCAACTTATAATGAGAAATCTTTCAAATGTTTTGGATTACTTAGTATGAGACTTGACTAGGAAAAAATAGCCAAATATAAAATGTTATAGCCCCACAACTGACAAAAAAAGAAAAAAAATAGTAGCATCAGTTTGAAGGTCAAGATTATTAAGATGAAAACTATTGTGAGAGGAGCCAAAAGAGACAGTGATGGATTTCACATTCTGTTGGCTATAGGATTAAATGTTTCATTTAAAATTTATGTGAAAGACAAGTGTACATAAAGTCTATACAGATGATGATGTTGGGGAAAGATGAAGTGGAACCCTATTCTCGTTGCCCAAGTGCCCAAGTCATAAACTTTGTGGAGACCCCAGGAAATTAAAAAAAAAAGAAATCAGAGTAATGAACTTTGGGAGCAAAGACACTTAGGTTCAAAGCCAGCACATTCTTGCTAAGATGTTTCATCTTGTACAATCTGCCTAATGTTACTGAGCTATAATTTTATCTTTAGATTAAGTCCAGAGATAATCACACCATCTAGTATTAAGCCTATAGTAAATAGCAGTTTATCGTATGTTGTGAATAATTATTATATAATTATTCTACCCTAAATATGATTATCATATTCCTAAACAAAATATCCTTGTTCTCTTCCTTTTACATCTTTTACTACTCAATACAGTTGGTTGGTAACTAGGTTTATAAAATACAGAAATAGGTTTTGTTAGCTAAGTAAGGCCTGTAATTGTAGCTGCTCAGAAGACAGAGATCTGAGAATTGCAGTTCAGAGCCAGCCTAGGCAGAAAAATCCATGAAATTCTTTTTTTTTTTTTTTTGCCAGTCCTGGGCTCGAGCCTGGACACTGTCCTTGGACTTCTCTCAAGGCTAGAGCTCTGCCCCTTGAGCCTCAGCACCACTTCCAGCTTTTTTCCATGTATGTGGAACCAAACCTGGGTCTTTGTGCATGCTAGGCAGGTACTCTACCACTAGGCCAAACTTGAGGCCCCAAATCCATGAGATTCTTATCTTCAGTTAACCAGAAAACAGAAATGGAACTATTAATCAAGTAGTAGATCAGCAGCATAAGCAAGATAGCTAGCTAACCAAAAGCCTTTCTTATAAAAATGATTAATTTCTATAATTTCTGTGTTTAATCACTCAACATTTCTCATAAACTGTTTTGTGACATGACTTTCTAGTAAAAGAAAAAATAGCTTTTGATTTATTTTTTTTGAGTTGAACTAGATAGATGTTTGATAATTCATTTGGTTTTGCTTGCAAGTGCTTGTACTTTCATAGGGCCATTTAACTGAAATAAGCCTTATCTTGCACTACAGGGAATAAAGAATGCAGTCCAAGTATTTTGTTTAGGGTATAAGCTGTGCTAAACCTCTTTCATCCATTTATAATTTAAAGATAAAATAAGGCTAAGCTTCAGAGAGGAAACAGACAAAGCAAACTGGCATAAACCAGCAACCTTTTTAAGTAAACCCATTTAACTTAGGACTAAAATGCTTTATCCAAATTAACAGTAACCTGGAAATAAAATATCTCCAGTGAAGTGTGTCTAAACTTCATTGCATGGAATTTTTCTTAATAGAGGATGGAATTTAATAGTCTGAACCTGGTGTGCATTTTCCTTCAACTGAATAGGTGCACATCTCCACCAGTAAGAACAGTAGGTCAGCCCGCTGTTCCTTTCCCCTGTTCTCTTTATCCTGCTTTATCCTACTTCAGTCTCTGAGTTCACATACCTTTATCTCATTTAAAATGTTATTTGTGTGGCTTAATATGTTTCATGACTAATGTCCTGCATACAAAAAGCAAGAAGCTATTTCACGTCTTCAGAGGAGAGAATTTTTTTTTCGTCCTGCCGGTAATGGGGCTTGAACTGTGGGCCTGAGTGCCAGCCCTAAGCTTTTCAGTTCAAGGCTAATGCTCTACCATGTGAGCCACAGCATTGCCACTTCATTTTGTTATTTGGAGGTAAGAGTCTCCCAGACTTTTGTGTGCCTGGGCTGGCTTTGGCTTTGAACCATGATCCTCAGATCTCAGCCTCCTGAGTAGTTAAGATTATAGGCATGAACCACCAGTGCCCCCGAGAAAGAATTAATTCTGAACCTTGCTTACCTAGAGGAATGAAATTTGTTAACTGAAAAAAGTGTAATTTTACTGTTACTTGAACCAGGAAGGTTAGTTCATTAGCTAGGTCTAAAATAACATGGTTATTCATTGTTACTTAGGAAAATTACCTTAAAAAGTAGCTTTTAGGTATATCTTTAGTTCTAGAACCTTTCCTGGTGGTTTTATTTTGAAAAATAATGCATACTAATTGTTAAGTCTGCCTGGAAGAAATGACTTCTTCCCTTGGCTCTTGCTCCCTGCACCCCGGGAATCCCCACCCAGCACCTGTAACCCTGGCAACTGGCATGGCTGGGGGCAGTGGGAGGTCCCCACTGAGGTATTTCCCCATCCTCTGAGGTCATATCTATTTCCGCTGTGTCTGTTCCCCTCCCCCTATATAATCTCTCACTTCCCGCCCTAAGCCCTCTTGCTCGCCCAGGCTCCATCTTGGGTGGCAGGAGTCTGCTCTTTCCTCATGCAATAAACCCTCTTCTCCTGAACTGCGTGGAGTTTCCTTTCGGCTGACCTTACACTAATATATCTTACTTTTACATGTTTGGCAAACACATAATTTCTTTAATAACCAAAATGTTAAACTGCACTGAATTTAGAAATCTTCTTTTCCAAGGAACTGAAATATTTTCTGTTTAATATGATATAAGCAGTAATCTTAGCAAGTACTCAGATGACTGAAGGAATCTTACGTTGTAGAAACAAAAACAGGGGAAGATAAATACTTTTCATATTATGGGTATAAGAATACTGGACCTGCCTTTAATAAGGATTTGTTTCCTCTAGCTGAATGTGTATTTTCTTTGTGAAAATTATAAAGATTAATTTTCAGTGTTTCTTGAAGTACCAAGGAAAACCAATTATTTTCTGATATCCATTTGCTCCATGTAAAAATAAGTGCCCAGGAAAAAATTAAATCCTCAAACATTTGAAGTTAAACATTAGCTTACTTCAGAATGTTGTCCATGAGTAGCTTAACAGTGTGTAGTTGATATAATAAATAAAATTGTAAGGAATGAACTCTATAGAGGTAAAGTGTATTTCTCATATTGATATTTTTAAGGGAAAACTGAGGAAAGCATACTGTACAATGCTGCTAATATAACTCAAGATCAAGAAAGAGAAAATTAAGCCAAAGAAGTGAAGATACGTGCTTATGCAGGGGAGGGGCGGTGTTGGTAGATGCACATGTACACATAGTTAAATTTTAATGGCACTTTACTATAGAGAGGAATTTAGATGGGGTAGGAAGAATGAAAGAAAAGAGAACAAGATGTTTTCACTTTTAGCTCTCTCTATTCATTTGAATTTTTAATCGTATTCCTATAGTAATTTTGTTATTTAGGGAAATAAAGTCTTATTTATAAATTATCTTCAGAATTTAAGATTACCCTGTGTGAGCAATCAATATCTAAGTAATCTAGATTGCTTTGAAAATACCATTTTGAGAAGGAATTGTTGTAAATAGTTTTTTAGAGTTGAGAGCAAACAAGAATATAGTGGCTATAATTCTTTAAAAAACAAATGTCTTTGTTTCAGATCTTCAAGATATTCCATACTCTGATTGGTGTGAACAGCCTCTCCACAATCCCTTAGAAGTAGTTCCCTCTAAGTTTTCTGGGATTTCTGGATGCAGTGATGGAGTTTCTCAAGAAGGCTCAGCAAGCAGCACCAAGAGCACAGAATTGATACTAGGTAAGACTTAATTCTCAGCATAAATATTAGCTGGGTTTTAGTTGGTCTTTAGCTTGTTGGATTGTTTTGGGGGGTGGGCATTGTCACTTTTTTATAAATACTGAAAATTAAAGCTGTTTCAAAACTTTGGCAAGCCAGGGTATGAGTAGGTTTACATTTATAATTCCATCTCCTCAGGAGGCTTTGATCTGAGAATTGCACTTACAAGCCAGCCAGAGTAGACAAATCCAAGAGGCTCTTCGGTTAACCTGCAAAAGGCCAGAACAGAAGGTGTTGTTGAAGTGATAAAGTGCCAGCTGTGAGCATAAAAAGGTCCACTAGGAGCTCTAGGCTCCAAGTTCAAGTGCTAACATCACCACAAAGAAATTATATTAAGCTGAAACAAATTAAAGAAAACTGTAGCAAGTTTAGTTTTAGTGAAGCAGCTTAGCAACTGTTTTCTTTATGTCTTTATTACTATTATCTTTACATGGTTGTACAAAGGAGTTACCATTTAAGAAAGTAGTTTATGAATATTTCTTGGTCAGTGTCAATCCCTTTCTGCATTCTCAGCCACTCCTTCCCTTTTCTTAATTTTGTAGGACATGCATTAGATTCTTGTCTGATCGTCTACCCCTTTTTCAGTAGCAGATTCTTTTATATTGCACCTGTACCTGCATTTACTTGAATGGCATCCATCTTCTTTCATTAGAAAGTTTTGTTCCTAAGTTAGTGGCAGACCACATGCAACTGGTCTCAGTTTTTAAAGTAACTTTACACCAAAATCTTCTTTTCAGGTGTTAAAACAATTCCAGATGATACACCAATGTGCCGTATACTCCTTCGCAAAGAAGTTCTAAGATTAGTTGTTAATTTAAGTAGCTCAGTTTCCACCAAGTGTCATGAAACTGGGCTTCTAACGTGAGTAAACTTTGCATGAATGTCATTTGTTCTGCTTTGTAAGGTGAGAAAAGATTATTGAAATAGTTCAGAAGTTAGTTTACCAGCACCTCATACACATCTGTATGAGGATGAATTTTGTTACACTTTGTATTTATTTCACCAGTTTGAATACAAAAGTAAGAATGAGAATCTAGTTCTCATTCAGTAAGCCAGACTCTAAAATGTAGGCTATCTTTAAAACAGAACTGGGCTAGTGGCTCATACTTGTAAATCCTATTCAGGAGGCTGAGATCTGAGGTTCAAAGCCAATTCTGCCAGGAAAGTTGGTGAGACTCTTCTCTAACGACCAAAAAGCTGGAAATGGAGCTGTACCGCAAAATGGTCAAGTATAGACTTGAGTGAAAAGCTCAGGGACAATGTTGATGCACTGAGTTCAAGCCCCACGATCAGCACACACACAGAGGATAACTATCTAAAACAGTGCCACTGTGTTCATTTTTTTACATTTTAAAAAAAGTTAGGTTTTGTTATTAAAACGTACCTATCCCATGTTGCCATGTGAAGAATTTGAGGTAATTTCAAAATAATATCCTTTACATTCTCAATTTGTTTTTGACACAGTAATTATTGATGGCTGTAACGCTTGACATTTTTTTGTTGTTGCCAGTGCTGGGTCTTGAACTCAGGGCCTGGGTACTGTCCTTGAGCTTTAAGGATAGCATTTTACTGCTTGAGCCACAGCAGTGTATGTGGTACAAAGAAATCAAACCCAGAGCTTCGTGCATGCTAGGCAAGTACTCTGCCACTAGCTCACTCTCCCAGTCCAACACTTCACTTTTTTTTCTTTTCTTTGTTTTATTTTCTTCCTTTCTTCCGTCCTTTCTTTTCCTTTTTTTTTTTTTTTTTTTTTGGGTTGGCTGCTTTTGGGATTTGAACTCTGGGCCTGGGCACTGTCCCTGAGCTCTTCAGCTCAAAGCTACCAACCTATCCCTTGAGCCACTTCCATGTTTCTGGTAGTTAATAGGAGAGAAGAATCTCAGGTACTTTTGTACCGCTGGCTTCTGAACCACAATCCTCAGATCTCAGCCTCCTGAGTAGCTAGGATTGCAGCCACCAGCGCCCAGCTAACACTTGACTTTTTAAGAGAGTAAGTCCAAAGACTAAAAGTTTGAGAAAAAGCAGGCTTCAATTAAAAAAAAAATACTAGTTAATTGAATTTTTTTTCTAATTTCTCTTGAGTTTTATAGATTTTTTTTAGGTTACTGCAACCTGACAAAAGGAAATGTGGACAGTTAGTTAGCATCCGTATTTGCAGAATTTAGAGGAAATTCAGAAGAAATGCACTTGTAAGATTTCCTGTGGGACTTTTAAAGGCAATGCAGGTGTCATTACCTTTCTGCAGATTTCTGGGCAGAGAGCTCTATGTCCCCCACAATGGATAATCTGAGCTGCTTTCCAGCAAAAGTCATTTTTTGAAATATTAGAGGATAGGTTCAGATAGCTAAAGATATTATTAATAACCCTAGTCTGACTTTAAAAACAATACTGTTGTAAAACTTGATTTTGACAATACTTGAGTTTGTTATATGCTATGTAAATATGATTTCTTACACTATATTTTTTAACTTTATCAGAAGCATAAAGGTTTGGGTAACCTTAAAAAAATAAAATTGATATATTGGAAGAAAAATGGATGAATCATGGTTACAATTTGTATCATCCTATTGATTCTTCTTTCATTTTAGAATTAAGGAGAAGTATCCCCAAACATTTGATGACATATGCCTTTATTCTGAAGTTTCCCACTTGCTGTCACACTGCACATTTAGACTGCAATGTCGGAGGTTCATACAAGAATTATTTCAAGATGTACAGTTTTTACAAGTAAGGATTTGTATGTCTGAAAACTCCAGAATCATTCCGTGTTTGAATTAAGTTAAAAGAAAGATTATATTTACATCTTGTGCTGTTTCTATAAAAGGCCTTAATAATTTACCACATTTTTCCTAGATGCATGAAGAGGCAGAGGCTGTGTTGGCAATACCACCAAAGCAACCTATAACTGATACATCTGCTGAATCCTGACCTCTTATCTATGATGTATATAGATACATACTATATATATGCATATTTGTGGATACCCTAAAAGCCTCAAAGTACTGACGTACTGTGCAGCAAAGACAGAAGTCTCTTCTGTGCACTGTTCCAGTAATTACTGCTACCTGAACAGTTGGAACTGCTGACTTCCTAACCAAATCAACTTCCTTCTCTCCCCTACTGAGCCCTTGGAAGGGTTCCTGATTCTTCACAAGTTAAAGAATTTAAGTTACCATCATATGCAAGAGCAAAGCACTGAATACCTACATAGGTATAGGTTTTCTATTTTTTCATTTGTAAAGGCCTAATGACAATAGATCAATAATAGGAAATACAAATGCACCCATCACACAGTTATTACTGAATTCTTTTTCTTATTTTCTTTTTGGGTAAATACAAAGATGCCTTGTTTGTTACCTAATTCGTGGAAACCAGGAGTCAGTATCTGTGAGGCTACATCCTGTTACCACACAGGGTATGTATGCTGTAACTGCTGGTGTTAGAAAGGGAACCTCAGCCCTTCCACCTTCTATTAAGGTTTGTAACACTACTTCAGAGGATTGTAACCTCAAAGCAAAAGAGGAGCCTCAGAAATCTGGGACTCTTAAGTTATTTTTTAAAGTTATTAGACTGCATAAAAATTCTTAGTTGTTCTCCATCTCTCCAATTTCATTTCAGTGTATTATTATAGGTTGTTTAAACCAAGTAAGGTTTTTCACTACAGTTTCTGATTAAAACTTAGAGGACATTTTGTAGTTTAATTGAAAATATTTCCCACTTAAAAAAATACATATATTTGTGGTAGACTTCCATTTTCGTCAACTTCCCATATCATCATTTTAAATAGGGACTTGAACAAGCACTATTAGTTTAGACCCAGCACAAAGGAAAGCATTAAAGAATACTTAGAATCTCTTGAGCAAGAGCTGTGTGTGCCTGCAATTTACACATTCCATGGGAAAAGAAGAGCCATATATCTTTTTTAAAAATTTTTATTGAAACTCATTAATCAAATTGTAGTGAAAAGCCTTAAGTACTAAATTTTAAAGCATCAGTAATTTAATTTTTGTCAGTGTTCATATTTTGCACAAATTAAAGGTAGTGATAGATGGGTTTTAAGGGTGCAGTTACTGCCTTTATCACATTTGTGAAGTTAATGAGTTGATGGAGGCAAGGTTTTGTTTGTCCAACTTGTGTATGTATGAAGATATTTGGAAACCTTTACAAGAGCCAAACATATATGCAAATTTGTATATAAAGATAGCATGGCCACCATCCTTATAATGCTTGTAAGTGAAAGGATTGTCTTTTTTTTTTTTTGAAATCTGCATATAAATAGAAAAAATCCAGCTGGACTGATTAGAACCCTTTTTTAATTCATTTGTGTAGAACATTTTTATAATTACACATCAGCTTTGACACAGTCATAGAACATTGGTTAATATTTTCCTATGTTGCAAATCTTTTTTGTAATGGTCTTGATCCTTTGAGATCTCTGTAAAGGACCCTGTGAACTAGAAAACCTAACTCACAGAGATTTTTTTTTTCTTCCAATTTTAACTTCCTAGCACTGAAAGCTCCCATTGGGATGAAGGATTTCATCTCTCTTCCTAACACCTTGTGGACTGCACTTCATTTGTTCTCGTGTGCACTGTGTAGCAACTTACATTAAAACAAGGCAGATAAGGGCTCTAAGCTGCTGCTTATGTTAAAAAAAAAAGCGTTCTTTTCTCTCATAAAATGCAGTGAAGGTAAAACAGATCACTTTACCACTGAACCCAAGTGTTTATTTAAATGTCAACAGTACTTCTAAGAATGTTGCCTGTCACCTTGGTCTTTGGTCTTGGACAAATAAAACTGCCTTTCCAGAGAACCAAACATCAGAGATACTAAACCAAATAGTGGTTAAAATTCCAAAGGAAGTAATGTAGTAGTATTACTCATAATGGGATTAGCGCATTTTAGACATTCACTTTAAACACTACCTCAGTTAATATAGAATATAAAATTCTGTGGTTTAATCTCTCAAAAGTCAATAATTCTATCTTGTCACAGATAGCCCTCCATCCCTATCTCCCCCCCTCACCCCATCATTTATCCTAAAGAAGGCTGTTACTATTAGCCTGAACAGGTTTTGTTGTCGTTGTTGTTGTTTGACTGTTACTTTGAAAGACATGTATGTCATCATATCTGCCTATAGCACTTACTATTGGAAGACACTCAGCTTTGTGATTGTCAACATACTCAGAAGTCTGTTTAAATTTATAGTGCTATTTGGTTTATCCATGTTTTTACTGACAGGTCTAATATGTTTTCTTTTAATATTTGCTTGTACAGAAGTAGATGTTTATGATGAAAAATACATGCAGTGCCAAGTCATTAACTTAGGTGTTTAAGAATATTAAATTATAGCTGAAAAGTCTTAAGAATGGTGTCAGTAATAGAATTAATTGAGAAAGTCATATACCACCACGCTATAGAACATCAAAATAATGATGTCAATACTGTAGCTTTTTTAAGATTTTAGAATTAATCTTAGTACATATAAATTTCTATCATTGATAATTATTGAATAATTTGGAAGAATTTGAACAGCTATATTGGTTGTAAACTGAATTTCTAATTGTAAAGTGAATTATTATTTCTAATTGAACTCTTTTCAAAAATAGATTTCAATTTCACATACTGAGAAAATATTGATAATGAAATTAGAAATTTAGTATACCTAATTAAGTATACTCTTAAAATTTCTTATACTTTTATTCCCAGTTTGTGCTTAGGTAAATTGGGGAGTAGAAAGTAGGAAGTGTGTTCTCCCTAATTAAAATTTTCTGATAAAGTTTAGTAATATAAAGACATTTTTATAAGACAATAATGTTAAAAGAGTGTTTTTGGAAATCTATACATTATTGTTCTAATAATGCATAGAAAACTCCTTCAAAAATAGTGGCTTTAATGGCTTCCAGCTCTTGTCGAGAGCTTGAGATGATTAAAGATGCATTTTTCAAGGCATGTCCCAGTGGCAAGAGTTTTCAACAGTGAGATGTCAATGCTTATTTAGATTTGTCTTCTGCTATTTAAATAAATTTTTAATGTCATTCCATTCAGAGGATGCCTTTGTCCCCATATCAAAGCACAGATCATAAGCAATAAAAAAATGTGTGTCATTCAAATTAAAACTGCAATTATTTTTGTGTGGTAAGAGTGAGGTGCTAATTTCGTGTGAAAAGAACTTGTAAATTGCTTTCGGAAATCTTCTTTGGAAGTAAGGGGTTTGTTTTGTTTTTCTCCCAAACCTTGTAGTCCTATGCTTCCATTTTTCACTCAAATTATCTGTCAACTAAAACATGGGAAATCAAAGAGAATTACTTGAGAGACCTTTAAGAAGAGGTGTTAGAAATGAATGGCATTTCAGTTTTTCTAAAATATAAGTTGGTAAAGGTCCCTATGTCTTTGTATTTATAAAATATCTTGTTGCCATCTTAATTTCAAGAATATCACTACATTGAGAATTTCATCAGAAAATGTAACAGTGAAATTAATAGCAGTGCTTATCAAAGAACAGTGAAATGTACTAAGATTTCAGAATCTTTCCAGAAGTGTTCTTTTTATCTTTTAGTTCTAGGTTCCCTCCATAGTTTTTTTTCATAGTGGGTTGAAATGACTCATAGAATATGGAATTTTCCTCCATTGGAATATATTTTATAATTATGTGGATAACTATGCCACAGCATGCATAAATTGCACATATTGTTTCTTTATAAAATGCTTAATTTGAAAAGTATAATTAATGCCAAAAATTCTTACTATTTTGCCACTTAACCGGGTTGATTTAGCACAAAAAGCAAAATCATGGGGCAGAGAGGTGGGGAGTGAAGAAGAATTGATGGATGATTGTTGAAATATGTTCCATTTACTGACCTGTCAGAAACCCTTAGGATGCGTTGTAAAACAAATGGTGTAAATTAGTTTTAAAAAATAGTAAGGGATTGTGAAAATAAAAATCTCAGACTTTAATGTTCTGTAACCACATGATTTCTTTTTAGTTAGTAATACGCTGCTACATATTTGGAGGTTCTGGTGTTTGTAGGTCACTGAACAGACATTGAAATCTGATTTATATTGTATAACTGTAACATAGAACAAAAAGTATTTATATATTTTCCGTAAGAATATTTCATTGAGTTGTGCATAATTTAAATAAGAGTTGTCCCGAAATGTTTTTGCTCACCCTGACTTTTTGTTGTGGTTTTCTTGTTTTTGTATAATGTGTACAGTTTATGTCAAGGGCATTAAAAGCCTCCTGAAACATAATCTTATCAAAGGGATACATTGTTAATAAAATGTACTTAAAATTCCTAAACTGGTGGTGCTGGCAGTGGTACTTTAATGGAAAGCCTTGTTCACAATTTAGTCAAATATCTACGTTCTCATATATACACAATGGAGTTACTCAGCCATAAACAAAAATGAAATTTTATTTGAAAGAAAATGGAAGAAGCAAACTAAGCCAGATCAGACCAATACTGCAATGTTCTCTCTTGGATGTGACAACTGGAAAGAAAATTAAGTAGATTTTGTCATAAATGGAAGGCTAACTGGTGAAGAAAGCCAGAGGGGTTGGTAAACAACCCCCAGAAGATAATCACATCTTGTATGCATAGGTGGAAGGGCCATAATAAAAACCTATGTTTAAAAAGTGCAAGAATGGCCAGATGCCAGTAATCCTAGCTACTCAGGAGGCTGAGATCTGAGGATCACGGTTCAAAGCCAGTTTGGACACTGAAGTCCATGAGACTTTTATCACCAGTTAACCACTAGGAAACCGGAAGTGGGGCTGAGGCTTAAGTGATAGAGCAGTAGTCTTGAGCTGGAGAGCTCAGGGACAGTGCCCAGGCCCAGAGTTCAAATCCCATGACTGACCAAAAAAAAAAAAGAAAAGAAAGTGTAAGTGGGAGAAGGGATGGGAAAAAGTGATCAGTGGGGTAAATATGATTAAATATACACATTTATGTCTGACAAAGAAATATATAGTTAATGCAAGCTAATAAAAATCGGGGTCTGGAAGGTGGAAAGTTTTCTAAATACAATATTTCTGAAATTTTGAGCAGACAATGCTTTTGGTAATTATAAGTGAAGATGCCTTCTGTGGGAAGTATTCTTTTTCTCATGAAATTGGCCTGATCAGATAGGCTAACCTGTAGCTGCCTTGTGACAGGAAAGCATATCACATGCAAAACAGTTCTGGAGAGTAAAATTCAGCATGAAAACTAGGATATGTGACAGTTGGTAAAATACATACCTCACCTTAAGAACAGATTTGTTTTTGATACTCTCAGATACTCTGAGAATCATTTTTTCCCATCTTTATGTTTATTTTCAAGAACTTAAGTTAGCTATGTATGCATGATCCTTCTATTGAATGTTACAGGTATTTTAAAAATCCTGAAGACATTTACTGCCATCAGTTAAAAGTTTTTAGATCTTCCACCTCATATAATGTCTTAATCTGTTTTCTAAGTTCTTTATGTTGCAGCCACCTTATTCTTAGAAGCAGTGTTAACTAAGCCTGTTAAATTTCATTCCCTTATACAGTCTAGTAGGTCATGGCATTGACCATCATGAACAGATTAAGTGTTAGGAGGTGAGCATTTCAGGCCTGTGATGTATGTCTGAGTCACCAGGATTCCCTGCACACAACTGAAGAGCTGTGTAGGTAGTGCACTATATACAGATCATGTCAGTCCATCTCATCACCAAAATGTCCATCGCTAAGGAATCGCTAATTTGGTTTAAGGTACACTTACTTGTTCAAGGTATTGTGATCTTGTTGGAAAAATTAGAGCTTATTTAAGGAAATCATTTAAGATTTTCAAAGGAAGCATGGTTTGCTTCAAAGTGAGGGTTTTGTTTTTTTGTTTTGTTTTGCTTTTTCTCTTTGTGCCTATCTTCAGGACCTGGGTTCTGTCCCCAAGCTTTTTTTTTTTTTTTTTTTTGCTAAAGGTCTGCTCTCTACCACTTGAGCCACCATGCGAACTTACTGAATAATTAATTGAAGATGAGACCTTTTCAAAGACTTGCCTGCCCAAGTTGACTTTGACTTTGTACTGTGATCCTCAGATATCAGTCTCCTTAGGGGCTGAGATTGATCAAGGGGGCTAACCCCAGCCATAGATGTAATGTTAAGGCGGATAATTCTATTTTTTATGTAGTAATTTTTTTCTTTTAATACTGATATTTCTACTGACACACGAATATAAACTTAAAAGTTTCTGAATAGCACTTCTTTAAAGCAATGCTGACATAGAATATTACAAAACCTCTTAAGTTTCGATATATCTAGTTGTTAAAAATGTAGGGGGAGGAAGGTCAGCTATAGGTCATACTGATACTGTGAGCACACAGTTACATATCCATGCGCTTCCTATTGGCATATTGCTGCATTTCAGGAGGCTTTGAATTAAGCCACTGATTCTCACAAGTGTAGAGTGAATCAATTACCTGAGACCGGATACACACTGATTCCAGGTCACATGCTAGTGAGGCTGAGTAACAGGCTTTAAGTGTACCCAGGAACTTAATGTTTTAGTAGTTCATGAAGCAGTTTATTGGCTGCACTCAGTAATGGTTACACATTGATTTCATTGAGGTAAATAAAACAACATTTTGGTGAAATGTTTTAATTAAGACTGTAACAGCAAAACAACTTCGAGACTGCAATATATATATATATATATAGTCTTTTTCTTTTTTGGACCTGGAGATCAAACCCAGGACATTGCACTTGCTAGGCAAGCGCTTTGCCACTGGGCTACATCCCAGCCCTGTGTCCCTGTGCATTGTTTTTTAAACCAAACCTAAATGGAAGACTACATACAAAAATCATTGCCATTTACATTTCTGTGTCCAAGTTTCAGATGAAAAACGGGAGGGAGCACAAGTGATTTCAATACTGAATCAAGTCTTTTCACAACTATCAGACTAAATGAAATACTGTGTTAGGATATAACCAGCTTTTCCAGCAAAAGGCTGTTTACCTCTGAAGAAATGGCTGAAAAGTGTGAACAGAACAGAACCGTGTAGGTATATTCTGAGGTGAATGGCCTCTGTAGGATAACATTTGGTAGTAGAGTATAGGCAGTGTCATTTCCACCACACAGACAGCAGACGGCAAAACAAAAGGAACCTTTCTTCATGCTTTTATAAAAATGTGACAGGCATTAGGGGTTGGCTGGTGGGAGAAAGGAACTACTCGTATTAAAGTCTTAATCTGCACCTACCCAGTGTTTCGGAAACACGGTCACCCCTCTGGTGTCTGTGGTGGTTATTTCCAGGACCCATTCCAAACCCCAATCTGCATGCTTATGTCCCTTATATAAAATGCTATTTGCAAAGAACCTATGCACCGATATGCTGTGTCATCTCTAATACTACAATGCAAAGACAATAATTGTTAATGTATTGTTTTAAGGAATCATGCATCACAAAGCAGTTTGTATGTGTCTGGGACATAGATAGTATGGTTTATTTCTTGCATATTTTCTTGGATTGAGATCCCTCATATTTGGAGAACCAAGCGTAGTTTGAAAGGAGATAGTTTCTCTGGAGTCAACAGAATTTCCCACTCCATGGAACTTTTTGAAGTTGTATCTCAAGTTGCATCCAACAATGCAGTTTCATTTAACTAATTTAGTACAATAAGAATATTAATGGGGCAGAATTTTCTTGACCCAGAAGACCTATTGGTCGTCTTAGCATCAAAGGATGCTAAGTGGAAATGGGCCATATAGAGTTCTTGAATGAAAACAGAATTAGTAAAATGTCAGTGGAAGTAGTGATACATTTTCCCTTTTCTATTCTGAGGTAGTTAAAAATTAAGACAGGGAGTGCTTATTAACTTGCCCCCAAGTCAAGTTCATTGCTAGTCTTGTTCTCTTACTGTTTCATCCACAGAGCTTAACTATTATGTTAGGTCTTTGCCATAAAGGGGTTAATTTTGCAGATATGGGCAGGAAAAATTGGGAAAGAACAAAGGAGTGACCAAAAAGAAATGTATTCATTTACCTGATTTATGAAACAGTAACCTTCTGCACATCACCTTTAGGATAACAATAAAAATTAACTAAAAAATTAGTGTTTATCAGAATAAAATTTAATGACCCTATTTTCTCATGGGAAATGGAACTTCTAGGACCACAGCCCATTTGTTTCTACAGTACTGAGTGGGCAGACCTGAGAATGTACCGGAACAGACAATAAGGCCATCGTGTTCCCACGATCTGCCATTTCTAGAATAATCCTGCAAGAGGGAATGCTGAGTCCCTTAACTCTAGTGTTTAATCTAGCCAGACTGTAGTGTTCTTATAGAAATTGGACCAGCAAGCAGTGAGCACTCAACTGGGATAAAGGACCAAAGTCTGTAGTGTTAACATGGTGCCAACATGGTGTAGGATCTAGTTAGTGTGCACTGGTTAATGGTAGTATTCATCTTGACCTGAAAGAACCAAGGCGGACAAGCTGCCCCCTTCACTTGGGAGGGGTGAGGCAAGGCATTTGCATTTTATAGTCTGAACAGGGCTCTGGCATGGTTAGATTGTTTGAAATATTGTCCCTGTCCCCATACAGGGGTGATGCCAACTGAGACACATAATTCAGGCTTGCTTCTCCAGCTCGCATTTCTCCCAGAGTTTTTGTGTAGCTTCTTTCTAGGGTGTTAAGCAAGTTTTCAGGTGGGGTCAAAAGTCCTTGTTGCCACCTGAGGTCTGTGGAGGGTACTGGAACATGACCACACAAACCAGTGTCAAAATCGGATTGATTGTAAGTAAAGTTCTCGAAACAGATCCAGGGCCCAGGGCCTGAGTGCTCTTTTTGCAAGAGATACCGGTAGACAGGCTTCATTAATTCACTCTCAGTGCCCATGGCTTGTGCCTTGGTGCTGTCTGGCTTGTTTATAACTTCAATAGCATCTGGAATGCAGTCTTTGACATTCATTATTGTTAAATGAGGGTTTTCCTGCATAGGAAAGAAAAGAATATGTGTGTGCATCAAAGTGAGTATGATATTTGAAGTACACTTAGAGGTTCATGTTTCTTTCTGGTTACAAGTAAGCTTGGAGGTGGGGTTGAAAATCAAATGCTTTGCCTGAACAGAAGGAATCAAAGCTCCAATCACCTAATAATTCCTTTTTTTCCTCTCACTTCGTCCCTCTCTCCCTTCTTTCCTTTGTCTTTCCTTCTTCCCTCCCTCCCTTCCTTTTCTCCCTTCCTTTCTTCTTCCTTCTCTTCCTTCCCTTTCCCTCCTCTCCTTCCTTCTCTCCTTCCCTCCCTCCCTCCCTTCCTCTTTTCCTTCCTCCCTTTCTTCCTTCCTTCCCTCTTTTGACACTTCATTCTTCCCTCTCAGCCTCCCTCTTTCCTTCCCTCCCTGGCCCCTGCTCCATCCTCCTCCCCGACCCTCATGTATCCATACCTTTTTCTCAGTCCTGGGGATGAACCCTAGGACCTTATATGTGCTGAGTAAGCACCCTACCACTGAATTACATCTCCAGGCTCTTCAGTCACCTAGCTCAAAGCTGTAGGAGCAGAGGTCTAAGCAGCATTACAATAGCCCAAAGCTGGATTCATCCTTACAGGGATTTGATATACCAAGAATTCCCTCATGTTGGCATCAATTTGTGAGAAGTAATGCACCTACTACCTGGAGAATGTAACTGTAACCCCTCTATACATTACCCTAACAATTAAAAAAATTTTTAAAGAATTCCCTCATGTTTACCTTGGATTTTATCAATGACAAGATGCTGCTTTTGTTAGGATCTGGTATGTCTGGGTAACACGTCTCTTTCATCCTAGGAAAACAGTAGGTATGAAACTAAATTTCACAGTATAGTGGAATAGTTAACATTTCTACAGTCCCATGCCTGGGTTCTAATCTTTCCTCTATCCCTTATTAAGGATTCCATTGTACTTTTGCTCATTGGTTAAATGGGAGTAATCCAATACTTATAGTAACCTTGCAAGAACAACATGGATTATTCAATATAAAGTACTTAGAAGATTGAATTGTCTATATTGGTTATGGCTATTGGGACACTTGAAAATTCTTTATATTAGTATATTTTTGTGTACTCCTGAGGCTTGAACTCAGGTCATAGGTACTAGTTCTGGGGTTTTTTTCTCAAGGCTAATGTTCTACCATCTGAGTCACACCTCCACTTCTGGTTTTTTCATGCATTTTTTATTGTAATTAATAGAAGGGTTACATTATATTCACCAGGTAGAAGGTGCATTGCTTCACAAACATTGATACTCTTTCTCATGTCTTGGTCCCCATTTCCCTCTCCCCACCTCCACCCCTCATCTTGTTTTTCCCCCTTCCCTATGATTTCAAATAACCAAATAAGCATATATACAATACATCAGATAACAAGGTAAAATACTGTAACCATATAAGATAACCAAGGGACAGCAAAAGTGATGAGAGATAACATAGTACATTAAGGACAACAATCACTCATTATATGGCTTGTTTCTATATCCTGGAGGTCCTTTCATTTGGTGTCATACTATATGGCCTATGTATTTAGGTTTTGCTCTATTGTGGCTTTTTTTTAAGTTAATATGAGTCTCAAAGACTGTCCTGCCTAAGGCTGGCTTCAAACTGCAATCCTCATATCTAAGCCCCCTGAATAGTTAGGATTACAGATATGGGCCACCAGCACCTGGCAAATTCTTTATTTTATATGGTTGTTTTTCTCATGTACTAAACCTGCAAGGAAAACTTGTGAAAGAAATTACACTTCTTCATCTAGACCTCCTTTGTCCCTTACCCTCTCCATATGTACTTATTTTTGTTTTTCCATATTATACAGTGGCACTGCTATCTGACTTTTGAATGCAACTTTGCACACACACTTACCACTGGCTTTTCCAGTAACATACAGCAATGATGAGCAAGACACTGAAAGTCATGGGCAGAATGATCTGTACCAACGTGGGGGCTGAAGAAGGAAAGAATCTTTTTATGAGCTCCTCAAAGAATTGTTTTAAGTAAGTGCTTGAGTAATAATAATTTTACATGATTATTATCCTCAAATTTCTAGTTAGGCAAATTTCATGATTGACCAGTGGCAAAAGGACCAGTCCACCCAGATAGAAGATTCTTTTGCCATTGGCCAAAGTCTTTGTGAATCAAATCCTTACCTTTCTGTTAATGTGGATAAGTTCCTCACTCACTCCTCAAATTAGAATTACACTTTTCCATCTTTGCCCAAGATTCATGGGTAGATGGAAAGCATTTGCCTGCCGCTTGAATAGAGATGTGAATATAGGTCTTGTTTTGGTTTTATTGTTGTTGTTTGTTTTTGTTTTTTGTTTTGTTTTGTCGGTCATGGGGCTTGGACTCTGGGTCTGGGCGCTGTCCCTGAGCTCTTCAGCTCAAGGATACTGCCCTATCCCTTGAGCCACAGCACCACTTCTGGTTTTCTAGTGGTTAATTAGAGATAAGAGTCTCATGGACTTTAGTGCTTAGGCTGGCTTTGAACTGCGATCCTCAGATCTCAGCCTCCTGAGTAGCTAGGATTATAGGTGTGAGCCACCATACCCTGCATAAGTCTTGGTTTTATAACCATCTCTCCAGCCAAATGCATTTGGACAAGAAAGATCTCCCCTCATCACACCTTTACCTGACACCAAATGCACAAACAAGAAGCTGGGAAAGTATCCACACTACACAGCCTGCCTTTAATCGGTCTCTCTGGCAGCACAAGGAGCAATTATCTGCCATTGCAAAGCCAGCTAGAAGGAAGGCTGGCTGCAGAAAGTAATTCCACCACCACCAATAACACACTGTGGCCTGTTATATATGAAAATCTTTGTCCATACTAAGTGAAGCTTCTGTGAATTTTCAAATCATTCTAAGAGAAGGGCCTTGGATGTCTCTGAGAGGCAGAAGATCCAGTCCCTAACTGGGTCAGATGACGTCCACCCTTCCCTGGCTTTTGTAGGATTCTGCATATTTCTGTGGAACAAAAGTAAGAGAAAGAGGGAGAGAGAGAGAAAAAAAAAGGCTTGGGGAAAAGAAATGTTTGTGAATTCCAATCTAGACAAAGTCTAAGGCAACATTTCTGTAATCTCTCACTTTCTGAGAAACTCCCAAGGCAAGGGTTTCCACTTGTCGGAACTCACAGAGTTTATCTGGAGTGATGACCGTCCTGAATGTTCCATTGAGGCCTTCTCCGACATGTGTATAGGAAGTGACCAGAAACTCATAGGAGGATTCTGGCTGCAGGTGCTCCACAGTGAATGTCTTTTGTTCTGGATTTTTGATGTCATATTTGCATACTGAATCACCTGTGATTTAAAAGCAATGTTGTTTACAAGGGGAAAAATAGAAACACAGTAAATGTTGGTAGAAGAGCTGGGCACTAATGCTCTTATTACTTCAGTGCTGTCAAGATTTTGAAACCAACAAGAAAAATCTTATGATAATTCAACACCCAAGAAAAGCTTAAAGAAATGGCACTACAAGCCAAAAGTCTACTATACAGAGGGAGTAATTGGTGATCCATGCAGACAGACAGAACACACAGATCTGCCAGAGATGGTAAGAACTCTGAAGAGACTTTGAAATCAATTGTAAGGCTGGGACCGTGTTCAGTAGTAGAGCACTTCAACTTGTGTAAGGCCCTGGTTCCATCCCCCATACCACCAAAATAGAACTGAAGGGAAATAACCAGGAATGCGGCCTACTGCTAGAGTGCTTGTCTAGCATGCACGAAGCTCTGGGTTCAATTCCCCTGTACCATGTGCACAGAAAAAGCTGGGATGTGGTGCTGTGTCTCACGTGGTAGAACACTAGCCTTGAGAAAGCTCAAGAACAGTGCCCAAGCCCTGAGTTCAAACCCCAAGACTGGCAAAAAAAAAAATACACAGTCAAGACATTTGACAAAGTTAAAGTAAAGAGGTCTAGAAAATTCTGTAGATGGCAGGATTTCTTATGCAGTTTTTTGGTCTAGCCTTGTTCTTCCTGAAATACATTAAAAATCCTGGCCTTTTATCTTCTCCTTTTTTCTAAATCTAAGAGCTCCTTTTGATCCTAAAGTGAGGCCAGGAGTACCTTTCCAGGACCTCTCCCCTCTGCGCTGGGAGGGAACCCGGAGCCTCGCTGTTCATACCAATGCTTTCCAACAGTGAGATCCTGACAACATGGTTGAACAAATACAAAGAAACGTCACCTGAAAAAATGGCCTTTTCAAATCCTGGTTGGCACTGTCTGTGTTTGGACTTCAAATAGACATGGTACCCTTGAATAAAACCTGACTGGTTAAGGGTGGAGTAATCTGTCCAGTTCAGAATGAAGGAGTGGGAGGTCACGTTATTCACAGCCACTTGAGGATTCGTTGAAGGAACTGCAAGAGGAAGAAGAGATGAGAAAACACTGTGATCTGGAAATGGCCTGAGAACATCCACATAAACTGAACAGAGAACAGCAGCAGCTCAGATGCCACAGAGCTTATGCCAAGTGAGGAGCTTTATCTGTCCCAAGAGAGTTCAATGTAATGTCGTTCATCAGAAATGGGAAGGAATTGGAAAATGCCCAGACAGATAAAGTAACTTACACAAGATCACACACATATTTTGACAAAAACAAGTCTTTCTTAGACTTGATTGTGGACTTGAAGTCTAACTAACCTTTGAGAGAAGACCCAACAGAAAACCACAGAGGAGAAGAGGCAGGGTTATGTTCCAAGAGGTAAGAGACCAAATGGCAGAAGAACTCCATTTCCCATGTTAAAGCAATGCAGTTATTCACGTGCCAGTGGGGAAACATGAGAATGTGTACTCAGAAGCTTTTCCTAAGTCTGCTCCCACACCAGAATTCTGCACACTGCTCTAAACACACAAACCCACTCACCAATGCTCACCAATGACACCCCCCCCCCCGCCTCTCTCAGAGGCAGCTGGGAACTATGGCTCAGCTTCTCCCGAGTGAAGAAACTGAGCTTTGGTCTGATTAGTATGAAATAATTAGGTCCATCCAGGCTACTCTGTGCTGCTTCCAGTGGCCTGGGTCATTGGATGTCAGAGTGTGAGTGAGCGCTCCACGCAGAAAACAAAAAACCCCATCCAGGACCATCCGGGAAAATTTACAGAGGGCCAGTTCACAGCATGACTGAAAAGTTGTCAACATATATAAGAAATGAAAGGCATATTTAAATAATTCAAAGCTAGGCACAGTAGGTCAAGCCTATAATCCTAGCATTTTCCTGTCACCCCAGCTAAGGAGGAAGCATGATAGTGGGGCAGAAAGGCCTCTCCCTGTCATACCCAGTGATGTGGGAAAACACAGGTAAGTAGATTGCAGCCCGGGCCAGATTCACATAAAGCAAGATTTTACTTTGAAAATACCCAACACACAAAAGGAAAGAGGATTTTAGTAGAGCAGCAATCCTTTAATTTGTCCCTAATACTAAAGTTCAAACACTTCATATGAGTATTCCAGCTCTAGGACTTTAAGCCATTATCATGGATATAAAAAGAATAAAATAAAAAGAATTCACATAGGATCTAAGGAAGAGAGAGAGTTGGTCATTGGGAGTACAAGATACTACGGTACATTTTACATTTTATCAATTTGAGGTTATCAATAAAAGTCGATTCGGGGACTGGGAGTTTGGCCTAGTGGTAGAGTGCTTGCCTAGCATGCACGAAGACCTAGGTTCGATTCCTTGGTACCACATACATAGAAAAAAAAAAGCTGGAATGGTGCTGAAGCTCAAGTGGTAGAGCTCTAGCCTTGAGAAAATCCAAGGACAGTGCTCAGGTCCTGAGCTCAAGCCCATGACTGACAAAAAAAAAAGTATATGGCTATGCAAAGAAAAGAATACTTATTTTTTAAAAGAAATATAAAACTAAGACACTATTCACTATTATTTACAATAAAATAAACAATATACAGTTGGGTTCTGATTACTACAAAATTGTTTCTCTGGCTTTTGTGGAATCAGTAACCAAATACTGAAAAAAAAATGAGTCCACATGCAAGAAATGAGTTGGGGAAAAGAAAAAGCATGCAGGTCAATGATTGTAAACTTTTGTTCAAGAATACTCCTTTATGATACAACTGAATGCCTTTGGGTACTAGAATTAGTAACAATTTCATTGTTGTGTGCATTGTGGTTCAAAAATAACCCTTTAAGAAAAATGTTGTTTTAATTGTAATGTATAGAGGGTTACAGTTATATTTGCCAGATGGTAGATGCATTACTTCTCACACATTGACACACCTTCTCATGTTTTTGTCCGCATTTCCCTACCCCCACCCTTCGCAATCATCTTGTTTTTCCCCTTCCCTTTCCTATTTCAAATGAACAAATAAATGTATATACAATATTCCAGGTAACAAAGTCAGATACAGTAACAACATGAGATTAATAAAGAGAACAACAAAAGAGAAGAGAAATAACAGAGTACATTAAGAATAACAATCATACAGGATAAAGCTCTTGTTTCCATAGAAAAATGTTTTATACTCATCTTGTTTAAAAGAAAAAAAAGAATGCAACTTCCAGCATAAACGGAACCATGAAAGCCAGGCAAGAGGTGAAATCTTCCTAAACACATATCTGGCATCCACGGATGGATATGACCAAATCCTTCCTGGACCCCATTAAATACTTTCCACTTACCCAGTTCCTGGTAGTATCCTGTTCTTTTCCCCATTAAAGAAGCAACCCGTTCTGTAGATATTCCATAAACTCTGAAGTCATATTGAATCCCTGGTCTGAAGACATCTAGAGAAGAAAAGTCAACATATTTTCAACAACACAGAATGGTGTGCCCATTGATTCTGGAAAGGAAAAGAGTGAAAAGTGAATCTATGTTTCCCAGATCATTTCCTTCCCTTCCTAGGATTGCTGTATTTTCTCCACCATCTTCCTTCCTTTCATTAAGCCTTAGAATCACCTCACCTTGTGGTGTTGACTCCAGCAAAGCTGCAGGATTGTCATCTGCAGTGTCCTGACAAGCCAGACCTCTTACACAAACTGGGGGCAAAACCCCTGCCAACTCTCCATCATCTTGAACTCTCCTTAGGGCTCCTTGCTATCTATCTTTCTTCGCAGGGGCTTCGAAGCTTTGCTTTCTCTTTCCCATATCCCCTCTTCTCTGCCTCTCTGCAGTTCTCTCCCCAGAGGGCACTAGACTATTCTAACCTACTAGAGACTCCAATTTCTGTGGACCCAGGCAATTCACACATCTTTCCCTCCATCCAGGAGATGGCGCCACACCCCTCCTGCATAAGCCCAAACTGGATTCCTTTGGCTTTGCTAAACTACCATGCTTCAAGGTATAAATCCAGTGTGGGAGGTGAGCATTCAAATGCTCACCAAAGCTCTAAGTTTATGGTTGACTCCTATCAGCGCTATACTCTGAACAACTCTCAATCCATGCACTTCTCTGTCTCTTAGAAAGCTCTCTGCCAGTGATTGTATAGATTCCCTTCTTGAATACTTGCTTGTTAAACATGACATTTGAAATATGATGTAAAAAATCAATGTTAATAAATACTTTAATAAAAAAATCAGGAATAGAAAAAAGATAAAGAAAGCTCTCTGCCCATGGGTTACAACATCCCTATCATTCATTTGAGATAAAGAAGAACAAGTTTATAATCAAGCAAGTGAATCTGGACCTCGGGTCCACATATCCTGAAAAAAAAAAGGAGATTAAAGAAAATCCAATCCTATACAGTTGTATAAAATGTGAACTCCTAGAGCCCAGGTTAGATTTGTCATTTTAAAATAATGAGCTCGGCACAAAATCTCTTGAGAAGGAGAAGTCCTAGATGAACTTGCTGCAAAGTAGACTGGACTGGATGGTAGAACAGCAGTGCTTACCTGAGCTGATGACTGTACTTGTGGTATTGGGTCCTATGTTCCTCCACTGCATATCGCAAGACTGGTCCTGGAGACGTGCACACCACTCCACAACATAGCCTATAACCTTGTCCCCGGGCAGAGGCTTCCAGGACACAAAGAATCCATCCTCTGTACGTCTAATTATCTCCTCTTCAACTTCTTCTATAAACAAACACGTACAAAAGTGCTTCTAATTTCAACTATTTTTGTTTTCTTTTTACAGTTTCTAGAGGAAATGAATCTACATGTGCTATGTACCGGATATATTTTGGTATGAAATTCCCTCCAAAGGCCCATGTCCTAAAGCAGTGGCCCTAAGAGCATGGCACTACTGGGAGATGGTAAATCCTTCTAAGAGATGGAGCCCAGTGGGAGGAAGTTTAGTCATTGGGAGATGGGCCAATCTTCTCTCTTCCTGGCCACCATGAGGTGACCAGCTCTTCTCTGCTACATACTCCCACCATGATACTTTGTCTTGCTACACACAAGACAACACAATTTATTTTGAACAGAAAGCTCAGGAAAATCAACTTTTTCTCCTTATTAGTTGTTTACTTCACTTAATATCACTTAATACCACCCTTGAGCTCATCAGTGATAATCAGAACTAATCAATGAACAAAGAAGAATATAACATATAGAGAGAGACTTTGAAGTCTGAAATATTTACTCTATCCCTTTACCAAGAAAGTCTTGGCTGATCCCTGCCCTATAGCCACAAATGATGCTTGATCTGTTAACGGGCCAGGCTGTCCTTGGACTGATCACTGCTTCTGAGATGTTAGGGGTAGGAATTACATAAAGAACGATAAATAGGGAAAGCAGTCAGCTGTGGATGGAGCTAGACTGTGCATGGATGTGGATGCCATTTATGACAGAGGCTGCCATGCTGATGTACCTGGTATTGAGGCCCTTTTCCTAAGGTTTGACAATGACAATGAAGGTGGGATGGCTTCATGGAGCCATCATGTTCTACAGAGACTTGCATTTGACATAGACTTCCCTGTACAAAGTTCGAATTACGCTGGACATCCTACATTCTCTCTAACCATCCTGATGACAGAGGAGCATTGAAGTGAGAGCATGGTAACAGTCTTCTAAAACATCACATTGCTGAAGGGCTGGGGCTACTCTGGCATAAGGTAGGAACATAAGAAGGAATCACAGACATAGCCTTTATGGTTTCCTCATCTTCCTCCATCAAAGGGAAGAATCTGCTTTGCACAGCAATGAACATTTACTTATTGAGATATACAGTGAACTTAGGTTATCACCCCGAGCAAGTTGCTTCTTTAACACTGCAATTGCTCTCTTTGTTGTTTTGTTCTACTGGTAATGGGTTTGGACTCAATGCTTAGAACTCTCCCTTGGCTTTTTTGCTCACAGAAGACTGGAAATCAAGCCACTCAAAACCAGCTTACCTTGCCCAGAGTCTCCAGAGATGACAATGACAGATGCAGGGGACTGGCCTGCACTGTTGTTGGCTGTGACCTTGATTTGGTAAGCACACTGGTCTAGTCTTAGCTCCATGCTGTTATGTAGGCCTGAGGTGGAGTGCACTGTTACCCTGGATGGTTTGTCTAGGCTTTCTGTAATTGCATTATAATGTAGGATCTTGCCACTGGCATGATGTTTTGACAATGGCTGAAAAAACAAACAAACAAACATTGACAATCTTTTCAAAGTTGGCTCTACTTTGAAAAATTTTATATAATCATTTATTTTTTTCTATCCCTCAACCTCCTAGCCCACATGTATACAAATATATTTGTACAAACCACTTCTTTCTCCCTCCTGACAAGAGGAATTTTGAGCAATTTTTGTGGGGTGTGTGTGTGTGTGTGTGTGTGTGTGTGTGTGTGTGTGTGTGTGCTGATACTGGGGCTTGAACTCAATGCCTAGGCACTATTCTTTAGCTTTTTGTTCAAGATTGGCACTCTACCCCTGGATCCACACCTCCTCTTCTGGTTTTTGGTAATGAACTGAAGAGAAGTGTCTTACAGACTTTCCTGCCCATGCTAGCTTTGAGATCCTCAGATCTCAGCCTCCTTAGTAGCTAGGATTACAAACGTGAGTCACTGGCGCCTGGATAATTTAAAGAAATAGAAAAAAACAAAACTTCTCTACACAAACCTTAGAATCAAGTATTCTAATTAAGCAAAATGAGTAGAGAATACAATCATTTAGGGATTATAGTCAAGATACAATGTTCAGAGAGCAGAGATGGGGTCTGGAGTCCACAGGACAAAGAAATGGTAAATTGGAGGAAGAATAAAACATGGAGGCGAGGGCAGGAGGGTGGCCAAGGAAAGATCCGGGGAGAAGATCCAGCAGCAGCACCTCAAGGTCATTGCAGAAGGAGCCTGAGTCCTACCCTGACTTCTCATCTGGTCATGTCCTCTCCCTACCCAGGGCTAACTTTCTTCATCTTCTAGAAAATTCTCTACATAGCAGAGAATTTCCTGCCCACACAGTTGTAGCATAAGTCCACATCTGTTTCTCAAGCCTTCCTGTCTTAGACAGGCTGTGCTTTGAGTGTACATCCTACACCTGGGACTGAGACATATCTTTCAGCCAGTTTGGACATCATCTGAAAGAAGCCCAGTAGGTCCACATGCATATATGCACAGAGGTTCCCCACAGAATGTACCAAATGCCATGAGGGAACAAACGGCATGGAGGTGTGTGACAGGAGCCAACACTCTTTCACCACATTTTAGTTCGAAACACTGAAGAATCCAACAGTTCTGAATACACAGTTGGGCTTCCAGGTCATCCTGGAGTAGAACAGGCCAGGTAGAAAGGTACAATTTATTTTGTCTTAAGTTGACTATATTGATTTGTAAGTTTTACATAACACAATGACTTTAAGTATTCATAATTTAAAAATATGATGTGTAGAAGTGAATTACACCTAGAATCTCAGTGTTTCGAGAAGCAGAGGGTTGTGGTCCGAAGTCAACCTAGGCAAAAAGCCAGCGAGACTCCTTTTAACAAGCAAGATGAATATGATGCATATTCCCAGTTACATGCTAGGTATAAATCAGAGGACTATGGTCTGAGGAGGACTCTAGGCAACAATGCCCTACCTGAAAAATACCTAAAGCAAAAATGGCCTGGGGACATGGCTCATGTGGTAGAGTCCTTGCTTAGCAAATGCAAGGCTCTGACTCAGGTACCACCAACTGCATTGTCTATATATGGTTTGTGGTCCTCCACATATACTTGAACCTTGTAAAAGTTAGGGAGAGAAGAACAGGACACACTGACAAGGTTCTAGCAATTAGGACATGGACTGTCAGGGAAGAAAGGGTGCAAGCATTATGATGGAGGTGTAGAGAGACCCACCATTCCAAGTGGAAGTCTCCTCTCTTGCCACTGGGCGGAGACACGCTATTTAGAGTCACTGAAACCCCAGAGGCAGCATCAGATGCTCTGAACCTGTATGTCTTACCTTCCAGAATAAGTTCACAACACAACTGCCATTCTCATTCCTCACTTTGCTCCAGACAACTGGAGCCTTTGAGGGAGCTGAGCAGAGAGGAGACAGTGGATTAAAACATGAGCATAGACCAAATATGCACACTCAACATCATCCTAAGACAGCAACAACCACCTGTCCTGCCAGAGGTCTGGCTTTCATCCTTCTGCCCCTGTGCACAAAGCCACACTACTCACTTCCTACTAGGTGTATATAGTAAGTGCTTAAGGAAAGAAAAAGATCAGCTCATCCTGAATGCAACACAAAACTCAAAGCCTTTATAAATGACCAGCCCTCCCCCCAAAATTATCAGAGCAATTATAGGAGTTAAGTCAGGTAGCAGGTCATTGTTAATTCCTGGTGCTATTTGTCAAGGCTATAATGTCCAGCAGAGATCCTTCTGGGGTAGAAGCAAGCTCTTCAGCTGGCTTGAAAATCACTACCCAAACCAAAACACAGCCGCAATGGAGTTGAGACTGTAGTCCATGCCAATACATACTTATGACATTGATTATGCTTTGATTATGACAATCCACTTAAACACTAAGTTTTTCAGCATTAAGCAAAGTGTCATCACACGTAAATAAACACCATCAGTATATGTATCTTATTTACTAATATAACCAAAAGCCAGTATAAAAGTGTTTTCTGGTTTATGATTTTGTAATCCAATGATATTCTACCCTTCCTCTATTTCCCTTTGCATAAAATTTTTAGTTAAAATTGCAAAAGACTCAAAGAAAAACATTGCTATTATAACACACAATGGCAAGTTATACATATGTGTGTATGTATATGTGAGATTCTTGGGGAATTTGCACCCCTAGGAAAAAATCATCAGAGCCTCGGGTCAGCATGACCTTCTGAGTAGAAAAGCATGCAGACCTGGTGTAATACCAACCCAGTTGTACATTTGACTAGTTAACCTTACTGTCTCCAAATTAGAGCCATTGGTTGAATGGCGTGCTCTCAAAATACCATAGAAATAATTCTGCTGCCAACCCAGAACCCAGAAGAGATATAATACATATATGTAGTCCTTCCTTGGGCAGCAACTTGGCCCAGATTTGAATCAGCATTATTTTGGGGCTGTAATGCTAATACACCAAACCCAGTGCTGGCTAAGGAGAAACTCCAGGCCAGGCTGTGTAAGAAAAGTATCTTAGTCACCCATGTCTGGGTCAGAGAATTACTTCGCTTGTCTGTGTCTCCTCTACAATCGTAACAGCACTAAAACAGTGGCACACAGGTAACGAACACACAATGTAGGTGAGCTGCTGCTATTAGTATCGTGTGTGCCATTCAATAACACCACAAACTAGGTGAATCCTTCCTCCCAGGAACAGCAGTAAAACTGGAAAGATCTGGAAGCAGGACCAGGACAACTCATTTTCTTAGGCCAAGTTAAGCTTGGGACATATTATTTGGGGGAAACAATGCAGTCAACTCTGAGGAAACCCCAACACCAAAAACATGCAGAGGAGGATTTCCACTGTACCCTAGCCACAGCAAATGACTTACCAGTAAAAATTAAGCTTGAAAATATCATTACATTGCCCAACATGGGCTGATACTTTAATTTGGTTTACTTTAGTCTGAGACCAGTGTTTCCTATGGAATTTACAACCTCCATTTTTCCACAATCATGAGTTAAATATCCAGGATAATTAAAACAGCCTAAGATCCAGAAACAGCCACAGCTGAAAAACTGTTTTAGAAAACTGAAAAGCAAGTGATAGAATGTCCAACAGTAATAACACTGGTGCCAAACATGTGAGGTTTATGTCTTCCCACTTATGAGGCACTTGTTGCAATTTTCAAAAAGGTTCTCTCTTATTTGCAGGTGTTGCTAAAAGTTCACAAGCATGTTAACCTATCTCCTGAGACTTATGCCCTTCTGCAGCTTACGTGGCAGGGAGAGCAACATACCTGCCTGAGGTGTTCTGAACTTCTGATCAGTCCATGCGCTCCACTTCCAGAAGTGGCCTGCATCAGCGCATCGGATGTGGACTTGGTACTCTGTGTCAGGCTCTAGCTCACTGAAGACTTCCTCACCACTCACCTTGACAGACACATTGGCCTGCTTGATCAGAAAAGAAAGGAAATAAAAACAGCACAGAAAGCAGAAGGGTTAACAATTACGCCTCAATGCAACCCCAAGTCAGAGCACAGCAAATCCTGAGTGTGAGAATGGCCAGGTTTTCCTTTGGGAGACAAAAAGTTCCTAAGGCCTTCTCCCCATTAATGAAAGGTTAATTTAATTAGTTAATGTCTGTACTGGTTTATTTATTTGGCGGTGCTAGGCTTTGTATTCCATGCCTTGTGTTTGCTTGCTTGCTTGCTTGCTTTCTTTCTTTCTTTCATGTGTCATGGGGCTTGAACTTGGACCTTTTTGATGAAAACTTTAAAACACTAAAAAAGGAAATTAAAGCAGAACTAAGGAAATGGAAAAACCTCCCATGCTCCTGGATTGGAAGAATCAACATTGTGAAAATGACAATCTTGCCAAGGGCTATCTACAAATTCAACACAATACCCATCAATATCCCAATGGCATTCTTTAAAGAAATAGAAGAGGCAATCCAAAATTTCATATGGCATAATAAAAAAACCCGTATAGCAAAAACACTTCTTAGCAGAAAGAACAGCACCGGAGGAATTTCAATTCCAAACTTTAGACTCCATTACAGAGCTATAATTATAGTGATTTTTTTTCAGCAGTCTCTTCCAGTTACACCAAATAGAAAATTAAGCTGAATTCTTACCCGTATCACTTTTCCTTCACCTTCAAGTTCAACCTGACACAAAAGTGTGTAGTAATTTCCACGGGCAAGCACATTCCACGTCAGCTCGGCTCGTGTGGCATCTATAATTTTGATGTTGACATTATAGGGAGCCAGGGGATGAACTGTCAGACACAAAAGCAAGAAACAAAGACACAAACTCAGATCTGAAAGGACTTTAGAAAATGTCTTCTTTCATTCATTTGAGCAGCAGCAATTTCATGTTTAAGAAAATGGCAAACAAAATCAGATTACTGTAACAGGATGAGAGTCAAGAAGAGCCTTCCTCAGTCACAGATCAAACATACAACAAGGAGCAGTTCTTAGGTGGAAGGTCTCTTATTGCCATTTCTATTTCAGTGCTTGAAATAGGCCTGTTGAGTTGGCTTAGTTCTTCTTGGTTCCGTGTGGGTAAGTTAATATTGGCTAGGAATTCATCCATTTCTTCTAGATTCTCAAATTTGTTGGCGTAAAGGTTTGAGAAGTACTCCCTCATGATACTCTGGATCTTGGTAATTTCTGTTGTGATATTACCATTTTCATCTGTGATTTTGTTTATTTCGGTATGCTCCCTTCTTTTTTTAGAAAGATTTGCTAAGGGTCTGTCAATTTTGCTAATTTTTTCAAAGAACCAACTACTTGTTTTGTTGATTCTTTCTATAGTTTTTTTTGGACTCCAATTCATTTAATTCTGCTTTGATTTTAATAATTTGCTTCCTTCTACTGGGATTAGGGTTGGTTTGTTGCTCTTTTTTCAGGAGCTTAAGGTGACACATTAAATTGTTGGTTTGCAATTTTTCCAATTTGTATGCACTCAGAGCTATATATTTTCCTCTGAGTACTGCCTTTGCCGTGTCCCAAAGGAGCTGGTATTTTGTGTGCTCCTTTTTGTTAAATTTCATAAACTGTTGGAGGTCATAGGTCTGTAGTACTACATAGCTATAATTATCAAAACAGCTTGGTACTGGCACAAGAACAGGCCTGAAGATCAATGGAATAGAACTAAGGACCCAGATATTAAACCACAGACCTATGGCCACCTAATCTTTGACAAGGGAACCAAAAAAAAATAGAATGGAACAAAGACAGCTTCTTCAACAAGTTGTGCTGGCAGAACTGGTTAAGCACCTGCGTAAAACTAAAGTTGGATCCTTCTTTGTCACCCTGCACTAGAATTAACTCCAAAGACCTTGAGGTAAAAGCCAACACACTGAAAACTTTACAAGAAGGAATAGGAGATACACTAGACCTCCTTAGCACAGGTCAAAACTTTCTTAATAAGGACCAAGAATCACAACAAATCAGAGAAAGGCTGGATAAGTGGGACTGCATTAAACTGCAGAGCTTTTGTATGGCAAAGGACATAGCTAGTAAATTAATTAGGAAGCCTACAGAATGGGCGAAGATCTTCACCAACCACACAACAGACAAAGGCCTCATATCTAAAATATATCAAAAGCTTAAAAAATTGAATCACTCCAAAACTAATCTCCAGAGTAACAACCATCCCATTAAAAGATGGGCCAAAGACTTAAAGGGAGTCTTCTCTGAAGAAGAAACAAAAATGGCACATGAAGAAATGCTCAACATCTCTGGTCATAAAAGAAATGCAAATCAAAACAACTCTTAAGATTCCATCTCACTCCAGTTAGAATGGCCAGGATCAAGAAAACGAATAACAACAGATGCTGGAGGGGATGTGGCCAGGAGGGATCACTACTACACTGTTGGTGGGAGTGCAAACTCGTTCAACCATTATGGAAAGCAGTATGGCAATTCCTCAAGACTAAACATAGAGCTCCCCTAGCAATTCCACTACTAGACACTTACCCAATCGTCCAGAAACAAGGACATACTAAATCTACTAGCACAACGATGTTCATTGCAGCACTATTTACCATAGCAAAGATATGGAACCAACCCAGATGTCCCTTAGTTGATGATCAACAAGATGTGGTATTTGTACAAAATGGAATTCTATGTGGCTTTCAGAAAGAATGACATCACCCCAGGTGATACTATATGGCCTTATGTATCTAGGTTTTGCTCTATTGCAAATCTCTGCTAGGAGAGACCAAGGTTTCTACTGATTATGACAAATGAGGGAAGCCATTGATCCTATGTTCCTTTGAGTCTGGCTTAGTTCACTTAGTATGATTTTTTCATTCATATAACAAAATCACATGAACAATGTTTAGGATATAAGCACAAGTTATTCAACATCTAAAACCTTCCAGTATAATGCAACAATTCTCAAGGGGAAAGATGATGACAGATGCCAATCTCCAGGTGACACTTTATGAGTACCACTGTTAGGCAATGGATTCAAAAGAGCTCTGAGATATAAAGCTGGACACCGCTGAAATGAACAAAAGGGGGGAATAACTGAGGCAATGAAATAGAAGCTATCAAAAGAGAATTCAATAGAAATGTTAAAACCCGAAACTATAATATGAAATAAAAGCCCATGTGGGGTTCAGTTTTGCTGGGGCTTAACTCAGAGCCTACTCACTCTGCTTGCTTGCTCAGGGGATGCTCTGCCACCTGATTCATGTCCAGTACTCATTTTTTTTGTTTGTTAATTGGAAATGAAGTGTCTTGGGACTGTTCTGCTTGGCTTGGCTTATAATCTCCCTGGATCTGACTTCAGTCTCCATAGTTGCTGGCATCACAGTCTTGAGCCCTCAGCATCCAATCAGTGAAATCTTCTGTATCCTAGATCTGATTTTAAAAATCCTATTTGTTTTGTGTATTTAATGTTCTTGGTCTGTTTGTGCTAATACCACTGCTACAATGGCAAGTAAGTGGCAAGTAAGTGTTGTGTTTATTGCTATAGTTATGTAGCTTTGATGATATTTCATTCTGTTAGCGTATGTGATTGAATTTTCCCACAAATATTACACCATGTTTTGTCAGACAATAAAGACCAGGGAAGCTTCACATTCCACCCCTGTCTTTTTAGCTCAGTTCTAAAATAGGGGATGATCTGAGGGCAAAAGTATAATTAGAATTACAATTTGAGAAAATAGTTTGATATTCAGATTATTTATATATTCTGCATCCACCAATTTCAATTATAGATATGAACACATGAAAAGCAATGGTAAGCCAGGTGCTAGTGACTCACACCTGTAATCCTACCTACTCAGAAGCTGAAATCCGAAGACCGCAGTTCAAAACCAGCTAGCACAGGAAAGTCTGTAAGACTCATCTCCAAAAACTATTCAGAAAAAGCCAAAAGTGGCTTTGTGGCTCAAGTGACAGAGTGCTAGACTTGAGCAAAAGAAGCTCAGGGACTACACCTAAGCCCTGAGTACAAGCCCTAGGACCAGTAAACACACACACACACACACACACACACACACACAGAGTAACTGGGTATTAGATTCACATATAAAATGTATTAAATGAACAAATAAGACAAAAGGTAAGGAAAACTGCAATAACAAAAACTTTTCTGTCTCTGGGAGAATAAGTGGTGGCACAGAAATGAAGGGTCAGAGCTTGAACAAATACAGCAGTAGTACTCACTAAATACGATGTTGCAAATGAACTATACATCTTCTGCTTGAGGAAGTGAGGGAGAAGCTGGGAGCCAGGGAGGGAGGGGTGACACTATCCAAAAAGAAATGAGTTCTTTACCCGACTTCTGTAACTGTAACCCCTCTACATATCACCTTTACAATAAGAAGAAGGTTAAAGGCCTTAATAAAATTCAACATTCTTTTATGATAAAAGCCTGAAGAAACCTAGAAAAGAATTTAATTTACTAAAGACCATATATAAGAACTCTATAACCAACATCATCTTTGCATACTACCAAATACTAATAAAAATAAATATGGCAGGGTTGGGAGTTTGGCCTAGTGGTAGAGTGCTTGCCTAAGACGCAGGTTTGATTCCTCGGTACCACATACATAGAAAAAAAAGCCGGAAATGGTGCTGAGGCTCAAGTGGTAGAAAAGTCCAAGAACAGTGCTCAGGCCCTGAGCTCAAGCCCAGGACAGGCAATCAATCAATCAATCAATAAATAAATAAGGCAAAATATTCATGTTCATTTAAATTGTGCCCCAAAGCAAAAAAATTTCATAACAACTTGAAATATATTAAATTTTTAGATAGATGTGTCATACATTTATATGGAATACTGTTGTAATATAGCAGATTATAACAGTACTCAATAGTGAGTTGAGTATTGAATATTGACTTTGAGTTGAGTATCATCAACAGTGAATCTTAAGAATTCAATGTTATATAAAAAGTAATG
Organism: Megascapheus bottae; assembly: GCF_031878675.1. Lineage (NCBI taxonomy): Eukaryota > Metazoa > Chordata > Mammalia > Rodentia > Geomyidae > Megascapheus > Megascapheus bottae. Next base: position 63,225,602 of record NC_143512.1, read on the forward strand.
AATAGATTATTGCATGGAGTATCATGCCCTTAATGCACAAAACAAAACATAAACGTCATCTTAGAATTACAAAATAAGAGCATACACTTACACACAATTTAAAGCAGTCATAACGTGTGTGTGTGTGTGTGTGTGTGTGTGTGTGTGTATGTGTGTGTGTGTGTATGCATCAGTACTAAGGCTTGAACTCAGGGACTGTCACACTTGCTTAAATTTTTCACTCAAGGCTGATGTTCTAGTACTTGAGCCACACCTACACGTCTAGCTTTTTATTGGCAAATTGGAGAAAGGAGTCTCTCTGATTTGTCTGCTCAGGCTGGCTTTGAACTGTGATTTTTAGATCTCAGCCTCCTGAGTAACTGAAATTACAGGTGTGAGCCACCAGAGCTAGAATAAGTCTCTTGGTTTTTACTTGTCATAGTTAAGGGAGATGATACTGATCTTAGTGGAAAGGAAGGATGGGCAGAATGTGGAATAGAATATGAGATAAATTCCTTTCAGAGTCCTAGTTTTGCAGTTGTTTACCAAGTTCTTTGGTTCTGGAGACATTATGAAAACAAAAAATACTGAATATACACACTCATGATGTTAATTGTGGAATGACCACTGGGTAGAAAGTAAAAGTTGTATTTAGGCTGTGAATTTTGAAAACTTCTCCAGCACATTCACTGGATGCAAAGTGAGTTCAAGTTAAATTACTGACCATAGATGTGCTGCTAACAAGTGAAGTCTCACCTCGGTGAGTCAGGTTAAAAAGAAGATTGACACTCCTTCTCCTTAGGTTATTTTCAGCTATGAGAGTGAAGTTATAGGTTTCTTGTAATTCTTGAGTGATTTTCCAATTACATAAGTTTTTGTGCTCACATTGTTTTCTTTCTCCAGAAAACCTTAAGAAAAAGTAAACAAAAGAATTAAGCGATCTGTATTGCTGTCACAGCCACAAATGTATGCTTAGCCTTTGGGGACTTTTGAACTTTATTTCATATACTACTTCTAGCCATCATCAACAAATACTAGTAATGGAAAATATATTTTAGTGAATTTGCTAGATGTGATTAGATGAATTGCTGACTCCCCCTCATGGGTGGTGAAAACCATTTATTACTTGGAATATTCTTTAAAAGTTAGAAAACTCATGTAGAGCCAGATCAGCAGATTAAAGTGTATTTTTCCGTACAGATACATCATTAACGCTCTTCTTCTTTTTATGGCATACTTTCTAAAAAAAAAAAACATAGTAAATATTATGTGCCTATTACGATCACCTCAGGACTCACTCCTGATCCTAACATGTTGCTTGAAAATAGCCATACAAGCTTGTTTTTTTTTTTGTAACATCTAAGTGTACTTTTGTCATGTTTATCGCATGCATTATAAACAATGATTCTACAGTGAATAAGGTAAGGAGGACTAGCTTACGATTCAACTAAAGTGTAAGTTTGGGAAGGCTGCATAGACCAATCCAAGTGTGTGTCCACCCCAGGTATCCATGTACAACTCAAAGTCTTGAAGTCCTGGGTCTCACAAGAAAAGTCCTTGGGCTCCTCAAGAACGTCTGTCCATAAAAAGAAAAAGGAAAGAGATGAGATACCTGATGAAGCCCCTTTACTGGAAGATACATCAGACAGAAATGGATGTAATACTAAGCCAAGAAAGTCCTCTCAACCAGGAAGGGCCAGCCAAGGGGGAAGCCAGCAGGTCACTAGCTACAAAAAGCCACATCTTAGGAGCTTTTCCAATGTGTTCCCTCTTTCTGGACTCCCTGGTGGTTTTCCAGATATGAGAGGGTAAGCAGTACAAATGACTGGCACTGTGTTCCCTTGAGAGCAGATGTGTCCCCAAGATCACTCAATGCTCATTTTGTGTGCTGTGACTCACAGACAGCCCAGGGGAAGCCAGAAAGTCAGTCAGACTTTGTGAACTGGCCAAACGCCGTAGCTGGAGGAGAAAGCTGCAAGGAAGAACAAAGGCCTGGTAGGACGTGGGTTCCCGTGGTTCTCAGGGGCCATGTTAAGGGATACAGATGCAGTAAGCATTCAGGAGATTGGAACGTCCACAGAAGCAGGAAGATGTCACAGGGATTGCCATTCTGTCTATAGGAAGGGAAGATGGAACACAGGAGGCTACTGAGTGGAGTTCCGAGAGGAAAACCAACTTTCTCCTATTCCACCGACACTGCCCATGGAACTGATTTTCCGCAGGAATGAACAGGGATGTCACTGCCTGCATGCAGCCAGTCCTGTGCCAGGCACGTCTATGTGCATTAGTCTCCATGATCATCACAGTCCTCGTTCTATAAAAGTAGAGACTTGGCCCAGCCAGGGAAGATTTGAACCCAGGCTTCCGGGCCACTACTCTGGCTGACTTTCTATGGCTGGCTTTCTGCCCATCTCTTCCGTGTATGATCTGGGGAGAATTTCCACACAGCTCAAGGAAAGCAGGATATGTTCTTCATGGTCATGTCGTAACCTTAATTTTCTCTCCTTTCATACTGCCAGTTTCTAGGAATGAAATTGTCAAGGCAAGAAAACAACAGGAAATCCTGGAAGTATTGCTTCAGGATACTGCTTTCAGAACCTCTCCTTAGAAGACTTGAGGAATAATAGGAAACAAAGGCCATGTGTGGAAATGTTTACTTGTCTTTGGGTAAAGCAGATTTAACATTTGCTTGGAGGGGATGACAGATTCTGCATACTTACGTGAGACAGAGAGAACGATGCCATTGGTGATATTTGTTGGCTTTTCAGTACAAAAGAAATTTGTCCCTGCTGTTCTAATAAAAGGAACGTTACTCAACTCGAATGTCCGTATATGTGAATCAAGTTGCTCTCCATGAATCAGTTCACCTTCCAAATAACAGAATATGTCTTTTAGATTGCTCCCCCAAATAGAGCAAATTGTGACATTGGCGCCCTCTTCCACTAGTTTGTCTTTAGGGAATACAAACAATGCATTAGGTTTGAGAGGCCTTTGGGCTGCAAGACAAAAAATTATAAAAAGTTTGCTTAGGATCTCCTTCCAAATTCAATGCAAAGCCCCTCCCACTTCCCCCTCACATAAACATCCTTGGACTTTTCTAAGGAAAAACAACCTGAGCTTCCACACCAAACCAATAGCCTTTCTTCGGTGCATGAAAAACACTCTTGGGCTGGGAGTTTGGCCTGGTGGTAGAGTGCTTGCCTAGCATGCACGAAGACCCGGGTTCCATTCCTCGGTACCACATACATAGCAAAAAGCCAGAAGTGGTGCTGTGGCTCAAGTGGTAGAGCCCTAGCCTCAAGAAAATCCAGGGACAGTGCTCAGGCCCTGAGCCCAAGCCCAGGACTGGCAAAAAAAAAAAAAAGAAAAACACTCTTGCTCTTATTGTGATATGAATGGTCACTGCTCCTGTGAAAGATAGTCTCAATACCATTATTAGTGTGGTCCCTCCATTGGTATTATTAGGGGTCCTGCCGGTGGGAGGCCCTGGGTGAAGTGTCTGTGTATCTCACATCTGCTCCTACTTTATATGAAGCGGGACACATAGGTCCCCCCTCTGAGCCATCTGCTTCTCCAGTCAGGGCTCGCTAACTACAAGGGCTGGCACTCCCCGCACCTCATGACGTCAAAGGCCACACTGATCCAGTATGCATGTACAGACTAACAGAGCCGTGCAGAAAGGCTGTGGGCAGCACACAGGGCACTGTGTTAGGCCAAGTAGGCCTAACCATTCTGCACAGGTAAGCAGCACTCCTCTCTTCCACAGAAAGCCAGACAAGGAACAAACACTCCAGTGTACTGCCTCCTGCATATCCAGGCACAAGCCCCAGGGAAGCCTTGCTCTCTGATGGCGTTCTCTGGCCTAGTCATGATTTCCATCTTGATCTGACTATGCCATGCTGGTTGCACCAAGAACTGAGCTCTCCTCTGCCACCATGATATTCTGGACAAATACATGGAAGCCAAGTAACCAGGGAGTGAAAGTTCTGCAGGTATGAACCGAAATAACTTCTTCAGCCTTTAATGTGTTCCTGTAAGGGATTTTTTTATCACAGCCATGAAAAACTAACCAACACAACTTCATCGTTAGCTAAATGAGTAAGTTCAAAGATGAAGACCTTACATGTCTATCTCCCTGTGGCAAATTTCACCCATGCCATACTTCTTCTTTTTCTTTCTTTCTTTTTTTTTTTGTGGGTCATGAGTCTTGAACTCAGGGTCTGGGCACTGTCCCTGAGCTCTTCTGCTCAACGCTAGCACTCTACCACTTTGACCCACAGCACCGCTGCCCATTTTCTGGTGGTTAATTGGAGATGAGTCTCACAGACTTTCCTGCCTTTGAAACGTGATCCTTAGATCTTTAGGATTACAAGTGTGAGCCACCAGTGCCTGGCTACACCCATACTACTTACTGCCAGTATGAGACAAAGGAAAACGGCATGAAAGTATTACCCAAGATTCCTGAAGGGAACTTCCACAACTTGATGACTTCTTCCTGAGTAATATTAAGTAGTAAGCCTAGTCCCTTTTGTCATCACTCCACTTCTTACCCTGAACTTCCTCCCACGAACTCCACTCACTCCAGGAACTCAGCTTGGGGAACCTGGCATCGTCCACCATACTCTTTATTCTTACAAAGTGTGTGGCACATTCTAAAGGCAGCTTGGATTTCCAGCTCCAGTGGATGACTTGATTGGGCTTCACAGTGGTTCTGTAAGTCTCCTAAACGAAAAGGAAATCATTGGGAAAATATGGGCATCCTAACCTAAGAGACAGCTCAATTCCATGTTCTGGAAGCACATATTTCTACATTTCAACTCATTTCTAACCAATCAATCCCCAATTACTCTGAGATGGTTTCCTGCACTCTTGGAAACTCCATCTTCAACTCCTATGCTCCTCAATTCCAGGGACTTCATAGAGGACAAGTGACAAGTAAGAAGCAATCAGAAGCCAGTTAAGTCTTGGGGGAAAGATTAGAGATGGCAAGTATTTGTAGTGGTTGATACAGAATGCCTGCTAAGAAAAATTTTTGGAAACTAGAAAATAGAACAATGCTTTAAAAGAATAAACAATATTATTTGCTTGTTTATTTATTGTCGTTGAGCTAGAACAAGTCTACAGATTGCTCTCCATGTCTCCCTCATTTTTTTCTGTCTCTTGAATTTTCAGATATAGACCACTCCTCTCCCTTGAGGTCCATCTGCCAGATTCATGAGCCCATGAGATATCAACCTCACAGGATGATTTACAATGTTTGTAGAGCAGTTGTCTATACTTCTATGCTATGCCTATGCTTTTGTTGTTGTTGCTGTCGTTCTCTGGGCCTAAATGCTGTCCCTGAGCTCTTCAGCTCAAGGCTGGCACTCTAACACTTGAACCACTGCACCACTTCTGGTTTTCTGGAAGCTAATTGGAGATAAGAGTCTTTTGGACTTTCTGTGCTCAGGCTGGCTCAGATCTCAGCCTCCTGAGTAGTTAGGATTACAGGAATGAGCTGTTGATGCTTGGCTTTGCCCATACATACATCTATCTATCTATCTATCTATCTATCTATCTATCTACCTACCTATATATATATGCACAGTCCTTGAACTTTCTCAAGGCTAGAGCTCTACCACTTGAGCCTCAGCACCACTTCCAACTTTTTTCTATGTATGTGGAACCTAGGAATCGAACCCAGGTCTTCGTGCATGGTAGGCAAGCACTCTACCACTAGGCCAAACTCCTAGCCCCAGCTTTGCCTATATTTTTAACTCTTGTTTCTGGCTCACTTAGTACTCCTGGCTTAGTGTCAACTTTTTCTACATTTAGGATATTCCATTCTTGAGTCCTAGGTCATATCTAGTCTTCTTTTCTTCATGAGCCCATCTTTTCTTTCTTTCCTGTCACTTCCCTTCCTTTCCCATTCCCTTCCTTCCCTTCCCTTCCCCTCCTTTCTCTTGCCTTCATTTTCTTCCCTTCTCCCTACATGCTCCCTTCCTTTATTCTTTCATTTCTTTCCCTTCCCTTCTTTTTCTCTCCTTTTCACTTTTCTTCTCTCCTTTCCTTTCTTCCTTCCTTCCTTCTTTTCCTCCATGTCTACAGGTAGCCATTCTGAGGCCTTCCCTACCATGCCTGCTTAAGGTGGCTGACCTTATACAATGTACTTGGCAGAATTCATACTGCCTTGGAATGATAACATTCTAGTCCAATCAGGTGCAAGCTGTAGATGTTAAAAGTTTTCTATTTTATTTTATTTTTTTTAAAGTTTTCTATTTTATTGTATGACATTATTCTTAGATCATAAAATATAGTTTTTATCTACAAGTTTAGAGGTCCTGATCCATTCAGTTTTCACTCTTTTTATCATGTGCAATCTTGAAACTTTTTACTAAGACATTTTGACATCAAAATGCGAAGGCCAAACAGTGAAATGGAAAGAAAAGAAAAGTAGAACTGACTGGAGATGTGGCTCACGTGGTAGGGCACAAGCCAAGTGAGCCCCAGGCCCTGAGTTCAAACTCTAGTACAAGAAAGAAAGAAGGAAGGAAGGAAGAAGAGAAAGAAAGAGAGAGAAAAAGAAAGAGAAAGGAAAGAAAGAGAAAGGAGAAAGAAAGAAAAGAAGAGAAGAAAGAAGATAGAAAGGAAGGAAGAGAGAAAGAGAAAAAGAAAACTAGATCTGTTCCAGAAACTGCACTCTGTAGTCTGCCAATAACTCACATGCTGATTTTCTTCTTGCATCTTCCCTCACACTGAGCCCCGTATCTCCTCCATCTCTGCTCTGGCCAAATCTCTGGCTACCACACACTGCTCCTTCCCAGGTCCCTGGCTGCTTTCTGCTCTGCAGCTGAGTAGACTTTTCAAAAGTCCAAATCACATCTTGTCACATTTTCCTTCTTACTGCCCTTGGGATTTTAAAACAACAACAAAATAATTCTGAGCACATGCCCATGGTCCCGTGTGGTCTAGCCTCAAGTTTGCCTTCCCAGGCGGTCCTGTGTGCACAGAGCTCCCCTCAACTCCTGCAGCTTCTCAGGCCCCTCTCTCTTGGCCTCTCATCACATCCAACACACTCTCTCATCTCTAGATTCCAAAATCCACATCCACTTTCCTTTTATAGCCGGGCATATTTGGCCAGGCATTATATAGCTCACGCCTATAATCCTAGCTGCTCAGGAAGCTGAGATCTGAGGATTGCTATTTGTAAACAGCCTGGGCAGGAAAGCCCATTAAACTCTTATCTCCAATTAACTACCAAAAAAAAAAAAGCCAGAAGGGGAGTCAGGCTCAAGTAGTAGAATGCTAGCCTTGGGCACCAAAGCTCAAGTACAGTGCCCAGGCCCTGAGCTCAAGTCCCAGGACTGGCATGCATGCATGCGTGTGTGTGCACATGCGAGTGCACACACACACGCACACACACACGTGCGTGCGCGCACACACACACACACACAATTTCCTTTCATGTTATGGATCAAAATCCTTCAGCTAAATTACAAGAGAAATTCAAGCCTGACCCCATCCTGCAGCAGCTCACCAATGACTGACTGCAATGACTGCATCCTCCCTTTCCCCAACACACACACTGAGACCACCACCTGTGTGTTTGTCCCTCATTCCTGCTGCAGTGTGTCCAATACTGAAATCCCCACACTTGCCCAGTGCTTAGGCTGGGCCTATGGTCTAATACTCCAAGCTGAATAATTTTCAATTCATTAATATGTAATGAGTTATGTTTCTCCTCTATACTCTATACAGATGACTAACATAAATCGGTGCTTTGTGGTGTTTACAACTTTGTATATCAAAGAGATAAAAAAAAGTTTTTGAATACATTAACTCAGTAATTAAAAGAAGAATGCAAGGGATTGTCTTTAGGCTCTATTAAGCTAGTTTAATTTGGCCTGTTCCAACACTGGTGAGTCACAAAATTGACTCTCATGAGGACACAGTAGTATAAATAAGGTCACTGATTCATCACTGAGGCTTGAGCACTATCTCTAAACTGACTCATGTTCTAGGCCTCCCTCCAAACTTGAGCTGCTCCTCTGCTTTCTCCCTGCCACTGACAAATCATTCAGAAAGTGATGAAAGGGAGGGCAAATGTTTGGCTGGGGAAGGAACATGTAGCATGGCTGTGAGCCAGCTCTTCTCTGGAAGTGCCCTAGTCCAGTTATAAGCTCTCTGATGGGAGTTGCTTTTCGTTTGGCTCGTTTGGAAAGAAAATGGTCTGAAATCACGCTCTTTCAGCATCAGATGCAGTGCTGGCTTGCACTGCAGAAAAAAAGCCTGTGGAGAAAAGAGAACTGTTCAGACTAGAAGGGCTCTCCAAAAGGCTCTCTTCTTCACTGGGGAAGGATTTTCTTTGCAGGGAGGACAGCCTTGAACTTGGGCCCTTGTGCTTGCTAGTAGGTCCTCTACCACTTGAGCTATGCCTCTTTGGTTTAGGTTATTTTTGAGATGCAGTATTGTATTCCCCCCTCCACCCCATCCACCCATTTACTAACTTCCTGTGTAACTGGGATGAAAGGCATGCATGGTTGCATATAACTTTTTTATTGTTTTGACATGGAATCTTATGAATGTTTTGTCCAGGTTGGCCTCAAACTATGATTCTCCCAATCTTCACCTTCCAGGAATAGGCATACGCTATGGTGCCCAGCTAGAGGAGAATCTTGTGTTCTCCTCAATTTCAGGTCTGGGAAAGTCGCATAATGACTTTGTATAGCAGTCACAATTCTATGGGACATGTGGCCACTGCTGGCCTAGGGAGACTGTATGTAGATATCCATCTTCCTTGTTTGGGTAAGGGATATAGAAGCATGATAATTTCTTGCCTTTCTCATCTGGAGCCACACAACAAACTCTCTGTGCTGTGTGTGTGGTCTTATATGTGATAAAAGGAAAATTAAGAATAAAGAATGAATTTGATCCAAATGGAACAACACAAATTGTTGGAAGGTTAGCTTTGGAAAAGGGGAGGAGGAAGAATAATGGAAGGCGGGATCAAGGAACACTGTATGCATATTTGGACATGGCAAATGAAATTCCTTTGCATAACTAAAAGATGCTAATAAAAAATGCTGGAAAAAAGACAACAAATCATAGCATCAGAAAAGGATTTTAAGAATCTTGAACTCCTATCCCCCAAATCATACTTACCACCAAGATGACATTGGATATTTTAATTCTACTGATTTCTATCAGAAATATCATTTTTAGTTCCTGGTGATCAGGAAAGTTTTGGACGGTCCATTGTAAGTATAGATGCTGAAGTTGAGAATTAAAGGAAATTTTAAGTGATGCAGGAGTCAATGGAGATAGTTCAGCCAAAACTGAAAGAACAAAAAGAGACATGAAATAGCATTTGCTTGGTCATGGCTGAATAGTCATGATAACACTGTTATCTGAATATTGGATAATACTGTTCAATATTGTCATTGGGTTACATTAGGAAAAAAAATGTGTATACCAAAAGCAAAAGGGCCAAGGGTACAACTCAAGTACTCATATTAAGAGTGAACACAGCCAGGCACCAATGGTTCATGCTGTGTAATCCTAGTTACTCAGGAGGCTGAGACCTGAGGATGGCAATTCAAAGCTAGTCAGGACCAATAAATAAATAGAGAGAGAGAGAGGGGGAGAGAGAGAGAGAGAGAGAGAGAGAGAGAGAGAGAGAGAGAGAGAGAGAGAGAGAGAGAGAGAGAGAGGGAGGGAGGGAGAGAGAGAGGGAGGGAGAGAGAGAAAGAGAGAGAGAGAGAGACTTTTGTCTCCAATTAATTACCATAAAGCCAGAAACAGAGTTGTGGCCCAAGTGGTAGAGTGCTAGCCTTGAGCAAAACATCTCGGGACAGTGCCCAGGAGCCTGCTCCCTAGCTCTCTCTCCCTCCCTCCCTCCTCCCCCCCACACGAATGGGTATAGTCCTCCAATGCACATGTCTCCAAGGAAGATATACAAATGGCACCTGAAAAGATGCTAATATCATTAGTCATTAAAAATGCAGATCAGAACCATAATGAGACACAAATTCATACTCATAAGTAGTAAAAATCCATATTTTACATAAAAATCCATATTTTTACATGCCAGCAAGAATGTGGGAAAGTTTGCCATCTTTGTGCACTGCTAGTGGGAATTAAAGTTGCTTACTGTAATGGCAAACATTTTGAAAGCTCTTCAGAAAGCTAAAATAGAATTATGGTATGATCCAGAAATTCCCTTCCTAGGACTACATACCAAAGAGCTGAAATCAGGGATTCAACAAATATTTATCTTCGAACGTTTGCACACCACCATTCACAATTGCCAGAAGATGGCAGAATCGGAGGCTCTGGTCAGCCTAACACACTACTACATGCAAGTCAGCCATTCACCCAGTCAACAGGTGCTTGGACCTCAGCAGGTAAGTAGACTGAATAAGAAGTACATATGCCACCATGAAAAATCCTATTGCCAGTTGGGTGAGGTGGCTCAGACCTGTAATACTAGCTACTCAGGAGGCTGAGATCTGAGGATCAAGGTTCAGAGCCAGCCAGGGAACAAAAGGACCTGAGACTTATCTCCAATTAACCTCTAGAAAAACAGGAAGTGGGGCTGTGGCTCAAGGGTAGGGTGATAGCCTTGAGCTGAAGAGCTCAGGGACAACACTCAGGCCCAGGGGTAGGATGGTAGCCTTGAGATGAAGAGTTCAAGGACAGCACCCAGGCCGAGATCAAGCCCCATGACCCACAAAAAAAAAAACAAAACAAAACAACAACAAAAACCCTACTACCACCCTTTCAGCATTAAATATGGAAGAAATTCACAATGAATTTTAAGGAGGAATATGCCATACTTCTATATGCCTTGGAGTCAAAATAAATCCAGGCACCAAAAAGTATTAGTCAGGGAATTGAACTATAAGCAAAATGGAATCTTTTACGAAGCTTCTAAAAGATGATGAGACAATCCATATATATTCCTTATAAACACCGCTTTCGTGAGTCAAAGGCCAAAAATTGGGTGGGTAATTCCTAACCATACAAATCTGCATTGTTTATCCAAAAGCAAGCACAGGAAGGAAGAAACATGGGAAGGTCAAAATGCAAAGTCTTGTAAAATATGGATGAATACAATGAAATTTTACGACCCAATGGAAATGCCTTCACATCTAACAGGTTTGAAGTCATATTCAAAGGATTTACAAATATATTTCATTTTCTGTTTATGAAATTGATTTATCTCAAAATTCTGCCAAAGGGAATAGCTAAGTGAAAAATATTGCTTCATCTACAAGTTGCATGTCAGCACTTGAGACTGGAGCATTTTTGTTGGTTCACAACCTTCCATTGCGTTCACCCACACGTGAATATGGCTGGTGAACACTACAACTCGTTCTCTCCCAAACCAGTCTAGTATTTTCCATGGTTTTATCCAACAAGGCACAGAAGATGCCTTTTCAGCAATGGCTGAAAAGATGTTCCATTCATAGGATGGAGTCTACCCTCAACCACACTAGTGAGCAATGCATTGACTGGGAAGTCAGGGTTGTGGAATGGTTCACTGAAATACATCACTGGAATGATGGAGGCCAAGTCAAGACAACCATGGCATTGAGAGATCAATACATCTCCTGATTCAAACTACTCAGCAACTCCCAGTTAGTTCCAAAGTAAAGAGAAATTGCTTAACTTTTCTCCAAAGCACCAATTATCTTGCCTTTTCTCTATGGAAATTTTTTATTATCTTACCTTCACCCTGGTAAGTCCTCAAGGACAGTAATGCTAGGAGGAATGTTGCCTGAAGGACAGCAAAGGCCATAGTTTTCTGTAAAATATAAATTACAAAGAAAGAGAATTTTATTTCACTTCAACCCTGACATGTTTCTCAAAGCCAGTTTTGGTAGCTAATTGACCTTAAAGGTTGGCATTCTTCTTTCTTCCCTGTATCCATTTCTCTTATCACATGACTTGGGAGGAAGGAGATATTTACCTGTCTTGTGTTCCTTAGATAATAAAGGAGGCATGATTTATGGTGTGCCAGTTAAACACCTGGCCCTTAAGAGACTTTGTGTGTTTCTGTTTGTTTGTTTGTTTTTTCCCGTTCCACATTTAACAGGAAGAGAGCCTTTCTGGGCTACAGTTCTGGAAGCTGAAGCTCTTTATGATTCAGTCTACTTCAGCTTTCAGCCAACAGTCCCTGATCTCTGGTGTAAGAGCTACAAAGGCTTACCTCTATATGCCACTGCGGTTTGGTGGCAATAGCTAACTGGTCAACCAGTGCCTTCAAACCAAACCAAAATTGGTAGGGAAAAGTTAGGCTGAGAAACAAGTGTTAAATGTGAAGAATGGTCTCTGTTTAGAATGAGAACTGATACAATAATAGCCAAGAGATAAATTTAATGCCTTGACCCAATGACTGGGACCACTGTCATTCTTCTCCATCTTTTTCATTAAAATCCAATCTAAAGAAATTAGCCTATTTTATTAGGACAGTCCATTTTTCATTGTTCACCATCATTTCTGGGTTTTCTTGCCATAGAAGAAAGTCAAAAATTGTGAGCTGGAGAGTGCTCCCTGATATATCATGGGACAATCAGAGGGCACAAGGAATGAGGCTGGATGACCTCAACAAAGCCTGTCTGTTCTAAATTCAATAACAAATATCTTAGTCAGGGGAAGTGCTAAATTTTACTTTTCAGTTTCCGACTGACTCAGCAGTGAGTAGCAATAGAACAATTCATAGAAAGCCAAGTTTTGCCTGGATCCAGCCACGTGGATTTCATTAAAAGCTAAAACATTGGTGAGATAGGTCATCAATTTTCACTAGATAGAAATGCCACACCCTAGAAAAAAATTTTTTTTCTATTCTGGTTTTTGTTCATGTTAAAAGAAGCAGTCTACCACTGAGCCATATTTCTAGACCATACCTTATATTTATGTTTTAAACATTTTGCAGGTAAATGGGAGACATGGAGAAGACAGGAAGTGGGTAGAGTACAACATCAAATAATCCTAAGATGATCAAAGCTACTGACATATGAGTCCCACTGGAGAAAAAGCAAAGGCCTGCTAAGGGCAGCTTTTGCTTATATTCCTTTTATCAAGATATATTGGATTTAGAGTCACGTAATTTATACTGCTCCCAAACCTCTATTTAAATCTTCAGATAGGTTCGTGTATAAATACATTTCAAAACCAGAGGGAAAGCTAATTCAAGAAGAAATAGTTGCCACTCAGAACCAAGAAGAAACAAGGGTAAAGGGCTGGAGTGTCTGGCGCTGCCTGGTGTCATGAGCAGCTTTGTCACGGGTACAGGTAGAACAACTCACCCTCCTCACACCCACACCCACTCCACTTTTATCCCATTTATTAAATGAGTGCAATGGGCCTCCGTGGGAAGGAAATCTCACCTCACCTCACCTCCCACATGGAAACACAGATGAGCCAAAAGTTCTCTTTATGTAATGACTAGTTAAAATGTTTCCAAAATGGGAGGCTTTGCCATTACATGAAATACTTTACATGCCATAAAATTACATTAAGTCAATTCTTTCCATTTCTTTACAAATGGTACAATATCATTCTTTCTAATAGATGAGTGAAATTCCATTGTGCACATACATCACATTTTCTTGATCCATTTGTCCACCGAGGGCCATCTGAGCTGTTTCACCTTGTCGATGGTAAATAGTTCTGTGCTTAACATGTTTGGGCTGCTGGCTTCACTGTATCTTGACTTGTAAGCTTTTAGGTAAATGCCCAGGAGTGGAATTCCTGAGTTATAGGGTAATTCTATGTTTAATATTTTGAAGAAATTTCACATTATTTTCCAGAATGATTGAATAAGTTTACATTCCTACCAGCAGTGTATTAGGGTTTCTTTTTGTCCTCATCCTCACTAGCATCTTTTATTGTTTTGTTAATTATGGACATTCTAAATGAGGAGAGGTAGAATCTCAATGTTGTTTCGATGTACATTTCTTTTATGGTCAGAGATGTTCAGTGTTTCTTCAAGTGTCTACTGGCCCGTTTTACTTCTTCTTCTAAGAAGAATCCTTTAACCCATTTATTAAATGAAGATCCAGAAAGACCACAGATGCATGTTTTCTCTTATATGTCGAAGCTTCATTTAGATTACAAACTTATAAGTAAATACATTGTGTGGTGGGCAAGTATATACAAACATGTTAACAACTACGCTAGATTCAAGGGAGAACTCAGATAGTATAATTCCTTAGAAAAGCAATGTGAAAGTTCAGCAAAATAAAAACACCACGAAATGAGTAGAGTGAGGCCAAGCTGAAGAGGGGAGGATAAATGAGGAGGGAGAGAATGCAGTCTAACATCCCATGTATACCCTAAAAAAATAAAGAGAAGTGAGGAAAGGGTGGATGGAGGAAAATGAAGAAGAATGTTGAAATGGCTGGCAATAATCAAGATATATTGGATTTATAATCTGCTTTGTCAAATGGCAACTCCTTATTTCTAAGTATTGGTACAATACTGTAGTCCAAGTATTGTACCAATACTTAAAAATAATTTTTAAATGTGTAAAATTAAATAAGTCAGGAACAATAATACTCAAAACTAAAACTCAGAAGTCACCCATTATTTAAGGGCAAATAGAAATTAAGAACCCAGAACATGAGAAGGGATATCAAGAGGCGAGAAGTAATATACCTACTACCTGACGAATGTAACTGTCACCCCTCTATACATTATCCAGACAAAAAAAATAAATAAAATAAAAATACAAAAAAGAAAGTATTACTTTAACCAAGAAATAGGGTTTTTGTTCCATGGCTTTAATTAAATGCAAAGCAAACAGAAAGAAAGATAACTTATGTGCCAAAAGATAATTGTCCAAATGTTCCATGCTGTGCTAATCCTTTCGTAAAGCTCTAGGAAAACTTGAATATTGATTGATCAAATAAAAGAAACTGGGGCTGGGAGTTTGGCCTAGTGGTGGAGTGCTTGCCTACCATGCAGAAAGACCCAGGTTCAATTCCTCAGTACCACATACATAGAAAAAAGCCAGAAGTGGTGCTGTGGCTCAAGTGGTAGAGCTCTAGCCTTGAGAAAGCCCAAGGACAGTGCTTAGGCCCTGAGTTCAAAGCCCAGGATTGGAAAAAAAAAAAAAAAAAAAGAAATTAAGACTAAAGGTTGTTGGGTGATACAAGTGACCAAAGAAGTGAGCATTCAAAAGAGTCTGTCTTTGCGCTGACAGGAACATCTTGAGGAATGATCAAAACGGTGAGGTTCAGAATTCCCACCTTTTGCGTTATCGGTCATGCCTGCCTCCCTGGAATCCAGTGATGTTAGCTAACTTCTTCAGTGGTTAGCACCAAAGAGCACTGTTTCCCACACACTGGGCAGAAAGTAGTTGCACACAATAGTCACTGCCAGCACACCGGTGAAGTGACTAGGGCATCTGTGGTTTCACTTCCTTTGGTTTGGGTTCTCTATAGGAAATCTCAGCCTGCAGCTACGAAAGGGGAAAATCTAGAAATAAAGGATTCATAACTATTGTTAATAGTTATTGCTGTAATTGTCTTGTTTCAAGCAAGTCTCTTATTGTGCTAAAACTTACTCTGTGTGTGTGTGTGTGTGTGTGTGTGTGTGTGTGTGTGTGTGTGTGTGTGTGTGTATGTACAGTATGAAATAAAGCATAGTACATTCAGGCTTTGATGGTATCCACAGAGAGTCTTGGAATGTATTTCTCTAAACAATGGCAGTGTACTACATTGCTAATGGGACATCTGCCATCTTCTATATTACAACCTCAGAAATTCAAGAACCTTGGTAGGAAGAAAACGAGTATTAGATGTTCTGTGAAAACCTCCTGGCAAAGTCCATGTTCCTACAATCACACAGAAAGTTAGTTGGCAGCAAAAAGAAGGTCCCACAGATACCGTGGTCCTTCGTTAGGAAGGGCCACAGGAACAGCGTCCCCAACCATGCTGAGGATGACATTGTGTGGGCAAACACAGGTACTGATGCTGTAAGTCCTAGGAGACTACACCATCCACTGAAATAAATCCTCCCCAAGTTATCTTAGTCTGAGCATGCCACCTGTTTCCTGGAGGGTGGAGTGGGGAGCACTGACTCACACAGTGAAAATCTGGAGGTGATACAACAATTAGGCAGAGACCCTGAGGAAGGAGTGAGCTTGACAGATTCCAAGAACAACTGGAAGCCAATTAAAGCTGAAAACAGTGAGAGAGGAGGAACATCCCTGGGATCAGATCCAGGGGCACAGAGGAGGTCAGGACAGATCAAGCTGGTGAAACGTGGTCTCCAACGCTGAGCCAGTCAGAAATCACTAGAAGATTCACAGCAGAGGCACAGAATTCATGGGCAGAATCCTGACAGGAGAGAGAAACGGAGAGACAGGAGTGGAAGTGGGCAGAGAGATTGGGACATCTGAGCAATGGTCCAGTTAAGAATGGACAAAAAAATTCTCAGCCAGGGTTGAAGCCATGGACAAATCAAGAGGTGGTGGAATTCAGGAAATATTTAAAGTGCTGACAAAACATCTGCTAGTGACCAAGTGAGAGCCCATGGATGGCTCGCTCCAAGCATTCTGACCTAGATCCTTTGAAGGATGGGATCAGCATGTATTATAAGGCAGGTGTGTAGAACCATCTCTAACAAGAGTTCAAGTCACAGCATACTTGAAAGGCTTGCGTGTTCCTCAAGTAAGAGACATCAAGAAGCTGGAGATACAATCTGGGGAAAGTTCTTGGCAGAAGATAGAAGAAACTCAGGCATTTTGGTGTATATGTATAGTGCTGGAAGCCAAAGGACTAGATTATCTCCAAAACAGAAGAAATACAGAAAAAAAGAACAAATCCAAACCCAAAGCTCTGGGAAACCATGACCCTCCTTCTTACACTACATGTGTGTACTGCCTCTCCCAACAAAACACACTTCTTTTGGTTTTGTTCTGGTGCCAGCCAAAACAAACTCAGGGCTAGGTGTTGTCCCTGCTCTACCACTTGAGCCACAGTGTTCCACTTTCAGTTTTATTTATTTATTTTTCTGGTAGTCATTACTTGGTGCCAAGAGTCTCAGTTTTTCCTGCCCTGAATGGCTTACATCTCAGCCTCCTGTGTAGCTAGGAATATAGGCGCAAGCCCTTGGCTCCCAGTTAAAACATAACTTCTAATTAGTAGGAAAGTCTGACTATCCTTACCAGTACTTCTTGTATAATTACAATCTTTATTCCTAGGAAGTTTCCCCACCATAAATAATACCTAGAAGACACAGTACAATAGTCATTAGCTTCCCAGGAACTGAGGCCCAGTATAACTTCTTCAAAGCTGGCTGGGTGACTGGATGATAACATATGCAAATGCTGTTTGAAAGAAGGAAGCTGCTCATAGAGGGTACAGGCCTGGGTATGTGCACTGCGCACATTCTGTTCTCAGTAGAAGTCAGTCATTCTCCAGGACTGATTATATGGCAGGCCTCAGGCAAATGCTTAGCTCTAATTCAACTTGCTTGCTTGTCTGGTGTTCTACTACTTGAATCATGCCTCCAACACTACCTTTTGCTGGTTATTTTGGAGATGGAGCCTCATAAACATTTCTGCCTGGGTTGGCTTTGAACCATGATCTACCAGATTTTAGTCTCCTGAGTAGCTAGGAGTAAAGATACGCACCACTGATACCCATCATCAACAAAGTCTTAACAACTGAAATCATACTGAAAATCTTTTCTAACTACAATGTGATAAAACTAAATATCAATATCCAGAACTCTGGGCTGTAGTATAAAGTATTGAGTGGCACTTCTTGGAAGTTTCCCATGACCCTCAGATTCAATTAATTTCCTTCCTTCCTTCCTTCCTCCCTTCCTTCCTTCCTTCTTTCCTTCCCTCCCTCCCTCCCTCTCATCTTTCCTTTCTTCCTTTCTTGATCATTGCTATTAGTATTTGGGGCCACTTTAAAGAGTCTGCAACCCAACAGCACAAGACTGATTACTTACAAAGTTCCAGTCAAATTTTCTTCCCTCTTAAACCTCCACCACCAGGAGCCAAGCCCATGGGAAAGTTCCAATGCTTCTCTCCTCCTTCTCTTTTTAACCACTCCAGTGTGGGGTTAGAGGCATGGCTCAGTTGGTAATGCACCAGCCAGTGAGCAAAAGCATCAGGTACAATGTTTGGACCTAAAAAGAAATGAACAAAACACCTCTCCAGTAGACAGTGGTGACATGCTCCCTTCTTTCTGCTTTGTACAGTGAATCCCAATTTAACAAACAGAATCATCTTGTACAACTGATTTAAAAAAATGTTCAGTTAGGCCAGGAGTTTGGCCTAGTGGTAGAGTGCTTGTCTAGTATGCACGAAGACCTGGGTTTGATTCCTTGGTACCACATACATAGAAAAAAGCTGGAAATGGTGCTATGGCTCAAGTGGTAGAGCTGTAACCCTGAGAAGCCCAAGGAAAGTGCTCAGGCCCTGAGTTCAAGCTCTAGGACTGGCAAAATTTTTTAAAATGTTCAGTTAAAGATTTATGGAATTTATAACATCAGTTAAAGTTAGGTCTCTTAAGTGGTAAATGAAGAAAAAAAGATGGGAGAGAGAGAGAAAGAGAGAGAGAGAGCCTGAATCCAAGAAACTTTCTTCATCACACATGTGAAAGTAACCCCTCTGTACATCATCTTTACAATAAAATAACATATAATTACAAAAATATGTGGGAGTTTAATACAGGTTATAGGCAAGAAGAGACTTACAAATTGAACAGGACAAAGAGGGCAGAATGAAGGAAATGACAAGATTCAAGTTATGTGATTCTCCAATACAAGGAACTTTTTAGTATCTCTCTCTCTCTCAAATATATTGGTTTAGTCTTTCAAAAGTAGTGGCAATTCTGTTATTATCTCTAGGAATTTAAAAGGTGGTGCTGGAATAAGAAGAGACAAAGAATTGGGCAAGTGGCTGGATCTGTAGAATAAATAATATTGAAATACAGTGTCTGAAGATAACCCAAGGCAAGTTATTGAAAGCTACTCAACAGCAGTGAGTGTGGGACAGGGAAAGAGAATAACCGACTAAATTGACTAAATTATAATATATGCATGTGTGAATTACCATGGGAAAGCCCCTTTGTATAAATAATATCTACTGAATAAACAAACCGGAAACAAGCTGTGCTGGTACAGGAGCCACCAGAAGGGGCCAAAGGAGAAAGTGATTAAGGGTAAGTATGTTCCAAGCACTTAAAAATTATTATTCCCAATAGGATGAGACTAAATGAAAGGAACTCTAGGATATGGAAACAAGAGCTTTATCTTGTGTGATTGTTGTTCTTAGTGTACTATGTTATTTCCTCCTTTTTTGCCCTTAGGGTTAATCTCATATTGTTGTTGTATCTGAATTTGTTACCTGGTATATTGTATATATGTTTATTTGTTTATTTGAAATAGGAAAAGGGAAGGGGGAGACAAGATGGTTAGGGAAATGGGGACAAAAAACATGAGAGGGGGGTATCAATGTGTGAGAAGTAATGCACCTACTACCCGGCAATAAAAAAGAACAATAACCACAACGATTAAAAAGATTATTATTCCCAGTACTTTATGTGCGTGGAGGAAAACAGAAAAATAAAACCTGACGTTGTCCTAAGAAAGAGGATAGAGAAAGAAAGAGATGACTTTGATCAGAGTACAATATAAGTATAAACAATCCTTAAAAAGAAAGATAATAAAATTAATGAAAAGACCAGGGTCCTAAAACAGGCCCTTATGTAGACAGGAATTTACTTTATGACAAAACTCAATTTTTAGACAGCTGTGATGATACACATCTATAAATGTAGCACCAACGAGTCTGAGGCAGAAAATTTGTTATTTTAAGGTCAGCGGAGATACTACATAGTGAAATCCTGTCACACCAAACCCAAACCACAAGCAAAGCAAAACACTTGAAAATTAGCTGTGAGATCAACTTTCTAGAAGTTTAGAAAAAGTTGAGTGAAATTTCATTTTAGTAAAATCTGGCATTTTCAAAATCGAATGAAAAAGTACCAAATAAAAGTATTAGAAGAAAATAAGATAATTTAATTTTTAATTGAAGATTTTCCTAAGTTAGAAGAGCACAGAAAGCATTTGACTTGTTGTGCCAATTATATAACTATTTAAAGTAAAGGAGAAGGGAAAACAAAAGCATTATGAAGAATGAAACTGGAATACTACTCAACCTTGAAAAGTAAGGAAACTGACACGTGCTCCACATGTGCTGAAGTATGTTCAACTCTGTTCAGGTGAACCTTGGAAATGTTATACTATGTGAATCAGTCACAAAAAAAGACTGATTCCCTTACATGCATGAGGTGCCTAGTTTTGTCAAGTTCAAAATCAAGAAGTAGAGGGGCTGGGAGTTTGGCCTAGTGGTAGAGTGCTTGCCTAGCATGCATGAATTCCTCGGTACTACATACATAGAAAAAAGCTGGAAGTGGTGCTGAGGCTCAAGTGCTAGAGCTCTAGCCTCGAGAAAGTCTAGCGACAGTGTTCAGGCTCTGAGCTCAAGCCCAAGACTGGCAAAAAAAAAAAAAAAAAGAAAGAAAGAAAGAAAAAAGAAGTAGAATGGCTGTCAGAGGCAAGGCAAGAGGAAATAGGGAGCTGTTAATCAATGGATTGAGTTTCAGCTTTGCAAGATAAAAGGAGTTCCAGATCTGGAAGGCAGAGGAGTAAAATTCACCTTTTAAAATGTATTCTGTAAATCTTTAGGAAAGAAATCTTAGAATGGCAATTTCCTGAGTGTTAGCAGGGCCAGTGGTGGGTCTACATTCCGCTGCACTGACTTGAATAGGAATGCATCCCATTACTTGTATCAGATAAATAAGTGAAATAAATATAATACAAGTTATGTATTCTATAAGTAGGTAAACAAATCGGGTATAATATGCAGTAAGTACATGCTCAGGAACCTGGAGAATTTAAATGAGGAGAGAAGGAAAGATAGAAGCCTGAGGGGAGGAAATTCCTTCTGCAGTAACAAATTTGCTTGGAAGGAGTGGTTTTCTGTAGCAAAACTCGGATCAAGTTATTTGCTATATTTCCTATTCTACACATTATTTTAAAACGGAGAAAAGAGGGCCAAGGCCCACTGTTCTAGTAAGTCTGTGAGACAACACCAAGATTTCCTTCTACTGGAGCCAACAAATGTCCCAGCCCAGTTCCCACAAGGAAAACACACTGCTTCCTCCTCTCAAGCAGCATCACCAACTCCTCTTTCAAAACCCAAGACTGCTGCTCACTTGGTTCTTTCCTCAAGAAAAAAAAAAGGCCGGGTAGGAGTAAGAGGGGAGATGGAGAGGGTTACAAGAGCATCAGAGTCTGGGACCTCTACTGGATGTTCCTGGCCTGTAGCAAACCAGGAAATGAATCTGGACTTACAAGTGTCCTCAAGTAGTTCAAGTCCCTAGCCACTGTAACCATTGGAGGGCCCTTCAGCTTCCAGGGTCTCAGACTACATTTTAAAGCAACCCACCACGGAGACAAAGCAGGGCCACTCTGAAAGACCACTCTGAAAAGCCCTAAGCATTTCTAGGTACAGCACAGTACTTAAGAGCAGCCACCAAAGACAAATCCCAGCTCTGCCATCTGCTAGCTGTGTGACCACCGTGAAATCCGTGGGCCTCTCCGGACCTCAGTTTCCTCATTGAGAAAAGGAGAGGGAGAACTGTATTCCCTGATGGGTGCACCGGTGAAGCTCAAAGTGTGTGGACCACAAGTGAGGCAAGGGCTTAGAATAGCACCTGTTCAGTGGTGAGTATGGCAATGAGAAAGAGCTGAGAAGTGAACAGTCAGTGACCTGAGTCCCAAAGACAGTTTAGACTCAGGGGTGAGACTCCCAGCTTTCCTTCGTTCCCCTCCACCGCAGTCCCTTCTGGCTCAGACGCCACATCCCTCCAGTGGTCTCTCCAGCCTGCATGCATGCGAGGAAAGCTGAGCATGTGCTCAAGCGTGCTCACCTTAAGTGTCCTGAGAGGGTAGGGTACCAGGCGGCCACGAGTGCCCCCCCCCGCTGTGCGCCCCCTCCATGCCATGACTAGAGGGGCACGCCTGCAAATCAAGAACTGTCAGGACTGGAATCACAATGTCAGAGGGAAGACAGCTGGGCCCTGAGGAACCCGAACTGTGATTCCACCACCACCCCCGCCCCCCTGGACCCCGCGGTCCAGACAGCTCTGCGGGCTGAGGACCGGGGCTGTCCCGTCCTGTGCTCTTCTCGGAGACGTCCCCCACAGCCTTGGGGACGCGGCTCAGGCGGGAGGGAGGGCGGGTCAGGAGGGGGGTAGACGGGGGGCGGGCAGCAATCAACTCCCACGGTGGGGCGGACCGGAGACTCGAGCGGGACGGGAGGCGGGCTGGGACCGGGATGCCGGTCCTGGAGAGGGAGGCAGCGCGCCCGGAGTTAGGGCTGCGGTCTTCCGGTGTCACCCAGCGGAGGTGCGGGCTGTTCCCGGCCGGCTGCCCATCGTCCGGGCCGGGCGGGGGTGGAAAAGTGTGTGTGGGGGGCGGGGGTCCGTCTACAAAGTTGGAGAGGCAGGTAGGGCCCCCGGGCCGGGCAGGGCATGGGACCGGGGAACTCAGCCCCGGGTCGGGGTACTCGGCCCAGGGCGGTGGGTACTCACCAGGCCGGCGGCGGGCGCGGGGCGGGCGCGGGTGCGGACAGACGACCGTACGGACGCGCCCGGACCGGGGCTATGAATCAGCTGCGGGGCGCGCTGGGGCGGGGTTCCGGGAAGGCGGCGGGGGAGGCCGAGGGCCGAGGACTTTTGCAATTTCCCGTCTCGTTCCCCCACTCTTGGCACTCCCGGGTCCCGCAGGAATCCGCCTCCTTTGGGTCCCCGGGGGAGCTTCCTCCCCCCCCCCACCACCCCGACTCCTGAGAACAGACGCGGACTGGCGGGCGGGCGCGGTGGGAACAGCCTGGCCCTGGGAAAGTGGAGAGCGGCCAGGCCGCGGCGCCCTGCGCCCCTCCCGGGACAGTGACCTCGAAACCCCGGGATCCGGGCAGGAAGTCTTCACCGGCCCAACTTGTGGCGGCGTCCCCTTCCACTTGGCGCTCGGGGCTCTGCAGACCCGCGGGGAGCGTGAGAGATCACGCCTCCGTGGATCCCAGGTGAGGCCCAGTAGGACGAGTGTCTTGCCAGGCACTGTGGAGGTCCCGAGTTCCAGCTTTCCCCCGCGCCAAGAGAAACATCAACCCGAAGGATGTCTTGCAGTCCGCTCTTTTGAGATGGTAGGGTAGTTGGAAGTAAAGCCCAAATGAGGAATGATTACGAAATGCTACCTCTATGCGCACCTTTCTTCCCTCCTCCCTAAGGCTGCAAAAGGAAAGAAGTCTTTAATACACCCTGAGTGCATTTGATACCTAATGGTACTGTGAAGACAACGGACGGTGAATAGTAAATATTTGATGAAGAAAAGGCACATTTTGTCTGCTGTATAAATGTAAGATTCTTTGCCACACCTCTGATTAACTTAGAGAGTTTTTTTCAAGAGTCCCTTTGTCATCAGCAGAGCAAAGGAAACTGTCAAACCAGTTTGGAAAGGCTTTCAGATTCTTTTATTCCACTACAAAAATGAAAAGGATAATAATGTCTTCCTTCTAGACTCAGCTGAGAGGAGTGTCCCTTGTAGGAAAGGAGAGGGCAAATAAGAATATTCAGAATAAGATGAATACTTGTGGCTCTCTCCTCTAATCCTAACTACTCAGGAGGCTGAGATAGGAGGATATTAGGCCAGGAAGATAAATCCAAGACTCTTATCTCCAGTTAACCAGCGGGAAACTGGAGTGGATGTGTGGCTCTGTGGCTTTGCAGTTCCAGTCAGTTGTAGAGTGCCAGTCTAGGGCCACAAAGGCTAATAAACAGGAGTTTGAGGTCCTGACTACAAGCTTGTTTCTTGGAGTTTGTTTCAAGAAATATTCCATTCTAATGTTTGTTCAATGTTACTTTTTTGGATTCTAGTTGTAGCAGCTGTACCCTGGTGTTGCTACCACAAGGGCAGAAGTTCTGGGCTGACCAAACCTCAGGAGGTGACCTGGTTTGAAGTAGTAGTTTTTGGACATTTCATCAAATTAAGATGCAGTCATACTGAATGAATCCAGCGAATGCTGCATTTTTAAGAAGGGGGCTTTTGGTTCCAGACACCCAGCGTGATCATGGAGAAAAGACGAGTTAGTCTCCCTCCAGACAGTCGATTGCTGGCAACCGCATGGATTGGAGGAGTTGTGGAACAGATTTTCCCTTTTAGTTCCTTAGAAGAAATTCATCTTGACCACACCTTGATTTCAGATCTCGGCCTCCCAAGCTCAGGGAGGATGAATTTGCACAGTTTTTAGGCCATCGAGGTTGTGATGCGTCGTTAAAGAAATTCTAGGAAACAGAGCATAGGTTGTACTCCAAAGATAGTTTTTTAAATTTTGCCTAAAACACAGACTTGTGAAGATAAGCGTCGAAACATTTACCCTTGCATGGCACTGAGAACATCATGTTGGAAAAGCATGTATTTATTTCACTAGGTATAACCCTTGTCCTTGACATTCTCTTAGAGATTTAAATAGCCAGTGTGTTCTCCCACATAAATGACTTCCTTCTCCAGTATCTTCTTAGGCTTCCTGTCCTCAGAGTCCCCTAAGTAGCTAGGACTCCATCCTTGAGATTCTTTTCATTTAGAATTCTTCCAGATGATCATGTTCACATTCAGATTTCAGTGTTGATCCATCTGCATTCATCTTCATCTTCTATTACAAATTCTCAGATGTGGAACTCAGAGAAGAGACATGAATGACATGTGTTCATACCCTACCCAGATTCTCAGAGGCAACATACACCTATAACTTCCAGCACACTGTTTAGATCTCTGTATACCTTCCTGGTTAATATAAAGGTATGTATACTGTGAAATCAGTCCTATATATTGTGATTCATAATATCTATAACTACATATTGAACAGGATTTGGTTGCTAAGTGAATGGAGTATGAAAGAACTGGGAGGTTTGTGAAAATATGTGCATCTTGAGCCGAAGAGCTCAGGGACAATGTCCACACCCAGAGTTCAAGTTCCATGACCAACACACACACACACACACACACATACACAAAGGATGTGCATCAACTATGGTATACAGTTACCCTCATCTATAAGAGTTTTGTATTTTACTGGCATATTTTCACATTGGATATCTTTAATATTCATTTTCAGAAGTTAAGTTAATCGTGTGTGTATGTTTATGATTACTAACATTCCTGACATTCATTGTAACAAAACAGTGAAAAATGAAAACAGCTCACCCTCACTTTTTTGTTTTTGTTTTTGTCTTTGTTTTGTCGGTCTTAGGGCTTGAACTTTGAGCCTTAACACTGTCCCTGATTTCTTCAGCTCAAGGCTAGCGCTCTACCACTTGAGCCACAACCCCACTTCTGAGTTTCTGGTGGTTAATTGGAGATAAGAGTCTCATGAACTTTCCTACCTGGGCTGGCTTTGAACAGTGATCCTCAGATCTCAGCCTCCTGAGTAGCTAGGATTACAGGTGGAAGCCACTGGCGCCCAGCAACCCTCACATTTTCTAATCTGAAATGTGCCATAAAACTTATCTGTAAGACACCTATGATTTCTAAATATCCTAAACAGGAACTCAGCAATGATTAGCAAGCCATTGAGTATTATAGGCTGTGTGGGACTGTCTTGTTTTCTTTTTTAAATCTGTTAAATAAACTTAAATTTGAAATGACATCAATTAATAATTCTGTAGCTGTGCTTTGCATGAGCCACATAATTTGTGAGAACTCTCTGATGGGTTTTGTATATTTTGTTCTTCGCTAAATTCAATAATTGTGCCCACTCCTGATTCTAGAACCTTCAGAAACCAGATGATAGGGAGAACTTTTCAGACTTTTATTTTTGTCTCTCATGGGTTTTAAGAAAAAAATGTTTAACATATATTTATTGAGATAGCTGCTTTTATTCTCTTGATATATGGTGAAGGAATTTTATGTGATTGGGGTAGTTAATAGTAAAGAATAGAACATGAATTCAATAAAAAGAAGTACTTGGGAGAGGATTAGATGGGAACTTTTGGGACTTTTGAGAAAGTATTTCTTATAGTTGATCCAGAAAAGATCTTACGATTTAGATATTAAATCTTCTCCTATGGGAACATTTCTTGAAAGCTTAGTTTGTGGCACTCTTGGGAGGTTGGAGAAATGTTTATGAGACCCCAGAAAGGGAGTTACCCTTGATTAGAAAAGGACCCTGGCTTGTCCATCTGTCTTTTCTGTTTCCCACACACTGTTAGGCTCAAGCAGTGGCTTCCTGCCATGAGTTACTGTCTCATCACAGCTCCACAAATAAAAGGGCCAGATGCTGAAGGACTAAAACTTACAAATCTAGAAGCCCAAATAAACCTACCCTATCTTAGCTCTTTTGTCATAGTGCCAGAAAGCTGACTAACACAGCTGTTTAATGTTCATATTTCAAATGGATTTCTTACAAATACCACGTATATATTTAGGACTTATAAAAAACTCAAATCTCAACAGTTTAAGTTGATAAGCAGTGCTTATTACGCTTACATTTAAGGCAATTGTTTCCTTCCTCCATTGGGTTATTATTTTTATTTTTAGAATTGTAATTTTAAATCACCTTTAGGTTTTCTTGTGGCTCTTCTTCCCAGGATGCTTTAGTGTTTGCTCTAAGGGTTACAATATGCATTTTTCATTGTCACTGTCTATTTGAGATAACATCATGCCATTTCACATAAGAGATCCAGTTAAACATACCTCATCCTTTGCACTGTAGTTAGAAAATGTGTTTTATAACTGTGGGCAATATATCACATCACAATGTAATATCTATCTTATGGAAATTAAGAGGAATGGGGCTGGGAGTTTGGCCTAGTGGTGTAGTGCTTGCCTAGCATGCACAAAGGTTCGATTCCTCAGTACCACATATGCAGAAAAAGTCAGAAGTGGCACTCAAGTGGTAGAGCTCCAGCTTTGAGAAAGCCCAAGGATGGTGCTCAGGCCCTGAGTTCAAGCCCCAGGACTGGCCAAAAAAAAAAAAAAGAAAGAAAGAAATGAAGAGGAGATGTATTATGTGTACATGTGAATATTATGTCCTCTGGTAAAGTTCTTAAACCCTTTCCAAAGATCTAGGAATCTACCTAGTACCATTTTTCTTAGGCCTAAATGACTTAATTGAGCATTTGTTTAGTGTAAGTTTAGGAAGGCTCATACTAATGGTTTTCATTTGACTAAGTATGTTTCCATTCATCCTTGATGACTATTTCTTGTGAGTATAGAATTCTGAGTTAATAGCCTTTTTTTTTTGTTTTTTAACTGTCTGCACATGTTGCTTTCTAGTTTTATGGGCCTCTGTTCCTTCTGATGAGAAACCAGCTATGATTTGAATCTTCTTTTCTCTACATCTAAAGTGTGTCCATATTTTCTCTGACTGATTGTAGTATTTCCTTTTATCTTTGATTGTTAATAGTTGTCAATGACATGCTTAGAGGTTTTCAAACTAATACTGGTATTCATCCTTCCTAATACTTGCTAAACTTCATAAATGTGTAAATATATACCTTTTTCTTTTTGCCAAACTTGAGAAAAGTGAACTCGTATACCTTCAAATATCTTTTCTGCCCCATTTTCTTTTTTGTCTCTTTCTGACAGTCCAATTGAGAATATTTTAAGTTCCTACTACAGTGGTCATGAATATTTCTCTACGGCCTTTATTTTGAATTGTTTATACCAAATTACATAAATTATCTTTAAGTTTACATTACTCCACCATCATTGAGCCACTAAGTCTATGTAGTACCATACATTTTAGTTATAGGCTTTCAGCCATTTAGAATATGTTATAGTTTTCTACGGATAGATCCTATTCTTCCCATCATTATGGTTATATTTTCCTTTAAGTTGTTGAGCAAAAGATTGGGATATGTATTTGTCTTGTAGCTAATAAAATATTGGTGGGAATATAAATTTGTTCAACCACTCTAGAAAGCAGTATGAATGTTTCTCGAAAAAAAAATGTATAGAACTACCCTTTGATACAGCAATTCTACTCCCAGGAATTATCCAAAAGATTACAAACCAGGATACAGTAAAGCCACCAGTACAACCATGTCACCATGTCCACTACAGCACTATTCAGCAGAGTTAAGGAACGCAATTTGTTCAGAGGCCCCTCAATGGACAAACGGATCAAGAAAACTTGGTGCATATACCCAATGGAATTGTAGTCATCCATTAGAAAGAATGATGTTGCACCATTTGTGAAGAAATGGAAGGACTTAAATACTACTTTAGAATGAAGATTTCTAAGTATTAATAACAGTATGACCAAAAAGAGAGTGGTTAAAAGCAGTAAGGCAGGGGTTGGGGGTTGAGAGGTGGGAAGATGGTTAAACTTGTTCATAGATTTACTCTGAACTTGGTTCTAGTTCTAAGCACAGTGTCTCTTTGAAGGAGTTACTGTAAATGTCACCTTTATCTTTGTGATCCTATTTGTGTTTACATTAATTCCATTTAGATTCACATAAAAATTCTAAAGTTATACTCATCTTCATAGTCATTCAGACAACTACTTAAATGTAGCCTCTTACCCAATTCCAACACAATAGCAATTACATTGTCCATTATAAAATATTATGTGGTATTAAGATACTTTGGAATTCCATCAGGTAAATCCCATAGTCTCAGGAGAAGTTTGTGGGAAACATGCCTGGAAGAAATGTTTGTTCAAATTCACTAATAGGATGCCATGTCCAAGAAAGAGAGAAATGCTATTAGATCAGTTTTCTTAGCTATTACAGAAAAGTAATAATAAAAATTTATTTTCCCCCAAATTATTGGAATGATACCTAAAGATAAAGATGTAGATCTTTTAAAAAGAAGCAACAAACAATATTTCCTGAAAATCTCCTTTGTTGTTTTTTTGTTTTGTTTTGTTTTGTGGGTCATGGGGCTTGAACGCGGCGGCAGCAGCCTGGGCGCTGTCCCTGAGCTCTTCAGCAACTCAAGACTACTACCCTATCCCTGGGCCTGGACACTGTCCCTGAGCTCTACAGCTCTAGGCTACCACCCAACCCTTGAGCTAAGCCCCACTTCCTGTTTTCTAGAGGTTAATTGGAAATAAGAGTCTCAGGTCTTTTTGTGCCTGGGCTGGCTTTGAACCTTGATCCTCAGATCTCAGCCTCCTGAGTAGCTAGGATTACAGGCATGAGCCACCACACCTGACTTCCTTGCTCTTAAAAGGAAATAATAGTCTACCTGGCTGAAAATTTAGGCTGACACATACTCATCTTTGCAAAACTGTAACATGTACAGAGATGCTCATTGGAAAACTCAAAGCAATCTAAAGATTCACCAAGTGAAGACTGAAAACTGTGATT
Source organism: Megascapheus bottae (assembly GCF_031878675.1). NCBI lineage: Eukaryota > Metazoa > Chordata > Mammalia > Rodentia > Geomyidae > Megascapheus > Megascapheus bottae. The sequence goes on from NC_143512.1 coordinate 63,254,962, forward strand.
CTTCCTTTCAAAAGAGGGAAGATTATATGTTTGTACTGATCTGGAAATATATTCAATATATACAAATTAGTCCAAATAATTAAAATTCAGAAATATTGATAGTATAACTATTTCTGCTGCTTCATTTCTTAGTATTCATGATATGTACCATACTAATATTCATGGTAAGATGGTAAGAGGGATTATTTTCTCATAAGTGGGTCTACAGATTTGTACATGCATGCATACACATGTGTGTGTGTGTGTGTGTGTGTGTGTGTGTGTGTTCTATTACTGTGCTTTGAACTTAGAGTCCCTAGCCTCTGCTCCAGTTTTTCTGCTCCTAGCTCATGCTGTACCATTTGGGCCACTCCTCTACTTTCAATATTTTGCGAGTTAATTGGAGATAAACAGTGTCTTTGATTTGTCTGTCTGAGCTTACTTTGAACAACTATTCCCAGATCTCAGCCTCCTGAATGTCTAGGATTAAAGATGTGAGCCAGCAGTGCCTGGATACATTGACTTTTTGGCCATGGTTACTTTTATTTTGTTTTGGTAGCACTGGGATTTGAGCCTCATACTTGCTAGACAGGTGAGATACTTCGGAATTACAAATACATTCCTGTTTTTCACTAATTATTTTTAGGTAGGGTCTCACTTTTTACATGGGCTGCACCTGAGTCTTCATCTGCCTACTATGAACTTTTTTGTCATTGTTGGAATAATATCTGCCTTCTCTCCATGAAGATGGTGTCTTAGAAGCTTTTCTATCTAGACTGGCCTAGAACTGTAATCCTTCCAATCTCAGCCTCTCATGAATTCAAGAAGACAGGTATGTGATATTGAACCCATCTGTTGAGAAAAGAGGTCTCATGAACTAACCTGCCCAGGTAGGCCTAAAACTGTAATCATCTATTTCCAGCCTCTTGTAAGTATGAGCTACTCGTTGTTGCCTTATTTTTTCCCCACTTGTGGGGCTTGAACTCAGAGCACTGTCCTTGGACTTTTTTTCAAGGCGAAAGCTCTACCACTTGAGCCTCAGTACCACTTCCAGCTTTTTTCTCTCTGTGGTACCAAGGAATCGAACCCAGGTTTACATGCATGCTAAGCAAGCACTCTACCACTAGGCCAAACTCCTGGCCCCTGCTGGCTTATTTTTACTTTTTAAAAAGAATTGTTGAAATCAATACTCTGAATGTTGCCAGACAAGAAACTGCCAGTTCTAAACAGCAGATTCCAAGGCAATGGATGAAGGAATGCCCATGTAGCAACATCTCATAGTTAATATTTTAATATGAAATAACGAATTCCATTACCACCATGGATGAGGAATGGGTTAACCAGCAGACATGGTTAAATCAAACATGTTTCCTCCAACTTTTGTTTTTATAACTTTAGATTAGCCCCTACTTTCTTAAGGTAGTTACAAAAAGGCAGATTATAAAACACAGACAACAAGAAATCAGGAAGCCATGAAATCGCTACCCTCAGGCACTCATTCCTGTCTTGGATTACTTCAGAAGGTCAAACACTCACACAGCCTATGAAAACACAAAACCTAGGTTTTCTAACAGTAAGATACACCAAACACCAATCAAATCTCCTGCAACCAGTCTCCACAGGTTCTAGAGTTCCCACAAGGGAACCTCACTTGTTATTTATTTTAGATGTTCAACATATGATAACACATTTATGCAATACTTACTAACCAGGCATCGTGGAACAATTTGAGCCTTGGTCTCCAGCCTTGAGAGAGAGAGAACTAATTGTTCTCTAGGGACATCAACATCAAGTGTAGAATACTTAGTTGGCCAGAAACATTCCTTCATCAGATCTCTGGTCAGTATTATCCAACTGTGCTTGTCTCTAAGTATTGAGATGACTGACTTCTGAATTGGTTCATGAGTTTCAAGGAAATTGAAAAGAGTTCCATCATTCACAGGATAACCTTTCTGAGCTTGAAGGAAGATGACTTCTTCTAATTCAAATGAAGATATTCAAGAAGAGTTCAATTGTTCATGTAGCCAAAGATCTAGAAAGAGTTTCAGTTGACTTAGGTATTTTGTAATTTGTAAAGCATGCTACCATCTGGGGATTGCAAGGAAAAAAGAAGTAGAAAATACAGTTTTATTAAATAATTTCTAAGCATAGAGGGGACATCTTTAGCTCTGACCTTTCCTATCTTTTGAGTTTTATCTACATGGATGTATTGATTAGTTTTACAAATTCACAAGTAAGAAATAACTTTTTTTTTTGCCAGTCCTGGGCTTGAGCTCAGGGCCTGAGCACTGTCCTTGGACTTTCTCAAGGCTAGAGCTCTACCTCTTGAGCCTCAGCACCACTTCTGGCTTTTTTCTTTGTATGTGGTACCAAAGAATAGAACCTGGGTCTTCATGCATGCTAGGCAAGCACTTTACTACTAAGCAAAACTCCCAGCCCAAGAAATAACTTTTTATCACTCATATTGCATTGGTTGGAATCTAGTCATGTGGTTCCAACTGAATTATAAGGGCTTCTGGGAAATGTGAGTCTTCCACAGGTCCAAGAAGAGGCAATATCAGGCGTAACGAGTAAGCCCATCATCCATACAGGAAAGGCATTTTGCTAATAAGTTATAAAAGTATTTTCAATGTAATATTATTCAGTTATTAAAATGAGGTTTTCAAAGATTAATGTCTAGAGAAGAACAAGATATAGACTTGTATGATTTCCGTCTTGGGAAAAATTATACCACACAGGTATATGGGTCTTTATAAATACAAACAAGATGGCAATATGACATGTACTGTTTGTTATCGTGGGGTTATAAGCCACTAGAACATCATGTTTATATTTGTAAAGAAATGATTAACTTTTTGTAAGTTAATCCATATTTTCTTGAAAAGTACTTATGTTTAATCTGAAAACCAAGTTTTGTTTTGTTTTCTGTGGACATGAAATCCCCAGCTCTCCCCAAACCACTGTAGAATCTTAAAATTCTTTAAGTGAAAGTCACTGAAGACTGGGAATCTGCAGTCATGCTTGCTGATAAGCCTTTTAATCAGCAGAGGGCAGCTCTCAGCTTTAGTTTTTGTTATTTTGCAGGGTGTAACTGTGAGCTGAGTCCCGGTTTTACACATTAGCTGTGGTCATCATCACATATTTGATTGATTCTTTGGAAAGGAGAAGCCAAAGCCCAGATATCTGTCTCAGTGGCAAGGCCTTACTGAATTTATTGGCAAGGATGTCTGCCCCTCCTGAAAATTCTAACTGAAAGAAGACAAACTAAACCTATATAACAGAAATAGGGAAAAATTGAACTGTCACTCTGCAGCCAATGGATATTGTCTTCCTAAGAAGACTGTTTAGAAAAAAAGTTAAAGACCAAAACAAGATGACTTGACATTATAGTATGAAGGGTTACACAGAAATCATGTTTCATTTGTAGAGTGACTGGAATAAAAGAAATACCATTTTTAAGTGCCCATTCAGGGTAGGCAAAGGAGACTTATGGAACCCAAATAGACCATATTCAATTAACTAGATTAAGCACCGTGGTTTATGCCTGCTTTCCTGGTGACTTGGGAAGTGGAGATGAGGAAGAGCTTAGTTGAAGGCTCTAGAGTAAGCCTGGTGTGGCAGCCCACATCTGATCGAGTTACTCAGGAAGCCAAAGGTACCATGACCAAATCTGAGATTGTCCTGGACAAAAATTTGAAACCATACCTGAAAAATAACTAACGTTTAAAAGGGTCCAAGGGCTGAGAATGTGGCTCAAGTGGTAGAATATCTGCCTAAGTCCAAACCCCTGACTGCCAGCATTCAAATAATGACAAAAAAACAAAAAACACCAAAATCTGTACTTGGCTAATTAGAAGCAAGAAAATTTGCTTGGTATGTAGTTTAAATCCATCATCTTAGAATATTTTACAAAATTAAGCTTGTGCAATATGGATGAACCTGTGAGTCAACTAGTAGTTCTCAAATGCTCTTGGTGAGAATGTCAGCAGTGTCAGTCGGGTACAGTCGGTACAGTGTACAGCAGTCAGCATTTATACTGCCAGGGATTTCAATGTGATCCTCCTTTGATGGAAAAATTTTGAATCTCAGAATTTGTTTGTCCCAAAGCAATTTGTTCAGCAAAGACAGGGCTCTGATGTTGTGCTATGTTTGCACTTAATGCAGTGTAGCCTAAGCTGTGGAGGAGAGCCATCCTCCTTTAGCTAAGCCTTGGAATGTGCAAAATGGCTCTGCAAAGCTTCCAAGTTATAGCAGAGCAAGCTGAAGTGAGGGGAAGACAGGAAGAAAAAAGAGAAAGAGAAGTGTGAGAGAGAGCCCTCTAGTGGCTGCAATTTAGAAAACACGTTAGCTCAGAACTGTTCCAGACAGACATTAAAAGGCTTCCCATCTAAAATATAGAGTTCAAAAAAATTAAACCACCTGAAAATAAATCCTCAGAAAAACAATAAACCAATTAATAAATGGGCTTAAGATTGAAAGAAAGTCGGGCACCGTAGCTCACACCTGTAATCCTAGCTACTCAAAGCCATCCTGGGCACCAAAGACAATGAAACTCTTATCTCCAATTAACCATTAGAAAACCCTAAGTGGCGCTGTTGCTCAAGGGGTAGGGTGGAGGCATAGAGCTGAGGAGCTCAGGGATAGCGTCCAGGCCCAGGATTCAAGCCCCACGAACCCCCCCCCCCCAAAAAAAAAGAAAAGATTGAAATAGAGACTTCTTAGAGGAAGTAAGAATGGCCAATAGACCAATGGCCGGGAGTTTGGCCTAGTGGTAGAGTGCTTGCCTAGCATGCACAAGGACGGGGGTTTGATTCCACATACCACATACATAGAAAAAGCCAGAAGTGGTGCTGTGGCTCAAGCGGTAGAGCTCAGGCCTTGAGAAAGCCCAAGGACAGTGCTCAGGCCCTGGCCCTGAGTTCAAGCTCCAGGATGAGAGAGAGAGAGAGAGAGAGAGAGAGAGAGAGAGAGAGAGAGAGAGAGAGAGAGAGAGAGAGAGAGAGAGGGAGGGAGGGAGGGAGGGAGGGAGGGAGGGAGGGAGGGAGGGAGGGAGGGAGGGAGGGAGGGAGGCTAATAATAACACATGATGGCAGAGATTTGGCCAAAAGGGAACCCTACTACACTCTTGGTGGGTATGTAAATTTATTCAACCAACCTGAAAAGCAGTATAGAGATTCCTCAAAATTCTAAATGTAGAACTTCCCTAGGACACAGCAATTCCACTACTGGTAATTTGTCCAATGGAACACAGACAAGACCATACTAAAGCTACTGGTACAACCATGTTCACTGCAGTATTGTTTACCATAGCTAGGCTATGGAATCAGCATAGATGCTATGTGGTATATATACATAATGACATTCTATGCTTTCATTAGAAAGAATGATATTGCCTCATGTGTAAGGAAATGGAAAGACTTGGGGAAAAGTTATATGAAGTAAAGTAAGCCACACACAAAGAAACATAGGTTACATGGTTTCCCTCACTTCTGGTAATTAGAATGTGCCTATAAATTTACAAGTAAACACACTGGTTAAAAAAAATACACCGGACTTGATAAATCATATAGGTTTTTAGGCATTCCTACATACTGAGGCCAAAGAAGGATATTCTTGGGAGAGGATGACATAGGCACAATAGCTATGTGCATTTGACATATGAAATAATCTTGATTGACATAAACTCCAGGAAGTAGACACAAGAGGTTGCTTTTCTATGTTACTGTGTTTGTTTTCTTTTCCTTTGGCCTCTTTTGTTTGTTTATGTGTTCTGGGGAGAGGAAGGAGGGGGCACAGAAATGGAGGTACCAAGGATGAACAAGTGCAACAGTGATGTTCATTAGACATTATGTTGAAAATGAACTAGATAACCCTGTGGGTGGAGACTGGGGATGGGAAGGCAAAATTGGGAGAGAGTGTGAGAAGTGGTGATAACTTTCAAAAAGAAAGTTATTCTTTATCTGACTTATTGTAACTGTAACCCCTCTGTAAATTGCCTTTACCATAACAATAAAAATCCACAAAAATCATTAATGCTGCCTACCCTCCAGCTCACCCCCTACCAGGGACTGAAACTTTCCAAGCACAGCCATTACTGGAATTTTCCAAGATAAGCAATTCCTAGGGAACTTTTTTAAAATATGAACTGTTAAAGAAATTCCCCCAAATTCTTTCCAATTAATTGTTAATGTTTTTACTGATGTTTTCTAAAGTGTGGTAAAGGAGAGCATCAAAGGAGGTGTAGCAGCCGAGCAATGGCATTTTGTGGTGGGGGAAAGAGCTACAGTTCAGTTCCTACCCTAGTATGGACAAGTAGAAGCTATAACCAAGATGCAAGATGGTGTGTGGGGGGGGGGTACAGTGGGTGGAAAGTGACCATAAGAAAGTGTCTCAAGGATTCTGGCTAACACCCCATCCCCAGGCTTCTTGGAGAAAACAGGCCTGAGTGGTTTGGGGATGGTGAGGCAGGAGGAGCCAGATCAGATATCCAGAGAGATCAGATGTCAAGGGTAAGTTCTTCCCCTAAACTAACTTAGCAGGGCCTTTTCTGCTAAAAGTGGAATTCCAAGGAAGTACACAGACATACTTAGGAGAAGGTTATGAAGTTTGACTAAAGTTCAACTATGCAAAGAATCTCTATCACAGTGTACCAATATAGATAGCCAAAGACCTTGGCAAGAATCTTATCACTGGTGTCTTAAATGAACCAACACCCCTTGTCCCCTAAAGCACAGGGGACACATTGCAAGTCAACTTTTTTTAAATGACCTTGAGTTATATAAGACTGAGCAAGGAAGGAAAATGTTACATAGTTAGGAAAGAGTGGGGAGTGGGTATCTTAAAAGGAAATCTGCATTTGTAATATTCATTGTGTGCCAGGGATCAGAGCTACTGCATGCACTAATGTCATTCGTGGAGGAGGGGACACCCACCAAAAGGGCTTAGCAGAGGTACAGAAGCTTTGTAGGGAGGAAGCCTTGGATTCTCATGTATGCAGCTGCAGGCTGAAATGCACAACTTGCCAACCAGTCATCTTGGTGGAATATACCAATCTCACAGCTGGATCAACAGCTATGAATTTCTGTGATGTCTATGACATCCAGGGAGGAGGAAAAATAGAAGTGAGCCCTGGCTTCTAATGAATCTAGAAGCTCCATTTCTATATAATAAAGGCAAAGCTCTCTTAAGTGTCAGTAGTCCTGTGCAAATCTTCTGTCCTCTATCGAGTCTACGAGGAAAGCAGAGGTGGATTCATTAAGAAGCTAATAGCAACAGCTTTTCTAAGGTCCCAGGAGAGGGCCAAGGACTGGCTCACATGGTCCTGTTTTGGTAGTAAAATGTGCAGAAGTACAACAGCTTACCTATGCCAGTATAGAAATGTAAAATGATTTCACATAAAATTATGGGTTCAGCAACTTTTGAAATGAGTACAATTATCCCCATCTTAAAACTGAAACAGAAAGCTTAAGCAGCACTGGTGTTAAGTAGTGGATGTTGGATGTGTTGTGGACTAACTCACTCCAATGTTCAATGATCCTGTAAAATACCTGCATTGTTTCCAGGAGGAGGCTACCCAGCAGATATTCTTGCCCTGAAGTCACCATATGTCATCAGATGCACACGTTTAGGTCTAGTCCTGCTCATAGGAGACCGAAAACAGGAAAAGAAGAAATTGTGGAGGACACACCAGAAGAGTGCAATGATCACTATGAGGCTTATTTTGGAAAGTTCTTTGAAAATATATCATCTTTAAAAATGGTTGAAACCAGTTCATTTTAAGCCTTCAAAACCTAGGTATTTGTTGACATGAATAACTGCTCAGACAAAACACACAAAACCTTTGGGATAACCTTTTTAAAATAGTTTTCAGTATAAGTTTATTTTTTATTTGCTTTTTGCTAGATTGCAGAGGAGTTATGGTTACATAAGTCAGATAAGAATACATTTCTTTTTGAACAATGTCACCCCTTCCTCACTCTGTTTATCCCTCTTGTCCCCACTCACAAGTTGTCTACTTCATTTTCAATGTAATGTCTAGTAAATATGACTGCTGCATTTGTTCACCCTTTTGTCCCTCCATTTCTGTGCCCCTCCTTACTCTCCCAAAGACACATGAACAAACAAATGAAACCAAAGAAAAGAAAACAAAACAATAATAAAGAAAAACAACCGTTTGTTTCCATTTCCTGGAGCTCATTTTAATCAAGATTATTTTATGTGGTCAGATACACATAGATAGTGTGCCTATGTGATCCTCTCCTAAGAATAGCCTCCTTTGGTTTCACTATGTGGAAATGCCTAGAAACCTGCATGATTTATCATGCCCAGTGTGTTTGTGTTTTCTTTTTACCATCCAGTATGTTTAGTTGTAAATTTATAAGTATATTCCAGTGACGATGCAACCTATGTTTCTTTGTGTGTGGCTTACTTCACTTTATATAACTTTTCCCTAAGTCTTTCCATTTCCTTACAAATGAGGCAATATCATTCTTTGTGATGGAGCAGCTTTCTGAGTGCTATATGAGAACAATACTTAGACAAGGTGATTTCTTTCACCTTGGTCTTAGTACTTGGGCTGAGTCAGGAATTCACATAACTCCATGGTCAGAGCAGCGTGTCCTTTCCATAACTTTGGCTCCTAGGAGTCACCAGCCCAGGACTTCCTAAGAGCAGAGGGAATGACATGCAAGTGGAAGGCCCCTTGGCCCTCAAGTTTTATTTCTATGTTATCAAGAGATTTGCTTTGCTATTCCCAAGAAGGATAAATTTTATTCAATCCTCTTGAAGCTAATACAAGTTCTCCCACTTCTTTTTTTAGAATATTTTTATTGTAGTTAATAGAGGGATTACAGTTATATTTGCCAGATAGAAGGTGCATTACTTCTCACACATTGATGCCCCTTCTCATGTTTTTGTCCCCATTTCCCTTCCCTAACCCCCTCCCACATTCTCCCACTTCTTTCCTCAGGAAAATCATTTATTATGGAAGCTTGCAGACATAGGCAAAAGTGATATAAAGAACAAGGAACACTGTGTTCTTTACTCAGCATAAATATTCACTTGGCCATCCTTTACTCTAATTTCTGTTTCTCCATGCTTCTGGATGATTAAGAAGCAAAGGTGAAACATACTATTGTTTCAGTTTGCACTTCCTTTCCCCTATTTTTTTTATTATCACCAATTAGTTGTACAAGAGAATTTTATTCTGATGTGTACATTTATGCACACCTTAATCAGACTTCCTCCATCACTCGTTTTCCTTTCACTAGTCCCTTCCCAAGCCTATTTGGGGGAATCATTCCTTTTTCACACATAGATATAAATTATTTTGACCATTTTCACTTACCTCAGTTTACATCTCTAAAGACAATTCCTTAGAAAATCCATTGTAATTATCATGATCAACATTAAGTATTAAATAAGTAATATATAAAAGATGAAATTGTAGTTGTTTCTTTGATGACACAGGATTTGAAAGAGTTTGATTTTATGATATATGTTATGTGATCATTGGAATGAATGTATTGTTGAATTCAGGCTGCTTACATTTTGTTGACAGGTTTTTGCATCTATGGTCATTGGGAATATTGGGCTGTTATTTTCTCACAACCAAATCAAACAAAGTATCTCTCCATCCTATGGAATATAAAATACTTTAGTCTTGAGCTTTGAAGCCTTGGTCAGTTCTTTGTGGTATTTAAGTATGAACATGCTGGGTGCTGGTGGCTTATGATTGTAATTCTAGTTCCTCAAGAAGTTGAGGCCTTTGTCCGTTGTATGGTTAGTGAAGATCTTCTCCTATTCTGTAGGCTTCCTAAGTAATTTACTAGCTATGTCCTTTGCCATACAGAAGCTCTGCAGTTTAATGCAGTTCCACTTATCCAGCCTTTCTCTGATTTGTTGTGATTCTTGGTCCTTATTAAGAAAGTTTCGACCTGTGCCAAGGAGATCTAGTGTATCTCCTATTCCTTCTTGTAAAGTTTTCAGAGTGTCGGCTTTTACCTCCAGGTCTTTGATCCATTTGGAGTTAATTCTAGTGCATGGTGACAAAGAAGGATCCAACTTTAGTTTTCTGCAGGTACTTAACCAGTTCTGCCAGCACCACTTGTTGAAGAGGCTGTCTTTCTTGCATTATATTTTTTTGGTTCCCTTGTCAAAGATTAGGTGGCTATAGGTCTGTGGTTTAATATCTAGATCCTCAGTTCTATTCCATTGATCTTCAGGCCTGTTCTTGTGCCAGTACCAAATTGTTTTGATTATTATAGCCAAGCTGTTTTGATTATTATAGCTCTGTAATAGAGTCTAAAGTTTGGTATTGAAATTCTTCCTGTGGTATTCTTTCTGCTAAGAAGTGTTTTTGCTATATGGGGTCTTTTATTATTCCATATGAAATTTTGGATTGCCTCTTCTATTTCTTTAAAGAATGACATTGGGGTATTGATGGGTATTGCGTTGAATTTGTAGATAGCCCTTGGCAAGATTGTCATTTTCACAATGTTGATTCTTTCAATCCAGGAGCATGGGAGGTTTTTCCATTTCCTCAGTTCTGCTTTAATTTCCTTTTTCAGGGTTTTAAAGTTTTCATCAAAAAGGTCCTTTAAGGCCTCATAAGTAAAATATATCAACAGCTCAAAAAATTGAATCACTCCAAAACTAATCTCCAAACAAACAACCATCCCATTAAGAGATGGGCCAAAGACTTAAAGAGAGTCTTCTCTGAAGAAGAAACAAAAATGGCCTATAGACACATGAAGAAATGCTCGACATCTCTGGTCATAAAAGAAATGCAAATCAAAACAACTCTAAGATTCCACCTCACTCCAGTTAGAATGGCCAGGATCAAGAAAACTAATAACAACAGATGCTGGAGGGGATGTGGCCAGGAGGGATCACTACTACACTGTTGGTGGGAGTGCAAACTCATTCAACCACTATGGAAAGTAGTATGGCAGTTCCTCAAAAGACTAAACATAGAGCTCCTCTATGACCTAGCAATTCCACTATTAGGCATTTACCCAATTGTCCAGAAACAAGGCCATACTAAATCCACTAGCACAATGATGTTCATTGCAGCACTATTTACCATAGCAAAGATATGGAACCAACCCAGATGTCCCTCAGTTGATGAGTGGATCAACAAGATGTGGTATTTATTCTCAACGGAATTCTATGCTGCTGTCAGAAAGAATGATATCGCCCCATTTGTTAGGAAATGGAAAGACTTAGAAAAAATCATATTAAGTGAACTAAGCCAGACTCAAAGGACCAATGGTTTCCCTCATTTGTCATAATCAGTAGAAACCTTGGGCTCTCCTAGCAAAGATTTACAATAGAGGAAAACCTAGATACCTAAGGCCATATAGTATGACGCTAAATGAAAGGACCTCCAGTATATAGAAACAAAAGCCATATAATGAGTGATTGTTTTCCTTAATGTACTATGTTACCTCTCATCTCTTTTGCTGTCCCTTGGTCATCTCATATTGTTACAGTATCTCACTTTGTTATCTGATATATTGGATATATGCATATTTGGTTATTTGAAAATAGATAGGGAAGGGGGAAAACAAGATGAGGGGTGGGGATTGGGGGTCGGGAAATGGGGACCAAGACATGAGAAAGGGTATCAATGTATGTGTAGTAATGCCCCTTCTATCTGGCGAATATAATGTAACCCTTCTTTTAATTACAATAAGAAAAATATATGAAAAAAAAGAAGTTGAGATCTGAAGATTGTGGTTCTAAGCCAGTCCAGGGAAGACAGTCTGTGAGACTCTTACCTCCAATAAACTGAAAAAAAAAATCAAGCAGACAAACAAAAAACAGAAAAAGGTAGACATGTTGTGGAGGTCTGATTTGAATGGTAGAGTGCTAGTCTTGAGCAAAAGAAGCTCAAAGACAGAGCCTATGATCTGAGTTCAAGCCCCAGGACACACACACACACACACACACACACACACACACACACACACACGCACAGTATAAATATGACCTTACTGCCTTGAGAACTGAGGCTGCATGACTGGGTGTTTGCATGTGAATTGGTAAACGTATGGTCTGAAAAAAGGCAGGCACTAAATATTTACCTCTATGGATAGTTGATGCCCAAGAAGATAGGAGAGTGGTGAATTTGCTACTATAAAGGATATAAGATGAGGAAATTATCACTTTTTTTTTTGTGGGTCGTGGGGCTTGAACTCTAGGACTGGGCTTTGTCCCTGAGCTCTTCAGCCCAAGGGTGCCACCCTATCCCTTGAACCACAGCACCACTTTCGGTTTTCCTGTGGTTAAATGGAGATAATTGTCTCACAGACTTTTTGTGCCCGGGCTGGCTTTGAATCTTGATCCTCAGATCTCAGCCTCCTAAGTAGCTAGGATTACAGATATGAGCCATCATGCCTGGCTTGGAAATGATCACTTTTAACACCAGAAAAGCAATTTATGACAAGCTCACAAAGAGCACTATGTTCAATGGTAAAAAGCTGAAACATTTCCTGTAAGATTAGAAATCAGACAAGAATGTCCACATTGACCATTTCTACATAACTTTTTGAAAATTAAAAAAAACAAAGAACAACAAAAAAGGGGGGCCAGGGGTTTGGCGTAGTGGTAGAGTGCTTGCCTAGCATACATGAAGACCTTGGTTCGATTCCTCAGTAACACATACATAGAAAAAGACCCAAGTGGTGCTGTGGCTCAATTAGAGCTAGTGCTCTTGCCTTGAGGCAAGCCCAAGGACAGTGCTCAGTTCCTGAGTTCAGTCCCCAGGACTGGCAAAAATAAACAAATAAATAAAAGAAATAAAAGAAAAATAAGCCAGAATTACTAGAGGTCTAATAGGGCAATTAGGGAAAAAATGAAAAAAATCATTCAAATCAGAAAAAGAGTAAGAATAATATTGTCTTATTGCAAATGGTATGATCTAGAAGCGAGTTGTCTCTGACAATCTGGAAATAAGAGGAAAGAAGGAGATGGCCCCTTTTCCTAGGAAGGCTATAGCACTTTGCAGAGTGAGTGATCTGAAGAACAGTGTGGAATGGATGAACAAGACTCACAGATCACGGCTTGAGAAGAGCAAGGGAAGCTGTACCTTCTGGTCCTCTGGAAGCTGACAGTGGGTTGGTGGGTGAATTTAACAGAACATGTCCAGCACATATGTGTTTGTGCCGTTCTGGGCTATAGATTGCTCTCCTTGCCAAGCCAGATGCTGTGTGCCTCACATAGCCAAAAGGTCAGGCTTCTTGCAATGGCAGCATTTAGTAGTTAACCTTGCTAAATCCATCGTGTCACTCCGACAACTACCTAGAACTACTTTCTCCTCCTCCTCCTCCTCCTCCTCCTCCTCCTCCTCCTCCTCCTCCTCCTCCTCCTCCTCCTCTTCCTCCCTACTACTCCGACAATTACCTTCTGTCACCACATTATGCTATTTTAAGGCCTATAATAGACTCCTTTGGTTAATGGTGGTTGAACTTTTTTTTGTGGGGGGGAGTACAACCCCTAATTTTGCCTTTTTTTTAATAGAAAGAAACATGATTCCCTTCATGAAGAAGATTCCAAATACTGATTAAGGCAGCAGCAGTTTCTGTCTATACCTGCCCAGTTGGGCACTGTGAAATGGAAACAAAACTAAATGAAACAGATCTCAGCCAGGAAGAGACCAGACTAGGGGAAAAAATAGGGCAAGTGGGTGGAGGCTGTCTTGAGTCAGGTTGGAGAGCTGCAAGCAAACATCAAAGGGAATCACAGGGCCCACTTGGGAAAGAGTTTTTGCTTGCTGCTAAATAAAAAAGCTTTGGGAAGGGGAAGACTTTATTCCCAGCAGACTGGCTGGAGAGAAAGGAGCTCATTAGAGAACAGGCACTGAGACCAGTCAGGTGGATTAGACCATTTCCTTTCAAACAAAAAGGGCTGTACCTGGAGCAGTCAGAGGTCTGGAGGCTGAGACCTGCCAGGGAGTCTGCAAGAGCCAACACGCCCAGGGAAGAAGAGCTGAAAAGGACAAGGCCTAGCTTGTGTGCTGGGCTTGGTCAGTCAAGGTCAAGTGCCTCTCTGTGTATCTGTGTGTCTAAGTTGGTAAGATTTACCCATACTGAGCTGACTTTACCTTCTGAACAGAGGCCATGCTAAGTTGTAACAGGCTGGGAGTAAAGTGCCCCATTGCCCAGGTTAGGGGAGGGTAGAGGAAGACACAATGGTGGTATTCTGAGGTGATTCTGCCAAGAGGAGGAGATTATGTCCGCAGTAATTTTCAGTCTTAGGAGGGAGTATAGTAAGTGAACAGGAAATGTTGCAACGCTCAGCCCAGGGAAATTTCACTGTAAGTAAAGTTGATAGTGTTTACATGAACTCTGTATTTTCCCTTTCTGAAACTAAGCTTTTTTTGGGGGGGGGGCATGGGGCTTGAATTCAGCCTGGGCACTGTTCCTGAACTCAAAGCTACTGCCCTACCCCTGGGCCTAGGCATTGTCCCTGAGCTCTTCAGCCCTAGGCTACCACCCTACCCTCGAGCTAAGCCCCACTTCTCGTTTTCTAGGGGTTAATTGGAAATAAGAGTCTGAGGTCCTTTTGTGCCTGGGCTGGCTTTGAACCTTGATCCTCAGATCTCAGCCTCCTGAGTAGCTAGAATTATAGGCATGAGTCACTGCCCCCGACTGAAACTAAGCTTTTTTTTTTTTTAAGAAACTTTAAGTAACATATGAGAGAACATTAAATACAAGGAGAATAACAAAAGTATGATGCTTAAGAACTGAAGAGTGGATATGCCAGGGTCGAGTCAGGAGTAGGGTGTGGGTCAGGGGAAAGGCATGTAGCTGCTATGTGATGATACACCTGTTTTTATTCTGATTGTGGATGGTAGCAATCATGCAAATCTGTGTATGCAATAAAATGTTTCAAAGGGTAAGGCAAGAACCAGTGGTGTGAGTTTCTTGGTAATGTCCTGGCTGTCCTATAGAAGATGGGCAAGTTAGATGCAGGGTATATAATTTATTGTGGCTTTCTTTTCTTGTTGTAGTTGTTGGGATTTCCGCCCCCCCCCCCGCCCAAGTTTCTATGTGAATATGAAATTACTTCAAAAGAATGAGCTTAAAACATCTGAGGAATTTAATAAACACAATACATGTCTATTGTAAACCACCCACTTTGAGAAAGAGCATCTTGAAAAGTTTTGGAGAGTTTTTTTTTTCCCTCACTTTTCCTTTTCTTCCCCCTCTGCCCCATGTTTTATTTCCCTGATTTTGAATTCATTTCTGGGTGGTTGCTGATTGAATTGCTCCCTAATGCTGGGTCCAGTTTATATGAATTTCAGTTTTGCATCTCTACCACCATTCCCTAGCCTCATGTTTTGCCTCTGGCTGCCACCGAGGCCCTAGAGTTTGATGGCAGAAGTTTCTGGGATGCTTTCTTTTTTCTTTCTTCTTTTTTCTTTGTTTTGATTGTGGGCTTGAACTCATGGCCTGGGTTCTGTCCCCGAGCTTTTGTGCTCAGAGCTAGCATTCTACCAACTTTGAGCCACATATCTCCAACTTCTGATTTACTGGTGGTTATTTGGAAATAGGAGGTCTATGGTTTTTCCTGCCTGGGTTGACTTTGACCTGCTAGTCTCAAATCTCAGCCTCCTGAGAAGCTAGGATTACAGACATGAGCGGCCAGTATCTGCCTTGTAGTACTCCTTGTAAACCCCTTCCATGTCCTCTTACCAGAAAGACGTCCCTACCTGGATTCTAGTAATTACAACCCCCTTCAGAACTCATACCCAAGGAATACATGGTTTGGGTTTTCAGGCTCTTGAATGTTATGTAAATAGTCATTCTGCATTTATTCTATGACCTCTTGCATTTTTTCACTCAATACTTCCTTTCTGAATTCCTCCATGTTGTGTGCAGTTTATTTTATTTATTCACTGTTGTATCCATTGTGAATGCACCACAATTTATCCATCCATTCTATTGTTTATCAACATTGGTCTGTTTTCAGTTATTATTGTTTTTCATTATAAACAGTGCTTTTATAAACATTCTTTTATATGTCTCCTATTAAGAGTCTGGCACAAGAGTTTCCCTAGAGAATATACTTAGGGGCAAAAATAGCTGTCAGCTATTTTTTGAACTTATTAGATACCAAATTATTTTCTAAAAGGTGGTATAATTACTGTGTTTACTATCAGTCACACCAGGGAGTATCAGGACTCTTATTTCTGGGTCTAGGGTAAAAGTAAAATGGTGTTAAAGTGGTATTTAAATGATATTTACTGTTGTAGTAATATTTCCTCCCTAATTTTGAATGATTGAGCATTTCCCATAGTGTTTTGGTGTTTACTTTGCCAATCATTTTCTCTTCTTCTTTGAAATGCATACTTGACATTTTTGTTTATTATCAAGTTTAATCATAAGCAAAATTACACATTTATTTCCAATGTATTAATGGAGGTTTTTTGCATATTCTTGAAATTAATCCGTAATGCTGCAAGTATCCCCTTCAGGTTTATGACTTATTTTTCTACTTTTATCATTATATCTTTTAAAGAACATATAAACTCTTTTTTTTAAATAATTTTTTATTGTAATTAGTAAAAGGGTTACATGATATTTGCCAGATAGAAGGTGCATTAATTCACACACATTGATACCCTTTCACATGTCTTGGTACCCATTTCCCTCCCCCCCCAAGAACATATAAACTCTTAATTTCAGTAGATTGCTCTGCTTTTAAAGGTTATTTTGTGGATTGCATGGATTCTTTTCAAACAAATCTTTATAAACTATAAAGTATAAATCATTCTTCCATATTAAGATCTAATAAATTTTACAATCCTTTTCTATTTAAGTATTTAAAATACCACATGGCTATTTTTTTTTACTTTGCATCCTCCTATTTTCTTTTTTTATATTTTTTATTGTAATTAATAAAAGGGTTACATGATATTTGCCAGATAGAAGGTGCATTAATTCACATATATTGATACCCTTTCACATGTCTTGGTCCCCATTACCTCCCCTCCACCCCCCACCCCCGTCTTGGTTTTCCCCTCTTCCCTATCCAATTTCAAATAACCAAATACAAATATATCCAATATATCAGATAACAAAGTGAGATACTGTAACAATATGAGATAACCAAGGGACAGCAAAAGAGATGAGAGATAACATAGTACATTAAGGACAACAAATCATTCATTATATGGCTTTTGTTTCAATATCCTGGAGGTCTTTTCAATTAGCTTCATACTATATGGCCTTATGTATCAAGGTTTTGCTCTATTGCAGATCTTTGCTAGTAGAGCACAAGGTTTCTACTGATTATGACAAATGAGGGAAACCATTGAGCCTAAGTTCCTTTGAGTCTGGCTTACTTCACTTAATATGATTTTTTCTAAGTCTTTTCATTTCCTAACAAATGGGGCAATGTCGTTTTTTCTGACAGCAGCATAGAATTCCATTGTGTACAAATACCACAACTTGTTGATCCATTCATCAACTGAGGGACATCTAGGTTGGTTCCATATCTTTGCTATGGTGAATAATGCTGCAATGAACATTGTTGTGCTAGTGGATTTAGTATGTCCTAGTTTCTGGATGGTTGGGTAAATGCCAAGTAGTGGAATTGCTGGGTCATAGGGGAGCTCTATGTTTAGTCTTTTGAGGAACTGCCATACTGCTTTCCATAGTGGTTGAACGAGTTTGCACTCCCACCAACAGTGTAGTAGTGATCCCTCCTGGCCACATCCCCTCCAGCATCTGTTGTTATTCGTTTTTCTGATCCTGCAGAGCTTTTGTATGACAAAGGACATAGCTAGTAAATTAATTAGGAAGCCTACAGAGTGGGAGAAGATCTTCACCAACCAATCAACGGACAAAGGTCTCATATCTAAAATATATCAACAGCTCAAAAAATTGAATCGTTCCAAAACTAATCTACAAAGTAACAACCATCCCATTAAAAGATGGGCCAAAGACTTAAAGAGAGTCTTCTCTGAAGAAGAAACAAAAATGGCCTACAGACACATGAAGAAATGCTCAACATCTCTGGTCATAAAAGAAATGCAAATCAAAACAACTCTAAGATTCCACCTCACATGGCTATTTTTGTGTGGTATGAGGTCCAATTTTATTTATTATGAGTGATCCATTTTCTTAAAATCCATATATTGAAGAAGTTCCTATTTCCCCCAAGAGTCTGCAATGCCAACTTTAGAAAATAGTCACATTGCCATGCATACACATATGTAGTTCTGACCTTTGTTATCTCTTACACTGGTACCTCTACATGTTTTCTCACCAGTACTGCACTGTTTCAGTTGTTAAGGCTTTAGAATAACATCTGGAAAGCAAGTTTTAGCATATAATTCTTATCTTTGGGTGTCTAATCTTGGTCTTCTGTTCTTGCCTATAAATTTTGGGATTAATTTGTTGATTTTTCCCTTTAAAGCTCATAAGAATTTTTGTTGGATACATGACATTGTATATTTCTAAGTGTGCTTGCTTATATTTCATCACATTTTGCAGCCAAGCCAATCGTTCACAGAGCATGACACTTAACTAGGCCATTGTGTTATATGGAAGTTGGTTTGGTTTGGAAGGCAGTGTTCTTCTCACTACAACACATAACTATCTGATAATGATATGTTTAAATCATCAAGGAAGATATAACTTACATCATTGCTCTTGAAGTTAAAACATCTCAGGGAGTTGCTGTTGCTATTGCATGAGTATAGTAATGTCAACTTATGAAGGCAATATATTCTGTATATGCCTAGTGAGAAACATAACAAGTATAGCTGGAAGCCAATACTATATATCAGTCAGGAAAGCATAATCTTGAGCATCTGTACCATAACCTGTCCATGTCTTCCTATATGGTTTTTAAAAGTATTTTCTGAACAAAGATTCTTGACTCAATTCAGATAAATACAGGTGATTACACAAATATGGGTACAAGATGAACATGAAAACTTGAAATTATGTAGCATCTTCTGCTCTTAGATCCATTTAGTATTCACAATACATTTTGCACCTTAATTAGATATAATGAAAAATACTCTGGGATGTCTGGAGATCCTGGACATATGAAACATGTCAAGCCATTTTTCCATGCCAGTGCCTGAAAACAACCTCATTTATCTTGGTCAAGGAAACCCTGGGAAGGCTTGCACTCTGGCTTTGCTTTAGCAGTCTTGCACATTGATACATATCCTATGTCTTCAGAGGGTAAAGTGCAGTTCCAATGGCATTATTCAGTGTCAGACGATTTCTGGTAAATTCATCAGACATTTGCCTTATGGGAAAAGGCATCACTTGCAGCTTCCTAACAAATAGGGCATTTCTCATGTTATGCTAATTAGATTTCTTGTGAAGAAAATCATAGACCATAGTCAATATTTGTGCTCAGAGGAAGGCCCTGAAGAGAAGCGCAGTCAACACTTGTTTCCATTTGATTGTCCAGTCAATTGAACAGTTTACTTTTAATTTTTTACTTTAATAACAGCTTATTTTTTATTGTATTGATAGCGTTCAGATAAAGCACCACTTTTCAAATCATCTAAGTGTTAAATCTAAAATTCCACAACAGTGGCTAAATGTAGTGACAAATAATATCTTTCAAATAAAAATCAAATCTAATATACTTTGTTTGACCTATTGAGAGAATTTTTACCAAAGGTACTAGTGATCAAAACTTAGAGGACAAGGGGTTGGGAGTGTGGCCTAGTGGTAGAGTGCTTGCTTAGTATGCACAAAGCCCTAGGTTTGATTCCTCACTACCACATAAACAGAAAAAGCCAGAAGTGGTGCTGTGGCTTAAACAGTTGAGCACTAGCTTTGAGAAAGCTCAAAGACAGTGCCTCAGCCCTGAGTTCAAGCCTCAGGACTGGCAAAAAAAAAAAAAAACCGAAACCCACAAACAAACAAAAAAATCCAAACAAACAAAAAAAAAAACCCTTAAAGGACAAGCATTTAGTTTTCTAAACTTGCCACGCCCCCCACTCCAACTCCTTTTTGTCATGAAACCATTTAGGCAAGTTCATTGAATCAACCAGGGATGACCCTGGGGTTCAAAGAATGATCATAATGACCAATAGAAAGAAATAGCTGTGGCTGCCAATTGGTGAGCTATCCCTGAGTGTCAAGCAATCAGTTCAGTATCTGTTCAAAATAAAACAGTAGTCTACCAGCCTTGTTTCCTACTAAAATGATTTGTAAGTTTCTGTTTCTGCACCCAACATTTGGAGTGGCATGGAGGGTTGTGACACAGGCATGCTTTCCTCTACTAATCAACTAAGATTGTTTCAATGAGATCAAAAGTATGACGGGTATATTAGGATGTGAGGAATTTGGATATGCTTCCTCAAATACTAGGATGATTAAGGACTAGCTAATATATGTGATTTGCCTGCCATATACCAGAGCTTACTCTAAGCTGTTGGGGACCGACTGTGGGGTCAATGACCTTGGACCTGACCTTGGACCTACGCAACTGGTTTGCTGCCGGCTGGCCCCGGCAACTGGCGCCCGAACAGGGACCTGAAAATCTGGGACAAGGTGAAGGACCCCCTCTGTGAGGGCATGTATGTGTTTTCTCACAGGAAGAAAATGATGCCCGCTGGCTGCCCGAACGCTATGTTCGGATTGTGGAGAGTGACAGTGGTCATCCAAGCAGCAACCCACTGGACCTTCACCCCCAACCCTCCAGTAATGCATCCAGTAATGCGGAAAAGACCTGAATTCATGTTTTTGTGTTAAGTGTAAAAGTCTCTGTTTCTTTGTCTTGTTCATGTTACATATTTTTTCTTGTCCAGTTTTGTCTTTGAAATTGGTACCAGTTTTAAATATGGATCCTTATGTTTTTTCTAAAGTTTTGTTTTGAACCTGGTTCTCACCTGCAAGAGTAAAATTGGCAAAGCTCTCTTGACACAAACTTCCGGAAAATGAATGGCCAATATTAATTTTGTGTACTTTAAAATCTTTGAGTATGAATGTGTGTGAATGAGTGAGTGAACATGTTCAAGGTTTAATCAAGAAAATCTTTTAGGTTTGAATTATTGCATTGTTTTAAAGAAGGGGGAGAATGGAACATTAGCAAAAAAAAAAACTCCAAAAAAAAATGTACTTGATGATTGTATGACAGCTCTTAAGTCCCATTAAGAAGGTCAAATCAGTAGATTGGAGAGAGAACTCCGAGATCATCAAGGGAGGCACTTGGAGCAGAGAAAAGAGCCTCAAGAACCTACTAGTAAGGTCCCAGAACAGCAGAGACTGATCACGTTGAAAACGACTGCAGCTTCTGAAGAATGAGGAATTGCCAGCACTTCAGATCCACCAACAGCCAATATCAAGCCAACTCCTGTTGTTTCGACTCCAAGTAAAGTGACAACTGAAGCTATGGCTGGGAACAAATCAACACCTGTGGCCAGTACCCGTCCAAAGGTCACATCTGCAACAGTCACCAATCGAACAACTCCGCAGATCTAAGCCCCAGATGGATGAATTCCCCCCCCCCCCCAGAGGAATCGCAGTCAAGGATGGGATAAGAGGGGACGCTCTCTGACCAACCTAAGACAGGGCCTTCAGCTTGATCTGAAGAAGTTCCCCATGACGGGTAAGGCAGAGTCAGCGATCCACCCACCCTAAGACAAGCAAGTCGCATCTTTTAAAAGAAAGACGGGGGAGATGTTGGGGACCGACTGTGGGGTCAATGACCTTGGACCTGACCTTGGACCTACGCAACTGTATACACAAGGAAGTAACTCTTATCATGATGACTTTAAGCAATGTCAATCAGTTCTTATCATGATGACTTTAAGCAATGTCAATCAGTTCTTATCATGATGACTTTAAGCAATGTTAATCCTTTCTCATTTATCCTATATGTGATTTGTTTACTATTTTGTATGAATGTAGCTTCTGGCAACTCCCTAGTTTTAAGAAGAGTATTTAAGGTCGGAACTTAAAATAAACGAGAGAGTCTCTTAGGAGGCAGTCTGGAGCTCACAGTCTTCTTGGACTGCTGACTTGGGCTGTAGTCTTCCCGAACTCCATCTGTTTGTCTCTCTTCTATTTTTTCCTAGTCCTTGCCCCTATTTCAGGAATCCCAATCCGCGAACCCTGGTTTGCTGCCGGCTGGCCCCGGCACTAGCAAGCAATTATACAAGTCAATATTCACAACAATGCAATGACCTAGCTATCATCATTACCCTTACTATGTGGGAAGAACTGAGATCTCAGCAGTGTAATATCAAAGAAGCATGAAAACAGGCGTGGAGCTCCACAGTCCATGTCTACAATCTCTGCATTCTCTAGCTCCTTTGAGGAAAGACTTTCTTCCCAATGTGACTATTGAATGCACACCTTTTCCCCGAAGCTTAGAAGCAAGCTTGAGTCCATTGGTGTGGGAAGGGCTGGGCCAGCTTTCTGCACCATGTAAGTTCTGTTGCAGCTGTGGCACACCATGGCTCTCTTTCACAGGCTGAGTTTCCAGAAAAAGGAAAACCACCCAAGGACAAAGCAATATCACAACATGATCAGAATGTCCCTTGACTCACTGAACTACCTAAAATTGTCACTAGCATAGGGTTCTTGGTTGCTCTTTGACCCTTTCTGGACTGGAAAACATTATCACTCACAGCTAAATCTCTCCTAGAGAAGAGAAAAAAAAATAGGGGAGAAAGAAACAGAGTTATAGTACCTCTTTGTCAGCATCAAAATCTTTAACTTCAGGTAGACCCTGGCAGTTCCTCTGGAAGCACAAACTGTGTAGTCACAGCTGGTTCCTTGGGGGTTGGGAAGTGGGGGAAGCAAGTTTAGAAAACTAAATGCTTGCCTTTAAGTTTTGATTACTAGTGCCTTTTGGGCCACATTCTCTCATTAGGTTGAAATAAATGTTTTTCAGCGTGAGTATAAAAGGTTTTATACAAATTACATTTCCCAGAACTCTAGTGAATGAAATGGAAACTCCCTTTTCTGATGTGGAAACACCACCCCCCCCCCCCCCCCCCCCCCCGTTCCCCACCCCCCAACTTGCTTACTCTTTATTTCCTAAATTCCCTCTGGTGTTGCTAGGTGGCGCTGCAGGCTAATGCACAGCTGACAGCCGCTCTGTGGCCACCTTCTATGGGAGAGCAGGGATGAACAGAAGGAAGAAGACCCCTTCTGCTGTTTTATTTATTTATTTTTCTTTCTAAAGTTAGGGCATCATACCAACCGACAGAAGGGGATATCCATTTGCTAAGACTTTGGCCTCTGCTTTTCTCTTGTTTTTGCTCTTCATGAGGGGAATTCTGGAAGGTCTGAAACTGGGTCCTGAATATTGTGCTTCTATCTGCATCTCCTGCATTGGGGAAAGAAAGGCCAGCCATGACGGGGGCAGACAATGATCTAGAGGTTTCATCAATTCCCATTCTCCAGAAGAAGGCAGTCAGAATTCTAACCCGGAGCCCCTGGTTCCAAGCCCAGCCTCACTGAGAACCAGGGCCTCCCTTCTTAACCCCTGATGTTCTCAGAGCCATAGCATCAGCGTCCTGTGGAGAAACAGGCTGGAAGACACGTAGAAGCCGACTGACTACCTGTCCTGTCATGGTTTGGGACTGCATGTTACTAATTCCTTTGCTTTAAGGCATTCAGAAGCCTTATACTATAGATGAGATGGAAAAGTTTTCATTAGAAAGGTTGGAGGTGGGGCCTCTTGCAAAGTGGTAGAGCTCAAGGAAAACTCCATGAAACAATCATCTCTGGACAGGCTGGGTGGGCAGGCTGAAGGAGCAAGAGGGCTACAGTACAGTGAAGGCTTGGTACCTGGGTGAGGCCATATCTGATCCTTTCCCACCTGCTGCCTTTAGAATCGGTGAGTCAGATTCAGATATGTGAGGGTGGAAGCTGTGTGCCTGACTGTGTGTCTGTAGTCACACAGATGTTAGCACATGTGTCCTTGTTTGGGTTCCAGCACTTTGCCACCTCTACTCACTCTGCTCTGACATTCACTCCATGCCTAGGCATGGCTATGGTACTGCTCTGAGGACAAGGAACTTGAAGAGGAGCCCAGGGCAGGGAGAAGATCATCTCCATTCAGACCCAGGAGGTTTGTCAACACAGCATTAAGCAGGGTACTGAGACAGACTGGGAAGGCCTCAACATTGTAGACTACAGAACACATTCCAGAACATGGGTAGAAGAGAGGGAATACTCAATACAAGTGATATATACAAGGACAAAGCAAGAAGGCTCACGATTTTAAAAATCAACGAAAGAATGTGTGTGTGTCAATGGAATTCTATGCTGCATTCAGAAAGAACGACATCACCCCATTTGTAAGGAAATGGAAAGACTCAGAAAAAAACATATTAAGTGAAGTAAACCAGACTCAAAGGAACTTAGGCCCAATAGTCTCCCTCATTTGTCATAATCAGTAGAAACCTTGGGCTCTCCTAGCAGAGATTTACAATAGAACAAAATCTAGAGACCTTAGGCCAAATAGGATGACACTAAATGTAAGGACCTCCAGGATAAGGAAACAAAAGCCATATAATGAGTGACTGTTGTCCTTAATGTGCTATGTTATCTCTCATCTCTTTTGCCATTCCTTGGTTATCTCATATTGTTACAATATTTCACCTTATTATATATTTTATATGTGCTTATTTGGTTATTTGAAATTGGATAGGGAAGGGGGGAAATCAAGATAAGCAGGGGGAGGGTGGGAGGGAAATGGGGACCATGTCATGAGAAAGGGTATCAATGTTTGTGAAGTTATGCTCCTATCTGGTGAATATAATGTAACCCTTCTATTAATCACAATAAAAAAAAGAAATAGGAAAGGGAAAAGGTGCAAACAAGATGATTTGGAGGGGATGGGGGAATGGGGAAAATAACATGAGAAATGGTATCATTGTGTGAGACGTAATGCACCTACTACCTGATGAATGTAACTGTAACCCCTCTATACATTACCCTGACAATAAAAAAAATTAAACTTAAAAAAAGAATGTGTGTGTGTGTGTGTTTGTATGTGTGTGTGTATTTGAGAAATAGACCTATAGAGGAAAAGCTCAAAATTAGACAGGAAAGAAATGGAGGATAAAAATGTGTACCTGTGGGCTTTTGTGACTACCTTGTGACTTCCCTTCTTGTGAAACTGTCCTGAGTCATTTACTGGTGTCCTTGTAGGAATCACAACAATGTCATATCCTTCCAATAAGCAACTCCGATTGTGAAAAATCTCCTATCTTTCTCTGCCTTCATTTCTGTCATAGCAATGATTCTTCTTTTGGCAGTAAATATCAGTAAACTTAAGTGCCATGAGTCATATTTTCAATTTTTAATCAAATCATGGTCTAGCTGGAGTTTGATTTATTCTACCTCAGATTAATTAAGACCTTGCTCCACATAAATTTACATGGTTTAGTTAACACTACTCATGCTTATATAGATGATTTACTTCTTTAGACAGATACAATATATATTATTTTTTTAAAACCCTCTTATTAACAGAAGTGTAAAAAATAACTTCTAATGGTGATG
Source organism: Megascapheus bottae (assembly GCF_031878675.1). Classification (NCBI taxonomy): domain Eukaryota; kingdom Metazoa; phylum Chordata; class Mammalia; order Rodentia; family Geomyidae; genus Megascapheus; species Megascapheus bottae. The sequence goes on from NC_143512.1 coordinate 63,280,446, forward strand.
GTAACTTCAATCTTGAGCTAGCGTCATAAGTGCCATCTGCTGTATTCTTGAATAAAGACAGACGAATAGGGAGAGATACTATATTCCATATATTTTTCACTCAGTGTTATTGATGTGGCAAGGCTGCTTTCAAATGAGTCAGTGATGGTGAAGTATGTGTTTCTTTGTCTCCCCTCCTCCTCCCTAGAACCTCTAGAGGAGGTCATAAATTAGAGTGAACATCCAGGAAAAATCTCATATGCCTCACTCAAATATCCTAAATCCTGTTTTAAACAGCAGAAGCATGAGTCATATCGAAATCACGTTCCTAGAATTCTAACGATGAAAAAGCATCATGCTGATTAACATTCCCCAGAAAGGGTCACAACTTACAGGAAATGAATAGGAAGGTGACAGGAAGAAAGGGTGGGGACCATGGAGTGCTCAGGCTAAGTGTGGCAGCCAGCAACAGAAAACAACCAAGAAAAAGAGAGTCATTCACACAGTACAGCTAAACATAGACATGGTCAGATTGGAAATGCAGAAGTACCGGAGATGGGAGGATGGAAAAGGGAGAAAAATGAAAGGAGGTACTAGATGGTGGGCTAGTAAAGACTGAGGTCAGGGAAAAGGGGTAAGCGAGGGCACTGATACCCCTCTGCTGCTGGTGTGGACTGGTGGGTTCGTGGTCCAATCTGTCTACACATTAAGCTTGATTGAGTGGACATAACTGGTCATCTAACTTACACGACTTGACTCAGAAGGAAAAAAATGAGTCAGATTTCTTTTGGTCCAAGGCACAATAAAGTTTGCTTTTTTGGAACAAAGGCTGTTGCACTCTCTCTCTGTCTCTGTCTCTGTCTCTGTCTCTGTCCTCTGTCTCTGTCTCTATCTGTGTGTGTGTGTGTGTGTGTGTGTGTGTGAGCATGCAGTGAAGATGTGACTTGCTATCTGTCCCTGACCTGGAGCTCCGGGGTAGAGGTGGGAGGAGCTCAAAACCAGGCCTATATTATACATACCAGTTCTTTTCCTCCAAGCCACTCTGCTCCAGATAAAGTCCCTGACATGTGCACCCAAACCAGCCAGACACAAGAGGCAACACAGAACATTTTGGTCCCTTGATGAATTGGAGACATTTGCAAAAGTCTAAAAATCAAATCCATTTTTTTTCATTACATGCTTAATGAACTTACTTATCAGAAAGAAATCAGTATTCTTCCAGGAAATCTGGAGAGAGTGGGTGTCCTACTTCTAGTAATTCCTGAAAATCCTCATGTATTATTAATTCTTCTGGAGGGAGGGGGCTGTGAGGGCCTTTGCTGGTTGGCAGCACCAGACGCATGGCTTTCTGGTCTCCAAACGGCATACTCCACTTCTCGTTGAAGTGATTTTGCCGTAATGCATTCTGATGAGGGCTGTGGATGGGGGAAGGAAAGGGAAGTCTATTGTATAATTCAATGGAAGGCATTGCAGATCCCGAAAGGTTGGGGCAATTTGGGCTGACCCCAAGTAGTCTGGAAGCATTAGCAGAATCCCTTCTGTGTGCCTGGCATAGGAGATAGCTATCCTGTCACAGAAGTGTTGAGTAGAAAATCAGCAAGAATCAAAATTTCGTCTGCCAATCCATCTGCAAACACTGGAAATTCCCATGTGCATGTGATATTGTTTTCGTGAAAACCATGGCTTTACTGAATGGACATCAGATGCCAAGAAAACTTGAGTAATGCTTATCAGGTATCAAGACATTAAAATCTCAGATTCACAACCAAGTAGCTTTTGAGGCTTAGAGAAGTCTTCGTTCCCTACAAGGACTTTTCTTATTTAATCAAGGCAAGATCATTCAGTGCTTAACTATCATTCAAGTCTTCTAAGTTTATTTTTACTGTATTTTGGATATATCCTAACAAGGAAATAGAAGAGTAATCAATTCTCCCCCTACATTTCTCACTACCATATATAGAACAAGACAGTTATTGTAACTGCCTTCTGGTGACATCCACATGTCTAATCGATGCAATATTGCTCATGATACTTGGGATATAAATGGTAGGTAGTTATTTAACAGAAAAGACAATAATGGCAAGAATTAATACATGTAAGGAGAGTTGGAGATGGAGTTACATGAGGACAGCTGACAGACCTGGTCTATCTCTAAACTGTGAGAATATGCTTGGGCAGGCAGACAGGCCAACCTTTTCTATAATACCTCACAGGTGATCTCTTATCTCACCTGGCTTGGTTAACATTTGACCATAGTTGTAGCCATGCCTCGATGGAGAGTCACTTCTTTTGTTTTGGATCCCAACTTCTTTCAAGTCTTGTGAAGTTGATGTGCCATACCTGGTTCAGAGTTGATGGATGTTTTGAAGTCTCAGAACTTTACAAGGCATGACAGAAGATAATGCAATTAGCTAGTTTCTTCTCTTACACCACCTGAGGGGTAGACATCCAATACCAAGGCTCATGTGTGTATCTGTGTGTTCACATGTGTGATTGATGGAGGTCCCACAATGGGGCTTCCCAGATCTTGAAAGAGTGTGATGGTTAGTTCTGTTTGTCAATATAGAAGGTACATTTTGATGAAATTAGCATAGAAGTTGGGAACTCTGAGTCAGAATATTTCTCTATCCAACACTAAGTCTCAGCTGAAAGCGAGACTAGAACGAAAAGGATTCCTTATCAGATTTCCTTCAAATTGGATCTACACAAGGGCTTATATTATAGACATAAGACATGCTAGTCTTTGTAATCCTGTGAATCAAGTCTTTTGGAATTTTTTCTTCTCTCCTGCTTCTTTTCAGTACCGCTTCCCTGGAAAACCCTAGCTAATATAGGATCCCTATTTCCCTCTTCATTCTCTCACTCTTTATATCCTATGGCAGTTTCTAAGTGCCCATCCTCCTGTTACTGCAGAAGCTCAGACAACATAGGGCCCAGGAGGCTTTAGGCAGTATTTTGGGGTCAACACTGGAAAAGGGAATGGAACAAACAGAATTTGTATGAAGGAGATAATAGAACTTTCCTATAGTAACATTAACCAACACCAAGAGATTCCTGGAGCTTATGTGACCTGTCATGGTTGTCCTAGATTGGTTTGAAAGGCTCCTTTCAAATCATCTCCATCAGTCATCAGCCAAAGGTCAAACCTGGGACAAAGGTAACTCTAAGGCAGGGCTGGAATTGATGGCTGTTTACTGCCAGTGTCCATATAGCAAGAGTAATGAATCTTTCGTTGAGGTGAAGGGTTGTTGGGACAGATATTGCTGCTCACCAATAGACATTTCACTTTCATTTAAGGCCCAGTTTTTATCCTGATGCTTAGTTGCAAGTGAAGACTACACTTTTCCAATTCTCTTATAGCTAGTTCTGACTCTGGGATATAGGATCTTAAATAAAAAAGTAGAGTCTGCCTTTATATTTCTGTTGACTAGAAGGCGGATGTAATTGACAGGAGCTTAGAAGTCATTTGGGCCATGGGGCCATGAAATAGCTTTGAAAATTGAAGAGTATGATAAAGCTTGAGAAGGCTCTGTGCCCTATGGCTTCTGGATGGCTGAAAGGAAACTGGAAATTCTGAAGTCTAGATAGGAAAGTAAACTAGAACCAGAAAGAAAACTATCGGTAGGAATTAGCCAGAAAAAGTCTGTAGGAAGTCTTACAACAGGGAAATGAGACAGTTAATCTCATGTCTGAGAAACAATATTTCAGGGGCAGAGCAGTGAGATAAGGTCTCAGTCTGGTTCTATTGGGTATGGGGAAGAGGGTCTGTGTTCGAGACCTAGAGCTAACATATATTAACTATGTCACCTTGGCCAAATAGTGTTTGTTTTGGCTTTAGTTTCTATATCTGAAAAAATAGGACTAATTATACTACTGGCTAATAAATGTATTATGTTGGATCAATGAGATTATGCATGAAATGATATGTATAGAGGAACAACTAACCATTGCTAACTTTTAAAATTAATGGTGGGCTAGGCATGGGGGGGTGTGCCTATGGTCTCAGCTACTTGAGAGACGGAGGTAGAAGGGTCTTGGTTTAAGGCTGGCCTAGATAAAAGCTTGAGATCTCATCTGAAAAACTGGAAAAAAAGGTTCAAGATATTATGTCTTTGGTGGTAGAACAAGCACAGGCCTTGAGTTGGATGGGAAAAATCATGAACCTTTTTTGAGCTTTGGGTCTCTAAAGTATATCTGATGATCAGGAGCAAATTTCCTCACTTAAAAATTTGTTTAAAATTTTGTGTTAAGATTGTTGTAGCTAGTGATATTCTTTTTTAGGTGATAGTGACATTATCCAGGGAGATTTAGAATGCAGTGATATTTGGGCTTGACTTATGGAGATTTGGAATTCATTTCTCTAGGGTAGAGCTTAGATTTTAGGATTCTAAGAATGTCTCCAAAAGAAGCTAATAGCAGCTCGAGAGTCACTATTCCTTGATGCGTTTTTCCTGGTTGTTATAGATATATTTGTTTTGCATTCTTAGCTAGATAGAAGGTGCTTGTGAGTTCATTTATATATTATTGTTTAACTGGCAGTGTAAAAGACAAAGGAAACCAAATGTTGAAAGGCTTGGGTTCTTTAGTTTTTCCTAACTGTATGGGAACCTCTGGTTCCTAACATTGACTGTGTACTGTGTACTCTTCCAAGTACTTTGCATGCATTAATTCATTTATTCCATCAGCCTGAGATGACAGACTCTGTGATTTGCCTCAGAATTAAAAGTATCTTAGAGAAGTGAAGTAATTTGTCCAAGGTTTATTCCTTGTGCCCTTCTGAATGTGACTCCAGGAAACTTGAGCTCTGCATGAGTTGCTCCATCCTCCAGGTCCACACAGGCTGGTCTTGATTATATTCATCACCGAGTGGAGGATCTGACTGTCCTCGTGTACCCCCGTATCTGATGACCTACAGTTCTGTCCAACTAGCACCCAGGGAAAAACATCCTGAATTAGTCTGATGCACTACTGGGCCATGGATTGATAGTTAAATGAAAGAGCATACCTGAGACTAGTCTTGAAACATAAAGACAAGGAAGAAAGTCAAATGGTGGCCACAACCCAGTGGCCAGGACCCACGAGTTGGCTGTGATTGCAAAGATAGCCAGGTTAAAGAGATCATGTCACATTGACCATCTCATTTCCCTCTGTGCTTTTAAACTTTTACTTAGCCAAGCAAACGACAGAGGAATGTGCTAAAGTCAGCCGAAGTCTAGTTTAGGCTTGGATGTGGACACCCCTATATCACACAATGATCAGGAATTTGGAGGCACAGAATCTAACAGCTAGAAACAGGATAAAACAATCACAATGATCAGGAATTTGGAGGCACAGAATCTAACAGCTAGAAACAGGATAAAACAATCTATTGAGTGGATGTGACCCAAATAAAACATAACTCTTTGTGACTGGAATATTTTATGGCTGCTGGATTTTATGATGATGATGTCTGATATTTGATCTTAAGTTGATACCAATATTTTTCAGGAATTCTTGATTGACAGTAAACCACCCATCAAAATCTGTCATACACACACACACCATCCTGAGGCAGGCCCTCCCAGGAAAGAAAGAAAAATGACTCTATACTGGACCCATTTACAAATAAACACACTGAAAATTCAGTGTCCCTGGCTGCCCACCCACCTCTCTGGGTCTTGAAAGAGTCCTATACACCATTGCAGGTCCCAAGTGATTCAATCCCATTAGCAAGAATCATTTGCATTCAGGCTATTTTCAATTCTTCCAGAAGGTTTCCAATTACCTGCCGAGTCAACAGGAAATTAATCAGCAAGTACAAAATTGAAAGAAGATCTGAATCTCACTGTAAGGGCCATTAAAGTAAAAGCAGATCTGGCAAAAATGTGTGGCTTTTAAAATTATGATTTCTTTCCTACACACTACTTAATAAGTTGTAGTTTCTTAAACTAAAAGCCTGAGAAAGGAGGGTGGAGCAGAGAATCTGGTACACACTGTCCTCAGCCTGTACCCCACCATCAACCAAACCACCTCACTGAAAAGCCCCTGGAAGCCTGACCATGTGCTGACATGGTCTATGTGAAACTTCCTGGATTCACCTCAGGCCATTTCTGTCTTGCATTGTTTTACTTGCCTCTCCCCTCTGAGCTCTTGGGGGAGTTTTTCCACCCCCTTGTTTTGGAATGATTTTATTTATTATTATAAGCCAGGGTAGAGAATGTACTTCCTTGCTTATCACAAAATGATGTAGACATATTAAATAATAATAATAATACCTGGATGCGGTAGAGAACATGAAATGGTGCCTATCATATAACCTTTGCTCTGCCAGCCTGAATATCTGGGGAAACAGCTTTTCTCACTCTTCCTTATGATGGTAACTAAAACACAGGATGCCCAGCGGGGCTTTGATGGCTCAGATCTATAATCCTAGCTATTTAGGAGGCTGAGAGCTGAGGATCATAGTTTGTAGCCAGGCTGAGAGGAAAGTCTGTTAGACTCTTATCTCCAATTAATCCACCGGCCCGCCCCCCCCTCATCCCAATCAAAACCAAAAAAACAGAAGTGAAGCTGGGGCTCAAGTGATAAAGCACTATCCTTAAGCAAGCAAGAAAGAAGAAAAAGCACCTAGACCCAGAGTTCAAGCCCCAGGACCAGCACACATACACAAAACAAAACAGGACACCAGGAGATACAGCAGCGATATATAGAATGATAAGGAACATTTTCTGATTCTCATCCACTAAACTTCCGACCTATTCATCTTACAAAGAGTCCTCTTTTCCTCTCTCAAGATGGAGTTCAGAAGAATGGATAGAGTCAATGTACTTCATGTGGAGTTGTGGATGAGAAGCTAGGGTTGCAAATAGTACGAGTTCCACTGAAGTCATCAGCAAGATGAGGTCTTCACTTGTGGATCATAAGAGTTTCTCACGCATGCCAGAGGCAGCCTCGGGGACTCTGCTCCTTAGCTCTCTCTTTGCCTTTCATCTTTACTGGCCCTTACTCAATGTATGTCTCATGAATGTCAGGCACTTGTCTGCCTTGTTTCCTGCAGGTTCATACATGCTCAAAGCTGTGCTTGGCCCGGTGGTTTGAACTGAAGCTGGCATGTAGTATATGACACGCATTGGCTGTTGTATTTTCTTGCAGAGCAGCATGTGTGTCAAAGACAATTGCTGCACAATACTCAAATTTCCATCGTTAAGGTTATTTGGTGATACTCTCAAGACAATATGTTGGAAATGAACTTTATAACCTGGGGGTTGGGGAGTTGGGGAAGAGGGAAAGTGGGAGAAAAATGAGGAAGGGAGTAATTTTTCAACAAGAAATGTACTCATTACCTTGTGTATGCAACTGTAACCTCTGTGCATCACCTTGACAATAAAATTAAATATAAAAAAGGAAGAAGCAAAAATTAAAAAGACTATGATACATATATAAAAAATCCAGACCTACTTATAAATTATTCGTGAGGCCAATAAAAGGCAATTATCAACAACAATAACAAGATTATTCAGGCCATGTCCAGTTTCCATCCACCATCAGCCAATTCTACACAAGGGGTAGGATTTCTAGCAAATATGTTGAATCAGAAATGCTGCTTGTAGGGAAAGTCTTTGGAACCATGCAGATGCAATCACGAGATAGATAGCTAGGGCAGGTCCAGACAGGTAGTAAGAAGAGGTCCATAGTAATGCCTAAATAGAGCCACTTTCTGATAGATAGCAAAGCCACGGGGCCTCCATCTGTTCTTATGGAATTCATCTTTCTTGTAATTTTGCTGATACATGGTTAGCCAGTCCCTTGTCCAATATCTCTAGGGCTAAACAAAGCCATTTCCTCTATTTAAAAAAACATTAATTAATAAGAAATTCATGCAGGGCCAGGAGCATGCCCTAGTGATAGACTGCTTATCTAGCATGCACAAAGCCTTGGGTTCCAGCCTTCTGTACTACATACACAGAAAAATCCAAAGTGGTGCTGTGGCTCAAGCGATAGAGCGTTAGCTTTGAGAAAGCCCAATGATATTGCTCAGGCCAGAGTTCAAGCCCCAGGACTGGCGAAATAAAGAGAGAGGGGGGGGGGAGGGAGGGAGGGAGGGGGAGAGGGAGAGGGAGAGGGAGAGGGAGAGGGAGAGGGAGGAGTTTGTGCTGGGAATATGGCCTAGTGGTAGAGTGCTTGCACAAAGCCCTGAGTTTGATTCCTTGGCACCACGTACAAAGAAAAAACCACAAGTCAGTCAGGCATGGTGGTTCATGCCTGTAATTCAATCCTAGCTACTCAGGAGGCTGAGATCTGAGGATCTCTGTTCAAAACCAGTTGGGGCACTAAAGACTGTGAGACTCTTATCTCCAATTAATCAATAGAAAATGGTAAGTGGGGCTGTGGCTCCAGGGGTAAGGTGGTAGCCTTGAGTTGAAGAGCTCAGGGACAACACCCCTGTCCAGGGTTAGGGCAGTAGACTTGAGCTGAAGAGCTCAGGGACAGCACCCAGGCCCAATTCAAGCCCCATGCTCCCCCCTGCCCCCCCAGCCACCCCACACAAAAGCAAGACGTTGTGCTGTGGCTCAAGTGGTAGAGCTCTAGCCTTGAGAAAGCCCAAGGACAGTGCTCAGGCCCTGAGTTCAAGCTCCAGGATGAGAGAGAGAGAGAGAGAGACAGACAGACAGACAGAGACAGAGAGAGACAGAGAGAGAGACAGAGAGAGAGACAGAGAGGGAGGGAGGGAGAAAGAGAGAGGCTATTATCAAGAAAACTAATAATAACACATGATGGCAGAGATGTGGCCAAAAGGGAACCCTACTACACTCTTGGTGGGTATGTAAATTTATTCAACCAATCTGAAAAGCAGTAGAGATTCCTCAAAATTCTAAATGTAGAACTTCCCTAGGACACAGCAATTCCACTACTGGTAATTTGTCCAATGGAACACAGACAAGACCATACTAAAGCTACTGGTACAACCATGTTCACTGCAGTATTGTTTACCATAGCTAGGCTATGGAATCAGCATAGATGCTATGGATCAAGAAAATGTGGTATATATACATAATGACATTCTATGCTTTCATTAGAAAGAATGATATTGCCTCATGTGTAAGGAAATGGAAAGACTTGGGGAAAAGTTATATGAAGTAAAGTAAGCCACACACAAAGAAACATAGGTTACAAGGTTTCCCTCACTTCTGGTAATTAGAATGTGCCTATAAATTTGTAAGTAAACACACTGGTTAAAAAATACATGACTCCGGCTGGGAGTTTGGCCTAGTGGTTAAAGTGCTTGCCTAGCATGCATGAAGACCCGGGTTCGATTCCTCGGTACCACATACATAGAAAAAAGCCAGAAGTGGTGCTGAGGCTCAAGTGGTAGAGCTCTAGCCTTGAGAAAGTCCAAGGACAGTGCTCAGGCCCTGAGCTTAAGCCCAGGACTGGCAATAAATAAATAAATAAATAAATAAATAAAATAAAACATATATTAAAAAAAATACATGACTTGATAAATCATATAGGCTTTTAGGCATTCCTGAATACTGAGGCCAAAGGATATTCTTGGGAGAGGATGACAGGCACAATAGCTATGTGCATTTGACATATGAAATAATCTTGATTGACATAAACTCCAGGAAGTAGAAATAAGAGGTTGCTTTTCTATGTTGCTGTGTGGCAGCCTAAAGACCTGGCCCTGGGTATTACAGTCTAGACTCTGCCAAAGGTGATTGGGACAAATCCCGGGGCATCTTTTGCCTCTGGTGGGTCAGCTAGAAACAGAAATGACTCTTAGCCCCTCTGATCATGTTCTCCACCTCTTCCCCAGGCTATCAAAAGGAACAGTGAAACTACCTACTGAGATCTATACCCACAGCACAGAAGACACTCATTGTTGATTCTGGCCCAGTAAGCCTGTCAAGAAGAGAATGATATTGGAGACTTAGAGAACCAACTTGAACTGGTTCTATAAATCTCCATTCCCACAACTCACATCTTCTTTAATACCCCAGTCTAGAAGGTTACGTAAGTTTCATATGGAGTGCCTATTATTTAGGCATCCAGGAATCCAGACTGATCTACCTTTTGTAAGTTGGAATCTGTTTTTCCTTAAACAGTGAACAGTGTTTCTGCTATTTCATCTCATTTCTTCTCTGAGATAACTGAGAGGCAAAATGGAAATCAAAGGAAGAAATGGAGGCAAAAGGAGGAAAGTAAATAGGGAAGGTGGTGGAGTAGAGGAGAAAAGGAATGGAGGAAGGGAGGAAAGAGAGGAGGAAAAGAAAGGAGAATATGAAAATAAGGATAAGAAGGAAAAGGAAAAAGAAAAGGAGGAACTTCCTGCCCTCCCTTCCTCCCTCTCTCCCTCCTTCCTTTCTTCCTTTTCTTTTTCGCTCCTTCCCTTTCTTCTTTCTTTCTCTTTCTTTCTTTCTTTCTTTCTTTCTTTCTTTCTTTCTTTCTTTCTTTCTTTCCTTCCTTCCTTCCTTCCTTCTTTCTTTCTTTCTTTCCTTCTTTTCTGCCTTCCTACCTTCCTGCCTTCCTTGTTTTTGTATTGTCTCAGAATTGAATTCTGGGACTCGCATAAGCTTGGCAAGCACTTCACTGAGTGATATCATCCCTAATTCTCCTTCCTCTATTGACAAGCTACTTTAAAAGGCAATGTTAGCCATATCGTTGTGCTTTTCTCTCTTTCTCTCTCATTGTGTGTATTATCTATCTATCTGTCTGTCTGTCTGTCTGTCTGTCTGTCTGTCTGTCTGTCTGTCTATCTATCTATCTGTCTATCACTTTGCACCCGGCACCATGCGGACATACTATACACACAATGCCCATTTGTTCTGTAATGCTGAAGGGGAGCAGAACTTTGTACACTTAGTTTAAGGTGAGAGAATGTGGGAACACACAGTTACATGACAGCTGGGTTTCACCAACTGTCTCTCAGGTCATTGTCACTTGGAAAATTGTTTAAGGAACCTTTTAACATCTGGATCATCAAAGAGAACTTTAGATAGACACCTAATTTCTTATGGCTATCCTGCCACTGTTGGGCCACAGAATTAGCTGGAATTATACTTAGAATGTCCCTAGGGGCTCCCAGACTTTCAGTTACATTTCTGAGCTTGATATTGTACCCTAAGTGAGGATGTATCTTAGTGAGTACATCCTAGAGTGAGTGCCTGCAGGTAGAAGGCAGAAGGTTTGACCTTGACAACTACAAAAAGCAGACGAAGGAGGAGGAGGAAAAAGAGGAGGGTAAGGAGGAAGAGGAAGGGAAGGCTATGAAAGAGAAAGAAGAAAAGAAAAAACAAGATGAGCAAGTGAAAGAAGAAAAGGATGAGGAAGGAAAGAAGGAAGGATGGATGGAAGGAAGAAGAAGGAGGAGCAAAGAAAGAAGGAAGAAGACAGAGAAAGAAAAAGAAAAACAGGAAAGAAGGAGGGAAGGAAGGAAGGACAAACAAAGAAAGATGAAGAGGAGGAGGAAGAAGAAAAAGAAGAAAAGGAGGAAGAGGAGGAGGAGAAGGAGGAAGAAGGAGGAGGAGGAGGAGAAAGAAGGAGGAGGAGGAGGAGAAAGAAGGAGGAGGAGGAGGAAGAAGGAGAAGGAGGAGGAAGGAGAAGAAGAAGAAGGAGGAGGAAGGAGAAGAAGAAGAAGAAGAAGAAGAAGAAGAAGAAGAAGAAGAAGAAGAAAAAGAAGAAGAAGAAGAAGAAGAAGGCAGAAGAAGAAGAAGAAGAAGGCAGAAGAAGAAGAAGAAGAAGAGGAGGAGGAGGAGGAGGAGGAGGAGGAGGAGGAGGAGAGAAGGTAATGATGATGACAATGGCAAAGATTATTTTTCTTCTCCTCTTTTACCCTCTCTTCTTTTTTTTTCCATGTCCTTTTTCCATGTCTAACTAAGCAACTTCTCAAAAGCTTCAGTGGCCCCTTTCTTCCTAGTTGCCATTTTATTAACTGGTTTGTCCTGAATGATCAGAATAAGGAGTCAGATAACTGCTTTCCTTATCGTTTCTCAAATTTCTGGGAGCTGCCGTAATTGTGAACCACATGAAGTATTGATTGCATATCTTGTTCCTAGCTGGCCTTACCCTTTCCTTACCACACAATAAAATGCTGTGAGTCCTGCATTCTGTTGGTTACTTTGAGTTTTCTTTGTTTTTCATTGTTTAACCACAACTGAACTTGAAGTCTGGGAATAGTTTCCAAGTTTCTGGAAATAGTAAGTAAGTGGTTCCCCATCTTTCTGTTGTTGCTATAGATAATTTTTTTTTTAGAAATTCAACTCTAAATTGAATTCCTTCTGCACAGTTGGTTCCCATCCTCCATGTTTGATTAGTAACTGTTCTTTCCTCCAAATCCTTTAAAAAAATTTCTGTGTTTACCACGGTTAGTAAAACAAGTTCACTCATTGAAGCCTCTTAATATATCATGTAGCAGGAGCCTGGACTAGAGGTTAGGAGTTATCCATCCATCCATCCATCCATCCCCCCAGCATCCATTCTACTCCGAATGACTAAACCAAGTTGGCGATGCTGATTTCCCTTCATTTTTTTTTTTATTGACTGGCTTCAAAACAGGCTTGATAGGACCCTGATGTGTCCTAAAAAGTGTGATAGGCCATCTGCTCTGGATCTTCCTGAATTACTTCCTGAAAACAAGAATTGGTGATTGCATAAATGGAGAACACTCTTCTCTTTATTGAATGCCATGCCATGTAGATTCCCATTTTACTCATTAGGCAGTCTGTTATTATTTTAATGTTTTAAATTACTACACATTTGGCAGCAGGAGACTCTTTAAACTTATTTTTCTTGAGAGTTTCTACAAATTATTCTACAAGAAGGTATTCTAAGCATCTTAAACTTCTTCTGCTCCAACCATGACCTAAGCCATTCTCTAAGTGTTCTTGGTTTCTTTGGGGGAGGATGCTGTGGTATGTAGAAACAGAGCCTGGTTATATACTCATTGCTCCTGGGTAATCATGGCCTCTAGGCTTTCTCAGTGGGCATGAAAGCCACACAAATACAGAAGTGCATACATGTATCTATAGTTACATTATGAAGTTTACATCTACACACACACACACACACACACACACACACACACACACACACAACGTTTCTCCTTTACTGTAGTTAGAAAATCCAGTAGAAGGATATATCTATCTAAATGGATATAAAACAAACCATTAGTCCAAATTTGTACCTCCAACTGTAAAGCAACACAAATCTCTTTGAAAGGAAGAGATCTCTCCCAATTAGTCTCAACCTATTTACTTGTTTAATCCTAGACTACTCTGGAAACAATCTTATTTTTGTGACTCTTATACCTGGGATAAATAACCCAATTATTATAGTTTTTGGGTCCTTGCCTGGTATTGTTATACAGGGACCTTCTAATCCTTTCTGGAATATTCTTACTAACAGGAACAAACTCCTTTTGCATTTGTGGGACTAAGCTCTATCAACTGTAGGCTATTTTTATTCACTCAAGATTGTCAATCTCCCCATGTGCCCTGTGGACAAGCAATTCAGCTGTACCACAAATTATTTTCAGTCCAGCATCACATCTTACCAAATTTTCCAGCTGGATGGACAACAAACCTCATGAGGTTAGGCGATGTAACCTTGGGTTTTGGAGTGAGTCAGTGGCTCAGCTCCATTGGAAAGTGGGGGCCCATTCAGGCTTCCAGGACTCCTCACAAGAAGCCGACCACACAGTCCCTGGTCTGTAATGGGATCATCCTGTCTGCAGAGAAAAGGAATTAAACTATTAGCAAGTGGATTCTGACTCTTGTGGAAGCAGCTGCAACAATAGCCACTTCTACACCATGATTTAAGAGTGTTGTTTGTTTTGGCAATGCTTCACTATATTACACATTCCTGCCACTTAATTGTCCTTGTAAAGATAAACAAAGACCTTGTGAAGCATTCAGAGATGGGGCTGGATAACTCAGCCAACCCAATGTTCGTTACATAGAGAAGGAAAGGCGTTTGCTCTGTGTGTTCAGCTACGCTCCGAAAAGACACCATCATGTCTAAGCAGCCAGCCATTTCCTGAACTTTTGTACCCTTTCCCAACTGCCATCAGTTCTGAAAGAAAGTTTATAGACACAGTCTACGTCTTGATGTGCTTATCATCAAACCATTCCGACTTTCCAAGCTGTTTGGTGAGTTCAAAGTCCTGTGGTTTTTGATCATACCAGTCACACCATTGTAAGAAAAATATTGAAGAAACATCTTCATGTATTGTACCGGTCACTGTTAGAGAAGCTTGTGAACTGAGCCATGAGCATTATATGGGTCTAAATACAACTCTCTCTTGATAAAGGCAAGGAAAAAGACAGCACATGATACACGTCTGTCTTTGCAGTCCAGGTGCAGTTTCTGCTCTGAAATCCAGCGATACACATAAAGTAAATGCTAAAGTCTGTTCCTGCCTTAGTGAGTTAGCATTCCAGCCAAATGATGAGATTATATTTGTTTTAGAGGTGGCTTAGAGATTGTAAATGGAAGCACAATCGTGCCCCTCCACCCAATCTTTTCTGCATCATTGGGAATGTTGAAGATTAAATTAGTTACTGACCATCAGTCATTTTTAGGGGCTGGATGAAAGAAAGAACCTGTTTTGGTCATGTTTCAGAGGTTCACAACTACGTTCACATTTGTTACGTCCCATGTGATCTTTGAAGAAAGCCATGAATTGTGTGGGAAAGTCCCTTTACAAATGGGATCTTGTAGGAAAGGGAAATGGGAGCTCGATCTCCTATCCCCAGCTTCTTGCCAGCAATCTTCTATTGGAGGAGCATATAAGAAGAGAAAGTGATGAAACTGGTTAGATGAAAACTTCCCTCTATGCACTGGATTACTATGAACTATGTATCAGGGACTACAATGCACGTAGTATAGAAGGAAATATACTTTGCCACTCTTACAAAGTAATTGGAAGAAACAGAATGTCTGATGATGCCAAGAGCCTGAAGAATGAAATGCCTTTGCACATGCCATTCCTTCTCCCTGGAGCACCACTCTGTCGGATTCACTACTGCCTGGGAATGTCCTAGCTTAATTAACTCCTTGAGAACGCCAGACATATCCTCTCCAGCCATGCTCCCTCAAGACCCAGGTGATCCCACAGCCTATCCCATAGCTTCATTTTATTTTGTTTGAAATCACCCTGCCTAATACTGCCCATCACTAGTCCAAGCTTTTTCAGAGGAAAGACACTTTTAGCACAGTGCCTTAGCACAAAGGTGGTTTATCTAAATGATCAAAATCATCTCCTCTCTTCTTCATGTAAAGGTGAAAGGAAGACATCACATACAGCTGAGAGGTAGGATGTATTCATCTTCTGTGTCTGTTGTAACAACTTTCCATGGCTTAAAAAATGAGAAACAGTTTTTTTAAATCACTGCTGTAAAGCCCAGGTGTTTGGATAGAAATATACAGTAGGTGGTATCTTCTGCAGGCTCTCTAGAATTTGTCTCTTGCCTTTACAGTATCTGGTAGCTGCCACCATTCCTTGGCTTGTGGGTAAATCATTCTAGATTTCAGGTCAGCATCTCCACATCTTTCTGTTCCATTGTCACAATGCTTCCAAGTCTCTGTGAGTCAAATTTCTTTTACTCTTAAAATCCAGATGTGTTGTACTCATAAACTGACATGTTGATTTGAAGGACCTTTATACAATGACTCTAAGATATTAATAATAATTGTAATACTGTCTACATCATTATATTTAGGGACCATATATTTAGTTCAGGCTCATCTTCCCTTCTCAGGATCCTTAGTTACATCTGTAAACCTTTGCCATCTCAAATCACATTTATAGGTTCTGGGATTGGGACATGAGTATCTTGTTGGGGACAGATGTTTTTCACTCTACTACAGGGACTCAGAAAGGAAGAAATTTTGTGAGGATGTGGTCAGTAAAAACAAGAAATTTGGTGAGAATAATAAATAGTTTGTGTAATGATCAAAATTTTTAGACAATGAAAAAGTTGAGAAAAAGGAAATAAAAGGAAAAATTAAGCAATGAACCAATGTATTTCATTTGGTGGTACAGGAAGGAAGACTATAATTTAACAGTTAAGAAGCATAAAGAGATGGAGATCCAGCTTCCTGGTTAGACTCGGGCTTCATCATTTACTGTCTATGTAACTTTGGGAAGTTTCTTAACTTATCGTTCTTTAATGTACTCCTCCGTAATACAGGAATAATACTAGGGCTTACGTCATAGCAATGTGATTAACGCTTAAAAGAATAAAAAAATCGAGAATACTCAGAAGCATTTGTGTTATTATTTTAAGAAAACCAGAAATTTATAAGAGAAGGGGTATGAATTTTGAGAACAGAAAAAGGAAACATAGGATATACATGGATAAGAAAAGGAAACTTTAAAACGATTCTCAGTAATAGTTTTTTTAATGCACAAATGATGTAAGTTGAAAGGTATTTTTAAGCAAATGAAAAACATTTGCAACCACAAATTGAAGGGGAAATAGGGTAACTACATGTATATCAAAAGAAAGATGAAGACTATAATTGAAGACATCAGGAAAGTTGTAGAAATCAGAAAGGAATGATCCAAGAGCAACAACTATCCTTTCCTTCATGCATTTATGTGGCCAGTAGTCTTTGCTTTTTAATTTAAAAATTTTTTGGTCTACTTATTATATTCATTACTGAGAGAAGATTCCATAATTATATGTTTTTATTTATTATTTTTCTGCTAGTCCTGGGGTTTGACTCAGGGTCTGAGCACTGTCTTTGAGCATTCTACAACTTGAGCCATAGTATCTTTTCTGGCTTTTTCTGTGTATGTACTATCAAGGAATAGAACCCAGGGCTTCATGCATGCTAGACAAGCATTGTTCTGCTAGGCCATGCTCTTGGCCCAACATATCTGTTTTTATTTATGTATTTGAAACTATGATTAGTTTTAGACACATGCATGATTACTATGTTATTATTATAAAGAAATGTCCTTGCTGGGCGTGGTGGCTCACACCTGTAATCCTAGCTACTCAGGAGGCTGACATCTGAGGATTGCGGTTCAAAGCCAGCCTAGGCATAAAATTCTGTGATATTCTTAGCTCCAATTCACCACCAGAAAATGGGAAGTGGCACTGTGGCTCAAGTGGTAGGGCAGTAGTCCTGAGCTGAAGAGCTCAGGAACAATGCCCAAGTCCAGAGTTCAAGCCCCATGACTGACAAAAAAATAAATTAAAGAAAGAAATGTCCCCTCTTTATCACTTATAGCCCTTTAGCATTGTACATTCGTTTAAAAAGCCTACCATTAAAAATTACACAAACTGGATTTGGGCATGAGAGCAAACCTGAAGAGTGTAAATCCCGACTGAAAGAAATCATTTGTACTTTTGGAATACAGAAAAAATTTAAAAAATCATCCTCTTTCTCCTTCTCCTCCTCCTCCTCTTTCTCTTCTTTCTTTACCTTCCTCTCTTTCTTCCTCTTCTCATTCCCTTCCTCCTCTTCATTCTTTTCTTCTCTCTCTTCTTCCTCTTCCTTCTTTTTCCCCTCTCTTCATTCTGCAATGCAAGCACTCTATCACTTGAGCCATGCCTCCAGTCCCTAGCCTTTTTTTAAAAAAAATTTGAGGTAGAGTCTCATTAACTTCACTTTGTCTGAGTTTGAACTTGAAATCCTCCTGCCTCTTTCCTCCAAAGATTGGGATTACAGATAGATAGAGAGATAGACAGACAGATAGATAGATAGATAGACAGACAGACAGACAGACAGACAGACAGACAGATAGATAGATAATTTCACCATACCTTCCCAGTTTTCAAATTTCCCTCTTATAAGGACATGGGTCATTGGAATTAGGTTGAAACTAATGTACCATGACTTCTTGGTTTGGTTACATCAGCAATGATTTCATTTCTGAACAAAGGCAAATTCACTAGTATGGAAAGTTAGAATTAGAAGATATACATCTTTGGAGGAACCAATCCAAATACAACATTTCTATTATTATTATTATTATTATGCCAGTCCTGGGCTTGAGCTCAGGGCCTGAGCACTGTCCTTGGGTTCTCTCAAGGATAGAGCTCTACCACGTGAGCCACAGCACCATTTCTGGCTTTTTGCTATGTATGTGGTACAGAGGAATTGAACCCGGGTCTTCCTGCATGCTAGGCAAACACTCTACCACTAGGCCAAACTCCCGGCCTCATTATTATTATTATTAAATTCAACATGTTGATTCATGAATACACTACATCTGAACCAATGTACCCATGACATCTTTAAGTATATGTTGCCTAATTACTCTGACATTTTTATGCTTTCTGTTTGTAATGTTGCTTTTGTCATTTATTTACTTTGAACCTATGTGCGTCTTCAGACAGTCTCTTCGAAATAGTAGTTTCTTTTAACTTCTTTCTGTCAGTCTGAGAAATGGATGGTCAGAATTTAAGGATCCTGTCTCCTCTATCTTCCCTTCCAGGCTTCCTCTGGTTATATCAGAAGGAGAGAAAGAGTATCTCCTCCTGCTCCCCTCCACACCGGCCCCCTCTCCCAGCTTGACTTTCCTGATTATTTTGACTGAATACCTGTAGATACATTTCCTTTTGTACCCTCACTCCTCAGCTTCCAAATGCCAGTGCTTCTCTTCTTCAGCCATTCCCTTCCCACAGGAATCTGTCTTCTTGGGCCTGTCCTCTAATGATGTCAATTAATTGTTGTTGTCTTGTATCCAGGTTTTATCATTGTTTCTGGGGGAGGAGGAAAAAAGCATCACTGGGAAGGCTCTGTGCCATCTCCACCAGACCTGCAAGTCCTGTAACTTGTAGTATTGTTACTAACAGTGAAATGTTGGAAACAGCTTTTATGAGTCTGGAGAAGAGAATCATTAGAAAGTCTGCTGTATATTATACTTGGTGATACTATGTAACATTTGAGAAGAACCAGATCATTCTAACTACTAAACAGAATAGATGTCCAGGACCTATTTTTAGGTGTAAATGCAAGCTTCAGAAGTGTGTACAGATGCACAGTGGAGGAGGTGGTGTGCTGCCAGGTTCCTCCCTCCAGGAGCCATGCCTTATTTTTCCAGCTACCAGGAGCATTGGCTGGTGAAGGATAACATCACAGTCTTTCTGTAGGAAGTGCCCTTATCTGAAGGAAACCACATGTTCTAAAGTACTCTTCCTTCTCAAGGGCAGCCTCCATTCAAGGACTGGTAGAGGTGAGGACACAGGGCATAGACTTATGGCTTCAATGTGAGTCAACTCTAAAAACCTATCATAGTTCTAGTGCCTTGTGATATTTGCCAGATTATTAGCTATACATCTCCAGTCTCTCCCACCCTGCTTCCCTTACTCCTTTCCAGATGTAGTTACACTTACGCATACCTGCCCCCTCCCCTGTAAACCTGTATACAGATCTCACCTCAGCATCCATTTTCTAGGGAACCTGACCAAAACGAGTTTAAGACCTTTTGAATAAACCAGCAAAGAGTTCATAAGCAGAACAAACATTCGCAGACTCTATGAAGAGGAATACATCAGAAAAACTCTGTAGAATAATTATGGCAAATAGAGCAAAACTAGCAGTGACTATTAGTGCAGAAGGATGGTTATCTCAACTTTGCATCACTGTGTCAAAAAAAACTTAAAAGGATGAAGGACTAATTTTGATTTCAGAGATTTTAAGGTTTTCATATCTGCAGAGGTTTCAATCCACAGTCAGCTAGCTCTGTGAACTAACCCTGTGCAAAATAGAAGCATTCTGGCAGAGGTTGTGGTCTAGGGTAGTTGCTTACTTCCCAAGAGGACAGAGAAAAGAGGGGCCAGGAGCAGGATGTAGCCCCCAGGCTGCTCTCTCCATTCTAGCACAGTTGGGAGTTGTTTTTGAGTTTCTTTTCTTCCGTACTTCTTCACTTCCAGTCCATGATAAAGTCATTATTGGGTCTATCTCTTTCATATCCCTCCTACTCTTTCAATTATTTGTGCTATTATCTTATTTCAGATGACTATCAACTTTTGTCTGGTTTATTGTTGAGAATTTTGACTTTTCTCCTTGACCCCAGCCTTGTTCCTCTTTAATTCATTCTCTCCATTCTAGCATAGGACTTATTTTCACATCATTACTATTCTACCTACTCTTTGATGGAGTTCATTGTTGGAAGGAGGTTCTAAAATTCCAAGCACAATATGGAAAGACTGTCTAGCATTATGTATTCCTCCCATGTTCTACCTTGCTTCCTTCCTTTTTTTCCTCTCCTATGCATCACATTCACTTGTACCACTTTATATATTCTCTTAACTCTGGGGTCTTTACACTTCTGTTTCATCACCTGAGTCCACACTCTATCCAGTTTACATCCCATCATTTACCTGGATTGTTCCTGTTGAGTTTCTACAACAAACTTAATTCCCGTGAGCAGATTCGGCATCCTTCTTGGTGGTACCAAAATCCATTCTGCCCTGGTATCGAACATACTCATTTTTTAATATGTTTTCCTTTGTTTGTAAGTATATTTTAAATTTAAAATTTCAGAATGTCAACTGATTGTACAAGGGGTTACAATTTAACTTGTCCAAGCATCTAGTGCTTGTTGATTGGCGTCATCCCTTCCATCATTCTCTCACATCTCATCTGTTCTGTCCCTCTGACTCACTTCCATTTTCCACTTCCTTTATCACATATGTACATTGAATATTCTTACTGTATTTGCCCCCCAATTCCTTTTCCATTCATCTATCTTCCTTCACACCTACCCCTTATAATTTATTTCAGCTTTGTTCAAAAGGTTTACTATGTGGAGTAGGATTCCAGAGATAGTATACTTTGGTCATCTAAATTGTGTATATAAGCATATGCCTCTATATGGGATTATATGGGAGGTTAAATTGTTGTCCAATCAAATCCTATTGCCATTGCCTGACTATAGGTGACCTATACTGAACTCTGGATTTTATACCGCTTTATTCTCTTACCAACCTTTTCACATTCAACGTGCGACATGTAGGTTTGCCTGGTTTCACAAATAAAAATATATGGCACCTAGTCATATTTGTAATTTAGATAAACAACAATATTCACCCCTATGACAGTATACCCCTTGTATTACATGAGACAGATTTGTTCAAACAAAGTACTTGCTATTCAAATTTAACTGTGTATTCTATATTTCATCTGGCAAGCTTACTAGCCCTGTCTCCTGACAAGAGAAATTGATATGGCCCTCCTTTCCTTTGTTCTGAAGAATTTTAAAAGTACACTCACATATGACATTGTTCTATCTTTAAATGTATCAGGAACTTGTATGAATTTGTTCAAATTACATAACCTCCATGGCATAAAAAACTTAAGGTTAATAGTAATTCCATGTGCATTTAGATAATCAGAATGCATACAGGTTCCCTTAATCTTGTATTGATATTCTGAGGTCCTCATAAACAGCATTCACATGTGTTCATATGTAGGGAAGCCGGGCAAAAAGGACTAAGGTGGGGAGGGGCAGCTATTGCCCCAGTTGAGACTTCTGAAAGAACCAAAAAATCTCCCAAATTTTCATTTGTGTTCTGGTTGCACTTAGAGCAGAAAAGAGTCCTAGGGGAAGCCTGATGCTATAAAGAAGAAGGTCCAGAGCAAGGTGGATGGCCTTAGGTCCCAAGATGTTGGTTGAGATGAAAGGGCTGCTTTCGTACTATATTCCAGCTTTAGCACAGTGAGTGAGGGAAGCCTCATTCTTAAGCCAGGAAAACAAAACAAAACAAAACTCCAGATGATGTGGCAGGGACGGGAACACTGACATGCACAGAGAACATTGAACTGGACCTTCGTCCTCTTCCTTCCGTGACTTCAATGCTCCTTTGGCAGCATCTAATCAACTGGCTGTACCCTTTCCTCCCTACATAAATCTTCCTCGCTTTCCCAGGAGAAAAGTCACCATTGCCAAATGGTGGTTTTCATAATGAAAGTCTCAGTGACTTGTTTATCTTCTTAAGATCCTCCAAACATAAGAAACTTAATTGGACTTGTCTAAACACTGTCAGTCACCCCAAGCCTCGAAGACCTCCTCACTCCAGGCTCAGAATATAACGAGACTTAATGACACGATACAGATGTCCAAACTGGTCTCTGGTAGAGGTAAAAAGAAAAGTCATGAAAATGATGATGCTTTGTATAGGTGTGCCATGTCCCAGTTGAGTTCCAGGGGGGGAAGTTGAAAGTAGAAAAGATATGAGTGAAGGGGGGAAAACAAGATGAGGGGTAGGGATGGGGGGGAGGGAAATGGGGACCAAGACATGAGAAAGGGTGTTAATGTATGTGAAGTAATGCACCTTCTATCTGGCGAATATAATGTAACCCTTCTATTAATTACAATAAAAAATAGATGGAAAAAAGATATGAGTGCTATGGTCATTTTCTTGTAAACACTTCCAATCTGATTTGCCAGGCAACCAGCTACCAGACTGGGAAATCTGAATCATTTGCATACTATCATTTTTTGTTGCATTTCAAAATTAGCAGTTATTCGTTTGATCAGGCAGGCATGGTATAGTTCTCTTAGCACAGGTTATCTGTTAATAATTTTCGGTATAGTACAAGTTGTATGGTAATAAAATTAGAAGGCCAAGCTGTAGTCCTCTTAATTTCAACTTCCAGAGACTACCAAAAGTCCAAGAGAGGGAAGACCAGGGGCCTATTTTTGCTAAGTTAATTTGACCAGTCAAGTCAAACCTTCTGAGACTCACTTTTATTATTTTTTTGTTTCCCTTACAAAGTGTGGCAACACTAAAAGGAAATATGAATCCTTTAGTAAGTGTGGCAACACTAAAAGGAAATATGAATCCTTTAGTAGGTAAAAACAATGATAGTCATGTGGCAGATCAATAATAGAGATCCAATGAAAATTTACTATCACTTAGTGACATGATAATATCTTAACATGATAGCAACACATTACTCAGTGTTTGTGGTGTTACTGGTATAAACAAACCAGCACTGTGTGCCATATGAGAGCATAGTTAGTGCAATTATATATACTAATTAAAAAGTGACTGTTACTGGTTATATATTTATTACACTATTTACCATTACTTTAGGATATACTCTGTTTACTTATGATGAATGTTCACTCTAAGGTAGTATACATAATACATGGTCAGGAGCTTCACACATGATTTCATCATCGCGCTAATGAAGCAAGAGGCTCCATAGAGAGCCTGACTTACGCTGTGTAGGAGTGTGTACATACACTGTGATGTCATCACAATGACAAAATCAACTACCAATTTCTCAGAAAGTTATCCTCATTGTTAAGTGATGTGTAACATTTTGGAAAGTATTCTAAGGATTATTTAACCATTTGTGTATAATAGATTTCTGGATTTAGCTATTGATGTTCTTCACATCAGAACACTATTTTCTGGAGAAACAGAAGTACAACTGAATTACTTCACTGACAAATGTGAATGATTCAGTGAACATGTGGGTAGCCAAAATCTCTAGAAAGACTGTGCAAATCTTGAGTATTTGAACTTGTTAAAATTTCATACGGAGTCTGTAGTTGTGTCTGGAAAGAGAGACCTGGCCTTTTAGATCTTCTTAAGTAAATTCATCTTCAAGTCTTTTGTCATTTCAACAACTTTTGGTTAAATTGACTGCACACTCTTGCTAGAGGCCCCCCTTCCTTGAATTCTGAGATACACAACTCTCTTAGCTTTCCGGTAGTCATTATGGACTTTCTCGTTTCAATTTCTCTTCTGGTTCTTCTTCCTCTGTTTGTTTTCTTAAACATTTATGTTCCTTGTATTTATGACCCAGATCAACTTTCTCTTTCACCCTATGTGTTTTTCCTAGGTAATTTCATTTATTTTTATGACTATAGTTATCATTCGTTTCCTGGGGATTCCCAAAGCTTCATCAGCCATACATATTCTCTTCTGAGTTTCAGAACTGCGTAGTCAACTCTTGGTTAAACTTGTATGTCCCAAAGCACAGAGAAAATCCAATGTGTTCCGTGATGAACCCATCTTCTTCCCCCTCAAAACATGTTTTCTGCACCCATCTAGTAATCCAACTAGAATTTTTATGTTGAGTAGTAAAAAAACAAATCCTGTTCTGACTTTTTACCTAGTAAGTTATCTTTTAAGAAGCAGAAAGAAGAACTTGGCAGATCAGTAAATGGCTATGTATGTGTAACTGGTGCATCTTCATTTCTTCTTTTCTTTTTCCTGCCTCAGGTTTATTCCCCTCTGATGATGGCAGCCAGGGAACCGCAGCAGTCGTCCTGTCCTCACCCTGGCAGACAGAGGTCTTCCATGTGGGGCCTTCACAGGGCTGGGGCCTGGGTGCTCTTACAAGCTGCAGCCTGGGCCTGAGTTGGAGTGGCAGCTGGAGCCTGGGCCTTGGTTTGAGCCTTACTCTGGCCCAGGTCATGGGCCGGGTGATCCTGCGGCCTTTGGCAATGGATGCATGGATGTGCTTCCCCAGGTGGGGTGGGCGATGCAGGCGAGTGGCTGGAGCTTGCAAGTGGCCTGCTCAGGGAGCTTGCGTTTGTTGCTTACTACTTTGGGCTTCACCAGGGTCTTGATGGCCTCGGCCTGGGCAGTCATGGCCTTGGCATTGTTTCCCTGAGTCTTCTTAAAGCCCTTCTTGTTTTGCTTCTTAGCAAAAAGAGGATGTGGAATGGAGCATAACACTATGGAACATCTTTGGAAAATACGATCTTCAACAACAACGCAAACAGAAGTCGAATTTGGATTCAACTGACTCCAAAGCAAAAGCAATTAACTGTGAAATGATAATGCTTTGTATGTTCAGGAGGAAACTTCCTTCATTTCTATAAAATAGCTGAAATGAAGGATTATTGGTATTTCTTGCTTACTACTTAGTAGCTCATGTATTTATCCATCCACTGTCAACCAATGCTCAAATTTCCAGTAATTGCAACAAACCCAGGTAGTCTTTGAATGGACAACAGCGAGTAAAATACAAATCACTAGTCTTCTAGAGCCCACATTCCTTTCTTTGGTAAGTACATTCATTTTGAAAATAGAACTGGAATCAGTTGTCATTTCCGGCAGCAAATGATCCACTTTTGAATGAATGCTAAAATGACATCTGCACAATGTTTGAAATTTAAACTTGACCCAGTGTTTATAGCATCATAAAATATTTAGGCCTCTTGGTGTGGCATGTATACAGGGAAGATTGTGAATTTTAAATATTTACAGCTGATAAGTATTATCCATTTATGACAGTATCAGACACATAATAGCTTAGAGAAAAATATGCTTGAAATGAGCAAGCAAATTCATTTCACATCCTGTCCTATGATCAAACTGTGGCTTTGGCTAAAAAGTCAACAGCTAATTGGCCACCACCAAAATAATCACCTGAATGCTTGCACAATCTGAGGCCCTTAATATGACAACTGAAACAACAAAACTAAATTGACTCTGTACAAATTTAACCAATTGCTCCACAATCAGCTCTAACAGCCCACCTATCAAATTGAGTTTGGTTTAGGTAGGTGACATAGGTATGACATTCTAGATGCCTGTTATCTCCTTGACATAATAAGTGGTCGCATACATCTCACACTGAGATCTTAAGTGAGGACAGATGGTAATAATGTCCCAGGTAAATATCAAAGATGGCATTCTTCTCAGGTTGGGTGGGGGCGGGGGTTGACCACAACCACATTAAAGCTACCAGCACAACTGTGTTCATTGCAGCCTTATTTATGTTAGCCATGACATGGAATCAACCCAGAAGTCCCTTGGTGAATGAATGGATCAAGAAAATGGGGCATATATAGACAATGGAATTCTATACTTCCCATCAGAAAGAATGACATCACTTCATTTGTAAAACATATTAAGTGAAGTAACTCAGACCCAAAGAAACAGGATGGCTGGTTTCCCTCATTTGTAACAAATTCTATATATCTAGGATAGTTCCCGAAGAGAATCACAATAGCTAAATAGCTATGTAACCTATGGCTTTATACAATGATGCTAAGGGTATCAATGTCTGTGAAGTAATGCACCATCTATTTGGTGAATATAATGCAACCCTTCTATTAATTACAATAAAAATCATGAAAAAATGATGCTAATTGAAAGAACTACAAGATATGGAAACAAGAGGGTTTTTTCCCCTTAGAATACTTTATACAATTATTTCTTTTTTCTCTCGTTTCCCCCTCCTCTGCTTTGGTTTACCCTTATTCTTACTGTTTTTTATTTTGGTGCCCTATGTATTGTTCATAAGTTTATCTGATTTGGGGATGGGAAGGGAAATCACAGAAATGGTGAGACAAAGGAGAAAAGGTGAACCAATGCAACAGAGGTACCCACAAGACACTCCGTTGACAATGAACTTTACAACTTGGGCAGGAGGGGATCTGGGAGTGGGGAGGAAAAGTGAGAGAAAATGAGGGAGTAAGTAACACTGTTCAAAAAGCATCTATAATCCCTCTCTACATAACCTTCCCAATAAAAAGAAAAAGAAAATTAGACTTTTCTTAATGGGCTAGCTTCAACTTCAAATTTCCAATTCTCCAAGTTTAATGACTTTCATTAACCAAGTATTTCCAAAGCACTTAATTAATTTTTTAAAAATTTATCATCTATTTAAAACATACAACACACAGACAAGGATTTATCCTCCCCCACTTTTTTGAATCTTACTGTTCTTGGCAGGACATTTTTGTTTACTACCAGGGAAAATCAATAATTTTATGGTATCATTCTGACTTTAATTAGAATATTAATCTGCTGCAGTCTTCACAATTTTGCGTAGACATCCATAATTCAATATACTAAAATTTCTACAGAGACAGTTTAATTTTAAATGTTTTTGTATATGTTTATAATTTAGTTCTAACTTCTACATATATGAGAAAACATGTTTCTCTGAGCCTAACTTACATCACTTAACATTATTTTTTCAGGTATATTTATTTCCTTGAAAATGACATCTCATTCTACCTGATTAAATTAATTGATGTAAATAAATAAATATATATATACATATATATGCCAGGTGGTATATATATATACAGTACACATATATATGGTATATGCACATATATGTGTATATATGTATGTATGTGTGTATGTATGTATATACATCGTATATATATATATATATATATATATGATCCACTCATCCATCTTTTGCATAAATATGGACTTCAGTTTTTAATCCTTAAACTCAGACTGCAAATTAAGCTAATCAGTAACCCATTTATTTATTCTTTTTTTTTGCCAGTCATGGGGACTGAACTCAGGGCCTGAGCACTGCCTTTGGACTTTCTTCAAGGCTAATGCCCTACCACTTGAGCCACAGCACCATTTCCAGCCTTTTTATATATGTGATACTGAGGAATTGAACCCTGGTCTTTGTGCATGCTAGGCAAGCACTGTACCACTAGGCCAAACTCTCCGCCCCTGTTTCTTCATTTTTGCTTGGATACATTCACAGACTGAATAAGATAGAGTATAAGAATGTGGATTAATTTTAGTTTGTTTTCTGAGACAGAATCTGGCTATGTAATTCAGGTTGACTTGCAGCTCACACAATAGCTCAGCTTGACCTCAACGTCTCTGACCTTCTGCCATTGCCTGTGGAGGGCTGGGCATTAGGCTTGCATCATTGCTGAGAGACACTTGAGTGCCTAGGTTTGAATTCCATTTATGCTATGTGACCCTGCCAGGTTTCTCAATTCCTCTTTTCTGTTTCCCCAGCTGTAAAACGAGAATAGACCCTACCTCCTGTGATTGTTGTGAGGAAAGAGAATAATGGGTGGAAATGCCACATAAATGTTAACTTACTACAATGATGGGCTCACTCTTACGAAAATTGGCTGAGTAACACCAGGTACTCTTGTGCTCAGTGATTGAAAAAAGACACGTAACATCCTAGCCATCTGTGTGTGTGTGTGTGTGTGTGTGTGTGTGTGTGTGTGTGTGTGTGATTTCTGGTCTGGTGTGAGGACAGGTATTACACAAGCACATTTTCAAGTACTTAGTTGCAATTTAATTACATTTCTGAGGGATGTCAGGGCAGTATTCTTAGAGATTTAAGTACAGAGCCTGGCATAAGCTAATTGTTCAACAATGATTTTCTGGAATTAATGAATAAAAATTGGCCAAGAGTGAATAAATGAGTAGCCCATGGAATAATAGCCACTTAGTGATTGAGTGAGAACTCAAAATGATAGATGCAGTCAGGAAGACTTGGGAACTCCTGGAGCAGATGAGACATATTGAGTAGCTCAGCTTTACTGGTCTCCCCCACACCCCGATACTCTTTGATAAAATGTTCTAAAATATAGTGTGAAGATGTGGCCAGGAGTTTGGCCTAGTGGTAGAGTGTGTGCCTAGCATGCACGAAGACCCAGGTTTGATTCCTCTGTACCACATAAGCCAGAAGTGGTGCTAGGCTCAAGTGTGTGTGTGTGTTCATTATTTGTGTATATATAGTATGTGTGTGTGTGTGTACATCTATCATTAATGAATACAGCTAAAAATACTTCTACAGCTGGCATAGCATAGGAGGAAATGGACACCTCGGACTTTCTTTTGTTTGTTTCTATTTTTCCTATATGTGAAGACTTTATATGTCTTTGAATCTATATAAGCAGTTACCCCAAACACACACGAAATCAGGACCCTTCATCCTGCCACATTTAAATGTAGCTATGAATATCAGAGGGTAAAAAACTCAACAGTTCTGATCTTTCTAGTTTTCTACAGGTACTTGTGATAGACATTTGACAGCATGGCTATTTGGTTATTGTTAATAATTAACATAGATGACTAAATTTCCAAAAAATCATTTTGCTGTTCTTGTAGATTTTTCTGAAAGTCTTTTCTGGATGGTTTATTAGTGCTTTCTTCTCCCCTACTTCTCTTATCTTGCCTGTCTCCCTTTCAGTTTATATTTTGTGTCTTTTTTTAAATCTTTTCTTCCTATCTCCTTTTACTCTTTTTCCCCTTCCTCTTTCCTTTTGGGGTATCACCTCTTTCCCCTTGCCCCAGCAGAAATCTACACATGCTACTTTTGGCTTTTCATCTTCTCTCTAATTGTTTTGTAATCTAACTCACAGGGCTTCCCTGAGGTGTGTCTCTTAAGCCTGCCAACTATTTATGACTTGAGATCTGGAGACAGAAGAAGTGATAAAAATCATCAAATGCAGGCTGCCAGGCAACACTTGACAGCTGGCAGGAGAACGCTCTTAGGGAGGACACAATTATAAAGCAATGCCAACAGAGCTTATAAAATTCCAGACCGGCAGCCTGATCAACAAGGCAAAAGAAAAGACCATCAGAAAGCTCTATTTAAACTTGGCCAAGTAAAAGCATGACACTGGATCTGGGAAGAGTTGATGATAGCTAAACTAAGAATCGAGAGTGGGTTCAAAACTTCCTATGGGATATCAGGCTTGGCCTGTCTTCCCACTCTATGGACTCTTTGCCAGCAAAGACATCTCCTTTTCATTTGTCAGCATTCTGCTTCTTGTTAGACACTGGGATTCCCGACAGTGAGAGAGACCAACACTGTTTGACATGCAGGACTGGTTTCTGCATGGACGTCTTGTAGTATTGTAGCCTCCCACTGGTACTGATGCTGATACTGTGGCCAGGAGATGCAAAGAGCTGTCCCAACTTCCTAGGTAGTACCTGAATGTGTTGGAGGCTGGTAGCACTTGAGTATAAGTCCTTGTCTCAGGGAAGAGGCAAGTCCCTTAAGATGCCTTCCCACTGTACATACTCCCAATATGCTTTATGTTGTACTGTATTCTCTTTTCTTGAACTTTCCTGAAGTACCTCTTCCCTTTGCATAGCCAAACAGTTAAACATTTGATTTCTGTGATTTGGCAGGGTGGCTGGGGATGGGGTGGGTGGGGGTGGAGGCCACTTTAAGGGAACATGAAGGACTCTCCTGGGATGACAGAATATTCTACTTCTTTTGTTTTTAGTTTTATTTTTATTCTTAAGTAGTTTTACAAAGAAGTTACCATTCAAAGACACAATCAATCTTGATCCATGCCACCCCTTTCACGATTTTCCCTGGTTGAGGTAATTGTGGTTTTAGGTCACATATAAGGGAACATTTACTTACGATTGTGCCTTTCATAGCATAAGTTATTCCTTTAAAAACTGAGTAAGGATCTAGTCTTGGAAGATAGGATTCACTTAGGGTTGCATGGCCTCTGTGAAGAGAAACAGACTTAGTACCTGCTGTCTGTGTGTCTCTATGGATGAGGTGAGCTATACAACACACTAACAGGCTTTCCGTACTCACAATACAACCGTAGATTGCAAGCATCATTATTTGAGAACATTATTCTCCAAACATGGTAATGAATGCAACTGCCCTGACTTAGAATCTCTCTTTGCATTTAGGAGCACATTCAGACTGCTTTGCCAGGCTTTAACTCAAAGGTGTGACTACTGACGGGGATTTCCAGCACTGAGATAGGCTCAACAGAAAATGAACAGGCCAGAGGTCTGTGGGTGATCTCTGAATGATACCAGCCACACAGCCTCCATTTTCTGGCCCTCCTTGCAAGCTGATCCCTCTCCTGTATTTTATGCCCACTATAGCCATGTTGTTCCTTGAGTCCTAGAGGCAAATTTTGGATGAATTCATTTTTTGGCAAGTACGCTCCACTCAGGCAAAATATAAACTCTTGGACTATCACGGTAACATCAATGCTGAGAGACCCATCCCTGAGTGATAGCATTATCTCTAGCACTGTAACATCAATGCTGAGAGACGCATCCCTGAGTGATAGCATTATCTCAGTTCAGCCTTGAAAGGTCGGAGCTTTCCTGATTATTTTCTACTATCATTAAAGTCGGTTTTATTCTGCTCCTTTGAGCACTCTCCAGAATATGGCTGGACCTCTGGTATTTATCAGGGCCTCTGCACTTTACTACTTCACAACCCATAGCACCACAGATGAACTAAGTACAGCCCCTTGTCCCTTTACAGATGAAGTAGGAGGAGAAGTAACGTGTTCAAAGTTCATTCTTCCTTTTTTTTCTGTGTCCAGGAGTTATGGTAGACCCTGGATTACAAAACCTGGCATGGAAAAAATTTTTAACTCTTTCCCAGAATTCTCCTAAGCCACACTATTCTTGAGTCAGACTGCCTAATATGCATACATATCTTCAATAAACCACTTGAATAGAATGATTATCTAGACATGCCCTCGAGCTGGAGTGCTGAGTTAAACCATCAAAGGAGAAGCAAGGGCCCATCCAGCTGGCACTACCGGCCATACTGGGCTTATACACAGGTAGAACCCGGAGGCCTGGACCCTGTGCTGAGCAGTGGGGATACAACCATTACTTGTTCCCCTGCACCAGATCTATTTCCTCACTTTCTGGTTCCTAGGCTACTCTGGGTAGTTATTCCATCCTAAACTCAGTTGCTTAAGTGTGCTGTAAAGAATAATGAAATATATGTACTAGTAAAGTGTCTCAGGATGGTAAACTCCATTGTTACAGGGCTGTGCCTTATAGCCATAGAGAGATGAGTTAGACTGGTGATGTGGATCAAGTGAAAATACCAAAGATCTGGGCGCGGTGGTTCATGCCTATAATCCTAGCTACTCAGGAGGCTGAGATCTGAGGATCACTGTTCAAAGCTATCCCAGGCACTAAAGAACTAAAGACTCTTATTTCCAATTAATCACTAGAGCCACAGACTCAAGGGGTAGGGTGCCTTGAGCTGAGGAGCTCAGGGACAGTGCCCAGGCCGAGAGTTCAAGCCCCATGCCCCCCCCCTCACCAATATCAGTGTTCTGAGAGCTATGGCAATAGAAGAGAGTGATCCTTCTACAAAGGGAGAGTTATTACTCTCTCAGCTGCTTTTGCCAAGAGATGGCACAAGTTGGCATTCCACATTCTCAGATATTTCAGATAAGCAATATACTTAGTTTTTTTTAAAAGATGATATATTCTACTTTTCTAAATCATCCTGTAGTCAATATTTTTGCCAGTCCTGAGTTTGAACTCAGGGCCTGAGCATTCTCAGGCCTAAGTCAGACTAGATAGCCTATAAAAACAGAGATATCTACTTTCTACACTTCTGGTGCTGGCAGTGTGAAATCAGGATGCAGCCATCTGGGTTCCGGTGAGGCTCTTCTTCTGGTGGCAGACTGTTGACTTCTGTGTCAGCACATAGCAAGAAGCAAGTTTTCTCAGGACTTCCTAAAAACATTTCAATTGTGAAGGCTCCTCCCTTTGACCTCTTCTTCTCTCCCAGGCCCCCATTTCCTAATGTCACATCTGGAGGTAAGGGTTCGCCCTATGAATCTGTAGAGACAGACACAAGCATTGGTCCATAACAAATCTATTCCAAATTTAAAATCAGTAGGTTCTAGAGAATGACGATAGGCTGAAGGAAGTTTGGCTATCCTCTCTGTTGCCGTAAGTTCTGGACTTAAGAATGTGATAGAGAGAGGGAGCACTTGTTGAAGAAGCAGCTGGATTCTGGCCTACCATTCATCCCTTTGGGGAAGTCATTTAAGCAATCTGAGATTCCTTTTCTCCCTGGTAATAACATGGGCTGGTGCCATCATGGGGCTTTATCATTCAGTACAGTAGATGTCCTGAAGTTGCTCCATTCAGTCATTCATGCATTCAAAATTTTATTAGGAATCTACTATGTAGTAGACAACATGCCAAATGCTTGAAGTCAGTCATGTGCAGAACAAGCACAGACGTGGTCTCAAACAGCACTTCCATAAGAGAGAAAGATAAAAATGCAGAAAGCACTAGCAAGACAGTGATAAGGGCTGTTCATGCTACCTAGAGTAATTTTCTCCAGGACCTTTGTAGTCCTATCCACTTATGGGATCCTCCAGCTAAAATAGAAGCCTCCAAGTCCTCTAGTCTTGCCCATGACTCTATTATTATTGTTGTTGTTGCTGCTGTTACAATAGTTATTGGATTTGCTATCCTCTGTCATTCTAACATGTTTGTTTTGCTTTTTGGAGTCCTGGGGATTGAACCCAGACCCTTGTGCATATAAGGCAAATGTTCTGCACTGAACACCATCCCTAGTCCTGCTAGTGCTGTTGTGAGTCATCTATCTCTCCCATTAGGATGCAAATTCCGTGAAAGCCCAGACTTCCAGACTTTTGTGTCTTTTATTGATTGCCCTATATTCAATGATTAGAGCAGAATTGACATCCTGGTTGTTATTCATCAACCTTTTTCTGAGTGAGGGAATGAATGAATGAGGAAAACACAAGAGGAGATCTACTACAGGCCTGAGGAAACCTGGCTGGCAAAAAATGTTAAGCCAGTGGGTAGGTCGTGTTAAAATTAAAGTGTTCAGGAAAAGGCCAGAAATGCCTGAGTATTTCTGGCAAAAGACTTGGTAGGTGGGAAATCCTAGAGATGAAGAGATTTTTCACCAGGTGAAAGGAGTTGTGTGTGGTGGCATGAGAAGTGTGGAAAGGTGGAGTGGTAGAGCTGTGTATGGAGTGACAGGTGGGAGAAGGGGGCCAAACATTCTGGAAGATCTAAGAAGGAAGTTGGGCTCATATACACTTAGTTACCCAGAAATATCTCAGTTTATATCCAAATGAAATGAAATAAAAACATGCGTTCACTCCCAAAATACATGAATATGTCTAATAGCTTTATTTTTAAACCCACCACAAACAACCGTTTCATAGTTTTCATGTGCTGATGGGAATATGACTCTGTCAAGTTATTCACAAGTACGCAGTCAAGAGTACATGTGGCTAATACATGGTAATCAGAAGAATTATAGGAAATTGTCAGCAGGTTATCAGTGGGAGCCACACTATCAGATTCATTTTATTCTGTGTTCCTTATCTAGGAAACAGAATAAAAGTAAGATAACCAGAGAAGAGTCTGTAAAATGGGGTTTACCAGTATCTGATGGCAACATGTCATGGAATAAGATAGAAGACTTGGGAAACACTTAGAAAGTAGAATCAGCAGGATTTGATATCTAGTTAGAGATGGGGTATGACTAAGAGGGATGAGTCTCCATGAGGCTAAGGAGTGTGACGTAAGGGCAGCTTTCTTGGCCATGGTCCTATCTGCTGTATATACTTAGGGCGATACAGAAGGGCAGTTTCGAGAAGCATAGGACACATGAATGGCAAGAGATAGTAGTGAATTAGACACATCAGGAGTAAACCTAATGTTTTCAATCTGTTTGATTGGTTTATCCAGTTTTATTTATATAGGCACATCTCTGAATGCTTGTGGTCTATGAGCCATGATAAAAAAAAATCCACCTGGTTCATGAGTTACCAATGAGACTTTTCGTTCTGTAACATTGGAGATTGTCATCTTCCAAACTTAATGCTGCCCATTTGGCCAACAAAGTCGCAGTATCTTCTCAACTTATGTAGACATACATAGTCTTTCCATTAAGATAGTTAAATCAGATGGTGGACTAGTCCTCACCCACTACTAGATGTATACAGCACCAACAACTAAATCTAGAGACATATACAGCAGCAACAACTAAAGATCTAATAGAAAACCAACAGGTAAGAAAAGCAAATTATCTACCTTTCTAAGACTTTTAGCACCTTCCCTTGGCTATAGCTCGGACAATTTTATCAATCGGCAAAACAATGAACTTCAACAATCTCCTCTGCCTTGTCACCTCCTTTTATTATCTGGCCTACATAAAGCCAGATTATGCATTTCTAGCCAAACCACCTTCTACTGTTTTCATGTGGTCCCAATTCTTTGTGGTCTGGCCTGGCATAGAGGAAGTCAAATCGAATGAGGGCAGTTCGTGGCCTGGATATTGCAAGTTTCTTTCAGAACCTTTAAGATACCAAACTAATATCATACTACTGATACTAAAAATATTCTTGTGAAGTAAATTGGAAAGTCTTGTCTATATTTATGAACAAGAAGCTAAAACAAAAAGCCATTCCAGACAAATCAACCCAGATCCCAAATGAAGATAATGGTAGAGTATTGTTTTCTTACCCTGGCCTCTAAGGTCTGTTGTCACTTTATGGGCTTTCTCAATGTCTGATTCCATGAAATTGTTCTATCATGCTTGATTTTTGGGGGATTCGGATCATGGGATGCTTTTGACATTATGATTGTGTTTTCTGTTTTTCCCCTATATTATTAAACATAAATTTACTTTTATAATTGGGAGGATGATGAAGGAAATCTTCATAAAGGCAATATGCATAGCACGAGACCTTTTTTTTTTTAAAGAAACAAGTATGTGAGATTGTTGCTGTCTGTCTAGGCATATGGGTTATTGTTTTCTTTTCTCTTTCCCCTTTTTTTCCTTTCTTTTCTTCTTTATCTTGTATCTTGAGCACCAGCAAGGCACTAGGTACCAATCCTGGATTCATTTGGCTTGCTAGGCTGGAGTTCTACCACTTGAACTTCAGTTGTATTTTGCTGGTAAATTGGAGATGTGTTCTTCTGGACTTTTGTACAAGCTGGCTTTGAACCTTTATCCTCCAGATCTTGGGTACACTGTAGCTAGGGTTACTGGTTTGAGCCACCATCATGAGGCTAATATTTCTTTTCTTCTTCATTTTTTTGAGTTTTTTCCCCAATTTTCTATGATAAATGCAAATTCATTATCACCATTCTAATCTTTCTAGAATCATAAAAACACTGTCTTTAAAAAATGATACCCAGTTAAGGTTCGAGGAGTAACACACCTTCTACCTAATGAATGTAACTGTAAGCCCTCTGTATGTTACCCCCAACAATAAAATACAATTTTAAAAAGGAGAGAAAAAAATGATAGCCAGCAGTCCTTTGAAATGCTTTGATGAAGGCAGAAGGAGATTCTGAAGGTGAGGAAAGTTGGTGTTTAGTCCTGGCCCCCAACATAACTGCCTATGTGACTGAACGCAGATCTCACACAGTGCTTCTGGGCCATGACTTTAAACAGGAGTCATGGTAGTGTTAGCTAGCCTAGGGAGGGTCAACCACTGAGGTTCTGGCTAAGGCATGGGAACACACTCGGACAGAGGATACTGAGCTGGGTTTCACGATTGGATCCGCTAGTCTATAACTAGGCTGCTAAATGTTATTGGAGGAACATGTCACAATTTGAAGGCACATTATTTTGATTTTGAGGGAAAGGCTAAATCACAGTTATTAAGTCAATCTCCTGTACTTGGCACTACTTATATCAACTGATGTAATATGAGAGCAGAAAGAAAGATTTGCTCTTCCATGGATAGGCATCCTGCCACCATGCCAGCTTAAAAAGATCTGAGTCTTAGGTGGGCTGAGAGTCCTGGGGGCACAGAAATCAGATGATTCCAGATTTATAGAAGGTGGCTCCCTTACCAGGGCAACAGCTAGTTTGAAAAGGGATCCTGGGAAGGCAGAAGCCAATGGTATTGCTGAGTCACTGGTAACGAGGCCTGAGTCTTTCATAAAGATAGGAAATTGGACTTTCTTTCTTTCTTTCTTTCTTTCTTTCTTTCTTTTTTTTTTTACATAGATCAGTCAAAGAGTATATTTCTTTTTAGATGTCACATCTTCCCTTGCTCTCCCGGGAAACTGGACTTTCTTGTCTGTGGGACTCAGTCTATGGCTGAGAAGGCAACTCTGTAAAAAAACCTAAGTCATTGTTCTCTTCCAGTTAAAAGTTGTGTAATTATCAGTGTTCACTCATATAGTTTTTATGGCTTCGATGAGTCACATAGATTCTCTGTGAAGAGGGGAAAAAATGACCCAGAAGGAATAGCATATGTATCTTCCTGCTATACAGCAAAGAGATAAAAATAAGCTTTATATTGCTTTGAATTTGAAGTCTCAGTGGTTTTTAAATATATATTCTCATGCTGGTACTGCCCTCCTTCTCCCTCCCAGGGGTGGAAATGGAAATCATTTAGTGTGGGAATCGGGCTTAATTTATTTCAAGTTTGGTCTTTATTTATTTATTTTTGTGTGTGTGGCTAAGTACTATTGGAGGAAGGAAGGGCTGTTTTCCAATGCGTATATTCTGATCATGTGTTTGTTAAGACTTTGTAATTATGAAATACCTTGGAAATTGGTGGAACAAAGAATGCTTGAATGAATTGCTTTTCTGTATGACACCTGGCTTTTTTCCCTCCCACAAGAGAAACAGAAGTATATTTTAAAAAGAATTGTCCTATTTCCTTTCTGCAGAAAACAAACAGAGGTTTGTGAAAAGTGAAGCCAAATGTTAGAAGGGAACTTGAAAGAATGTGTAAGCCGGGCTACAGTGAAGACAGTCAAGAGGAAAAAGACAGCATGAGAGGACTTTGTGTCATATCACAATAACTATTATGGGTATTCATACAAGATGACTATGGTCTTGACTGGAGGGCCACGAAAGTGAGGACTAGGTAAGAACACAAATGAGTTTCGTAACTTAGGGAGTTGCTCCATTTCCTGGCTTACGTCAGGTGGATGAGCTTCAGACTGAAGAGATATGGAGCTACTGGCCAGCAAGGGAGAATAAATTAAAATCTTGCCCAGCTGCTCCATATGGAATTACCTGAAGAACTGCAGAAACCCCAGGCTGTCTGAGAGCAGAGTTGTCTTAGGATGGATCAATAGATGTTCTCGAGTTGGGAAGACACAGAGCCTGAAAATATCTGAAGGGAGAGTCTGATAGAACTATGGCAGCCAGCAGTGCTGAGTGGACGCTGAAGGGGAGGTAGATAGCATCTGCACTGGAGGGGGGTAAGGCTAGCGCATGGTCTCCATGGGACATGGACAACCCTCAAGGGAAAGTTAGGTGCTGCCTGCTTTGACGGGACTCACCCCTACCAGACTGCATGTGGGGAACTAGATAAGCCAGCAGAGAGATGGGAGATAAATTCTTTGTAGAAATGGAGCGGCATCCTGGGCCAGCAGCTAGCAGATATTTCTCCTCTCAGGGAGCTGCTTCCTTCATAGTAGTCTCCAAAGGACCGACAACAAGGAAAGAATAAAAAAAAAAGATCCGGGTTTTCCACACAGGCCAAACAGCGTTGGTCCACTTTTTGTCCCTTTGCTTCTCTCCCTCGCCATGAGTCTGGATGACTTAAGAAACAATAAAGGGAATTACAACGAGGGAATTAGAAAGTGAATAAAAAGCCATCAATAACCCTGCCCCTTCCCGGATAGAAATATTTGAGCCCTTTTCTGGCCTGATGTGAAGAAACAGGATCTATGAAATGAATGTGAGACTGAAGTTTGGGGTTAGGACAAAGTGAACCTTTCTTTCATATGTGAAATTGAGGCATTTGTGGCATGTGAGAGATACAGTAGAAAATGTCAGACAGAAGCCAGTGGGTGAGTAGAAATTCTGTTTCATTACCCATCTTAGCTCATGCCCAACTAGCCTCAGAATTTCATTTGCCTGAGCAAAGATTGCAAGGAAAGAGATCTCTGATACCCTGGATGAAAAAAGAAATCTTGGTGTTTATTGTGTAAAACCACTCCTTTTATTTCTGTGACATTTGCCTTTTTACTGATAAGCTTCTATCTTTTATATACCTCTATCTAGACTATTTCTAGAGTCATAGTGCTTCTTTTCCACTTAACCCTCTAGAAAGTTTGATGTAAAGAACTGCATACATAGTCTACAATATAAGGTTGAGACTTGGAAAGACAGATTATTGTTGTTCTTGTTTGTCATTTAAAATGTAATATTGGTAGAATAGACTAAGAAGCCTATCTCAGTAGGGAAGATTTTGATTTCAATAGAATTTTTATTATTTGAAAAAAAAAAAACCAAACCTAGTCTACCATCGTCTGTTAGTAATTGTATGAACTTGAACAAATTTCATGATCTCTCCCTCTATCAATGTCTTCCTATTTCCTCATACATACCTACCTTAAAAATATTGGATATATTTGTATTTGGTTATTTGAAATTGGATAGGGAAGGGGGGAAAACCAAGATGGGGGGTTTGAGGGGAGGGTAATGGGGACCAAGACATGTGAAAGGGTATCAATGTATGTGAATTAATGCACCTTCTATCTGGCAAATATCATGTAACCCTTTTATTAATTACAATAAAAAATATTAAAAAAAGAAAAAAAATTTAGCATGAGAAATCAATGAATTATTACATGATTAGTGATCAAGACAGTGTTCCTGAGCCACGAGCATAGTCTATTGGTAGAGTGCTTGCCTAACATGCACGAAGCCCCAGGTTTGATTCCTTTGTACCACATACACAGAAAAAGCCAGACATAGCACTGTGGCTCAAATGATAGAACACTAACCTTGAGAAAGCCAAAGGACAGTACCCAGACCCTGAGATTAAGGCCCAGGACTGGCTAAACAAAACAAAACAAACAAAACCCCACCGGGTTCCTGGTATTACCTAAGAACTTGGGAACTGTAGACACAGCAGGAACCTTGGTCCTATCTTTTTGACCTACCCCAGTATAAACTGTGATATTTCCCATGGTGTCTGTGGGTATTGAGTCTCTTGTCTTCCTGAGGGTACTCTCTGCTAGCAGGAGTGAGCTCAGCCCAAGTTGTTTCCAGAATGACAGCAACACTGCAGAAATGAGCAGCAACTTGCTGGGGGTTACCATCTTAGAGGAGAACTCCTGTCATTAAAGGATGAGGAGAATGAGTAACCT
Source organism: Megascapheus bottae (assembly GCF_031878675.1). Lineage (NCBI taxonomy): Eukaryota > Metazoa > Chordata > Mammalia > Rodentia > Geomyidae > Megascapheus > Megascapheus bottae. The sequence goes on from NC_143512.1 coordinate 63,319,982, forward strand.
AGCTCCTTCACTCTCAATTGCCCCTGAGTAAATTCAGAGGAACATTCCATTGGATCTCCCAGAGGACTTTCAGAGGGATGGAGCTGGAGTTGTTCATAGAGATAACTCATGCACTCACATGCACATTGTCTTGCCTGCTGTTGCTATGCCATTTCTCAACTCCCTCATCATATTTTCTAAAATCATTTCTCAAATAAATAACTTAAATCAAATTCTTGTCTTAGTAGGGAAATTTGAGGGACCCAAACTTTATTCCACAGATTCTTAAAATTCTACATTATTTATTTTTTTGGAATATTTTTTTATTATCTTTAAGTAGTTGTACAAAAGAGTTACCATTCACTAAAGCAGTTTATGAATACAGGGTATCTTCATTGCTACCGTCATTTTCAACGTTCTCACCCATCCCTTTCCATTCACCCCTTCCCTTATTTACCTTCAATCTATGTATTTAATCTATCTTGCCTTTCAGCAAATCAATTTATGTGACAATGATTGTGTCATTACTTCCAACTCTTCACCCCATCCTTCAACCTACACCTTCACTTATATGTCTCAAGTTGGTGGTATGTATGAATCCTTGCCTGCATACTGTACTATAACTCTTATCACTCTTCCATCCCTCCCCTCTTGACCCTATACTATGCTAATATGATCAGTCATTTCCTAATGCTACTTATTTTGTTGGGCTTTGACTTAGTTTTCTTTTTCTTTTTAAAGATTTGTTATTTGCATTCTCTATAGAGTCCATTCTACTTCAATTACAGCATAACTTTGGTTAATTCATTTGTAACCATTTGCATACCACCCAGAGTGTTTACTTGTAGATTTATAGGCGTATTCCAGTTACCACAGATGACAAAAAACATGGAACTTATTTCTCTGACTCTGGCTCACTCCACTTAATATAATTTTCTCCAAGTCGTTCCATTTCCTTACAAATTCTTTCTGATAGATGAGTAAAATTCCATTATGTGTATAGACCACATTTTTTCATATATTTTTTATTGTAATTAATAGAAGGGTTACATTATATTTGCCAGATAGAGGGTACATTAATTCACATACGTTGATATCCTTTCTCATGTCTTGGTCCCCATTTCCCTCCCCCCCATCCCCACCACTCATCTTGTTTTCCCCCCCTTCTCTATCCAATTTCAAATAACCAAATACAAATGTATCCAATATATCAGATAACAAAGTGAGATACTGTAACAATATGAGATAACCAAGGGACAGCAAAAGAGACGAGAGATAACATAGTACATTAAGGACAACAATCACTCATTATATGGCTTTTGTTTCTATATCCCAGAGGTCCTTTCATTTAGCATAAATCTAGATTTTTTTTGCTAGTCCTGGGCTTGAGCTCAGGACCTGAGCACTATCCTTGGACTTTCTCAAGGTTAGAGCTCTACCACATGAGCCTCAGCACCACTTCTGGCTTTTTTCTATGTATGTGGTACCGAGGAATCGAACCCGGGTCTTCGTGCATGCTAGGCAAAGCACTCTATCACTAGGCCAAACTCTGGGCCCTAGACCACATTTTCTTAATCCATTTGTCTGTTGAGGGGCATCCACATGAGGTTGAGTCCATATTGACTGTGGTAAACAGTGCTGTAATGAACATGGTTTTGCTGGTAGGGTTAGTGTGGCCCTGTTTATGCTCTATGGATAGAAGCCCAAGAGTGGAATCTCGAGGTCATAGTGGTTCTATGTTTAGTCTTTTGAGGTCCCTCCATGCGATTTTCCAGAGTGGTTGAACAGGTTTATATTTTCACCAGCAGTAAAATAGAGTTCCCTTTTGGCCACATTCATGCCAGTATATTTGCAAGATAGAAGGAAATTGAGGGATATTTAAGGAAATGTAAAGACCTTCCATGCCCCTAGTTTGGAAGGATTAATATCATGAAAATGACAATACTTCCCAAAGCAATTCACAAATTCAATATAATACCCATAAAATCCCCCAAACACTCTTCAATGATATAAAGAAGTCAACCCCAAAATTCATATGGAATAATAAAGGACCCTGAATAGCAAAACCACCCTGTATAGCACTGGAACATCAATACCAAACTTCAAACTCTATTACAAAGCCATAGTAATAAAAATAGTTTGGTAGTGGCACAAGAATAGCCCTGAGCTCCAATGGACTAGATTAGAAGGCCTAGAAATGGAGCCAGAAGCTTAAAGCCATCTAATATTTGATAAGAGGAGCAAAAAATTCAGGTGGAAGGAAAGATAGCCTCTTCAACAAATGGTGCCAGCAAAACTGGCTATCCAACATAGAGAAAACCTACATATCACCTTGCACCAGCATCAATTCAAAATGTGTCATAGACCTCAATGTGAGGCCAGGTACCATGAAAATATTACAGGAAGGAGTGTGGGAAATACTAGGACTCCTAGACACAGTTCAAAACTTTCTAAGTAAAGATCCAGAATCACAACAAATTAAAAATTGAAAACCAGGATTTCATCAAATGTAAAAGTTTCTACACGTCAAAGGACAAAGCTAACAAGCTAAATAGGAAGCCCACAGAATAGGATAAAAATTTCCCAGCTACACTTTAGAAATGGTCAAGTATTCAAAATATAAATAGAGCTTAACCCTAAACAACAAACCCGTAAAGAAACAACAACTCAATTAACAAATGGGCAAATGACTTAAAGAGAGACTTCTCAGAAGAAGTAAGAATGGCAATAAACTTATGAAGAAGTGTTTAACACCTCTGGCCATAAAAGGGAATGAAAATAAAAACCACTGAGATTCCACCTTATTTATTTTTTATGTCACCAAAAAAAAAAAAAGCACAGGAGTAAGCTCACAAAACCATCTCAAATACAGGATGATTTTTAACTTTAGATCCCCTTCATTTGTTTAAACATTTCTTCCTACATCCCACAATCTTTTATAAAGATAACCATATTCCTAATCTTTCAGATGGGTGCACAGTTACTCTTAAATATCTCCATTCAGAGAATTCTACAGCACTCTACTCCATTTTTGATCAACGCTGTGCTTCCAGAACCAAACATAGTGTCTGGTAATAATATTATTTAACAAAAACCCTACTGGCTTACTGAATGAAAGAGTTATTTTTCATGGTAAATCAGAGAGCAGATTGCTGTAAATTAAACCCCAAATAAGAAAGCACCTGAAAATTTGCATATTATATATTTATATTAAGTACTAAAGCCTAATAATTAATAATTATATTGAGATGGTTTAGATTTGTGCTGTCCAATGAAATACTAATTAAGTACATGTATCTACTGAAATGCAACAGTCACAACTGATAGATGCTGGAAGTATAAAGTGCATGCTTAATGTCAAAGATTTAGTACATGAGCTCTATGTTAGTGATACTTTTATGTTCTATCTTTGTTGGACTCATTAAAATACCCTATGAAAACATTAGACTATTTTAAAGATGTACATGTGGCTTGCATTAATTACATTATTATTATATGGTACTGGTCTGAGGAATTCTTGAGCCCGTTTCTATTTAAGAAGTCCCTGTTGTAACTGTTTTTCATAGGTGACCATGTTCTTCCACATCCTTTAACTAAATGTTACTGATGCTGTACTGCAGGCTGGAGACACAAAGGCATGGCACTTGCTGCTGCTTGAAGCTAAGATGCAGAGAATAAGCAATGAAGTATTGCTGGCATCTATGTAGATGCTTCTTGGATCTTGGGGAAGGAGAAAAGTCTATAAGGCCATAAATTACCAGTAACAAACTATCAGTATCTAATATGCGTGTCTTCATTAGGAGGTCTCTGCTTTCATTGGGTTGGTATCAGAATAGCATAATTCCTTCCTAACGCAAATGAATAAATTGGGTCTAGAGATGTACACTGGAGTGTAGGACTTGCTTTTCAAGCCCCTGAGAACAATCTTTAGCTTTCCTAAGCCGTGTCTTTCAATTCTGAAGTGTAGATATAGTGATCCCAGCATGAATCATACAGAATAAAGATGGTGAACCAGCCCCTGCGATGAACTCCTGAAACAAGCCCCATGTTAGAAGCAACAAAAGCTTTGACTTATGAGTAACTAAAATGTTCCCAAGAGCATCCAGTGCCTCAGGAATGAGTCTTCTTTACTTCAACATAAAGTCAGGATAAAGACCAGAATATATGTTATTATAGAATGAACATAAATAAATGTCAATATGACATATTGACATTAATATAGTAATTATCCCTATGGGTTTGTTTGTTTTTATTAGCTATGCACACATTTTCATTTTTAAGAACCCTAAGGAACAAAATGTTATTGGCATCCTCTCCAGAAACAAAGAACAGCTGCATTTGTTTGGGCCATTTCCCAAGCTGCTCCTTCCTCCATGTGTAATGGATGTTCTTGTTCTGTCAACCCAACATAGATCAGGGACAATGGATTCCCGCCGTGTCCTTGGGGTGCCATGTGTGTTCTCCAGTGTCTTACACCCCCCATAATAGCAAAGTCACCTTCACTGTACTTTCTCTTAAAGCACACAGTGGTGGCCGTGGAGAAAAGTCCTGGAGCATTCCAGTTTCTGCCAGCTGCGGTCTAACTCTGACATTGCTTTCATCTATGGAGAGATGTGAGGGCTAGAAAAGGCTTGAACAATGGTTGTCCATTGGAATATCTTGGAGATATTTGGAGAAAACCAGAAGATTAATGTCCAGGCTTTGGTTTCTATATTCTGATACAAGTAAATTAAGAGAGAGTCCTGACATGGGATGTTTTATAAAAGCTCTCCAGGGCTTTGATACTGGTCTGAAGTCAGGACCCGAAGTCTTATCTCTCAGTTTCTCATTCACAATGTTGATGAGAATGTAAGCTTCAGATCGAATATCATGGGACTTAGATGCTGGCTCAGTCACTCATTAATGGAGGCCTTGAATGAGCTATTGGCACTCTCAATTTCCTGCTTGCAACATGGGAGAAATAACTTATCTCAGAGCATTTGAGGGAGAATTAAGTGTCAAGAATTACATCTGTTTTCTCTACTTCATTGTAAGCAATTTGAGGATAGGGACTTGGTAACACAAATAACATTGATTTAAGTAACAACTATATGTCAGGCACTGTATTAGAATTAGCATGTGTAACAATGTTGTCTCTCTTAAGCTTTACAAAGCAATGGTTATGAGATAAAGAACAGTTCCATGAGAGGAAGGGCAGGTAGATCATAGGCTACAGCAAACCTACTATTTGAATTTATATATTCCTCACCCCATAGTTTATTTTTCCCCTAATAAGTGTTTTTATTGTCAAGTTCAAAGATGAAAACTAACACAAGATTCTTGCCCAAGAAGTCATACTTAGAACTAGATGGCTACCAGTATTTTTCTGTAGGTATTTGCAATTAGCTTTTACTGCTTCTGCTGTCCATTGTTAACTGGGCTTTCTTTCATTTTCCAAGTGACTTCATTTAGTACATAGCTCATTATCTTAATGAATGCACTACTTTGTCTCTCCAACTTGTGCTAAATGCCCCTGGCATATGATACAAATTAAAATTTTACATGAATGAATAGAGGTAAATGGAAAAAATCCTGAGTGAATGTAGGTGTGAATTAAGCTCATAGTAGACAGCTTCTCTGTGATGTCCCTTCTTTAAGGATCAAGTCTCTTCCTTAAAGTGTTGATTACAAAGGGTTTATTTTTAATGGAGGCAACACACTATAAGTAAAATAATAATGTGCCTGATCATACTGTCTTCACAATCTGAAAAACTGCTCTAGTAACAGGCCCATTCTACTTGTTCTTCTATTATTAGGGAATGGATGATTTTAAACTTGGAGTTACTGATATCTCCAGATCAGAAAGCAAATGTCAACTCATGCCAGTTTTACACTCTTGTTAATCTTACAAATGACTATTTGGATATTAACTGTCAGAATGTTTCATGCATTCCCTAAATGTTCTGAACACAGCTGTGCTAAGATTCGGAAGGTTTACTTTAACACATTAGAGCAGCTTGGAATAGCTGGAGTGGAAGCTCTGTGGAGTCCAGTTGAAAAGCTTGAGTCCAGTTTTTGGCCATCTACTTCCCCAGCTGTGAAGCTTGAAGTCCAAACATCTCGAAGTATTAATGCCCTGGAGGTTTGAGACACTATCCTTCAAAGTTTCTGTTCAGCACAAACAGGAAACATTCATTTACTCATTTATGAAGCAAATGTTTTTGAATGCTAGGCCTTGCTCTACTAGTGAAGTGAATCACACCTAAGGTTTTTGTTCTGATAGAACTCTAGATTCTGTTGGCCACAGTAGCTCATGCCTGTAATCCTAGCTATTCAGGAGGCTGGGATCTGAGGATCTCAATTCAAAGCCAGCCCAGATACTAAAGACCGTGAGACTCTTATCTCCAATTAACCACTAGAAAACTGGAAGTGGCATTGTGGCTCAAGGGGTAGGGCGGTAGCCTTGAGCTGAAGAGCTCAGAGACAATGCCCAGACCTAGAGGCCTTGAGCTGAAGAGCTTAGGGACAGTCCCCAGGCCGATTCTTCAGAATGTAAGATCAATTCAGATGCATTTACATAAGAGAATATGAACCTGACAGCAATGAGTAATAAATATTACCGATTGCTAACCAGAATATCCTTTCCACATTCTAGTAGAGCCCTCTTCTCAATTAGACATGGACCAAGCTCATTGGCTCAGGCCACAGAGATTCAACTTCTCATTAATGTAGGGTGGCCTTGTAACGCAGTGTTCAATCAGAACTCTGGATTTCAGTGTTTATATTAGAATCCCTTTCTTGCTGCTCCTCTCAGGATCAGATAATGATTATGTAAATACAGGAGCTGTTCAAAACATGAAGGGGGAAAACAAGATGAGAACTGGGGGTGTGGGGGGAGGGAAATGGGGACCAAGACATGAGAAAGGGTATCAATGTATGTGAATTAATGCACCTTCTATCTGGAAAATATAATGTAACCCTTCTATTAATTACAATAAAAATATATGAAAAAAACACGATGCCAGCAGGATGGACTAAATTTATGGATGAGGAGGTAATGTAAGAGTAGGATGCAGTTGAAGAATCCCATTTAGAAGTGAGCTATCTCGAAGCTTGTCTGGCTCATACATCTATTCGTGACTTAGTTGATTTTTAGTCAAGTCTTCTATATATTGCAGCCAAAGAATCTTCTGGCTGATATAGAACTTGGTTCCAGAAGTGAATGAAAGAGATGTAAACTCTAAAATGTAGACTTGTCTACACAGGTAAAGTTGGGTGAAGAGAGATACTCTGTTAGGACTCAGGCAATGAGTCTACAAGGTATACCATGAAAAATGGAAGGGGAAATGCAAGATTTGGGACCAGCTGAACAGATGCTAACACAGCAGCCCTACAAGCCATTATTTACAACTGTATTGGAGACATTGGGTTTGTAATTGCAGGCAGGTCCTATAATAAACAGTGTTAGGACGGCTTGGCCCATTTGAAACCACAGAAGTGTGGTTAGCAAGTGTTTAGCAAGGCTCTTTCTGGACACTGACTGAGATCTAGAATGACTACACTCTAGAAGTAAAGACCAATTGCCAAGCTAAGGTATAATGAAATATAACTGAGAGGCAAACTTATTGGGAAAGAAGATAAGTCTAACTCTTCAGGCATTCCCGAATGCTTTACTAAACAGTCTCAGCCTAACCAAGCAAGCAAGTGCAGCTGGGAAAGAAGATGAGGGCAGGATTAAATTTATTCCAAGTGACTGTCAGAACTTCCCAGAAACAGAGGCAATGATAAAAGCAGTAATCATTACACTGAGCTCATGGGGATGACAATATATCAAGAGCCTGTTGGTAGACAGTAGAAATTCTTAGACTCAGATTCAAAAATCAGAGATCTATAGTTTCTAGCCCATAAGAATAACTAGTCACATACTGTAATGGCAAGTACATCTGGGAAGGAGGTTTATTGCTAAAGAAATCACAGTCCTGAAAATCATGCTCCGTGCTGCCCAATCCTTAAGCAATTACAGTATGCAGCTCATAAAAATGGAAACTTGTCCAGTTATGACTGTGGAAGCCAATAAACCATTTCTTGCAGAAGAAAAATTAAAAGTGCCAGATTAATTGGTTCTGATACCTAGCACTAGGAAACATCGTGGGGCCATATGCTGAAGGAATGTCTTCAGTATCAGTATTTCCCAGTTAATTCACCCTGACTAGACTAAGTCATGTTCTCATCTCCAAATCACACACCCATCCCAGCTGAATTGTGTCTTGTACATGGTGATGGCCAATGACTGTGTGTATGTGTGTTTGCCTGTGTGCATGCGTGTGTGTTTCTCAGGTCTTCTCTTGGTGGCTGGAATTATTTTCACTGCGGTAAGCCCTATTCTTTCTCTTCTACTGTTTCCTTTGGCCCTGGTTTGCTCATATGCTACATCCAGATTGAGAAAGGAATGTAATATTTGGATGATACTTTGCTTATCAATTTCAAGGGATAAAGTGAGTGTACTCTATAAATGTTTTTTTGTAATGAAGTATGGGAGATAAGTGTATAAAATTGTTAAGTAGGTTAAACCGAAAGGGCAAACTGAAATCACTTCATGTGTTTATAAGATTGAGGAACCAAGTTAATATGTCACAGACAATGACAGCTGGGTTTCTTACTACCAGAGAAGAGAGTTGTAATGAAAAGGAGAAAGCTAGAAAGAATCTTGTGACATTGGCTTAGCATTGGAGGCTTAAACATTAACTCATAATTTTTATCTATAGACCTATTTATATATGTGATCATATATATGACATATTATATACACACATATATATCTTAGGTCTATCTGCAGAGAGACCTCAGAAACAGGAGTTCATTAAAAATAAACACACAAGTTGCCAAGATCCTGGTGTCTGGCCATACCCCCAGTAAAAGTTGTTAAGCATTCCTTGGAGAATTGGCTGATTCTAGATTTGAGAAAGGGAAAATACAAATGGTTATGAAATTTTTTACAATGCCAGAAACAGAGAATTACTCAAAAACTAAGCAAGCACAAATGATGGGGCTATTTCAAAAAGACAGAGAAATATACATGAAGGAACTTAGTAGTCCAATCTTGTACAAATTGAGCAACGCCCCCCTAAAAAAAGTAATACTAATAATGGATTCTAAACCATAAAATAAAATCCATGAAACTGAAACAAACCAAATAAATAAGCAAAGATGGAAGAAAAATACTATAGAATTCAAACTAACAAATGGAAAATAAATAATGAAATTAGAAGAATCACCATCTGGCAAACACCACAGTCACTACTTCTGGAAGAATTTATCAGTGAATGTTAAAACCTGTGGACCAAAGTATGAGGGGAAACAGGATATCAATGTAATCAACAAATCTCTATTTACAGTTCTCTATTATTTACAAAGGAAAAACCAGTTACATTATAATATAGAAAAATGGCAGAATTTCACCCCACTATTTTCAGTGGCCAAATTTGCAAACCTATAATGATCGAAACTATCTTAATACCCCTTTGCTTAGGATGCAATAAAATGGACACAACAACATTCCATGGAATTTGTTTTAAAAATAGAAATCCTGATTGTAAATCTTGAGTAAACATCTGAAAAACCCAAGATGAAGGCCCATATATAAAAATAACTGCCTGATACTCTGAAAATATCAAGGACATAAAAGTCAATGAAGAAGTGTAGATTAAGGGACACAAAGGAAGCATAAAAGCAAAATGTCAAGGTGATCCTGATTTAGATTCTCAACCACAGAAAGGACATTGCTAGGACAATTGATGAACAGGAGTAAGGTCTGTAGATAAGATTATATCAGAGAAAATTTCCTGAGTTTGCTCATTATATGGAGATGATGGTAGATGTTAATATTTGGAAAAGATCTTAGTAAAGAATATATAAGAAGTCTGTGACCATGTTTGTATTGTGTCTATATACAAAACCATTGCAAAATAAAAGGTTAATAAAATTAGACATTAATTGGTAAGATTAAAAAAAAAAACTTCAGCTTGAAAAACATGTCTTTGGTCATCTCTGCTTTGAGACCTTTCCTGGCCTCATATCAACTGTAATTCTGTACTTAGGTTCATTTCTCTATTTTAATGGTTTCTAGCATGACCCAGAAGTTCATAAACTGGCAACCTATAGGCTATATTACCTTCAAATTTTTTAAATTTTGTTTTTTTTCATAGCAAATATATAATATTTATTTATTTTTAATGTAATTTGTAATGGTGACGTACAAAAGGGTTACCATTATATAAGTGAGGTAATGAGTACATTTCCTTCTGAAGTGTTACCTGCTCCTGCATTCTTTATTTATGTTTGGCTAGAATAAGAGTTTTCCTGCTCCACTAAATCTAACTTGTCATATCTCCCTACTGTTCCTTATTGTTTCAGGCGCCAGACTGGAATTACTCATTCAATCACCAGATTTCTTCGTTTCTTTTTCTTTTTAAAGTAGTTTAGGCATTTCTAACAAAATCTTGAAGGCTTGTATGACCATTTAAAATATATTTACATAGAAAACTTGACTGGATTCTATTTAAATGATCATATTCACTGATTCATGGGGTCTGAGTTAATGTTCACTTGACTTTTATTACATCATGAAAATAAGTGCTTTTTCATTTTGACTCAGAAATAGCCATTAGTCACCAAGTCCTAACATGATCTTTGAGGTTAATAGCAGTTAGATCAATCACTAAAAATACATACAGAGTTTCTGTACTTATTTCTCATTTCTCAGAAACCTACCTGATGGATACTTGGTTTAGGAATTTTATCATCTTTCCCAGAATCCACTCCATAATTCAATCATCTTGGGAAGCATTAAAAATACATAGATCTGACTTCCAAAGATAGAGACTTTATTATTTGCAGGCTATAGACTCTTCCCTCATCTCTCTCCTTCCCTCCCTCCCTCCCTTCCTTCCTTCTTTCCTTCCTTCCTTCCTGGTGACCACTACTAGAAAAGTAGACAATGGCTCAAGAATGCATTGTATTCATAAATTGACGCATTTAATTGTACAACTGCTTAAAAGATTAAAAAAAGAAATGGAGATTATTGTCTCCCTTCTCATTCCAACATTCATGGCCTTTTCACATGAAAAATATACCCACTCCCCATCCAAGATTCACATAATTTGCATTTAATTAAAGTATTCCTTTCAAGGTTATAGATCTTAGATTTCTATCAGATCCAAATTCAGAAAGGCTCATTATTATTGTTATTGCTGCACTTCTCTGAATTCCAAGACTTTTAAACTCAAGAGACAAATGATATGCTTTGCACATACTCAAACAATGGTACTGAGTCAGGGACAGGAGAATGAGCCTGCTTCTTACTTAGAATGCTGGGGACCCAAAAGATGGTTTTACATTTTTGGAATCCCAAATCAGTTTGGATTACTTTAGTTTAGTTTTGTTTTCATAGACTCTCTTCCACATGGGGATTTCTATTTTTACCAAATCCTACAACATACTTCCAATCCCCAAGTGTTATTCTTTCTGATTGGCCTTTCTTTGTTTGGGCCTTGTTTGCTGTGAAGCACCTTACAATTCTTAGAAGTCCTTGGCTATCTGAGATCTTCTACTAGAAACCACCTTTAAAGCCAAAAACTTTGTTCTTGTTTTTCTAGAAGTTTGAGGGGCATCGTTAAAGTATTGATTTGTGATTTCTCTAATTTGTTGATGTAAGCGCTCACAGCTATAAGCTTTCCTCTAAGAACTGCCTTAGCTATGCTGCAGAAGTTCTGGTATGTTATATGGTTGTTTACATAGAATTCCAGATACTTTTGGATTTCCCTTCTCTTTGGTGATACATTGGTTATTCAGCAATAAATTTAAGTTTGCATAAATTTAAGTATTTTCTGTGATGGATATACTGTTAAATTCTAATTTTATCCCACTGTGTTCTGACAAGATACATAGGGTAACTTTGAGATTCCTTACTTTGTTGAGATTTGCTTTCTGACTTGAGAAGACGTGATCTATTTTTACAAATTTTCCATGGATTGCCTGCTACCTATAAAAAGTAGGCAGATAGTGTGACCAATCTAAAGATGAATAATTCTAGACCAGGCTTCCCCTCTTCAGAAGTTTGTAGCCTTGTAGGTAAGCAGCACAAACATAAATGTTGGTATACAATCTTTTAATTGTCCTTTTAACTGTTAGAAGATAGGAAAAAGGCCATTAGCAAAAAGACTTCCTTGATCTGGGATGGTTAAGCGCAAGGAAGAAGTCTCATAGTGGCTTGAAGCAGCCTTTCACTTTTCCTTGGGTCCCCTTTCAACCTACAGGCTGTGAATTTGAACAAATTACTTATTTCTTGCATGTAACATAAGAATAATAATGCCAACATCATACTCAATGTGTGTTTTGTTAATTCACAGGAGTCATTACAGATATTGGTAAGCATAACATGCCCTAATATAGGTAGCAGCCTTATTAAGCTGGCTATAAACTCTAACCTGATGAAATTATAAATGAATACATTCTTTTAAAGCTGCAAAATTATTCAACACATCACTCATTCAAATAGGTTAGCTGGCTTCATTTCCAGAAAGCTCTTGACACTTCTTGAATTGTCAGGCTGAGGCTTGAAGGAGGAGGAACCCTTGAATTCCTGAGCTGGGTAACCGCAGGGGATCCAGGCAGCCAGAAGGTCCCCCAACTTAAAAACACCTGCCTGGGATGGAGGAAATAAGCAGTGGAGGTTATGGGATAGGTTAGGGAAACTGAGACAGAAAGGTATAGTGGCGCCAAGGAAAACTTGTTTTACATAGAGATATTGCCTTGGATGGGCCCTTTCCTTCTCTCCTTGCCATGGGACACAGAGTTGAAGACTGACCAGTCCAGTTCTGTTTTGCTGTGGCTCTTCTGAAGTGGCAGGAGCATGTGAGAGGTAAGAATGAGGGTTGAAGACGAACAGCAGGCTCCTTTGTTCTGTTTCCCAGCTGCTCACCAGATGAGGCATCCGATGTTGTATAATATCTACTTTTATCACAGACACACCTAGGAAACTCCATTTCTATTCCTCCATCTCTTCCTCTAGAAACTGGCCTTGGGGGAGTCTTCAGAAATACTGAACCTGGCTAACTGACTAGAAAACCAAAGAGGTCGCCATATAAGTTGTATTTCCGCTTGGTGTCTTAGGCATTTTAAATTTTATTTATTTATTTCCATATGTGTGTATGTAGGTATATGTGTATAGATTCATTTATTTGGTGGTCTTGGGGCTTGAATAAGGGCCCGAGCATGCTCCCTGAACTTTTTTTTGCTCAAGGTGAACACTGTACCACTTGAACCATAGCTCCATTTCCAGCTACTTTGCTGGTTAATTGGAGATGAGTCTCATGAACTTTCTGCTTGAGCTGGCTTTGAACCATAGTCCTCAGGTCTCAGTTTCCTGAGTAACTGGGGTTACAGGAATGAGCCACTCGTATTCAGCTGCCTTAGGCATTTATAGCTGATTTTGTATGGTCATCATGACATACCAAAAAGATCTGAGTATGTTAGAAAGAAGTCAGAAAGGAAGCAGGAGGTAAGAGAACAGACTTCTCACTGACATCATCAGTAAGAGGCCAGGCCTTTCTAAAATGTCTACTTCTTATTTGTCGATGATATACCTGGATAGATCAGGCATTGGCATAAGCATCTTTCCAACAACTAGAAACAGGATGGAGGAGTCTGAAAGATGTAAAGCAGGAGGAGAGAAAAAGTAAATGAAGACCTGGAACATGGAGGAAGATCATTCTAACTGACCCTTGAAAGTTTCCAATCTTGGCATTAAGGAGATGGTTGTTGGAGTGTCACCTGATGACACTTAGAGGGTATTATAGACAACCCGGAGCTGGGATGCCAAGCCTTACCAAGGGGATATAGGACTAGATCATATTAAGAGAATCAATCTAGATTTTACCTTCTCTCTCTTTCCTGAAACAGATCACCCTATAGACATAAGTTGAGTGTCATGTTCAGTTTCTTTCCTTTCTGCCACTGTGAGAAGGCACACATTATGGTGGCGCTTCTAGAAAAGACAGTCTACCAGAGATGCCAAACATTTCAGGATATCTGAAAGTCTCAACCTGAGCTGTAGATGCTTTTGATTCAGGAACATCCTTGGAATTAATTTCAAATAGGAACAGGTTAAAGATTAAGATTATTGTGTCAAGTTAAAGTATGCAATATTTTCTTAAATATTCAATTATGCTAGTAGTGGAACAATATCTTTGAGCCTTTGCCAAAAGATTAGGATGCATTATAAATCCATCTTTATTATTTAGTTTGGGTGCAATTGGCTTCAATTTTTCTTTCCTTTTTTTGTTTTTTCCATATATTTTTATTGTGATTAATAGAAGGGTTATATTATATTTACCAGACAGAAGGTGCATTACTTCACAGACATTGATACCCTTTCTCATGTCTAGGTCCCCATTTCCCTCCCTCCAGTCCTGCTCCTCACCTTGTTTTCCCCCCTTCCCTATCCTATTTCAAATAACCAAGTACGCATATATACAATATATCAGGTAACAAGGTGAAATATTCTTCTGCTTCAGTGGCGCCATAGCTCTATCAAAACAATGTCATTTTTGCAATAAGTAAAATTCATTAGTGATGCATCAATTAGTCTTTTATAAAAGGCTACTTACCTTTTATGTTTAATGGTATTTAAACTTTCATAATTTTATTTTGTCCAATCACATGCTAGTATAAATTATGATAAATCCATTTAGAATATTTAAGAACATGTAGAATCTCATAGTAACAGAAAATTTTACTTTCTTTACTTCTATCTTGTTCATCATGATCTAGAAAAATGAAATACACAAAATTATATACAAAGTTTCTGCTTAGAGTTGTGGTTATCAGTATAAGATATTATTAATATAAGATTATCATGCTTACCAGTATATCATAGTATTACTGTTCTGTGGTTAATGGGATATGACTTCAGGAAGGAAAACAATGATGGAAAATTTCTGGCTGTTAATAAAAGACCTTACCACGTACTTTTTGAATAGATGAGCTTGAGTTTTCAATATACTTAATTGAATCAGTCAGTGTGCCAGAAGTTATATCCTTTTTAATTATTTAAACTTGCAATAAAATTCTACACATTAATTTAAAAATGTGTCAGGGAGAAGGGAGATATAATTTTCTCAAAAATGTTAGGGAGTCCCAGAAGTAAGCGTTTTATAGTTATCTGCCCTAAGAGACAGGATGTAAAGTTCAGAACAAGAAAGGAACGAGGAAGGCCTCTCTGCAGTTTTACCTTGTCTTGTCTGGCTTTCCAAAAGAAAACAAGGTAAATGGACCCTGAGTACAAACAGGCCAGCTGCTGTTATAATGAACAGTAACAGTGTCTCCATGACTCCATATTCTGCTCTTACAGTATTAGGATAATCTGTTTCTGCCCAGAATGCTAAAACCTTGGTAAAGCTTCCATTTAGATAAAGAAGCTGTAGAGTTACAAAAAGGATGTTGGAATGTGTAGGGTGCATGGGTCATTCTATCTTTTCCTTCCTTGTCTAGAGCCCAAGATGATGCTAAGCACGGCCTCCAGCTTCCCTGGGCCTCAGCTTCCCAGACACAGAATTGGTTTCTATATTCTCATTGGTAGTGGCTGACTCCGGCTTCCATACTTCTCACCCAGTGCTGCCTGCACAGTGCATTTCAACTTCTCCTGAAGCTTTCCACAGTCTAGCCACTTGCATAGGATGGTTGCCAGAAAATACTGTTGGAAAAAAGGCACACTGGGTTCACTGCCTTAAGAAAAAGGCAGCCCTTCAGATGTCAGGTTGCAAGCTGTGAACACAGTTATTTTCCATGCTGTACCCAGATCTCACAAGGACAGACTGTACCTTGAGTGTTGGCTCCGGGACTGGCCTGGAAGGGCCAGGCAGGACTAGGCAGGTGGGAGGATGATCTGAGGTCCTTTCCCGCACCCTGTTGGCAACAACAAACAGGATACATGGGAATGAAGGGAGTTCACAGCATCTACAATCATGGTTCCCATGGTGTAGAGGCAGGAGAAAGAAAGGTGAGAATCTAATACAGCAGCTTGAATGAACGTAACATATTCACAGGATGTGGTGGCGTTCCTGTAATCCTAGCTAGCTACTCAGGAGACTGAGATTTGAGGATTGCAGTTCTAAGCCAGCCTGGGCACTAAAGCCCAAGAGACTCTTAACTCCAATTAACTACTAGAAAACCAGAAGTGGCACTATGGCTCAAGGGTAGGGTGGTAACCTTGAGCTGAAGAGCTCAGGGACAGCACCCAGGCCCAGAGTTCAAGCCCTAGGACTGACATAAAAAAAAGATGGAAGAAAGAAAGAAATTCTTTCATAATGCAATTTGGATTACCTAGACGAATACCAGGCTTTTAGGTCATCAGCTCTTAAGGTCATCTGAGGTCAGCAATGCCAAAGCTATTTGTATCATTACACTAAGATGCACATTCATGATCAGTCTCTCCATTCTCCATTGCATTTAGGATTTTTTGACAGTTTTATGACATATGTACATATTTGCTCTTCTGATGCATTATCTATCTTTGTGCTACTATAAAACAAAGTATCTGAGCTAATAGAGGAAAGGTTTGTTCAGTTAGTGCTTAGCCCTATTCATTTTGGATCTGTGGTGGCAGGGTACCTTGTGATGATAGAGTTTGATGGAGCAAAGCTGCCTATTTCATGGCAGCTGCAAAGCATATGTGTATATGGAATGTGCATGCATGTGTATATATATATGTCTGTGTCTGTATATGTGTATATATATGTGTGTATGTGTATGTATGTCTGAGAGAGAGAAAGAAATTGGTGACTGTTTTTTTCTTTCTTTCTTTCTTTCTTTCTTTCTTTTTTTTTTTTTACAATCTCTTCACGGACCTGACCCCATGACTTAGAACCTTTTACCTCATAAAGGTTATAATGTCTCTAATAGGGCCAACCTGAGGATCAAGCATTTATTCATATAGATCTTTGCATGTCTTTGGAAGACATTCTAGATCCAAACTATAAAGATATGACAAATAGAGGTTATGTTTATGTGCTCTTACCTTTTAAAGATTGTTTTCTGTTTTAACTTCTAATATGATAACAGCAGTGCAGGGGAATGCGACCCCTCCTCAGAGGCTAAGACCCCAGCCAAGTCCCCTCCTCCGTGCATGTGTCATGTCCTTAAAGGCTTTTTTAGAGGAGTAAGACTGATGCCCAAGGTAGTACTATAAAGGTTAGGGAAGGTGATCATAGATGGTCTACACCGAGAACAGTAATACGCTATCACTACTTCAAGAACAGGTTTTGTGGTATGTAAAAAAAATCATGTGATGATTAGTTTTGTTGCTACTTTCATTTATAATTCAATGTATTAAAATTCTGCATTTATAAAGAGCTGAATGGCAAATTCCTATATTATTAATGCCCCATTCAAAATGTTCTTTCTTTTGGCTATAGCAGGGCTACTTCAGAGAAAGAGTTAAATGTGCCCCAAATCATTCCCTCCTGTTTGCAATCTTTAAAATGCAAGGTAAGCATGTCTAGAAGTGTTTCTGTCTTCCATCTTTCCTTGTTGAACTATGACCTTAAACTGAGCATGCTCATAATAATGTACATCTTGGGATTTGGATGCTGAGAAAAGTGCTGATGGCCCAGAAAGTGCTTTCCTGTGTAAATATGTATAGTCCCTTTTAATAAAATCCCCACATGCTTTTTTTGAGGAAGATATCCCTTTGGGAATAACTTCTGTAGTCTCCTTACCTGCTGTAGGTAATAAATCTTACTCTTCTGTTTTTATTATCTTTTAGTAGCTGTCCAAGGAGGTTGACATTCAACAAAACAATTCATGAATATAGTGTGTCTTGGTCAATGTTACCTTTTTCAGTATTCTCATCCGTCCCTTCCCACCCATTTCTTCCCTTAAATTTCTTAATTCTGTAGGATATGTATTGCATTTTTGGTCATTTAACAAAGCAAGTGATGAGTACAATGCATCTGTACTCTTTTATCTCCTAGCCATGCTTGTTTTGGCTCTGTACTCACCAAAGTGAGAATATATTGCTATCTTTACAAAACTATGTATAACTAGCCCTGGAAAAGGGTGTTCAAATACTGAATGACAGTTTCTACTCTATGATTATCACTTTCCTTACCCAGCAAAGTTGGGAATTCTAAGTGGAAATACTGGAAATCAGAGGCCAGCTGCTGGCTCTTCTCATGCTTCCCAGTACAATGCATAGGATGCTGTCTGTCTGTTAGAAATTTAACAAATGTTTGAAGAAATAAATGATGATCAAAATGTAGAATCAAATAGAAAATTAGAATAGCACTGGCTTAAGTAGTAACATAGAGTGAAAATTTAATCTTTGAAGATACTTAGCAGTGAAGAGGGATAAACAAGTGGAAAGGCAAGTGAAGTTGAAAGGAGACAGTTGCAGGTTACAGGAATGAATGTGTTTAAAGAAAGAAAACAGCAGTGCTTCCTACATGCTGAGATCTCTCTTAAATATGTGATGCCAGTATTATTACCATTCTTTCAGAAGGAGGAAAATGAACCCAGGGAAGATAAGTCCTGCTTTTCTCTTTGAATGATAAGTTACTTTGAAACATTTCTACATAAACCATAGTATCACCTCGGTATACGTAATTTAATTTTAGCCCTTGAGGCAGGCAGTTAACATTTGAAGTCTCCTAATCAGAGAGTTACACCCAAAGGAGTCACACCCAGCAGTCTCCTTCTTGGCAATCTTCTATGACTGGTTCATATATCAGATAGGTGGCTCTGATGTGCAAGGTGCTTGTTGGAATGCCAGAAGACAGATCAGGGTGGAACAAAACATGGAAACAGAGTTGGGTGGAGGTTTGGATACATTTTCTACCAAATGTTGGTATTTTTGATCTAGCATTCTCTGTCATGGTAACAGAACAGGTACCTATAAATAAGGTTGTTGGGTTGTTCTGCCTTTGATTTCAGAAGTTACTCATAACCTGCCAATTATTTAGGGTAGCCTGCTACAGTCCTAGGGCACAAAGGTGTGGGCAATTTTTTATTTTGTAAAAATATCACATATAGATTTGTTACTGCTTTCACTCATTCATTTATAATTCAATTTGTCAAAATTACACATTTAGAAATAGCTAAATGGCAAACTCCTATATTATTAATGCCCCATTCAAAGTGGTCTTTCCTTTCACTACAGCACACACAATACAGAGAAAAAGTTAAATGTGCTCCTTAATTTTCATGCTGCACTACTTCTCTGTATAAACACTGAACAGAAGCCAGGGATTGACAAGGAAAGGGGAAATTTCAGTATAAGAAGATCCAGGGCATAGCTAGAGACAGTGATGCTTTAAAAGGAGACCTTCCTCCTTGGAGTCAAAGAATAGAGAGAGGAAGGAAATGGCATATGAAACAATGGCTGCTTAGAGGTAGAGAGGAGAAAACTAACCCACCACACTTGGTAGATTGCATTTCCCTGTAGGATTCAAGGTGGGTGGTAGAGGCTTAAAGTGCAGTGACAGTGGGAAAGAAGTTCTCTCATTTGGGTTATTTGATGAAGCAGCTGCCCCAGACTAAGAGTCTGCAAAGACACCTTGGAGGCTTCTAGATGGACACAGGAGATTGTCCAGATTATAATAGTCCTTCACTGGGAAATCTTGGCTACCACTTTTCCTTCTCAGGAACGAGGGAAAAAACAACAACAAAGTATAGCTGAAAAGACCACTGTGTCTCCCGGGTCCTTGCTCAGGAGCACCTCTCCAGTGTGAAGAAGGAAGATGATGGGGCCCCTTTGAGCTCTTTGGGGTGATTTTTACGTTTTTCTGCAGTCAAAGAGTAGGACAGGCAGTCCTGGAGATGAAATGACTGTGCCTTTTGTTTCTCAGCAAATGCTGATGAATAATTCAAGGCAATGCTAAGTGAGCAAGCTCTGCCAGAAGAGCCAGCTCAGAGCAGGGCCATCCCAGTGGGTTGCCATGGGGCCCAGTTCTCACAGGAAGTGCCCCCTCTCCCTCTTGCGTAGTCCTTTGCATCCCTGGCACTGCTTCCACCTGGCTCCCATGGCTCAGTGCTCCTGTTCAGCCAAGAGGATGAATGCCCACAACAGAAAAGCTCTGAGGAACTTCAGAACTCAGACAGAAACTTGAATGCTTCTCTGGGGACTTGGCATTATTCTGAGAGGAGAATGGATGGGGAAAAGGGAGAGGTAGAAAAAGCAAGTAGGCTATCTGGGGGAATCCCAGGATCATGGCTCTGTATGGCCATAGTGAGGCCTTGCTCTTTTCCAAGAGCAAAGCCCTCTTCACAAAACGGCCTTTCCCCTATGGTCTAGATTCATTGATTTTAAGAAACATGTATTTGAATGACCTGAGTTAATATACTGTGCTAAACAATTATGCAGCACCTATTTGTGTGTGTGTGTGTGTGTGTGTGTGTGTGACAATTTGTGGCATAGAATGAACCATGATTAGTCATCAAATTATGAAATCAAATCTTGAGTGATGCAGCTCTGGAACTGAATACATGGCTTGGGGAGAGAAACATGAACTGCATTTCTATCCCCATTCACTCACTTGGCAGGGGTTGAAGCGCAGTGCACATCTTACATAATCGTATATGGGGTCCTGCTAAGTTACGCAGAAAACTTGAGTTCATGTGATACCTTCTGAAACGCTCCATTCTAGAAAAGAGTCAAACTGTGTAGCTTGTACAGAATGAAAGAATGCACTTATCCTAGTGGCCCACAGTCAGACTGTAGCAGCAGAAACAAGGATAAAGACCAAAGAGAAAAGTCACACAGCCCTAGAGATGAGAGAGAAAGAAGAAGATTTGGATGAGGCAGAGGGAAACAAAGAAAAGAGAACCAAGAGAAAGAGAAGGTAGGGATTGGAGGCATGGCTTAGTTCATAGAGTGATAGTGATGAATGAAAATGGTAGGTACTAAGTTCAAGTCCTGCTCTCACCAAAATAAAAAGAAGGAAGGGAAGAAAAGGAAGGGGATGTGGAGGACTGACCAAAAACAACAACAATAAAGAGCAAAAGATGGAGCTGGGAGTTTGGCCTAGTGGTAGAGTGCTTGCCTAGCTTGCACGAAGACCTGGGTTCAACTCTTCGGTACCACACACATAGAAAAAAGCCAGATGTGGCACTGTGACTCAAGTGGTAGAGATCTAGTCTTGAGAAAGCCCAAGGACAGTGCTCAGACCCCGAGTTTAGTCTCCAAGACTGAAAAGAAAGAGCAAAAGAAGATTAAAGCATAATAATGGAGGTTATGTATATATTTCAAACTAAGCAAAGCATGGGAAGGCTGATTAAGTACAAAGAAAAAAATAGCCATGCCAAGTGAAGATTGTTTCTTAACCCAGTACATGCTTAACAGAAGTGGAGGAGAAAACTTCTGTTCAGAGGATAAAACACGTGTGTATTCACTATTTGCTCTTAAGCACCATCTAGCAACCCAGCACTCCCTCTGCTGGGTCCCTGGATCCCTGATAATCTATTAAAAGAGATTAAGAAGATCCTGATTGGTAGAGCTCTAACCATACTAGGGAAGGAAGAAATGAAAAGATGAGCGAGAGCTAGGACTTCTGACTTGGAAAATACCTTACTACCTGGAAGAGTGTCTACACACTGATGATAATGATGACAGTTGGCTGTAGGCCTTTACAGATGCTTTCCAAAACATTTTCAGACTTCATGAGACCAGAGAGCATCTCTTGGACCAGGACAATCATGTTATTACTAGATTACTGTAAGGGCATGGGTAAATCTGAGGGTTGACGTGAATGATGGACTTGGGGAGGAGGGAGTAACTTGCCCTCCACTTCTCACACTTTCGCGTCCAAGACCTTTCCCACAAGGAACAGGGAAAGCAGTGGCTGTGAGTACAAGTGAGTTTCAGAGAAGCGGGAGGGGATGGTCCATGTGCACATTGAATCCTTTGTCTGTGTGTTGGTGGGTGTGCTGCCTGAGCCGTCACCTCATTTCAGAGAGCATTTGCCATTCCATCTAGTGGTTTAGACATTTTCTCTGTATTCTTCCTTTACTCTGGAAGATTTCTGAATTTATGAATCTTTCATCCCAAGAACAGTGCCAGAAACTCACCTCACCAAATCCCTTTGCAGCTGGACACAAACCTGAGCCAGGCCTTTTTGATGTACCATGCAGGTCTTTGATGTGGAAGAGAACCTTGAGAAGTAGGGAATGCTGAGCAGAAGAATTTTGATTAGTTATAAGCAATAGTTTGCAGAGACAGAGTTTGGTGCTCCTACTGAGAGACTGCAGCATCAGAAGGTCCCCGAGACAAAGATTAGAGTATCCGGCCTCACTGAGCAGCCACCCAGTCTAATTCCCTACACTCCCAACGTTGTGTGTTATAACAGGCCAGTGAATACACTGGAGGTTTCTGCAGTGAATTCAATTGTCTGCAACCCAGAACTCAGCATTTAAAATAAAACATTTACTTGTAGCATTTTAGAAAGCATTTAGGTACACAAGTCCTGTAAGAAAAAAGTGTCATTGTACTTAACTTTATTATTATTTTTTTTTGCCAGTCCTGGGCTTGAGCTCAGGGCCTGAGCACTGTCCTTGGGCTTTCTCAAGGCTAGAGCTCTACCACCTGAGCTTCAGCATCACTTCCAGCTTTTTTCTATGTATGTGCTACTAAGGAGTTTAATCCAGGTCTTAAGCTAGGCAAACACTCTACCACTAGGCTAAATTCCTGGCCCATTACCCTTACTTTTAAATCAAAGAAATAGAATGGCAGAAAAAGGGTAGCAATATGTCCAGGTTCTCAGGGTACGAGATTAAAACTAGCCCCATATTTCCAGAATGCTAGCTCAATGCACTTTAAATAAAACCACAAAACATTATCATATGGTAAGAAAATAAATCATATATTTGGGGTTGGATTCAATTAGCAATGATCCAGAAAATAACCTATGTCCTCTTGAGAGAAGTAAGGCATCCTTGTTTACGTGCAAGAATTAAAGGATACTTGGAAAACGTAGTATCAAGATTAGGCAGAGCCTAACGTGTTGACAGAACTGCGATTAAATAACGAACTCTCTTGGGAGCCATAATTCTGCATTCCACAATGAAAAAAAGATAAATTCAAGCTTCCTGTAAAATTTTGAAAGTCAAAATGAATACAAAAGTTCTTAATGAACAAAAGAGCAACATTTTAACTAGAACATAATCAATTTTTTTATTTAAAGAATTTATTAATGTTGATTTTTACATCATATTTCAAATGTGTTTAACAAACAAGTATTCAAGAAGGGAATCTCTATATACAATCACTGGCACTTAGCTTTTAGAGCATAATTATAATTAGGCTGAGGATTTATATGCCACAGATACATATTAATCTATGTAATACAACATTATGCCATAAATGTTTATGTCTATGTAGTTGTGTAGTTGTGTTTATATTTCCAATACCGTATCCATAGCATTGGCTATGCAAATTTTGAGTCATAATCAATTTTTAACAAATTATTTTTTGCCCATACTGGAGCTTGAATTCAGGGCCTGGTACTGTCCTTTGACACTCTTCAAGGCTACCACTCTGTCAAAGTGCCGTTTCTGGCTTTTTTTATGTATGTAGTTCCAGGGAATCAAATCCAGGGCTTCATGAATGCTAGGCAAGCAATCTACCTCTAGGTCAAACTCCCGGCCCAATGAAGTCAATTTTATTGACTTTTTTTCCCTTTAACTTAGATTCTGATATTTAGTTCCTTGCCCTGTCTTTATGGAATGATTTTCAAATATATGAATAATAAAATAAATATAGATATTGTAAAAACACAAATAATACAATTATATATATATATATATATATATATATATATATTTGCCAGTCCTAAGGACCGTACTGATGGCCTGAGCACTGTCCTTGGGCTTTCTCAAGGTTAGTACTCTGTCACTTGAGCCACAGCATCACTTCCAGCTTTTTTTTTTTGTTTATGTATGTGGTACCAAGGAATTGAACCTGGGTCGTTGTGCATGCTAAGAAAGCATTCTACCACTAGGCTAAACTCCCAGCCCCACAATAATATATAATTTTAAAATAAATTAGTAGCATGCCCTGCTCAGACAATCAGAGATTGAATTGTTTGTTCCTCCTGGGATGTAAAAATTCTCAGCAGAATACATACTAGCATCTCTCCAAGAGCATTCCTGGGCCCAAAAATTTGGATTAGATCAGAATCTTCATGTCCAGACCTGCCTGGATTTTGTAGAAATATTAACACTGGCTGAATCTCCAAAATAACCTAGGAAAGGGAGCCAAACTAAATTTGAGGACACATTTTAAGATCACATTTTTACAAATCTCTGGGCAGATGGCCACCTCGTATCTCTGAAGCGATGGTGTGGTGAGTCAGTGACGATAGTGGATTGGAGTCACTGTGAGCTTCTCAGTCCCAGTAAGGAGGAAGTGAGGTGGAAATTCCTCTGAACAAGAGCAAAGCCATACATCTAACTAATCTACTCCAGGGCTAACTCCTAAGAAAAAGGCTTGTTAACACCCAGGAACCCAGAAGTCAGAGGACCAGGAAGTTTTAGGACAGGCCCTCCCCTGCAGGTCATTGGAGGATATACAGTGATGGCTTAGGCAAGACTTGCTGCTTCTCTCTGCTGAGTGGGGAGTGGAAGAGAGCAAGGGGTGATCTTCAAACCCCAAGTCAGTGTGTAATGACCCGGAGACACTGACTCCTCCCTGCTACATTATGAAGTTTGTCTATAGTGAACAAGTAGCCTGGCACATCTTCATATTTGTTACATTATTCTGGAAGTTCTGATATGAGAGGAAATTCTTCATAAAATTTCTCAATACAGGTCAAGAAACTGAGACCGATGTAATTTAAATAGCAGAACTGGGACTAAACCCACATTTACCCCATATTCAGTAGATTCAGCCCTCTGTGTGCAAAAAGCTACACTTTATGATCCAGGCCCAGAGATTCTCCTTAAAAGGTTGAATCTGGAGACCAAAGGTTAAGAAAACAAAACAACAACAACAACAAAAAACAGACAGAGGCCAAATCTAATCTAGTTTTCAGATGTGTTGTATTTTTCCCATTGGTTTGTCAGCTGTTTAAGAAATTTGAACTGGTTGGTATCATTTAAAAGAATGGAATTTTTTTCACATGCAAATCCAAATTTCTGGCTTTTCTTGAAAATTCCAAGACTCAAACACACTGGAACCATTTTCACCCATGGCAACTGCTGGCTCCAGAAAGGGATGGCTGGATTCAGCTTACAGTGGCTCACAAGAGCCAATCAGACATTCAGGCATATCCTAGGTCACTTATTACACAGTTCAGACTTGAGATCAGCCTATGAGGAATTATTTGCAACATGAGCACTGACAAACATTATTAAGCCAGACTTTATTTTTCCTTCCCTTTGCCGTTCTTTCTTTTACCATTCCTTCTTTTCCATTTCCTTCTTTTCCTCTTCTCTCCTTCCCTGCCTCCTTTCCTTTTCCATCCTTCCTCTGTTCCTTCTTTCACCTCATCCTTCCTTCCTTCCTTCCTTCCTTCCTTCCTTCCTTCTTTCCTTCCTTCTTTCTTTCCTTCCTTCCACTTTGCTCTCTCAATAGCTTATTTACTCTTTTGCTGGTGGTGGTAGCCATGGGGCTTCCCCTCAGAGGCTGGGTGTTGTCCCTGAATCCTTCTGCTCAAAGCTAGCATGCTGCCACTTTGAGCCACAGCTCTACTTCCAGTTTTCTGATGATTAATTGGGGATAAGAATTTCACAGACCCTCCTGTCTGGCTGGCTTTGGATCTCAATCCTCAGATCTCAGCCTCCTTACAGTTATAGACCTGGCACACCAGCGCCTGTCTGGGCGCTGTCCCTGAGCTCTTCAGCTCAAGGCTATTGCTCTACCCTTGAGCCACAGCACCACTTCTGATTTTCTAGTGATTAATTGGAGATAAGAGTCTTACAGACTTTCATGCCCCGGCTGGCTTTGAACCACAATCCTCAGATCTCAGCCCTCTGAGTAGCTAGGATTACAGGCAAAATGAGCCACCCATGCCTAGGTACTCTTGCCCCCCCCCCCCGCTTTTTTTGTTTTGTTTTGTTTTGTTTGCCAGTCCTGGGCTTGAGCTCAGGGCCTGAGCACTGTCCTTGGACTTTCTCAAGGCTAGAGCTCTACCACTTGAGCCTCAGCACCACTTCCGGCTTTTTTCTATGTATGTGGTACCGAGGAATCGAGCCCGGGTCTTCATGCATGCTAGGCAAGCACTTTAACCACTAGGCCAAACTCCCGCCCCCCCCTTTTTTTTTAATAGTCACCATGCCAGCATTCCTCTGGCTGGAACTGAGGAGAAACTGCCCTGATTAGAGTCACACTGTCTCCAGATCCATCTTTGCTCATTTGTACCACTTGACTGCTAGGAAAGGAGCTGGAGTTGACAGCTATCACAGTAGACTACGACTATAAATGGTGGTCTCCCATATCCAAGCAATCTTGCATATTATGATTGAGCAAGACAAAGAGCTACTCAGTATAATCTCTTCACTTCAAGTGTATTTAAAATGTATTTTATTCAACATAAATGCGCAAACTTGAAGAGTATTAAAAATGAGCATGATTTAGCAATGTCTAGTTTAAGAAATACAGCATAGAAGCCAGGTGTGGTAGGTCACACCTGTAATCTGAGCTGCTTGTGCTTTTCAGCTCAAGGACAACGCCCAAAGTTCAAGCCCATGACAGACCAAAAATAAAATAAAAAAATAAAAATACAGCATGAAAACACTCACAGAAGCACTAATTATGATGTCTCTCAATGACAATATGATTTCTTTTCATACATAACCACCTCCAAACTTTGAACATTATGGTCCAGTTTTCCTTGCTTGCTGTAAATGGAATGTAGAATATATATCCACTAACATTTAGCTTCTTGTATTGAATATTATACTTGAGAGAACCATCTGAATTTAAAATAATTAAGTTCAACACTTCTGTAAATATTTCATAATTTAAAAACTTACTGTTTTACCAGATTTGTTTTGTTCCAAATTGAACATTTTCAGCTTTGGTTTCCCCTAAAGGAATTTCTGCACCAAAGCTTTGCCTGCTGTCAGTTTATTAGGAAATGTTTTCCCAGGGAAGGAGAGGGCAGAGCAGAAAGAGTAAAATATGAAGAGCATCGAATAGTGATAGGATATGTGCTATCTACCCCTTCAGTAACCTGGCAGGGCTCAGTCCCAGTGGCCGCTCTTGTGGGGACTTAGGAAATGTACTTCAGAACTGCTCACAGGAACAGGAAGTGGAAACATACATCCATTGTCCATGGTTCCTGTCCCCCACTGGTCAAGGACAATGTCACCAGCACACATTCTCCTGCTCTTCCAGGTGGCACATGCACGGAGAATTGTCCTAGAGAATTCCAAGTCTAAGAAGCTGTACAGCAGGAAATTAGATACATATGGTGCAAGCCACAGTCAAGGCATTGCTGGATGAGTGGAAGGAAGCCAGAGCCTGCAGGAAATTATCACTACAGCAAAGGTGAACTCAAGAGAAAGTTGACTATGTTCAAAAAAGATGTCCATGGATTGGCTTTTTTGAATGGTGCAATTATGTGCATTCTTGTATGAATCTCTTATTGCATATATACACATTTCTGCTCATAAAAAAGGGGCTGCTAGGACATGTGTTTCATATGTTCAATCTTAGGAAATATTGCCAAACAGATCTAAAGTGCTCATAACTTCTCTACATCCCCACCAGCTTTACAGGAGAGATGTGGTTATGTCACATTTAATGTTCTAATATAACTTTTTAAAGATGTTGCTTTAAAGAAAAAAAAACACAACTCCAAATGTGAATCAACCAAATTGAAAACAATGGCTCTCCTATAATGGCATATGATTGTTGCCAGACTGTGTGTGTTTAGCTATAGGCCTCATTTAGCCCTATATGGTTTATCTGTTTACTTGGGTGTCCTGTCCCAGCCACAGATGTGTTCCAGGGACCCTGGGCTGTGGGAATGAGATGAACAGCTTCACACTTGACCTAAGCAGCGGTCTAAAGTAACCAGAGAGAAAAAGGTAAGAAGTCCTCCTAGCTGCTCACCTTCATCTATCAGGAAGTTGTTCCAAGTCTCTGACTAATTTGAAATTTCCTGTGGTGACACAGAATCTTCTTCTGATGTACATTATCATTCCAGCCTGTAATATCCAGGAACCTGCTTTCCTCTGCTCAAGTCTCAGAGCCTGGACTGCCTATAACATGTGATATATGATTGGTAAACAAGAAGAAAGGGGAGACTGTGTTTCACAATCTGGTTCCAAATTGCCTTTCTCCATAAAACCACACAGACTCCACAATGCCAGCAAACAGCTCAATATTCTCGTTCTGAAGTGCTCCATGGCTCCCAATGGCCATGATAAAATATTGTAGCTGGTGATTCTCTTGGTCGGATCTTCAGAAAAGTATCTCCTAAGAGATGTTCCAAAGTCTAGGACAATCACCTTCAGCTATCTCTGTCTCCTAAATACAAGCCAAAGACAAGCCAATGGGGCTGGCTGAATGACAAATAGAACTCACATCGTTTCTAGAAGATGCTCTACTTCTCTTTCTCTGTGGCCAGAGAGCCTCTCCAATCCTGCCTTCTCCCTTTGTACTTTGCTAGCCTCATTGGCACCTGAGAGAGACAGATCCTTCCTTCACTGTGAGTCCATCTAGCTATGCTAACCCACCATTGCCATACCTATAGTACAGGGTCCTGGAGAAAAGCCTCTTTTCTAGGAAGGTGCTCTCGCTTGACTTTTGGCCTGAAGAGGCTAAAGGGACTCATTCAAGAGATGTCATCAGATATCCCAACAGCCTTTAATCTCCTGAGAAAAAAGCCTAAGGTCAAACTTGTACTCCTGTCTCCCTCATGACAAAGGTGGCTGTTTCATGAATAACCACAAGTACTTCCACATTTCATAGACTCTAATATTCTTATGAGGGGCAGTCGTGATGGAGGTGGTAGGAGTTATACATCTGAACTCGATCTTAAAACTCTTCTACTGTACTTAGAGCCAATGTTTTTTTGCTTGGCCCACTATGTAGACTAAGTGAGCACTTTCCATATATCTTGTTTAAATCACTTAAGTTTTTGAAGCAGCAACAATTCTTAACTCATTTTGTGGCTCATTTACAGTTGGAACATGGTCAAGCTGGGATCCAGGCAGCTGGTTTCTGGAGGCCACTGCCTCTATCACATTGAGATTTCTTTCCTATTCACCCAGATGTCGACTCTCTGCTCCCCACCTACCTGACTTAATTGGCCTTCTTTGTGGTCCATTTTTTCAGAATGTCCTGAAATCCTCTCTAAGAAATTTGAGGTGGAACCATCCCAAACCCTATCCTCAAGCTGAGGCCTCTGGAAACTCTGAGCTAGGAGCTGGATTATCAAGTAACGCACGGCATCATCTACAATGAGGTCTTACATCCTTGGGTTTCCAGAACAGTGCCATCACTTTCCAGATGTTACTGGAATGCTCCAAGGCTTGGTTTCTACATCTGAACCAAGGCGTTCAGATAATAATAATGCTTCCTAATAGGGTTCTCACAGAATTAGATAAGCTGACAAATGTGAAACATGAAACAGTGAGGGTATCAGATAAGAGTGTGATGAATACCAGTTTCTATTAGTGCTCTGTGCAGTTTTAAATCATAAGATCAGAACATGAACTCCCTTCACTGTTCTTCAAGTCCTTGTTCCCTTGTCTCTATCTCATTCCCTATTAGAGGTCTCCATCCCCACATGGTATGTGTATAATGTATAGGGCCATAGAGTAGAGGACAATGGCTCTGCTATCTTCCCTTCTCTCCCGTGCATCCACTACTTTGTCCCCACACTAGTTCTTCTTTCCTACTTATCTTGTTAGGTGTGTCTTCCCTTAGTGCAAACTAGGAAAAGGCTCTGGGAGAGCTTTATGCCACATGTAGCATGGGTTAAAGAAACATCTCTCAGGCTAGGGAACTCATGTGTACAGAACTAAAACCAGATTCCTGCTCAGAGACTCTGCAGTCAGCCCTTGTGTGATTTATCCAGAGTGTGACTGGGACTGGCCATGTTCCCTGATGAGGGCTTTCCCTCACAGATGGAGTATATTAATGTCTACACAACTCATAGAGTTTTATCAAAGCGACATCAGCAAGACGGCCACAAAGGACTGGCTTCTTATCCTGAGACATGCTCTGCTCATGCTTTCTGCTTTGGAAGAACTTGTGAATGAGGCTCAATCTCAGATTCACACTCATATAGTGACTCTTAGGAAAGCTGCAGCATTACCTACCTGAGGGAATGAAGATTTCTCTCAAGAGGATTTTCTATCTCCAAAGTCTAGCATAAATTTCAGTCACAGGACTAAGTACATACAGCCATGATTCTGATACTATCTTCCTTTCCAGATGCTAGTATCCTCTTCCAGTCAAGAACCATCCTCTCAGTGGCTCAGGGAGGCAGCTCAGGGAGGCAAATTTTAAAATAGTCACACTTCTGGAAGACTCATTCTATCTGTGC
This sequence comes from Megascapheus bottae, assembly GCF_031878675.1. Lineage (NCBI taxonomy): Eukaryota > Metazoa > Chordata > Mammalia > Rodentia > Geomyidae > Megascapheus > Megascapheus bottae. The sequence continues at coordinate 63,350,488 of NC_143512.1, forward strand.
CTCAGTACTTTGTCCTCTTAAAATAGCCTTTGTTCCCCCAGATTAATACAAAAGACCAAAAGCCAGGTTCAAAACCAGCCTAGTCAGGAAAGTCAATGAGACTCCTATCTCTAATTAATGAGGAAAAATAAAAAGCTGCAAGTCAGTCGAGCTCGCTGGCTCATGCCTGTAATCCCAGCTACTCAGGAGGCTCAGATCTGAAGATCTTGGTTCAAAGCCATCCCACGCACTAAAGTCTGTGAGACTCTCATTTCCAATTAATCACTAGAAAAGAGGAAGTGTGGCTGTGGCTCAAGGGGTAGGGCAGTAGCCTTGAGCTGAAGAAGTCAGGAACAATGCCAAGGCCCAGGGAGTAGGGCAGTAGCCTTGCGTTGAAGAGCTCAGGGATAGAGCCCAGAGTTAAAGGCCCAGGACATCCCCCCCCCACATACACACACAAACTCAAAGCTGCAAGTGAAGCTGGGTTCTGGTGGCTCACACCTGTAAACCTACCTACTCAGGAGGTTGAGATCTGAGGATCATGGTTGGAAGCCAGCCTGGGCAGAAAAGTCCCCATGAGACTCTTACCTCCAATTAACCACTCAAAAACCAGAAGTGGAATTGTGGCTCAAAGTGGTAGAATGCCAACTTTTAGCAAAGCAGCTCAGGGACAGTGCTCAGGCCCTGAGTTCAAGCCTTACGGGAAAGAAAAGGCTATGAGTAAAGATGTAGTTCAAGTGGTCTAGCACCATCCTTGAGCAAAAAAAGCCAAGCAAGAGTGTGAGGCTTGAATTCGAGCCCCAGTCTTAGCACAAACACAAGGGGCCAGACTTACTTTCTTTCCCCATTAGGTCAATATGGCTTCCTAATGCCAGATCTCCCCCACTCCCCTGTCTCCCCTATCTTATTCATAGATTATGAGACATAGCACTAAGTACACATAGCAAATCAATGGATGGAGCCCAAATTGAAGCCAGGTCTCCATATCTTATCAATTTACGCAGTAACATTGTCTTTCTCTGCAGAGGTCAGTCTTTTATGCACACAAATGAGAATAAGAACATCTCTGCCCTGCCCCTGTCAGCAGTAGAGCTCAGCCAGGATACCAGCTGCCATCCATTTCTCTGGAACACTTGAATAAATTTGCTTTTAAAAGACATTCTCTTACAGTACTGTCGATGGCCCTTGCATTAAGAATGATAAAGATATGAAAACATGCATTAAAATATTCAGAAACAAATGGCTTCTTTATTACATAAAAGCTCTCCTATGTCTCAAGGGTACTGAACATAGAATAATGTATCACAAATGAGATTATTATTGCTGGGAAAAGGTCTATTTTAATGCCAGTTTTCCTGGGGATTAAACCAAACCCTAAAGGTCCTTTGGGAGTATTCAGAAATGTATAAGTCAAATGCTTAAAAGCCTTAAGTGGAAGTTACATGTTGATGAAGCCGATTTGGGGAAGACAGAATTTATTGTTTGCTGTGATCTCTAGAGTTATAGTGTGTGTGGGGGGGGGCAATGGAAATTATAGCTTCTTTGCAACCAAAATGAAAATCCACTTATTTATAGAGTTCAAAAGGCTGGGACCTCAGATTATTGGGTCCCGTACCAGGGCTTTCAAATTCAGCTAAACTAATGTTGTCTTGAGAAAACTGTATCCTGTTGTCATTTCTTTTTGTTGTTTTGACACATGTTTCACAAGGAGATAAAAGGAGACCTCAAAGGAAGAGAACTGCAGATCTGGAGTTAAGAGTAAAAAAATACTTTCTGATATTCCCAGAAAATAGGGTGTCATGGTTAATGTGCACTAAAGATGCATGGCCAATTTTCAGCCTTGAAATATAGTCCAGCCAGCATGTTTCTCCTGAGCACTGTGTTGAACATTATTTATCTTTCTGTTGACTTGGGGTTATCTTCATTGAAGGATCTGCCTTTTCCCTCTAGGCCCAATCTCTGTATCTAAAGATGGCATATGAAGGATTGAGTCCTGTCTTATTCCCCAGAGTCAAGCAAAGAACCAGGTGCATGCTCACATGCTTATCTACAGGCTGGTCATTTTGACCTTGGTCCCTAGGAGACAATAACCCCCATGCCCTAGGTAGAGCATTACATTGTGGGTTGGGCCAGGGACATTATCCTGAACCCCCAAGAGACCATAACACATTTTCTATTTTCTGCTTCCTTGTTATGCCCTATATAAATCTGCCCCCAAGTGCAGTCCTTGGCACAACATCCAATCCCTTGGGAAGGGCTGTGCCCATCTCTGTCCCTCAATAAACAATCCTCACCTGTTGATGATCAAGCCTAGCCGATTTCTTTTCCATTCTCCTCCATTTTCCTAACCTTCACATATAAATTACCACTGTACAGTATCAGTGCATACAGTCAGTGACTAGACTGCCACTTAGTACCAATCTCTATAATAGAGAGCTGTAACGATCATGGAGAGGAGCAAGCAAACTTTTGCAGTTGACCCATAGGTCTAAAAACACATGAGAGTTAAAGAGAAGTGATAGGCATGCACTTTTCTAGCCATAAACATCATGGAAGAATGTATACTGATACTGTGATTCCCATGCATTACAGCCATAGATGCTCTCCCTATTACATGACTCAGTATTACGATAAGGTGAAAAATAGCCCGGTATTAGCTCTTCTTCCTTTCCTTTCCCTTCTCATTCACATCTGTCTCTTTCTCCATGCCTTTTTGTAAGCTTTATTTATAGCCAATATTCTGCTACTCTGCTGAAAAGAGCCTTTCCATGGTCATCTCTTATTTGACACAAAAGGAACTAGGTAGCACAGAGGGCTGGGCCAGAAGCATAGAGCTGGCTGAGAGGAAGTTTGCCCCCTTAGGACACATTTCTTGGCAGTCTCTGCTGATCTCCATGGATGTCTGCATGGGAGTTGTAATAATAGCCCGCATTTACTAAGCATCTTGCATGTGCCAGGATCTGGGTATTATCTCTTTCAATCCTTGCACAACCCTGAGGGTACTCACTGTTTCCTCTCTCCCTCCCTCCCTCCCTCCCTCCCTCCCTCCCTCCCTCCCTCCCTCCCTGTCTCTCTCTCTCTCTCTCTCTCTCTCTCTCTCTCTCTCTCTCTCTCTCTCTCTCTCTCTCTCTCTCTCTCTCTCTCTCCCTCCCTCTCTCTCTCTCTCTCTCTCTCTCTCTCTCTCTCTCTCTCTCTCTCTCTCTCTCTCTCTCTCTCTCTCTCTCTCTCTGCCAGTCTGGGCTTGAGCTCAGGGACTTTCTCAAGGCTAGAGCTCTACCACTTGAGCCTCAGCACCACTTCTGGCTTTTTTCTATATGTGTTACCGAGGAATCGAACCCAGGTCTTCGTGCATGCTAGGCAAGCACTCTACCACTAGGCTAAACTCCCGCCCCCGCCTTTCTTTTTTTAAAGGCCAAAGTTTAGTGCATCCACATAGAAACTAGAAGGCTGACTCAAATTATGTCTCATTTCAGAAGCCAACATTGAGTTCATTCACAACCCTTTCCACTATCAGCCATAGCTGCTGCTGCTGCTGCTGCTGCTGCTGCTTCTTCTTCTTCTTCTTCTTCTTCTTCTTCTTCTTCTTCTTCTTCTTCTTCTTCTTCTTCTTCTTCTCCTCCTCCTCCTCCTCCTCCTCCTCCTCCTCTTCCTCCTCTTCCTTCTTCCTCCTCCTCCTTCCTCCTCCTCTTTCTTCCTCCTCTTCCTCCTCCTTCCTCCTCCTCCTCCTACCTCCCCCTCCTTCTTCCTTCTCTTCCTCCTCCTTTCTCCTTCTCTTCCTTCTCTTCCTTCTCCTCCTCCTCCTCTTCTTCATCTTCCTTCTTCCTCCTCCTCTTTCCTCCTCCTCTTCCTCCTCCTTCCTCCTCCTCCTCCTACCTCCCCCTCCTTCTTCCTTCTCTTCCTCCTTTCTCCTTCTCCTCCTTCTCTTCCTTCTCTTCCTTCTCCTCCTTCTCTTCCTCCTCCTCCTCCTCCTTCTTTTCCTCCTTCTTCTTCATTATCTTTTTTGTCAGTCATGGGGCTTGAACTCTGGGCCTTGGTGCTGTCCCTAGGCTCTTCAGGCAAGGTTAGCGCTCTACAACTAGAGCTACAGAGTCACTTGTGGTTTTCTGGTGGTTAATTGGAGGTAAAAGTCTCATGAACTTTCCTGCCTGGGCTGGCTTTGAACAGCGATCCTCAGATCTCAGCCTCCTGAGTAGCTAGGATTGTAGACATGAGCCACTGGTGCCAGCTCAGCTATAACTTCTTGATTTGCCTTTATCAATTTTGTTTCCATTCAGAGATTATGAAGACTTGAAAAATGTACTTCATCTATTCCCTGTGTAAACTCTTAGCAGACAAAATGGTACTCCCAGGACTCCAGTTGTTAATTGTTGTATAGAATGTACTTGTATACTTCTGTGTAGCCACCAGCTCACTATTTCATCACAACCACTGGACCTCAAGTTTTCCCTGTAACCAAAAAAACCTGGCCTCTTGCCCTGGGTGACTTCACAGCAGCTAGGAGAGACTATCAGACATGATTTACCAGGGCTGCCCTCATGTAGAATCTGAGTGACAGGAAGACTGTGGTGGCTAGATTTCAAAGCTCCCAAATCAAGACATCTACTATCCCAATTATTTATTTGGGTGACAATATGCTGCAACGGTGACATCAAATGTGCTTCAGAAATCTAATGGCATAGAAAAGTCTGGTGAGTGCCCCATCACTGTCTTGTGAAGGGTGCTATGGTTTGAGTGTGTCCAAATGTTCATGTGTTAGAGGGTTGCAGACTCTAAGGAGGATTTGATCATACAGCATTATCTTTGGAAGAGATTAAATAATTCTCCCAGGACTGGTTTAATTCCTGAGACAGTAGTAGGTCATTATAAAAGACCAAGATGAACTGTCTCTGGCTTCTCTCTTCTCTTATCACAAGAATTCTTACGCACTATTTGTCCTTCTCATAAGAGATCCTCCATCCTGCATGTGTTCTTGTCATGATACCACACACCATGTTATCATATTTTCAGACCAACAGAGGTGCTGGATGGATCTTGGCTCTTCCCCCCCCTCCCACCCCAAACTGTGACCTAAATAAACTTACTTGTTGTAGTCTCAAGAGCTTTGTTATATGGCAATCCAAAGTGGATTACGATTTAGGGAGAGGCATATTAAAATGAATTCAATTATCTGGTCTCTCCTATGACAGTTCTTGAACTTCTTTCTTGCTCAAACTCTATTAAGCAAAATAAACTCAAGTTCTGTCTGCTCTATTATAGAAAACAGGATTCTGGATTGTGTTGCTGATTTGCATATTATTCCCACATGTTTACACAATACCTATGTTAAGTGCTACCAAATCTGGTTTGGAAAATAAGTATCCAATCAATGTGTTAGCTAGGGCAGCTGCATTTGCATTCAGACCAAAGGTGAGCCACATGTAGAACATATTTTTAAATCTCCAATTTAGGAGAGAGGAGACATAATTGAGTCAATTTGCCATGGTAGAGGTTTGGTTTTCCTTGCCTGTAATGGGGATAGAGCATTGAGGACAGAGCAAAGCAAGTGTCAAATGACATGTGATTTTTAAATCTTGTATGTTTAATAATTATTATTTTCCTCCCATTCTTCCCTAACCCCTATGCTCTTTCTCCACTAAGTACAGATCTCAGGTCTAACTTTATACAACCAGCAATTAGGTCCAATTTAAGAAGAAATTTAAGCAAAAAAATAAAATCATGATAAGCAAAGCAAAAATGTTGTTTGCCTTGAAGTTGCATAGTAAGGCTTAATCTCAGCAGTCTTAGAGGGCATCTGCTGCAAGCTGTTTTATAGACTGGTGGGTTGGAGGTGGGGCTGGCTGGCTACTATTTTCAAAGCTGGATAACATGAAAGAAAACAGCAAATGATACCAGCCTTGTCTCCAAAAGGAATCTGCATAGAAATTAAGACAAAAATCTAATCCAAACTCTGATTTGAAGACTGCTCTTCTGTGCTTCATCTTCTTGGCTCTGTTTAATTTCAAATTTGCAGAATTGACCCTAATACAGTTTGAGATGTTCTCAGGGGATAGTTTTGCATCGTTGTGGCTCATGATCTTGTGTCTGGAATGGATGTTACCCAACCCTCTGCTTCTCCTTACCCTCTCTACCGCTCCCTTGCTCTGACTTGAGCATGCCCATGGAGGCAAAATAAGCCACAAAGTCCATAAACCATTATTGGAATGATGACAGCCGCAGTTTGAGCTGGCATCAGCCATGTATTTCTGATCATGAACTAGCGGAGAGGAAAGCGCATTGGAGGTAAAAAGGCAGCATGGTTAACTTTGGCGGTACTTCCTGGGTGGAAGGAAAGGAGAAGGCTCCTATTCGGGCCCCTCTCTTTGACCTTAGAAATAGAAAAGGCAGATTCCCTGGGCTTATCTCCACAAATTCTGATCTGATCCAGATGGGGCACAATCTAATGCAGGCAGCATAGGGCATGGAATACTCTAAAGGCCAATAGGCATGCTGCCAAGTAGAAAGGGTCCAGGAGGAGGAGGAAATAGAGCAGAGACTAAGCAAGTAAAAATGTAGCAAAAGAAGGTAAAGGATTTGGAGTCAGACTTAGATTCCAATCTTAGCAGGAGTCCAAGTTAAGTTTTATGAGTATTCTTTTTCCATATATGAAATAAGAGGGAAAGCATAATGATAACAAAATGTAATATGAATTATAACAGCACAGGGTTTAAAACTCACCAACCTACTGTAAGGCAAACAAGTTTCCGCATTCATATGAGGAAATTGTGGCATAGATTTAGCAGGTAATATGCTTAAAAGGCTGGACTGCTATTGAGAGCAGCTAAGGAGAGTACATCTCTAAATGAAGGCAATATTTTCCTTTACATCATAAGCGTATGACATTCAACTAAGAGATGAGTGCCTACACCTGTGGTGAAGTTCTTTGCAAGTACCCATTGTTATGAAGCTATATATGGCTCCAGTCATAAGAAAGAGTAGTCCAAACTATTATTTTTAGGTATCATTCTAGGTATCATTTTTCTAGTGGCTCTCAGCTGTTTCTTGGGTAAAGTAAAAATGTGTGCTAACTGGTTCTTCAAGGGTAGTTTTGTCTTTGCTTAATAATGGACCTTTGTTCTCTTGCAGGTGGGTAAAGGTAGGAGATCAAGTGAAAGTTCTGAAGCTACTTCTCAGGAACAAAGACTTCATCTAAGAGAACAAGAAGGCTGCCAGCGTGGGGAAATTCTATGTTGTTCCAGAACATTCTAGGCTTTTCAAAAAGCAAAAGGTAAGGGAGTTTACCCACTGGGTAAAGATTTGAGATATCAAATGAAGGAATACACCCTAGGATATCTATCTCTAGGGTGGTAAGCAGAGTCTAATCGTAAAGCGATTAAGCCCTTGTTTGGATGTTTTATAACACCCATGACTCTGACATGCTGGGTGTTTGTCTCTAATCATGAAAGATTTGAGAAAATCTTACTTGTATCATGGTAATGATAAAGTAAGAATCCCTTTTTGTGGAGAGTCAATCCAGACTCACACTGGGATTAGCAACTGCTTATCATTTGTAGGCCAGACACAAAGCAAATCAGAGGGTCAATTTTCTTTTTGCTTAGAACTCTCCTCATCATGATTCATCTCTTATCATAAAAGAAATGCAAATTAAAACAACTCTAAGATTCCACCTTACTCCAGTTAGAATGGCCAGGATCAAGAAATCTAATAACAACAGATGCTGGAGGAGATGTGGACAGGAGGGATCATTACTACACTGCTGGTGGGAGTGCAAACTCATCCAACCACTATGGAAAGCAGTATGGCAGTTCCTCAAAAGACTAAACATAGAACTCCCCTATGATCCAGCATATTTCCACTAGTTGGCATTTACCCAATTGTCCAGAAACAAGGACATACTAAATCCACTAGCACAACAATGTTCATTGCATACTATAGCAAAGATATGGAACCAACCCAGATGTCCCTCAGTTGATGAGTGGATCGGCAAGATGTGGTATTTATACACAATGGAATACTATGCTGCTGTCAGAAAAAAATGATATCGCCCCATTTGTAAGGAAATGGAAAGACTTAGAAAAAAAATCATATTAAGAGAAATAAGCCAGACTCAAAGGAACATAGGCTCAATGGTTTCCCTCGTCTGACATAATCAGTAGAAACCTTGGGCTCTCCTAGCTGAGATTTACAATAGAACAAAATCTAGATAAAGAAGGCCATATAGTATGACGCTAAATGTAAGGACCTCCAGGATAAAGAAACAAAAGCCATATAATGATTGTTGTCCTTAATGTACTATATTATCTCTTATCTCTTTTGCTGTCCCTTGGTTAACTCATATTGTTACAATATTTCACCTTGGTATCTGATATATTTTATATATGCTTAATTGGTTATTTGAAATAGGAGAGGGCAGGGGGGAAATGAAGTTGTGCGAGGGGAGGTGGGGAGGGAACTGGGGACCATGACATGAGAAAGGGTATCAATATTTGTGAAGTAATGTACCTTCTACCCGGTGAATATAATGTAACTCTTCTATTAATTACAATAAAAAATATATGAAAAAAATCAAACCCTCAGCTCTACCAGAGACAAATTTTGCCCATAATTAGAGTTTGTAACAAAAAAAATTATGATAGATGAATAGCACTCACATTCATATGGAAGATATTATGTACTTTGTTGCAGAAGAAAAAGGATTATTTTCTATTGGAAAAAGAAGAGGATTGAACAAGAATGATCCCATTCCCTATTCTTTCTTTCTTTCTTTCTTTCTTTCTTTCTTTCTTTCTTTCTTTCAAAGAAAATATCTCTTCCCACTTTTCCTCTGGTAATAGTTAGATACTACCTTTCTCATCTTCATGCCATCAGACAAGATGCGCCTGATTATTCTGCTCTCTAGCATACATTTACTTTTATGGGATTTGGTTCCTTGCCATCCTATTCTATTGTCTTGTTATGTTCATTTTGATTGTAGTAACTATTATGCGTTGGAGAGTGGATTAGGTGTAAGACACCAATCTGGAAGAAGCAAGATTATGCTTCTGTTCTTCTGAATTAAGACCAGAAATGACCATCCATTGACTGGAGAATGTCAGATGAGAGGGTCAGTTCTTTTGGGCAGAATGGTCAGAAAAGACAAAAAGGCTATAAAGAACCAGAACTTATTAGGCAGAAGGAGAACACAAGCAAGAGACACAAAGATTTAAGTGTAGGCAGACTGGCTATAATCTTCATACTGAAGGGACCCCTCTCTAGATTTCCCTTTAAAATATAGAGACCCCTTAATACCTCTCTTCCGTCCACTATAGGCATTTCCTGTCCTTATGACAAAGGAGTACTTGACTCAAGCTGGAGGCTGTAAATTCCCTGACAACAGAGCTTAGAACAGCTTAACCAGGTGGAGCTACCAAAATTCCTCCCCCACCCTACCCCCTTCACCTGCCAGGAAACTCCTTCCCCTTTCCTTTGTCATCAGAGCAGTGTGTCAGAAGCCCACTGAGATGATAAGTCAGCTCAAACAGCAAAGGTGTCAGTGGTTGCCCCAGCCATCACTCAAATGTGTTGAGATTCCATTGGCCACCTGTGTATGGCCAAGCCCAACCACATGGCTGGTTGCCTATAAAAAGAGCTTGTGAGATTAGTCAGGGTCTCTCTCTCACTCACTGACTAGTCAGTGTGATTCTCGATGCTAGGCATGGAATAAAACTCTTAACTTCTGCTTTTGTGTCAGACTCGTTCCTTTAATCACGGACCCTAATACTGGGGGACTGGACCCTAACAATACAAAGTACCATAACTCTGAAACAAAAGATTTTGAGTTTAAAAAAGTTGTTTTGACATACATTGCTTCATCAGATTCTTAAAGCAGCCTGTATATCACCTTCTTTTTTGCAAACAAAAACACTCAAGATCAGAGTCAAGACCTGTAAACAGTCTTGAGATATCCTCATGACTAAGAATGGTCTTTCTGCTTTACTATATTGTCTGTGAACATTTTGCATCTATAAAACATTTAGCCCAACTTTAAAAGTACTATTTTGTATTTTCCTATATCTATTCATTTGTAAAATCTTTTGCTTAAATCTCATGCCCCTAATAAAATAGTCTTTGTGAACTGAGGATTTATTTTCCCTTTTATTATATTAAAATTATAAGACAAAGCATTAGCATCTTAACATGGAACCAGAGCTGGCTATATCATTCAATGGTAGAGAGCCTGCCTAACATTTGAAAGGTCCTTGGTTCAACCTCCAGTACCAGAAACAGAAAACAGTTGGGACTGGAGTAGGCAATGTCTATTACTGTTTTAATTCCAAAGGTCTGTGATTCTGAAATCTGTGATTACATTATTTCATATTCCATTTCTTAAGAATTCTCCCCCAAATCACAAGGATTCTGCTAAATGGTACTTAGGCCAAATTCATTAGAGTTTGAAAATAGAGCTACATTTCAGTTCTTTGGAGGCCAAAAGTGAATTCTGATACTTTTTTTTATTCTGATACTTTTTAAAGTGTGAAAATTCTTTCAGTTATGCCAAATTAATTCAAAACATCTGAATGGTTAGCCTCCAAGTATTGTAAAATTGTCATACATAGACTTTGTATTTTACTCTAGAGAACTCTTTTCTAAGAGATGTGGTAGGTAGAGGCTGGAAGGTGGCAGAGAACTCTTGTAGAATATGTTCTGTGTGGGCTAAGAGCCAGGCTATTGTTCTTGCTGATTCTCAATAGAGAAAGTATTTTCTAACCATCCTTGGAATTTCTGTCAATTAGTGTGGAATTTGAGGGATTTTCCTGCTGAACTTTGTTGAAGTCATTTAATCATTGGGACGTCAGGTGCAAAATTTTAACCCTGCAATGGAAGGTAGATTGGCTCAGAAGACCACTGGAATGGGAATCTTAGCATATTGTAATCTGCTGGCTGATGAGATTTATTGAAGCAGCTGCTATCCCCAAGCTTAGCTCAGTATAGTATCCACAAGTGAAATAAAAGCCCTTTAAGATCTGCCTACACAGAGTAAATTGAAATCAACTTTCTCCAAGTGCTGTCCATTGGTCTAGGTTCCTAGGCCTGACACTAACCTAATGTTCTCTTAATTTTTCTGTGGTTACCTGGGCTTGTGTGTATTGACAATCCATGCCACACAGTCTTCTAAAAGAAACATTTACACACCCACCTGTAATCCTGTTCCATATAGAGTCAGAGGACCAGCTCCTGAGTTGTTGCTGGAAACAGGGAGAGAAGCCCTTGTTAGGCTCCTGACACCTGCTAGAACAAAGCAAAAAGAAGAGGGAGGGGAAGTCAATAAATGGATTCTAGTGGTGTTATGGAAGGAAAGTCATGAATGCAGCAGAACTTGAACTCGGCCATGAAAAGGAAAGCATGGACATAGCTCACATATTGTAGACAAGTTATTCAATTTTTTTAAATTGGTATTTTAGCAGGTATATTAATGACACAGACACATCCTTCATGGACATAGGGGGTGCCCTATTTTGAAGCATGTCTTTTTAATGTACGGTAAAATGTAAATGACAAGAGGAACAAGCAGAGATGCTATGAGGTGATCTGTACATCCAAAGTGAATGAGGATGGTGGAGTCCCAGTAGATGGTGAGAAGGGCAGGAAGGCCAGGGAAGCTGAGCTAAGCTTTCAAGGTTAGGAGGAAAGTCAATACAACCAAGAGGAAGGAAGGAGGATGGAGTGATAAAGTTCTCACCAAAGCCAAGCAAGAAAGCAAAGGGCCTGTGTAACCTTCGAATCTCTTCCCAGGCTTGGATTTGAGTTGGAAGCCTGAGACTCTCCTATGTTACCCACTCAAATACCATATTTCAAGAACCATGGCTGCCCTGTTTGGGGCTCAGTAGGCAGAACAGCATTATTTTCTGTGAAGGGAGAGACACTGCGGGCTGCCTTGAAGTCAGGGGCAGCCCAGCCTCAGTTTATGGATTTAGTGTCAAAGGAGTGGTCTGACACATAGCAGCCAAAGGATTGCCTGGAAGCCTCTCTTCGTAACTTCCAAGTAGCAATTTATATATCACTTATCTCTGGTTCTCAGAAGCCAGTATGTTAATGAGCACAGAAGGTTAAGCCATGGTTTGACCCTTGGTTCTGCAGTGGGGGTAGAAAAGGAGGAAGGTAATGGGCTTTCTGTTACCCTTTGTTTATAGGAAGTGCTTTCCACTCACTGAGTTCATATTCTAGCAGTAACAGAGGCAAAGGGTGTGATTATTGGGATGGGGGTAAATGGGAGCACACTGTGGCTTTGGGCCTGTGGGGAGTTGGAGTACTTTTTAATTTTTTTTCTTTCAATTCCCCTATAAAAATATTTAGAGATTCAACGGTGCTGAGTCAGCATTTCTCAGCTCAAGCCCACACTTTGACTTCCTTGAATATATTCACCAGGGTGATTTTCCCTGCACTAGACCCAGCCATCCCCTCAGTTGCCCTTGCTGACACAGTGAGTCCAGTCCAGCTAACTGGACACAAACCAGATGGTGTCCAAACAAGTCACCTCTCTTTCATACAGTCTGTCCCAACCAACTGGAGTTGGGGAATGTGGGTTCCTGGAAGCTCACAGGGATTCCTCTAAGCCAATGTGACCAGTTTATTTAATTTTAGTTTAGTGAGCAGCTCGCTGATTCTCTGAAGTCAGTAGAATTAAGCAGGCTTTGAACTGAATGTCAGCAGACAGCCTAGAAATGGAGAGTTTACCTATGCCCCTCAATCTGGACCCTCGGGCTCAGGGCATAATAAGATGTTCTTCATGTCAAGTTGCCATTCCAAGAGAGAGAGGAATTTAACATCTGTTACTTAGTTTTAACTAAAACTTGGCTCTGGCTGGCATCAATTTTGGTCTTCTCATCAAGCTTACCAGCTTGAGGGAATTACAGCCTTTAATAGACACAGACTTCCCTCGAACTGCACACAACCATGCATCCCCCACACCTCGCCATTTCCATCCCCAGAGTCTCTTCCTGTGGTTTGGGCCAACTCATCATGTAACTCTATTTGATATTCCAGATTCTCTCTGAGAAACATGTGCCTGTATAAAACATAGCATGTTGAAGGTGACAGGATTTGGGAACCACCAGTCTGGGTTTCCTCTTCTGCTTTCCTTAGCAGGGCTACTGTTGCCTTCCAGGTTGCATCATGCTGCAGTGCCCTTTTGTTTTTGTTTTGCCTCATGCATGTAATAAGTAGCCATGAAGGTGCAATAAACAGGCCAAGTGTTGGGTGCTGACAGTAATTTCTTAATTTCCCCTTCAGTTTATTATTTTTCAAGGTGCTTCAACTACTGTGGTCACCATTGACTTTCTGTGCTGCTGAGTGAGTGGTGAGAGCCACTGAAGGCAGATGATGGGGATCTGAGCCAGTAAAAGGTCAAGAGTAGAGATGTGTCACAAGGGCTTGGACTACTAAGAAAAAAGCAACTTCTAGTATACTTCAGCCATGTAGAAACCAGGCCCGCTGACCAGTTAAGAGAGTCTCCATTCTCTGAAACAGGCCCTTAGGAATCAGACTGCAAAGTTAAGAAGAAATGTAGATCATGGACCAAAGTTGAGTGTCCCGCCATATGCAATGCTTCTTTATGTGCCTGCAGCTGACCAGCAACAGCTTACTGTAGCGTTCAGAGTGAGACTCCGAGCTTGGCTGCTCACAAGGCATGTGTCTCAGTCACTTAACTTCTCTGTGCCTCAGACTACAAAATAATGCCAATAAAAGTTCTTACCTCAGATGGCTATGAGCATTAATTGCTGGTTACATAGTTACAGAATACTATGGGACATATTGTATCTAAGTGGTATTTCAAATAAGTAAGCAACAACAAACAGTCAAAAAATTTTGCTCCCAAAGAGGAAAGTGTGGGTGAGGCCACAGGCGGTACTACCTGTACTGACCTAGAGGATTGCAACCAAACACAAGCAAACAGAAGCAGCTGGCAGGGCCACGCTCTAATTGGCAGTGTTTTATGATGTCAAACTTGTTCACATGCTTGGATAATTGAAGAAATACTAAACATTATCATTTGATTATTGGAAAATCTGGGGTGGGTATGGAGGCACAGTCCTAGGCTTCTCTCACTCTCTCTGAATCAGAAAACCAAGGTCCAAAGAGGAAAAGTGACTTGCCCAGAGTCACAGACAAAATGCTCAGGTTACCTGATCATCTGGATTATTCATTCTGCCACACTAAAGGAAAACTCCATTGCCAAGTTCAGAACTTGAGTTAGGGTGCCTATTGCCCCAGCTTTAGGCTTATTGAAAACCAAAGTTTCTGGCAGATTATAAGGCTCTTCTGCAAGTCAAGCTCAGGTGATGCTTAGAGGGCTGACGGTATCTCTCAGGAGGATGGGAGTTCTGATCTCTCACCCCACCCACAGCCTTGCTGCTGCTTGTGAGCCCCACTAGTCTCAAAGGATTCAAAGGCATTCTGAGTAGCTCCTGAAGGCCCAGAAACTTCACCAGTCCCTGCATCTGTGCTTCCAAGGCAGGTAAGAACAGAGAATCTGCTAGACCATTTCCTTTCCACACTTCTCTCCCCTGCCATGCCTGTTCAAAAAGTGATGGGGAAGGGGATGAGCAGGAAACAGTTATTCAAGCAGCCAATGAAGGACTCAAGTTCCATAATCCCTGTTGGATCCCAAAGAGATGGTAAAAATGACAGCTAAAGTGATTGTTATGAGATAATTATTCCTATGATCCCTGCTTTAAAGAAGAGGATGTTAAATGGCACAACTAGAAAGGGGAAGAAAATACAAATTCTCTGATAGTAGACCCAAATGAATGGAACCAAGACACTTGACCCCCTCTGCAGATATAGCAGCATTCTACAGACCATATCAAATCTACAGTGACAGGCTGAGAAGAGACCAGAGAAAACTACACCAGTGCAGACAGAGAGGTGCACAGCAAAAACAAAGCCCAGTTAGACTTTAAATGGAGAGGAAACACAGGGCCATGACTAACCTAAAAATGTCCAGGTAAGAAAGGAACTTTTAAAAAAGAGAAAGGGAATAAAGCAAACCCACGGGAATAAAGCAAACCCACAAGACAAATGTCCTTATCAGGCCAAACCCATGTCATGATGGAATCAGCCTTTATCTTCGTAAGTGATGGTTGACGGCAGCCGACTGTTTGCATAGTGTGTAGGTTGAAACATTTTATTGCTTTATGGTGGCAATAAAAGTACAATGATTAAAAACAGTAATGACATTTGCATCCCAGTGAAGGAGGCCAGAATGCTAGAGCCAGTGCTTTCTCTGAAACTAGACTTTTAATTAGAGAAGAGAAATCTGTTGCCCATATGTGTGCTGCAAAGACAACACAAGAATGGATAGAGGATGAAAATGACAAGATCTTGGAGACAGTGGAGGTGTTCAGGTGGGGATAGGAAGAAGAAATGGAGAGATAGGCATTCATATTCATAGCTCAGAACATGAGAGGTGAGTGTGCAGGGTAGGGTTTTTTTTTAAAGGAGACAGATGTGCAGTGTGATGGAAAAATGCCTCTGATGAAACATGCATGGGATAGATGATAGAAATCTTGATCATGGTAAAATGATGATACATTCAAAAGATATTACAGTAGACTGCTTCTTTCCCAGAAGAGGACAGTTTTTTTATGACAACTCTCTAGAACTTATGTATTTGAGGCAAAATAAGGATAAAAACCTTATCTGGAGAAGAAAAGGAGAAGCAAGAGAAATTAGGAATTAGCATTCAAAATTGGAGGGAATGGAACTCCAAGAGTTACTTTTTATTGAGAAAAGAACATTACACATGCAAACACTGGTAGTTAAGGTCTGTGAGGGATAGGCTGGGCATAATGGTGTATTCCCATTAACCCATCATCCCAGAGGCCATGGCAGGAGATTGTGAGCTTTGAGGCCAGCCTGGGCTGCACAGTGAAATTCTATCTCAAAAAGAGAAAAGGGAATGAAACAAAAAACAAAGCAAGAACTGAGCACTGCTGGCTTGTACCTGTAACCCTAGCTATTCGGGAGGCTGAGAGCTGAGGATCCAGTTTCAAAGCCAGCCAAGGCAAGGAGTCCTTGAGATTCTTGTCTCTAGTTAGCTATAAAAGAAAAAATGGAAATGGAGCTATGGCTTAAGTGGTAAGAGTACTAGCTGTACCACCGGACTCAAAAGCTCAGGGATAGTACCCAGTCCTTGAGTTCAAGCCCCAGGCCTGGCACAAAACCTTCTCATTTCATTGGATTGGGGATGTCACTCAGTGGTAGAACATTTGATTAGTATGGAAAACTACCCTGAGTTAAATCCCTACAACTACAAGGGAAAATGTGGAGGAAAGAAGGAAAGATGGAAGGAAGGAAGGAAGGAATCTATATAAAATATAGTCATTCAAATATGAGTTTGGACATAGAAGGAAGGAATGCTGAGATTTACAACATGCTGAAGGAACTTGTAAAAAGTGGAGGAAGATTCCACTGAGGAGGTGGAATTTTAGATGGATTTAGAAATGTAAGAATTCAAGCCGGGCATGGTGGCTCACACCTGTAATCCTAGCTACTCAGGAGGCTGGGATCTAAGGATCATGGTTCAAAGCCCTAAAGCACTAAAGTCCGTGAAATCCTTTTCTCCAATTAACCACTAGAGAACAAGAAGTGGTGCTTTGGCTCAAGGGGTAGGATGGTAGCCTTGAGTTGAAGAGCTCAGGGACAATGCCCAGGCCCAGAGTTCAAGTCCCACAACCTACAAAAAAAAAGGAAAGAAAGAAAGATAAAAATTCCTGTGAAGGCTAGGAGTTTGGCCTAGTGGTTAAAGTGCTTGCCTAGCATGCATGAAGACCCGGGTTCGATTCCTCGGTACCACATACATAGAAAATAAAGCCAGAAGTGGTGCTGAGGCTCAAGTGGTAAAGCTCTAGCCTTGAGAAAATCCAAGGACAGTGCTCAGGCCCTGAGTTCAAGCCCAGGACTGGCAAAAAAAAATTCCTGTGAATTAATGCACCTTCTATCTGGCAAATATCATGTAACCCTTCTATTAATTAAAATATATGAAAAAAAATTAAAAACAATTCCTGTGTGAAGAAAGAAATTCTAGGTTTCACATAGAGTCTTTGAATAAGACAAGAGCCCAGTACAAGAACCATAGTGTTTGTGTTTAGATGAAATCTTAGAATAGTTGGATATAAAGTGGTTTTGAAGTTAGAAAGGACTCAAATTCTGTGGCACTTAGGAGGCCATGCTAAGAAATCTTTTGTGTTTCTTTTATGCTTCCATATCATTGATACCCATAACACAAGTACCCAGCTTTCAAAAGTCACTTGTCCTATTGAGATATGACACTGGAACTGGGAAAGGATGGCTTTTAATAAGAAAAAATGGTAGGATCATAGTTGAGGGATAAATTAACTGGGAGAGAGGCCAAAGTCAGGGAAAGCAGTGGGGAAGTAATTATGTATGCACAAGTAGAATGAAGGAAAGCCTAAATACACCATGAATGTACACAGGGAGACATGAACGGGCCTCATTCAGTTTGCCTCCATCGAACATCTGTAATAGACCAACACTATCTCTGAATGCTGCAGAACAAAAATCCAAGATCTACAGCCCATTGCTCTTGGTATGAAGATACTGACAGAGGTGATGGAGAGGCTCTCTGAAGCACCATGACTAGAGTTTGTCTCTTTGTCACTTTAACCTTGTTTTCCTTTTAAGTCTTTCCCTCAGTCATAGTCACCTCAGGATTCTAGGAAGGACAGGATGAGTGAATAAACTTGTAACAAAAGTCAAAATTGTTGTCCTGAGACAACAATGCACACCCACACCATCACCTGCCTGTCCTGAGATAATTATCAGCCTGATCATATCTTTCACAAAGGTCATATAATTCCTCATACTCCTAGCCCTTGTCCCCAACTCCTTCCCTGCTTAAAATTTGTATCAGTGCTTCAGAATTTAATCTTGGCAGTCACAGAATGTCTTTGCCTTCCCTATATGATTGTGTTTGATTATGTCTCCTTTCTCTGCTGTTCCCAGTTTTTCATTTCTTTAGTTAGTGTATTGGAATAAGTGGCTAAACTTAGTCTATTTGGAATTCCTAGTGCCAAGGCTTTCCACTCTAAAACTCTGTTATTAAAGGAGCAAATAAAAGAAGAGAATATTGAATAGGGCATATAAAAGGCCAGAAGTGGAATATAGTTGCTATATTTGGAGACAAACACTCTAGTAGTAATTTCTCATGTGCTACTTTCTCTGATCCTTGAGACACAGGAAGTTAGAATGTTAGAGAGATGGAGGGACAGAGGCAAAAGATTAGAGAGACAGAGGACAAAAGTTCAATGAAGTTTATCACATCAAAGAGCTTCGGCTTTCTAAGGAAAAATAATGTCATTCATATTTGTGTTACAGAAAGATTAATTTATACTGGTTTAGTTTATAATGGTATGATTCACAAAGATGAGGGTAGGTTGAGAGTGGCATGGCTGGCCAGATATAAGAACCAAGGGACTGTATTCTTTGTCTCTGGAGGAAGAATTGCCTTGGAGTGATTTTTAGTAAAATGAAGGCTATACAATTCTAGCAGCCTTGGCTAAAAGTCTTAAATCAGGAGTCATCGTTCTATCTCTACGGATAAAGCCTAGGGCTCTAGGACATGGGCCTTATGTGAGAGTAGAGTCACAGACGTGAGCAGTGGTTACATTTCAGGGCTGAGCAGAAGACTCAGTTGTGAGGATTACTAAGAACTAGATGGCAGACTGTGAAGTAAAACAGGAGAAGGAGGTACCTAGAGAAAAGAAAGGTCAAAGAGAAAGAAGCAGTCAGCATTGCATGGGTTAGACAAGAAGCTAGAGACAAGCAATGAGGAAATCTGAGCGAAGACCTCTAACTTAGAGGACAGTGGATGTCTGCAGCTAAGAGGTGAAACATACTTATGTACTTTGAATATTGTCCGCAGAAGAAAACAAAAATGAGAAAGCTGTAGATTTGTGTCTCATGGTAGGACATTTACTTAGTAAGTATGAGGCTCTGATTTCAATTTCTAGCCAAACAAACAAACAAGAAAATGCAAAGGAAGACACATTTGATGGTATAGGAGATAAGACATTGTGGGACAGGTAGAAGACTGTTCATCGAAGCAAACCAATCAAACATCAAGCTTATCATCAAGATGTTCATATTCCCTGTCTTGAGAAAGTTCAGAATAGGCAGAATGTAGAGGAAGAGAGAATGGGGGTAAAAATACCCATCTGATTACAAGAGAATTGTTATCAATTATGACTAACATAATTGATGAGAATTTGGGAAGCCACTGTGAAAGGAAAGAATACAATATAACTAATGGGGAAAATATGGGCTAAGGCCACATTATGCTTGGAAGTTCTTTTGGAGGGTAGGAGGGGGGTCAGGGAGTTTGAACTTGGCCTGAGCCCTGTCCCTGAGCCCTTCAGCTCAAGGTTATAGCCCTACCCTCTAGCCAAGCCCCACTTCCTGTTTTCTAGAGGTTAATTGGAGATAAGAGTCTCGGGTTCTTTTGTGCCCAGGCTGGCTTTGAACCTTGATCCTCAGATCTCAGCCTCCTGAGTAGCTAGGATTACAGGCATGAGCTACCTCGCCTGGCTATAAACTTGCAAGTTCTTTAATGGGTATTTTAAAATATGTATAATGTTATTCCAGAGGGGGAAAATTAGAGTAAATGTAGGTTTTGCAATAAATAATGGCTGCCATCATCACAAAAAGAGATTAAAGGATGTTCCTTCAGAAGAAAGTACTCAAGACCATCTATGGAGAATTTTTTTAGCAGTAACAAAAACAACATAAATTAGATCAGATCTCTTCAACTTTCAGTTCACAGGAAATAAAGGGGCAGAGGAGCAACTTAAACAACAGTATGGAGATAAAATTAGCAAACTCTAATTAGTGGGAAATTGCAAAAAATAATAGCATGGTATAAAATGACTGCATATGTTTTTAGGTATCATTGTTAAAAGGATCGTTATCCTTTAGATATACATATGGAGCTACTTAGTGTTAGGACATCTCTTAGTCTGTGCTGCCATGATCAAGTCTCTAACACTAAGTAGCTTACCAAGATAAGAAACATAGTCTTCGAAATTCCAGAAGCTGAGATATTTAAGATCTCTTAGTCAGCAGGTTCTGCTTCCAAGATGTCACCTTGTCCTTATGTAATAGAAGAGATACAAAGGGACCATTTCCATCTAGTCCTTTTATGAAGCTAACAAATCCCTACAGGTTGCTTCCCTGCTGTACAAAACTATCAGCCTTTTGTTTGTGCTGTATGTCCTAACTTTCTCCCACTTCCAGTCTTCCAAACATGTCCTTACCTTAATGTTTAGGGCAATAGACTAAAATTACAGAAGGGTCTTTGTTTAAACTATTAGGCCTAAAATTGCCCTCTCTTAATAGTGTTGCCTTGGGCATTAAATCTAACATAAACTTTAGAGGTAAACAAGCATTCAAGAAGATAGACCCACATTACAACCATGAATGATTCATGATGAAAAGGCAAGTCCCCAAAAGTGACACAAGAAGCTTGTTATCAAGAATTTGAAACAGAAGCCAGCGAGAGTCTGGTACTGATTTTGTGGAAACTTAACAGAGCTTAAGAGCAAAGCTCTGGTGAGTAACAGAAAATTAAACATTCAAAGGAATGCTTAACAAAAGATAGAATTTGAGAGTTAGAAGGGCCTGCAGATCCTCTGGTCAGCCTCTTAGGTTTGCAACTAAAATGAAGAGAGCCTTGGAGTTTGACCTTAAAGAGTCCTAAATATTCAAGAAACTTTTTCCTACTCTCTTCTCCCAAGCCAGAAGATAGTGCTTTGTAAAAGAATAGAAAATTAACTTGTATGCAATGAATGCAATTAGCAAGCATGAGAGAAAAAAACACTACTGGAAGAAGTTAACAAGAATTGCAACACTATTATTTAAAACCTCATTACTTCCTCTCCCTTCTTTCCTTTCAGTTCCTTCTCCTTTCTCCATCTGAGCAAACTGCAGGATTTAGAGGCACGGAGCCAATAAGGGCCTCCCTAAGTCTGAGAGTATAAAAGAAAGAAAGACATTGGGCCAAACTTTAGCATATTCTAGAATAAAAACTTCAACTAAGTTAAACCACCAGGAAAAACTGTAGGAACAGGAAAGGTAGTTCACTGGAGTGCTTAATAGACACTAAAAAGAACTCTAGGGATGGGGCCAGGAGTCCAATTGGCCTAGTGGTAGAGTGCTTACCTAGCATGCACGAAGACCTGGGTTCGATTCCTCGGTACTACATACATACAAAAAAGCCGGAAGTGGCGCTGAGGCTCAAGTGGTTGAGTTCTAGCCTTGAGAAAGTCCAAGGACAGCGCTCAGGCCCTGAGCTCAAGCCCAGGACTGGCAAAAAAAACCTTACAAAAAACAGAAAAACAAAAACTCCAGGGAAGAAGAATTAAGGCAGAATGGTTCTTAGAATTTCTCACCCCAAAGAAAAGAAGAATTACTGATCTTGATGGTTACTTATTTTTTTGAATATTACCTCATAGGCTGTATGTATTGGACACAGTTTAGTGATTAATTCTTTGATGCATGATTATTATCTGAGGCCCTATTTTAGAGGGGAAGTTGGGACATTTATTCATACTTTCTTCTAGGTACTTTGCAGAGTTGCAATCAGTTTGGACTCATATCCTCTGAGTTAGAAGCTCTTAAAAACATGTCTATTTTTTATATAAATCAAAAATAAAGAAAGAACCAGAGAAAAGAAGTTTAAAAAATAAGCTAAATTATCAAGCCCTGAAAACTACTCACACTTTGAAGTTGTTTCAGAAATTAATTTAATTACAAGTAGTTTTCTAAGGAAATATTGCCTGAGGAGACACAAACAGGCCTATATTCTATATGCACCATCTATTCCTTGTTTCATGCAGAATTTGTTTCTATTCAGCTCTGTACGGCAGAATGCTCTTCTATTGTCATTCAAAGCCACTAGCCTTTTCAGAGTGCTGGAGTTCCAAAGGTTGCTCTATTTCTTTCACAACTAGTCAGTCGCAACTTCTCTGACTCTTTAAAATGTAGGATTGTTCTACTTCTCTGACTCTTTAAAATGTAGGATTGTTCTTTTGTTATGAGAGATTTCCTCTTCTCTATTAATGAGAGTCCAATAGACTGAAATTACTGAGTTGTGTTTAGAACTTTGTCAAGAATTCCTGACCCTCAGTTATGTGAACTGTGATGCACTGCCAAAGAAGTTTGGTTGCTTCCTTTGTTTTAAAATATTAAGTGGTTATTTTAAAAATGTAGATTTATATCAGCTTCTCACTCACACACACACAGCCTAGTTGAAAGCTGAAGATGGGGAATGGATTAGAAAAAACCTCCCTCTTGCTCCTTAGACCCGCTATTTTCTAACATCTGTTGCTATGATAATGCTGTGTGAAGATCATTCAAAGTCACTTAAGGAATTGTGGGCCAGGAATATAGCACCTTTTGAGAAGCCTTATTTTGGACTTTAGGTATTTGACCTTGGACCACCAATGGCTTACACCCAGTCCTAAAGATTTCATGGGTACCACAGGCAACTTCAAGACTTGAAGCAACCTTCACTAGGAGCTGTAGATCCACTCAAGGTAAGGTAGTGTAAAATGTATTTCTTGTACTTTCCCCATAGCCTTTCAACTTGTACACCAGATTTTCAGAATAGGTACTATATGGCTTTGCATAATCTCAAAGCTTTTATCTCAATTGGCCTATGGGCCACATAGAGGTTTTCCTACAGCTGAATAGCAATCTGTGGGTCATCTGATTAAAATTCAGGCATATATTTAATGTAACCCTTCAACACCATTAAACTGACACATACAGAGCTATGGAAAGAAAAAAAGAAGGATATGTATGCTGGGAAACAGAGAGAGTCTATCCATAATCTGGCTCTGCCTTCCTCTCAGATATGGAATCCTCAGAAAGTGGCTCCAAGCAAAAAATCTCCCTGCCATGGGGAACATGCGAAATTATAGTAATATACCTCACCTGCAATAGATATTCCCATCATCTATTTAGCAGTTGTTAAAACCATTGTGGAAAACAAGCCTTCCATGGTCTTAAAGCACAAATAGGCTTCTCGAGAACATATTTTTCTTTAAGCTCACTTCTGTTTTCCCTTTTCACTGGTCCAGCTTTCTACTCTTTTCCAGCATTTACTCCTTATTACAAAATTAGACACAGTTTTCACCAGCATTTTTCTAGCAATTGCTTCCTCCCTTGTATACAATTACAAACTGAGGCCTACCTCAAGTGACCTATCTGTTCCTGCTTCATTCTTGCATGGCTAGTCCAACAGCTAGCTCTAAGCTAGACCTTGAATACAGATAGCCAAGCTGAGAGGGAGAGCAAATACTAGCTTTCCTGTATTCTCCAAGGATGCTAGGGAGGAAAGGAAGATAATACAGGACACTAAGGTGGCAGTGAGGAGATCTGGAAACTATGGTGCTAAATCTGTCACAAGCTAGGAAACCTTATATCCCTTCTCCTCTACTCATTGGTAGATTAGTACTAAAGATGTCTGCTTTACTTAGCTCAGGGCCACTCCCACAAATCTCTTTTTTTTTTTTTTTTTGCCGGTCCTGGGCTTGAGCTCATGGCCTGAGCACTGTCCTTGGACTTTCTCAAGGCTAGAGCTCTACCACTTGAGCCTCAGCACCACTTCTGGCTTTTTTGTATGTATGTGGTACCAAGGAATCGAACCCGGGTCTTTGTGCATGCTAGGCAAGCACTTTAACCACTAGGCCAAACTCCCGGCCCCCTACAAATCTCTTATAAAGATTCCCTATAACAGTGATGCCCAATTGTGTGAGCCTAGCAACTTGGATTGTGGGAAATGATTTTTGATGATAGGTGGCCAAAGTTTGGCTCTACTTTTTATATTGTATTTAAAACTCATTACTTGCTTTTATGGGTAGCAGCAATGATGATAATATAACTAACATTCCAAACTCATGATCTCTGGGATACAATTACTCAGAAAGATGCTTAAATAAAAATCATAAAACAATAGCAATCATATGTGTGTATCTGTATGTGTATGTGTGTGTGTGTGTGACATACAATTGTGATAGAAAAGAAAAACAGCATCTTTGTAGCATATGGATCTCTACAAAGAGCTGTCTGAAACCTGTCTTAGTTGGTTCTTTTGTTTTTTAATCTACAGCAATGTTTCTAGGTTGTAAATACATAACAACAGACAAGACAAAATTCCCTTCTCTGTGGAACTCATATTCCAAGTAGAGAAGCGTATCAAATCCCATGAAATAGTTTAGATATGCAGATTTACTTTGTCAATGTCTGATCCTGTTAAAGTGAGATGACAGAGACAGAAATGAGGGACTCTTTTGAGAGTATCACAAATGTCTGTCAGACTAGACAGCCATACACTCATATGTGTAAATATAAATCGTATTTGTTTCTGTTGGGTTTGCCTCTAGGATAAATTTCCGCAGAGAGTTTCCTAAACTTTTGTACATTGGAAAGACTTATCCTAAATATATGCCTTTGGAAAGATGCACTCTCCAGAGATAATGTGAAATGTGAATTTAATAAGTATCATATTAGGTTCGTGTATTATAGTCTCCAAATATTCAAGTCAGCTTGAATTAATTTAACCATAAAATTATTTTTCTAAATCAAATACTTTTCTGAAATCCAAAAGCATAAAGTCTAATTTGTTTTTCTTCATTCCCGAATTTTCAATTTCTGTCCAAAAAATTAGCATGTTTCTCCAGATTCGTTTTCTCATTTTAAATCCCCAAAGTAATTATTTCTTCACTGGTTTCCATTGTATCCTGTCTACATTTATTGGATTCTTCCTATCAAGTTGTAAGTTGGCTATTTGACAATGTTTAGAAGGCCAACTACTCTAGTTGGGAAATTCTGCCTCAGTGAACTTATAAATAATACCTCTGTGGGATGACAGAGTTAAAACAAGTTTCTTAAACAGCATGTTTTTCAATCAGGGAGTCATTTGTTTGCATAGAATAGTGCCAGAATATGATATGGAGACTTATACATATCCTACACATACATATCAGTATGTATACAGCCAAAATGTAAAGTGAAAAATATATTAACTAGGCATACAAATAAGTCCATATTACTGTAGCTTTCAGACTCCTGCAAGTGACTGACTGAAGAGAAAGGCCACAATCTGTGTAAATGTGTCGTGTGCCTATCTAACTTCTTACATTGAGCAGTGATGGTATTATTGTTTTGCTCAAAATTGAGCAAAAATTTGAATGTACATTGACATATTCATTTTACCATTCAGATCACTGATTCTTACCAACATTTCTAGCAGGTTAGTAAGTTATATTTCAGTTTAGAGATTTGATTCACAAAAACAAACAAAAAAGCTTAAGGCCAGTGTCTGCAAATCCTAGCTACCGGGTATAAAATGCTAGGTTTGTAGCAATCAGACATGCTGTATGAATATGAAATCAGTCTCCCAGAACTTAGAAACACAATAGAATGCTGTCTCTTTTCAGCACATTCGCATTGGGAGGTCATACACTAATTCTAATTGTGTTGTTTTTCCTCTAAACATTTGGAACTCCTCTTCTGGAACTGTCTTCTGAGCCTGCAGAGTACAACCCTGCTCTGAGCCAAGTCTTCATCCTTTGGGGGGATGGGAGGTGGGCGCTAGTGAAAGGGAGTGAATTTAATGTTTTCTGGAAAGAGCTAAATGTCATCCAGAAGTCATGCTGGTAAATAATGTGAGGATAACCATTTGGGGTTAAAAAGCAAGGGGGGAAAAAGGCATTCTATTAAATGTGGAGCCTGGTTCTGTCATTTGTTCTGTGAATGGATTTCTAAGGCCAGTTTTCCAAGAGCTTTTCAAGCAGCCTTGGCTCATGGTAGATACTCTTTGAATAAATATATGCAATCTTCCAAAGGAGTGACTTTTGATATAGCACTTCAAACACTCATTTCTTCTATAAAATGTGGATTACTTGCTTCACAAACTAGCACAGTCCTATAGAGAAGAGCAATCACTTATCAAGTATCTGGAATTAAGACAAACACACTTGTTGGTTTCACTAAGGGGAAAGAAAAGGACTTTTCTGTGATCCTTGTTCTTAGACCTGGAAACTCATTTAGCCATTGTCCATGATCTACCACATATACATTAGTATAAGGCAACAGCAAACCCGAGACACTGATGTTTTCCAAGTAACAGCTGCCTTCCCCTCACCAGAAAGTTGAGGAACACTGAGACAACCATCAATCATCTGTTTATAAATATTTTTTATTATTACATATCTATTTAGTGATTTTTATAGATACTTATAAAATATGTCAATGTCAATTTCAGTAAAGTAGTTCACATTTCAATAAAGATACATTACTACAGACACATCTTCCTCTGTCACAGTCAGCTGTATTCCCTGACATTATATTCACATACAATGCCTATAGTTGCATGCTCTCAACATTCACTGTATCATTACTTCCTGCAGTACTTTAAACATATTGAAAAGGCTTGTTCACATCAATGCTCATCCTGAAAATGTGAGAACATTCACTCAGTGAAAGGCTAATTAAATATTTATTAAAGTTTATCGATTCTACTTGATCCTACTTGCAAACATTTGAATCTAGCATTCATTAAGAGTATTTCAGGGTAATGTCCTTTACTGAAAAGAACTTTAATATTGGAAATAAAACAGTGAAGAAAACGCCTTCTTGTTGGAGACTATAAAAACAAGACAATGTTCTCTTTCCAAAGTGTCGTTTCTGAAGACAATTTTACCTGGCATTTGAGTACATATAGTGCTAGAGCTAATACTTTTGCTTTTTTTTGTGTGTGTGTGTGTGTGATTCACTTTTTTTTATTGTAATTAGTAAAAGGGTTACATGATATTTGCCAGATAGAAGGTGCATTAATTCACATACATTGATACCCTTTCACATGTCTTGGTACCCGTTTCCCTCCCCCCCCCCCCAAACCCCCCCACCCGTCTTGGTTTTCCCCCCTTCCCTATCAAATTTCAAATATCCAAATACAAATAAATTCAATATATCAGATAACAAAGTGAGATACTATACCAATATGAGATAACCAAGGGACAGCAAAGGAGATGAGAGACAACATACTACATTAAGGACAACAATCATTCATTATATGGCTTTTGTTACACTATCCTGGAGGTCCTTTCAATTAGCTTCACATTATATGTCCTTATGTATCAAGATTTTGCTCTATTGCAAATCTCTGCTAGTAGAGCCCAAGGTTTCTACTGATTATGACGAATGAGGGAAACCATTGAGCCTAAGTTCCTTTGAGTCTGGCTTACTTCACTTAATATGATTTTTTCTAAGTCTTTCCATTTCCTAACAAATGGGGCGATGTCATTCTTTCTGACAGCAGCATAGAATTCCATTGTGTACAAATACCACAACTTGTTGATCCACTCATCAACTGAGGGACATCTAGGTTGGTTCCATATCTTTGCTATGGTAAATAGTGCTGCAATGAACATTGTTGTGCTAGTGGGTTTAGTATGTCCTTATTTCTGGGTGGTTGGGTAAATGCCAAGTAGTGGAATTGCTGGGTCATAGGGGAGTTCTATGTTTAGCCTTTTGAGGCATTGCCATACTGCTTTCCATAGAGGTTGAACGAGTTTGCACTCCCACCAACAGTGTAATAGTGATCCCTCCTGGCCACATCCCCTCCAGCATCTGTTGTCATTCATTTTCCTGATCCTGGCCATTCTAGCTGGAGTGAGGTGGAATCTTAGAGTTGTTTTGATTTGCATTTCTTTTATGACCAGAGATGTTGAGCATCTTCATGTGTCTATAGGCCATTTTTGTTTCTTCTTCAGAGAAGACTGTCTTTAAGTCTTTGGCCCATCTTTTAATGGGATGGATGTTACTTTGGAGATTAGTTTTGGAGTGATTCAATTTTTTGAGTTGTTGATATATTTTAGATATGAGGCCTTTGTCCGTTGTTTGGTTGGTGAAGATCTTCTCCCACTCTGTAGGCTTCCTGATTAGTTTACTAGCTATGTCCTTTGCCATACAAAAGCTCTGCAGTTTAATGCAGTCCCACTTATCCAGCCTTTCTCTGATTTGTTGTGATTCTTGGTCCTTATTAAGAAAGTTTCGACCTGTGCCAAGGAGGCCTAGTGTATCTCCTATTCCTTCCTGTAGAGTTTTCAGTGTGTCAGCTTTTACCTCCAGGTCTTTGATCCATTTGGAGTTAATTCTAGTGCAAGGTGACAAGGAAGGATCCAGCTTTAGTTTTCTGCAGGTGCTTAACCAGTTCTGCCAGCACAACTTGTTGAAGAGGCTGTCTTTCTTCCATTCTATTTTTTTGGCTCCCTTGTCAAAGATTAGGTGGCCATAGGTCTGTGGTTTAATATCCGGGTCCTCAGTTCTATTCCATTGGTCTTCAGGCCTGTTCCTGTGCCAGTACCAAGCTGTTTTGAGAATTATAGCTCTGTAATAGAGTCTAAAGTTTGGAATTGAAATTCCTCCAGCGCTGTTCTTTCTGCTAAGAAGTGTTTTTGCTATACAGGGTCTTTTATTATTCCAAAATACTTTGCTTTTATGCCCTATGAAATAGATTCCTGTTTTTAGGTTTTCATTTCTAGTGAGAGATTAAACTGGTCACCAATAGACAACAGAGCTTATCAGGAACTAATCTGATAGACAGGCAGCATATGGGACAGAGATTTTTTTTGCCAGTCCTGGGCCTTGAACTCGGGGCCTGAGCACTGTCTTTGAGCTTTCTCAAGGCTAGAGCTCTACCACTGGAGCTACAGCACCATTTCCAGCTTTTTCTATATATGTGGTACGGAGGAATCAAACCCAGGTCTTCATGCATGCTAGGCAAGCACTCTTACCAATAGGCCAAACTCCTGGTCCCAATGTTTGACTTTCTTTTGGTATTGAGTAGGGGGAAACAAAATGCACTATAATTATTTGCCTTTAGAGATGAGAAAATGCATTCTGGATTGCAGAGCAAGTACTGAAAAATTCTATATTTTTGCTCCGGAAAAAACAACACACAGATAGAAAAATAGCTGAAAGAGACAAGGAAAGTAGGCCAGAAGTGCAGAAATATATTTAGATGAGTAATAGTGCCACTTATACCAGATCATACTCAGAGTGGTGAAAGATTTTTGGCCCTTAAGCTTTAGGAAACCATCCCTTTTTGTGATGCCCATTCCCACTTAAACTCTCACTATATTTAACAATGTTGCTGGATCTAATGCTCTGATTCTGGCTAATACCTTAGCTTTGGTGAAGCTATGGTGGCCATTCCTTTTTTTTTTTTGTATTTTTTATTGTAAATAATACAAGGGTTACATTATATTTGCCAGATAGAAGATACATTACTTCACAGACATTGATACTCCTTCTCATGTTTTCGTCCCCGTTTCCCTCCCCCACCCTCATCTTGTTTTCCCCCCTTCCATATCCTATTTCAAATAAACCAATAAACCTATATACAATATACCGATAACAAGGTAAGATACTGTAACAATATGAGATAACCAAGAGACAACAAAAGAGATAAGAAATAACATAGCACATTAAGAACAACAACCACACATTATATGGCTCTTGTTTCCATATCCTGGAGGTCCTTTCATGTAGCTTCATCCTATATGGCCTTATGTATCTAGGTTTTGTCCTATTGTAAACCTCTGTTAGGAGAGTCCAAAGTTTATACTAATTATGACAAATGAAGGAAACCATTGAGCCTATGTTCCTTTGAGTCTGGCTTACTTCACTTAATGTGGCTTTTTCGAAGTCTTTCCATTTCCTTACAAATAGGGGGATGTTGTTCTTTCTGATAGCAGTATAGAATTCCATTGTGTATAAATACCACACCTTGTTGATCCACTCATCAACTGAGGGGCATCTGGGTTGGTTCCATATCTTTGCTATGATAAATAGTATTGCAGTGAACATTGTTGTGCTCGTGGATTTAGTCTGTCCTTGTTTCTGGATGATTGGGTAAATGCCAAGTAGTGGAATTGCTGGGTCTTAGGGGAGCTCTATGCTTAGTCTTTTGAGCAACTGCCATACTGCTTTCCATAGTGGTAGTGAACGAGTTTGCACTCCCACCAACAGTGTAGGAGTGATCACTCCTGGCCACATCCCCTCCAGCATCTGTTGTTATTAGTTTTCTTGATCCTGGCCATTCTAACTGGAGTGAGGTGGAATCTCAGAGTTGTTTTGATTTGCATTTCTTTTATGACCAGAGATGTTGAGCATCTTCATGTGTCTATAGGCCATTTTTATTTCTTCTTCAGAGAAGACTCACTTTAATTCTTTGGCCCATTTTTCAATGGGATGGTTGTTTCTTTGGAGATTAGTTTTGAAGTGAGTTAATTTTTTGAGCTCTTGATATATTTTAGATATGAGGCCTTTGTCTGTTGTATGGTTAGTGAGGTTGCCATTCTTATATGCTCACAATGATGTCTACTTTAATTCCTTCCCAGAAACAGCAGCATACCATCAACATGGTGGACCTCACACTGTCAACAGCTGGCCTCTGGATTGGTGTGGAAACAAAGGAATAATGGCAGTTTCCTGGGGTGGGGGGGGTGAATGCAGAGTTCTGGTTTTCAATTTCTTCTCCTTTTATACTGTGTAGAAATGGTAGTGTGGGAGGTCATGGCCACAGCCTGCTGACTTGGTATACTGTGCTGAGTTTAGTCAGAGTTCTGCAGAGAAACAGAAATGATACAGAAAGAAATATGTTACTGGCACAAAATGATGTGGACTGAGAAGTCCCACAATCTGCTGTCTGCAAACTGGAGATCCAGGGAAGCTAGAGGCAGCTGTGGAAGTCCCATGAAACAGATGTCAGGGTTCACAAAAGGAGAGCTCCCTGCAGCTCAGGCAGAAGAGAGCTTATCTAGAGAGCCAGACAACTGGCCTGCACCAGATGTAGGTGTACAGAGAAGGAGCTAATGGTGATGAGAGATTAGTTAGGAGAGAGTGAGAAGGAGGTGTAACTGCAGCAGATGGGAAGATGACCTCTGAGCCTGGGGAACCTCTCATTGTCTGAAGGTGGTGTGACCAGGGCATATGAGGAAGTGATCTTAGAGGATGAGGAAGTGGCCTCAGAGCCTGGGGGACCTCCCACTACCCCTAGATATGCCAGTCACCTGGCTTACTGGTGCTGAGTGGGGACTTCTAAGGAGGGCCACTTGCATGGAAATGAAGGGGGGAGGAGTCTCATAGAGAGAAAACAAGAAGAGGGGCCATTTACCCCAGACATACCTCAGAGTAGACTCTAGTTTTAGTTTGCAGAAATGAGAATGAGGAGTTCTGGGAACAGAAGACTGATACCTTAGATCATTCATTCAGGCAGAGAAAAAATGTAATCTTCTTATGCCTTTCTGTCCAAGTATTGGACAGTGTCCACTACACTGGCTACACAAATGCTTATCTCTTCCAGAAACACTGTTGCAGACTCATGCATGCATAATATTTAACAATCCATATATGCATCCATGACCCAGTCAAACCAACATATATGCCTTGATGAACAACCATCTGCTTTTGATTTCCTCCTCTTATAATTTTGGGCAAACAGCTGTATGAATTAAAAAATATACCTACTTTAAAAATCCAAAGTAGATAAACAGCTTTCTCTGCCTTCTGTATTACTTATTCCTCTCACGGCGTTCTATTAAGGCAGAAATAGCAGTCATTTCATAGATTTAAAAATGTCATACATAAAAATTCCATTTTATGGAAGAAGTATGAATTTGCAGGTTTCATCTTGAGTCCAAGGAGGCAATGAATAGTGGAGGATATGCTGGCCAAAGCATGAGCTGAATTGTGGCCTTATTCCTCTTGTTCTTATCCCTGGACTGTGAGCAGTCACATAATCTGTCTTGTCATCTGCCCTGCATTCATGTAATAAGATTCATCTCCCGGACTGTTAAGTGGAACACGCTGCAAAATCACACACAGTGGTTGCTGAATGCGGGTCAGCTCTGTTAATTGACTCATCAAAACTGGCAGATAATAGTCCACGATCACTTACAGATAGAGAAACTGATACTCAACTACTGAAGCAATTTTCTAGGGAAGACACCTTTCCTTTGACTGAATTTAATTCATAGACTAATTAATTTCTAAAGAAATAGGTAAGGGCGTGGGAGGAGGGAAATGGGGACAAAAACATGTTTGTGAAGTAATGCACCTTCTCTCTGGTGAATATAATGTAATCCTTCTATTAATTACAATAAAATGTATTTTAAAAAAAGAAATAATTATAGCTGGTACATGCCTCATGCCTACCATACTGGTTACTAGAAAGGTGAAGAATGGAAGGATCATGATTTGAAACCAGCCTGGGCAAAAAATTCAAGACACTATATCTCAACCCATGGAGGAAATAAAAAGCCAAAAAAACAAAAACCTGGATATGTGCCTGTAATCCTAGCTGGCCTGGATACAAGTTTTAGAGGCTCTATTTTTTAAATAAAGTTAAAATAAAAATGACTGTGGGTAGTGCATGGCTCAAGTGAAAGAGCATTTATCTACTGAAGAAGTATAGGCCCTCAGTTCAAACCTCAGTATTAACAATATAAAAGGAAGAGGATAGAGAAGAGAATGAGTAGGTAGCAGGAGGAAAGACGAAGAAGGAGGAGGAAAACAAGGAAGAGGAGGAGGAGGAGGAGGAGGAGGAGGAGGAGGAGGAGGAGGAGGAGGAGGAGGAGAAGGAAGAAAAGGTGAGAAAGAAAGGATGCAAGGAAACAAGGAAGGAAGGAAAGGATGGAGAGAGGAAGGAAAGAAGGAAAACAGAGAGAGGGAGAAAGAAAAAAGAAAAGGAAGGAAGGAAAGAAGGAAGGAAGGAAGGAAGGAAGGAAGGAAGAAGGAAGGAAGGAAGGGAAAGCAAGCAAGAGTTGAACTGAAAACCATTCCAGAACTTTAAGAGATTAGGAGTACTTTTCAGAATACCTGTTCTTTCTTTCTTTCTTTCTTTCTTTCTTTCTTTCTTTCTTTCTTTCTTCCTTTCTTTCTTTCTTTGGCTTTCTTAGTCTTCAGGTAGATGAACTGAGATATTCAAAACTCTGCTCTTAATTATATTAGTCCACAGAAGGACTTCTGTTTATGTTTTTACTTCATTCTCTATATAGTTCCCCTCTTCCTACATGCATAGCACTCAGTGCATTGTGTTTTATCTTTGTAGTTGATCTTCTCTTTATATGTACATTATATACACACCCGTATGCATATATACATACATATGTACTCTATACATATGTATGTATATACTTGTCTGAGCATATGTGCATGCATTCTTAATTCCACTTTTCTTGATATGTGTGCAGCTGTCTCAGGGCTTATGATTAGTGTAAGTACAGTTGAATGCAGGGTAAGCTGAGATATCAGAAGTCAAATGCATGTGATACACCTAAGCTATTGATCTTGGTAGCTTGGTCACAGAGTTCACTCCAGAGTGTGGGCTCTTTCTTTGGTAAGCTTTGCTTTGTCCTATTGCCAGCATCTTACCACATACTATTAGTCCAGGAAAAAAGCAAAATTCAAAATGATGTGCACACACACACATACACACACACATAAAGTGTGTGTCACTTTTTGTAAAGCCAAAAGTTCTAAGCTAAACCACTGTAAACTAGGGAACTATCTGTAAAATGTAATTTTATTTATGTGAATGTTATTCATTGAATGATTTCCATCTGTTCCATTTCATAGGGTTGAATGTTGTGTTCAATAAGCCATGCAGGGTGACAGGGAGAGGGCAGTATGAGTCATCAGGTCAGAGAGGTAACCATTCCTTAGATCCCGAGAGGCTAACACTTAGCTACACTGTACCACTGTGTAACACATGTAGCTACCCCTGGGAAATTTGAACCTCACATGATAACATGTCTTTCATCATTCATTCAATGAATAACCCTGAGTGGGTGGGTTATTCATTCACCTGGATAATATCTAGAGGCTTATCAAGATTTGAATCTCACCTTTTTACTTCTCTTCTTCCCCACCCCAACCCCACACCCCCAAGCTCAACACTACATTTGGAGATCTGTCCATACTGCTACTACATATGAATGAACAGCCATGATTGTTTCAAAGATAGCTGAAATTCTTTGGAACCCACTGATATTGAGTTACCCGTACTGTCCTCTGTTGAGAACTGGCTTGTTCTCGACTCACATACATCAAACATGGTTTCCCCTCAAGCTCTTGCTTTTCCCTCTACCTGAGACCTCTTTCCCCAAATATCTACCTCGCTTATTTTCTCAGGCTCTTCAAGTCTCTATTCATTTCCTCAAACATAAAAGAAGTAGCGTGATTTTGCATGTTTTCAAAACTGTGTCTTGCTGTACATTTTTCGTTTTTATATTTTTGAAATTCATCCCAGTTACTGTAGTTAGCCTGCTTTATTCATTTTCTTTTTGGTCAGACACAGGGCTAGACACTGTCCTAATCTCTTCTGCTAAAGGGTAGTGCTCTACCCCTTTGAGCCACAGCCTCGTTTCCACTTCTTTCTGGTGGTTAACTGGAGTGAGAGTCTGTTGGACTTTCTTGGCCCTGCTGGCTTTGACCTGTGATCCTCAGATCTCAGCCTGCTCAGTAGCAAGAATTACAGGTGTGAGTCATTAATTTTTCTTTTTGATCAGTCCTAGGAGCTTGAACTCAAAGCCTACACATTGTCCTTGGACACTTTTTGCTCAAGGCTAATACTCTGCCTCTTGATCCACAATGCCATTTCTGGCTTTTTCTGTGAATGTTGCAGTGAGAAATCAAACCCAGGGCTTCATTCGTGCCAGGCAAGCACTTTTCCACTAGGCCACACTCCTGGCCCTACTTTATTAATTTTTATCTATAACACTTATTCTATTCAACATATGCATCAACATTTATTCATCCCATCTCTTGTAGAAAGTTATTTACATTATTTCTGCCTTTGTCTTTCCCCATTGCTTCAGTAATTTTTCAGAGAGCTTCAAAGCCTTTTCACTGCTTCTCAAACAAGCAGCTGTGAGAAAGTATGAGACTTTTCTCTAGAGTACATGAAAATGTACTATTGCCGGTCAAAATGTTCATTGGCTTCCAGAGCTGATGCTGAGAGAGTTTTATGCAATTTTCCTTCTACTGCGTAGCACAGAAACCAGCAGAAGAGCTAAGAGACATTGACAGAATGAATGTAGTTGTGGCCCTGGTCTCCTGGAGGAGCATTGACTAAGAGAAGAGTCATTGCTAGAGAACTGCCTCCCCAGGCCCCTCTCTGGGAAGCATCTGCTGCCACAGTGGGAACTGTGAGAGGCTGGCACTGACAAGGAGCAGCTGCTGAACAGATCATTAGCCCCTAGAGCCTTAGCTCTTCCTCAGCTTTATGCGATGAGTCACTCTTTACCTCTAAGGAAGAACAGACAGAAGCAGTGTTAGCCAATGGCCTTCACTGATTCCAGTGGGAACCTTTGGTCCAGATAAATCCCACAGAAATTATGGAAAGAAAGCCATAACAGCTTCACCTCTTCTGGGTTAGAGCCCAGCTTTTAGACTCCTGGTAGAGAGAGTAGCTTCATTGGCATAGATGTCTATTTATTTTCTTGACTCCGGCCCATAGTTTGTATTCTCTCCCTCATTTCTTCTTCCTTATTTTCTTTTTGTTTATCTTTTTCACTTTCTTATTTTTACTTTTATGTTTGTTGGTTGTGGGGCTTGAACTCGTGGCCTGGGCACTGTCTCTAAGCTTTTTCACTCAAGATTAGCATTCTACCATTTCGAGGTCCATCTCCACCTCTCATTTTCTAGTGAACTCTCCTGCACTTTCTTGCCCAGGCTGACTTTGAATGATGATCCTCAGATCTCAGCCTCCTGAATAGCTGGGATTATAGGCATGAGCAACTGGTGCCTGTTTTTCGTTATTGCTTGTATATTATGTGAGATTTATCAATAGGGTTTCATGGTTCCTCTTGTCTCTGTGATGTTCCAGTTTTGAAATCAAAGGAAGACAGAAAATGTCTAATGTTTCTGAAGAAATCCATGCATGCTGACTTAGTTCCTGCCCTAGAACTTGGGTTTGTCTTGATTTCTCAAGCCCTATGTTTGGTGTGGACTTCTAAGGTGCATCACAGAGAAAAACTTACCTTTGTGAATGTTATTATAGACACTCTGAGTCTAAGAAGTTCTGAAAGTCCCAGGAAGATAGTACCATGGCCTGTCTTTTATCCTATAAAACAGATGTTGATTTAACATTTCTCATAATGCAACATCAAAATGCATATACACACATTTCCCTTCAAAAGAGAGGCCAAATTAATATTGATTAAAACATGAAACAAAACATTAAACATGAATAAAAATCCAGCAATTTGTCTTATAGACCTGGCTTTACCATTATCCTAGTTGATGACCTTGGGTTAATTTCTTAATATATCATGCTTTACTTACCCTGTTGAGAAAAGAGGACTAAAGTAATGAGAACTAAAATAATCCACTGACTCAAAATTTATTAAGCATTCA
The DNA here is from genome assembly GCF_031878675.1 of Megascapheus bottae. Classification (NCBI taxonomy): domain Eukaryota; kingdom Metazoa; phylum Chordata; class Mammalia; order Rodentia; family Geomyidae; genus Megascapheus; species Megascapheus bottae. Next base: position 63,386,947 of record NC_143512.1, read on the forward strand.
CTTAAGCAATGACTAGATAGATTCTAGTTCTAACATTTACTGGCATTGGGGAATCATATACTCTTTTTTCTGTCTGTAGTTATGAGTTAAAATCATATGAGATTCTTAGTGATATTTTTTGACCAATGGAAGGAATTTTATTTTATGCATGTATTTTCCAATCCAGAAGACAAGATAGATTCTATTTCTCTGATACTAAAAGTCATTTTCTCTCCAAATATGTAGACAAGGGACTTAGTGAATTATAAAGATCATGAAGAGATGTGAAAATTGATGCAAACTCAAAAGCATGCAAGCACATCATACTGTTTTTTTTTTTCTTTGCCCCTCCAGTGATACTCAGTGGGACCCTAAGGCTGACTGCTCATCCTCTGAGCAGACTTTATCTTTACCCAGCTGCTCCTTTCTCAGAAGTCTTGTGATTTCTTAGCCCCAAACTAATTCCTGAGCAAACTGGAAGATCTCTGTTGTCATAGCCACACAGTTACCACACCGTTGTGGGACAGGATATGCTCTGGGCTTGATGTGTCTTGCTGCGCCGCAGTTGTCTTCCTAGGCACATATATGCCTTTTGGGACACGATCTTGTTGTAATTAGGTTGGCTCTGTCAGGAACCATAGCCATCCAGTCTATGACTCCAGGAAGTCTGTCGGAAGCCCACCATTTCACTCCTATTATGAGGAGATTGGCTACTTCTGAGGTTAAATGACAGGCGTTGTTTCAATTAAATAGTTCCCTCTAAACAAGGACTACAATCGGCTCTGGTGCCTCCCAAAGGGCATTTTCCATGGAATAGGAAGGAACATTCTTTTAAAGAGGCAAGAGAAGACATTTGTTTCTTTTTAGCCATTGTAAGAATAACCTGTGAATACAGCTTCAATATTTATCTTGTAAAACATCAACTTTTGTTTGTTGCTTTCTTTTTCAAAGCTTGACACAAAACTATTGCTTATGGAATTCGTTTGCTCACCTACATCATTTATTTATTTATTTAGTTAGTTATTTGGTTATTTAGTTATTTTTGTGGGTCATGGGGCTTGAACTCAGCCTGGGCTCTGTCCCTGAGCTCTTTCAGCACAAGTCTACCACCCTACCCTGGAGCCAAACCCCATTTCTCAATTTCTTGTGGTTAATTGGAGATAAGAGTCTCAGATCCTCATGACATGAGAAAGGGTATCAATATTTGTGAAGTAATATACCTTTTATCTGGTGAATATAATGTAACCCTTCTCTTAATTATAATAAAAATATATGTGCCTAGGCTGGCTTTGAACCTTGATCCTCAGATCTCAGCTTTCTGAGTAACTAGGATTACAGGCATGAGCCACCATGCTCCACCATCTTTTATTTTTAAAGGAAAAAATCTGTTTTCTTCCCATCTTACTTTCTTCTCATAATTTCCCATTTTTCCAATCCAACCATTTCTTCTCTATTCTTTCATTTTTTTTTTAAATAAGAGTCTTATTATAAACCCAGGCTGCCTTGAGTTAAAGATCTTCCTGCCTCAGCATATTTGGGATTCTTCTTTTTTTTTTTTTTTTTTTTTTTGCCAGTCCTGGGCTTGAGCTCAGGGCCTGAGCACTGTCCTTGGACTTTCTCAAGGCTAGAGCTCTACCACTTGAGCCACAGCACCACTTCTGGCATTTTTTCTATGTATGTGCTACCGAGGAATCTAACCCGGGTCTTCATGCATGCTAGGCAAGCACTTTAACCACTAGGCCAAACTCCCAGCCCCTTGGGATTCTTCTTAAATGTCTATTTCTAGGAGAGAGGAGAGGACAAAAGTTAACTGACTATGTACTACCTACTAAGTTCCATCATACTTCACATTTGTTATATTGGGTTTTACAGCTGAAGAAAGGAAGCGTAGGTGAAATTCTGCATTTCCCGATTCATACAGGGGGAAGCTGGAATTGTTATAAACATCGGTTTGATTTCAAGTGCAGTATTCCTTTCACATACTCCTATAGTCTTGGGCTTCCATGTGCCATTTGACTAACCACTCAGGTTGTTCTAGAGTTCATTTCTGGTAGACTATTCCCACATCTGTCCCTTTCCACCATCTAAATCCTTATGGGTATAATGATATTTCTGCTTCTATAACTTGAGCTATTTCTGAGACCCAACAGAGATATCCTCTTTTTTTTTTTTTTGTCAATCCTGGGCTTGAGCTCAGGACCTGAGCACTGTCCTTGCACTTTCTCAAGGCTAGAGCTCTACCTCTTGAGCCTCTGCACCACTTCTGGCTTTATCCTATGTATGTGGTACTGGGGAATAGAATCCAGGTCTTCGTGTATGCTAGGAAGCACTCTACCACGAGACCAAACTCTCAGCCCGAGATTTCTTCTTATAGGTGGATGTTTTTACTTATATGAGCACTAACATCCAATAATCTCAAAGTGTAATTTCTTTTAGCCTTGGTGCTTCATTTTACAGATGAGGAAACTGAAGCAGACAGGGAAAGAAAATTGTGGAACATCACATGACTCATTTATAAATAACAGCCATATTTTTGCCTAGAACAGAAAGAGACAAAAAAAGTCAAATTATGAGAAGTGTTTTAGAAGATTTTTAAGATTTTTATATCCCAGTGCAAATCTTGATGGTCACCCACAAGTTCTATCTTCTTTGGGAAATCACTTAACCTCTCTGAGCCTCATTTTTTTTTAATTTACAAATTTACCCTTCAATCCTTCTCTTAGTGTGAAGAAAAGTAAAGTAATAAATATCTCTACATTTTTTAATATACATGGGTTAATAGTCTTTGAGTGAGAACTTTAATTACTATTGAGTAGAATGCATTTTAAAATCATATTTATATCTTTTTTTAAAAGTATCTAATGAAAGAGAGGGGTCTAGAAGAGAAAAAACTGGAGAAAACAAGGGAAGAGGAGACAATGTCCAAAAAGAAATGTACATATTACCTGACTTATGTAATTGCAACCCTTATGTATATCATTTTACATCAAAATATTCTTTAGGGCTGGGAGTTTGGCCTAGTAGTAGAATGCTTGCCTAGCATGCATGAAAACCAGGGTTCAATTCCTCTGTACTACATACATAGAAAAAAGCCAGAAGTGGTACTGTGGCTTAAGTGGTAGAGCTCTACACTTGAGAAAACCCAAGGACAGTGCTCAGGCCCTGAGCCTAAGCCAAGAACTGGCCCCCCAAACAAATTCTTTAGAAAAAAGATACATTTGATGACAATTGAAGCTCTCTAGAATGTCAAAGGTCTCAGTTCACTGGGAGTGGCTGGTCTTTCTGAGAAACTGAGGGAACCAGCCTGTGAACTGTGGCGTTCATGGAGTATAGACATGAAGACGCAGCACCCTCTAGAAAGAGGCTTCGCTAGTAGGTTACTGGCTGCTGTATTCAAGTTACTGGTGCAGGGGACGTGTGAATATGCTTCTGCACTGAAATTCAGATGTCTTTTAGTTGGAAATATTGCTGATAGAATTTCTAACTCAGGTTTCAAGGCATAGTCAAGGTAGTAACCAAACAGCACATAAAAGGAACTATATGTGGAGATGTTGACATGGATGTGAAATCAGGAAAGCTGAGTCACCAGGGGATTGATGACAGTGAGGAGCTATCGCCACTCCTAGGTTTAAAGAGGCAAGAAAATAAATTAGACCTACTAGAAACCAGCAAGAGGCATCATGAGAGAGAGGAACTTTCTGTAGGAGTTTGACCATCCATGAAAATACAGGGCCACCTTAGCTGAGAAGGGGATCAAAAATGTCTTAGACTCTCTCTCTCTCTCTCTCTCTCTCTCTCTCTCTCTCTCTCTCTCTCTCTCTCTCTCTCTCTCTCTCTCTCTCTCTCTCTCTCCTCTCTCCCTCCCTCCCTCCCTCCCTTTGCTCTTTCTCTCTCTCTCTGCTCTCTTCTCTCCTCTCTCTTTCTCTCTCTCTCCCCCTTTCCCCACCTGCCCCCAGTTTCTTACTAGTAACTGACATTGGCTAAACCCAACAAAAGTCCATTGAAGCAGTCTATTCCTTAGAGCTCAGGGCAGAGCAAAGAAAGGAAGAAACGAATTTGGAGGTGTAAGTGAAAAAGAATACTGCATAGCGAGTCCATGAGTGCAGAGAGAGGTTCAAAACAAGTTTGTGTTTTCTTTGTTTTGCCTCAGTTTGGCTTGTGTTGTCTTGGATATATGACTAATTCATGCTTACGGATGGAAAAAAAACGTATCTGCTGCATTCTCATGCTAGATCAGATAAGAAATAGCAATTACAAGGTTAGGCTGTATTCTCTCAAGCAGCTGAATTTTCTTATCTGGAAGAATATTTCACACTTCAAAGCCGTAGAAAATTTTCATGTTCTTATCCTCTTTATATGAGGATAAGAGCCCAATAATCAATACTCTTGCTCTTGACTCTACATACGCATAGAAGCGTCACTGATGAGAAAAAGGCATGTATGTATTAATATGTGTCATGTGTACACACCTTTACTGTTTGTAAAGCTGAAATTAGAAAGCAGGTCTAGTAGGAGGATCAAGTGTTTGCTGAAACTACAGAAGAATAAAACTTACCACAGAGATAGGCAAAGCAGGGAAATGGAGGTTCTGGTCATAGGGGCAGAGTCCTTGCTGCTAAACTCTTAAGAGGTAAAAATCCATGTTGTGTGCAAGTGGGAGAAGTGGGAGCTGAGTCCTCACCCGTAGCTCCTTTCCTCATCATGAACTCCACCTCTCCTAGTGGAATAACAGATCACTACAAAGATGGAGAAAGTCCTTGCCAGCTAGTTACAGATAAAGGAATGTCCGGAATATACAAAGAATTCAAACAAGGAATCATCCGAAGAAACGCAATCCAATTAATAAGTGGACTAAATGAATGCATCAGAAAATGGAATGCAAACAGCTGATAAATACATGAAGACATGTTCAACATCTATATCCATAAAAGAAATGCAAACCTGCATCATACTGAGATTCCATCACATCCTCATCAAGAAAACAAAGAATAACCCCTGGTGAGGCTGTGGGTGAGAAGGAACCTTCATGTAGTGCTGGGGAGAATTTATATTCTGCAAGCACTACGGAAATCAATATGGAGAGTCTTCAAAAATCTACAAATAGAACTACCTCTGTCCCCACCATACTACCCTTAGCAATATATATGAGAAATTGTTAAGTTGATATACAACATGTATATTTGCATAACCATGTTTATCACAGTTTTTGTTCACAATGTGAAACTATGAAACCAGCTGAGTGGCCCAACAGCTGATGAATATATACCATAAAATACTACTGAGACATAAAGAAAAATGAAAGTATGTCATTCATTTGCAGGAAAACGGACAGAACTGGAGATCATCATGTTGAGTGAGATAAAGCTCAAAGAGCCACATCGCACCTGTTCTTAGTTGTTTGTGGAGTATAAACCAATAATCATGATGAGGATGAGAATGAGAGAACATTAATGAGAGGAAGACTAGGAGGTGATCAGTGGAGTGAGTGAGGAGAAAAGGAAAGAATATCAAAGGTGATGAAATCAAAGGATGTTACAGGTAAACAAATACATGTACATATATGTATATGTATAGGTATGCATGTGTGTACACATACATATGAATACAGCTGATGAAACCCATCAAATGCTGTTTAGAAAAGGGAGGGAGTGAACTTGTTCAAAGTATATTATGGGCATGTATAGAAATATAATAGCCTCATATTGCAAATTTATGACAATTCAAAAATAAAATAATACAAAGAGTAGATTACCTGGCAACTACACTTAACAACATCTACAAATAGGCCCATGGGTCATCCATTCATTATTCCCTTTTTGGCTACAGCACCCATTGAGGTTCTACCAGAGAAGGATATACTTGTTATCTCAGACTCTTAAGGACTGTAACAGTGCCTTTTCCTGAGTTCCTGGACCACTTTTTAGACTGTGGATGCTGGTTTGTACAACTTTTTAAGGAAACCAATGACTCATATTTCTCCCTGTGTCTATTCTGTGCCCCAGCATCTTGGGGGAGCCAGCAGGCGGCCTAGTGACCAGCTCTGCTTCTGTCCTCCAGGTGGCAGGATCACTTTCTAGACTGTTTCAGACTGGGAACCTCAGGGCAAGCCAAAGATAACACAGTACAGGGACATGATGTACTTTTCTAGATTCCCAGGAAACCAAACCTTGATGAAGGTTGATAGTGTTGACATGTTGGTACACTGTGTGTAAATCAAATTTGGGAATGAAGGACACATATTGCACCATAGGACTTCTTTTGGTCAAGGGCTCTTCAAGCCTTATTTATTCAGTATTAGAAATTCTTAAGCAGCCTAACTCACCCAGGATAGAAAGTTGCTTCTCTCACCCCAGAGAGGAGCCCAGAGTCCCAAATACTTCCCTGCCCAGCCCTCTGAGTCTTCTCCAGGCTATCTGCCCTACAAACTCAACCTAAATATGATGCAATAGAATATGGCATAAGCTTCTGTCAGCCTGGGTGTCAGAAGATGGAGCCATGTCTGTAATTGCCTCCTTAATATCTTAACCCATCTCAAGCCTGCTGCTTCTACAGTGTCCCTGCTGCCTACAAAGCATTCCCACCTAGCCAGATGGGCATGCCAGAAACCAACGGGTCAGACCTGTCTTAACCCCCACTTCTAAGTCATTGCCAAGTCATTTGTTTTATCCTATAAATACTTTCAACTCCTTCCTCCCATCCCTTCCATCCTACTATGGTCTGAGCCACCATCTTCTTTTGTCTTAACTATTTCGTTTTCATGCTCACTCTGCCTCCAATTTAGCTCCACCATTGCAGCTAAAAGGATTTATTTCAGAATGCAAAGCTCTTTCTTACTCTTCTCTACATTAAGACCCTGCAATAGCTTTCTTTTGCTCCAATGAAAGAAATGAAAAGTCCAAGATGGCCTACTAGACTCTAACCCAGCCCTTCTCTCATGTCCAGTCTCTTATTGGGCTGTGCTTCCATAGAAGTCCCACTCCTTGGGTTTCAGTCTTCTACCCACGAAAGCATTAGTGCCTGTATAGACTTTCTTTGCCATACTCTTTCTTCCCCACTGTGCAGGTTGAAAGTACTACTTAGCTCACAGCTATCAAGCACATCCTCGGAAAACCCTTTTGGATTTACTGGACTGAACTAAATCTTCCTGCAGTGTCTTCATGCACCTGGGTCTGCTTACCCCAGAACATGTGTCATACGCATCATTTGACACTCCAGTGGATTATTTATCAACATCATTTTCTGTCAGGGGTCCTTCGTCCCCGGTCCCTCTTGACTAGTAGGAGGGATGGGGAAAAACATGCCCCGACCAGGACGAGCCGTGTGAGGAGAGGGCCCACTGTCCTCCCGCACTCAGCCTTCCTTCCCTGGAGCTCGAACAGAGACACCACGTAGCTTCATCAAGGCATGAAAATCTCTCTCCCTATTCCCCAAATCCCTCCTCCTTTTTTTGGTGCCCTAGCCTATCAGCACAAAGGTGGGCAAGACAAAGAGGTCCACGTGTTTACCCCTACTTCAGGTCTCAGCAGAAAGTTGTTAGACATGGCATTACTCGGCCCCCAACAATTTTCCCCTGTTCAAACGCCTTCTCTTGAACTCTGCTCACAGAGTTCATTTACATTGCATTGCATTTACAGGGCTTGGCTTAAAAATTAGTAGGTTGTCAGCAAATATTTCTAGAATGAATCGCAAGTTTTCCCTAAACATCCATGACAATAGGACATTTTTGTTGTGTTACTTCCATTCCAGGCTATTCTCTATTTCAACTAGAGTCCTCAGTCTATCTAGCTTCCATACTGTGGAAGTTCTGTCTTTCTACTCTGCTTTGCACTGTCCCTTTGGTGGGAGAGGACTTAATGTGAGGCCTGAAGACCCAAAGCACCCAACACAGCAGTTGGGTGCTCTACCAACCCCTACCACACAGTCATTTTAGTGACTCAACTACTTTAACTGCTATAGGAACAGAATAATTTCTAAAGGAAAGAAATTTCTTTCTCCCAATAATATGGATCTGACTTCTTTCGAGGACCTTTCTGCTCCATTCTACCATGATAGAAGGAAGAAGAGAAAAAGAGCATGTTCAAGAGTCTAGAGAGAGCAAAAGAGAGCCAGTTTTATAACAAAATCATCCTGATAACAACTAACCTATTTCTACAATAACTGCATAAACCCAGGGGGCTGGGAGTTTGGCCTAGTGGTAGAGTGCTTGGCTAGCATGCATGAAGACCTGGGTTCAGTTCCTTGGTACCACATACATAGAAAAGCTGGAAGTGGTACTGTGGCTCAAGTGGTAGAGCTCTAGCCTTGAGAAAGCCCAAAGCCAGTGCTCAGGCCCTGAGTTCAGTCCCCAGGAGTGGCAAAAGAAGAAGAAGCAGAAGAAGGAGGAGGGGGGGCGGAAATCCACTCAGGTCAACAGAACCCTCATGACCTACCTACCTTTCAGTAAGCCCTACCTCCCAGTCATTATTTCATTGGACATTAAGTTTCTAGTGTGACTCTTTTAGAGTCACAAGAACAGGTATATGGGATCTTCAATCTCAGAAATGATTGACCCAGAATTCTAATCAGGGACTATAGGCTATTATTAAAAAGTCACTATAAGATTCATTGAAGAATTGCTCTTGCCAAGCATGTTAAGCACTTCGCATGCTCAACTTCCTTTGCCTTTCAATTAGCTGAAGAGGAAATTATGTGTGTGACAGAATTTTGTACCTTAGAAAAATGACTTCATTCTCTTTGACTCAATTTTTTTCAGATTCATTTATTTTATCATTTAATCTGTTGCCAGATCAACTAATCATGAGATTCTAAGATGCATATCATATGCTTTGGGTCAATAGGAGAAGCAAGACTCACATTTAAGATTGTTTGGCTCCAGAGATTTCTGTTTCTTAGAGCAACAATAGTGAGGACGTTAAAAATAGAGTTCAGTGCTTAAAGACCTACTCACAGCAGGACTCATGATTAAGGAGACAGTTGTGTGATTTCATAGTAAAAATAATACTATGGGTTTGTTTTTAAAGAACCCTCACAACCCTAGTTTTATCCTAGGAGAATAGCTATCTTGAAGGGATAAAAAGACTAAAAATATTAAACAAATACTGCCCTTCTCCAAAGCTTTAAGAGCAATAATAAGGAAAGGAATTCTATATCAATATTGGAATTGTTAAATCAAACCTTCAAGATGGTGCTGGTGGGCGTTTTGTTTGAGACAGCATGCCACAGTGCAGTGTAAGCCTTAAGTAGTCCAGGCTGACCTTGAGCTCAAGCTCCTCCTTCCTCTACCTCTTAATTTCTGGGATTATAGACATGTACCACCACATCCAGCTGTGAGCAGATGTTAGCTTCTTTATGGGTATAAGAATCATATGATCAGGGTTGAGTTATGTATTCCTCACTTCCTTATGACCACAGACATTCCGAGTTGCAAAGTGAACTAACTTAAAAAAAAAACAGTCCTTTACTTCTTTGAAAATTATTCACTCTTTTCCGCCTGTTTTCTCCCGAGAAATATTTTTGAACAGTGTTTTTGCTACTCCCCTATTTTTAGCTTTCCAGTTTTGGCAGGTATGGGAAAGTTTATAAGTGGTTTGTTTTCTTTGCTATATCCAGTGTTGATTTAGCTCTCTTTTGCCACTGAAACAATTGGAAGCACTTTCAAGGAAGGCAAAGTCTGTGGAGGACTGATAACATTGTAAAATTCAGATATAGTCTGATGAATCAGGACTTCATTGAGGAGATTCAGGTCATTTACCAAAGATTTAGCTACACTATGGTTTGAATAAGTGTGTGTGTATGTGTGTGTGTGTGTGAGAGAGAGAGACAGAGAGAGATGGGGGGAGGGGGAGGATAAGTTTGTCCTTGACAGAGGCAGGAAAAGCAACTTCTGAGCACAATAATTCTGTGTTTGATTCCAATTTGACAGCTCCACAGGAAAGCAAGTGTACATCAGGCATTTTGCCTGTGAACCCTGGCCTTCCCCAGGAGTCTGGTCTACTACATGGGTCTTAACCAAGCCTTAACAACTGACTGGAAGCAAATGTTATTGGTTCTTTTGTTTTGGAGAGATATCTGAAATTTCTGGGGGTTGTTTCATAAAATGACTGAAGCTAAATAAATATAATTGAAAGCCACTAGAATTATAAGCATCTTTCCCTCTCATCTGGTATTTTTTTATAGATAGTATTTTTTCCCTAAAATTTTCCACCCCTTTCCTCCCTATAATTTGTGGGCCTTGAGAAAAGTCAGTTGGCTCTGTAAATGTAGAGGGTGGCTTGTTTGGTGTCATCTCAGCTTCTCTTATTTTCATGTTGCTGGTTCCTGTCTGCTATGGAGACAGGAGAATCTAGAGAACCAGAGTTCCTACTTCAGAAGTGTCAGAAAGACTTCAGTCTTCTTAGGTGCTCTGGATCCCACAGAGTAAACCTCTCTGGTGCTGGAAGCAGCTGCAGGGGCTACCTGCCAGTCACTGACCAGCTGCAATTCCACAGGGCAAGCAAGCATCACAGCTCCTAAGACACCTGGGAAAATAGAGGACCTTGAGTGGCTCCATCCATCCAGGAGGTTGCAGAAAAAGCAACTAGCCCCTAAAAGTATCTGAAAGGATGGCGCAGATTCCCCAATCATAGGGAAGGTATTTTCTCCAAGTCCATTGGGTCAGACAAGGTCAATTCTGGGAAATGAAGCTGCATATACCACTCACTGCCTCTTCTCTTCTACCCTGTCTTTAATTTGTTAATTAGTTCTTTCCTTTATCATTGATCCCTGGGATTTATTCCTCTTACATTTTTAAAAATTTAAACTTTATTTTTAAGGGCAGAGGCATGACTCAGGGGGCAAACCATGCCTTTCAAATGTGAAGCCCTAGGCCCAGAATTTGGCTTAGTGGTAGAGTGCTTGCCTAGCATGCACAAAGACCAGGGTTCAATTTCTCGGTACCACATATATAGAAAAAATCTGGAAGTGGTGCTCAGACTCAAGTGGTAGAGCACTATCCTTGAGAAAGTCCAAGGACAATGCTCAGGCCCTGAGCTCAAGCCCAGGACTGGCAAAAACAAAAACAAACAAATGTGAAGCCCTGAATTCAAACTCCAGGACTGCCAAAATAAAATAAAAATTTAAAACATTTTATTTAGTTTCATTAAGGTATAGTTGGAAATAAAAATTTGTATATATTTAAAGTTCTAAAGGCATGACTCACCTGGTCAAGAAAACATGTTTAGCAAACTGGAGGCCCTGGTACAAGCACCAAAAAAAAAATCCCTGTACATATTTACAGTATGCTGTATGATGGGATTTTGGGGAGGGAGCAGGTATGTATTGTAAAAGAATGACTAAACCAATCAAATCAACCTATCTATTAACCCTGGAATTTTTTTTTAATCAGTCCTGGGACTTGAACTCTGGGCCTGGGCGTTGTCCCTGAGCTCTTCAGCTCAAGAATACTGCCCTACCTCTTGAGCCACAGCACCACTTCAGCCACTTCTGATTTTCTGGTGATTAATTGGAGATAAGAGACTCCTGGACTTTTCTACTTTTTAGTGCCTGGGCTGGCTTTGAACCGCAATCCTCAGATCTCAGAAGCTAGAATTATAGGCGTGAGCCACAGTGCCCTGCTTTAACTGTCATTCTTACCAACTATCTGCCCAGCTGCCTGTTGTCTCATGTATTTATTTTTCCTTCCTTTTATTTTATTACAACACTTAGTTGATTGATATTGTATATTCCCCCTTTAAAGATGTAACAAGAACCCAGGCACCAGTGGTTCACACCTATAATCCTAGCTACTCAGGAGGTTGAGATCTGTGGATCAAGGTTTGAAGCCAGCTTGAGCAGGAAAGTCTCTGAGACTTTTATCTCAAATAAACTACTCAGAAAAATCCAGGAGCGCCATTGTTTTTTGTTTTTTTTTGGTCAGGCCTGGAGCTTGTACCCAAGGGCCTGGGCACTGACCTTGGGTCTCTCAAGGGTACTGCTCTACCACTGGAGCCACAGAGCCACTTGCACCTTTTTCTGTAGTACTGGGGAATCGAACCCAGAGCTTCATGCATGCTAGGCAAGCACTCCATCACTAGGTTATGCTCCTCACCCAAGAAGTGGCACTGTGGTTCAACAGGTTACTGGACTTACCAGGCCTGTACCTTGAACTCCTGAGGCTCTCAAGCTCCCTAAGGCTCCTGGGCCCGTACCAGCTCCCAGGCCATTACATGTGCCTTGAGTCTCCTGGCTCTTCTCAGGTCACCATGGTGTCACACTTCCCCTCTTCATTGGAGTTGGTCTGGTTTTTGGTATAGTTTTTCTCTTCTTTCTTGGCTTTACTACTATATTCTGCAACTTTTCTCTGTATCTCGAGATTGAACTCCCGTTTAACACCTGGATGGGGGAGGGGGGAGTGACAGGTACATTATGAAAATCTTATTATTTTTCTAATTATGAAAAATTTCAAATTTACACTGAAGCTCACATGGCAGCAACCGGATTCAACAGTTCTCAAGCATGCCAGTAATTCCACTTCTTCTTCACTCTTATTCCCAGACCTTAGTCATACCTTTCATACACACATTCTCATAAGCATCTCTAGATATCATCATGGGCAGCCACATGAAACGTATTTTCCCATTCTTAATCCTTGAACATTATCTCCCATGTACTAGTTTCTAAACGTTACCAATTGACCACAAAGGCTTTTCACCCTTGATTTGCTTGACAAGGATCCCATCAAGATCCTTTCAGCTCATTTCTTTCCCATGGCTTTTGTCTGTGTCTATCCATCCCTTTTATCTTCCCTGCCCCAAGCTTATTGAAGAAACTAGTCAATTGTTTGGAGGCTCATTTATTTTCTCACAGTTACATGTATTACTTGAGGAAAATCTCTTCCTCCAAAACTTTTTCTCAACCAGTAAAAGACATTAAATACCAAGCAAAAAGATGCATAGATGATGATGATTCCATGCCTCCCAAAATAATAAGAGATTATGTCCTTAGATTTTGAAATAGGTTAAGAACAGAGCTATAATATATTTCTCTTGTAGTGGTTTAGTTGCAACTGTTTTCTACTATTACACACTCAAGCTATAGAGCAAACTACTTTTCCGGACTCTGAGTTGATCCCAGAAAAGATATATGTTATCAAAGCCTGGGTGAGGTCTGGCCATAAAGAACTGGTCAGTCTGTTGTCTATTTGTCTCTTAGTTAAATCTTATATGCTATTGTCTGTATTTTCCTAGTCTGAAGGGTTTTTTTTTTGGGGGGGGGGTCAGTCATGGGGCTTGAACTCACCGTATCCCTTGAGCCACAGCACCACTTCCAGTTTTCTAGTGATTAATTGAAGATGAGTCTCTGGGTCTTTAGTGTCATGGCTGACTTGGTACCCAGATTCTCAGATATCTGCCTCCTGAGTAGCTAGGATTACAAGCATGAACTACCATGCCTGGCCTATTCTGAAGTGCTTAATCCTTAAGTAATTTGAAGGAGTTTCCATTCAGCAGATTGATTTATGATCAGTGTCCCTCTTTCCATCCATCTCTCCCATCTCTCCCAATCCCACCCATCCCCTGGAGTAACCAGTGAATTCTGCGACTGCATTTACTCACTTTTTCTCTCCGTTTGTCATTCTCCCCTCACTTTTATCCTCACTCTTTTCTAACAACAAATAGTTCTGGTAGTTAATTTGACAAAATATACGTTCATTGTTCAAAGGAGTTACACTATTGTAATCCTCCCCTGCATATATTATATTTTATAGTCACTTTGATTGTGAATATATGCATATGGACCTATTTATGCTTTCATATATGTTTATAATTTACATTACATCTAACTTCCATGTGCTCTTTTTGTGTCTTTGACCCTGACTTACTTCACTTAACATCATTTTTTTCCAGGTTTATTCATGTCCCTGCGATTGATGCAGTATTATTCTACCTGACATTCTAGAACCTTCATCTTTTCTATATATGGGTACATAGGTACATTTTAAAAGCTGCTTTTTTAAGTTATACCTGATATAAGAAATGGAGTTCACCATTCCATTAAAAGATGGGCCAAAGACTTAAAGAGAGTCTTCTCTGAAGAAGAAATAAGAATGGCCTATAGACGCATGAAGATGCTCAACATCTCTGGCCATAAAAGAAATGCAAATCAAAACAACTCTAAGATTCCACCTCACTCCAGTTAGAATGGCCAGGATCAAGAAAACGAATAACAACAGATGCTGGAGGGGATGTGGCCAGGAGAGATCACTACGACACTGTTGATGGGAGTGCAAACTCATTCAAACACTATGGAAAGCAGTATGGCAGTGCCTCAAAAGACTAAACATAGAGCTCCCCTATGACCTAGCAATTCCACTACTTGGCGTTTACCCACTCATCCAGAAACAAGGACATACTAAATCCACTAGTGCAACGATATTCATTGCAGCACTATTTACCATAGCAAAGATATGGAACCAACCCAGATGCTCCCCAGTTTCAACAAGATGTGGTATTTATACACAATGGAATTCTATACTGCCATCAGAAAGAACAGCATCCCCCCATTTGTAAGGAAATGGAAAGACTTAAAAAAATCATATTAAGTGAAGTAAGCCAGACTCAAAGGAACATAGGCTCAATGGTTTCCTTCATTTGTCATAATTAGTATAAACCTTGGGCTCTCCTAACAGAGATTTTCAATAGAACAAAACCTAGATACATAAGGCCATATAGTATGACACTAAATGAAAGGGCCTCCAGGATATGGAAACAAAAGCCATATACTGAATGATTGTTATCCTTAATGTACTATCTTATCTCTCATCTCTTTTGCTGTCCCTTGGATATCTCATATGGTTACAGTATTTTGCCTTGTTATCTGGTATACTGTGTATAGGTTTATTTGGTTATTTGAAATAGGATAGGGAAGCGGGGGGAACAAGAGGAAGGGTGGGAGTGGAGAGTGGGAAATGGGACATGAGAAAGGTGTCAATGTTTGTGAAGTAATGCACCTTCTGTCTGGTGACTATAATGTAACCCTTCTATTAATTACAATATATGAAAAATATATGAAAAAAATAAAATTCACATATCCTGTGAAGTCATCTTCCCAATTAACACAATGAGCATAGGACTCAATCCAAAAAGTTCTCTTGTGCCTGCTTGGAATTGCTTCTCTTACCCTGGTTCTCTACCCCCCGAGACAACCATGGATCTGCTTTCTGTCATG
The DNA here is from genome assembly GCF_031878675.1 of Megascapheus bottae. Taxonomy (NCBI): domain Eukaryota; kingdom Metazoa; phylum Chordata; class Mammalia; order Rodentia; family Geomyidae; genus Megascapheus; species Megascapheus bottae. Next base: position 63,402,127 of record NC_143512.1, read on the forward strand.
ATAGATTAGTTTACATTTTCCGTAAATTCATATAAATGGGCTCATACAGAACATATCTTGTCTGGCTTCATTAAGTATAATTATGTTGAGATTTGTCAATGTAGTACTGAGTATCTATAGTCTCTTCCTTTTTTAGTCTGAGTAGCAATCAGTTGCCTTCTATTCCTGAGTAGCTTTGGGGAAGTCTCTTATCTGCACCACTCTGGGTGCTTTTAATGTCTTTAAAAGTGCTGCTGAAACACTGGCCTGTCCAGTAGCCTGGGATCAATCACATTTGCCCATAAGCCTTCTTTCAAAGGAATACATCTTCTCAGTGTTTTTACAAATCTCTGAGCCACCCTCTCCCCAGTTCAAATACAGAGCTTAGACTTCATAGTCTTCTTCCAGTTTCCTGATGTATAAAAGTGTACTTGATGAGAGTAGTGATGGTAACTGGCAAGAATAAGGAAGGTTAGTGTCAGGAAAAGAATAATTTTGCATTAGAAACGCACAGTGACACTAATTCTCCCTTAGAAGCAACACCTAAATCCTTATACCCACTACTACTATGAATGCTCACTGGAACTGTAAAATAATTAAGAATCAATTATTTTGGGGCTGGGAGTTTGGCCTAGTGGTAGAGTGCTTGCCTAGCATGCACGAAGGCCTGGGTTCGATTCCTTGGTACCACATACATAAAAAAAAAAAAAGCTGGAAATAATGTTGTGGCTCAAGTGGTAGAGTTCTCGCCTCAAGAAAGCCCAAGAACCGCGCTCAGGCCCTGAGCTCAAGCCCCAGGACTGGCCAAAAAAAAAAAATGAATCTATTATTTTTAATTAGTTGTATACCAGTGTACCAATTCCTTTTTATTTCCTAAAGAGTAAACCAATTATACTCCTATTATGCCATGGTTGTTGTCGTGGTGGTGGTGGTTGTTGTTTATGACTCATTGTTGCTTAAGATGCATTAAGCAAAAGCTGACTATCTGGCAGACATCTGCAGATTACTTCTGAATAGGCAAACATGGTCTTGAGGAGGAAAAAGAGAGACACATGCCCTTGCATCTCGCTCCCAATGTACATTTCAGAATGAAACAGACAGACCATGCTGTCTCCCTGCTCACCTGATGGTGCCTTGCATCTTTCCACTAAGAAAGCTTGTTTTCCCAGTAGAGCCCTTCTGATTTGCTTGGCAGGTACTGGCCACAGCACTCAGCCTTCTTCCTTAAGAAGCCATAAGGACAGTGTGAGGAGGGCGTGGTGCAAGTCCGGGGTCACGATTGCCATTTTACCTCTTCCTAGAATAACACATTCTTTTCTGGTTGCCAATGCACTTTATTTTTATGTAGATTTGACCTTCGTTGCAACCTTGAGTAACTACAATAAAATGAATTCACTATAAGCTTCTTCAAAAAGCTTGGAAATTACATAAGCTCTAAGACAAAGGGAGGAAAATACACCAGGCCACATCTTTGAGTAAAGAATCCTGTAGCAGCTTAGGTTTAGTTAAAATATCAACTTTGTGCATATTAGATTCCATCCTGTGCTTGATTGTTTCTGCAGTGAGTGCCGCCTTTATCGATTGTTAGAGTGGAATGCTCAACCGTATTATATTACAATCTGTTGCTAAATGGCTTTTCAGAAATTTCCTGTAACTCAGAGGCAGAAATTATGCAGGAACTGACGGCCGAGACTAGACAGCTGAATTTCACCAGATTTCTTTCTTTCTTTCTTTTTGCATATGGAAAAGTGATAATGCACTGTGGGAGAGAGCTGAGTGCATTTCTTAGCAAAGAAGGTCAGCTTCAGCTTTTTATTATTCCCATCATCAGAAACTGTGCTGAGTTCTGTGTAAAATCAACCTAGCGGGGGTTGAAGCTTTGCAGAGCACAATAATCCAAGACGCCTTGGAAGCCAGAATTTCTCTGCTCATGTTGCTCCCCTAGATTTTTCTCTCCATCACCACACCCTTTCTCCCATGAAGTCCCTCACCCCTTTTCCTTTGTCTCCTTCTTTCTGAAAATGATCTATTTTACAATACTGAATGCCATCTGCAAAGAATTTTCTAATAGCTTTGTGTGTACTTTTTTATATAGAATTGGAAGACTAAATTAAGTGTACTTAATGCTAAATTAAGTGTCTTAAATGCTGCATGTGCTCCAAAGAGTAGGGTGTATTGGGATAGAGGAAGTGCCCTGAATGTGTCTATCCCTCACCTTATGGTGCATTCATCAATTCACATATATAACCTCCGCTTTATATAAATCTATAACAGGAACGCCAACTCAACTCAGCTTAAACAGTAACAGGAATTTTATTGGCTTAACACAAGTTCCAAATCAGTTGTAGCTGTAGTGGCACAAAGAATGCCAAAAAGGGTCTGGTTTCCTCTCTCTGCTTTATTTTCTATGGAACTGGCTCTATCCAGTGATTCCTGACAAGATGGCAGCTAACATTCCTGGGACCAACTATGTAACCCCATCACATCTGGGCTAGAGAGATTGTGGTTCCAAATTCACAGTAAAAGTCTAAAGTGTCATGCTGCTTAAGCTAGCTTATGCTGGTTTTCATCCCTAATGGTCCCAGAAGAAAGGCTTCTGGGTGTACGGATTGTAGGCAACTGGATTTCTTAGCTTCCCAAACCAAAATTTGGAAAGTCAACTTTGTGCGTGGGAGCTCAGGAGACAACCAACAATGCTTTAAAACATTAGTAAATGTTCAGATTGCTGAATATTGCATCCCATATAAAATGGATCCATTCACTGATGTTTTAGAGATTTTAGAGAAAATGAATCACTTGAGAAACAGGCATGATGATACATGCTTATAAACCCAGCTACTGAGATGAGAGCGGTAGGAGAATCATGGTTCAGGACCAACCTAGCATGAGACTTGTCCGAAGCACTGGGGTTGCTCAAGCAGTACAACTCCTGCCTAGTAAAGTTGAGGCCCTCAGTTCAATCCGTAGTAACACACACACACACACACACACACACACACACACACACAAAGAAGATGTGGTCCATGACTTGGTCACCACCAGGCCCACCCAGATTTTCTCAGGTCTGCAATGAGGGCCCATAACTAGAAGGATTCCCAAGGATAACACCCTTCCATTTACTGCCCATCACTACAACTTAGTTTTCAAAAAATGAAATTAAAAAGGAAAGAAAAAGTTGAGCAAATGTAGAAAGGAAAAGAGAAGAGAGAGGGCAGGAAAAAGAGAAAGAAGTGAAATTTTGGCCACTAGGCAAACATGGAAGTTCCTGTAGCCATCTGTCACTCAAACAGGGGAACAATTCCTAGATCAAGTTTAGTAATACAGTTCCAGATATATAAAATGAAGAGTCGCCATCATTTATTGGTTCTTTTTTACACTTGCTAGCTTATTTCCAGGTAAGTAGTATATAATTTTTTTATAAGGGAGGGTCCTATTTCCCTCAAAGATGCAGCCTATTTATTCTTGAACCAATTTTAAAACTCCGTAGAAGGTGAGTGTCGTGACTTGTGCCTGTTATTTCAGTCCTGGAGAGAATGAGACCAGCCTGGGTTACATAGGAAGGCTCTGTCTAAATATGAAAGAGAGGAAGGGAGAGTGAGAAAAAGAAGGAAGAGAAAGAAAAGGAGAAGGAGGAGAAAGAGAAAGAGGGAAAATGAAGAAAGGAAAGGGATTTTTATGTTTTCCAAATGAAGAATGAATTATGTTTTTCTGGTCATGGGGATTGAACTTGGGGCCTAGGTGCTGTCCCTGAGCTCTTCAGCTCAAGGCTAGTGCTCTATCACTTTGAGTCATGCCACAGCACCACTTCTGATTTGCTGGTTGTTAATTGGAGATAAACGTCTCATGGACTTTCCTGCTCCAGCTGCCTTTGAACCATGATTCTCAAACCTCAGCCTCCTGAGTAACTAGGATTACAGGCATGAGCCACCAGCACCCTCCTCTAAAAATATTTTTGAAATACCATACATATCTGTGATCATAAACATTTTCCACAAACAGGTATGAAGAAATATAGAATTATTATTATCCCATACAAAGTCAGAGTATTTAATTTAATGTTGATTTTAGAAGTACATTGGTGGTACTTCATTAGTTCTTAACAAACTGAATGAAACAGTCTAATGTGTTCAGGAAACAAGTGTTGTATTCAATTGAAGGCCTTACCCACTGGTACTGGCTCTGGATACTTTCTTGCTTGTTCTTTCTTTCTTTCTTTCTTTCTTTCTTTCTTTCTTTCTTTCTTTCTTTCTCTCTTTTGGGGGGGGGGGTCACCGGGCTTGAACTCAGCCTGGGCACTGTCCCTGAGCTCTTCAGCTCCTTTTGTGCCTGGGCTAGTTTTGAACCTTGATCCTCAAACTGGACTCTAATACCCAAAGAGAAAGTGCTATCTTCCTGAGCTAAGACAGACTGCTAAAATACACTGCCAGTTAATTGTTGTACAGCTACTTCTTTTTTTTCTTCTTGTTCTTCTTCCATTTTTTAAGAGTAGAAAAAAAATTGAAAGCTAAAACTAACTTGGGACAACTCATATAAGGAAGTAGGCAGCCTAGGATGTTACCTGCATTGCCCAATGGCGAAGAAAGTGGCACAATCTGACTTTCTCTTTCCCTTTCGTATTTAAAGAGGGAAACCTTCTTCTTAATCTAGTCATCTCACCAGGTTTCCCTATCAGACAGCCAATCTCTTCATTTTCATTTTTTCCTTTCCCTTTCCTGCTCTCGCTCTCCCACATCACAGAATTTCCTTCACTAAGGGCTTCCTGGCTACCCATGCAATGAACACACGTTTGTCCTTGCCCCTTTTTTTAACCTCTATATGGCCTTGAACACTCAAGTGTCTCCTTACTTTTTTGAGACAGCCTTTTTTTTTTTTTTTTTAGCCCACAAAACCACTCCCTCTCAGATTTCCTCTTAATTATTTGGCTCCTTTTTCTCAGCCTTCCTCTTGGCTCTGCTATCCAATCAAATGTGAGTGTTCCCTAGGGATCTATTCTGGTCTTTCTCCTTTGCTATTCCCAGAGTGACTTTTTTTTCCTAAGACAAATCTAATCATTTTACTCTCCTTAAAGATCCTTCAAAATCTATTAACTCCTTTCAGAATAGGCCTCAATTCTTGAGTAAGAATTCTTAAACCTATCTCCACTAGACTCATGTCAGACCCATGTCTTGCTCCTTTCCTCACAAACCCTTTATTGAACTCTGGCTATCATTAGCAATTGAATAAACAAGCTACATTCTGTACAGTTGACATGTGTTAGAAAACACCATTGCCTTTATTATACTTCCTTACTGATCTTACTCATGAAATTCCAAGATTTTTCTCCCAATGCTCAGTGCAAATTTCTATCACAGTCTTAGCAATTTGTTATATAACTGCTCACATGTTTCTGGTTTTCTTTGAGACATTCTTCATCCTGTGAGCTCTATTATCTTTGCCTAACATGGTTCCTACATGAATAATAAAGTTGTTTGTTGGATAAATGAATAAATTATTGGAAGATCTTATTCCTCTTGATTCCAGGATTATACATTCATACAAATTTCATGCTCAACTAAGTTCATATCACCTAGTCTTTTCCTATAAGACCTGAGGACATTGCTTCTAAACCAATAATATGTGCTTCCACAACATGAAAGATTTGTTTTCCATCTTAAAATAGTTGTGATGCCCCATGGTAGAAATGTATTTATTCTGGCCTTCATAGTAATCATGTAAATAAATTATACCTGTAGGCAATAATTCTGGAATAATAGAATAGCCATGATGGCAGAAATGAGGGATTGGGATATACATAAACCCCAAACCATACTCACAAAGTAGATGGAGCTACTGATGCTGCTGAATGTCTGCCAAACCTTCCAGGAACAAACTAATGAGTCTTCAATATGCCACTCTCTCTTTAGGAGACCAAGTGACTGTATGGTGTACAAAATCAAGTCCTCTGAATCTTTCACTCTTAGGAGAAAGAGCAGTCTATCTTGACAACGACTGACACAAATTCCAGGTTTGAGTTTGGCTTTCTTTTCTTCAGAATCTTGTCCAGGTATCTTTTAGCAGTCATCTGTTCAGATTTAGTAGTATATGGTTGGGTTCAGTAGCTGTAACCTGAAAAACACTTGGTAATCAGCATCTTGGATTCCTAAAGCTTGTGGATCAGCCCAGACCAACTAGCCACCTAGGCCAACGGAAGCGAGATTAATGGTGAGAGGTCAGGATGCATGGCAGGGCCCAGCAGCTCTGGAAGGCAGTTATGATTAGAGAATGTCACTGATGGCATCAGTGGCTCCGTGGGAAGCTAAAGCTAAATCTGCCCTAGCACACTCGCTCTCTCTCAGCAGGGCATAAGTCCACCATATTGTGAAGAGCAAGCAAGGCCTGACCACATGCCAAGAAGTGCTCATCAATGCTCATGGCCTTTCTAGCCTCCAGGCCCATGAGATAAATAAAGTGAAAAGAAATAATTGAGTTTCCACTGTTTTATTATAGCATCAGAAAAAAAATCAGGTGAAGGCAATTGTTAATACACAAGAAAACAACAATTGCAAGTTTTTTGAGGTAGGTAGAGAAGAAAAGATCTAAATATAAAAAGGCATTACAAACAATGCTATGGAGACTAAAATATCATTTACAAAGAGAACATAGGGCACAGGACAAATACACTCTGATGAAGACAAAAAAAAGAAGACTGCTGGTCCCAGGGAGCCTGACCACTGAGAGTGCTCCAGAGTAAATGAGCCACCTCTGGGAACATGGACTTGGACCACAGGAAGGTATTTATTTTCCTGGCTTCTCCTCTTTGTGTGCGATTGCACTGCACTGCACTGGGAGAGAAAGAGGGGGTACATCATTCTCCCTGCAGTTAACACCCAGACCAATTTTCACCCCAGCCACTGAGCTGTATGTAATCTTTTTAGTATGCTTTGCATATTTATAATCAAGATTTCAACTGCTCTGGTACAAACAAGATTGCAATTTGCCTGCCAAAGGCTTTTCTTTAAACATCAGTCTTTAGAGAGGAAACACGAGTGAATGACACTGAATGTCTTCTTAATAAACACCCCCTCCCTGCAGTGGACTCAGCTGGAGGGCAATTGCCAAGCTCAGTCCTAAGAAGAAATAAAATCTGTTTCCTTGCAATGCCCCACCCTCAGTTTTCCTCAGTTTGGGAAAGCAACCTCTGCGCCTTTGAAATGTGTTGCCTTGCGGGTGCCAGCCTGCTTGAGCTGCTCCTGCAGATGCCAATTTCAGCTGCCACATTTAATTTTAATGTCCTGAGGGCCTCTTATGTTTTTGTTCTTCTGATTCTCTTAAGTGAATAAAAATAACTAAGAAGCACAGAGCACAATACCATGGCTCCAGTGTTGTCTTTTGCTAATGCTCATGCCTACATGCTTATTAATTTGCATATTAATGAGACTTAATGTAATATCTACATATATGCATACAGTGTGCATTCAACATATCCAGCCACCTTCTTCCACTAGTATGCTATTCTACTCATAGTAGAATCACTATTCTTTCAAGTCTGGCTTAACATGATAACTTTCAGTTCTCCTCATTTGGCTGCAAATGGTGGGATTTCACTTTTCATTATGTTTAAATAATATTCCATTGCATACAATAGTCCCATACCATTTGTCTGTTCAAAGATAGGTAGCTGGTTGCATATCTTATGTGTTGTGATCAGCACGACAGTAAACATGGCCCGAGCCCATTTGTTTTAAAGAAAAGATGGAACCAAAAAGAAGAGACTTCATGTCTACTTTCCTAGGTCTCTGGAGACCAACTATGGCATCAACTTGGGTCAGAATTGGAGTTATCCCCAAACCAGGTCAGTATACAACAGTATGCTGAGAATAATTGAAAGAAAACTATTCAGTCAACAGAAACAGATTCCTTACTCAACACAGATACAAAGTCTGTGATCCCATACTGATGTGAATGAAAGTTTCACTAATAAGGACTATAATCTCATGTTCTCATTCCCGGTGGTAAACACATCTAGAGATTTAAATGGATGGGAAAATCTTGTGTTCCATGGCATCCTTCTTACAGCCAAAGAAATACTCCTTGAGGTAGGAGGAGCCTGGACACCCTTAAGTTACCCTAAGAACCTGGTGAGGTGCCCAGTGGCCCTCATTTGCTCTAGGACAAAGACTGCTAAGCCATGATCATGGTCATATAGATTCTATAATTCTTTCAGGATCTGTTTTTGGAGAAAGGCAGAGTCAAAGAGGACATTTCTCCTGCTATTCTTGCTCCTTTACTTAGCCAACCCTTAGATGCCAGCATTTCTCAAACCATACTTTAGCTGTGAATACTGAGATTTTCTTCCTGTGCTGACCACAGTAGTGCCGGTGGTCACACCACTTTCTGGCACAGCCAGGCAACAGGCCAGCCACCTCAGAGCTCAGAGAGGAGGGGAGAGGAAGAATGCCTTTCTTTCATGGCTCAGAAGGGATTGTGGATACTGACCGCCTGGACACTCAGGGTAGAATCAAGCTGAGCAAATTATAGGGAGTAATTTAAAGACAGGAGAGAGACGGGGGTGGGGGGGAGGTAGACCTCAATCTAGACCAATATTTTCAGAGACCTCCATTCTGTGAAGATGCTACACACAAAGCTGGCCTTTTTCTTGATGAACAAATTCATTTGTGTATGATGGAAAATTCTGGAGGGAGAGTGAGAGAGTTGGAGGGAGAGAGGAAGGAAAGGAGGGGGAGAGGGAGGGGGAAGAAGGGAAGGAGAACAGAGTGAGTATACCCTATAATTTCCGAGATTTAGAATTCTCCAGGGATTCTTCTATGATCGGTACCCAACATTTTAGTCCCCCACATCTTCCTTTTAAAGTGCTAGGATGACAGTCATGAAATTCTGCCATCTGAGAGACTCACAGTTGAGGGAAATAAACTCAATCTCAGCCCCTGGGTGGTATTTAATAAGCATGTGTCAAACATCATGCTGGAAATGCACAAGGATCTTCTGTTCTTTGGGGGAAGCTAAGATTGCCAGACAGTAGGAATAATGTCAAGCCCATATAGTAATAAGGGTGCTGGTCCAACATATAAGCAAGAAGAGAATATAAAGTTAGCAAGACAGAATTCTTAGGTAGGAAGAAGGAATTCTTCCCTTCTTGAGGGAATAGGAATATAGAATAAAGGACTATGGAAAACAAAGGGTGAGGTTGAAGACTTTAAGTAACTAGAATATATATATATATATATATATATATATATAAAATCACCTTATTGTCTTTGATTCTTTCTTCTCTCCCTTCCTGTTCCTGTTTATTTCACACACACACACACACACACACACACACACACACACACACACACACACAGAATCACAGCATCATTTTCCAATGTCTTTGTTTCATTGTTTTTCTTAGTGCATTCTCTCCCATCTTGTATAGCCCAGCCCAGCTGACATTCTTTCTCTCTGTCCCTGACTCTGTGTCTCTGTTTCTCTCTCTCTCTCGCTCTCTCATGTAGATTTTCTCAGCATCATCAGCTCACATTGATTTCCCTTCCTGGAACTCAGATCCACAAATAATCAATAGTACCACAACACACAGTTAAGCACTCAGCAGTTTCTATTGATTTACAGGCATGTTTGGTCCCTCTGGTTGAATGCTAAGGCCTTAGGAGAAGAAATTACAGTGAAGGCACTTCGCAAATGTGGATTTGGTGGATGAACATTCAAGGCCTGTTTCTCTGGGTATATTGTCTTCAGATGTTCTCATCTGGGTAGGCTCTGCATTTTGTTGCCCTTCTGTGTGCAATGGCCTGTCAGTAGTCTCTTTTTTCTCCATTTCAGAAGTTCCTTAGTTCCTTGCAAAATATGTGATAGAAAGAGTTGCATTGTTCTCAGAAGACCAAAAGAAAAAAGAGCCATTGGCCTGTTTTTTGTACTTTTTACATAAATATTTGTTTAAACTGTGATAAAAAAGCCAAACTCAGAAACGATATACTCTAGATAGAAAAGGAGAACAGGTCAAAGGGTGATATTTTCAGCTAATACACAATCAGCCAGTTGTCATGTCAAGGACAGCTGAGCTGAGTTAATCAGTACTAGGGAATTCTAGACCTTTGTTTTGATACACATCCCTCCTACTCTCTTTTTAATGTGTTGGATTTCTAAGATTTCTCTCCCAGCAGGCCACAGAGGAGGAAAAGAAAATAATGCACAAAGGCTGCCTTTTGTTACTGGTCAATCCTGCTGGTCACTTGGAGGAGAAAAGGCTGAAGGATGATGTTCCTAACACTGGTTTGGGGTTAGGATCAAGAGTTAGGGCTGGGAGTTTGGCCTAGTGGTAGAGTGCTTGCCTAGCATACATGAAGACCCAGATTCGATTCCTCAGAACCACATACATAGAAAAAAGTCAGAAGTGGTGCTGTGGCTCAAGTGGTAGAGCTCTAGCCTTGAGAAAGTCCAAGGACAGTGTTTAAGCCCTGAGTTCAAGTCCCAGGACTGGCAAAAAGAAAAAAAAAAGATAAAGAATTAACAGATACTTGTAGTCAGGTCCAAATTTGCAACATAGGCCAGGTCAACCTACAATATTGGAAATGAACCACAAATAGTTTTACCTTCTGATTTTGATTTTATTTTATGGTTAATTGCATATGCTGTTGTTTACTGAATAGCAGTACAGTGCAGGTGTTTTATGCGCAAGATTATTCTGCCCACATAACAATTCTTTCACAGGATAATAATCACTTCATTATACAGATGTGGAAATTGAGGCTCAGGGAAGTCCAGCAAAATGCATCTGATCAACACATATTGATTGTGGGTCTCTCACATGCTCAGACGTAGAGTTGCAAAGTGGAAGAACTAGAATTCAGGTGCAGGTGTGTCTGGATGCAAAACCAATGTTCTTTCCTAGAACTGCACAGCTTCCTGAAGGAGGGATGTGTCCAAAAGATGAAGAGCCACTTTCATTCCCATTGGAGAAAGAATCCTTTAAATTCTGAAAGCCCACCGAGGACAGAGTGAGGATTGTCAACTACAGATGACAGAGATGATATTGGATTATGTCTGCTTTGGAGAAAGAGAAGAGAAGAGAGAAGGGAGGGGAAGGGAGAGGAGGAAAAAGAAAGGGAGAGGAAGGGAGGAAAGGGCTTTCAATTAGCATTTTGTGATTGAAGAATAAGTTTGAGAGAATAGATTCGTATCTAGTTGATTGAGCTGAAGAAATCAGATGTGGTTTCATTAAAGGGACTTAATTTAACCCTAAGTATGATTTGAATATGGGTAGTTTCACCAAATGCCTGTTTCCCCAAAGTGCTGGTACTAGAAAATGATGTGGGTCCTTGGGAAAGGATTGTTGATTCCCATTTCTAAGTTCTCTCCCTCCCTCCCTCCCTCCCTCCCTCCCTCCCTCCCTCCCTCCCTCCCTCCCTCCCTCTCTCTCTCTCTCTCTCTCTCTCTCTCTCTCTCTCTCTCTCTCTCTCTCTCTCCCTCTCCCTCTCCCTCTCCCTCTCCCTCTCCCTCTCCCTCTCTTTCCTCTCTTTCCTCTCTCTCTCTCTCTTCCTCATTTTCACTCAAGTTTAGAAGCCATGTATTATTTCTCTGAAAATCCTATTTTTGTCGTTGGATTCTGCACAGCCTACTCACATGGCTCTGCAGACCCATGGATATTCACGTCTTTTGCTTAGATCCTATAGCTAAGTTAAAGGTAGACTCCTGCCGGCATCTGTGTTCAGATGGCTTATATTGGAAGGTAAATGAAGAAGGTGGCTACTCTGTGGTAGTTAAATCTAACCATTTATTACTGTTCACCAGTGGCCATTAATATGTCAGTGGCATCTCTGCATAAGCCCTACTGTCTAGAGCTGAAAAGAATACTGATTAGTTTGTACCTAAATCCAATTAACTTTGTCTCTTACCTAATTTTTTAATTCAATCCTGTTCATGTGGATTTTAATTGTGATTTATGATAACAGTATTACCTTACCTTCACATGTAACTAGGTAACTTCTCTTTGAGGTTAAAGTGCAGAAAATGCTGCCTTGCACATCATTTTTATTCTTTTCCATACCCTGTTGCGATACTTTTGTACTGTTCTTAATCCTTGACTCTCAATTATATTTAACTACCCTCAGTTCTCAGGCTGACAGAGTGCACTCTGAGTGTCTGACTTCAAAAGGCACATGTTTCCTGGAAAGCCTGTTCTTTATTAGCCAGGAAGGACAGGAAACATTTTTGTCAGTGCTCTGAAAAACCATTGACTCCTATGGCTAGGGAGAAAGAAAGAGTTTACATCAAATTATGTAACCCAAAAAAGTTCATAAGACGCTTCAGGCAGGCCAGGGGGCTAGCAGTGGGGAGCACATCAACCTACAAACAGCTTAGACATTTCTGGAGGGGTGAAAGGATGTTGTTAAGCACATTTGATTGATTTATTTTTCTCTCCTGGAATTTGTTATGGGCCCTGACATTTGTGTTAATAATGCACTGCTTCCAGAATCTAAAAAGATAAAATGCTAAGTAATTACTTGGAAACCAAAATAACGGAGCAGTGTGGGAATGTCATTCTTTAGCCAAAGCATCCAGTGTAGGTTCCGAAGACTCTAGTCAAAAGCAGACACAGTTGTAAGAGTCCTGTAATAGTCCAGTGACAAGAGGGAGGCCCTTACAGTTTGAGGAATTTGAGGCAGGCATGAGTGGTGTGATTAAGATCATATATTCTGAGTTCTACCTGGGTTAGGTTCAAACCTTAGTTATGGCTGCAATTGGCTGCATGTGGTTTAACTTAATAGGAATCTTCTTTTCCCTCTTTCCCTCCCTTCCTCTACTCTTTCCTTCCCCTCTCCCCTCCTCCTGTTTTCATACAGCAAAGGACTCAAGGATGATAAGCAGTCTGTTATATATATTTATTGCTATGCGGGGAGTGATGCTCCTTAATCTTACCTGTATATCTGTTCTACTGCTGAGTATTGCATCTGACTCCAAGCAAAGGGGGAAATGGAGAGCAAAAGAACTTGCCAATGGCATCTGGCTTTATCTGTGTAAACCTACCCAAAAAGGTGGGCTTATGGTTCATTTGCCAGAACTGGGTCATATACTACTCTATTAGAATCTAGGAAATGACTGTCTTCACCTGGAAATAAACCTGTGTTGGACAAAATCATAGTACTACTGAAAAGAAGAAAGACAATATTGCTATTGGATCAAAAATTAGTGGCATCTTCAGAGGATGATATTAAGATTTCCATTTGGAGATGAGGAAACTAAGGCTGAGAAGTTAGCATGATTAAAAATGAATATAGAGCAGAGCAATGGTGGCTCCTGCCGAGAATCCTAGCTACTCAAGAGACTGATATCTAAGAATCATGGCTTGAAGTCAGTCTGGGCAGAAAAGCCTGTGAGGTTCTTCTCTCTCATTAAGCACTTAAAAAACAGAAGTGGAGCTGTGACTCAAGTGGTAGAGTGTTATCCTTGGGCAAAAAAGCTCAGGGACAGTGCCCAGGTTCTGAGTTCAAGCCCCAGGAGCCCCTCACCTGCACACAACAATCTAATACAGATGATATTTGAACCCAGTTGCCTGGCTCAGGATCTGTGCACTGCCCCCTGCAGCAAGAGTTAGCTGTACCAAGTGCTATGGGGCTATGGAATTAACCTTAGTAATAACCATCAACAGAAGTATCTTTAGAAGGATATTTTGGCCCCTTCTTTTGCAAAATCAATAAAAAAATAAGCATTCTTCGCTTATTGATTTATTCGCTGTAGGTAGGTCAGCAAACTGCATGGGTTCTATGTATCCTAACAAATGGATCTCAGTTTTCTACAATAAGTGGACTTACATATTGTGCCACTAGCTCAAGAAATACAGGGTTTTCTTTATGTTTAGAATTAGGTACAAGATTCCTTCCACTGCATCTTATTCACAGAGTAAGAAAAGGCCATAACAGAGGCTGACAAAGCTGTGCCAATAACCTAAACTCCACATTTTAGGTTCAAGCGTTTGTGTTCACTAAGCATGTGATGCATGCTGTTCCACTACTGATGAGGACTGTTCCATAACATGGAGCGATGTAACTGCAGACGTCCTAGCTGCAAATTATCTTACGTATTTGGTAGGATGAGTGAAAGATGCCAGTTTTCTGTTTCTTCTCTTCTTAGAACAGATACCAGGACCAAGATCTGACAAACTCTCCAGCAGTGAAAGCTGCATTTTTAGATCAAAGTAGACATCAAACCTGTTCCTCCAGTTTCCAAGGCCACTGAGTTGGCACAGGGCTACTGTGGGCTCAACTACAGTTCTTTGCCTTGATCAAAAACCATGTGTCTTTGGTGGCAATCAATTATGCCTAATCCATCTGTGCTTTAGAAATCACGCATCAGTTGTGGTCTCTGGGGGTCCAAGGATGCCAAGGACATAATGGAGGCTCTGGGTGTCTAGACACTTAAAACATATGATAACCACCTGTAGGTATATGTCAGTGCTCAAAAGAAAATAATTCCTTTTTTAAAATTAAGGGGTTTGTAAGGCTGATGCTCAAATAACTCTGAAGACAGTTGACAAAAAAAATCCCCCTCAAAAAACCTACTAGATTTTTTTCTTTTTATTCAGTTTATGTTGTTCTCCTTAGTCCTTAAATCAGTCAGATAAGTGGCACGTCTCCCCTAGCTTAGTGTTTGCAAAGTAACAAAATTAAAGTCACATTTAATTGAGTTTACTCTTGAATTTCCAGGTTTCCTTTCATCTTTTGGGCAGACTATGTGGAAGTAGAGTACAGTTTGAAGTAGAGATTTTTTTTTCTTTTTTTCTGTCCCTGGTTTTCTTTGTTTGGATCTTTTTGGCAAGGAGCGCTTGTATTTGTTTGCATGTTTATGAGAGCACTTTATTCACCCTGAATGAACTTGACCTTTCACTTTTAATATAAATAAATTGCAAATAAAAGCAATTGTCATTTAACCCTATGGCAACCAAAATAGCTAGATATAAGAACAAGGTCTGGAAGCATCCCAATGTGTCTGCTTTTGCTGGCATGACAACCTCCTAGTACTAGAACAGAGCTAAGGAAATGGTAAAGAACAATGGTGCTTTTAATTTCCTATTCACTGCCTCAGTTTTGGCTCAGAGTAGCAGTAACCAAACCTTTTTGATATGTTGACTTTGGTGAAAGAACTTAATGCTAAAACATTCCGTGGTTTTCATTTTGATCAGTAGGCAATTGTTAGTATCTTGGGCAATGACTTTCAATCTCTTCTCTCCTTCCCCTTTCCTCTTTCAGCATACATGACCAGATTACCTGCCTTTCTTTGTGTAAAAAGCCTAACCTTGCTCAGACTTTTGCTCCTCTAGGAAATGCTGATACTATTTATAATGTGAACTTTGCACAATGAAAGTATTTCGTACCATGTGTGAAATATGGTATTTCCTGGTAAATGTGGATAATTGGCCAATTCATTTCCTCTTCTTCCCCAAGGCTGACTTCCTGGGCCTAGTGGTTCCTGGAGGCAGAGCTTCATACTTCAAAGAGATTTGAAGGTTTCTTGTTTTGGTGTCATTGGCTGAAGTTCTTAATACATTTTTAGTGTAGGGGCTCACATTTTCATTTTTCAGTCTGCTGCCAGTTTCTGTGGTTACTCTGTGATGACTTTGCTTATCCCTTTGTTACTCTTTCTTCTCTTTTCAAACTTTGGGGTCAATTGGATGTTCTCTTCATTGTTCATCCATTCTTTCATCCATCCATCCATCCATCCATCCATCCATCCATCCATCCATCCATCGTTCTATCCATTCATCTGTCCATCCATCCATGCATCCATCCATCCATTCATCCATCCATCCATCCATCCATCCATCCATCCATCCATCCATGGCCCACATGGTGTTCTGGTTGTTGTAGGGTTCCCCATTTTTCTAGCCTTTGATCTAAATTTAATGTACTTCCTGTACAGGGTTGTTCTCATGTTTCTGGTGAAAGAGCTCATGAGTTAGATAAAAAGTAGCTTTGAATAACTGAGGCTTCTTTTTCCTAGTGGTACCAGGGTTTGAACCTCAGGTTCAAGAGATGCATTTCTACCATTGAACTACACCTCTAACCCTTTTTTAAACTGGCTACTTTTTAGATACAGTCTCTCTTCCTGTCTAATTAGACATCTTGGCCACAATCACCTATAAGGCTTTATGTCATAGCTAGAATAGTTGGCATGCTATTTTCTTTGTTTTTATTGTTATTATAAAAGTGTTGTGCCAGGCACTAGTGGCTTATGCCTGTAATCCTACTTACTCAGGAGGCTGAGATCTGAGGGTCACAGTTCAAAGCCAGCCACAGGCACAAAAGACCATGAGACTCTTATCTCCAATTAATCACCAGAAAACTGGAAGTGTCACCGTGGCTCAGTGGTCGAAGGCTAATCTTGAGCTGAAGAACTCAGGGACAGAACCCAGACCCAGAGTTCAAGCCCCACAACTGACAAAAAAATAATAGAAGTGTTGTAACAGAGGGGTTACAGTTATGTAACTCAGGTAATGAGTAACAGTTCTTTTGAACAATGTCACCCTTTCCCTCACAGTTTTCCCCTCCTGTCCCTACTCACAAGTTGTATAGTTTATTTTCAATATAGTGTCTAGTGTGTATACTGCTGCATTTGTTCACCCTTTGTCCCTCTATATTTGTGTCTCCACCTTGCCCTCCCAAAGACAGAACAAGTAAACAAACAAGAAAGGTGATCAGAAAACAAAAATAACAACAAAGGAAAAATACCTTGCTTCCATTCCTTGGAGTTCCTTTTGATAAATATTACTTTGTATGATTAGAGGCACATAGGCATTGCGCCTTTGTGTTCCTTTACTAAAAGTACCCTCGTTTTGGTCTCACTGTGTGTAAAAGTCTACAGCCCCAAACTATGTATCATAAGCATGCCACTTTGATGTGTCCAGCTCTCTTTGAGAAGAGGTCTTGCAAATTTTTCTGTCTGGGATAGTTTTGAACTACAGTTCTCCTAATCACAGAGTCCCAAGCTAGGATTAAAGGCATGATTCACCACACTTAGCCAAAGCTTTTCTTAAAAAGTATTTAAACTGCCAGACACTGGTGGCTTATTGCTGTAATCTTAGCTACTCTGGAGGCTGAGATCTGAGGATCATTCTTTAAGACCAGCAGGAAAGTCCAATGAACTACCAAAAGCCAGAATACTGGCTCATGTGGTAGAGCGCTAGCCTTGAGGAAGAAAAAAAGCAAGATAGCTTTCAGATCCTAGTTCAAGCCCCAGGATTGGCACACACAACCATACACACACACACACACACACACACACACACACACACACACATATATGACTGGTTACTTATCCCATACCAGAGGAAGAAGAGGAAGAAGAAGAAGAAGAAGAAGAAGAAGAAGAAGAAGAAGAAGAAGAAGAAGAGGAGGAGGAGGAGGAGGAGGAGGAGGAGGAGGAGGAGGAGGAGGAGGAGGAGGAGGAGGAGGAGGAAGAGGAAGAGGAAAAAGGAGAAGGAGAAGGAGAGGAAGAGTAAGAAGAAATAATAATAATAATAATAAGGAGAAGGAGAGGAAGAGTAAGAAGAAATAATAATAATAATAATAATAATAAGAAGAAGAAGAAGAAGAAGAAGAAGAAGAAGAAGAAGAAGAAGAAGAAGAAGAAGAGGAGGAGGAAGAGGAGTAGGAGGAGGGGGGGAGGAGGAGGAGGAGGAGGAGGAGGAGAAGAAGAAGAAGAAGAAGAAGAAGAAGAAGAAGAAGAAGAAGAAGAAGAAGAAGAAGAAGAAATAATAATAATAATAATAATAATAATAATGAGGAGGAGGAGGAGGAGGAGAAGAAGCAGCAGCAGCAGCAGCCTATAAACTCCTGGAAACCAGGCCATTGCTGGCTTTTGCTTTACCTTTTACTCTCTTTTCCCAAACAGGAACAAAATCAGATTTTGTGAGACCTGAGCATAGTTAATTTGGGGGCCCTCTTTAGAGAAGTACCTTATAAACATGACACTAACTGAAATGTTAATAAAGGGTCTAACTGTAGTTTATAGTTGGGGAGAAAATGTTCTTATATTTCCCTATCAGTAGTGTTGGCTGTGATCCTCACTGGGTTAGGACTAATTTGTCTACTAGGTGTCCAGTTAATAGTCCTTACTTGCATTGACCCTTTGAACTGTTTTAACCTGATATAACTGTTTATATCTCAAACTAAATGATAAACTTCTTAATAGTAAAGCCTCGGAGAGATGCAGTTGATATTTCTTTGAATGGCATTATCCCTTTATTTTATTGTTCAGCAAATGTCAACAGACGTGCTTCCACTGTGTTCCTATACTATATGCCAGAACAACAACAACCCAGGCAATTCATTTGATTGAATTTTGTCAAACTCATAATCTGTCTTCTTCCTAAATGGAAGGGAATTTGCATATCATTTTGTGACATCTTCAGTATAGTAATAAAGAAAAATTAAAATTTTTAGAAAGCAGAAAAAAGACAGCTTTAAAAGTCAGATCTGGTGGCTCGGATCTGTAATTCTCATTATTCAGGAGGCTGAAATCTGGCGATCATGGATCAAAGCCATCTAAGCAGAAAAAGTTCATGAGACTCTTCTCCAATTAACCACCAAAAAGCTAAAAATGCAAGAATGTCAGCTTTAAGTGGCAAACGTAAGGAAAAGTGCCCTGGCCTTTATTTCAAGCCTCAGTACTGATACAGTACCCACACAAACAAATACACACACACACACACACACACACACACACACACACACACACACACACTCACATAACTATATTATATGGTTGGACTAGAATTCAGATTACAGTAAGTGAATGCAATCTTTACTTCAGGAAGCTAAGTGTGTGGTTAAAGAAGAAAAAAGACAGATCAAATATGATTTTTTTCCAAGTTTGAAGAGAATTCTTCAGTATTGAAAAGTACTTTTTTTTCACCAATTTCCTCAGTAAAAGCTGGGTAATGAATTCAAGGCTAATGATAGATTAATTTGCCCTAAAGAGACATTATTGCATTGAAGCAGGGAGGCAATGTACAGAGTTAGAGTGGCCATATTTCACAGAGACAATTGTTATGATTTATGATACTATCCCATTACTTTTCAGAAGCCATAATTCATCTCAAAGCTTTCCTTTAAAAAAAATTATTGTACCTTTCTAAAAGAAAAAGGAAGGGGTTTGCCTTAAGATCAGTAAGTATCCACCATAGAGTGCCTCATTACAAGAACAGCTTTGACTCTTCAATTTTGTCCTCTTTTCCTACCTTTGGTAAATATAAAAATTCCCTATTGTTTAGTATAAACCCCTGCGAGGAGGAATGATGGAAGGGATGATATCGACCAAGATCAGTGCATTCATAAATTGACATGTTGAATTGAAACTCATTGTTACAACTACTTAAAGACAATAAAGAAAACATGCAAATAAAAAATAAAAACAAGGCCAGGAGTGTAGACTAGTGGGAGAGTGCTCACATAGCATGCACAAAGCCCTGGGTTCAATTCCTCAGTACCATATATACAGAAAAGACCAGAAATGGCGCTGTGGCTCAAATGGCAGAGTTCTAGCCTTGAGCAAAAAGTATCCAAGGACAGTGCCCAGGCCCTGAGGACTGGCAAAAAGTAAATAAATAAAAATAAAATTTAAAAATCCTATGCTGAGATACAGAAACACTCTGACAAAAAGTATTAACTATTCTGTATTTTCACAGATGTCCCAAGCTGGCTGTATGGTTAGGAGCCTGACATCCTATTGGAAGGCTGAATGTCCTAAAATATATTTAGACACCAAAAGCATATTGAAAGAATGATGTCCTGAAGTTCTGTAGGAGGACTTTTCTTCCCTGTGTTCCACTAAGTGGGTGGTCCACTTGGGGATTTTTAACTATGGCTGTACCATGGTATTTTGTGGGGAATTTTTAAAAGATGGGATCCAGGCAGTCTCCATCCCAGGCCAATTCAATTTGAATTCTGAACAATTCTATTGTAAATATTTTCAAAATATTCAATGTCACATGTCTAATGTGCAATATGAATAGTTCTTCCACGATGGAGTCTCTCTACCCTCACTTTGTCCCCAGGAGAGATAGAGCATATGGCACATGGACAGGTTGGTTCCATAAGACCTCTCCTATCTCCTCCAGCCCTAAGCTGAGGAGTAAGGAAGACAAGAGAGGGTTCCAGGTGTGTGCCTGGAGGACAAAATGTGCTCTGTTCTGTTCATGTTTGTCTTTCTGCCAAAGGAGAATAAAGGCCTCCTCTATCTCTGCCGAGTTTTCAGCTCAGGAGCACAGACTTTTGGAGTGGGTATTACTTTGTTGTGGGGCCAATCCTACATATTATAAATTGTTGAGTAGCAATTCTGCCGTCTAACCCTTAGATACCAGGAAGATTCACTTCTTCAAGCTATAACAACCCCAAATTGTGTCCAGATATTTACCAAATGTCTCCTGGATGGAAGGGCAGGACTTTCCTATAGGTCACAGAGTTGAGTGATGGGGAGGCACTGGCTTTGGTGATTGAGTGGAGGATGAGGGGGGTGCTAGGGAGGACCCAGTGATTTGAAATCTAGGTCACAGTTATATCAGAAGGTGGCAGGGAAGAGCTTAGCTGGTCACTCTAGAGCTCAGGGTGCAGAAGCCATGCCAAATAGTCAGGAGGCAGACAACAGCTGGAGAGGCTCTGTGAAAATGGAAATTGTGAATCACTTTGCCCAAGCCTGGTGGAAACAAACTTAGGAGGCATTAAGAGGGTGGAAAGGATTTGAAGCAACTTCTGAAGGACTGATAAAGAAGGGAATGGAACTTAGGGTTCCAAAATCGTCATGGGACTGGACTGTTGAAAACAGCCAATGAAAAAGGCCATTCTAGGCCAGGATAGGCTGTTAAGCCCATGGAGGAAGGAAAGGCCAGCAGGTTTTTGCTGTTCATCAAGACATTTGTTTAACTTGATGGTTAATGTTTCATTACTCATGGATAGGAAGGGGGAGCTTGAAAGACTGCATTTCCTTCCACACTTATGAGTCTAGTTGTATTTTAGATCAAAGAAGAAAAGGATGTTAGAAAGAAAGAGAACCATTTCCAAAGCCTGCGATTCTGAGTGTTAAGTCACATAACTCAACCACTTTGACTTGGAAAGAACCAACATTCTACTTGTGCTTTAGCATGACATTTTCCTATAGAAAGACATTTATTATGTCTACACTGAAAAAGGAACAGTATGATTTTTGGTAAAATAGTAGATAATGCAGTAGTTTTTAAAGGTATGTGGAGTAGATTCTTTTGAAAAATGAATTCTTTTAAAATTTGGTTCCCAGGGGAGAATGAAGGAAGAAGTGGCATTCACCATGCAGCCAGACTTAGGGAACTGTAACTCATTTGTGCAACTATTTAGTAATAACTAAAGAATTGGTCTCCATAATTTACCCCTTTTGATAGAGAATCATAAGCCTAAAAGCAGAAAATGATGTCAGATGTGGCCTAGTCCATCAAATATCTGTCTTCACAAAAACCATGAACTAGGAGAAAGTTGCAGTATCCACTTCTAACCTTAAAAAAATGTACCTGAGTGAATACCACACAGTACGAAACTATAAAGGTAGAAAAATTCCACAAGCAATCTGCTACCCCAGCAGACTCAGACAGCCACCACAGAGGAAATGTACTGCTCATTCAATGCCTGCAAGGATTTCAGTGGAAATAACCATCTGCCACTTGGAAAAATAACTCTCAGATAACTCTATACCTAGGTCTAGCCAATGGTATTCCATGTTGAGGATCAGGTTGCAAACAGGTTGCTTTTAGAGAAGCTCAGCTTTCCCAGTTTTTATTTTTATTTTTTTAAGGTCATGGAAGCTGAAGGTTGGAAACAGAAAAAAAAAATCCACACCTTTTTTTTTTCAGCTTAGAGATAAGCAGGAAACTCAGAGAACATGTTCTTAACAATGAGACTTCAGTAATAATAGTGAATAGAAATTCAGCCAAGTGGAGCCAACAGAGAAGCCCAGGCAAGCAGCCAAGAGTGTGTGGCTAGAGTGGCAGATTCTCCTCTCTTCTTCCTCACCTGCCTTTGTTTTCCCCATCTGTGCATTGGGAATATGAGCAGCAAAGCTTATATCACTATGAAAGTATGATCGATGTGTGTTTTAAAATATTTACAAGGGTTCAGTCATTTCTAAAAGAAGCAGTTCTCGGGAATAGAGTGTGAATCAATTCACAATCCCATATTTTAGGGCTTAAAATGTGAGCCTGTGAAGCAATTCTATTTGAAAATACTATGTGCAGCAAAATGCTCTATTGTTAGCCCAAGTTTGCAAGTCTCTTTTTTGTATGTGTGTGATCATAAAAATTTTTATTAGAGTAACATGTGAACAGCCAGATCACACAATGAGCTTTCCAATTTTCTAATAGGATAAACATTTTAAAATGAGCATATTTTCCCTCAAATTTATTTCTTTATTTTTATTATCCCTAAGTAGTTGTATAAGGGGTTTTAATTGAACTCATCAATTTGTGAGTACAAAGCATCTTGATCAGGGTGGGCATCCCATAGGAAGGATGGCACAGACATGAATCTGGAGTCTGGCTCCAAGTCTGAAGTGCGGCTACACAACCCTGAGCACGCCAACCTCGGAGCCTCTTTTTCTCCTTACAGTATGGAAATCATAGTGTTTTTAAATTTCTGTTTTCTCATGATGAAATCAGATCGTAGAATCCATAGCTATTACAACTATTTTTAAGTAGCAGGTGTTGACACTCACATAGTACCTGTCTACCTGTCAGGCACTCTCCTAAGCCCTACATAAACAGTGATCCATTTAGTTCTTTTAAGAATCCTACATGAGGGGTGTTTGTGACCACCATCCTAATTCTGAAGATGGCAGTTCTGAGGCCCAGAGAGATTAAGTCACAAAGCCAGCAAGTGAGGAAGGCAGCATCCTGGTCTTGCATTGAATTCTGTGTGGAAACATGGTGGGTATAGCAAGGCAGATGTGCGGGGTCATTTCCTTGGGCCTAAGAGTTGGCTAGAAACAAATCCCTTCACTCTTCTCTGGATAGACACCATGAACTTCCAGCCTCAGCAGCTGCAGAAAATACTCCCCAGGGCTGGATTCTCACATTTGGTCTCTGCAACCTCAAGGCAAACAGGAAGCTTTAAATTGTTCTTAAGTTCATAGTACTCAGTAAGCCTGAGTTGAATGTGTACTATGTGTGCTTACGGGCAGAGAGGAAAGTGTAAACAACCAGCACACCTGTCCTGGGAAGTCTGAAGCCCTCCTCCTGGGAGCTGTTAAGACATCATCTGGGAAAGAGGGAACACAGACAGATCAAGAGGAGGATGCACAATGAGCGGAGAGATGTGATTCATCACCCGGCAGACCAGTTCTCAGCTGAATGTGACCACAGGAATGAAAGGAACATCCTGTAAAACCTGACCTTCTTTGTCTAATGAAACCATTGGATAGTCTCAGGCAACCTGAAGTTACAATACCAGGGGTTTTCCCTTCTGGAGATAAACCAGTAGTCTATGAATGTAGATGAACTTTTTCCTGAATCTAGAGCCCCAGAGTGCCCATATCTCCACCTTCACCTCCTAAGTAGGAAGATACTAAAGGTTCTTCCTCAGTCCCAGTGTTTGGAGAGAGGTGTGAAAACAAATTAGGCAGGTTTCCGTAGCCAGATGTCCCTGAACTCCTGGCATGGTGAATATGTATTTTCCCTCAGAAATATTTGACCTTTGCAGCACTTATAGGACTCATAAACCAAAGAATAAAGTTGTAGAAATGTTATGCTAGCTGCTCAGGAGCAAATTCATGAGACTATGTTCTTGCCTCTGAAGTCAGTGAGGAAAGATCAAAGCCTAAGCAAAGCTTTCTTTTCAGTTTATGAGTGTTGGGTTACAGGTCTGTACAAGGGAGGTAAGGGGGGAGGTGAGCAGAGAGAAATGAAAACATCAGGGAGATGTTTTGAAAGATTTATCTATTCAGATGCAAGGAAGAGGCAGTGCAGGGCATAGGGCACAGGCAAAGAGGCATGGACTTATGAAATAGCATGATCTGTTCAGGTGCTGGCCTTTGCTTGTAGCTAGGCAGTTCTAGGAAAGGTCCAAAAACAAGCCTGGATGGAGTGGGCAGAGGACAAATCAAAAAGGAAGTTAGTTGCATTGTGTTAAAATTGCATCTGGCCATAGGCAATGAGAAGACACCAGACTGTAGAGTAAGATCTGCAGCTTCTCACTTCATAAAGAAAATTCTACAATGGCTAAATGATTGGGTATAGTGATAAGGTAGGAAACTTTTGGAAGTTTAGGTGAGAGATGGCCAAGAAATTGGCAAGGGTGAATAAAATTCCCAGATGACTGGAGGCCACATTGACTGGCAGTGGGAAGGAGCTAGATGAAGTGAAGATAGTTTGGCTTTTGGCTTGGATGATAGGGTAGAGGATGGTATCATTTTTATACAGTAGGGGAAAAAAAGTAGGAAAACACAGGGGCAGGGTGGAGACAGCATGGAGAAGAGGAAAATACATCATGGTACTTTTAGATTCCTGTGGCCTACAGATGCACTTACAGGTCCAGAGTTCAAGCAGGGGATACAGCTTGAACTATGAGCCTTAGAGTAGGACTTCAAGCCCAGGAAGTAGATGTGATCAGCCAACAAAATGGAAAAGGAAATCTTAGCTGATCTCAGAGGAAGGAGTCAAGAGGTCCTTGGGGAAGGATTTAGTGTAGCTCCATGGAAATGAAGTCTGGAGACCAGTATATAATATATGGTCCCTGACTCTATAAAGAGCATAATGACTCAGTGAAAACTGTGCTGTGATGACAACCAAGGTCCAGGAGAGAGATCCTGAACTGACGGCAGATTTGCCAGTACCCTGTGCCTCTCCAGCCCTCATATCTGTGTCCTAGTTGGTCTCTTGCTTAGCTCAGCCTGCTCAAAAAAATACCAAAAGGACTGATACAGAGCTGTGATAAAGTGTCTAGCCATTCTCAAGGCCTTTGGTTTTCATCTCCAACAGCCCTCTTCCTCCAAGCCTGCCAAAAAAGCAACACAAGACAGAAAAGAGAAAGAAAGAAACCACCATAGACTGTGGCTTAAGCAACAAGCCTTTTATTCTCACAATTGCAG
Organism: Megascapheus bottae; assembly: GCF_031878675.1. Lineage (NCBI taxonomy): Eukaryota > Metazoa > Chordata > Mammalia > Rodentia > Geomyidae > Megascapheus > Megascapheus bottae. The sequence continues at coordinate 63,427,201 of NC_143512.1, forward strand.
AGACTCGAAGTCCAAAGTCCAGGTAGATAGTTATATGGTGATGCTCTGCATTCAGATTCACAGAAAGATGTTTTTTTTTTAGGCCAGGAACATGCCCTAGTGGTAGTGGGCTTGCCTAGTATGCACAAAGCCCTGGGTTCGATTCCTCAGAACCACATACACAGGAAAAGCAAGAAATGGTGCTGTGGCTCAAGTGGTAGAGTGCTAGCATTGAGCAAAAAGTGTCCAAGGGCAGTGCCCCGAGTTCAAGCACCAGGACTGAAAAAAAAAAAACAAAAAAACATGTCTTCTTGCTATGTCACACATGACAGAGAAAAAGTGAGCTCTCTCAGGATTCCCGGGGTCACTAAGGCCCATGGAAGAGGGCTCCTCATGACATTGTCTGATCCTAAGAACCCTCCAGAAGGACTTGTCATTTCCCAGGGTCATCACATTAGGAGATGAGGTTCAGTGTATGAATTAGAGGGAGGGCAGAGTCATCCAGACCTGTTCTTGTTTGTGTCACCAGCTAGAGTTTGCCTCTAGCATCAACGTAGGGCTGCTAGACACTGCTGAAGGGTGGCCTCATTTGCCTCCTTCCAGTCTCAAAGTCACACGTCACAAAAGACTGGTAAGATATCAGATTTGAGTCTGAATTTGGAATAACCCTCACAGAGGCCATAGTGAAGACATAGATAAAGTCAAAGCAGAGTATGAAATGATTAAAGTATTCAGATTGTTAGAGACGATGGATGTGAAGGCAGAAGGAAAACACTTCCTAGGCCCATTGCACCATCACACACACACACACACACACACACACACACACACACACATACACACATACATACGTATACACATACATGCATGCATACATACATGCATACATACATACACGTGTACACATACATACACATGTGCACATACACATTCACACGTATACATATATACACATAATCACAGATACACGCACAAGCACACACTTATATATACATGCATACACATAAATATACACACATACAGACACACATACACACAAACACACACACACAAACACACACGCACACACACACGGAAAAGCTTCCATAGCTGTCCCTATTACCAAAGGTCTAAAATCTAAAGGAGAAAAATTATACCTAAAACTAACTGCAATTGCCAGACGAGGTAGCTCATGCCTGTAATCCTAGCTACTCAGGAGTATGAGATCTGAGGATCAAGGTTCAAAGCCAGCCCAGACACAAAAGGACCTGAGACTCTCATCTCCAACTATCCCCTAGAAAACAGGAAACAGGGCTGACTCAAGGCAGTAGCCCTACCCTTGAGCCAAAGAGCTCAAGGACAGCGCCAACACAGAGTTCAAGCCCCATGACCCACCCACCCACACACACACACACACAAAACCTAACTGCAACTAAAGATACTATGAACTTGTTCGGTATTTTCTGCACTCAGTGAAGAATGCAGTCTTGTTGTTACTCTGTGCTTTGCTCGTAATTTCATCCTACCTTCTGTGAGCACCTGTGACTTGGATCTTACACACTAATATGGCTCTGGAGTCTGGACATGTCCTTCCATCTCCACACCCATGGTTTACTTGTAACTTTTATCTCCACAATCACCAGATACCATATGTTTTGTGGATGAGGTGAATCTCTTTAGTAATGAACCTTTTTAGTAATGGAGCCCGAACATTTCTAGTCAAATAAGGACCATGTTATCTTAAATGTTATCTTAAATGTTGATCTTAGTTCTAACATTCTAAGACAATGCACATTTTCCAAACAGTGTTTACTGAAGATACATGCGCCATCTTTGGTTCATTTTCTAAAGAGCAGGATAGAAAGATCTTATATGTATAAAATCCTTATTTCTGCTCTTTATATGATATGTGACCCATTTCTAAGTCAGCACTTCATTTTATTGAAGGGGTTATTGGGGTTTGAATTAAATCCTCGTGACAAGTCATATGCTCGGTCCTTTTTTGGCTTTAGTTATCTTTCAGATAGAGACTTCAGTTTTTTCCCAGAGCCAGCCACAGACCTTGATCCATTTATGCTGTCCTCACTGCTGGGACCATAGGCACACCCACATATACTTAGCTTGGTTGCAGTGAAATCTTGCTAACTTTTTGTCTTGGCAGCCTTGAACTGCAATCTTTCCAGTCTCCACTTCCCAAGTGAGAATTTCTTGAAGCTCAGATCCTAGCGGAAGCCTGCCCTGTTCTTATCTGGCTATTTGTCTAGGTAAGGTGCAAGAGTCAGAATGAAACATTGTTTTTATCCTTCATCTCTGAAAGCCATGCACTTTTCATAGGACAATGACATGACAGCCACAGCTACCTCACAGGGCAGAGAGGATGAAATTTGACCTTGAGTTCAAGTTCTTGCATGTATTTAACAAACTTTTTTTTGAGAATCCAGTAGGTGCCAGGATTTGTGCTAGACATAAATAAGTGTCAGCTAGAAAGTGAGTTCTCCATAAGCCAGTAAGGGAATTATCACAGCAACATGGGATCCACAGGTGCCGAGAGTGAGCTGTACTTCTGTGCCAGGGAAGCACTGCGAAAGGCAAACAGCCTGAAGTTGGGAGAGTTGGGTGGACTTAAGGAAAAGCAGGAAACTCTCTACTGGGATCAGTAGAGAGGCAAGAGAGTTCTTTCAGACCAGGAGAAGAAAGAAAGAGTACTGAGAATAGAGAGCCCCTAAGATAGAAGGATGGAGCCAAGCAGGAGTGACACCAGGAATGAGCCCCACTGAAAACAGGCCTCACAGAACCAGTCTACGCACTTTTTCCTGAAGGACAAGAAACCAGCCACAGTGATCATCTAGAAAGATCCCACCATGTGAACTCTGAGTGCTGACAGAGAAAAAGAAGGAATCTTGAATCTCATTGCTAATGGAGGCCAGTAGTACTCCAACTATTTTCACTGTCAGGATCTAGGAAGCTTCCAGAGACATTCCCCTCTCCCCCAAACCTTCTGTCTTTGCTCCCTATTAATTGTGTGTGTGTGTGTGTGTGTGTGTGTGTGTGTGTGTGTGTGTGTTCATTTTTAGCAGTACTGGGGTGGCACTCAGAGCTTCACACATGCTAAACCAGCACTGTACTAGAAAGCTCCATCTCCAGCCTCCTTTGACCATCAAAGTGAGATCTATCCATTAGTTGCACTTAATACAAGATTGTTGTTGTTTTTTTCCTTTTCCCATCACCTTCACCTCACCCAACTACCAACATGCAATGACTTGGCCACATCTTCCTAAGGAAGGTAGCCCAATCTCTCCGCTCCTGTTACCACACTGTTCCCCAGCTGGTCGTATCTCAGTATTCTAACTGGTTTTGCCTTATTCTATAAGAACAGGAGGCTCCACTTTGCCACTCGGGGGAAGAGGCGTACAGCTCTAGTCTCTGCTCTTGGGTACCAGCAGTATCTTGTGACTCCACTGTGACCATCAAAAAGGTCTGCATACATTGTCAGTGTTCACTGATGGAGAACCACTGCTTTGATCCTTGAGCTTCTAGTTCTTAGTTCTACTTCTACAAGGCCATATTTACAATGATGAGAACCAGGCTTTCATCTCGGGAGAGATGTTGCCTCTGGATGGACAGAAGTTATGAGGAATAAGACCTTGGCTTTGTAATCCAAGTAGCTTGTACTACAAGCTACTTCTTTGTCTTCTCTTTTTGCAGTACTAGTCACTATCTGGAACCTCTGAGTCCTAGGTCAATAATCTCATTACAAGTAATCCTGTTTACAGCCATTTTCTTGGCAGGACAATTTTGTCAGGTCTGCTCTTTCCTCACCACTCCTGGTTCTCCATGCTCCATTGTTCCTGGAGACTTCTGCTTAGCTGCAGCTAAGCTTTTATTGATAGGGTTTATCCTGTTTATGGGGAGTCTGCAGCAGCACCTCATCAAATCCTCCTATCCCTTCCTTAAATAAATGACCCCCCCCTTTGATCTGCACAAGGCAAAATAGTGTTTATCAAAAGCTGAACTTCCTGTAACTGCTGATGGGGACATCCTGTCCCAGAAAGTTCCCCAAGTGACACTATCCAAATTTCAGAATATTTTCAGAATTCTCATTTCATAAGCAGGTTTTTTTCATACTCTATCTCTAATAGCAAGAAAAGAAAGGGGTGGGTTTTCATGTATCGCCATGTTAAACAGCTCACATTCACTGCCAAATGTAGGAGAAGAAGGAGGCTGATGATAATATAAACAGTTGGAACCAGAACAATATACAAGATTAGCACTGGCCAGGTGAAATCCCCTTTGGTATTGTCAATTTAAAACTAGGAGTTATCTAACAAGGTGAAAAGGAGGTCATGGGAGTTAGTCATCTGAATAACAGCCGGGTAGAGGCTACTTCAATTAAGTGGATGAGTGAAAAGTGGGTGGGTGGGATTTTACTTCCTGAACTCTCAAGAAATTGCAGGGTAAAGAGAATTCTCTATAGCAAGTGTTGCCGGTAGTCCCTGGTTCATTCACATCATCAGAACTTGGTAGAAATGTACATTCTCTGAGGACTGAAAGAAAGCATGGCTCTGGTGGTAGAGTGCCAGCTTTTGAGTAAAAGCATCACACCTTGAGTTCAAGTCCCAGTCCTGGAGAAAAACAAAAAACAAAAAAACATTCTCGGGCATTACCCTGGATATTGAATTGATTAAATTGGGAATTGTAATTCAGAAGCTTTCACACTTTGAGATCACTGATCTGCACCTGCAAGTCTTCAACTTCTCATACGGTCTGTCAGCATATAGGAAAATTATGTAGCAAACAGATAAAATGTATTCCTGGACCCTGTCCTTAAAGACACAGACTTCTTTTTCTTCTTTTGGTGGGAGGTTGATCCAATGTCCTTATAAGGCAGGTGATCCGAGGACCACACTGAAGACAGAACTGGTAGAAATTTTCCACATTGCATCCTGGCCAAGCTAAGAATGAGCCCGTGTCACAGTTCAACACCCTCCCCAGCAGTTCCATGAAGTAGGCTGCTAGGGTTACGTGCTGTGGCAGGTGGTTCTTTTCAGAATTACTCTAACACTAGAAGGATAGGCTGCTCCTTTCATACTGACATCTGAAGCACATTGCTAACTCCTGACCTGGGTTGGGCTTTCTCCACTGGCCTGGAAGCATTACTAGTTTCTTGAACCACAATCCAAGACACAGCCTAGTTTTCCCAGGAGTTTTGTTTTGCATAGCTGATGCATTCCAGTCATTGTTGGGATGTGTTTGCCTTCTCCTCTTTCCTCTGGGTCCTGGATGAGGCCATATATAAAGCCTTCTAGCATGACTACCTCAAATCCCAGCCCTCTCACTCAGAATCCAGTGAACCCTGCTCTACAGAGAACTGCATTCACCAAGACCCAGCCCGCTCTGGTTCTACCTCAGTCTAGGAGCTGATGCCTTGGCAAACTAGGTTCGTATTGCTGGGGTTTGTCTCCTTCCTTCCTAGTTTGGTGGCTGTGTTTCTTTCCATTTGGGTTGTTGAGCCATTTTGGAGGGTCTCTCAGGTCTCCAACCTCAGCTTTTCATTCTTTTTTTTTTTTTTTTTTTTTTTGGTAACAGCCTCCCACTGGGCCTCCCACTGTCACTCAGTTTTTTCTCTCCAGGTTGGTACTCTCCCACCTGAGCCACACCTCCATTAGCTCCATTAGCTTTTAGAGTTGTGCTCCTCCTGTGGGTTGACCTGTTTCAGGCAGAATCGGTGCCTTGTACCTTACAAAGACTTTCTTCCTTTGCCCACAGTCAAGTGTGTTTTAGAGAATCACAGTAGTAACGTGTGCAGTGTGTGTGGGGGGGGGATCCCCACAAGAGCTGCTGTGTGCAGCTGTGCAGCTTGTGCACTGCACAAAGAACTTGAGAAAGGGGACATCTGGGGAGTAGAAACCCATTGTGCCTTCTGCTGCCCAAGATGACTTAATGACACTCATCAGGTGCTGGGGAAACCTAGAGAAAAGTACACTGTTGTGTTTTTGTATGTGACAAATATAGAAATATGACATTGCAATGGGTTATCTATCCGTGAATTAATGTGTTTCTTTATTGTTGTGTAATTGTTTGTGCAAAAGTGAAAAAAAAATCTTTGGGGAGTGCCTGAAAATATTTGCTAGGAAATAGTTAAACCCATCTCCTCCTTCTCATTTGTAATCCATAGATTTTTGGTTCTTCGAACAGTTTTATGTTCAAACACAAAACAAGACGCTGAGGAGAAAGCATGGCAGCCAGATGGTGCTGCCATGCCCCCTTTTCTATCCCGGCTTCCTTACTAACACCACATACTAGTGTGGTGAACTAGGTAGATAACTGCAACTTAGACCAAAGCACAAGCCCGGGTTCACTCTGTCATAGGATTTGACAAACGTGGCATGTTGTACCATTGTTGCATTGTGTGAAAGGGTTTCACTAAAATCTCCCATGTCCCACACAGACATCTATTCCTCTTCATCCAGTCCCCAGGCCTAGAGGACATCGAAATTTCTATTGTCTCGTTTATTGTGAGGAAGGTATACTTTTTTGTCTCATGCTTTTGAGAGGTGGCGGGGGGTGGGGAGAAAAGAAAAAGGAATATCCACTAGTGGAAACCACAAGGATACTTCTGTTCAGAGGAGCACCAATGCTCAAAATGTGCATAAAAATTGTATTTTATTTGTTGTTTTTCTTTTGTACAAAAATTTTAAAACCAGACAGCCAAGGTCTTGAGTCTAACATCTAACCCAAGAACTTGAAAGTTTGACAACTCTATTTCCTTTTATTTAGTATGGCCTTGTTTTGGTAAACATGTCTGTCCAAGTCTGCTGCTTTAACAAAAATATCGTAGACTGGATAGCCTACATTGTAACAATAATCTTTTCCTTCCTTTCTTTCTTCCTTCCTCCCTCCCTTCCTTCTATTTTTCCCTCCCTTCCTCCCTCCCTCTTTCTTTTCTTTAATTTTTTGGTAGTACTAAGAGGTTGAACTCAGGGCCTGATGCTTGCTAAACAAGTACTTTAAGACTTGACTCACATACTCAGATTTTTTGCTTTAGTTTTCAAATAATGTCTTGTGAACTCCCATCCTTCCCTCTCTTCCCTATATGCCTTGGTCTGGATTTTGATTCTCCCAGCATATACCTACTGCATAGCTGAGATAACAAGCACAGACTTCCATGCCTCACTTTTGTTGAGAGGGGGCTTTTAATCACTTTGGACTCTGGCTGGCCTCAAATGTCCATCTTGATTCCAATCCCCAAGTAGCTAGGATTATAGGTATGAGCTATCATGCCAGGCAATAATTATCCATTTCACATAATATAAAGGTTAGAAAGTCTAAAATCAAGGTACTGGGCAGATTCAATATCTGCTTCCTGGTTCTTAGATGGCTATCTTCCTTTTGTGTCAGCTCGTAGAAAAAATGGGTGAGGGCACTCCCCCAGACCAATTGTATAAGAGCATTAATTCCATTCACTAGAGTTCCCTTCATTACCTCTCAAAAACCCTACTCCCCAAGGCTATCACTTAGAGGTTAGGATTTCAACAAATGATCTTGGAAAGGCTCAAACATTCAAACCATAACAATTGTCAAAGCACCCCCTCCTCCTTCTCCTTCTCCTGTGCTTGTTCTATGTGAGTAAACTTTCTACATGGTGAAATACTCCCCTCTCTGCAAGATCCAAGACCACAGCCACTGGAAGCACTGAATGCTTAAATTGTCTTTTATTTTAGCAATTTAAATAGCCCCATGTAGCAAGTGGTTATTATATTGACAGCAGGAATTTAAGGTTTTGCTGGTGGACCCGATCCCCTACTGTGATAGAATTCTTAAACTTTCCTCCCTGTCCCTTCTACTTTTCCCTGTAAATAATTCCCTGACCCCCTCTATGGCAATAGCCCTAAGTTGCTCACATTTATTACCATCAAAAAATGTATACGAATGACATATGTGTTAATGTGGGTTATAAAATTTCTTTCATTATGAAATTATTTGATGTGGCTTGTCAGCACTCTTTAAAAAAAGTCTTAACTTCTGTTAAAAAAAAAACTACTTCTGCTGAAAGTTTTCTGGGCAAAAAAAAAAAAAAAAAAACCAACCCTCTGTACTCCAAGCAGAGTAGAGTTACATAAACAATGCTTTATTTGGCAGTAAGTACAAGGCCAAGGTTAGTGGGCTGCCATATGCTATTTTAGATGAGTGGGATACCACACTGAAGTCATGAATGAGGAAGAAGAAAGAAAACAATAGTGTTAAAAGAACTTTAGACTTTCAGTTCTAGCGTCAACCTAGAGAGGAGGGAGGAGTTACAGATTGTGATTCTCAGGTAGCTAGAATTATTTCTAAGCACAGCTAGGCCACCACCAGAAAGCTATGATATCAATCACTTAATGTTTCAGAGACTCAACTTTCTCCTTTAAGGAACCCAAAGTTTTGACCCAGACACATGGACTTAAGGAGTCTTTCAGATGGAACCTCTCCTTGAGTTAAATGTAGTCTCAGGAAGTTGAAGCAAACTTGTGTACCACAAAATATCTAAATAAATCCACGCACACTCACCCTACCCTTCTCCCCACCTAGCAGTGTTTGTGATGAACATGCCAACTTCCCTGAGAGTTAAGACCAAAATAATATTTTAAGAAGCAACACTATTCGGTTTAAACTGAGTCATTGCTTCTGACTCTGATGGCCGTTCTGACCGCAAGTTCTGAGCTGTCTATAGGGTGTCTTCCAAACATCAGCACAAACCTTTTATTTCCAGAGCTTTGAACAGAAATAAACACAGTGGGCAAGCCAAACTCTGCCTTCCACAACACAGAGGAAAAGTTAAAGCATTACCCTGAGTCCCCAGAGCAAGTGTGGGTTGCTTTGGGCAAGGCGTCTCTGGCCAGCACCTCCCCTTTGAGGGGTCAGGTCAATGTTTGAATCTGCTACAGAAACAGAAGGAAATCCAAGACTGTAAAAAAAATGGGAGCTATGCCCAAGGAAAATTAGTGTTCTAGAATTCTTAATTTGTACATAATTGCCACTTAGGTGTCCAAGCTAAAGGATTGGGTAATGGCAGCTGAAATGTGACTTGTCCCAGAGGGAAAAAATTGTGCCCAACTAGAAGGATTGAAGCAGATGGCCTTTCCCAGTCTCCTTCCTTGCTCTGCTCCATTTGTGTTTGTGACCATCTGGTGACTGTCTCTGTGAGAGTGGACACTCCACCAGGACAGGGACTATGTCAGTTTTGCTCGGCATCGTGTTTGTTTTTGAGGGGCTGTAATGTACTATCGAGTCAACAGAAATCTTTTATTCTTTGGGGTTATTTTACTCATTGTGGTGCTGGGAAGTGAACCCAGGGTCCTGAGCATGCTAGACAAGCACTCTACTACTAAATTAAATCGCCACCATCCTAGGAACCTTTTGAATGACACATGGCAGCCATTTCAGCCATTGAGTCAGATCTCTAGATTTGGGTCCCATGTCCTTGAACCAAGAACATTCCTGTCTATGCCTTAGTTTTCTCTTCTTGAGAAGGAGAGGATAATCATATCTGCCCGAATGACTGTTGTGAGAATCAAGGCATAGATGAAAAGAGCACACCACAGAGTCTTCTACATAGAGAAGACTCAGTAAATACTAATGAATTTTGATGAGGTGGATATATAGTAAATACTTCATAGATGATGATTTTTTTTTTTTTTGGTCCATCATAGGACTTAAAACTCAGGCCCTAGACATGTCCCTGAGCTTTTCTGCTCACGGCTAACACAGAACCATTTTAAATACAAGTGCTATTTCTCATTTTCTAGAGGTTAACTGCAAACAAGAGTCTCAAGATTTTCCTGCCTAGGCTGGCTTTAAACCTCTATCCTCAGATCTTAGCCTCCTGAGTACCTAGGATCACAGATCTGAACCACTGGTACCTGGCAAGTTCTTACATTTTACTATCATTAGTGAATGAGGACCTGGCCTTTGAATTATCAGTTACATGGAAGTCCCTGATTACTTTCAGCAAACCCCTGTTTTTCTTTGTGTGCTACCCAAGGCTAGGAAGACATCCAAAGTGTGCTACCAGAGCCCACAGAAAATTGACAAGGTATTTTTCTATCTCTTTCCATCCTGTTACCTTTCATCACTGCCCTCTGTAGCCTTTCTGTAGCCAATTGCCCCTGAAAGTCCCTGCCCGGTAAACTGGCCTCTAGTTTAGCATCTATGTCTAGTCGAACACAATCTAGTCTCCTGTGCAATACATTTCCCGATGCTATGTGAACAACTAAAGTTTCTTTTTTAGAAGATGACGTGAAGCTAGTTCTCAATTCGGCTTTACCAAGTCACCTCTAGCTCATGACTTGATAAATCTTGTGTACAAAGAGTTCATCACTCAGGAAAATATCTTCAGTGTGGGATCTACCTACTGACTCTGAGAGAACGTGCAAGTTCCAACTAAAACAAGTTTCTAAACTGATTCTGTCACCACTTACCCCCACAGCCACAGCCATTCCAGCTTTTCATATTTATTCAGGAGACTGAGATTTTCCCTCTCTTTAGGAGCGAGATCACTGAACAATAGGTTCTGTCTACCTGAGGAGGAAACAGAGAGGCTATACAGGCACTTGTATGCATCACACACACACACACACACACACACACACACACACACACACACACACACACTTACGCACAGACAAGCATTCACAAACACACGTTTTAGTCCTACTCTCACTTGTGAATTCAAATTTATTAATGTATTTATTAATTGTATCTCCATGTTTTCCATGTGCTATTCTTTAATGGAATGAAGTTAGCAAATCTTATTCTCAATTCCTTTAAAAATTTTTTAAATTTAATGACACCAAATTTGTATTTTATAGTGTTTCTGGGAATAGATTTTTGCCTGTTAAAGTTGAATTATTTGCCATTTATTTGTGAGCTGACTTATAACACTGAATTATTTTTAACTACTTTGACCCATTTAAGTCTTTTTTATGGCTAAAGAACTCTCCTTGTAATACAGCACTTTGAGATATGGTACAACTAAGCATTATTATTTCTTGTTTAAGCATGATCTAACAAGATTCATAGTTAATCTGTAAAAAAGAAAAAAGAAAGGAAAGCTGGCATGACTCTTAAAGAAGGCAATAGCTCAAGGAATTAGTATCAAACAATGACACTAGTGTTGGAGACTCAGTGTCAAAGCACAATAAATACTAAGACATATGCATAATTTGATTCATTCTATTCTACTGGGTAGAATGCATTAACTCTAGATAGATGATAAATGAAAAGACAAGAATGAGGAGCTGAAAGCATTGGATAAAATTTTCCAAGCAAACCTACTTCTAAAGAAAACCTGTCCACTTGTCCAGGTCAGCTCTCAGTACACCTATTATCCTCCTGGGAGCCATTTCTGCCCTGAATGAAGTGGACAAGCCTAAGGAGATGCCTGGTGATTTCAGAGAACCCAAAGCCCCTTTAAAAAGAAGCTTGAATACCACCTGTCAGTGACTCACATCTGGAATCCCAGCTCCACAGGAGGTTGAGATTTGAGGATCAGTGTTTGAAGCCAGGCCAGGCAGGACAGTCTGTGAGACTGTTATGTACATTTAGCCCACCAAAAACAAAAATATAAACAAAAGCAAATAAGAAAAAAAATTCCAGAAGACCAGCAGTGTGGCCTAGCAGTAGACCACTTGCCTACAAAGCACAAAGCCCTGGGTTGGATTCTTTGGTACCACATACACAGAAAAAGCCAGAAGTAGTGCTGTGCTTCAAGTGGTAGAGCTCTAGCCTTGAGCACAAAGAGGCTCAGGGACAGAGCCCAGGGCCTAAGTCCAAGCCCAAGGACTGGCAAAAACAAAACAAAACAAAAAAACAGAAGTAGAACTATGCCTCCAGTGGCAGGGCACTAAGCTTGAGAGAGGAAAAAAAAACAAAAAACGACAACAACAAAAAAAGCTCATGGACAGTAGACATAACCAAGGACTAATGTCTCACTAAATGTACCATTTATCATTTTACAAAGTCGAGAAGAAAATGGATGTAGTGAGAATCAAAAATGCATATCCATTATCTGTGTATTGAGTTGTTTGATTTTTTTTTCCTGCCAGTCCTGGGGCTTAGAATCAGGGCCTGAGCACTGTTCTTGGGCTTTCTCAAAGTTAGAGCTCTACCACTTGAGCCACAGCACCACTTCAGGCTTTTTCTATGTATGTGGTACTGAGGAATTGAATCTGGGTCTTTGTGCATGCTAGGCAAGCACTCTACCACTAGGCCAAACTCCCGGCCTTTTGAGAGTTTTTAACACTAAGGCAGGTTAAGAATATTTAAATCCATGGGGAATAATCCAACAGCCTCCTTTCCTCTAACCCCTTCTGCCTTCTCTTGTCCTTGCACTGGCTGAGAATAAGCATCTGCCCTGAGGGAACCTGCTTAGCTGTGCAGCCCGAGAGCTTAGCTTCTCAGAAGTCAGGCTCTGGTGTTCCAGTTCAGAACTTGCTATTGTGTGGCCTTGGGTTAGGGACTTCTGCAGAATCTGTCTACTCACCTGCAGCCAGGTGTCTGCTTTCACAGGCAATGCCATCTGTGTTAAATTGGACAATGGGCTTTTGCTAGCAGCAGGATGGTTTCCTCACACTCAGCCTCAAGTTACAGTTAATGTTCCCTTCAACATAATGTGAAGCGGGGCCCAGGGCATGTAGAAATATATGAGGTCAAAAAGATAGATTCCAATTGCCAGAGCAGCCATTGCAGAGAAATGGAAGGAGGGCCTGCTCCAGGCCGGCCCCTGGGATCCCAGCCCTAACAAACAGGTGCAGCCACACATGCTTTTGATAGGCCTTGACTGGAATGAAGTGGGGGAAACCAGAGGCAGAGGAGGCTTACGAATTCCAAGCGACTGATGGCAGTCAAGGTTTTAAAGGCTTTAAATTCCATCTTCAAGTGACTTTAGGCAAAGTTACTTAATTCTCCAAATCTGGGTTTAAATCTGATGGCTTCTTCTTGTTAATCTCTTGGGCTTTGGGTTGCCTTTAGGAAAAATCAAAGCCTGTGCTCCGATCTCTTATCTGTCCCTCCCTGGTTCTAACTCCCAACTATAGCAACCTTTTGCATGGTGCTGAGCTGTATCTTATCTTGATACATCTCCCTGTTTACTCCAGCACCATGCCACCTCATTTTTGCCTTAACAACTCTCAATCATAGGCTCTGAAGTTTTCCCTAGATGAGGTTTTGTTCTTATCTCTGTGGCTAGGGTCCACTATAAATATTTTGATTTCTCTCTTATTTACACTTACAGTATCTTTTCTCCCATCAGAATCTGAGAATTCAGTGTCTGTTCAAATGGAGAGGCTGGACTGGTTCTAGGGGGTAACTACACTCCCAGAGTCTAGTCCCTGGCTGCTCATAAATTTCATTAAATGTTGAGCAAAAGCTTCTATCAGGAGCCTTAATACCTACCCCTCTAGACTGGTTAGGCATTTTGTGTGTATAGCACGACCACTAGACATAGTAAAGACCAGAGTCAATGGCTGTTGTGAAGTAATGAATTTATTTCACTTCTAAATCCCTATGCTTTCAAGCTGAGCATTGTGGCTCACACCTGTAATCCTAGCTACAAAGGAGACTGAGATCTGAGAATCATGGTTCAAAGCCTCAAAGCCAGCCCAGAAACTAATGACCAAGAGACTCTTATCTCTAATTAGCCACTAGAAAACTGGAAGTGGTACTGTGGCTCAAGAAGTAGGAAGGTAGCCTTGAGCTGAAGTGTTCAGGGACAGTGCCCAGGCCCAGAGTTCAAGCCCCATGACTGACCCCCGAAAATTCTTATACTTTCATGGTGGATCATTCAGAGTTGGATCATTTCTAAATTCTTCGCTGAATAGATTTCCAAACTGGAAAATGAAAGGAAGACGATTGAACTGGTAGTTTTGTCTTCATTCTTCTGGATACTTTTTAATTTTGATATAGAGGTGGCAAGCCAGGACAGAGGATGGCTTCAATGTGATGGTCTGTGTGATTGTATTCTTGCAGAGACCTGAGGTCTGGTTCTGCTCAAAATACAAGCAGTCAAACTTTGTCAATCAATCATATGACCACCTCAAAAGGTCTTCATTTTTTTTTCTGTTTTTAAAACAGAAATAGGAGCCCTGCCTATGGGAAATGACAACAGTGAATGGCATAAAAACAGCTTGGAAAATACAATTATGAAATCCATATGAAAACCTTCTCTGTGAGCCTTGTAGCTGAGGAATCAAAGGTGAACTCTGTAGTTACAGATGGATTCTAAGACAGGATTTTCATAACAGGAACCTGGTTATACAATCCTTGGTATAGAAAGAAGCTAAATCTTCTTTCACTGAAATGTTATAAAATAGATTTCTTTTCAGCCAAATGGATTTAGTCACAAACTTGACTAAAAAGCTATCCTAGGCAAGAGAGTTGGGAGTAATACTTAGTGTTGGAAGAACCTCCATGAATGAAGGAATTTTGTTATAATGCTGGTGTTCTGGGTCAAGGCTGATTTATTCTGACTTTGGAGAACACTTTATTATGCATCATTACATACTTCCTAATCGATGTTTGTAAATAACATGGTCTATGTCCGTTCTTCCACATGTGGATAGCCAATTTTCCCAACATCATTTATTGAATTTGATCCTTTTTCCATTTGTTCAATGCAAAACTATTGTAAAAATGGTGTTTGTAAACTCTAGATGATATCTGGGATAATTTGTTTTATTAAGAAATCTGTCTTTATTTGGGTTTTGATTATTGTAGCTTTATTATATATTTTAAAGTAAGGTAGTACAAAGCTTCCTGAGGCAGAACATAAGCACTCAGTCACCTTCTGTTCTTTTAAGACCAAAGAGATCACCTGGGTCTTACTCTTATACTTCCATGTTCCTCTCTTACACAGCAACCATCCTCATGATAGGGGCTGACAGTCTTCTCAAGGATGTGATTCTTCTTACTTCAGGTACAAGGACCAAAAGAGCTCAAAATGTGCAAGTAGCAACATTAGCTGATAATTCGTTAGGTCTGGAGCAAATTAGGTCTGGTGCAAATATGATCCATGTGGAGTCTTGGACTTCTAGCCCTGTAGAACCCAAGCATTTCAGAAGACAGGAAGCACAAATCATAGGAGTTAAGGTAGATGGACCCCTTCTGCCGCTAGCACTTAGTTCTCAGATACACGGAAAGCGTTCTCGTGATACCTATGATATATCCAAGGCAATAGTACCCACCCTCCCACTGTACGGTCTCAGAGTAAGAACCTTTGCTGTATTTTTAGTAGACATCCACCATGCTTTATTAGGCTCCCAACTCCTGTTTTATGTTGCGTGAGCTACCACCAGTGTATACCATGATCTTGGGCTACTTCTGTGAGTTAGGGATAATTTTTTAGACTGGAGGACTCAAATTCTATTTTCTGAAATGGCCCCACAATTTCATGAGAAGTGGGTAACGAGGGGAATATTTGAAAAGAAAGCAGGAACATGTGGATACTTTCCTCCAAACTATTAACCTTGTCCTCCTAAGAGCCCAAGACTCTGGCATTCTGAGCAGACTTGATTCAGCTTCCATCGGCAGTTTTGGTACATGAGTTAATGATAAGTTGGGCTGCAAGTAACAGAAAATTCAAATAGTGATAACTGCCGCAAATACAGGATTACTTTTCACAGATATCAGAAAGTTTCAGCTAGATGGTGTTCTTGTTTATAGATCATGGTCCTGGATGCTTATTCTGTCTTTCTGCTCTCCCCTTCACAGTGCCCGATACTCCAGGCTCTTTTCTTGTATTTTCCATTTTCTTTGAAAGCAGGCAAAGAGTAGCAATTCTCTTTCTTTCTTTCTTTCTTTCTTTCTTTCTTTCTTTCTTTCTTTCTTTCTCTCTTTCTTTCTTTCTTTCTCTCTTTCTTTCTCTCTTTCTTTCTCTCTTTCTTTCTTCCTTCCTTCCTCCCTTCCTTCCTTCCTTCCTTCCTTCCTGCCTCCTTCCTTTCTTTCTTTTTTTCTTTTTTTGGCATGGGGCTTGAACTCTGGGCCCGGGTGCTGTCCCTGAGCTCTTCAGCTCAGGGCTAGTGCTCTACCAGTCAGCCCAGGCTGACATTGAACTGCAGTCCTCAGACCTCAGCCTCCTGAGTAGTTAGGATTACACGTATGTGCCACTGGCACCCGGCTCTGTCTTTTAACCAGAAATCAAAAGCTTATATCAGAAACCCCATGCAATTACCTACTTAAGTCACAATTTGTGAGAAAGTGAATGCTGGACAAGTGTATAGGAAGAAAGGGGAGATGTAGATATCGGACAAGTAGTAAAAGTGATTGCTACACTTGACTTAGCAGCTTCCTCCTCTCCTGGTTGCAGTGGATAATAAAGAAACTCAGTCATCTCTGGTGGGGAGTGCATGAATAAGAGAAGATTTAACACACCATTTCTGGTAGCTTCCAACCAAATCTTTAATGCTGTAACTAGCAAGAAAACAGCCAGGTGTGGTGGCTCACGCCTGTAATCCTAGCTACTCTGGAGGCTGAGATCTGAGGATCGAGGTTCAAAGCCAGTCTGGCACGAAAGTCCTCCAGACTCTTAGCTCCAACTAACCACCAGAAAACTGAATATGGCGCCGTGGTACAAAGTGTGAGGATTGCTAGCCTTGAGCTGAAGACCATAGGGACCTCGCCCAGGCCCAGAGTTCAAGCCTACAACCAAAAGAAAAGAAAACCTGGACAATAGGTTGCTTTATATATATGTAACATTTTGCTATTTTTAAATAAAGGAGATAACCATTTTGAACCTAACTTTAGATATTGCTACTGGAAAGAAGAGAATGTGAGACCAGTCCCAGTGGTTTTGACATATGGTTCTGTGATTTTTGTCCCTGTACTTTCTCTGGGAATTATTTAGGACTTCCTGATGTCCAGGTTGGCATAACATTTTTGCCAAATTGGAAAGGGATCTGAAAATCTCAGTTCCAGTCCTTTTGCAGAAGTCACCACAGCAGTTCTTCTTCTGCCCCTAATGGGAAGCATATGGTGATCATTGAATGTTGGGAATCCTTCTATGTTTCAATTATGTTTTTTAAGCAAGGGCTATGATAAAGCAATCTCCAAACATGACCCTGGCAAAAGACAGTAGCCTTGCTTATTCTGGCCATGTTCCTGTTGTAATCCAGGGCTCTGGGAAGATTTACTTTAATTGCAACCTCTTTGCCCCTCTTTCTCTCAGACAATTCTGATCTCTTACATAACATGTAGTAAAGTTACCAAACAAAAACTTTCCTTCTTGAGCTAATTAAATGGATGCAATTTGCACTTACATTCTTTTCATTGAGACTGGGTGGCTAAATTAGCATGTGGGACTGTTTTTCTGAAGACTGTTTTTTTGAGTCTGAGTGAAGATTTTTACTTTTCTATAACAATGACAATAGTAAGACTTTGGAAGTCTTCTAATTTTTCTTTAGCCATACAATAGCTGATGAAGAATATTTCTTTTTAAGGCGTTTTCTTATTTTTTGACATAAGTTTATAATGTATATTTCAAAATTGCAACATAATGTTTATGTATATGGTATATATATATTTATACCGTATATACCATGTGTATATACTATATACCCCATATATACATAAATATATATATGGTAAAGTAGTTACTTCAGTAAAGCAAATCATATATCCATCATGTTTACTTGTGTGTGGGAGAGAGAAAAGAGAAATAAAGAATCTCAAGTCTAGTTCTTCATTAAAAATGTATATGTAATTGTATTAACTACAGTCTTTATATTGTGCATTAGATCTCATCCTACTTTATCCTCTTGGACCTGTTTTCCCTATTTTCTTCAGCTCCTTCCCTATCCCACCCCTAGTAATAACTGATATTCTCTCTTCACATTTGACCTCCCTTCCACACGTGAGATTTTACATACATTCTCTTCTGATCCAGTGTATTTCACTTAGCCCAGCATCCTTCAGAATTACCACATTATGACAAATGATAAGATCTTTTTCTTAAGGTTGAATAGCATTTACCTATGACATTTGCTTTAACCGTGTATATATGATAGACGTGTGGTTTCTATATCTTGACTATCAGGAATAATACTGCAATGAACACAAGAAAATAGGAATCCAGCCCTGGGAGGTATCTACTCAAAGGAGAGCTTGGCGAGACATTCAGTAGTTCAGTTTTAATTCCTTTACGAATCAGTGATTATATCGACTGACCCCCTCCCCAGCAGTGTACTAGGATTCCCTTTGTTCATACTCCTGCCAGAATTTATAATCACTTAACTGTTGTGCAATACCCTTCCTAGTACATGTGAGGTGATATCTCATGGTGGTTTGATTTCCATTCTTTGATAATTAGTATGATGTGGAACCTATTTTCAAATACTATTCTTCTTTAGAGAAAAATCTACTCAGGTCCTTGGCCCATCTTTTAGTAGGTTATTATTTTTCCACTATTGGTTGTGAAAGTTTTTGTTTGTTTGTTTTGGTTTTCTTTGTGGGTCATGGGGCTTGAACTCTGGCCTGGGTGCTGACCCTGTGCTCTGTAGCTCAAGGCTACTACCCTAGCTTAAGCCAAGCCTCACTTCCCATTTTCTAGAGGTTAACTGGAGATAAGAGTATCTAGTCCTTTTGTGCCTGGGCTGGCTTTGAACCTGATCCTTCGAGTAGCTAGGATTACAGGTATGAGACACCGCGCCCCGCCTTACCTTTTCATTTTAATCACTTTTTCTTGAGATATACAACCTTTTATTTTATGTCACCTTGTTTATTTTTGCTTTTGTAGGCTGTTTTTAATCAATAGTTTTGTCCTAAATGAGTTAATTGGTCTTCCTGAAATTTGGTTCATTTTCCATGAGGTTTTGCATTAGCTTATATATGACCGTTGAAATTCACAGATGGATGAATACAAGAAACACTTTCTTTTACATATATCATGAAAATATTAACATATCAGATAAATACATTTATAATAATAATACATTGTTGACCAGGAAATTTATAAATTTTTGCCTTCAATTCAATAGCAGTTCAAGGTAATCAGCATGAATCCAGCACCTTACTCGGAAGAAAGAGGTAATAGATGCCAAAGCGCCTGAGTGCAAAGGCCTTTTATCTCATTAAAAAGCAGCAGACACATAGACAAATATGGGTGGTCCTTTCCTGGCAATGGTGTTTACCTTTTGATAAATGCAGTGTAAACTGAAATAATTGTAGCTAAGTCTCAGCTTAACCACATGGTGTTCTGCTGAGTTGCTGGCCTTAGTGACTGGGGTTCGTGGGAGATATGAACTGCAGCTCCTTACCACCGACCTGCACCTCCACTATCACACTGCCTACCCTCTGCCTGGTAATAAGGCAACATTCAGTATTTTGGAGGGTTTTCTTTTCAGTATCTGTTTCTTTTACACATCATAATGAAAAATCATCAGGCAAGTCCTCACAAGTCTAAAACTGTTCCTAGTCACAACGTGATATGATCAAACAAATGCAAGAGAAAGACTTTTCAGGAAAAGTCTCCACTCTGTGAAAGGATGGTGAGGAGAAGGCGTCAGAGAGAGGTCTGAAGATTGGTGATCCTGCTGCAAAGCTTTTCTGGATTGGAGTGGCTGAGGAAACAGCAGGAGGGTGTTCTGTATCAAGTAGAGGGTTCAGTGAAAGGGGAGGGAGGAGTAAGGAAAACCTGAGTTAGCAGGGGCGAGATGGGGGGGGGGAGGCACTTCTGGGAATGATTCTGCTGTACTCTGACACTAAATACCTCAGTAATTTGATTCAGTATCTTCCAAAAAGGTTACCAGAGATGTGATTTACTGGTGGTGCATCAAGACTAGTATTCTTATCCTTTCCATTAACCCCCTGTTTTGAAGCAAAACTTTTAACAAGCTCTATAAGAGTGTGATGTTTTCATTTGTTCATGGTATCATGATCAAATTTATAGCCCCTGGCTGTTTGCATATCCAGCACCTTTTCAAGCCTTTATTCTTGGGATAGAGTAACAGAATGAGGGCAAAATAAACAAATGACACAATACTTGGTAAGTACAGATTAAAAAAAAAAGAAACTAGATTTTTTCACTGATTTTCATATGCCCTTTCTTTGTGAATGAAGCTATTTGGTTGTCTAGCTCTGCTTTTACAAGTAAGCATTCCCAACCCTGCCTCATTCTTTCATTTTGTCAACATGCTCTGAGATGCTTGGAACCGGTGAGAGAGGGAACCAAGAAGTGATCCTTGCCCACAAAGGAGATGTAAACAGATACTCATACTGGAGTATGATAAGCACTTTATTAGAAGTGGGGCCAGAGCCTTGAGCAAGTACAGAGAAATGAGCTAACTCTATCAACAGGAAATCTTTAGCAGGAAGGTGACAACCAAGCTTTAGAAGTCTGATGAATGTGGAGGAGGAACTTATGTCAATATTTCAAATATAATAACCTGTGGAGAATTCTGCAGAGAAAAATGGCCAATTACTTGTTTCATCTGTGTGTGATAGGCTTATATTTCCCAGTCTCCATTCATATCAGGCTTGGTTATGTAACTTGTTTAGGACAACAAAGTGTTATAATAAAGGTGTTTTGTGCTGATTCTTAACAAAACCTTTAAGAGATATCATGACATTCCAATGTTACCCTTTTCTTTCTGGTGTGATTTCACAAAGAAGCTGCACTGTTTTGCACCCAGAGTGAAGACTTTTGGAGTAGAGCGGAGGCCAATGTAAAGTTATTGTGTAACCTAAGGAAGAATGAGCCTGTGTTCTTGAGAACCTCTAAGACATGAGGATAGTTGTTATAGCAGCGTACCTTAGGAGAAATGACTAGCTGAGATGTAATAAGTGCAAGGCACAAAACTAAGAAAGGGTAGAGCCCTTAATAAGTAGTGAGCAGGGGTTTTTTGTGACCGAGAGGGGAAAACACAGTGTTTAGAGAATAAGTTACAAAGGTAGTTTGGGAACAGAATTGTGAAGATTCTTAAATGTCCTGCTAAAAAAGTTGAACTTTAGTTTTTAAATGGCAGAAGTGGAAGCTAAGAAATAACAAAGTAGGGCTTATTTAAAAGATTATTCCAACAAAAGTAGAAAAAAATGTTACATTGGTAGCAACCATTTATTGTTCACGGGTCATGTGCAAGGCATTTCACATACTTTTAACAAACTATTTTCTTTCTTTTTTATTTGTTGATCGTGGGACTTGAGCTCTGGGCCTATGCACTGTCCCTGAGCTCTTCATCTCAAGGTGACCACCCTACGCCTTGAACCTAATGCCACTTGCAGTTTTGTGATTAATTGAAGATAAGAGTCTCACGGACTGTTTTAGTGCCCGGCCTGGCTTTAAACCTTGGTCCTCAGATCTCAGCCTCCTGAGTAGCTAGGATTACAGGCATGAGACACTGCATCTGGCCAAAGTATTTTCTTAATAACTCTGTGAAGTATTTTCCATTGTAACGAGTTCTTATTTATTTGTGGCACTGAGATTTGAACTCAAGGCCTAATACTTATTAGGCAGTACTCTATCACTTGAGCTACATTGCAGCCCTTCTTGCCTTACTTACTTTTCAGATAAGATTATCATTTTTGGCCTAAGGTTGGCCTCAGACTGCATTATTCCTACCTATGGCCTTCCACATAGCTGGGGCCACAGGCATGAAACATCACACCTAGTTTATCGATTGAAGATCTTGGTTATATTTTGCCTCAGATTAAGATTCTCCCAATCTCTGTCTCTCTAGTATCTGATATTATGGGTGCAAAACATATACAGATACTAATACAGTTTCTTTAAAATATGAGAAAACTCAGGCATAGAAAGGCTGACTAGCTTGGCTAGACCTCAGCATAAGCAGTGGCAGAGGCAGAACTCTATCCAAGCAATCTGGGCAAGACTCTATAGTTATCTTTGCTGTATCACGGCCAGGTATAAATTGTATTAACATCTGGAAATGGGGTGTGGGGTATATGATATGTGAGGATAGGAGGAAAGTCTCAGGCTTCATATTTCTGAGATGGCACAGGTTGAATGTGGTGTGGCATTGAGTTAGAAATTAAGGATGACAAAAGTGGAAAGGCCAAAAGTTATTTCCCATCCTTGTACTTGAGAGGCAATGAGACCATTATTAACAAAAGAAGGTAAGGCAGGAAGATCAAGAGGCCCAAACTAAAGAGCTGTTCTTTGAGAGACATTAATCTAGAGGGAGATGGAAGGCATTGGGCAGAGATGACTAGAACATGGTCCAAAGCTCAGGTACAAATTGGGTGGCAACATACATGAGGACAGAAAAGAGGCCAGAGAGTGACCAACCGAGAGAATAGCTTGAGAAGAGTGGTGGAGATGGAAAGTAGAAGAACCTCAGTGCATAAGGAGTAGCTGTGGGAGGAAAGGCGAGGGAAGTTTTACTGGGGAGAAGGCATCATGAAGAGAGGGTGGGTTGTGGAAAAGATCATCAAACTGGGAGAGTCAGGAGGTGATCTCAGAAGCCTTGGCATATACCAGTCAAGATGAAGGAGGAACAAGGATGCCACGGAGTAGAGGTAGAAGAAAGCAAAAAACGCGACTCTCCAATGATGATGAGCAGAGACTGGAGAACTTTTTGTGTCTATTTATATAATCTACAGAAGTGCTTATGAATGTTTAAAATCACAGATTCCCATAAATGGGAAAAAAAGAAGGTACATTGCTTTAGTTTACAGGAATTGCCTAATTCCAAACATAGGAATGAAAAGGATTTAAAAGTAAAATCTTTTCTGGAACACTCCCCTACCTGGAAGAACCGGCTTTTTAGATTCACCTCTTAAGAGCTCTCCATTAACACTATTAAATTTCAACAGCCTGTAACTAGTTAGAAAAATATTAAAGATATTTACATAGAATTCCCCAGGCCTTTAGCAAACCAATTAGAATATCATGCCAGAATATGATTTCCCCTGTGTCAGCTCAAAGCTACACCAAGTTTATTATAGAATATTCTGCTAGGAATATCCCACTTATTTGTCTAACAGCAGTGGAAGAAATAGTTCTGTGTGTAATACAAGTGATACTTTGACCAGAGTAGCTCAGATTGTGGAGGTTTAGTTAGATAGTATTTGAAGGTATTACATGGAAACAAACCTTGACAGTTGGGATACATCTTAATTTTCCTTTCATGCAGTACTGAGAGACTTTATGTTGGCTTACATAAGAGATTGTGAAACAGGCATACTATATAGCAGATCCTAAACTTATCTGACCACAGATTCCCCTCTCCTTTCAAAAACCCTTGACCTACTTCGTCAAATGTTCAATGTGATAGATTATATGTCTGTTCAAAATGTTTGCTACTCCTCCTGGAAATATCATTCTCAGTAGATGAATTATACTTCCTACTCCAAGAGCAGGAGTCATTTTCGCAGCTTGGCCCACATAAGGTGATAAAGTGACCTGTGCCATTTCTGAGTTACTTTAACTTAGAAAAAATAAGGCTTGCTGTCTCTTTTCTCCTTTCTTTTTTTTTCTTCTCTTTTCTTTTGACATCCAGAATTCTAGTATATCCTGTAAGATACTCTAGTGGAAATGACAATGCCTAAGAAATAGACATTTGAAGTTGTAAGCCATTAAGATTTTTAATCTATTTTACCATAGTTAATGAAGTCAATGTTAGCTAATATATATCACCTCTAAATTACCTGAGCCTTTCCCATTCTTTAGGGGTACATTTCTTTGCCTCAATAGTCTAAATAATGAAATGTTCTAGAAATTTTCTTTGGATTAGGAACACTTAAAGGTGCACTTATGGGATCTGGGCATGTGGCCTGGTGGTAGAGTGTTTGCCTAGCATGCACAAAGCCCTGGTTCGATTCCTTGGTACCACATACACAGAAAAGTCAGAAGTGGTGCTGTGACTCAAGTGGTAGAGCACTAGCCTTGAGAAAGTCCAAAGACAGTACCCACGCCCCTGAGTTCAAGCCCCAGGACTGGCAAAAAAAGAAAAAAAGGTGCACTTAAAACTTGTGTGCGTTGCTGTCAGAAAGAATGACATCGCCCCATTTGTTAGGAAATGGAAAGACTTAGAAAAAATCATTATTAAGTGAAGTAAGCCAGACTCAAAGGAACTTAGGCTCAATGGTTTCCCTCATTCGTCATAATCAGTAGAAACCTTGGGCTCTACTAGCAGAGATCTGCAATAGAGCAAAACCTTGATACATAAGGCCATATAGTATGAAGCTAATTGAAAGGACCTCCAGGATATTGAAAGAAAAGCCATATAACGAATGATTGTTGTCCTTAATGTACTATGTTATCTCTCATCTCTTTTGCTGTCCCTTGGGTATCTCATATTGTTACAGTATCTCACTTTGTTATCTGATATATTGAATTTATTTGTATTTGGTTATTTGAAATTTGATAGGGAAGGGGGGAAAACCAAGACGGGAGGGGGGTTGGGGGGGAGGGTAATGGGTACCAAGACATGTGAAAGGGTATCAATGTATGTGAATTAATGCATTTTCTATCTGGCAAATATCATGTAACCCTTTTATTAATTACAATAAAAAATATTAAAAAAACGTGTGTGTGTGTGTGTGTGTGTGTGTGTGTGTGTGTGTGGAAGGGAGAGAGAGAGGGGGAGAGAGGGAGAGATTATTAAAAGCAGTGATATTCAAAGTCTTTGATGCCTAGAAGTTGCCTGGAATTTTATCCAATTGCTATTGGCTAGTACTGATATTTGATAACACCAATATTATTGGATACTACCAATTCAGGCAATCTGCTGACCACCTCTTTGGGGTATATTACCCTATATTCACCAATTTTACTAACAGTTATATAATAACGTGCACTTAAATATCACTTCAATATAAGCATCCTTTTACTATAAGAAGGTCCTCTTCATGTTTGAACGCCCATCTTATTTAAAAAGTGTCTATAAGTGGGCTTTCACTTTGTATTCTCTAAATAGAAATCTATATATGTAGATAAATAGGTACATACATATATATACATTCATATGTGTGTATGCATCTCAGTTAATTTATAAAGATTAACGTCTATTATCAATGAAGATTAAGGGCTATTTGAGTTACAAGTGGCAAACATCTAATCCCAGCTGTTTTACTTTGAGCAACACTAAAATGTCGGTGTTTTTGAGAAAATAAAGTTAAATTCCTGGATGAGTGCTGAGGGTAAGCTGGTCTAAGACCTGCCTTGGGGAAGATACCTGAAAGTGGGGAAGGATACCAGTAAGTAAGCAGGACAAGCATAGAGTACAAGCTCTCTTGAGGGTAAAATCCACTAGGCATGGCACTGCAGTCTAGGGATAGGTAAAGAGGCAACAGGGAGGTTGGGCCTGGTATGGTCAGAGGTAGTCCTAATAGCTGGATTGAGAATGGCCAGCAGAGTAGGCAGTAAAGTAATAGGCTAAGCAAAGCATGTCAGTTAACTGAAGCCAGACCTTCACCTATCGTGTATTAGACACCCAAAAATGGCTTCAAACCTCTCTTGGCTCCACTTCATTTCACATTAGTTTTATTCTCTGACAACTCTCCAGTAAGGAACAAGAGGATAACCAATTTAGTAACCCTCAACCTGGGTTTCATTGGTCTGATTCGAATCAGTAACAATCTTGACTTAATCATGGAGGAAGGAAATGCTCTATTTCACCAAGACTGGACAGTGCGCTGTGCCCAGCTGTGGAGTCAGAGCTGTATTTACACTAATACAAATTACAAAGGGGTATTGGAGAACTGGTGACAACAAAGGAGATGGCTATGACTTCAAAAGCTTCATATATTAGAAACTTGATCTTCAAACTCCTATGTTAATAGTGTTTGGATTTAGGGCATTTGGGAGGTGATTAGCATTCAGTGAGGTCATAGAGATAGGGTTCTTATGTGGGATTAGTGTTTCTATGAGAGGAAGAGGAAACCAGGCTAACACCCTTGCTCCATCTCACCCTGTGATACAGTAAATGGTCCTCATATGCCAACCAGATGTTGGTGTCCTGTTCTTGGACTGCCCAGGCTCTAGAACTGTGTGCCAAACAAACTTCTATTCCTTCTAAATTACCTGGTAGTGGGCGTTTTCTTGTAAAACAAAAAAGTGAAGATCAGAGGTAACATGAAAAGGAACTAAGATGTCCCAACCCCACCCTAGATGATACTTCTTTCCTTCCTTCCTTCCTTCCTTCCTTCCTTCCTTCCTTCCTTCCTTCCTTCCTTCTTTCCCTCCCTCCCTCCCTCCCTCCCCTCCCTCCCTCCCTCCCTCGCTCCTTCCTTCCTTTCTTCCTTCCTTCCTTCCTTCCTTCCTTCCTTCCTTCCTTCCTTCCTTCCTTCCTTCCTTCCTTCTTTCCTTCCTTCCTTCTTTCCTTCCTGTATTTGTTGTTGTTGATCATTGAACTCTGGGCCTAGGCATTGTCCCTGAGCTCTTCAGCTCAAAGCTACCGCCCTAACCCTTGAAACACAGTGCCACTTCCAGTTTTCTGGTGGCTAATTGCAGATAAGAGTCTCATGGACTTTCACGCCCAGGCTGGTTTTGAACCACAATTCTCAGATCTCAGCCTCCCAAGTACCTAGGATTACAGGCATGAACCACCCCGGCACCTCCTGATGGCATTGTTTTGTTTCTATCTGGATTAGCAATCTGAAGAAGGAAGATCATATGCTCAATTTTCTCCCCCAAAGAGATTTTCTCTTAAAGAACACACTTTTTGCCAGGCAAGGTGGCTCACACCTATAATCCTAGTTACTTTGGAGGCTGAGATCTGGGGATGGCAGTTCAAAGCCAGCTTGTGCACTAAAGTTTGTGAGACTCTTATCTCCAATTAACCACCAGAAAACTGGAATTGGCACAGTTTTAAGGGGTAGGGTGGTAGCTTAGAGCTGAAGAGCTCAGGGACAATGCCTAGGCAAAGCGCAAGTCCATGGCTGACTGACAAAAAAAAATACACTTTTATTCCAAAATGTTTGAAGCAAGTATTTTAGGAAAATATCAGAGAAAAACTCAATGTAGAGGCCACAGTTAGGTCTAAATGCTGTCATAGCAACCTGTATTTTCTACTTCAGAGTTGTTAATAAATTTTTTGCCAACATGTGTTGAACCTACTTACCTCTTAACCTTGCTTTAAATTCATAATTACCTGATTTGTCTGGAAGCCAGACTGTCTGCAGATATAGAAAGGTTAAAAAAAAAAAAAAAAGGCTGGCAACTGCTTTGCCTTTTGAAGCCAATTACTAAAGGTCAGAATCACAGCCATTTGCTACAAAGACTTTATCAAAACATCACTGAGAAAGGCAGCTCTTGTCTTTATTAAGATTTCTGTTGGCCCTCGTGATTTTAACAAGGTGCTCTGTATCGAATCTCAATATAGAAAATGTTTTTAATTCTGCAGTGGCTTTCTGTTTATGGTTCACATTATACATACATATATATAATGTATGTATATATATATTACCATTTGAGAGGAGAAAAAGTTTATAAATTAAAGATGTTTCTACATTGCACTGTTCCTTTTATATGAAGAAGGTCGCTCTGATGCACATGGTTAGAGTGGTATTTTTGTAGTAGTTTTGCTTATATATGGCTTTGGTACTGTTCCTTAAGCATAGAAAATGTTCAGTGAATAGTCATTACTTAAGGCTCAATGCAGAACCAATATGTTTTGCATTATGCTACAATTCCCAGAAGCACTGTGGAGTCATTCCTGAGACAAGTTGGCGCCCTGCCAAAATCTAGATATTTGGGTATTTTACCAGCAACTTGGGAAATTCCAAAAATAAGATTTTTGAAAGTGGCTTTTCAAAAATGTTCTCTTAAAATTTTAATTGACATGTAATGATGGTACATATTTATAAATATTGCCAGATCATTCTAATGTGTCCTATTTTGAAATGGACAAATTAGTTGAACATATCAGAAGATACACATATATCCAACAACTATCAATCTTACTAATCACCAGAAACATGCAGACTAAAGCCACAATGAAGTATTATTTAACCCCAATTAAGATGGCTATCATCAAAAAGATTAAAAAATAAAAATGTTGGCTAAGATGAAGAAAAAGATAAACTCCTACACTTTGCTGATGGAAATGTAAATTCGTACAGCCCTTATGGAAAACAATGAAATATCTTTTTAAAATCAAAATATAATGGCTTTTATTTTTGGTGCTCAAAATTGAAAGTGGAATACAATGGAGATTTGTTGAGAAAGATAATTACATTCTATCAGTGCGGGATTTTTCTTTTCTTCTTTTTTTTTTTTTGTGGGTCATGGGGCTTAAAGTTGGCCTGAGCACTGTCACTGAGCTCTTCAGCTCAAAGCTATTGCCCTACCCTTGAGCCAAGCCCCACTTCTCATTTTTTGAGAGGTTAATTAGAGATAAGAGTCTCAGGTCCTTTTGTTGCCAGGCTGACTTTGAACCTTGATCCTCAGATCTCAGCCTCCTGAGTAGGTGGGATTACAGGTGTAAGCCACCATGTCTGGCAGTTTTGTTATTTTTTTTTTTTACAGCTTTGGCACTGAAGTTTCAACATCTGAGAATACTGAAAAATAACTGTGATGTGTGTACTCCATGTGTAATTTGTGTGAGGCTATCCCAATCTAGCCATCTCTGCCAGTTCTCTTTCACATTTCATTCTCTGCAAGGCTAATATAAAAAAATGTACTTAGCATTGTCAGACCATGGTAGAAAATATTATAGACCTATGCCAGACTTTCTAGCCTCATGGCCATATGGAGGTGATAAATGGCTGGCATCCGGCAAAGCTTTCAGGAACTGAAAAGCTCAAGGACATGGAGGGTTTATCTCTGTTATCTCCCCTTCCCCTGTTTTATTTTAAAGCTCATAGAAAAACTATTTAGAATCAAAATTGGAAGGGAAGAGAAGGAAAAGAGGGAGTTGACAAAGTACCAAGGTCAGATATCCAGAAACCAAATTAGAAGAGTCTTTTCAACTATCTTAAAGTTTTCTGTGAAATTCTTGTAACTCTGAATATATGTTTATGTCATCAGTGTCAGTTCAAATCACTGATTCCACTGATGGCTTAATAAATGGCCTTCATTTCTATCTCAGAGACGAGTACCCTGGTTAAATCAACAGATTTACTTAGGCGAACAATTTGGGATTGTGTCCACAGATCTATTCTAGTTAAAAATATCATTTTCAGTGAATTGCTTTACCAAGTTTTACAAGTTTGTTCTTTGGAGGTATCTGGATTTGGGCCCAAACTTCTTCTCCTAATAGGCATATTAAAAGAGCTGAGGTAAAAAGAGTTACTTGATTTTTTCTTATCACAGGCAACTAATTACTGTACCAGGTAAGTCTCTGCAGACAATAGCTATGGTACTTCAGCCAAAGAAACTGTCTACAGTCACGTTAACACATTAAAAATGATCACCTACTTCGACTCTAAGCCTTCTTGCACTGGAGGCTCTGGACATGTTGACTCTTGGCATTCACAGTTGAATGGGTGTCAGGTTTCTATGGCTCTGTGCTGGCTCACATTACAGTCAAGTGGAAGCAAGAAAATTCAAGCAAGACTTTCATGAAAAAGATACGCCTGATACAATTTCAGGTTCTTGAAAGATGAACAGACTAAAGAGATGTAATCTCTCTTTTCCAAGATTTTCCCAGAAGCATGCTAGGAAGCCAGGAGGGAGACAGATCATGTTAAAACCAGAAATCAGGCTGGTCCTTGACTTCAGGAGGTGCGAGGGTGGGTGGAAATGCTGTTGTTAGGCAGGGAGGTATAAGGATGAAAGGTTAGTACAGCAGAGGTAGGAAGGGTAACAAAGTGTAACAGTACCTAGACAACCTGGGGCAGGAAAGTAGAATTCCAGACAAGCAATTTACACTGTGGATAAAGTATGAGTAGATAAATATCCAGGCAAGTAAACTAAGCGAGACCATGGCTGGTGGTAAAAAAGTTGTAGTCAACCAAAGTAATGATGTCATTTGGTACTAGGGACTGTCACCTTTGGGATGGAGATTCTAAGGAAGGCACTAAGACAGAAGCAGCCCAGCCCAGTGCTGAAATCCTCAAACAGTTAGGTTACCACAGTGGCTTGGGTATGAGCACTGTTATGGTTTGTAGCCTGCATACCTGCCATAGATGGAGTTGAACAACGTAACATACCAATCTTTGTTTAGTGAGTCTTTATTAAGCACTTATTATGTGTCAGAAATAGAGCAGGGATGGAAACAAAATTTCTAATCCCTTGAATCTCGAATTCTCACAGGGAAACTAGACAACAAAGTAAGTAAACTGTATGCCAGGTTAGAAGATAGTAGGGAGCTCTTGAAAATAGATTTAGCAGGGTAGATGGGTGTGAAAACAGAGAATCAAAGTGTATTATTGAAGGAGGCAGGGAAGAATTTACTTAGAAGGTGACATTACAGCAAATTCTTGAAGGAGGTGAGGAGGGAGTCATGCAGCTATAGTGAAGATGAAAGTTACAAGCAGAGGAATTAGCAAGTGTAGGATGTGTGAGATGTGCATATGTCTAAGGTATTAAAAAAAACAGCCAGAAAGCCAGGATGGCCAGATCCACATAAGCAAAGGGGTAGAATAGGAGATGAGAGAAGAGGAAAGTTAGGACTGGGACAATCTAAGTCTTGTAAAGGCCAGTGATTCTCCACAGGGACACATTTATTCCCCAGAGGATGTTTAGCAATGTCTAGAAACATTTTGGATGGTTACAACTACAGACTCTTAGTGTCTTTGGCCATTTGGTAGGTAAAGGGATGCGACAAACCACCCTATAATGCAGGGGACAGCCATACTCAACTGAAAGTTATCTAGCCCAATATGGCAGCAGTTTTGAGGCTGGGAAACATGCAGAGATGTAAGCTGCACTTTTTATGTAAAGCTGGAAGGCATGATTGGATTTTAAAAGAAGTCACCAATCACAACCAATATCCAAGAAATTCAGTCCATTATGAAAAGGTACTACCAGGGCCTATATTCAAAGAAACAAGAAAATCTAGTAGAAATGGATTAATTCTTCAATAAATATAGGCTACCCACATTGAACAATGAAGAGGTAAACAAATTGAACAAACCAATTTCATACAATGAAATTGTGGAAGTAATCAGGGAAATGCCAACCAAAAAGAGTCCAGGTCCAGATGGTTTCACTGTGGAATTCTACAAGACGTTTAAAGATGAAGTAACACCTATACTCTTGAAACTCTTCCGAGAAATAGAAGCAGAAGGAGCAATATCAAACTCATCTTATGAAGCTAATACTATACTCATCCCCAAACTAGGGAAAGACCCAACAAAAAAGGAAAACTACAGACCTATCTCTCTAATGAACACAGATGCAAAACTCCTCAATAAAATACTAGCCAACAGAATCCAGAAACAAATTTTAAAAAATTATACACTACAATCAAGTGGGCTTCATTCCACAGATGCAAGGCTAGTTTAACATTTGCAAATCAATCAATGTAATACATCATATCAATAGAGCTAAGGATAAGAATCATATGATAATTTCTCTGGATGGGGAGAAGGCATTTGACAAAATACAACATCCATTCATGTTGAAAGCACTAGAAAAAATAGGAATAAGAGGTACATTCCTTAAAATAAAGCCATATTTGACAAACCTACAGCAAGTATTATACTAAATGGTGAAAGACTGGAACCATTTACTTTAAAGTCAGGAACTAGACAGGGATGCCCACTCTCGCTACTTCTCTTCAATATAATGCTGGAACCCTTAGCCAGAGCAATAAGGCAAGAGAAAGACATCAAAGGGATCCACCTAGGGAAAGACGAAATTAAACTATCCCTATTCCCAGATGACATGATCCTCTACGTGA
The DNA here is from genome assembly GCF_031878675.1 of Megascapheus bottae. NCBI lineage: Eukaryota > Metazoa > Chordata > Mammalia > Rodentia > Geomyidae > Megascapheus > Megascapheus bottae. The sequence goes on from NC_143512.1 coordinate 63,458,931, forward strand.
ATGACCCAATAAGCTCCACTCCCAAACTCCTAGAATTAATAAACCACTTTACCAAAGTGCCAGGATACAAAATTAACCTTCAGAAGTCAGTAGCCTTCTTGTACACCAACAATACACAAACAGAAAGCCAAATCAAGAAAATGATCCCATTTGCAACAGCCCCCAAAAGAGTAAAATACTGAGGAATTAATTTAACCAAAGATGTAAAGGAATTATTTTATAAAAACCTAACAAAAGAAGGACACTAGGAAATGGAAAGGCATCCCATGCTCATGGCTAAGGAGAACCAACATAGTGAAAATGTAAAACCCCATCACAATCCCAAAGACATTCTTTACTGAAATAGAAGATACAATCCAAAGGTTCATATGGAACAAGAATAGCGAAAACAATTCTAGGCAAAAAGAACAATACAGGTGGTATTATATTACCAGATTTCAAACTCTACTATAGAGCCATAATAACAAAAACATCATGGTATTAGCACAAAAATAGACCAGAAGATCAATGGAACAGAATAGAAGATCCAGAAATAGAACCACATACTTATAGTCAACTTGTATTTGACAAAGGAGCCAAAGATATACAGTGGAACAAACACAGTCTATTCAATTATTAGTGCTGGCAAAACTGGACAGCCACATGCAGAAAACTAAAAATTGACCCTAGCCTTTCACCTTGCAAAAACATTAACTCAAAGTGGATCAAAGACCTCAATGTCAGACCGGAAACCATGAAACTGCTACATGATAGAGTAGGAGAGACATTGGAACTCATAGGCACAGGCAAAAGATTCCTGAAAAGAATCCCAGGGTCCAACAGATTGGAGAGAGACTCGATAAATGGGACTACCTAAAAATAAAAAGTTTCTGCACAGATAAAAGCATAGCCACTAAAGTAGAGAGACAGCCAACCAACGGGGAAAAGATATTTACCAATAATACATCTGACAAATGCTTAATATCCAGTATCAACAGGGAACTCAAGAAACACATCCCACCCCCAAACCCAGCAAACCATTCACTAAATGGGCAAGGGAACTAAAGAGAGACTTATGAAAAGAAGAAATTAAAATGGCAGAAAAGCATATGAGAAAATGTTCATCATCCATGGTCATAAAGAAAATGCAAATAAAAACAACCCTAAGATACCACCTTACCCCAACAAGAATGGCCAAGATTTTGAACTCAGACAATGACAGATGCTGGCAGGGTTGTGGAGAAAAAGGAACCCTACTTCACTGCTGGTGGGATTGTAAACTAGTTCAGCCACTCTGGAAAGCAGTGTAGAGGTTTCTTAAAGAACTGAAAATTGACCTTCCCTACGATCCCATCATACCACTTCTGGGCATCTACTCTGAACATCATAACCCAAGATATGATAAGGACACCTGCTCAACTATGTTCATCTCTGCACTATTCACAATAGCCAGGCGATGGAAGCAATCCAGATGCCCTACTACAGATGAATGGATACAGAAAATGTGGTATATATACACAATGGAATTCTACATAGCCAACAGACAAGATAAAATAATGGCATTTGCAGGGAAGTGGATGAATCTAGAGCGAATCATGTTGAGTGAGACAAATCAAGACCAAAGGAACAAATGGCACATGGTATTCTTAATATGTGGCTATTAGATCCAAACAGTACAAGAGCAAGGACTCAAAAGTTGCATACCCAATGCTATGGATATGGTACCGGAAATATAAACACAACTACATAGACATAAAAACTTATGACTCTATAGACATAATGTTTTATTACATAGATTAATATGTATGTATAACATGCAAATCTAAGTGCCAGTGATTGTATATAGAGATTCCCTTCTTGAATACTAGTTTGCTAAACATGTCATTTGAAATACGATGTAAAAATCAATGTTAATAAATTCTTTAATAAAAAAAAGAAGTCACCAAATTGTGTTATGAAGCAGTATCATTCTGGAGGTTTTGTTAATCATAGACTTCAAAAGAGTGAGCTGAAAGCAGACAGAAGTTGGCAGTTTATTGTGAGACTGTAAACAAGAGATAATGGTGAATTAGATCAACAGGAAGGTGTTTAATATTAACATCTGTAAATTTCATTCTTTCATCCATGAGGTAGAGCTGAGGAAACAGGCTCAGAGAGGAATTTAACCAAGCCACTCATTTGACAGCATCGAAATGTGAACTTAGGTGTGTGATTTCAAAGCTATGCTTCCCATAGCTGAGCTATACTCTAGACTTATCTTCCTCTGTAACTCCTTGTCAACTGAAGTGAAAACCCAATAATGCAAGCATAAACCTGGCCCAGAAAAATGGAAAGAACAACTTAAAGGTCTTTTCCAGACCAAGCATTGTGAGTGCCTACTCTAAATTGACTAAAGATTGAACTATGTGAGTTATCCAATTCCATCTTTTAAATTTCCTGAGGACAGGACTGGGTTCAAATCTTGGCATAAAGATGAGCTTACAAATAGAGGTCATAAGATTCTGCTGAAGTAGAAAGATCTGCAGGCTGATGGAATGTGCCACATTTTCTGAACAGCATGCTACACACATGTTTATTAATTTGGGCCTCAAATCACAGTACACTTAGTGGCTACCCAGAAACTGAGTCTGAATAGCCTCTGACAGCCAATTAGCCTTGAGCAACAAATCTCAGGAATAGTACCCAATAGTTCAAGCCCTGGGATGAGCACAAAAATGGCATTCTACCCCTCGAGTCATAGCTCCACTTGTGACTTTTTGGGGGTAATTGGAGATAACAGTCTCATGGACTTTTCTGCCTTGACTGGCTTCAAACAGTGATCCCTAGATCTAAGCCTTCTCAGTAGCTGGGATTACAGGTGCATGACACCCCTTCTCATTTTAAATCAACAAATTGGTGTCACACATTACACACTGAACTCCTTGTGAGATGATTAGTATATTTTGATACTCTTGGGTGCCTTTCCCTTCTAGTGAATTAATAGGCCAACTGACTCCAAATCTGAAAATCCAGCTATGGATGACAACGTTAGATGCTCACTCCTGTAATCCTAGCTACTCAGGAGGCTGAGGTCTGAGGAGTGTGATTCAAAGCCAGTCTGGGCACGAAAATCCATGATACTCTTATCTCCAATTAACCACCAGAAAACCAGAAGTGGTGCTGTGACTCATGTGGTAGGGCGCTAGCCTGGAGCTGAAGAGCTCAAGGACAATGCCCAGAGTTCAAGCCCCATGAATGACCAAAAAAATTAAGAAAAAATGATACCGTTATAGATTAGGGAACTAGAAAGGGCCAAATCTTGTAGAACTCTTTACCCTGTGACTTTATTGCTTCTACAAAGGGAAAGAGTAGAACATCCTTTAAACTTGTCTGGAAAGAGTAAAATGGGAAGTACTTTAACAATAATTCTGAGAAGAGATTTCAATATAGATGCTTTTGAGTCATTTTTTCTCTATATATAAGGTATATAAAGACAAAAGTATGTAATAATAAAAGTACATAATGTATAATATATAATAAATATATACAACACAAAATATAATAATAAAATGAATTATATAATAAAATATATAATAATAAAAAGATAAAGTAGCATAGCAAGAAAAAAAGCAACATCTTAGTAATACTGGATCATAGAAACTTACAGAGCAGATCTTGCTTGTGGAAGTATTCACTGAATGACCTGCAAGCAATGGGTACCACAGGAAAAGTTTTGTTTGATTTAGATCAAATGCTCCATTTCCTTTTTAGAAATTCATGATGGTTATTAGTATGCTAAAAGCTCAGGAGAGGAAGCACACTAATATAACCCTCTTTAGCTCAGATTTTCCAAAATTCATTTGACCATGGAATTGTTTTCACTGACTATTAATATCTCCCAGAAAGATGATAGCATCTGCCTTTGTATCATGCCATCATTATATGATGTTCTACAACATTTGGAATGTCATCATGTTTGGCCCTGGGTTTTTGTAGAACTCAATCAACAATGAAAGGGAGAGGGGAGACTGGAGAGTATGAGTTCCGTTTTTAGAAAGTATAATTGGCTATGTGTATGACATCTTGGTTTTGAATCTTGACTTTGTGGCAAACAATATTTAATCTTTGGCTTTTGGAGATCAGTTCTAAACCTAAACTCAAGGCATGGGGTCGTTTGAACTTGGACAACTCATTGGACACAGAGGTCTACAGATGTGGGCTTGTCACACACACTAGCTTATTCATTTGAAAAGTTTCCCATTTCTAGTTCAGTGCTTGAGTATATAAAAAGACATTTCACAAATACCTTGTGAGTGAATAAGTTTGTCTGAATGAATAATTAGGATAATTGTTTGTTTTCATGAGAAAAGGTAATGATGAGACCACTGGGTATTGTGTCAAATCTGGGACAAATTTTAAGTAAAACAGTAAGTCTTAGAAACAAAACAAGACTTCTTTTTCTTCTGTGTTCTATGAAGACTTAGCAAGTGAGATCTATTTTTGTCTGAATTATACATACTGAAGAAAATCACATCCTTTGGCAAAAACTGGGAAATATTGAGCAACTTTGTCCCTTCAGAACTTGGATACATTTGTGTGAATTAGGCAAGTCACTTAATTTTCTTGTTTTCCTGTCCCTAGACTAAGTAAGTTCTGTGGTTGTTTTCAATTGATAAGTATCTGTAAATCCATTCATTTATATATCTGATGCTTTTACAACAATTCTACATTGGAAAAGTGCATAATTTTTGTTATAAAACTAGATCTGTATCTAGGTCGAAAGGGCCCTAGGAAAGCACAGAATTTCAGGATGTTTTGCAAGAATATCCTCACTTGCTAAAGGAAAGCAAGAGCTCTATGAGTAGAATCCCCACAGACCCTTTCCTTGATGGGTGTGCCTTGAGCAAGAGCCACCTTCCGCTTGATGACCTGGAGGGACTTGTGACACATGCAGGCCTTTAGTAACCTCTGAGTATTGCTATGTGTTAACATGTGTATATGTTCGGTAAGGTGCAGCTGCTATTCTAAATGCTCTACTTAAACTAATTAATTTAAATCTGACAATCATTCTGTGAATTGTCTATCATCATCATCATTATCATCACCTTAGAGATTGAAAAATCCAAGTATAAAATGTTTTAAGTTGCTCAGGGTTAGGGACCTACTTAGTGGTGAAACCAAGTTCAAATCCAGACCACTGAGGACCAGACCAGAATCCTTCTTAACCCATCAGGGTATCTTCTGGACATTAACAAAAGCGAATAGACAGACAAACATATTGAAGGCTGCCTTGTCAAATAACACAATGGACTGAAAGAAAATAAGGTCCTTCTTATAGTTCTTACCAAGCTGACAGCTCACGGGTGAGCAGAATGAAATGAGTTCTAGAACAGAGCCTCTGGGAAAAGAGAAAGGCAAAGCAACATTTGAGGTAGCCATAAAGAATAGAATTTGGATTTTGTGGGGTGTGTGTGTGTGTGTGTGTGTGTGTGTGTGTGTCAGTGCAATGCAATGGCTCCTCCTCCTCCTCCTCCTCCTCCTCCTCCTCCTCCTCCTCCTCCTCCTCCTCCTCCTCCTCCTCCTCCTCCTCCTCCTCCTCCTCCTCCTCCTTCTTCTTCTTCTTCTTCTTCTTCTTCTTCTTCTTCTTCTTCTTCTTCTTCTTTTGTGGGTTATGGGGCTTGAACTCTGGCCTGAGTGCTATCCCTGAGCTCTTCAGCTCAAGACTACTGCCCTACCCTTGAGCCAAGCCCCACTTCCTGTTTTTCTAGAGGTTAAGTGGAGATAAGAGTCTTAAGTCCTTTTGTGCCCGGGCTGGCTTTGAACCTTGATCCTCAGATCTTAGCCTCCTGAGTAGCTAGGATTACAGGTATGAGCCACCACACTCAGCGCTGGCCTCTGCTTCTTGACTGTAGTGATTGTAGATATCTGCCCCCAATATCTTCCTGTATAAGGGAAGGACTTGATAGACAAAGTAAGAGGAAAGCATTTCTGGATAAAGCAACAATATGAATTTTAAGGTAGCCAAATAGACTGGTGTGCCCAGATTTTAAGATCTGCAATACAGAGAGGATGTTTGGTTACTATAAGGCTCTGCATGTTATACTCTTCGGTAGCACAGAATTCTGTGATTCTCTGTAGGTTCTCAAGAGCCATTTGACTTTCATCTTGGGACCATGGCTGGTGATAGCATGCTGGGCTGTAGTCTAAGCAGAATGGCATGATTTGGTGACCAGAGCTCCTCTTTGGGAATAAAGGTCTTATTGTTCGAGTCCTTGGGAAAGCTGCCCACAGAGAGGTCCCTTCATGCAAAGCAACCACCTATTTTGGGAGAGGTGGCATTCAATGATTGATCCCTGCTGGGAGGGAAATGCGGGGCTCTGCCTCTCATCACAGAGCTCAGGACAGCTCTGAGGGACCATCCCAGTATAGGACTCCCCAAATTGCAGGTGAACCCCCTTCTTCCCCCCTGCCTAGTCTTGTCTTCTCCTGCATAAGAGCCTGTTTTGCAGTTAACTGTAGGGAAGTTGACCCTGCCCCTAATGGTTGTAAGATGCATTGCACTAAGAAAAGCCACAGCTGGGTGTCACAGCAACCAAAGGCAAAGACAAATTTTAGCTAATGCCATTTAAAGGAGCTACAAAGGTGGCTTTCTAGGCCCACAAGCTCTCTACCTTAGACAACTACAATGGTTCCCTCAATGGCTTCTTTGCTTTTCCTATGGACCCTTGTAATCTACTCTCCACACACAGGCGCCAAACAGATCCTTATCTCCAACTTCCCCATCAGAAACAGAAGAAAATGCAACATTCTTACCATATCTATAATATTCCACAGTAATGTGGCTCCCACATACTCTTGTGACCTCCTCACATTTCTCTTGCTCCAGCTAGACTTTTCTCCTAGAACCTTTTCTCTAGAACCTGCTTACCCATTCTCTCTCCAGATAGTCTCTTTGTTCCTTCTGTCATTCAGTCCTCTCTGTTCAAAAGCATTCTCAGGGAAGCTACCTCCATCTACTCCATTAAGAATAGCAAACTCAATTTCTTCAATCTATCTTAATTTGTTTCCCATTTGTCCATTATTTACATATGTGCTTACTTGTTGTCTGTCTCTCTAGAATGAAAGCTCCATGAGGGCAAAGATCTGATTTTGTTACCTTTTTACATACCAGTTCAGGCATAAAATGTGTGCATAAGTTAGTGGAGATTAGGAGAATAGAAGGAGTATGTTCTCAGTACAGAATATGATTTCAAATTTGAATACGATAAGTCTGAGCTGCATTTAAATCAGTCACAGCCAATGTTTAGAGACAATACCTATTTTAGTTTCTAGGGATAGAGAAGTACCCTGAGTATCACCTACCCTATGGAATATATGGGGGAGAATGATCTGGGAGAATATTCATCTCATAAAAAGCTCTCTTTTGTCAAGCACAGTGGCTCATACTTGTAATCCTAGATACTCGGGAGTCTGAGATCTGAGGACTGACGTTCAAAGGCAGCTCTAGAAGACTGTGAGATGCTTATCTCCAGTTAACCACTAAAAAACTGGAAGTGGGGCTGTGGCTCAAGGGGTAGGGTGGTAGCTGTGAGCTGAAGAGCTCAGGGACAGGGCCCAGGCCTAGAGTACAAGCCCCATGACCCACACCCCCACACCCCCGAAAAAAGAAAGATCTCTTTTTTCATCAGTCATGGGACTTGAACTGAGAGCCTGGGCGCTGCCGCTGAGCTTTTTCACTCAAGGCTAGTGCTCCACCCCTTTGAGCCACAGAACCACTTCTGGTTTTTCTGGTGGTTAATTGGAAATAAGAGACTCAAGGACTTTCCTGCCTAGGCTGGGTTTGAATTGTGATTCTCAGATCTCAGCCTCCTGATGGACAGATACGAGCCACAGACACCTGATAATCAAAAGCTATTTGAATTAAGAAATGAAACGATTATACTATTACAATGAAACACCACCAATCCTAACAAATTTAATCCAATAAACAATTTAAAAAATGAGCAAAGGGGCTGGGAGTTTGGCCGAGTGGTAGATTGCTTGCCTAGCATGCATGAAGCCCTGGATTCCATTCCTCAGTGCCACATACATAGGAAGTGGTGCTGTGGCTCAAGTGGCAGAGTGCTAGCCTTGAGGAAAAATCCCAAGGATAGTGCTCAGACCCTGAGTTCAAACCCAGCACTAGGAAAAAAATAATAATAAAACAAAAATTAAAAAATAAGCAAAAAAGGAAGGACAAGAGAAGAAGGAGAAAGGAGAAAATGGAATATTAATTGGCTTATGTGACTGTAAAATCCAAGGGTTCAGGCTGGAACAGATCCAGGATGTGAACTGCAACTCAACATCTAGTTTCTGCATCTTTCAGGTCTGTTCTCCCTTTCTGAGGGGATTGTATGCTCAGGTATTTTCCTTCCAAGAAGGAGACAGGTTCTCAGAATTCTTTGCAAGTCCTTTGTATATGCAAACCTAGTGGAAAATAGTGTTTCATTTTATGGATAGCATTTTTTGGACACACTAGATACTTGTACCCTGAGGTATAAATGTTCTGATAGTGATATCACTTAGAACTTTCTGATAACACCTGAGAGGTTACTGATCCCCTTTCCCTTGTTTGTAAGTGGAGATGACACCTGGCCTGTAGGGATGTAGGGCCTGACATAAATTTATAGACATTATAATATTCTCTGTTGTTAATCTAATGAGTGTATTGATTCATTCTCTTTGCCAATATCCTCCAAGTTATTATAAAAAATAGAGATCTGTGTGTTCAAATCTTTGTTATTTTACTTCTTTGGCTTCAGTCTCTTCATCCGTAAAAAGAGGATAGTATCTACAACAACAACAGCAAAAGAAAAAAAGACAACAAAGGGTTAAGACCAGGACTCTCCACATTAATAACTAATTAACATTAATCCTCCAACCCAAAGGTTACTTGCAACTATGTTAAGTCTCTCTTAGAATTAGTCCATGGAGATTAGACTAATGGACACATTCTAGCTTCAGCCCACCTCAGTTGGTAGAATGTAGTCCTGTATTCACTCAAGTGTAGATTGAATAGCACATTGGTTATATCATGCTTGTCTTCGCCTGCAATTGAAGCATACATAATATATCTGCAGAAAAGCAATTCCAAGCTGTAGACTTTCCCTTTGAGAGTGGTGTCCTCAGTTACCTAATGTTCCAATGGAGAAAACAGCTCCACAAATGTCCCTGTTTATCAGAGCTGTCATAGTGAAGGCCACTTTTGTTTTCCGATAGCAGATTAGGTACCTGAAGGAAACCCCAAGGGACATTACTGTTACTTAAATTAATTATTTAACTCCTTATTTTTTGGCTACCAGATGTTTCAAGCACCTTAAGTTATTCCTGTTGGCAAATGTGTAGCCAATGAAAATTCTTCAGGCAGGAACTGGAAACAAAAACGCTTACAGTCTTAGACTTTGGGGATTTTATACAGAATATCTAAAGCTGCAGATTAAGTGCATTAGTTAGAATAACATATTCAAAGATGTTAGGAATTTGGGTCTGATTTTTGAACCAGTCTACTACCTCTGGCTGGACCTCAGCTGAATCCCTTAATCTTTTGGCTTCTAGTTTCATCTGCACAAGATGCCTCTGGCAACACACTGAGTGCAGTAGCTGTAGGAATAAATTAAATAATGGGCTTAATATTACCAACGAGAATGGCCTAAATGGCTCTTTTGCGGGATCCATTAGCTCAATGGAGAATATGAGCACAGGATTCTGGGTCTAAGGAATAAGGCAATATCCATTGTAATTCTGTGCCATGCCCTGAAATGACTGGATAAACAGATACAGAACACAAGAGAAGAGAAAGCTGAGGACAGGGAAGAGTGCTTGGTAATGCAAAGGATGAGGGAAAAGGTAAAGAGAAGGCAGACATATCCATGAGATGTGGGTGGAGATAGAGGCAAAAAAGATGGGAGACAAGAGGGAAAGAGTTCCTGGGTGACAGGAATAGCAAAGATGTGAGCTGAAGCTTTCAATCAGACAAGAACTCTTTGGGACCAAGTGAGAGGTACCCACAGAGGGAGCAAAACAAAGGGAATCTGGAGATAGGTAGGGCTCTCTCTAGACAAAGATGGCTTGTGAGGGCTGATCCTCTACTGACTCCTTGCTCCTGGCCCTGCTCTAGACATCCAACCCTTGGCTTATGGCTCATTCTTTGACAGAGGCATTTTGCCTTCCAAGAGTTTCAGGAGGTTATTGAACGTGACAGGTCTTCAGAACCCAGAGGAATGATAGCACGCAATAAAAAAGCATCAACTATTTGATAATCTCTGTGATACCCACTTCACCTCAAACTCCTGTCCTATCACTCAGTAAAACTGAATATTGCAATCACTTCACCCTAACCAGTATTCACATATTTGCTTTGTTGGTAAAGATGAAAGATAATGGTGGATTCATAAAAAAAATTGAAAGATTTGGAAAAAATTATATAAAGCGAAGTAAGCCAGACCCAAAGAAACATAGGTTGTATGGTTTGTAGTAATTAGAGTGCCTATAAATCTATAAGTAAACACAGTGGATGGCAAAAATGAAAAAAAAATACACTTGGATGTGATATATTAAACAGGACTCTAAACATTCATACAGTGAGACCAAAGGAAGCTACTCTTAGGAGAGGATTACAGAGGCTCAGGAGCTATATGCATCATATAAAATGATGTTCATTGAAATGAACTCCAGGGAAAGGAAATAAAGGGGTTTTGTTGTTGTCATTTTGCTTTTTGTTTTTCTCTTCTGTGTTGCTGTTTTTTTATATCTGTACCTTTTGTATTCTATTTACATAGAATATTTTATCTATTTTGGGGAAAAGGGAAGCACAGAAATGGTGGGATAAAAGGTGAGCAGATGCAGCAGTGATATTCACTAGACAGAAGGTTGAACTATACAACTTGTAGGAGAGGGAGGGAGGGAAAAAAAGACTTGTAGAAGACAAGGGGGGGATGGCACTCTTCAAAATGCCATGTACTTATTACCTGACTTCAGTAACCCCTCTATACATCACTTTTACAATAACAGTAAATAAATAATAAATTAAGAAATAACGACAATGGTGGCATTCCCAGGGAATAATTATTGTTTATTCTGTGTCAGACACAAATGCCATGTGTTCTTCCCAAAGGAATTTGAGGTAGCCAAGAGGAAATAAAAAAGACTATACACATCTTAACGGAGGGTGTACTGCTTTATAGAAATAAGCGGTTTTATAGACATTCACTCATTTCTCCACCAACCTATGAGGTAGATTCTTTCATTAAGTTCATTTTTAGAGAAGCAAACTGAGCAAAGCAAGATTTGATATTAAGTCCTTAGTGACTTTAAAGGGCAGAATATATATAAAAAATAACTCTAGGGACTCACTACTTCCAAAAACAGCAATTTCAAAGTTATTTGGACAACAAACAACTTTTCTTGCTACAAAAAGATGACTGAAATTGTTGGGTAGAGTCATTCTTAGACTTTTGAGTCGTCTGAAAATTCCTCACAGAACTTGGGTAGGGGAAGACTTTAGGATTCTTTTACTTAACCATGAGGAGTGGAAATATTCTCATTTCCCTTAGCTCATGGCCATGAGGAAGCTCTGAACCAAGTTTTACATTTGAATCCCACTGCTTGCCTTGTCCAATTTTTTTTTGTCTTAAAAAATGTTTGTGTTTCATTGTAAACCACTTGGGAAGAGGGCATAGTACAAATAAACCAAAGTCAAATAAAATGCAGTCCTGTTGGGGTCATGCAAAGGATGTAGTGTGTTATCAAAACACTTTATGTTACAGCCTGAAAGAATTTATCTAGGAGAGAATATTCTAAACAGAACACTGGGCAGATACTTTCCTTTCATTGTGTTTATCATATTTTTTCATGCCCCTTAAACAGCATTTGAAGCCACTGGATATAGACTATCAAACTGAGAGAAAATTAGCTGGTTACTCTTACATGTCCTCTAATTAAAGTTTTGAATTTTGTCCAAAATTGTGATGCAAAATAAATTAATTTAAATTTACATTTACCAGTGAGGCTTAAAGAAAAGTTTCACTCATTTCAACTAGTCTTTAGTAAATTTAAATTCTTATCTGATTCCAAAATTTCTTCCAGAAATACAGCCATGCCTTTTTTGTTATTGTTGATGTTGATTGACACTGCACATATTAGATCATTCATCCACAGAAACTTGTTTAAAGGGACAGGATAGTCAAAGTTAATAACTATCCTTACCTCCCTCATCTAGAGTTTGTTGCTTTTGTGGAACTTTGGTCATTGCAAAGAACAAAGCCTTTTAGTCTTAAAACTTACATTAGAGATACAATTATTATTATTTTGACGTATTGGTATTCCTTTATTTTTAGGAATTTCAGTTATACAAAGAAGGTAGGAGGAGGAGGCTAGGAGAACGAAGGCGAAAGAAAAAGAGGAGGAAGAGGAGACATTGATGACAAAACAGAAAAGCAGAGAGACTGGCTAATAGCTGGAAAGAAAGCACAAATCTTGAATATGAAATAATTAAGAAGAGTAAGGACCTCCAGGATATAGAAACAAAAGCCATATAATGAGTGACTGTTGTTCTTAATGTACTATGTTATCTCTCATCTCTTGCTATCCCTTGGTTATCTCATACTGTGACAATATTTCACCTTATTACATGATATATTCTATATGTGCTTAATTGGTTATTTGAAATTGGATAGGGAAGGGGGAAAAATCAAGATGAGCGGGGGAGGGAGGGAGGGAAATGGGGACCACGACATGAGAAAGGGTATCAATGTATGTGAAGTAATGCATCTTCTGTCTGGTGAATATAATGTAACCCTTCTATTAATTACAATAAAAATATATGGAAAAAAAGAAATAAGAGAATTCCGCTTATCTATAAGTATTTGTACTTCATTTATTTGGCTGCTTACTTCTATTCAATTTTAACTCGTCATATAAACTACACTCTTGTGATATTTTGTATTCCATTATTTTGTTTAACAATTATTTGTGGAGACCTACTGTGTGTCAGTATCTTTGTATTATACCATGTAAGCATCAAGCAATATGTCACATTTTATGACTGCTATGGCATATCTCATGAAATTACAAATAGTTAATACGATGTTTTAAAAAAACTGATTTAAATGTGTTAAAAAATTTTCGACCCTTGGCACTTGAACTTCAGCTGGCATTCTTTTTAAGACTCTCTTCTGGGCCAGGCGTGGTGGCTCACGCCTGAAATCCTAGCTATGCAGGAGGCTGAGATCTGAGGATCATGAATCAAAACCAGTTCAAAGCCAGCCTGAGCATTAAAGTCTGTGAGACTCTAATCTCCAATTAACCAGTCAAAAAACTGGAAGTGGAGATGTGGCTCAAGGGGTAGGGTTGTAGCCTTGAGCTAAAAAGCTTAGGGACAATGTCCAGGCCTAGAGTTCAAGCCTAGGGGTGAGGGGAGAGAATTTCATCTGGTTAGTTCATATTTTTATATAATAGATGAAACTTGACATCTTATCAAGTGCCCCCAAACTATGTTATGGCCTAGTCATAATATTGCTAAGCTCTTGCTTTTTTTTTTTTTGCCAGTCCTGGGTCTTGAACTCAAGAGCCTGGGCACTGTACTTGAGTTTTTCTTGAGGCTAGCACTCTACCCTTGAGCCACAGCACACTTTCTAGCTTTTTCTGTGTATGTGGTACCAAGAAATCAAACCCAGGACTTCATGCATGCTAGGCAAGCACTCTACCACCAGGCTACACTCCCACCCCAAGCGCTTGTTTTATGGAAAAGAAAATGAATTATATTTTTAGGGAAACCTGAAATCCATTGTTCCTCATGGAAGACTATGTAACCACAGCTCTTCAAAGACTTTTTCAGTGTGGCATGGGGAAGGCTCTGGCCAATTCCTTAGTTTCTCACCTGTAGAATGAGTACACTGAAGACAGGTTTTCTGTGAAACTCAAGCTTGCAAGCATCTTTTCTAGCCCTCATTCAAGAGTCTAAAAATTCACTCACATCGTCTTATATTTTTATATAATTTACAAAAGTTAGTTATTTTCATCACTATCAGCTGAAGCTGAAGTCACTTTCCAACTGGACTTCTGTCATTTCCACTTGTGTTGGATGGTGCTGGAGCAGCTTAGGGCATGGGGTATTTGTTTTGTTTTCCTATTTCTTTCAGAGGAGCACTCAAATCACCTCAATTTTAAGTCCCATAAACTTCATTCCTAGGTACATTTTTGAGGATTAAAATAGTAAACACTTTTTTTGTTTGTTTTTCCAGTTCTGGGCCTTAAACTCAGGGCCTGGGCACTGTTCTTCGGCTTTCTCAAAGCTAGAGCTCTACCATTTGAGCCACAGCACCATTTCTGGCTTTTTTTTTCCTATGCATTTGGTACTGAGGAATCCAACCATGGTCTCTGTGCATGCTAGGCAAGTACTCTACTGCTAGGTTAAACTCCCAGCCCAGTAAACACATTTTAAGAGAATAAGAACACAGAAAACAACATTGAAGATGTTACTATTCTGTTTTCTGTTTTTATTTTTTTTTGCTTTGTTTTTTTTTGTTCGTCGTGGGGCTTGAACTCTGGGTCTGGATTCTGTCCCTGGCCTCTTCAGTTCAAGGTTGGCATTCTACCACTTGAGCCACAGCACCACTTCCAGTTTTCTGGCAGTTAATTGGAGATAAGAGACTCAGGTCTTTAGTGCCTGGGTTGGCTTTGAACCTTGATCCTCAGAGCTCAGCCTCCTGGGTAGCTAGGATTACTGGCATGTTTTCTATACTTGAATTTTCCTCCCTGTGGAAAAAGAATTTTCTTCAACCCCTAGAAACAGTACTGAATCATGCTTTTCTTGGATCCTAATAATTATTGAGTCCTTTTTCAATTTAAAAATAATTTAAGAACTTTAAGTTTGCATTAATATGAAGCCATCTATATAACTATATTAACACATGTGTTAAATCTAAATGTTATTTTTTAAATTCTGATCTGAAAAAAATTAGAGTACTTTTTTTTGTGGGCCCTAAACTCCTGTTGGCTGTAGTTTTTGGCCTAGCCGAAAAGATAGTTACAGAATTAGCCAATGTGAAATTCAAACCATGAAGAAATCAAGAATGGGTATAAACAAAATCAGTGTCCCACAATCTAATTGGGGTTTTAAAAGCACATAATACAGTTGCTGCTTCTTTTCTTTTTTTTTTTTTTAAACTGGAAGCATTTATTGTTCACTATAAGCCACTAGGACACCTTAAGGACAGTGTTTTGCTGTGAAACATTTGTCTGTAATCTACTTTGCAATCAATGTGCTTTCAGGTGTTTTGATGCTCACTACAGTTATCAAGAGGGGAAAGTTTTTTTTTGTTTTTGTTTTTAGAAAATAGGCTTCAGTTTGCTAATTTACAAACTGCTTTGGAATTTCATCCAAAGGTCGCTTAAAGAAAAACAAAACCAAAAAAACTTTGGCCTTGGTGCATCAAATAAATCACAGATGAAACAAACAACCCGCCTCCTGACGAAGGTGTGCCTGCAGAGGCCTGCGTGCCAGGGACTGTCTCTGGCACATTTGTGAACTTTGCAGAATTAATTGTGCCGAAGAGAACACACCATTAAGCGCGTCCGGCACAGCGCGTAAACATCTTCCACCCCTGATTCTGCGCTCTCAAAAATGCTCTCCGGCTAATTTCATTTGGTGCATTACTCTGCAAGAACACCCAGGCCAAGTGAAACTGCGGAAATGGGAACAATGCACGGAGGAAAAATCTCACCCCATTAAGGGATCCGATTCTCCTCCGCACAAATACGCCCACCCCGCCTTGGGAGGCTCGACTGGACGGCTCCAGGACGGTCTCCGATGCCCAGGCGGGCCCTCCGGGCTTGAGGGTGCCCTGCACCCCGGGAGGGACGCTGCCCTGCGTGGCCCGGCCCCCGCAGCCGGGGCAGTTTAGGTAACTCACAAAGTCTAACATATCGGGGGGGGGGGGCGAGCTGGAGTCCCTGTGCATTTTACCCGGGCCGACCCCAGTGCACGGCTCCGGGGCGCGCCGACGGCCGGACTTTCCTGCCTTTTGCACCGGCTGCGGCCTCTGGCTTCTCCACTACGACTATTCCACGACCTTCCGAGGTTGGCCTGGCGACCGGAGTCTCCGCAGAAGGCCCCACCCTCGGCGCCGGGAGTGCGCGCGCGGCCCCGCGGCTCTGACACTCTGGGCGCGCGTGCGCGCGACCCCGAGACTCTGAGTCCCTCGGCGGGAGTGCGGACGCGCGGCCGCGCGGCCGGGCCTGGGGGCGCGGGGCGCGGCGCGGCGCGGGCGGAGGGCGGGGCCGGGGGCGGGGCCGGCCCGCGGCGCCCCCCGCCGAGCGGCGTGCAGGCGCCGCCCCCGCGCGCCGCAGTCCGCGCTGGAGCGTCTCGGCGGCGGCGGTGACCGCGGCCGTTACCAGCGCGTCCCGGCGGCGCTGGCGGCGGCTCCCCGGGATCGCGGAGGGCGGCGGACGGCCCCTGGTCTGTGGCTCCCGAGGCCGGCCGAGCGCTGGGACCCGGGAAGCGAGACGACGGCGGCGGCCGGTGCCCGGCCCCTTCCTTGGCGGTTCCAGCCCCCGCGGTGGTTGCGGGCTCCGGACAGTCCCGGGGCGGCGGCCCAGGCGGCCGAGCGGACGGCGGGGGATGGCCGGGGAGCGGCGGGTGAGTGCGGGGTGCGCGGCGCCGCGCTCCGGGACGGGGGGGGGAGCGCGCGCGGGCCGCGTCCGGGGTGCCGCCGGGCGTGGGCAGCGCGCGCGGGGTCGCGCCCTCTTCGCGGCCCTGGGTCACTCGGGAGCCCCGGGCACCGCCGCCCCGCCGCCCCCCGCGGCCCGGCGCGGGGCTGGAGGCGCGCGGTCGGTTGGTTACCACCTGGGGAGTGGGAAGGCGCTCGAATGCTGCCCCCCACCCCCTCCCGGAGATGGGACCTGCCGCTGGATCCGGGGTCCCTGTACTTCTTCCCGGCCCTCAGAGCAGCCCCTGGTCCTTGCTGCCTTCCTAGTGCTGTTTTTGCGCGCTTGTACCCCAGGGCGCGCTCCTCGTGGAACCCCAAAGTTTTACCAAGGTTGATGATAACCAAAGTTAGGCTTCCTAAAAGATGCCATTTCTAATGCGTTGTCTAAAGGATCGTGAATCCAGACCGACAGAAAACTCCCAAGTCAAGAGTTGGTTTACAAAAAAATTTACTTGAGGGCTTGAAAATGTCATTCCCAGCTCCCCAGCTTCAGCTACCAAAAAAAAAATTAAGGTCTTTTATTTGCACTTGTGATCTTTGTGTTCCTTCTTGGATGCGTGTTCAGTGCACTCAGGGTATATGTTATTGACTAACATTTATGTGGAAATGAGTCCTTTGCGTTTTACTTTTGTGTGATCTGTTAAGATACTTTTTTTTTTTTGCAATCAAAAGTCTGTTTAAAGTTTGCCCTCCCAATTTGTTTCCCTTCGTTTTTATATTTGGTTTTAATTTTTTAAAACTTATTTCCTTAGAGTCAAACTAATGGCAATTAATATCATTTAGCCTGGGATGCAGAAATGGTGCCAAAAGTAAATTTAAAGCAAACCTCCCTTTCCCACAAATGAGAAAAGAAAATCAGAGCATTTATTGGTTTGGTACAAATGATGTCTCCTCTCCCCCCTTTTAAGAGATTATTTTGCTACAAATCCTAAATTATATTTCATTGTTACCAGAGGGTTTCTTGTCTAGCCTGGCAGAGAAACAGAAACCAAAGTGTGGTCTCAGGATTTAAAACCAGGAGATGGTACTCTTGCCTGTCTCTCACCTTTACTTTGTGTTTTACCTCAGGGTGGGAAGTGCTCCTTTGTTGCTGTCATTAGGGAATTTATAAACCCAATTTAAATAGGAGCTGTGGTGGACTGAATGGCTATTTTCTCTAAGAATTGCGTTGAGGCAGATTTGCTTTGTAATAGGTGAGATCACAAGTCAACCGCAGTCATTAGTGAAGACTTAGACCCTCCTCTGGGGAATGAGAAGGAGGGATTGCTAATGAAGAGTGCATATTTTAGGATATTTGAAGATGTTTCCTTTTGGGTACTTTTGATGACTATGTTGGTAATAGTATAAACCATTATGTTAAAATTTATTGTATTAACACCTTCTGAGGCAAGGGGGTCTGTTCATACCCGGAAAGATTCAAAAGAAAAGGTTCCAGAGGAGAGCGATTCCATCCTCTCCCTCATCCTGTCCAGTTCCCTTCCCCAGGAACCGAGGTTACTGGGGTTTTTTGGCCATAGTTGTGTTCTGTAAACATTTTGTACTTGCTTCTTTTGTCTTTCCACCAATAAGGCTACATTGTATACACTTCCACAGCCAGCTGTTCTTCCACCCCCTCCCCCCATTTCTAAGTAGATCAGGGCAATCTCTTATCAGTACCTGGGAGCTGTCTCATTCTCTTAACAGCAGCTGAGTAAGTACTCCATTAAGGGTGAACCATAATTCATTTAACCTCTTTATTGAGAGAGATGTATCTTCCTAATATTTTGCTGTTAAGATACTGTAAAGCAATCGTTTTGAGGCTTTTAAATGGATTTCTGTTATCCTCAGAGGCCCAGAGGTAGTAGTAACTTGCTTCTTTACATCACACTCCTGGAAATCAATTCGGCTTCTCCCTTGCGTGCACCGTTTGGTTTTACAGGACTTTGGTGCCATCCAAAAGTGAGCCATGGTGGTCAATCGAATTCATCTTCCCCTAATGAGAAGTTAGCCTTTTGTTTCAGTGGAAGAAAAGAACAGATACAGATGGGGGGAAATCATGAGTTAAAATACTTTGGAACATTTAGCAAAAGCTTACACTTTCATTTAGATTGAAGATGAAAGCAGTCTCATGTTTCATAAAACTTGATTGCCTTTAGATAGTAAAATCTCCACCTCTTGTAAGTGGTTACCAGTCTGATACTTTAGTGTTAATGATTTTGGTAACAAACTTTACAGTGTGTGAGTTACTAACACAGCATGAGTGATTCTTTCAAAAATATTTGTTTTTGCTCTTTTTTCTGAATTAGTCTTTAAAAAGTGCTTTAAGAATAGACTAAATTGCAAGTAAATGCTAATACTAGAAATTGAACCTATTTCCATTGTGTTGTTTAGACTTTTACATTTTCCTCTCTCCCTCCTTCGCTCCCTCCCTCCCTTCCTTGTTTTCTTGCTTCTTTTCTTCCTCTGATCAAATCTTTTAGCATTTAAGATGTTTTCATTTGCTTATTATTGTGGTACAGAACTGCTAACACTATATATATTTGTTCTTCTTAACTCGGAATTTATTGGTTATCTGATAGCATTCCAGACTCCTTTCTGAGGACTGAGATATAGCAGTACATGGGACAGACACACCTGGTTATAACATAGTCCCTTTTGATTTGGGGAGATGAATACAAAGCAAAGGAACAATAAAGGAGATAATATCAGTAATAAGCACTAGGAAAGTAATTAAATAGGGTGGCTATGGAGAGAACCAGGGTGGGGACTCCTTTTGTTGACTTAGTGGCCAGAAAAGCCCGTCCAGGGTAGGAGAGTTTGGGCTGAGAGCTGAATGAGGGAAGAATGGCTTAGGCAGAAGGCACAGCAAGTGTGAGAGTGGTGAGTGGATTTGTGCTTTGTAGGCTTGAGAGTTGCACAGCTCCCTCTTTGGTTGGAGTGGGTGGTGGAGGAGAGGGGATGCAGTGTCTTCCCATCAAGTCTTGAGAGTATGTGTTAGATAGGCCCAGAAATGCTCACAAGGAGTGGAAAAGAAACTGCAGATGGTGGAATTCTTCTATGGCTGGCAGCTCCAGAAGGATAGGAACAGGGCCTGCCAGTTCCCTGTTGTATAGGCAGCAGGAGACACAATTTCTGCCCCACAGTGGCCTATGACAGTTTGCTCAGTGAGTAATCAGAGAGGTTAAGAAGTCAGCTTGCCAGGTTTTGGTCATAATACCTGGATTCAGGAGTCTAATCTAAGCCTTGCAGTGGCTCTGGCCCTTGACCTTACCCAAATGTTACAGTTAACAAGCTCTCAAATTGGTGCTTTAAGTCAGTTACACTTCATTTGTCTTCCATGAAACTCAAGTAGGAAATCTAAAAAACACGCCTATTCCAGTAAATTATAGTCGTTTCAAAGAGAGTTCAGTGAGGTAGCCATTTGAATAGATGTAAAATGGTTAAAATTCCCTTTTTTATACTTTGAGTGTTTTAGTTCTTTTGGACTAATGAGAAGGTAAAATATATGTGTTTTATTCAGGTACCTTTATTCTTCTGGGAGGAATGTGTACCTGGTCTATTTTAGGAACTGTCGGGAACTTGTGGTATTTCCTTTTCCCAAGTTCTGTTTGTCATTCTAAATATATGTTCCTTTATATTAATTGAAAGCTTGGGAAATGTGTATTATGCCAAGCAATTGTTGTAGATAGGCAAGAATCTGTTGTCTTTTTTTCTTGACTGGCACTTTCAGACTCTTATTCCATATCAGGAGTTTTGTGATCTTGTAGGATATATGTTTTAAGGTTTGGTTTTTTTTTTTCCAGTTTTAACTAGATGATACACGAATGCGTTGTATCTATGTCCTGTAAGTTGTGTTAATTCCACGAGAGGGGTAGATTATTCAAGTCCTCTGTCTGAAGCCAAGGACCTTTTTGTCCCTTTGTCCTTTTAGCTCATGGCAAAGCTCCTCAGGGAGCAGTAGAAAGAAGCAGGGAGCTAGATATGGTAAGCTTAGAGGATTAGAAACTTGAATTAATTTGAGCTATCAATTCCTTTACATTTCCTGTAAAATTGAAGGATTCCAGATTTTCCCTCCATCATGCTATGGCATGTACATTCTTCCTGGAAATCATGTGGCTGCTGATGTTACTCAAGTGAGCAAAGCATGTGTTTATTAGCTACTGTTTTATAGTTTGATGTTGGAAGTGGAGAGAAAACTTCTGGCTAGTGATGGTTTTTCTTGCACTTTTTGCACAGAGGTAGGAAAATCTTGGCTGTTACTGATTGTTGTGGTTTATGAGGGAGATACAGAATTAGAATCAGTGCATATGCCTAGGGCTGTTAGTAACAGTATCCTAGAAGTCCACAAGGAGGTGCTACTGCTTCCTGAAGGTGTGTATGGCTTGGCCTTTTCTCTGTTTTTCTCTGAAGTGTCTAAGTGCTTCTCAAGAAGGCTTCTTGGACGAATCTTTGGACCTGAGGACAGTTGACATGCTGGTACTATCAACATCTGGGGGAAAATATCAAAAAATACAGAAGTGACAGATGTACTGCTTTCTGTTGCTAATATTAGAAATGCTGTCCAGACAGGGGGTGGTCCCCATTCTACAGACTTGTGTGGGATTGTGGGACTAAGTGTAGGGTAATCCATCACCAGGGCTTCAGGACTATACCCTGGCAGGCTTCAAGCAAGCCATTGGTTTTTTGTTGTTGTTGTTGTTTTGTTTTGTTTTGTTTTGCCAGTCGTAGAGCTTGAAGTCAGGGCCTGGGCACTGGGTCCTTGGACACTTTTTGCTCAAGACTAGCCCTCTGCCACTTGAGCTACAACACCACTTCCAGCTTTTTCTGTTTGTGGTACCGAGGAATCGAACCCAGGGCTTTGTGCATGCAAGGCGAGCACTCTATCACTAGGCTATGCTCCCAGCCCCTCAAGCCATTTTTTTTTTTTAGAGCCCTGCACAACAGAAAAGGAGCCGAGAACACTTGAGAAACCTGTTCAAAGAAACAAACTTGGGAGCACAAATCGTTTCATTGGAACTTTATCCTGTGCTTATTCCTTCAAGGTTCCTGGGTCACCAAAGTTTTATAGTAGGTGTATTGTCTCTTTGTTGGGATTTCCTGGTGCTAATTTGTGGAAGAACTAGAGCAAAGCTCTTGTGAGTAATAGAAAATTAAGCATCCGGGCCAGGAGTTTGCCCTAGTGGTAGAGTGCTTGCCTAGCATGCATGAAGACCCAGGTTCGCCTCCTTGTTACCACCTACATAGAAAAAAGCTGGACATGGTGCTGTGGCTCAAGTGGTAGAGCTCTAGCCTTGAAAAAACCCAAGGGCAGCAGTGCTCAGGTCCTGAGTTCAGTCTCCAGGACTGGTAAAAAAAAAAAAAGTAGAAAGGAAGGAAGGAGGGAAAGAAAGAAAATAAAGCAGCCAAGAGATGCTTAACAAAAACAATTTTTAAAAAAGATAAATTTTGATAGACAGAAAGGGCCCTTGGGTCATCTGTTCAATTTCTCAAGTTTCAAGTTTTCAGGTAAAGAAAGTGAGATCTGGAAGTGTTATAATTTGTGGGGATCACTACTGTGTTTCCAACATTAGAACAATATTTTACTCACAGTAGGCACCAAGATGTTGCTGAGTTATGAATATGTCTAAAAGAATTGTGTATCTAAAAGGAATTAGGCCAGGCATGGGTGGCTCATGCTTGTAATCCTTAGAGATGCCAGCTAAGGGAGAAAAGTCTCCAGTTAGCCACTAGAGTGCCAGCTTTGAGAAAAAAAAAGCTAAGGAAAAATGCCAGTTTATGAGTTCAAGCCCCATTACTGGCATAGACACATAGAAAAAATTATTTATCTAAAATTATTTTAGGTTGCCACATTAACTATATGACTGTGCTTGTAAAATTTGAAGGAGTATACACTTTCATGTTTAAAAAAATAGAGCCTATTGCTTAAAACCTAACCACTGAAACCTCTGAAGCCAGAGAAGCAAATATAGGTACAGTGTGTGCACTCACTTAGTGCCTGGCATCTTTAGGAGCCCTGGTGTCACTAGATTTTCTGGAAGTCATCCGGTTACAATCAGTCTGCTGGTATTTGGTATCATTAGAGTTTGGTAACTTCCATTTAAAAATGCTGTGTGCATTAAGATCCATTATTTGATATCTGAGTTGTTTGCTGTTTCTCTGGATGTGTTTTATTAATAATGTCACTATAGAGGAACTTGATTGTTTTAACACAAAACTAGCCAACCCTGGAGGGTTTGGGAAATTGTCACTTTCAGATGCTGCTGGTGGGTGTTTGAATCGGAACTTTCCAGGAGGGCAATTTTGTATTACTCATCAAAAGCCTCAAAAATGTTCCCTGTCCCTTAGTCAGTCATTTCCATCCTTAGGAATTTCAACTAAGGGAAAATAAGAATAAAGTGTGAACATACAATCCAACTGATAGTAGTGGTTCTCACCAACATGGAGCAAGCGGCTGCCATTCTCCTGTCTGGAGCCTTTTCCTTCCCACAGCAGTCCTTACTGTGGTGGGAAGCTTCAGACTTGGCTCAAGCTCTGTAAAGTTTGGGAAAAAGTTAACTCCAAATGCTGATGGACCTCCACAAAAACGTATACACTATAAAAGAGCCTCTGTAATTTGCAAACAATGATTTTTGTAAGCTTGTTGTATACCAGTTACAAACTGGAAACAAGTGTTCAGTAATAGGAAGATTGATTAAATGAATTGTGGTAGCTACAAGTCATAGAATATTCTCTTCATCAACAGGAATGTAGGGAGTGTGGAACAAGTCTCAAAATTTGTAAACTTGAAGATTTCAAAGTAGCAAGTGTAAGTTGGTCTAAGTTCTTTTCCTGTTTTTGGAGTTTGTGTATATGTGTGTATTTACAACTTACATGTGCGGGGGCGGTCATGGGGCTTGAACTTAGGCCTTGGGCTCTGTTCCTGAGCTCTTCAGCTCAAGGCTATTGCTCTACCAATTGAGCCACAGTGTCACTTCCAGTCTTCTGGCTTTGAACTGTGATCCTCAGATGTCAGTCACCTGAGTAGCTAGGGATGAGCTAGGGATGAGCTAGGGATGATTACAAGGATGAGCCACTGGGGCTTGGCTGTGTTTACAATTCTTTATATATTGTATAGGAAAATTCCAAGACTATACACCAAATGTTAGATGAGTTTATTTCTCTGTATTGATTACAACTGAATTTCAGTGTGTAAATGTGATGTGCAGAGGAATTTGGATCAGTTTGCATTTCCATGTGTAGTATTTCGGTCCAGAAGTGTTTTCTTCTCTGTAAATGTACAGAGAAGTACAGTCCTGGTGCCCAAAGGAAGTAAATCGTTGATAAATTTCATCTTGACTCACTGATCTGATCTGACAGATCTGTGTTCCATTTTTATTATGGGATTTCTAAAGAATAATTTTGTTGCATAAATTATTTCAAACTGTGTGAAAAGCATCTCAGAGCGTTCTGGCAAAGTATTTCATTGCTTCTGGACACTGGGAAATAACTTGATGGGTTTCTGTTTTGAAAAGAGAAGTACCAGTTTATTGCCAGTGAGTTTTGTTTTGCCTTGATTGTTTTTCTTCTGCAGTTGTCTTGAATAGACCTAGGTTGGTTCTTGAAGGTCAGGATCTGACTTTTGTTTCCTTTTATAGAGACATCAGGGAGACAGGTGATTTACTCAGACCCGGTTGAGTGCCTCTGCTTTGCCAGGCACTGGAGTAGGCAGCATTGACCTGGATAGATGTGCCCCTGAGTGTCACAGGGGAAGGAAGAGCCTTCACAAACCAGAGCCAGGAGCCCACTCAATGAATGGTAGCTGCCACAGTCAACAAGCAAATGACTTCTACTTACTCTCCTGCAGTTTTTAAAAGACAGCCTTCTGCTGCACTTCTCAATGAATGCACGCACCCTGCCTCCTCTTTCTTCAGCTATCTGGATGAGCAACAGCTAGATTATTCACCTAGTTGACATTTACAGATGATTTAGGTGACTTATATTAAACCTGTGTGAGAATGTCCTGGGCTAATAGTCTGAAAATTGTTACTCTGTCTTCTGTGAGGGGCCATCTTTCATGACCTTAAGGAAAACCACATGCTTTCTTGAGATTATCTTTTGTAAAATTAATGAGAATTATTAATTAATAATAAGTCCTTCCCAATAAATCAAGAGTGCAATGGAGCTCAAGAACACCCTGTATGAGGAGTTCTAGCACATGATTTTACACGTTTAAATAATGTTTCCATTTGAGAGTATGTGTCGTGGCATTAGATCTGTGACTCATTCTGGGCACACAATTTGTACACATGTAAAATGTACATGTATATGTTGTAGTAGTCTCAGGAGTCATAAGAGATATGTCCTAGACCCCTAATGACAAATACTGACCTTGCACGCTGTTTCCTCCTACAGCCAACTAAAACACAACCTTATGAATCATGGAATTATTAGTGTATACAACTTGAGGGCTATTAATTTAGTAATAATGGTAGTGGCAGTAGCTATTGTTGTGGTTATCACCACCACCACCACCACCACCACCACCATCATGATTACCATCATCATCATCATCATCATCATCATCATCATCTTCATCATCCTCTTCCTCCTCCATCTCCTCTTCTTCCTCCTCCTCCTCCTCTTTTTCTTCCTCCTCTTCCCCCCTCCTCCCCCCTCCCTTCCTCCTCCTCCTCCTCTTCCTCCTCCTCCTCGTCCTTCTTCTCCTTCTCCTTCTCCTTCATCTCTTTGGTAGCCATTTGATCATCTAAATTGATGTCTTAATTTTGAGGACTGGAATTTTTAAAATGAGTTCTTTTGGAATGGAGGGTTTTCAGATTCTGATCCCAAAGAATGTTAAGGTATCTAGGTGCATTTTGGTCAATATCTGTGTATTGAAACACAAATAATATATATATATATACATATATATGTATGTACATATATTTTATGCCCTCCCTCATATGTGTACACACACACACACACACACACATATAATGGTGGCATGGTACTAGGGTTTGAACTCGTGTCTTTATGTTTATTGGGCAAGCATTTTAGCACCTGAGTCAACCCCCCAATTTGATATGATTTTCCTTTTTATCCATCTCTGCCTAGCTGAGATGACAGACCCTTGCCACAATGTCCAGATTTTTATTGCCTGAGATGAGGGTCTCACAAACCTTTCTTTTTTTTTTTTTTTTTTGCCGGTCCTGGGCTTGAGCTCAGGGCCTGAGCACTGTCCTTGGACTTTCTCAAGGCTAGAGCTCTACCACTTGAGGCTCAGCACCACTTCCGACTTTTTTTTTTTCTATGTATGTGGTACCGAGGAATTGAACCCGGGTCTTCATGCATGCTAGGCAAGCACTTTAACCACTAGGCCAAACTCCCGGCCCTCTCACAAACCTTTCTGATTTGACTTGGAGTCACAATCTTTCTGATTTCTGTTCTTGAGTAGCTAGGATTACAATCATGAGCTACTTCACCTGGATAATAATTTATGTTTTAAAATGATAAATTTTTAGTGTTAGTGCATTTTGAGGCAGGCTTTTAACTGGTTTTCTGAGAGCTGTATTGGTCTTCAGCTGTATTTTGTTTGGCTCACATAGTGCATTCCCTCTACCCCCCCTCCCCAAATTAGTTACTAGCATCAAAAAATAAGGAGATTTCATATTTTAAAAATAAAACAATAGATTTTTTTTTTCAGTGCAGCCTCTCATTGGGAGAGGAGAAAACCTGGAGTCATCTCCAGTGCCCAAAGATGAGCATCTCTGCCCCACTGACTAAAGCTCTCCTTTCCCCTTCCTCTTCCTGGTCTGTGTGCTCATACTTCCCTTGAAAGAGCAGCAGTCTTGTCTTTCTTTCTTTTTAAACTGAAGATCCATAGCTGTCCTGTACCTTATTCCTGTGATATAAAATAGCCATAAGACCCAGGCCACAGCTGCGGGTCTCTGGACTGCACATTCCTGGTGGCACTCACTTCATCTGGCTTACTCTTGGAGTTTGTTTGAGTTTGCACCTGCTGAGTTAAGAGCTTAGCCAGATAAAAGTGCACTTAGAGTTGGAAGGAGGACAATAAAACAGCAGTTATTTTCCATTTTGTTCCTAAACACAGGCTGTCTGATCTTCATTATGAGATGATAAGCAGGTGGTATTTACCCAAATAACAACATTAAAAATTAACTTACAGTATGGGGACAGAGGCATTCCTGATCACAAGCTGCCTCTGCTGGTTGCTACAAGATTCATACAAGGTGTTCTGGAGAAAAACAGCGATAGGTTTTGAACACCATGTAAAATAGGGAGGAAGGCCCTGATAGTAGTCGTGTAATTTGAGAGCTGAGGCTGGAGATGCTAGGTGGATTTTTTTTTTTTGCCTGTCCTGGGCCTTGAACTCAGGGCCTAAGCACTATCCTTGGGCTTTCTCAAGGCTACAGCTCAACCACTTGATCCACAGCACCATTTCTGGCTTTTATTTTTCTCTATGTGTATAAGGTCCAAGGAATTGAACCCGGGTCTTCGTGCATGTTAGGAAAGCGCTCTACCACTAGGCCAAACTCCTGGCCTGCTAGGTGGATTGTTTGAGATCCTGTACCTGGCACTCTTCAATGGAAGAATAATTCTACAAACCTTTTCTTCTTTTTACAGTATAGCTCAATGGTTTAGAGCTAAGATTTGTAGACAGTGCTGGACTTAGCTCTGCCCCTTCCTAGCTGTGTCCTCTCTGTACCTCAGTTCATAAAAAATAAATTTAAACCAACATTTTAAACTAGTATTTATTAGTTTTACTGTGATCTTTGTATCCATGTGAAAATGTAAAGTATTTAACCAAATTCTTCTCCATTGACCTTCTTCCTACTGGTATCCTTTCTCAACTTGGCCTATGGTATCATTCTGGTTTTTTTTTTTTTTTTTTTTGCCAGTCCTGGGCTTGGGCTCAGGGCTTGAGCACTGTCCTTAGACTTTCTCAAGGCTAGCATTCTGCCACTTGAGCCTCAGCACTACTTCCGGCTTTTTGCTATGTGTGTGGTACCAAGGAATCGAACCCTGGTCTTTGTGCATGCTAGGCAAGCACTCTATCACTAGGCCAAACTCCCAGCCCTCATTCTGTTTTTTAATGTACATTAGTTGTACAAAAGGTTTACCCCGTGTTATGTGTGCAGCATATGTTATACTCTTATCAAATTGACCCTGCCATTACCTTCTCTTTCCTTGTCCCCTGCCTCTGGGTTAGTCAGTTCCTTTCAAAATGAGTGACTAACAACGCTGGCCTTTTAAGATGATTACGTGAATTAAATTCAATATTGCATTTAAAGTGTCTGCCCCTTATGAACAATATATGATATCTGGAAAATATGAATTCTATATTAAGTGGTAGACTTATCTAAAAATAGCATTATAGCTACATAAATGGTTGTACAATTAGCCTTTTCCCCTCTCTTAGAATTTATAAAGCCTTTAAAAACAGCTTTCATGTATGAAAAAGAAAAGCTCCACAATTAGAACCACTGTTGTTTTTTCATTTACAGATTTCTCTGTGGCAAAAGGGTCATTCCAAAGCACTCTGCTCACATTGCTCTTTAGAATGTAATGAAACACTTGGGTGACAGCAGAGATTTTAAGTCCTATGAAAAACTCCATTTGGGTGAATTTTTTTTTAGGTCTCCAAATGTTGGACATACAAGTGAGGATAAAATATTCCTACATATGTGGTTGTTGTAAGACTTAAGTTCTGAGCCGGGTGTGGTGGCTCATGCCTGTAATCCTAGCTACTCAGGAGGCTGAGATCTGAGGATGGCAATTCAAAGCCAGCTCAGGCACTAAAATGTCTGTGAAACTCTTTTTTTTTTTTTTTTTTTTTTTTTTGCCAGTTCTAGGCTTGAGCTCAGGTACTGAGCACTGTCCTTGGACTTTCTCAAGGTTAGAGCTCTACCACTTGAGCCTCAGTACCACTTCCAGCTTTTTTTCTATGTATGTGGCACCAAGGAATTGAATCCAGGTCTTCGTGCATGCTAGGCAAGCACTCTACCACTAGGCCAAACTCCTTGCACCATCCATGAGACCCTTATCTCCAATTAATCACCAGAAAACCAGAAGTGGCTCTGTGGCTCAAGGGGTAAGGCAGTAGACTTGAGCTGAAGAGCTCAGGGACAGCGACCAGGCCCAGAGTTCAAGTCCCATGACTGACCCCTCCCCCCAGCCCCCTCCCCCACTAAATTCTGCATATAGTGTGCAAAATTACTAAGAAGTGTGGAAGGAACAGAAAAATGATCTTCATGATAACTCAAGTAGGAATGAACATGTAATTGGTACAATATTTGAGTCCTGATACTACAGATGTGTTATCAACCTGAGTCCAGAAGAAAGAAATGTTCTCAGAAAGGAAGAAGACTGTAGAGCAAAAATCTGATTTGAACTTTGATGTATCTGAGCTATTGGAGGGACCCAAAGCCTAAAAGAATGCTAAGTCTTAGAAATGTCAACACTGTTAAACTAAGTAGCTCATTGTGGATGGTGGTTTGCAAGGAGATGAGATATGAATTAAGTGATTGTTTTAAATTA
The DNA here is from genome assembly GCF_031878675.1 of Megascapheus bottae. Lineage (NCBI taxonomy): Eukaryota > Metazoa > Chordata > Mammalia > Rodentia > Geomyidae > Megascapheus > Megascapheus bottae. The sequence goes on from NC_143512.1 coordinate 63,488,147, forward strand.
CCTATATCAGAAGTGATGGGAATTAGCAACAGGAGACAGGGGATCATGGTGGGAAGGGTAATGAAGGCAGAAGAGTCAAGGGAGATCACCTTCTGTGATCCAGGTTTGGGCAAGCCAGAGAGACTACTGCTGCCTCCACCAGGGCCTGGGACCCAGCAGAAGCAGGTTTGGAGAGAGAAGTAAGTTTACTGGTGTATACATAAAATTCTTGAAGAATTTGTAACATGTCCAAGTGGATGTGTAGGATGAAACTATTTTGTCACTCTGAGGAGACCCAATATGGGGTGGATTGGTATAGGTTTGGTAGCACCTGTGTGGCAGATGGTCCATCTAGCTTGGTGAGACCAGTTCTGGAAGGATTGGGAAGTTGTTAGTGAGGGTGTGAGTGGTGATTGAAGCCACAAGAGCTGTCAGGACTGTTCAGGGAGGGAATGGAAGGTGGAAAGAGCAATGGCTCGAGGACTTCTTCTAGGACAGCTGGGAAGCAGTGATCCCTAAAGGTGTCTGGAATGTATGAGGGAAAGAGTGGATTGTTTATTACATAAACAATTGGCATAGAGGGTAACCAGGAGGGACAATAATGAGTCCCTGACTCATGGTGTACACCTCATTTAGTTTTATGTCACCTTAGATGTAACAAGGATAATGATTTGTATAACTTTGGGATGAGAAGGTCTTTGGTCCAAAAGTCAAAATTGAAAAATCTGGTTTAATAAAAGTAAAACAAAAGCCTCAAAGGAAAGTAAGAAAACAACTGAGGAATACATTCGCAAAATAAATCAAGAGTTAATATGAGTTAATAACTGTTCGTAAGAGTTAGAGATGTTTGGGCCAGGAGTGTGGCCTCGTGGTAGAGTGCTTGCCTAGCATGCATACAGCCCTGGGTTCACTTCCTTGAACCACATACCCAGAAAAGCTTGGAAGTGGTGATATGGCTCAAGTGGTAGAGCGCCTGCCTTGAGAATACCTAAGGACAGTACCCAGGCCCTGAGCTCAAGCTCTAGGATTTCCCTTTTTCCCAAATCGGAGAGTCAGAGACATTTGATAGGTGAGCCTTGGTCAGATGACCTGGATTTCCTACTATATGTCTAAATTAGAGACATCTTTTCTGATTCTACACACATTTCTTACGATGGGGAAAAAAGATTATGCTTTTGTAATATTTCTTGTCAGGTAGTAGGAAAAGATTGACTACAGAAACAAGTAAATGATACAGTAAGCAGTTCACAAATAAACCATTTCAGATCATCAGGAAATATACGTATACTTTTACTACATAATAAAACTTTCCCCACTTTTGACCCAACCTCAATATTGGTGAGATAGTAGAGAAACATATACAAGTTGACTCTCTCAAATCCAAAAATCAGAAATCCAAAATGCTTCAAAGCCTATGAATGTTCCTGAGCTATCAGGGGGAAATTCACCTGATCTCATGTCAGGGGAGGCCTGCCTCACCTGAAGCTGATGGGTGCCTCAGGTGCCCAGATTAGCTTTGTGATTGCAGGATGTGATATAATTCTCTCCTGTCTCATGTCCAAAATAAACTGAACAAACTACACAGAGACTGTAGTTTCCGGATTTAGATTTACTTTTCTCAGCTCATATTTATAGTTAGCCTTAGAACAAATGTCCAAAACCTCATGAATACTATAGCCAGAATTTTCAAGGCTAAGGGAAAAGCAAGTCACTGTACATATGTGAATGCTCTGCCTACACAGGTGGTAGTCAGTGATCAGGCTTCCTGGTAGATAGGACGTGAGCTCAGATTGGTTTCTATTTGGCTTGCTGTGTGTTGCCTATCTGTATGTGAAGAAACAAGAATACTCGTTCTTCTTCCCACTTAGCAATCTTAATAAGAACAGAAGCGTTTATTGTCTGTTTTGAATTGTTATATATAATACATATATACAGTATTTACATTATATTAATATACACTTATATATTACAATATACAATCTACATTATAATATCTACATTATTAAATACCTGCTTTTATGTGCATTTGTTACTTGGTTTGCCCCTCCCTGCTAGGTGTTTGCACAATGTTAATCCAGATATCCTACTCTTGAAAGCTCCTGAAATTCTGCAAAAATAAGCTCTTTAAGGAACAAGGGATGGGGAGCAAATTCTGATAGTATTTCTAGCCAGAGTGAGCATAGAGAAGTTTCATGGGTTTCCTTTTCTTTCTGAAAGTACACTGGAAAGTTCTGTTCATGTCATATACCAACCTCAAGTATGGCTTGGTAATGAAGTTGTATGCATTGGAAACATAAAATTATGTTGCCCAATGGCTTGCTTACAATTTTCTAAGTAATTGTTATGACAGAAGTCTTCTTCATTGCTCTGCCTCTTTTAAGTTGAGCAGATTTGGGTGACACTGCTGATGTCTCTTTCTGCTGTGCACCCCATATTCTGATGCTTACTGCCTCCTTGGAAATCTTGGTAGGTGATTTAAGCTGATGCTAGGTTTGTGCAAGCCATTTGCCCTCTGCACACACATTTCCTGCCAATGGGAGCAGAGCATTACATCTTAACTTCGGAGGTCTTTTAATAGATCCCAGACTTTGCATCTATGCTGTGATTGTGAAGGCTAAAGCCAAAAGACATTCAAAGTAATGTATCCTTAGTCCCTACTGTAAATTAGATGAAGAGTCCCTAGACTGGCAGCCTGGTCCTGAGCTCCTCAGCTGCTCCCTCCATCTCCCTCCATCTCCCTCTTGCCACTTCTTCCTGGCATTGCAGAGGAACATAGGAGTCTCCATTCTAGAATAACTGAACTTGCTGTGCGGGATTGTATCATTTTAATAATGTTTAACAAGCAATATGTATAGCTTGTGCTTGCTTTGGTGTGGGCTTTGAGTTTTGGAGGTCATGTTTATTCTTCATTCAGTTGGTTATTCCTTTACAACTGTGAAATTGTGTGACTTGAGCAATTGAGGTTTTATATATTCCCTGAATACATAAGTGAGATTGGTGATATTATCGCATGTTCTCCTGGTTTTTATGGCTCTGCCATGTTTGTCTGTAAACACTATTTAGAGGATTTGGGTTTTTGTTTTCCTTTTTGAGTTTTCCACATTATCCATTTCCTCATTGAGTAGTTCTTATTTTCCTTTTGATTTCCTTTCATTCTGAATTTCTATTAATATTTTAGGCCTTGCTTTTATGCTTTGTGATCTTTGATTTTCTGTGCACCCTAAAATTAAGCAATAATAAATATAACCCCAGGTTTTTAGTCAGAAAAGGAAGGAAGGACCAGTTAATGGTCAGGTTTCATTCTAGGAGAGTGGACAGAAATTCATTATGATGTGGAATCTCTAAATGTCCAATGTCTGTGTTCTCTGTCCTTGTTCTTACACAGTTCAAGTTCTACAGGGAGAGTGCCTCTGTCCTGAGCCAGGAAGGGAAGGCAACATATCAGGCTTGGTTTCTGTGAATAAATCTTTGAGTCCTGCAGCCTCAGCCTCATATCTCATGGCCCCCTTCTTCATGTACCCAGAGAGAACTCAATCATGCCATCTCTACTCCACTGCGGGTTAGCTAGATAAAGCCTAGCAAATATCCTTGATTTCTCTCTTCTCCATATGCCAATTAACATATAGCCTTTACCATGTCCTTAGTACTATTCTGAGAACTTTATATGTATTTAAATTTGATCCTCAAACTCAAGAAAATAGTTTACGTCTTCACTTTGCAGATAAAGAAACTGAGGCACAGAGAGCTGAAGGGCCACACCATATGTGGCATAGAATATACCTGGGATTGTGTAAGAAGTGGTATATTTGGGGTTATGTGTTAATGAGCACTAATTAAGACTAAAGCACCAATCCTGTATCATTTAAACTTGTCAAATTTTTATTTTATATTTGGCCCAGTCCTGGGGCTTGAAGTCAGGGCCTGGGTACTATCCTTGGGTTTTTTTTTTTCAAAGGTAGTGCTCTACCACTTGAGCCACAGCACCACTTCAGGCTTTTTCTATATATATGTTACTGAGGAATTGAACTAGGACTTCATGCATGCCAGCTGAGCACTCTGCCACTAGGCTACATCCCCAGCCCCAAATTTTTAATTTTATGAAATGCTTTTGTCCATTTTAGTAGTATGAGGTAGAGAGTGGATAAACATGCATTTACTTATCATCTTGAATCAGAAGTCCATCATTTGTCCATTGACTGAGTGCCAAACACCTGAAGCAACATCTGTGTCCAGTTGTTGATGTTTCCTGAAGCTTAGTAAGCTTGGGTTGAATCTCTTCAGTTAGGAATGAGCAACATGCTCCAGCATGTGTCAGTTCCATTTTCAGTATGCTGTATGCAATAATAGGTGTGTCTTCAGAGCAGCTTGGACACTGTTTGAAATTCTTCTCCTAACCTAGGACTGACTGCACTGCACAGATGATGGATATTTACTTATTCTGGAGACAACCATCTCAGATGGTAGACAGTAAAAGAATGAGGACTTCAAATTTCCGATGGCTCTTATCAGCATTTGTTCTTCTATATCTGATGGATCAAGTAAATAGCTATAAAAAAGGTAAGTGTGTCATCAAAAACAGAGATCGATCAAACCTAATTTTTATTTTCATTCTAGCTGTGCGACGGTGCTATTTCACTGTTGACCTATGCAGATTTTTACTGGCTAAAATCTGTCTCAGTCTTTTTTCTAGGTATTTTTTGGTTTCTTTTTTATAAAGCCATTAAAAAAAAGACAGACCACAATATTTCTTTGCCTTTTGAAAAGAATAAAGTTTAAGTTTCAATAATATTTGTCCTTTTAGGGTACAGTTGTGTGGGTTTTGCAAGGATGTAGTCACTAATTACTATCACCATCAGATACAATCAGACCCTGCACATAAAAAATTCTCACTGTACTGTTTTTTGCCCCTCCAGCACCATCCTCACCAACACTGTACACTTTTCTTTCTCTAATTTTACCTTTTTACAGTATTATATAAACATACTTTAAATATCCTTTGCAGTATTACTTGTTACCTTATTTAAATATGCTGAAGTGTTTATGTATGTATTACTTAGCTTTCTAGGATGAAGAATATTACCCATATGTTACTTCTTGGCTTTATTTTTATATCATTTCCATAATTCAATAGTTCTCTGTCTCACACACTCCTTGATTAAGTAACCTTATTTTTATGGTTACTGCTGATTTCTAATATGTACACATGTAATAGTTTCTATCTTCTGTCTTACACTTTTGTAATGCATCGTTAATATTGCTACTGTTAATTTCATGCTCTCAGTCTATAAAAATAAGAAAATCCTTTTTATAAGTGTTTGTAGAGTATGACGTAGATTTACCACACTGTCATTTTTTTGCCTCCTTATCTTCCCCCACTTTTTCCTCCTTCTAAATATCTTCCTTGCTTTCCATTTTCTGTGCAGGGTACTTTTTTTCATGGACTGTGTTTTTGTGTTTTCTCCTCCCAGGAACACTGAATGATTTGAAGTGCACAACTAACAACTTAGCAGTATGGGACTGTTTGTGGAGCGTTGCCTTTCAACCCGTCCCTGGTACCATTAATGAAATTTGCCTTAAAGATAGGTAATGAAAGAATTAACTTGCAACTAGCCGTTCTTCATCTTTCAGTTTAGAATATAACAATTTCATTTTAGGAATTGTTAAATTGACATTTTAATTCTTAACACTCAGTTCATTAAAAATTCTAGATCATATTTCAGTCAAGTCGAAAACATACCCTTTTCCTAGCCAAAACCTAATTCTTTGACTAGTTCATATGGAGCTGCCCTGCGCTCTGCTGATCTGCTAGGAGAAGTTTTCCTCATCTGCCCCATACCAGAATCTGCCTGTATCAGGCTGAAGTCTGGCCCTGCCTAGTAGAAAATGTCAGTAACATGGTGTACTACAACCAACATTTACTCTACGCTTAGGAAAGGTCTGAAAGCGCCAGTTCTGAGCTAGCATAGGTGTGGATGGTCATAGAGACACAGCCCTTCATGTCATGCTGCTCTGCCGTCATTAGGTTACAATCACATGCTTTGAGGTGATTCTCAAGGAACAACCATCAGATCTACATTCTAAAAATCAAGCAGGAAAAAGATTGGTGCTTTTATCTCATTTGCTAAATCTGACTGCACATGAAACTGGCAGATATATTAATTTTCCTATCTGGATGCTGACCGTAGGTCCATGTTACCAAGCAATATGGAGAAATGGATATTGGGTGGCAGGTGGGAAGCTCTAAGACATCACCTTCCATCCTCAAGGAGTCTTGGGTGCACTAGAAGCCCTTCTACTTTAGAGTAGAGGTCCGTCTTTGGGCTATCTACTCAGCTGAATAATTTCTGTTGGTTTTCCCTAAAGGGAAAAGGATGCTGAACTGTTCAGCAATATCAGAGGGAGTTCAGCAGGTTTTTCCCGGTCTCAGTTCACTAATGAATGTTTCTGATATAAACTGACTCAATGTGTATTTAAGCACAATCAGACTTAACTATTCGGTGTCTAATTTATTAAACATCTTTCTCAGCATTGGCATAATTTACTAGTCAGTAAAACCTAGTTCATATTGCAGTAATGGTTTTCAAGTCCTAATTCCTTCTTTTGCTTGGTGATAACAAAGAATTTTTCTTGTGTTTTGCTGTCAGTTGGGATCTCTATGCTGTGCTTCTTTCAAAGGGATCTAGGTATTTTGATGTTAGTGGCAGGAGAAGAGGGCTTTTTTTTTTTGCCAGTCCTGGGCTTGAGCTCAGAGCCTGAGCACTGTCCTTGGACTTTCTCAAGGCTAGAGCTCTACCACTTGAGCCTCAGCACCACTTCCGGCTTTTTTGTATGTATGTGGTACCAAGGAATGGAACCCAGGTCTTAGTGCACACTAGGCAAGCACTTTAACCACTAGGCCAAACTCCCAGCCCGAGAAGAGGCTTTTAGAACTAACTTCCTCCCTGCACTATTTGATGTAGCTTTCACTTTCTCTGGGCAAATAAAGCACCATTGTCTTGCTTCCATGGGACAGAGGAAGATGGACTCCCTGTGAATCTAGAAAAGGAGAAGAATCCTGAAGAATTGGGAAAATATCATGAGTGCTGGCTACCTTGCACTCAAACTTAAGTTTTATTTTGGCTTCCCTAGAGTGCACAATAAATAATAACAATGCTGTGGTTACTGGCTGATGGAAGTTGTATGTATAGGTCAAAGGAGCAAAACCCAAGAAGTTTGGAGGCCCAGAGAGGCTGTCAGAGAGGAGGGTCAAGACATGCTCAGTTTTAGCAAAAAAGAAAAAAAGCACCCACTCCTCAACAAATGTTGAGCTCAGTAACTTGAACTAATGAAATAGTGTGACTTGAAGAATTCATATAGCTGGTGATTAAAGCTCTCTCATCACATGAGACAGAGAAGGAAGTGGCCAAATGAGCCAGGTCCACAGTTGTAAGTGAATGACCAGGAGCAGACATAGCAGGGACATGCTGGGTGAGGGCTACGGTGTGAGATAAGCAGAAGATCCCTTTGTACTAGTTAACATTTTCATGAGAATATGAAAATTACTAATAAAAGCTGAAGAATGTAAGCATGATCCATAGAGATACAGAAGTCTTGGAACTAGAGAAGTAAACGTTTGTTAGTGCGATCCTAGGTGGGAACTGGAAATAATCTGAAAGCAGAAAGTGAGCAGTTTTGTTCAAGTGTGGGGCCAAGGCTGAGCAGGGATTAAGTTGAGACCATGAGTGAAGGGACATCATGACTACTAGTTTTGCACATTTCACTGGCATCCACTGAACTCCATTTTGGTATGAGGTGGTCCCCGAGAGCCAGGAACTGAAGGAAGAGAGCATGTGAGGAATAAGGTGCCATAGGGAAGTTGAGGTAGGGCTTGAATGGCATGCTAGAACCCCAAGTTTTCTTGAAATGACCTCTGTGCTGACTCATTGTACTTTCTAGGGCAGTTTACCAACACACTGATAAAATTACCATTAACCTCTTTTTTTTTTTTTAGTGTTAAAATGCAGTACAACCTAGAATCTTTTTATGTATAACATAATCTATTTTCCTGTATATATTATGTGATCAGATTAAAGTTTTTTTCTTTTATGGTCAGTGTAATATATAGAGGGGTTACAGTTGGCATTTGTCAGGTAGTAGGTGCATTACTTCTCACGCATTGATACCCCTTCTCATGTTTTTGTACCCTTTTCCCTCCCCTCGCCCCCTCCTGTGATCAGATTTTTATATGAAACATCTGTTAACTAAAATTCCATTCCTTTCATTGCAGGTCTCATTCATGTTATCCAATAGAGAAAAGAAATACTAGAATCCCTGCTCTTTCACCTGGTGACCATGAAATGACATTAAGGTCTTCAAATGGTTCTGAAAGCAAATTCACACTGAATGAAAAAGATGTTTGTGAGTATTTGAAAAACAAATTTATTGTGACTAATGTGGGGGGGGTTCTTTTCTTTTTTTGCAGGGGGATTGGGGTCAGTTGTGGGGCTTAAACTCAGGACCTGGGTGCTGTCCCTAAGCTCTTGAGCTCAGTCTAGTGCTGTACCACTTCCAGCCACAGTATGTACCACTTCTGGTTTTCTTCAAGTTAACTGGAGATAAGAGTCTCATCCCTGGGCTGGCTTTCAACCTTGATCCTCAGATCTCGGCCTCCTGAGTAGCTAGGATTGCAGGTGTGAGCCATCCGCGCCCAACTTGGTTGTAGTTTTTTTTTTTTAGGAAGCAAGATCTCTCTTTATAGCCTCAGCTGGCCTTGAATTTACAGTCCTTCTCCCTCAGTGGCCTGAGTGTTATGTGTTTTAGTGTGTTAAATAATCCCATATGTCATAGTTTTAAGTTGCTACACTGTGATGTCATTAGTCACCTGAAAGAAGAATCACGTACTTGGGAGTCCCTAGTTCTTTCTGGTCACTCTGGCGCCTGAGCTCTCCTCTCCTGCCCATGTCAGCTACTTCTTATCTTCCACAGCTTTCATTAAAGCATCTCAGTGCATCCTTCTCTGTCCCTGAGTAGCTGTCTGTTGCCTTTTTAGTATAGGTAAGCCTTCAGTGACTCATGCTGTAGATTCTGGAGAGCCCTAAGCATTATACATAAATCTAGAGTATAGTATTTCTCAATCAACGTTACTACAATCAAATTTTAAAAACTTACTTTTCAATTGTAAGATGGGCTTATTTATGACAGTTTACTCTCTCATCTTTCATAGTTAACACATCTAGCCCTGGGTTCGATTCCTCAGTACCACATACACAGAAAATTCCAGAAGTGGTGCTGTGCTGTCCCATGGCTCAAGTGGTAGAGTGCTAGCCTTGAGAAAGCCCAAAGACAGAGCCCAGGATCTCTGAATTCAAGCCCCAGGACTGGCACAAAAAATATAAAAGAAAAAGAAAAAAATACATTATGGACTTACAATGGACTTAATATATTCGTTTCATTTTTCAATAATAGTTTTGAGAAATTGCTTTTAATTTTTTATTATTTTTGATTCAGATAGAAGTTAAAAAGTATTAATGAAAGTATAATGTGAAAAATCATTACTTACTAAAACTTTTTGTTTCCTTGTTCTTTTTAAGACTTCATTCCAGATACTCCGGAGATACTGAGTTTTTCTGCTGATTTTCCAACCTCTACACTGTTCTTGGAGTGGAATGATAAGGGTTCTGATTTTCCATATCACATGAATATCATCTGGGAAATTAAAATTCTACGCACCGAGCGTAAGGAGCTAGTAAAATTAGTAAGTTTGCACAAAAATAAGATGTGTTCCTCTTTATGACATGAAGAAATAAAACAGTCATAACATATTTTGTGTTGTTTTTTGATGCAACTGAACTTTGAACTCAGCTTCTTACTTCTAGTCCAGTGTTCTGTCACTTGAACTACCATTTCCATCCTGCCCTTTGCTGGTTAAACATTGAGATTGAGTCTAGCAGGTTTTATTGCCTAAGCTGGCCTCAAAGGACAATTTAGCCTCTTAAGTATCTAGGGTAATAGGAATGAGCCATTTATAGTAGGCTTAAAAACAGTTTCAAGGTGGTATCAAAGGAGTTTTGAGTTAAAAACCAGGAGTTAGAACCATATACAGTGACTCCAAAGTCATTTGTGTAACAACTAAAGGAAATTAAGGGCATAAAAGTTCCTGGTTGTACTACTTAAACACAGTAAATGTTACTTGTGTACTCCAGGCTAGTATTTTTTGGCATGAATGTCTTTACCAATTGAAGTATACTTTTCATTTTATGTATCTTTTTCTAATATTGTACATAAAATTACTTATATCTAGCTATTGTTTTTTTTTTTTTTTGTAGGTCATGAGGCTTGAACTCAGTCTGGGTGCTGTCCCTGAACTATTCAGCTCAAGGCTACCACCCTACCCCTGGGCTTTAGGCGCTGTCCCTGAGCTCTTCAGCTTAGGGTTACCACCCTATCCCTACCCTTGAGCAAAGCCCCAATTCCTGTTTTCTAGAGGTTAATTGGAGATAAGAGTCTCAGGTCCTTTGGTGCCTGAGCTGGCTTTGAACCTTGAACGCAGATCTCAGCCTCCTGAGTAGATAGGATTACAGGCGTGAGCCACTACACCCAGCTCAGACATCTAAATTTTTATCCTTTTTTGTTTTGCCTTTTGCTCTGTTGTCTGAGAAACTTTTCCTAAGTGATGTCTTATGGTACTGCTATTGAATTTCCATTTATATACATATAGCAGTACTGTATGATAAATTACATAAATGTACATACACTATATAGAAACATACACACATGCATGTGCAAATTTATGTGTGTGTATGTATGTGTGTGTTTAATGGGGTAGAACTCAGAGCTACTCGATCTTGCTTGTCCCTTTCTCCTGATAGCTGGCACTCTACCACCGGATCCACACCACAGTTCTGGCTTTTGGCTGGTTAATTGGAGATAAGATGCTTAAGGATTTGTCTTTCCTAGCTGGTTTTGAATTGAAATTCCAAGTAGTTAGGGTCAACAATGTTTTTAAAATCCTAATATTTTTCTTATTTCTGATGGTATAAGAAACTTAACTTTTCTCTTTTTCTCTTTCTTCATCGTAACCTTTTCTGTTTATTATGGGTTTTGGCTTCCTTACTAGGTATTTTCTATATTTTCTCTCCTCCTGATCAGTGCTCATATTTAAGAGAGATGCTTCCAGGTGAATTATTAATGCTGTTGCATCTCCCTGGGCTTTTTGTTCTTATACAACTCTGGCTTTTAAAACAATGTCATGTCTTGTTTTTGAGTATTACAAAAATAAAACAGTTTAAACAGCACTTGTTTAATCTATTGCTTTTTAGCTGTAACTCACAGCCTTAATAGATTTTTAAGTTATAACATTTGAGATTAATATTCTATAGTACCATAAATTACATTTAAAATCAGATTCAATTTTTTTTTTTGGTCAGTTGTAGGGCTTGTACTCTGGGCCTGGGCACTGTCCCTGAGCTCTTCAAGGCTTCCGTCCTACCCCTTGAGCCACAGCACCACTTCCATTTTTCTAGTGGCTAATTGGAGATAAGAGCTTCACTGTCTTTAGTGCCTGAGATGGCTTTGAACTGCAATCCTCACATCTCAGCCTCCTGAGTAGGTAGGATTACTGGCGTGAGCTGCTGGAGCCCAGCTTAAATATTTTTTTTTATTTATGAGTAAGCAGATTATTTAAGCAATGGTATATTTTCTTTAAGGTATTATATTGAGTGTTTGGATGATTGTTATCATCTTGTACAGTAATATATACCAAGGCCTTGTGCTGAGAAATGACCATAATTCACAGTGATAATTGTTACTCTGACCTTTCCTTTATAAAGAACTGAAGTAGTTTTAGCAAAGACTGAACTGTTTACATGATAATTACATTCAGTCTCTCGTGGTTCTTTGTTATCCTAAACAAATTCACTACTTGAAAATAGAACTTTGTGTTTATTTTTAGGAGACATACAACACAACTGTGAATGGCGAAGATTCAGTTCATCAGTGGAGTTGGGTTTCAGACATGCCTTTGGAGTGTACTGTGCATTATGTGTCCATTCGGTGCTACATCGACTACCTTTATTTCTCTGGTCATAAAGAGTGGAGTAACTGGAGCAAAATGAAGAAGATTCCTTGTAAGCTACTATTTAAAGATCTTTTGTTTTAAATGAATTAGATTGCTGAATAAATTTGTTTATACTTTCAATTCTCTGAATCCCAGTGGCTCCATGAGGATCTCCTTGAAAGATTCTAGGCTTACCAACCCATGAGTTTGGATTAGAGAAGTTTGATCGGCTTTAGAAATCTATAGTTACAAAGAACTTCCTGGTGATTAGATAGACATCTAGTTTTGAAAATCACCAGAAGGGGCCCGGGGTTTGGACTAGTGGTAGTGTGCCTGCCTAGCAAGCATGAAGACTGGTTTAATTCCTCGGTACCACAGACCTGGAAAAAGCCAGAAATGGTGCTGTGGCTGAGGTGGTAGAGCTCTAGCCTTGGAAAAGCCCAAGGACAGCACTTAGATCCTGAGCTCAAGAACCTGAACTGGCAAAAAGAAAAAAAAATCACCAGAATAGTCATTGAAAAAGATAATTGCAATCTGTGAATTTGGCTTCATAAGAAAAAGGGAAAAGGGTGTTAAAACTCTGAAGAGATTGAAGGAAAATTTGAGACTGAGAAATGGAGCCCACTATACCTGTTAGTTTAGGTAGCCTGAGACAGGACATGAATGACAAAGTGGGTGGGGAAGAAAAATTTTAGCATAAGCTTGAGTAGCAGGGTACTAGGCCCCACAGGAAGTTGGAAATGACAGTTTGGAATCTAGGTAAATTGGTCTATCTGTTTATTCCCATTTGGAAATCATTAATCTACATGTGATATGAAATGCTTAAATTCTTTTTTTTTGCCAGTCCTGGGGGCTTGTATTTAGGGCCTGAGCACTGTCCTTGGGCTTTCTCAAGGTTAGAGCTCTACCACTTGAGCCACAGCACCACTTCTGGCTTTTTCTATGTATGTGGTACAGAGGAATCTAACCCATCTTTGTGCATGCTAGGCATGTACTCTACCACTAGGCCAAACTCCTGGCCCCTGAAATGCTTAAATTCCGAAGGTTAAAATAACTTACAGAAAGGATATGGGGACGAAGGACACATCTCTTAGATGCTCCTGTGTCTAAGGGTATGACTGAAGCAAGCTACTGACCCAAGCACTAAGAGTAATTCAGTAAATACAGTGTTAGGGAATCCGGTGAGGACAATGTTTTAGAAGGAGGACTTCGATCAACCTATGGGGATGCTGTGAAGATTAAAGACAGGTATCACTGAGAAGTGACTATTGGATTGAGCTTGAGGTCAGTGAGCCATTTCTATGGAATGATAGGATTAATAAAGTTGGCAGGGGAGTGATGGGTGAAAAGAGAGAACAGAGGTAATTCAGAAGATCATTTGTTGTGGAGTTGGGAACTTACGGCTTTAGGGTTGAGATTCAACGCGCATTGCTCGAGTGTGTAGAATACTTGAGCAGACATTTAGGCTAATGGAAAATATAAAATTGGCCCTAAATGCGAATAATTTCTAAGGGATTTTAAATGGGGATTTATTTAATAAGAGACTTATTTGCTGTATGTTTTTACCTGTGCATACAAACCCCCTGATTTGAACCTTAAGAGTTGTTTTGGTTCTTTGAGACAGTGCTTCAGTATGTAGCTCAGAGTAGTCTCAAACTTGAAGTCCTCCACCTCTGGAATGCTATAATTACAGGTGTGTTTACCACCATGCCCAGATAAACATTAGATTTCTTTTTTTTTATTGTAATTAGTAAAAGGGTTACATGATATTTGCCAGATAGAAGGTGCATTAATTCACATACATTGATACCCTTTCACATGTCTTGGTACCCGTTTCCCTCCCCCCCCACACCCCCCACCCGTCTTGGTTTTCCCCCCTTCCCTATCAAATTTCAAATATCCAAATACAAATAAATTCAATATATCAGATAACAAAGTGAGATACTATACCAATATGAGATAACCAAGGGACAGCAAAGGAGATGAGAGACAACATAGTACATTAAGATTTCTTAAACATTGATGTGTGATCTTAGATTTTGGCCTGTGATCCACTTCCATCCCACACACTTACATAAAACAGCATATCATTTTTACTTTCATTTTAGCATGTGACTTATAAAACATACTTTATATTTGTGCCAATATTATTTCCCAAACACTTAACAGTATGTTTTGCACAAACTGGGCTATGTTTAACATTATCTTTAGGAAAAAAAAGTGTTTTACTATGGAGACTATTTAACATAAAACTGTTTCTAAGTATGATTTCTTCCTCTTCCCCCCCCCCACAGGGTCTCCTCATTTTCAGACCAACGTTTTTCCTCAAGACAAAGTGGTACTTGTAGGCTCAGACATAACGTTTTGTTGTATAAGTTATAGCAAAGTGCAGTTAGCACAGATCAGCAGCACCGCCTGCCCTCTTATCCATCTTGATGGGGAAAACGTTGCAATCAAGATCCGTAATATTTCTGTTTCTGAAAATAGTGGAACAAATGTGATCTTCACAACAGAAGATAATGTGTATGGAACAGTTATTTTTGTAGGATGTAAGTATGTAATCTTAAAAAGAGACAGAGCCTCTGACAGGCTAAATTCTTTTTCTGCAAGGTGTTTCTCTTTCTGTTTGTTTATTGATGTGATAATACAAAGACCTTGGAATTCTTTGAGGGTTTCAAAATTTTTCTCTGATGCATTGTTGGATTTCAAGGGAAAGATTATAAATTTTACAAAATCGTATTTTCTTTTTCTTTTGTAACGGAATTTTCACAGGTGATTTACACTTTCTCACAGTTGACTCTAGGATTGAAGATGAGTCAGTGATGAACGGTGAGATTGCATATAACGGGGCCTTCAGAAGTGGCCCTCCAATAAAGATAGAAATATATGTTGCTTCTATTTCTGTTATTTTGGATCACGTTCTAATCTATCATACTACTAGAATAAACCTTTTAACTTCATAGTTCTGCCTTCATTTGTAACATTTTAAGCCTAGTGTTCAATATTTGTCAACTCAGAGCAGCTGTAGCATTTCTCTAGAAACTTTTCATGAGAATTAGGGATTAAGACTATGGCTTGCTTTCCATTATGAATATCTTGTTAGCTCATCATTGAAAAGTATTTTAGAAGCAGGGCATGCATCCAAACACACACACACACACACACACACACACACTCGCACACAACTGGTTAAACATGACTATACGTAATTTCTATATTTTAAAAAATCAATTTTTTCTTTCTCTAGTTCTGTCCAAACAAAGCCAAACTTGTTTTTTCTTTTTCTAGTCCTACCCAAACTTGTAATATGACTGATTCTTTTCATATGTTTGGTACTTTTTTTTCAAACATAGAGTGTAGATAATAAATAATACTTTTGCCTGTAGACTTTTCTGACTTACTGACTCAGTTGTCTCTGAGAGACTTAGTAAACTGAAGTAGGACTTTAAGGAGAAATGATAGTTGGCTTCTCAAGTTACTCTTGGGTTTTTGTTGTTGTTGTTTTGCCAGTCTTGGGGTTTGAACTCTTATCACTTGAGCCACAACACCACTTCTGCCTTTTTCTGATTAGTTTATTGTAGATAAGAGTCTCAGGGTCTTTCCTGCCCAGGCTGGCTTTGAACTGCAACCTCAGATCTCAGCCTGTAGGGAGCAAGAGTGGAATCAAACTGTACTTTGATTTGCATCAGATAATTGCTTGATTGTCTCATTGTTTTTTGGCCTTCTCCTGTTCAACTGATCTGAGATTTACCATATGAATGTAACCCCCAACAGTTCCCTGATTAACCATCTGGATGTAACACCTGGGAGTGCCCTGGTCTCAAGAAGGGATATAAACTTTGAGTTGAGAATAAACGGGGCGCTGCAGTTTTTGCCTGGGCTGCAGACCTCCCGGACCCGATGTGTTTGTCTCTCTTCTAATTTTTCCAGTCCCTGCCCCCTATTTCAGGAACCCCAATTTGCTGCCGGTAGGCCCCGGCATCAGCCTATTGAGTAGCTATGATTGTAGGCATTAGCCTCTCGTGCCCAACTCTCTTTGCAGTTTCTAAATGAGCCCACAGTTACTTTTCAAGATATTTTAGCCCATCATTTCTAGCATAATATAAACTCTTGGTGGGCGTGGTGGCTCACATCTGTAATCCTAGCTACTCAGGAGGCTGAGATCTGAGGATTGTGGTTAAAAGCCAGCCTGGGCACTAAAACTTCCGGGAGACTCTATCTCCAATTATGTGGCTCAAGGGGTAGGGCATTGGCCTTGAGCTGAATTGCTCAGGGGCAATGCCCAGGCCCAGAGTTCAAGTTCCATGACCAGCAACAAATTATATATATATAAACTCCAGCAAAAATAACTGTGGAAGGGATGCTAATTCTTATATTTTTCAAAGGTAAAGTAATAAGTGATATATATAAATTTTGGGTTTTTTTTTTTTTTTTTTGCTAGTCCTGGGCTTAAGCTCAGGGCCTGAGCACTGTCCTTGGATTTTCTCAAGGCTAGAACTCGCCTCAGCACCACTCCTGGCTTTTTTCTATGAATGTGGTACCAATAAATTGAACCTGGGTCTTCGTGCATGCTAGGCAAGCACTCTACCACCAGGCCAAACTCCCAGTCCTATAAATTATTTTTTAATGAAATGGAATAAAGCTATTAACATTTTATAATATTGCATTTATATGATTACACACATTTTAACATGTAATTATTTTTTTCCTTTTTTATATTAGACCCACCTGATATTCCACAGGAAATGAATTGTGAGACACATGATTTAAAAACGATAGTATGTACTTGGAACCCAGGGAGACCAACAGGATTAGTTGGCCCACGAAATACAAATTATACTTTATTTGAAAGGTAATGCTTACCATGAAAGAAGGTCAAATGGCAAGTACTTTGGAAGGACATTTAAGTGACATAAGGAAATGTTTTGATTTGTTCTTATTATAAGACACATTGCTTAACATAGAAAATGGTATAATATATATGGCCGCTAAATGAAAGGACCTCCAGGGAATAGAAACAAAAGCCATATAATGAGTGATTGTTGTCCTTAATGTACTATGTTATCTCTCATCTCTTTTGCTGTCCCTTGGTTATCTCATATTGTTAGAGTATTTCACCTGGTTATCTGATATGTTGTATATATGCCTATTTGGTTAGTATTTGGTTAGTATTTGGTTATTTGAAGTCAGATAGGGAAGGAACGAAAACAAGATGAAGGGCGGGGGTTGGGGGAGAGAAATGGGAACCAAGACATGAGAAAGGGAAAGGGTATCAATGTATGTGAAGTAATGCACCTTCTAACTGGTGAATATAGTGTAACCCTTCTATTAATTACAATAAAAATATATTGAAAAAAAGAAAATGATACAATCTTTAAAAACTGAAGCTTTATCAGACTCAACTTCATGTCTCTTCTTTAAAAAGGTTAGACAATGGAACCTTCACATGTGAAAGTCTTATTTATGAGTGGTGGTTTATAGCTAATTTTTTATATTCTATACATTTCCTCATCTGAATACATAATAATTAGAAATTAAAATTTTATAGCAATTTATTAGAGTGCTGAGTAAATAAGTCAGGTGATAGGCCTATGGGTTCAGTCTCCAATGTAAAAGGAAGGAAGGAAGGAAGGAGGGATCTTGAGGGAGAAAAGGAAGAGGAGAAATTTTGTCCATTTTTCTACAAACTCTTGATATTTGAAACTAATTTTTCTTTCAATTCATAGCTTTTCAAGGAAATATGTTACATTTAAAAGAGCTGAAACATTTACAAATGAAAGCTATCTGTTGTTCTTTCAAATTCTTCCAAATCAAGAAATTTACAATTTTACTCTGAGTGCTCAAAATCCTCTGGGAAAATCAGAATCAGCAAAATTAGTCAATATAACGGAAAGAGGTAAGCAGCCAATGTCTTAATAATTTTTCAAGTTGTGATGTACTTTAGAAGTCATGAAAAATGCTTTTACAGATGCATTAACTCTGCTAGATCCAGCAACACACTGAGAGATCAATGACACAAAAACTTTGTGTAAGACTTACAGTTGGGGGATGGGGAATAAAGGGCTTAAACCAAGTGCACCCCGGCAAATGAGTTGTAGATGAACCTGTTGTATTATTTATAGTATTGTCACTTTTATTCATTATTAACTTCCTGCTGTCTTTACTTCTCGATTTGTCACAGAATCAAAATGTAGTTGAGTGGCAGTACTTAAAATTCTCTGCCCTCTGACATGCTTGCTTTATTCAAATGATTCTCTCTTGTCACTCAAATTCTCATATGCGTAGTCAGCGGTGTAATGTGCATTTTCTTTACCTTCTTGCCAACCCTCCAACATGAAAACATTTTTTTTGCATCCTTTTTGCCAATTTTAGTCTGACTCTTCTTTTGAAGCCCACCTTTAGTTCTAGCTCCGCTGTCAGACTTCTTTGACCTTATTGCATTGATTTATTTTTTTGTCAGTCCTGAGGCTTGAACTTGGGGCCTTGGCATTGGCCTTAGGCTTTCTCAAGGCTAGTACTCTACCATTTGAGCCATAGCATCACTTCCGGCCTTTTCTGTGTATGTGGTACTGAGGAATCAAACCCAGGGCTTCATGCATGCCAGGCAAGCACTCTACCACTAGGCCATCCTCCTGGCCTGACATTAAAATTTTTGTGACAATAGATATGATTCTATGCATCGAGAGCCTAGTATAGATGCTTCTACTAATTCTCATATTCACTCTCCGCTTTGTCATTTTCCATATATGGCAGAAGTTCTTTGAAGGATACTGTGATATAACTGTGCTTTGGACTTCTAACAGATGAAGAACCTTCATTGTGATTGATTCTTTAAAAATGTTGAAATGGGGCTAGGGTGTAGCTCAGTGGTAAAACACTTGCCTTGCCCAGTACCAAAAAAAGACAAAACAAGAAATGTTGGCATGTCAGTAGAAAAAGTGAACGTTTATGGATTTTATATTTTTGTTCCCTGACAAAATGATATCTCAACTTTTTTTTTTTTTTCCATGCTGGTACTAGGGCTTGAACGCAGGTCCTTTGCTCAAGCCTGGCATTCTACCACATGAACCATAGCTCTACTTCTGGCTTTTTGGTGTTTATTTGGGTTTTTTTTATTGTTGTTGTTTGGTTTTTTGCCAGTCCTGGGCTTGAGCTCAGGGCCTTGGCACTGACCTTTGGCTTTCTCAAGGCTAGTGCTCTACTACTTGAGCCACAGCACCATTTCCGGCTTTTTTCTATGTATGTGGTACCAAGGAATCGAACCTGGGCCTTTGTGCATTCTAGGCAAGCAAATCATCCTACCACTAACTAGGCTAAACTCCTGCCTGGTCTTTGCTGTTCATTTGGAGATAAGAGTTTTAGACTTCCTTTCTGGGTTAGCTTGAAACCATGATTCCCAGCCCAGCTACCTGAGTAGCTAGGATTACAGGTGTCTGGCTCTTCTTGAAGTAAAAAAAAAAAAAAAAATTGTATTATGAGATTGTGTCTCATCTTTAAATATATATTTAAAAGAATTAAACTTTTAATTCTACTTACAGTTTCTCCCTATCCCCCTACTTCATTGAAAATTAAGGACATTGATTCAACAGCTGTTGCACTTTCTTGGCATTTACCAGGCAGTTTTGCACAGATTAATCTTTTATGTCAAATTGAAATTAATAAAGGTAATTCGAAACAAAAATTGGTAAGTGACAGTTTTCTATAAAGCATATTTGGGGGTGTTTTTTGACTAGAACATTTAGTTCTCAAAAATTACAAGGTAAAATTTTATGAGTAAGACTCACAAATGATTAATTGTGGAGATTTACTAAGAATAAAAAAGGACATCATTCTAATAGCATTACATTAAACATTTGAAGATAATTGTAATAATGGAGATTTTTGAGCATAAGTTTAGATGTTCCCTAGTATTTAAAAATAGTACCTGGTATGTGGCTATTGCTTAATAAATTTGTGAAGGAAGAATAGCTTTTAACACCAGATAATGCACTAATTGCACCAGAATAATACTGATTTTTTTTAAATGACAGAAAAACAGTGGAACAAGTTTTAATAGGTAACTGTAAGTCAAAATATGACTTTGGGACCTATTCTAAATATATAGGTTGACTTGTAATGTGATAATACCATGCATAAATATTCATTTGGAAATTTACTTATTCCTAAAAAATAAGTCAAAAATATAAAATATAATTTGTAAAATTTTTTTTGTAAGATCTGAGGTCTAGATAAGGTGACCCAGACCTGTTATCCCAGCTACTTGGGCCGTAGATATCAGAGGCTTGGGGATCAAAGCCAGCCTGTGAAGAAAATTAGTGAAATGCCATGTTACCCAGTAGGCTGGCACAGTGATATCATTTGTATCACAGCAGTGTGGGAAGCCACAGGTAGACCCCTGTAGGATGTCTCAGCCAGTCTTGTGCCCCAAAACATGAGATCTCATCTGGAAATTAAGTGAAATAAACAGGGCCAGAGATGTTGCTCAAGTGTGCCGAGTTGAGTAAGCATGTAGGCTCTTAGTTTAGACCCACTACTGCCAAAAACCGTATTAAAAAGCCAAGCAGAGAAGACCTCAGAGGCTTTGCTGAGACCCACAAATCTTTACATTTGTTCAGATTGTTTCATTTTAATGTTTTGTGTTTAAGTATTTGTGGACTACTTGTGTCTTTATCACCATGTTAAATGTTTTAAGTGATAATATGTTATTTCAATTGTTGTATACCTTTTTATGTTTTTCAAATAGCAGAATGTCACAATCAAAGGAGATGAAAGTGCTGATTATCTTGTTGATGTGAAGAAATTAAATCCATATACTAAATATTCTTTTCGAATTCGTTGTTGTACTGAATCTTTTTGGAAATGGAGCAAATGGAGTAATGAAAAACAACATTTAACCAAAGAAGCCAGTAAGTTAAATAAGTGTTCATAGCTAATTATTACTAATGGGGAAACTAGAAAATATCAGACCAAGAGGCACCCAAATCCAATCAAGATGACTTTGGGATGATTTTTAATCTACTTTTTGGGGGCCTTGGTAGGAGTTGAGAGCTTAACTTTTCTGCTGCTTCATTTTCTAAATGAAAGCCACTAAACATTTTCAGAGGATTCCAAATATCCTGGAGAAAATTTCAGGCACTGATATCTCAATTACTGGTATTGTCCACTTACATACATTATTCCTCTTTAAAGAGCTGACTTACGAATTTCCTTCCTAGCTCCTTCAAAGGGACCAGATATATGGAGAGAGTGGAGTTCTGATGGAAGAAATGTAGTAATCTATTGGAAGGTAAATATCTGATTTTTGTTTGTGTGTTTTTGTGGTTTGGTCAGTCATGGGCCTTGAACTCTGGGCCTAGGCGCTGCCCCTGAGCTCTCAGTTCAAGGCTAGCACTCGCCTCTTGAGCACTTCCAGTTTTCTGGTTGTTAATTGGAGATGAGAGTCTCGTGGACTTTTATGCCCCAGGCTTGCTTGGAGCACAATCCTCAGCTCTCTGCCCCCTGAGTAGCTAAGATTACAGACGTGAGACACTGGCACCCAGCTATATCCGACTTCCTTGGACATTTAAATAACTTCATTATGCTCAACATATATTGTGTGTAACATAAATATAGTAGTTTTGCCAATCAAAAAACCAAGACTTCCCACACTAGCCACATTTGTAGTATTGCTGAGGATCTTACCTGACTTATAGACTTCCAGTTCCTAATTACTCAATTCACTAGTCATTGTAATGAGGGTCTTCTGTTTCAGTTGTAAGCATACATTAACTTTGGGATGCTAATAGAGTTCTTGGGGGTTTATGAGTTCCCCCTCCCTCACTTTCATCAGAAAACCAGCCCCAGAACTACAAGGTAAATCTCAAGTTATTTACATTTTTCTTCTAAGAATGAACCCAAGTCTTACACAGTGCCATATTCTGAAAGATTCTGAAAAAAAAAAAAGGTGACACTAAAAATGTTTGTCAAAGTATTGTTTTAGTCCTAAAAAAATTGTGAACAACTCAAATTTGATTGAAGGAATCATCTAGTATACTGATAAAATGCTGCATAAAATACAGTCACTACGATCTGTCTGATTAGATTAGCATGAAAAAAATTACAGAATTTTATAGTTTGATGAGAACAAGGAATTTCCACTCCATAAGGCAGAGTTCAGACCAAGAGTTAAACTACTTAGTAACATAAAGTCATGGTGTATATATATATATATATATATGTATTTTTTTGTGGGTCATGGGTCTTGAACTTGGCCTAGGCGCTGTCCCTGAGCTCTTCAGCTCTAGGCTACCCTTACCCTTGAGCTAAGCCCCACTTCCAGTTTTCTAGAGTTTATTTGGAGGTGAATCTTAGGTCCTTTTGTGCCTGGGCTGGCTTTGAACCTTGATCCTCAGATCTCAGCCTCCTGAGTAGCTAGGATTACAGGCATGAGCCACTGTACCGGCATGATATAATTTTTTTACATAAGTAGTATTATATATATATATATATATAAACTCACATAGCATGATTAAAACGTCTTGACAACTATCTCACAAATTATTTTCAGTTTTTGTATTGTAATTTATAGAGGGGTTACAGTTACATTGGCCAGCTAGTAGGTGCATTACTTCTCACACCTTGATACCCCTTCTCATATTTTTGTCCCCATTTTCTTTCCCCCATTCCCTCCCAATCATCTTGTTTTCCCCCCTTCCCTTTCCTATTTCAAATAAACAAATGTATATACAATTTGCTAGGTAACAAAGTCAGAGACTGTAACAATATGAGATTAACCAAAGGGCAACAAAAGAGGAGAAACAATCACAGAAGATAAAGCTCTTGTTTCCATATCCTAGAGATCCTTTCATTTAGCCTCATCCTATATGGCCTTATGTATCTAGGTTTTGCGCTATTGTAGTCCTCTGCTAGGAGAGTCCTAGGTGTGTACTAATTATTACAAATGAGGAAAACCATTGAGCCTATGTGATAAAATTTTTTAAAAAGCCCCACACCTATGTCTAAACAACTTGAATGAGTATGGAAAAGGTAGATAATCAGGAGATTTTTGCTTTTTTTCTTTCAACTTTTTTCTATTTTTCTAATATTTTTAATATACATGGACGATTTTAAGACAATATGTGCTTTACGAATATACAATGCTGTAATTATTTATTCCATTTTGTTGGTTTGTAAGTAGATTAATGTTCTTAACCACATGATAGGCTTTTGTACTTAATGTTTTCTTTCTACTGTTAACTACTTAATGGCAAGTATGAATTTATTTCCATATCTTTTCCTGATCTACACACATTACAGTAGATTTTTAATTTATATTTCCTATGCTGACATTCTCTTTTTTTAATGTTACTTTGTTGTTTTGGACCAACATTCCAGTTTAGACTTCATGACCTTGTCTCTCATACTTAGGTTTGGCAAATTTTTAGTAGAATTTGTTTTTGTTTTTCCACAGCCTTTACCCACTAACCAAGCTAATGGAAAAATACTTTCTTATAATGTCTCCTGTTCATCCCATGAGGAAACACAGTTCCTTTCTGAGGTCCTTGATCCTCAACACAAGGCAGAACTACCACTCAATAAAAGGGACTGCATTGTCAGTGTGGTGGCAAAAAATTCTGCTGGCCCATCACCACCTTCCAAAATAAGTACTATTGAAATCCCAAATGGTGAGTACTTCATACAGCTTAGAATATGCATTAATTTAAAAAGAAATACAGAAGGGTTTACATTGAGCAAGATGCATTGTATTCGCAAATTGCTTTGATTAACAATTCTTTTGTACAACTACTTTGAGATAATAAAACAATAAAAAAATTAAAAGATAACCTACTATATAGAACAAGAACAGGAAGTTAATATAAAAACTGTTGACATTTCTTTTTTGTTGTTATGGGACTTGAACTCTCAGACTGGGCGCTGTCCCTGAGCTCTTCACCTCAAGACTAGAGCTCTACCACTTTGAGCCACAGTGCTACTTCCAAATTTCTTGTTCTTATAGAATGTAAACCATCTTCTCATCTTGCTCTTCTGCTGATATTTATAATCACATACATGGAATAGCAAGCAGATTGTTCATTACTTACTGAGAGGTCACAGGAGTTAGTATGGATGTGAAACACTTACACCAACAGATAAAATAATGGGTTCAGTTTGTTAAATAATGTTGGAAAGTTATAGTTGAGGACAGTACTCCAGTACTCTTAAGAAGAAATACTTTAACTGGGAATACTAACTTCAGATAGCTTCCCTAGACTAAGACAGTTTTTGTGAAGGTGGGCTGGTTTGCAAATTATCCAGTGGAGAGAAAAAGCACTAGTTTTAATTGGCAACATTTTTCAATAAATTCCTTTATTGATGAAAACATCTTCCTTAAAGTCTAAATTAAATCTTTAATATAGGCTTTGGGAAATTAATGGGGATGAAGTTTTAGAATTATTCTGTCCTTTAAATTTTACAGATTATCAATAACAGCTGCATTCTTTCTTAGCTTCTACAAGGACTTTTCAAAAATTTGTGCATAATACTCTTTCATTATGACATTTTCGTACATGCAATGTACTTTGGTAATATTTAGTGCCCATCCCCTCTTACCTGTGTTGGCCACTCTTTCCAACTACGCCTACTGAATAGCTGGGCGAGTCATGCATTTTAAATGGTCTTTTACACTTCTTCCAGTTAACTCCTCTTTTAGTCATTTCTCATCCTTGCCCCCTGCTGTCTTGCCCTGTGTGATAACAATTTGTTATAGAGAAAAAAGCAAATAAAAACGGGTCCTCTAGTTAGGGTCCTCTTTGTTTTCTTAACGCTTACTTAGAACAGGTTCTTCTTACTACTGAGCTGGTTCTTGGTTCTGTGCCAGGCAGCAGCCATAGTATAATTAGGAGGAGGGAATGAGGAGTGCACAGCAAGTTTCACAGGACACTAGCATAATCCAGGTGACAGTAAGAGGTAGCAGTACCAGATACAGCGAATATGTAGGCTGATGGCCATTAATATGGACCTGGCTAAGGGAAGATAGAGCCCTTAAGATAACCTGGTATTTAGGTCATTTATCCTCCTTGCCCTGTTAAGGACAGGCAGTAGTTCTTTGACTCAAAAACTGTAGTCCTTCCTGTTACAGTTCTATTTGAGAAGGTGGTTCTGATGGAGCCCAGGACACTTGTGCTGCTGGAGACTTCCTGAGTTGCAACTCTGCAGCATCAGTTCGATTTATGTTGTGGGTTTATAATCATATTCAGCCTCAAAGCTGTCTTATGTCCAAAGACTTCTTTATTCTAAGCCAAATTGTCTTCTGTTTAATTGTAGAAGCTCTGTTATTTCAAACCCTTTTCATGGTTATTTACTGAACCCTTCCGTGTAAATCAGGGAGAACTTACCTCTCCTCCTGTTCTTGTGGGCAATATCTATCTCTCTTTTGACCTCACCACGCTGACCCTACCTCCCTGCGCCTGCCCAGATGCCTCATCCTCATCAGATCTGGCAGGATGAGAAAACTACACTCCCATACTTCCCTTCCTGCCCCCACCCCAGCCTGGTTACTGGCCCCCAATATTCCATGGGTCTCTGTGGAAGCCCAGCCTTGTGCTCCATCCCACTTCACAGCTCTCTGCCAGCTTCTATATCCATCTTAGGTTTTTTTCCTGCTTTGTCAATCTCTGGGTCCAGATAAGTGCTAGAGTTACTCCAATGAAAATAACAGAGAAACACTTCTATTCTTTGTTAAACATTGATATGTCTTGAACATATAATCTGTATACAGTGCAGTATTTTTATAACCCCTGTCCATTTTTATGAAGCTTGCCTTAGATTACTATTTGTAATGCCAATACAATATCTCTGTTTCTCATTGAAGATGATCTCAAAGTAGAGCAGGTTGTTGGAATTGGAAAGAAGATTCTCCTCAGCTGGCATCAAGATCCCAACATGACCTGTGACTATGTTATCAAATGGTGTAACTCATCAAAGACTGAGCACTGCCTCATGGACTGGAAAAAAGTTCCCTCAAACAGCACCAAAACTATAATAGAATCCGGTAAGATAATGAGTGCTGCTCAGAATTCCTATAATTTTTTTAAAACCACACAAATGTGACTGGGTGCCGCAGAACAATCCATGGGGCAAGTGTAATCTATTTAATTTTGTTGGAAGGTGCTTTGTAACAGTATATATGTGAAAAGATTCAAATCTTTGATCCAGGAATGACTTAGGAATTTATTCTGAGGAATAATCAGAGAACAACATAAATTATCATCTAAGAGTATCCTGTGCCACATTATTTATAGTCAAGAAAAATAGGAGATAACTTGAATAGCAAATAATAGAATGAGTCAATAATGGCACAGCTCTCATACTGTTGAGAAAGTAGCTGTAAGATGTCAGAGATGAAGCACAGGGAAAAGGTTCTTGAAGGAAGGAGCACATAAGTCTCTCTACAACCTCCCAATGCCCATGCCTCTGTTTGCCCAGGGTTCAGGTTACTGAGGCTGGAACAGTGGTATACAGAGGACAAGTCACCATCACTACTTTCCATTTTCCTTGCTGGGAGACAACAGGCTGCCAGTGTGGGAGTAGGCAGAGGAGGGGTCTCGGTCAAGTGCCTACCTGCTGGGTAGCCTGTGAGTCTTGCAGGTAAAGCATGAAGGAGCCCTGGGTATCTCATGGGTTCAAACTACCTATCTGGCACGAGAGTCTGATGCAGTGCCATTATTCCTTGCACTGAACTAGGTAGTGTGGGCGTGGCCCATGGAGTTTTTGCAGCCCAGTAGCCTTGCCTCCTGAATTGTCCCAGCTCCTGCTTCTCATGTATTGGTTGAAGCATGCAGGAGAGCAGAAGGCTCTTCTCTTCCTTGCTTACACAGTTTTCCATGGTCATATGATGAGGATGAGTCCCAAGTAGAGAGGCTGGGAAATTGTCTTTTATTTTGTCTTTTTATTTTTTAATTGTCCTTTATGGTTGCTTGTGGCAAACTCTTCATCTGTCCTTTAATCCTGCTGTCCTCTGTTTTTTTTAGGGCCTTAGCACATGTCCCTAATGCTTTCATCCATACAGGCTCATTTCAGAGGTGGAATCTTGTAGAATATCTGCCCTGTAGTTATCCCATACTGTTAACAGATTTGCTAGTGGAATAAAATCCTAATCTCCAACATGCTTTTCTTCAAAGAAGAAAAATTGCACAACTGTATACATTTGGCCTAATTGGGTTTTCCATGAATATTTGGTATGTACTCACCCCAGGTGCAAGAAAAGAAGTTATAATTCAGAAAGCCTGTTCTGTTTTCCTTTGAGGCTGACCATTTCACAGTTTGTGCCTGTAAACCATGTGTGTTGTGTGTGCACAGAACGGGAGCATTAATGTTCTAGAGTAATTACGTTTCTGCATGTGAAGTGCCATTTTCTCCTCCAGCATTGTCTTCCTAGAACATCCTTGATGAGCTCCTAATTCCCCTTTTTGGAAGATCTCTGTGGTGATGTTCTCATTTCAGTTTCCTTTGGGCCATCATTTCAGTTCCCACAGCATCTGCTATGTAACATGCTGTGTGATTGGTAGTTACTATTGCTCCTGTGGCTTCCCACCACTCTGCCCACTCCATGTCACAGACTTGTTTTCTGCATTTCTGGTTTTCTCTTATTGCAACTGCATTGTATCAAGAAATTATTGAAGAAATATTTTTCAGCTAGGTGCTGGTAGTTCATGCCTGTAATCCTAGCTGAGGATCATGACATCTGAGGATCATGGTTCAAAGTCAGCCCAGGCAGGAAAGTCCAGGAGACTCTTGTCTCCAATTAATCAACCAAAAAACCCTGAAGGGAGGCTGTGGCTCAAATGGTAAAGTACTAGCCTTGAGCAAAAAGAAGCCCAAGCACAGTGTCCAGACCCTAAGTTTAAGCCCCAGGACTAGCACACACACACAAAAAGATACCTTTCAAGTTAAGATACTTCCCTTATATGTCTGAGGTATCTCGACTTAGAGGTACTTGTGAGAGAGTGGGTAGAGGAACAGAAGTTAGGCCTGGTCCTTTATACTGAAGTTCCAGGGTAGAGTGGCACTCATCCCGTGCTGTTTCTTGGAGTGCGGTTTCTTCCCAGTACCATGAATGGAAGCAGAGGGAATAATTATAAAGATACAATAGTGGGGCTGAGAGTGTGGTCTAGTGGACAGTGCTCGCCTAGTGTGTACCAAGCCCTGGGTTTAATTCCTCTGTACTACATATATAGAAAAAGCTGGAACTGGTACTGTGGCTCAAGCAGTAGAGTGCTAGCCTAGAGAAAGTTCAAGGACAGAGCCCAGGCCCTGAGTTCAAGCCCCAGGACTGGCAAAAAATAAAGATATGATAGTGACTAGAGTGAATATGCATACATAATTTTGTATATACATACATAAGTTTACTCTGATTTGTTATTCTTCCTGTAGATCAGTTTCGTTCAGGTGTAAGATACCATTTTTTCCTGTATGGGTGCAGAAATCAAGGTTATCAATTACTGCGTTCCATAATTGGATATGTGGAAGAATTGGGTGAGTTTCGGTAATACAAAAAAGTATTTAAAAAATAAGTTAAAGGGCCGGGAGTTTGGCCTAGTGGTTAAAGTGCTTGCCTAGCATGCACAAAGACCCGGGTTCGATTCCTTGGTACCACATACATAGAAAAAAGCCAGAAGTGGTGCTGTGGCTCAAGTGGTAGAGTTTTAGCCTTGAGAAAGTCCAAGGACAGTGCTCAGGCCCTGAGCTCAAGCCCAGGACTGGCAAAAAATAAATAAATAAATAAGTTAAAACACTTAATTGAAGGTAGATGAATAATTGCCTTAATAAGCTTAAAATTATTTCACTGTTACTATTTCCACTGAGAAAGTTATATCTTTACTTGATGTCAAATACTTGATTTGCATTTATACAAGTTTAAAAAACTATCAATTTGTTCAAGACTAGCAATAAAGAGGAGAAATGAAATTGAAATCTACAAGCATAGCCACTTAAACATAATCATACATACAGGTTTTGTGTAAAATTTGCAAGTTTTACATTAGTTCCTAAAATACTTGAATCTATTATTAATATGTTGAATATGGTGGGAGTATCAATGCAATGATATCTAATTTATAAATAAAGACTACAGTTTTAATTCCAAGTTTAGCTTTTTTTTTTTTTTTGCCAGTCCTGGGGCTTGAACTCAGGGCCTGAGCACTGTCCTTAGGCTTCTTTTCAAGGCTAGTGCTCTATCACTTGAACCACAGTGCCACTTGTATGTGGCATCAGGGAATCAAACCCAGGTCTAGGCCAAACTCCTGACCCAAAGTTTAGCTTTTATGAGACCAGACATCTCATGAGACATGAGGTCTTGCCCTGCGTTGGAAATTTGCTTTCAGTGATTGCTTCTTTTTACAGCCCCAATTGTTGCACCAAATTTCACTGTTGAAGATACGTCTGCAGATTCCATCTTAGTAAAATGGGAAGATATTCCTGTGGAAGAACTGAGAGGCTTCTTAAGAGGGTACTTATTTTACTTTCAGAAAGGAGAAAAAGACACATCTAAGATGAGGGGTCTGGAACCAGGTGAGTGATTGCTAGTAAGACTGAAAGCTCTCATTAGCTACAACATGAAAAGAAAATGATGATGAGTGGTATAATACTGGTTTCCCAAACTTTTTGAAAAACAAAAAATTCAGACATTTTATGCACATAACAGTTTTACAATTTCTTTAAGAAATCATTTATGTTAGCCAGGCACTGGTGGCTCACACCTGTAATCCTAGCTACTCAGGAGGCTGAGATCCGAAGATTGTAGTTCAAAGCCAGCCAGGGCACCAAAGTCTGTGTGAAACTGTTATCTCCAATTAACCACCAGAAAAATGGAAGTGGCCCTCTGGCTCAAGTGGTAGAGCACTAACCTTGAGCTGAAGAGCTCAAGTCTCATGACTGACAAAAAAATAAATCATTTATGTTGAAGTCTGATTTTAGGCCCCCTAAGGGCTTCAAAGCCTCCATTGTAACAAAGAACTAACAATGGAGTGAGTCAGTGACTGCCTTAGCCTTGGCTATAGTAGCTTCTAAGTGCTTAGCTTCCCTGGATCACTCAATTTATGAGGGCCTCAGACCTTCAGGCAGTGAAAGAGGGAAACTCCAAGTACCAAATTCTACAAAAATCCAAAGTATAGAGTAATTTTCCCCCAATACTCTGAAATTTTATACTTGAACCAGTTAAAATTCTAGTGTCTAGATTTCTAGTTAAACATAGTGGATCGGTCACTCAAGTTAGAGTAAAAGAAAGAGAAGAAGACATGTTGTTACTATAACCGAATGTGGTACCTGGTATATTGTACATATGTTTATTTGTTTATCTGAAAAAGGGAAGGTAAGGGAAAAACAAGATAAGTGGGAGGGGAAGGGAGAGGGAAACTGGGAGAAAAACATGGAAAAGGGTAGCAATTTTCAACGAGTAATGTATCCACTACCTGATGAATGTAACTGTAACCCTTCTCTACATCACCCTGACAATAAAATAAAATATTTTTTTGCCAGTCCTGGGGCTTGAGCACTGCCCTTGGGCTTTCTCAAGGCTGGAGCTCTACCACTTGAGCCACAGCACCATTTCCAGCTTTTTTCTGTGTACGTGGTACTGAGGAATTGAACTCGGGTCTTCATGCATGTTAGGGAAGCACTCTACCACAAGGCCAAATTACCAGCCCCCAAAATAAAATTCTTTTAAAGAAATGGAAAAAAGAAGAAGAGCTTCATTTCATAATGCCACTTAGGAGAAAGTGCAAGAGACAAGACAACAGCCAAAAGGAGAATTCTGATATTTTTTAATGGACATGAGACAGTCACTCAACAGAGAAGGAAAATGGAAAAAATCTAAGAGTGCCATCAGATCTCATTGACTAGGATGATTAAGCCTGCAGGAGCAGGACTTGCCAACTGATGGTTGAGGCAAAACTGGCTGAGTAGAGGACTTTCAGGGATGTCCGAGGACTAGGAACCTGAGTATTAAAAAGTATAGTAATGTGTACATATTCCAAATGCCGAAAAATATCAGAGCCAGGAGTCACTGGCTCACACCTACAATCCTAGCTTGTTAGGAGACAAATCTGCAGACTTGGAACCCAGCAAGTAGAAAAGTCCATGATACTCTTATATCAAAGTAACTAACAAAAAAGCAGAAGTGGCTTTTTGTGGTTTAAGTGATTGGACACAAGCCTTGAACAAGAAAGCTAAGATCAACACTTAGGCTTTGAGGTCAAGCCCCTAGTATAGGTTCACAAATACAACATGTGCATGTACACACACACACACAGAAAAACAGGTCACATGGAAGTGATCAGGAGGAAGAATGGTAGCAAACTTCACAGCAACCCTCAGATAGTAACAGATACCATAGTATGTTCAGAATATTGAGGAAATTTATCTTGAGCCTGAAACTATACTCTGCCAAGTCTCCCAACTGGTGTGAAAGAATGGAAACATTTATGGACAAGCATTGTGTACACGATTTGTACACATTTTGCTGCCTTTATCAGGAAGTTGGTGAGACTGCCTGAGCCTCACACTCTGTGAGGAAAGGAGCTGGAGAAGACCCAGGAAGCAGAGCAGAGTGGATCAGGAGGTCCTGGGGCAGCCACCCGGGTAACTTGCTGTCCAGTGCAGGAGGCAGGAAAGGAGGCTCCTGAGGGAGGGCACAGGGCAGATGTGGATGTGGAGTTTTGTTGTGTTTGAATATATGAAAGTTTTAGTAGGAAACGTGGACAAAACCATGAGAAGGGGTATTAGTGTTCGAGAAGTAATGACGAAAGTAACTGTAACCCCTCTATACATATCCCGACAATTAAGAAAAGCCAGTTGCAGGTATTTGCTGGAGGATATTAGGAAATGATAGCATTTTAAAAAATCAAGCAAATGAAGGAGAGAGCAATTGTAATAAAAGCATTTCTTCATATCAGGAACTCGTTTATTCTATAAATTAAGAAAAAAGAAATATAGAGCTCAATATACAAGGCACTGATAACATATTTTGAAGTGGTTACAGAGGAAGAGAGTGGTATTGGTAGAGAACTGCTTCAGTATTACTAATCACTTAGTACTCATTTCAATTTTATATCTGCTTGAATTATTTTTGTTGAAACTTTTTAAAGAAAAGGGGGTTTAAACAGTTCTTCACATTTTTCTCTTGAAGTGTTTCAAAGGCTTCTTCGTACTCTCACATTTGAGAATTTTTATAACTCTAATCCTTTTTCTAAGTGATTTGAAGTCACCTCTAGACCCCTGTAGACCCATCCAGCCTTGGCCTCTGATTCAGGTAGGATCTCCCTGAGTGTGTAGGTTGCAGTGGTTTCAAGCCCTTAGTCACAGACAGAGAAGCACATGTATTTATTGCTTACTCCAGAGGATGTGAATGAAATCTTCACAGCACTGACAAAGTCATTTTATTCTCTGACTCTGAAGTCAGAGAAACTCAAGTTCTGAGTAATTTAAATGTCATTCCCGACAAGGAGAGATAGAACTTGAACATGGCTCTGGGCTAATTTAGCGAGATCCTCAGTTTGTGGGTAATAGGAGTCGAGTTACATTTCAGAGGGTAGTTGATGGGACAAGAATATATATATAACTATATGTTTAAAATGTATATATAACTATATGTTTAAAATGGTATTGAGGGCTGGGAGCGTGGCCTAGTGGTAGAGTGCTTGCCTAGCATGCGCGAAGACCCAGGTTCAATTCCTTGGTACCACATACATAGAAAAAGTTGGACATGGTGCTGTGGCTCAAGTGGGAGAGCACTAGCCTTGAGAAAGCCCAAGGACAGTGCTCAGGCCCTGAGTTCAAGCCCCAGGACTGCAAAATAATAATAATAAAATAAAGGAGTATTGAGATGAATTAGACTGTTCATTTTTAAAGTAGGTCGTTCTGATGTCAAGATAAAGAATATTACCGACATATCCCAGAAGACACTGAGAATTGCTGATCTTCAAGGAAAAACAAGTTACCATCTGGTCCTGCAAGCCTACACTGATGGTGGCCTGGGCCCCAAGAAGAGCATGTTCGTTGTGACAAAAGAAAACTGTAAGTTCAGCCAAGATGTGTGATATATGTACATATGATGCATGTAGTGATTTTCACCACTCTTTTCCAAAGCTGGCATGTTTTGTTGATTTTTATGTCAGGTAGAAAGCATTGTTATCAGCCATGAAATAACTTAACTTTGCTCTTGTGTTATCTGAACCAATTTCCAAATGAGTGTCTAAGAAATGAATTAATTAGAGATAAACCTAAATCTGGAGGTCTGAATACACATGGAATTTTTCTAAGCTCAGTTTAGTTTCCCAGCTAAGTTATTTTTAACATGTCTAGGAAAATCAGAATAATATCCTTTTATATCTTTCATTAAGCACAACACTTAGAAATTTGAGGTAGTAGAGGAAAAAAATTGACCTTACCTATTTTAAACATCAGAGAACTTTGTTTTGATTCCTAGGTTGTCCTTGAACTGGAGTAGAGTTCAGGTACACATCTTAATGAACCATGAGGATGTAATTTCCAAAGTAGTACTTCTTTTTTTTTCTTTTTTATTGTAATTAATAGAGGGATTACAGTTATATTCGCCAGATAGAAGGCGCATTACTTCACACACATTGATAACCCTTTTCATGTTTTTGTCCCCATTTCCCTCTCCCCTCATCTTGTTTTCTCCCCTTCCCTTTCCTAGTTCAAATAAACATATATACAATATCAGATAACAAGGTAAGAAGATACTGTAACAATACGAATATAACCAAGGGACAAAAGAGATGAGAAATAACCTAGTGCATTTAGAACAGCAGTCACACATTAAATGGTTCTTATTTCCATATCCTGGAGGCCCCTTTCATTTATTCTTATCCTATATGGGCTTGTGTATCTAGGTTTTGAGCAAAGCAGTACTTCTTAGCTGGGGTGTCTTTCATTCACTGGCAATGACTGGTGACACTCTTGATTTCCATACATGAGTGAAATCTAGTGTTTAGAGGCCAGACCTACTGCTGAACTTCCTACAATGCACAGAGACCTTCCTGCTGCCCCATTCCATAGGGAACAACAGCTGGCCTATCAGTGGTGGCAGGATTGAGAAGCTCTGCTGTGAAGAATTGACCTCCTACAGTAGAACTTACTATACTTCAAGGGTTAGATTTTAATAGATTTTTAGTGTCCTCTGCATAGATTTCTTTTCCAAATAAAAATAAATATTTCCTAGTTTTGATTCTACAGTTGTGATTTTTACTACTTCTAATTTTCTCTTTTCAGCTGTGGGATTGATTATTGCCATTCTCATCCCTGTGGCGGTGGCTGTCATTGTTGGAGTGGTGACAAGTATCCTTTGTTATAGGAAACGAGAATGGTAATGATACATGGCACACTTGATTATTATTAGTTACAAAATAATTACATCTTTTCAATTGTATTTGGTATACACACATGTTTTAGTCAGAATTAGTGTTAACTTCAATATTAAGCAAGAATATGGCATTTTTATTTAAAGGTTTGAAAGCAAATAGAGTAAAACTAAATTTTTCTCTATGGTTTTTAATCAATATTACAGTTATGGCCATTTTGCTGAATATATTTATTTAGGCAAAACTGTGATAATAGCTATGTGCAAATCTAAATGTAACTTAATGATGAAGTTCTCACTTTCCCTGGTGAAACAATCTGGTCTTTTTGGCCAGCAGGCTGAGGGTGAGGACAATAGACTGAGGGCACGTGATAAGCCTGTGCTTGCAGAGTGTGGGTGGGTGCCAGCAAGGGAGGGGAGCTGAGCCAGGTGCCCTGAGGAGAACAGGATGGCTGCTATGTGGAGAGTCCTGAAGGACAAGGGGAGGGAAAGAACTTTCAAGAGAGAATGGCTTCTGTGACACACTGAAAGTGAGGAGCTGTGTGGCCAGGGGGAGTGTGGGAGTGAAGGGAGGTGGGCGGGGTCTTAGCGAAGCAGGGGCTGCCATGGCAGGAGGTGTGGATGAAGAGCTGCGTTCATGACAAAAAAGACCTCACTTGCGTGAAAATGCCATCCTAACAACAGAGGAGCTCATGTATTCTAGCAATGTTGCCTGCTATATCAAAATAATAGCAGAACTATAGAATAGCCTGTTTTGGTAACCATATCTCATTAGCAAAAATTTTAAAACAACCGTTTTTAATACCAAAACAAGGGCACATTTTAAAAGGGTGTTTAGAGGTTAAAAGTGTTTTAAACATTAGCAAAGACATTCCTTTTGCAAGAATGTCAATTAATAAGTTGTTCTTAATGCCTTCAGCAAAGAAGTATGGCATGACACTGGCAAAATCTATTTTGTTGGTATTTATTTTTCATTCAAGATGTGTAGTCTTTATCTTAACACAGCAAGTAACTTCCTGTGACACCAGGCTGTCACTTTTAATCTTACACATTTCCCCACCTTGAAGAAGCACGTGCACAGCACCACACTCGAGGCGTTCCTTCTAATAGACAGCTGCATATGCAAACACGGATCCTGTCTCATTTCGTAGGCCTTAAGTAATTGACCCTGTAGTCCGTGACTGTATTCTATATAGGATATGAGAATGTAGTCACCCTTGGAATTTTGCTTCATTTTCAATGGATTGGAAAAGAAAAGATATCGTAGTTCTAGAAATAAAATTAGTATAGTTTCCAAATTGGAACATTGAAGAAAACACATTTGTAAAAGATCACATGCTATAGATACTTCATTTTTATCTCAGCTGTTCATTTATGTATATATATATGAATATAAAATAAAACAGATGACTTACAAACTTTGCTACTTGACTGGTCATCCCACAGCTATTAAACTTACTTAATTATTCTTTATTTAAGGATTAAAGAAACCTTCTACCCTGATATTCCAAATCCTGAAAATTGTAAAGCATTACAGTTTCAGAAGAGTGTCTGTGAGGTAAACCTTTTATTTTCTTACATTTTTCTTAGAAATACTGGCTATTTTCTCATTTTAATTAGTTTTTCTGTTAATTTCTTTTATTTACTTCTTGTTTATGTGGAGCTGAGGACTTGAACCCAGGGCCTCATGTATGCTAGGCAAGCACTACCACTAAGCCACATTCCTAGTCCCTCTCCTGTTCTTTTGTGAAAAGTTTTTAGCATTCAATGTCATGCTAAGAAAAAAATCTTGAAAAAGTAGCATACTTTAACATCTGCTAATTTTCCAGAGTTTTAAATCTTAAATGGTTTATACTATGTTCTCTTTTTTTCTATTACCATTAATATTAAGGAAAATACTGAGGTGCAGAGAAACATGGCTGGCTCTTTTGTGCAGTATAGAGCAGCAGAGACAAATGTTTACAGGCTAATTTGAAAAAAATAAGTGAAATAGTAATTTTTAGAAGGGGGAGCATGGCAGTAGTATTTAGTGCTATCTTAACCACTGCTTTTAAATCTGTTTCTAGGGGAACAATGCTCTTAAAACATTGGAAATGAATCCTTGTACCCCAAATAATGTTGAGGTTCTGGAAACTCGAGCAGCTCCTAAAATAGAAGATACAGAAATAATTTCCCCCGTAGCTGAACATCCTGAAGAGGGCTCTAACACAGAAACCGAAAACCATGTGGTTGTGTCCTATTGCCCTCCAATCATTGAGGAAGAGATACCGAACCCAGTAGTGGATGAAGCAGGAGGGACTTCACAAGTCATTTATATTGATGTGCAGTCCATGTATCAGCCTCAGGCCAAACCAGAGGAAGAGCAAGACACTGGCCCTGTGGTGGGGGCAGGCTACAAGCCACAGATGCTCCTCCCCATTAACTCTGCTTTAGAAGAGACAGCTGCAGAAGATGACATAGACAAAACTGCAGGTTACAGACCTCAGGCCAATGTAAATACTTGGAATTTGGTTTCTCCAGACTCTCCCAGATCCACAGACAGCAACAGTGAAGTTGTCTCTTTTGGAAGTCCGTGCTCCATCAATTCCCGACAGTTTTTGATTCCTCCTAAAGATGAAGACTCTCCTAAATCTAATGGAGGAGGGTGGTCCTTCACAAACTTTTTTCAGAACAAACCGAATGATTAAGTGTCATCATGTCTGTCACGTCAGTCTGCCATCTCAATAAACTCTTACTGCTGGTGTTGCTGCAAGAGTCCTGGGCGTTCCTGGAGGGGCCTTGTGAAGTACTGGTAGCCGGGAAACTTCACTAATTTGTTACCCTAGAAGTGTTAATGCACTTTCAATATAGTCTGAAAGCCAAAGTACATAACTTAGAATCCTCAGCCAACAAAACTAAAGATTTGGAACTCTTTGTAATCAAGCCAAAGAATTCTCCTTCAAGAAGCATTTCAAGGGTCATCCTATCTACATACATGCGAAACAAATGTTTTCTGTTGTTAGTGGTTTTCTCATGTATGTGCATTATCAGATTTGCAGGCAAGGCTGAAAAATGTCATTTCAATATTATGTGACACAAATGTCGGATGGTGTTAATTTACCTAATATTTACTCTGCTCCAGAAGGAAACCAAGCACAGCTTTTTCAAACACTGAAGATGATTCTTCTCTATCCACATCATTCACAGAAGTTAATATAATTGTTAATGTAGCAACAGCTGTTAGTGTTCTGTTTGATAAAGTATGCAGAATTGTTGTGCTTACTGTATAATGGTTATCAAACAATTGTCTCAGGGGTACAAACTTGGAAAACGAGTGTGACACTGACCGGCCCAAATCAGAATCACACTTTCTTGCTTTCATAGGTTTTTCAAATACTCCATTCTTTTTAGGTTTTTGTGTTAACTTCCTTTATTGTAGTTGATTGCCATAATATTTGATCTTTAAATTTCTAGGACTATAAATCAGAGTTTTGTAATCCATTTTTTATGATACATCAGCTTTCTATGAACAAATTCACTAGTATTCATGTACAATTCCAGTTATTTACTTTGTGAGATGACTACTAAGCAAGAGCTAGTGCTTAATGTTATCTGGCCATGTGAAGCTCTGACTGGCTTTATTCTTCCTGAGAAGACCGTGCCATCAATCCTGGGTACCAGTTGCTGACGATCTTCAATGCCTCCTAGCAGGTTTTCTTCCTGCTTGTGAATCATAGCACTTCCTCCTACTTTTAAGTTATGAGTGTTCTAGACCACCAGAGCCAATCCTCAACTTCTTAAGCATAAAGCTAAAAAATGCTTTTCCCATGAACAGTAATTTAAGGGCTATTTCAAATGAGAGATTGTAAAACCTCGTGGAATCTGCGGCATACAGCATCCTGCACTCATGCTGGCTTCTCACTGGTCATGTCTGCAGTGAATATGGTTTTTGGAAAAATAGAATACACAACTAAGAAATATTTTTTTCCTTGTAAGGCAAAAGCACTTGAAAATTTGAAACCGAAATAAGTTAAGACAGTTAAGACAGGCTTGTTTTATATCATCTTTAGTTCTTTTTTTTTTTTTTTTTTTTTTTGGTGTTGGGGGGGGTGGTCATGGGACTTGAACTCTGGGCCCAGGCGCTGTCCCTGAACTCCTCAGCTCAAGGCTACCGACCTACCTCTTGAGCCATAGTGCTACTTCCCCTTTTCT
The DNA here is from genome assembly GCF_031878675.1 of Megascapheus bottae. Classification (NCBI taxonomy): domain Eukaryota; kingdom Metazoa; phylum Chordata; class Mammalia; order Rodentia; family Geomyidae; genus Megascapheus; species Megascapheus bottae. The sequence continues at coordinate 63,526,705 of NC_143512.1, forward strand.
GGTGTTTATTTAGAGATAAGAATCTCATGGACTTCAGTGCCCAGACTGGCTTTGAACTTCAGTCCTCAGATCTCAGCCTCCTGAGTGGCTAGGATTACAGGCGTGAGCCACCACACCTGGTCATCTTTAGTTCTGTAATGTGTTTTGCAAATAATGGATCAATTGTTTTTTTATCAGTGTACCGTTTGAAAACTAATGTCCTAAAAAAAAAAAACCCACAGGATGACAAGGAACAAAAATCTATTTAGGTACTCATTGTATGATTTCTGATTTTAACTGCTAGGATTCAAGTAAATCCTGAGCATCATGATATGATATATACATATGCGTAATGAGATATACATAATGTGCATACACAGTATATGAAAGCTATATAACAAATCATAGAAGTTGTCAGTGATGAAAACAGACCAGTCCCTAAGTAGAATTTTCTCTTGTCTTCCTTGTTACTGATCCTCTTTAGTTCCTCCCCTCACCCCCAGTCACATTTCCATGTTCTCTAAACTAGGGCTGCTTCCTCTCCCTACTGTAGCTTGTTATTTCCATGTTCTGTGTCCTGTTGAAGCATATTAATCTTTTATTTTCTGTCTTTCCTTCAAAACCAAGTGTTAAGGTAATTGCTTATTAAACTTATTAACTTATTAAACTACATTAATGTGTGAACCCAGGAAAGAGTCTGATTCATCCCGATCACCAACATACGTATACTTCAACTAAGTGATGAAGCATAGTTTGCTAGAACATCCCTGGAGTTCTTGAGTCCAAGACTAAATGGTATGAAGCAGATTTGAGGAGCTGCTCCACCCTCCCTGCTTCTAGAGTTCCATATTCAAGGATTCTTGGGTTGATGGCAAGGAAGGTAACCACGCACACTGTGACTAGCTACATAGCTTCAGAGGATGTGGATAGGGCAGAGGCCATGGCAGATTTCCCTTTCTTCATGCAGTGGAAGGCAGTCAGACCCCTGGGCAGGATGGTTCCCTTTTCCTCCTATTCCAACAGTAGCATGTACAGGAACCTTGACGGAGAGAGACAAGAGAAAGGGAGGAGGGAGAGAATACTTGTCATCTGTTCCCTCGTGTGCACTGTTAGTGCAGGGTCCATGCCCGTGTGTGCAAGGTGGACTAACAGTGGCTATGGTCAGACTCTCAATTTCTCCATGGCAGGCTTTAGAACTAGTTAGAGGAAAGGCTACATGTGTTGTCTCCAGCTTTGCTTGACTTGGAATGAAATGGTAAATTCCTCTTTCCCAATGAAAGCACTATAAGTTAAACTTTTTTTTTTCTTTTTTGGTTGGTTGGGGGTGGTTGAACTCTGGATCTGGGCACCATCGCTGAGCTCTTCAGCTCAAGGCTACCACCCTACCCCTTGAGCCACTGTACTACTTCCAGTTTTCTAATGGTTTATTGGAGATAAGAGTTTCACGGACTTTTGTGCCCAGGCTGGCTTTGAACCACGATCCTCAGATCTCAGCCTCCTGAGTAGCTACGATTATAGGCAAGAGCCACCGGCGCCTGGCTTGGGTTAGACATTTTTAAATGTCTAAACTAGAATTGCATTTTATTAGTTGAATGGAACTGTATATGGGGCACATTTTTAATCTCTTTGTAAGTCAAGCTTTCCTGTGAGCAATAGAAATTCTGGAGGTCATTGTAAGATTCTTGAGTGGCTATTTCAAGTAATGTTTAATATAAAATAGCCTTAAAGACTTTGATATTAGATAGAACTTGTGAATTATACTGTAGTACATCGATTGAAACATGTATGCATAAGGTCTAAGTCCTCAGTCTGTTGATCTTGAGTACCAGGTTTGAGATTGTGGCTCTGTGTGTCTGGACAGTCAGTTGTGTGTTTCTTGCTATGTGATAGAGGTGCTTTGTTCCTGCAGCTGGAAACAGAAGCAGCTATTCATTGAAAAGTTTGAAGGAGGAAGTGTCAGCCTCATTTCCCATACCAGCATTACTTTCACAGCTCATGAATCTGAAGGATTGCATTTAGAACATCTCGTACTGTTACACTCAGAAACTGTGGTAAAAAGTCAGCCTCAAAACTTCATGCAAACTCTGTTCTTGTTAGTAATCAGTCCTGCAGCTTCCTAATGCTCTGCATACTGTCTCTGTTTAATGAACTTCTTTCCATCCTTTCTGTCATTGAATAGCTAAGACATCACAGTATGTTTTATGCTCAAAGGGAATTTGAAATCAGTTTTATGATCATTTGAAAGTAAAGTACCTCTTAATATGCGGATGCTTAAAAAGGGTTCAAAGTTTTCTACTTCTCAGGCATGCAATTTGATAAAACTGTTCAGTGTGTACTAAGATACTTTTTTCTCTCTTTTGAACTATGTTAAATTTTGTATAATTTCTAAGTGCCTTTTTTTTCTTGTTTTGAAAGTGTAAAATTGGGCATCTCACGTAAAATGCAAGGCATGTCATGCGCTACTGAGATCAGGCACGTAGTGAAAGGTCCATGACTGAGTCCTATCTCGTTCTCTTTCAAATTCAACAGAGTTTTTTCTCAAGGAATGGTGTAATGGCAAATTTTAACTTGTATGGATCTGAAGCTATTGATTCAGAGTTTCAAATCTAAAGCTTAGAAAAGATTTGTATGCACATATCACTAGATGTAGATGCCTTTTTAATTTATAGTTAGTTTTTATTTGGTGGGTACTCAGTTTAGGACCTAGAATATGTTCTGACAAAAAGCACTGCATGTGTGAGCCTACCTGGTTAATATAAACCTTCATTCTCTCAATAAAATATTTCAGAACATGACTGCTGAACAGTTTCAGTGTCATAGCCAACACATCTTTTGAATCCAGAAGTAAAAGACTTATGGTCAAACATATAGGACATCCATCTATCTATACACTTCGCCCTAGAAGATCATTGGAAGTTGCTTGGCTCAAGTTTGGTTTATTTATATCTTCATGGATTGTATGTCTCAGGGCTTTTAGTAATATTTAAGCCTCAATATAACCACTAGAGTGGTTACATTTTTATTCCTTTGCAATTAGTGCTGCTTTTGACTCTTTACATAATCATGCTCATGCTAATTATAATGTATTTCCTTTAAATGCCAGTGTAAAAGGTTGAGAGCAACAGTATTTTTGACTAACATGTTGGACTTGATTGAATATGGTAGAGTTTGAGGGGTTATTATTTGGTCCCTTATATCTCCACGTGCTTACAATTATGATAGTTGATTGTGATCGAATTCTATTTTATTTCAGCCTGAAAAGTACTTGTTTCTCCCTATACTGGAAATGTTAACTTTTTGAGCTGTAAATGTCCATTTTTAAAGGATTTCCGTAAGCAAGACAAATTCTTTGTTGAACTTTTATGAAAATTAACAATAGGGTTGGGAGGGGATCCACTGAATGTTTAAGTGTATGCACCTAGTTGAACAACCATAGAAATAATACATTTAAAAATACTTTTGTAAGTAAAATATTGAACATTATTACAAAGCAGTAATAACATAAAACTTTTTCATTGCTGGGATAAAATACCTTAAAAACCAAGATGTGAATGAGAAAAAAAAAGTCTAAATGAAAAGGAAATTGATTGTTGCTATATATATTTGCTAAGATTACCTCTACATTAGCCAACCAATCAAAGTTTAAAAGGAAAACTAAAAAGGACCTTATGCTGCTCCGAATCCCCAAATAACTTGTATACCTGACTGAATAGCTTACTTAAATCTATTAAATTTCTTTGTACTTTAAAAACATATACTTTCATTTAGAATTATTGCATTTTACAATTGGTCAATTTGCTGTATCTGGACAAATGTACTTTTCCTAAATATTCTAATGGTGTGTTATGACAGATCAAAAGATTTCTAGGTGGTAATAAAATTTTCATTAAATCATAAACAAGATATTAACTGTTAGGTTTAACATTGGTATTAATATTTTTGAAATTATTCAGAGAAAATACTGATTCTTACAAATTTGCTCATCCAGTTTTATCCAAATGTTTTCCTCCATTTTTTCCTAATATGAGCTAGTTTCCTTCTTTTTAATTTTCCCTTCTAGAAGCAGATATTTAGGAAAAATGTGAATAGCATAGGAAACATTTAGATAATTGGCAAATCGTTTTAGTTTTCATTGTCGAGTTTTTTTTTTTCACCTCAAATAAGACAAGCATTTAATAAGAATGGAAATGTGCTAAGGATTGGTCTCTTCGAATGTACTCGATTCAGTTCAGTGCTTCAACATAATCTTGCTCTAGTCTGGGGGATAAAGGAGAGGGCAAGGTTCTGGGTTCTGGAAGGCTTCTACAGTGAGCAGTGTCCTTGCCCTAGATGGTTTGGGGTCAGTGGAAAGCTACTGCCATATTCGCATCAGTGAACTCAGCATAGCACATCACAGCTAACCTTGTGACCCCTGCCCAGTAGTCTGTGTGTTTGGAACATTTCTAGCAGAGGATTAACTAGGGGTCTGTCCACATAGTTGCCTCCTCCCTGTGAGCTTCCAGGAAATCCTGTTTTGTTTTGTTTTGTTTTTCCTTTTTCTGAAACACGTACCTATGGGAAACTGAGCTGCTCTTCCAGTGTCACTGGAAACTTTGGATAGTCTCTGTATCAAATTTGACTTAAACTTCAAGTAATTGATAGTCAATGTCAAATCTATTCAGTCTTGCATTGTCCTTTTTATGTGACACCTTGAGATTTGTTTTTTTCTAATATTTTAAATGAGCATAGCTTTTTCAGTTTTGAATTGCTTGGAGAAGGTTATTCTAGACAGAGACAACTTTATTTGAGATAATGTCACCTAGTAAGATTTATTCCTACCATTTTTTTCTCTCCCACCAGTTGGCCATAATTCAAAATTATAGCACTACGAAATTATCATTTTTATTTTCAAAATGACATTTTAGTGAATTACTGTTTACAAAATATGCATACTGTGAACAGATAGAAGTTTTTGTCTTTTATAAAGTTTGTAGAGTGTTTTTTTAAGGTGGTATTAAATATTTAGTTTTTTTATACATAAATACTAGTTACTGTTTACTAACTTTTGTTTGGTCAGGTGTGTATAAATGTAGCTGAAAGAAGCAGGGAGAAATTGCAGAGTCAACATGGTTCCCTTTTCCATTTCTTGAAACATTACCACTAGTAGGTAGGCATTTTCTTCACACAGATGATCAGGATGTGTACTGTACTTAAAATCGTGTTCAATTATACAAGGAATCACTGAGCTATGTGTGTACATGGAAAACAAAGTAGATTGAAGAGCATGGTTCATTCTGATTCACAGTATTCTGAGTTAGTGTGAAATAAAACTCGGTAAGTGCAATCTCCACTTCCAAACACTACAACTGAAGTATTTCCTGCCATGGGAAAATGTGGATATTCTGTTGCTCTTACAAGAGGAAATTTGGATATTTTATATCATTGTATAATTTCAGAATTTAGATTCTATATCTTTTGAAAATGTGGCAAAGAACATAGACTACAAATAGTAATCTACCAGTAAGACATCATAAATATAAAACTAGTATGCTTGGCTGTTAACTGTATTACTTATGTCTGTTTTTAAAGCATGTATTTAATGATTTTATCATAGTATTGTCATGGAAAAAAATAAATATATTTTCTTACATCTTAACCTGGAAAATTTGGGCTTTAGTGGTCTGAGTTTTATTTTTGTCTGTTTTTTCTGTCTCATTTTAAGCACTTTGGAAAGTCAGCTTTTACATGGTTTTTACACTTCTTTATTCCACCTGGTAAGTGGTTCAAAAGCAGTTATATACAATAACAGCTATATTTTAATATTTTGAGACATTTTTGTACTTTTGGTACAACCTATCTTCCTTTAAATTTCCATTCTATTCATAAGAGAAATTGAGAAAACTAATCAAATCGAATCCAGAATCACAAATGATTAATAGATACTTGTCCTTAATTCATTTTCTCCAAAGATAGTCTAAACATTTTAAAGTACAAAGTCATCTTAAGTAGATATTAATAAAGGGAGGTGAGGAAATTCTTCATTACAGGCAATCTGTCTTAGCAAGAGTAATAAGACATGAAGAGGCTAGATTTAAACTGTAGAAGAGCAGTTAGCAATTGTGAGACATTTAAATGATCAGAATTTATATGATCTGATCTTGGGGACTTTTCACTGTGTAATTTGTTTCTCATGTGATTTCTTGAGCTCAAGTGTATACTACCATCAGCCTCAGGAACTTAAAAAAGGTAAAAAAGAGATCATGTTTTTAGGTAAAAGGAAAATAGAGATGTAGGTACTCAACATCAGACTGCAATGATAGCTTGCAAAGTCAGGTTGTTTATAAATGACACAGAATTTGTTCTGAGCAGCTTATAAATTTGACCCATTTCCCTTCCGCTGGAGTTACTGAACCAACAGGAAAAGTGATTTCCAAAGTCTATCTTCCCATCTGGATGATTTAAGGTTATCTGGGTTTAAATCGGAGATGATTTTTATCCCTCAGTGACTTCTCAGATTATGGAGTATTTGAGGATGATTTTTGACAAAAGTTACTACGGGGAAATCATTTTACAGTAATGCAACTCCAGTGCATTAGCTTCCAATACTTAATGTCTGTGAACACTTGAAAGAAGGGAAAGACTGTCAAGTTCCAGCTCATGCTGAATTCTCCCTATATCAGCTAGCTTATGGATGGTGGTGGAAACACTTACCCTTGTTTGTTACATGCTTCTGTCCTACATCAGAGAGACATTTCAGACTTTTTGTCCATATTCTAAAGGTATAAATGCCCATCCATTAGTCCTGACACATCTTAGATTCCATTGTCCATGTAGGAGCTGATAGTGAAAGGCCTGCTACATTACTTCCTGGGATTATACCCCTGGAGCTGCTGTCTAGAGTCTCCCTGCCCCAATTTGGGTAACTTCTTCCATCCTTGGGGTGAACTTGGGGTGCACCGTTGATTCAGAGAAGCCTATTCCAGGGCCTCAAGTCTACAGCTCTTTGCACCATCCCCTTCTGTGCCTCTCTGTGCAGTACAGAACACCGTCTGGCACTTTTCTTTGGAGGCCAGAATAGAAGAGTGTTGAATTCACTGTTGCACTCACAGAGCATGACCCAGCATCCACCTCAGCTTAGGTGCTTGGATATTCTTTAAATGTCCTTCACACAAAAATAAGTGGTTGAATGTGTTTGCCTGGTTGTTAGAAGTATTTTATGCTGGATGATCCATCCTCCAGTAGAATAGTCTCCAACTATGGAAAGACAGTGTCTGTGATCAACTTCTGTCCTTGGAATGGAACTGCAGGTGACCTGAGGTAGCATAAGGCCAATCTTAGCCCACCCTGCCTGCCTTGGAATGTTCTCAAGTATGTGTTGCTTTCAGTTCCCCTTTCTCCCTAAAAGGTCATTTGCCCCTATCCTTTTATCTCTGACCACAGCCATGGGGTTCTAATTGGACTTTAGAGGAGACAGTAGGTTGGCCTATCTACCCACTGCCCACTGCCTCTCCAATACCCCAGAGCCCAGTCCCTGCATCCACAGAAATTTATCTTCGTTCTCTATGGGTCAAGTTCTCTGTAGCCTTCCAGCTTCCCAGCCCACCTATTACTCCAGTTGCATAGCTGTTTCTCTAAGAGACAATCATCAGATTGTCTTCAAACATCTGTTTTGGATTTGGCTAAGTCCTGGATTCATCCTCAGGCAGACTTCACTAGACCCCAACTCCACCCAGAAGTACTACATAGTTCAATAACAAAACTCCTCCCGGTGCACGTGAGTCCAGGGGACTCCAAGCAGTCCGGACAGTCATTCTGCAGCAGCAGGTCCAGTCCTGTGGCTGTGAAGAGAGTCTATTCAAGCGGTTTTACCCATTCAGGAAATGGAGCAAGAGCAGTCCTTTAAAAGATAGGGGTGATATCCTCAATGGACAAAACAAATACTCCAAAAGAGAAAACTAGATATTAAAGGGAAAAGAAATGTACACAGCCTTCCTGGCAGAATTATCTCTGTTTAACATTTTGCTTTTTGTCTTTCAGACCATTTTCCTGTGTGAATATACCGATATAGGCTTATATCCTTAGATATGAGTAATATTGTATATTCTGTTTTATAACTTGTTTTTAATATATTTTGGACATCTTGGTGTATCAAGAGTATTTCCAAGGTACTCATATATATATTTATATTTCTATAAAGATTATATATATTTATGCATATATAAAATTCCAATGAACAAATGGTTACTTAATTCCTTATTATAGTCTCATGATGTTGACTTTATTGTTTGCTAAACAGAGGGTAACTGAAAGTTGGGGCAATGTGTTTGACATGAGTTTAAAAGTGCTTACGAGTCACACTTGAGACTCAGTGAGATATTGGCGCAATCAGTATGAAAACTCTCAAAGCCAACTTTTCTTTGATCTTTTGCCACTAAGTAAAACAGCTATGGATCTCATGCAAGTGTCTGCTTACATACTATTTCCTCTAAGAAGTGAGACAGAGGCGGGGACCAGGGGTTACCCAGAGCTCACGCTGAGTGGCCACTGGAAAGGGTAGCTGCCTGACTCAGTTTCCTTAGTCCCAAGAGCACCAGACTAACAACTGCACAGCATCCTGGGCACTTAGTCATTGGCAAAGGGTCCTTGAACTCAAAAGAGGACAGGATTTCATTACCTATAAATAGGAATGTTAAAATGCTTTTACAGTGGGCATAGAATTCCCCTATCCTTGCAGTCTACTTGACTCATTGTTTAGGAAAATAGCAGACTGTGGCATTCTCTTGAGTTGGCAACACATGTGTCCTTCATAGTGTAGCAGATACATATTAAGAAAATGATTCTGGTTTCCTGTGAAGTCTTACCTGGAAGTGGGAGAGACTGGAAGGCAGAATAGATGGTTAGAACCTAAGAAGGACCCCAGAATGTTTGCTCCCAAGAATTCTTGTCCTAAATTCTGAATATGATGGACAAATACTCCCAGGATGGAATTACTAATTGGCTGAAGTTAACAAAACGAGAAATGATTTTGTTTGGGCTTGGCCAAAGCAGGAAGCTCTTCACAAATGCACAGATCCTCTCACAAAAGAGACTTCTGCCTGACCAGGGAAGTTTAAGGGGGTGCTAAGCACTAGGGGAGACAACAGCCTCCACATCTTGATTTCAGGGGCCAGGTCTTCATTGTGCTTTATATTCTCAGAGCAAATAAGTTCTCAGTAAACGTGAGAGGAGCATGTGTTGATGAGTGCCTGTGGAGAGAAAAGTGAGTGGATACACAGCAAGTCATTGACACATCCCTAACCCAAGGTCCAAGGTCAAGTCCAGGCATGTTAAGGACTTCAGTCCTGGGCAAATGGTTCTACCCATTGGCACCCAGGTTCCTTCATTTCTGAGATCCCCACCATACAATTTGAACAACACCAGTGGGCTCATTTCCCCTGGTCTATGTGTGATTTGCAACACAGATTCTTCCCACAGTTGCCCTTTGACACCCAGATGTGAGTCAAACATAAAATATCTCGGGGGTGTGGTGGGGGAGGCAGGAGTTTGGCCTAGGGGTCGAGTGCTTGCTAGCATGCACGAAGCCCTGGGTTCATTTCCTCGGTACCACATACACAGAAAAAGCCAGAAGTGGTTCTGGGGTTCAAGTGGTAGAGTGCTAGCTTTGAGAAAGGTCAAGGACAGAGTTCAAGCCCCAGGACTGGTTAAAAAAAACAACAAAAAAAATGTCTTCCAGGGATGCTGAGATCCTAGGGCAAGGATTGTGTGACCCCTTACACTTTTCCTCTCCTTGCTCCCTCCATCTGATGTGTTTTCTCTGCCTTTGCTTTTCTTCAGCCAACTTCCTAACAGGGCTTTCCTCAGCTAATCCGCTGGCCTGGTGCCTTCCACTTTTCTCATTAAGGAGTATAAATGGCAAATTCCTGGAGCCTCTCTCGCCTTCCTTTTCCATGGCATTCTACTTCTAGTCTTCTCATAGCCAAGTCAAGTCTATGGCCCTTTGGTACCAGGCTGTCCACCAGCACAGGGCAGCCAGGACACCAGCTGAGAGAGGCTGGACCACATCCTGGAAAATCTTTCGTGCTTTTTACACCATTTGCATCTGAAGCAAAGCAGAGAGAGAAGACAAATGAAGAGAAGAGACTGCCTCCAGATGCTAAGACATGATATTCCTCCCTTGTCTTTCCAGGAAACAGCAAGTGCTCCTGGGAGCACACACTTTCTAGGATAAAAATGTCTCAGCAAGGAAGAGGTAGAGAGGAGACACAGAGAAGTTTTGCCTGCTGTTTGTCCTACTCTTTCAGCTCATGGTTGGCCCAGGGAGGGCACTGCTAGCCAGAAATACTTTGCAACAACTCCCCTAAGAGTTGCAGGTTATTTGTAGAGTTCAAGGGAAATTTCTGTCCAGGTCCATGTGCCCTGTAGAGGGACTGAAACCCCCTCTGTGGAATAGTTCTTCTGATTTATACTTTCAGAATTTGCTCATGTTAGAGTTCTCTGACGTTTTGGAAGATGTTTCAGAAGATGTCTGCCTCATCAGAGCTATGGTAACTACCTGCCAAGCAGACTTTGGGAACCAACCTTTGCCCAAATCCCCTCTACCTCCTGGGGTCAGATGGCCTGGCATTTGACCCCAGTAAACCTCAGACTTGTGCTTAGTAATCCTTAGTCCTTGGACAGGTCAATGCTGGCTGAGGATCAGATTACAGAGTAGGTAAGTTCCAGGGTGCAGTTCCCCAGTGCAGCATCATGGTGCATCCTGGGTAGACTGTGGATGTCAGTCACCCTGCCTTTCTGCACTTGTGTCTTCTTGAGTTACACCCTGAGCACCTGCCTCCAAGCTTGGTGACTTATGGCATCCCATGGCCCAGGCAGAGCTATGGAAGTCCTTATCTCTATTGAAATTCATGTAGTCTATACACTCACAGGATGCACAGCTCCACATTGCGAACTAGCTGTAGAAGAGGGGTGAAGCTGCATATGTACTACATGTATATTTTATGTCTGCTCTCCCGTCTTCCCCTCCCCCTTCCCTCCTCCCCTCAGACTCCCTTGAGCAAATGATCTGAAGTGATCGCAAACTTCCTCTTTGCTCAGTGGAGGAGGTGTGCCTCCATATGTTTAAAGCCTCCCTTGCCCCCACCCCCACTTCCTACCAGCTTCCTGGGCTGGATGGAAGTTGGGAAGAGAATGGGAAGCAGCTAATGCTTTTTCCAGGTTATACTCTGAAACCCTTTCACTTGAACTGGAACGCTCTGCCTTTATTTCCCTAGCAACTGGGCCTGCATGGGCTTTAGGCCGCCCCTGGGCAGTTCCTTCCCAAGAAGAGCAGCCTGCTCTGTGTGCGGAGTGGGGGGGAGGGGAAGGAGGGAGGGGGTGCTGGCAATCAGGCTGCAGCAAGGAGAGACTGGAGGCCCCCTCCTAATCCCTATTTATCTTCCTTTGGGAACTCACAGTGCTAAAAACAAACTCTGAGAACCATATTTTTTTCTGGGTTAAAGGTGAAAAATGCAGTATTTCCTCCAAGTGGAAAGCACTGGGCTTGCCAGCTCTGGGCACTTTTCCGAGATCCTTCCTCCCACTCAGCAAGGAGGCAGCATCCCTCAAGGGGGAGCAGGGAGGAGTGGGAGGAAGGAGAGGAGGGAAAGGGGAAGGAAGGCACCAGTTAAGGTGAAGCTGGCGTGGGTATGAAAACCAGTGGTCCTGTTTGTGTTGGAACAGCCCAAATGACAACTGGACTGGTCAGGAAATGAAAGGCAAATAAGAGAGCAGCTATCAGAGTGGTAGCAGATAGAGCTGAGAAGCTACTGGGGGCAGTGTGCAGGACAAAGAAGCCCCCCCCAGTCTGGCCTGAGGGGGATTTCTAGGGTGGGCATAGAGGAAACATGGAGGGTTGTGAACATCCATTTCAATAGGACAGGGGTGATATTATCATCAACCTTGATATTATCAACCTTGTTTAGGACCCAGGCGACATGGGGGCGGGGGGATTTCCTCAAATCCTGGTGGTAGGACAAATGTTTTTCAGTGACCCAGCCCTCAGATAAGCTCCCTACAGGACAGGAACTGCATTAACCTCTGAGCAGCCTGGCTTTCCTCCAAACCTTTTTTGTGGCCAAATCCAAGAGCCCCGCCAGCCTCCTCTACTTCTCACCGTGGCAGTTACTCCCCAAACCAAACCTCTTCAGAACATGGCTGTCTAAGGTCAGACAAGAGGTGGAAGAACAGATGAATGAAGGGTGAGGATTCGGGGAGGGACTAGCACTGCTGCCATCAGGCCTGGTGAGTGGTCAAGAGCTTCTCAGATCACACTACAAGTGAGCTGCGGCAGATCTGTGCTCAGGAAGCCACCATGTCTCAACCACACAACTTGCAGTGGTAGATTAGTTATGTTCACTGTCCTGCTTCATCCCCCTCCCTTTATCTGTGCCATGTGCCTCAGAAGGTCTTCTTGATATGGACAGGAATCCCAGTGTTGCTCGCTCTGGAGGTGCAGTCTAGTTTTTCAGCTCTTGGATCTGAAGTGCCTTATGGCATTTCAGTTTCAAAGTCTCATACCCTGCCCTTCTTTACTGTCACGGAGATCGGGCTCAGGTCAGCTCCCTGCTCCTATGAGGGACATGAAGTAGAGTGCAGTCATCTTATCTTACCACCATCCCAGCCAAGACCTTCTGAAATAAGAAACCCCTCCCCATGTAAGCCAGGCCAGTTGAGACCAAAAGAACCCCCTAATCCAGCTCACTGGAAGCAACATCGCTGCTCAAAGTACATAGCAATAAGCACCTCCTGCTGTGTGTCACTGAGGGCAGATGGCATAATTGGGGCGAAAGATAACTGATATACTTGGAGAGAAAGTGGAGATACCCACAATTCCATGCTCTCCTACCCATGAGTACCGAGGTCCAATCCCTCCATTTAAGGCTAAAGACTTTATCCTGTCTTCTTTACTACCCCTGCCATATTTCCTTAGTGTTAACTACAGAAAGGGCAAAAGAGCATTACTCCCTACACTCCAAGCCTTTCTTGTTACTGAATCCCTCTACTGTGTCCCTCTCATCTACAGGACTCAACATTGTGTCACCCTTTCCCTGTGTCCTTAACTGCTTCCCAATCCATTTCAGCTTTATTCACTCCCAGTTCCTCATCCCTGGGTCATTGCCTTTTTCTCAGGATAGCACTTGCATGAAACAACAATTCATCTGCAAGGCAACTCTCTGGCCTGAACTGAACTGGAGATTTTGCTAAAATCACCATGAATTTTTTGGAAGCTGGAAGCAATCCATTCAAAATTCTTGTAAGAGCAACTCCATTATATCTTCCAAATCACTGACTCTGCCAGACTCCAAGGGAAAAAGGTGAGGTGAGGGTGACTAGAGGTGGCAGGCTGACTTTCTACATGGGACTTCTCTCCAGATTGCACTGACCAGCTAATAATATGTGCAGAGTAAGACTGTTGTTATTACTGTTGGAAAAATGGAGCATTTGGAAAGCTTCCTAGTTTCCTTTGGTAGGAAAGATCTGGATCGCCAAATGCTTCTGGAGACAGGAGGCAGAAAATGGGGGCACAGGGCAAAACTATCTATTGTATATTCATCTTCTAGAGTCTTTATATGCTTAAAACTGCTTTGCACAAAGCTCTAAAGTCTTCACTGAATGAATGCTGCACAAGCAAGAGGGCTAATTATAGGCTCTTGCCTGAGCTAGATCCAATTTCTCTCCTCGTGGGGGCCAGCGTTCATCTCACCTTTCTCTTGGCAAGTCCTGTCATGGGAACCTGCCAGTGAGTCAGCTGTCTGCAGCTGTCACGTGCATGCATAGCAAAGGGGGCACAGCTGATGAAACAGAAGAAAGAAGCTCCCTTTCCCAGATTCTTGTCAAGACCTTTGGACCCCATTGAGGGTCCTGTCTGCCCAGTCCTGTAAGTGCCAATAGTTTTACTATCTATTCGCAGATACAGCATCTGTGAAAGTGTGTCCATGAATGAAGGAATAATGAGCTCTTGCCTTCTTCATCCCCTTTATTCAGATTTATTACAGACATTCTCCCTTCTCTTAAAACAAAATGGCAGTGTCTCTGTCCTCTTAGTCTGCTCATTCTACTAAGTTTCATATTCATCCCCTTGAATCACCATATGCACTGCAAAGGAATGGTCAGTTCCCCCATTGTCCCCCCTAAGTCATCTCCACTGCTCACTGACACCATCAATGGCCCAAACCAGTCTCCCCTGGGAGAAAAGTTTTAGAAAAATGTCCAAGTATTATAGTCATCCACCCTAACTTCCAAAAGTATATTGTTTGGACAGTCTTCAGCTATAAAAAATATACACATAGAAAAGTACAGCTACAAAATCGTGGGACCCATTTTTTTTTCAGATCTACATTTATAAAAAAAAAAACAAGTGGGGATTTTTGCATTAAAGGTAAGTTATGGGGAAGGGGACCACAATATGATTATAGGTTTAATCTCCCCCAACCTTTATTTTCATGAACATTAAGCCAGACAGGGAGGAGCAGAAAGAGTTAATTTCAACAATCTATGGGCCAACGTGGAAAATCTGAAGTTCAAGGTCACACATAGTCATTCTGTTGTCAGTAATTCTTGTCATAGATCAGGGAAAGAGAGAAGTAGCTTAATACGGCTTTGTATGGTTCTTTCTCTTTCTGAGTCACAACACAGTCATTGAACTACAACAGACAGGCTGTGGAGCTGACATTCATGTATGATCTCTGGCAGATTCTATACATTCCATAGTGTCAGCTAAAGCCTGACACTTCCTACATGGGTATCCCATTGGATGTGACCCACAGAGTGTCAGCAGGAAAGGCCACCCAGGGCCTCCATCGTGGTTCTCAGTTTTCATCAGGGTGTACTTTCTTCTTGATGAGAGGAAACACATCTGGTCTCCAGGCCTCTGTGTGAAGCATCAAGGCTGTGTCTCAGGGCTCCCAGGATGCTCTGTTCCTTGTGCAAGGACAACTGGTGTTACTTGGCTCCACAAGTGTTGATGTTTTTTCCATCCACAGCATCTTCCACGAGGGAAATGTGGTAATCGGTGGACAGGGTGAAATGAGAGATGCAGCCCACAAGGCCGCGCATGTACTGCCTGTTTGTATGCAGAGCAATTTCCTTCATTCCACCTGACAGGAAGCAAACAGGTAAGGTGAACCAGAGAAGAAGTGTCAGAGATGTATTTGAATGTCCATCTGCCAAGGCATCCCTTGACTGACAAGAAGAAACTGCTCAGTACATCACATCTGTTTTATAATTTTCCCAGAAGGAGTAGGTTGACTTGGATCAATTTGATAAACAGCAAAAGGTTATAAAAACATACCTCATGTGTGATTTCTGGCCCAAATGACCATCACAAAATTTTGCAATGTTGTATGATACCAACATAATACTGTCATTAGAGAGGATGTCATCTTTGGTCAAAACAAATATACTGATGTTGGCTGCTTTCAATTAGGCTCAATTTTAGAAAATATAGAAGGTAGTCATCTTTTCATGTTTATGTGGCTGCATTAGTGGATGAGAAGCCATTTATAGACATACTACTCATTGTATTCTGAGAGAGGCTAGAAAGATAGATCTTCCTTTTTCAGAGAGAATTTGTGGCTATATTTAGAAGGGTCTTGTTCTGTAAACAAGAATAGCACAGTTTTCCTGCTGGGTAGGTCCAAAGCACAAAAATATGTGAATGAGCCCCTTCCTGTCCCCTTAGTTATGAGTCAGAAGTCAGAAAATGGAAGAATGGAATATCTGGACAGCTTCCTGATTTCCAGGTATTTGACTAAACCAGTCTGCACACCCCTTGCACAACAAATAAAGAACTTCCAAGGAAAACCCTAGTCTACTTTAGATTGGGTCAAGGCCACTTACCCACATACAGAGGCCCATTGATGTTGAGTTGTCTCATCATGCCTGGTGACTTCCCTGTTCTGGCTCCATAGTCATCCACTGTGATCTTCCCTGATTGGCCATCTCTGCAATACATAAAGAAACCAAAACAAACCATTATTTTTGGAGCTGAGAGAGAGACAAAGGGAAACTGTCAGGTAGATAGAGATGAAAAGTGGCCACTCTTGCACAGGGAAGGCGGCAGGAAGCTCATCATGGTGATTTTTGTTCCCATGGTACCCTAGGTGTCTGCTCAAATGCTCTTCTCATAATGCTGTGACTTCCCACTCAAATGCTTTTCCTTCAAGCTATGGGTACAAAGCCCATTGAAAGTCTCTTATTATATTCCTCTTGGGGCCCCTCTAAGGATGAGAATCATGCTACCTTCTTTCATTTTCAAACAGACTTACTGTTTACTTTAAACCTTTTCCTGCCTTATAATTCTCATGTGTGTGTGTGTGTGTGTGTGTGTGTGTGTATTCGTGTGTGTGTGTGCATGCGTGTGTGTGTGTGTGCGTGTGTGTGTCTGTACACTGGCCTCAGGGCTTTGATTCAGAGTGTAGACGCTGTCTCTGTGCTATTGGGCTCAAGGCTAGACACCACTAGAGCCACAGCTCCACGTCTGTGTTTTGGGGTGGTTAACTAGAGTTTTGTGGACTTTCCTGCCTGGACTGCTTCAAATCATGATCCTCAAGATCTCAGCCTCTTGAGTAACTAGAATCACAGGTATGAGCTCATGGAGACTAGCTATCTTTTAATTCTTTAATGGACTAAGAAACCTGTTTCCCTACATGTCATCAAAGCTAATACAATCATCTATCTCAATATATATACAAGCCCCAACTATGTGTCAAGTTCTTTCCTAACAATGGGATTATTTAAACCAAAATCTAAAGAACAGTTTCTATAGTGCTGGTGGGTAGAGGTCTGACAAAGGCCTGATAGCAAACTTGTAACGGTGGCTTAGAAAGCTTTCTCCTGTTCTGTCCTCTCCTTTGATACGTGGATGGGTGATGTCCCCAGCAGTTTATCTTCTCAACTCTGAATTATTTGTCATTCTAAAATATTACATTATCTCCCCTTAACTCAATTCCACCAATTAGGGTCATCTTCTCCTCTCTTGTATTTCTGAAGATATATCTTCTAAGGAATGATACTTTTGATCTAAAAAAAAATGAAATATCACTTCCTTACACTATACCTACTGTAATTCTTATCATGTTAGTTACTTGTTTGTGTCTTCCCAGTGAATGCGAAACCATCGAGCAAGGATGTTGGTTTTACTCAAGAATGTAATTCACGTGACTTGATCAGCGTCTGAAGTTTCAATCCTTGTATATGAAGTGAGAATAACTATGGCCACCTTCCAACATTATTATGGAGATCAGAGGTCAGATATTATACCTGCAAAGCACAGAGCATGGAACCTGATACATATCTTGCTCGATAAAGACTGTCAAAGGAGTATGTTGCTCTTGTTACCATCATCATAGAACCATTTTATCCACCACAATTATAAGATTATAACCGCTCAATCTCTGTGAATATCGATGGAGATAAAGTACGGTATGAAACGTATCTGACGTGACATATTTGTGAGAAAATTTTCCTATTCTGTTAGGAGTAATGCTTTCAAGATTAGGACTGTCTGGAGCAAGATAATATACAAAATGGGGGCCTCTTGGAGTACTCCCCTTCATTTGATTCTTCTATCTCTGATCTTAGAGCCTGGCACAGAGAATTATATCACACTCTTCTTGCAGTACTTATGATTTTGGCCCAGTTCCCAGTTAGATCAACAGATTTTTTAGGTCTAGTTAGTCACAACTCACAATATATGCTTGAATCTTCCCACCTGTCCAATTCCTGGGCTCAGCTCCATGTTGCCCTCACTGTAACCTAAGACCCACTAGGAATGTGATCAACAGGAAGAGCTGTGTCTGTGGAGCCATCTCCTGGGGCCGAGCTTGATGCTCTGGCTTCTGAAATTCTGACATTCCCATAGCCTTGACTTCCCCAGACATCTGAAATCCTCAGTGTGTGAGGCCTGCATCACATAGTGGAACACAAAGAGGTTTGATCTAAGCCCCGCCCATACAGCCTATTGGGCAAGTCACTGGCCATCTGGTTTCTTGGTCTAGAAAGTGCCTTCTGCCTCCACTGCTGGGCATCTTCATAAGTATAACCAAACCAAAATAAGCTTTAAATTTTTTAAATCTATCCATGTGAATGTTCAAGTCACCATTTCTATCCAAAGATGTTCTGAGGGCTGGGCTATATGAATGGACTGTGGACTGTGGCTGGCATTAAGAAGCATTTCATAGTCTTTGCATGTTTTTGTGCAAGCTCATTTACAAATGGGTCTCAAACAGAAATGAGAAACAAAGAAGCTCAGTGGTTTCGAGTATTTGGGGATGATGTTGGACTCAGTGCATTATTATTATTATTTTTTTTTTTTGCCAGTCTTGGGCTTGGGCTCAGGGCCTGAGCACTGTCCTTGGACTTTCTCAAGGCTAGAGGTCTACCACTTGAGCCTCAGCACCATTTCCAGCTTTCTTCTATGTATGTGGTACTGAGGAATCGAACAAGGGTATTCGTGCATGCTAGGCAAGCACTCTACCATTAGGCCAAACTCCCGGCCCCGCATTATTATTATTTTTTTTTTGCCAGTCCTGAGGCTTGAACTCAGGGACTGAGCATTGTCCTTGGGCTTTCTCAAGGCTAGAGCTCTACCACTTGAGCCACAGCACTATTTCCAGCTTCTTTCTATGTATGTGGTACCAAGGAATTGAACCCAGGTCTTTGTGCATGATAGGCAAGCACTCTTACCATTAGGCCAAACTCCTGGCCCGGACACATCATGTATTTTTTGACTTGTGTTCTAGAATAAATTTTGAGATCCAAATCTGTAAATATTTCATTATAGGAACATGTTTCTTCTTTTAAAACTAGCTAAAACTGGGGACGCATCAAAATCATATTTTGGGGTTTTCAAGGCTACAGACGACAGAAAGGCAGAAAGGTGCTTTATTCTCCTCAAATCTTTTCTGAGGTATTCAGTGCAGGGGCAGTGGCCAAGCAGGACACCAAGCAAGGCCAGTACCTTATAGAAGCCAAGCCCCTTTCCCCCAGGCCTCATCCTTAACTTCAACCATAGAAAGAGTTATTATCATTTTTGTTTTTCTTTGCCAGTCCTGGGCTTGGGGTCAAGGCCTGAGCACTGTCCTTGGACTTTCTCAAGGCTAGAGCTCTACCACTTGAGCCTCAGCACCACTTCCAGCTTTTTTCTATGTGGTACTGAGGAATCGAAACTGGGTCTTTGTGCATGCTAGGCAAGCGCTCTACCACTAGGCCAAACTCCCTGCCCAGTTATTGTAATTTTTAGGGAATTTTTTTTCCTGACATTGAGTGATTATTTTTCAGGTTAAAAAGACTTCACAAGATAAATGAAACAACCTCAAGAAAATCACTGTAGATCAGAATACATATAGTAATTTTTAAAAAATACAAAGATTATGTTTTCAAATACAAACATTCAAGAGAAATAAGTGAATGAGACCTTGTCAAAAAAATGTATTAACTAAGATGGATCAAGAAAAACTTCCTGAACATCAGAGTGAAATTTCTTTTCTATGCCTCCTACTTGCCTGACCTACCTTTTCTGTAGTGCGTTGTATAGTTCAGAGTCACTAGCCTTTCATAAATCATCAAGCACCTCTTCTTCATGGCCTTTCTGTTTCTGCCTAGCATTCTTGAGCAAAACTGGCTTATTATATTTAAATTCTGAGGAAATGTCAACCATGAGTGGGTCATCAGGGTTAGGGTCTGACATACAGCAGCAATATTGAGAGGTGGTCTCCAGGCACTCTTTGATGGCAATTTGAGAACATCTAGACAAATCCTTCCAGCAGAGTCCATGTTTGGATGATAGATAGAAGTCAGAAATCGAATTTGTTTAATCGAATTGTTCAAATGGGTACCTCTCAGGAATAGTAACTTCCAGGTTGAAAATACCTTTCTCATAAGGTGTATTGGCTCCACCTAATATTTGAGCTTGAAGATCATCCATTTGGTCCATTTCTTGCCAGTATGTAAGGCCTGGGGGAGGATCTGTGGCTAGCATCTCAAGTTCTCTTTTTAGCAGGGAGGCTTTCTGCATGATTCCCAAGTAAAACGAGCCACACAATTTACACTTTACACCAATGGAAGCTCGAGATGGACTGCGCGAGCTCACCCTGCCGCAGCAGCATGCGACCCTGGCTGGAGCCCAGCCGCCGGGCGAGCTCAGACAGTCAAAGTCTTTTCAGGGAATTTTTAACTAGAATCTCTGTCTAACTGAGCTTCGCCTTGGACTTGCATGTAACGTGTACTATTGCTATATTTGGTTTCTGAAAACATATTGTTAGGAAGAAGAACACAAGTGGTCAAATTATAAAGAAGAGCAAAGGCATGTTCTGCCCACATTTAATCAGAAACCAGCATAGCGGTCACTGCTGCTAGGGGAGCTATGTTAACTGGGGAGGGACTTAGCCACAAATGGGCTGAGTACCCTGGGTCAGGAGCATGAGGAGGCCAGGGACAACTGGGGAACAGGACAGGGGGACTGAACGGGACTTAGATGCCACATGTCCCTCTCTCCTCACTGGCTCTGCTCAGTGCTTACCTGACTGCTTTGACCCGGTGCCACCGGCTGTCACTGAAGGAGCCATTCACCATGATAGATGCCACACCACTGCCCAGGTTGTAGCTAAAGACACGAGAAAAGAACAAGACAGAAATCATGTCAAGAACCGTTCTCAAAGGATTCTCATGGCAAAGGTTCTTGAAAACCTAGACTGGGGTTTCCTTGAGAGCACAAACCACAAAAGGTGGTCCAGGAAGGACTGCTTTGTAATTTCCAGTCTTAACCATGTGACAGATACAGTTCAAAAGGGCTAAGTGCTTTCACATTGCTGCATGGCCAATCTCCAGAACTCATTCCACCTTGTAAAGTAAAACACACTATACACATCAGATGACCATTCTCCTTTAGCTCACTTTCTAGCTCCTGCCAACCAGCCTTCCCCTTTCTGTGGGTAGGCCTTAACTCCTATTGATTCCTGCTCACGAAGTATCTGTCATCTTTGTGACTGGCTTATTATGTCCATTAGCATAGAGGAATCAAGTTTGAGTTGTCTTCAGCCCACAAATGGAAGCATCAACTCAGGAACAAATTCAGGAACAAGAGAAGGATTCTGTCATTTCTGATGCCATACTGTGTTGAAAAGTGTTCTCACAAAATTCATGTCCACCCAGAACATAAAAATACAACCTTATTTGGAAGCAGGCTCTGATATAATTAGCTAAGATGATCTCATCCTGGTTCAGGATAGCTAAAATCCAACATGGCTGGTATCTATGTAAGAATAGGGCACAGAAATGGAGACACATGTGGGAAGATGCCATGTGACAATGATAGCAGAGTGGGGAATGATGCATACAAGCTAAGTGACCCCCAAGGGGGTCACTTAGTAAACCTCAGGGCTATCATAGACAAGAATCTCCTGCTCAAGCCCTGGGAAAGAAGTGATGGGGGCTATACATTATATTTTGAATTTTTTGCCATTTCTACTGTTTTAAGGCCTTTGATGTGTGGCAATTGGTTACATCAGCCCTAAGAAGTTAATAAAAGTAGCTGGGTGTGGCTCAGGCCTGTAATTCTAGCTACTCAGGAGGATGAGATCTGAGGATTGTAGTTCAAAGCCAGCCTGGGCACTAAAGTCCATGAGACTCTTATCTCCAATTAACCACCAGGAAACCAGAAGTGGTGCTGTGATTTAGGGAGTAGGATGGTAGCTGTGAGCTGAAGAGCTCAGGGACGATGCCCAGGCCCAGAGTTCAAGCCCCAGGACCGACAAAAAAAAAAAAAAAAAAGAATTTGCCTAAAACCACAAAGCTAATATATAGAGGTTGAACTTGCTGTATTACCTATAATGGAGTCATTTTACTGTGATATGAGCTCTATCTAGTAGTTTCCAATTTTTTATTTCAGTTCTCAGACGCCCTGAAACCCTAAAGATATCAGAAGACGTAAACATGCTATTTACTGGAGAGAAATATCCTTCTTAATCAAGTATTCATTTGATTATTCTAATTGCATTCAATCCATCAAATATTTAGTGAGTGACTACTCTAGTCTGGGCACTGAGCCAATTGCCCAGACTTTTCCTGGATAATTAATAAGGCCCAAGTGATTATATTCTGACTGATATGTGTTCCACTGGGACCACAGTGCTCATATCATGAGGGGAGGTGCCTCTCTTTCACCTCAACATCGTCCAAGAAATAAGAATGCTTAGAGGAAAGCCAGACTGTTTTGGAGTGCTCACATGCCTTGGTTTTGAGAACAGAACAAGAATAAAAAGCCCTTGGCCTTTCCCAGAGAGAGGTTGGAGGTTCTTCCTTTCATAAAGAGGCTCAAAGAAGTCATAGAGCCATCAACATGGAATTAACAATAGAATCTATGACAAACTGACAAATCTCGGGACCAAGTTGCCACCGTGACCCTGAAAACTCGGCTGTTTCCTCGAGCAGTTTCCCGCAAGTGTCTGCGGGGCAGAGCAGCTGCAAAGTGGAATGTTTCAGAGTTCATTGTGTGGTGGCCAAGTACTTATGGAATAAATGAATGAATAGGAGCTTGCTGGCAGAAACAGCCCAATGACTACCGGTGGCTTTTCTAACAGACCACAAACACTTGGGTCTTGTGAACCTGCGAGGCTCCTCAGTCTCATCATTTGCTGTGACATGGGGAATTTGTTGCATGTCCCTGAGTGTACATTTTCCCCATCTGTCCAATACCAGCCAGAACCCAACAGGATCATGAGAAAAGTGAAGGAACATAACAGAAAGAGGGAACAAAATAAAGTCACTACCTCAAATCCATGTGGCATTTAGTACAGCTTGTTTGCCAGTGTGCTTGAATATGCACACTGAACACCTGGGAGAAGGAGAAAGGTGCGATCAAGAGTTCATTTAGCAGACCACTTCTGGGAGAGTGGCCATGTGTGCAAAGTGGCCCTACAGGCTGTCAATATGTAACCAGAGTACTCAAGAAAGAACTCCGGGTTTACGGAATCAAGGTGACCTGGCTACGGTCACAGCGAGGCTGGACGGGAGTGGGCTTGTGTCCCTGTGAAACCTTTGCAGCTGCACGATATCCTGTGTGGATCAACCACAGGCTTCCTTCTGTCCTGCAGCCTAAGAGTTTCCCGGCTTCACACAAAAGGGCAGAATAGGTTTGATGGAGTCAACATGGAATCTGTCAGCCAGAATTCAGCCATCACTGTGGGTGGGGGGATAACTCAGTTGGCATCTCCATAGCCTGACTTTATGACTTCAGACCCTCTGAGAAACTATCTGCTTCCCCAGTCTCTCCTACTTACCACGGAACAGCTCCCTCTTCTATACAAGTGAGTAGAAGAAAGAGTTGTGCTGGAAGAGGAATGAGGAAATTAGTTCAGGACTCATGGCAGTGCCTATGTTTTAGATTTTTTCTTGGTTATTGGGCCTGAACTCAAAGCCTGGAAACTATCCTAGAGATGATTTTTCTTTTTTCTTTTTCTTTTTTTTTTGCCAGTCCTGGGGCTTGAACTCAGGGCTTAGTCACTTGGGCTTTCTCAGGCTAGCTCTACCACTTGAGCCACAGCACCACTTCTGACTTTTTCTGTGTATGTGGTGCTGAGGAATCAAATCCAGGGTTTCCTGCATGCTAGGCAAGCTCTGTACCACTAGGACACACTCCCAGGCCCCTAGAACTTTTTTATTCAAGGCTAGTGCTCTATCACTTTGAGCCACAGCTGTGCTTCTGGTTTTCTGGTGGTTAATTGGAGGAAAGCGTCTCATGGACTTTCCTACCCAGGCTGACTTTGAGTCATGGTCCTCAGTTCTCAGCCTCCTAAGTAGGCAGGATTACAGGCGTGAGCGATGGGCACTCAGCACATTTTAGATTTTCTAAGCTGTCTATTGAGAAAGCATGCCCTGTATAATAGTTATAGCTTCACAGATTTATTTCTTTTTTGATCATGGGGCTTCCACTCTGGGCCTGGACATTGTCCCTGAGCCACAGCACCACTTTGTGCCCGGGCTGGCTGTGAACTGTGATCCTCAGATCTTAGCCTCCTGAGTAGCTAGGATTATAGGCATGAGCCACCCGAATCCAGCTTCACAGATTTTTTTTTTTAATGAATGAACAATTGTTTGGTTTCTCTACTAATATTGTATGTTCTAGTACAATGAATGGGCTATCCTGAGCCACTCAGCTTGGAATGCACCAAGGATTGTCATGTAACACCAAAATGAGCCTTACGACGTCCCATTTGGTGACACTTTTAGTTGTGGTAAAGTGTCACCAAAGGTAGTCCTCCCACTGTAGTCCAGGATACTATATTAGTATCAGATCTCAGATCTCTTCCCTTGCTTTGTTGTGTAAAAATATTTGTAGGCAAAAAATGTCCATTGGTGTTCCTAAATCTACCCAGCATGTATTACGTTCTACATATAATTATATAACAAAGCAAAGCAAAAAATAAAGCAGAAAACCACATTTATTTTTGCTGAACACTTTTCCTTCTTTTCTCCTATTTATCCTTGTACCAAAGCTATGGAAAGAGGGCTTTGGGCTCAACATTAGTATCAAGACTAGCATTTACATAGGGAAGACAGTCTAGAAAGTGAGAGTGTGCTTTGTTACGTTGTAAGCGCTCTTGTTTGCTTTGGAACTGCCTCAACTACTACAGCCTGTCTGATCTCCACTCTATCTCCTGGGAGAACAAGTGACTCTCCAGGGCCCACTCATGTACACAGCCCTCGAGGTACAGTGAAAAATAATACTGATAAGAACTAACTTCCTTGCATATGTTGGTCTCTCTCAGGGACTTCTAGAGCTCAGAAAACACTTGACTGAGATTGATGTTTCATTCTTATTGCCACTAATAGTAACCTGTTATACTTGACTATGAGTTAAGCCTTTTATATGAGTTAATTCATTTACTTCTTATAATCAACATTTTCTGGTTACAGATGAAGAAACTGAAGCTCAGAGAGGTTGGGTAACCTTTATGAGATTAAACAGACATGAAGATAAGGCACTCATAACCTCCAAACCACTTCAGCCCATGTGTTTCAATGTGTGGTACTTGGAATCATTTGGGGATGTTTTGTTTCCCAGTAAGATCTTGGAGCTAACCCACTCCTACTCCATCATAATCCTAGGGTGCAAGTGGACAGGCCAAGCAGTGTATCTCTGAAACAAGTTCCCTCATGACTCACTGTACATTGGTGTTTGCAAACCAGCAGCCTCTATTATTTTCCTGTCTCTGGTCTGGCTCATCACTTCCATGGGAAGAGGGGATGAGGACACTGAAGGCGATACCAGGGAACACCTGGAGCACCAACACAAATCTCCCTGGGTCTGGGCTTAGCTGGATGTCTTAAGGAGAATATAATCAAAGCTGTGAGATTAGAAGAAAAAAAAAACTTCTTAGAGGAAGATATAGAGGAGGAATCCAAAGGCATAACTTCCTTGAACAAATGAAGTACTTTTTATCAAAAAAGGTATAGGAAAAACATACCAGAAAGTGGAAACATGTTTTAGGAGGGGTGAGCAAACTGGGAAAGGTACAGGGAGAGTGAGCAAATACAGTCATTATACTCAATGTGCATGATGTAAAAAATGAACTATGAACACTGGTGCTCACGGGACACCATGTTGAAAATGAACTAAACAGCTTGTGGGAAGGGATGGGAGGGAAAAACTGGGAGAGAGTGAGGGAAGGAGACCCAGTCCACAGAGAAACGCACTCATTCCTTGACTTACATAACTGTAACCCCTCTGCACCACTATTGTTTATAATAGCAATAAAAAGTAAATTTCAAAAGTGAACTATGCAACTTTAGGGGGGTATAGAAAGGAAAATGAGGGGGAACCATAAAAAGGGATGATATTGTCCAAGAAGCATTGTATTCACAATCTGACTTATAAAATCATAACCCCTTTGTACAACTATTTAATGACAACAACAAAAACAATAATAATGAAAAAAGCATAAGGACAACTTTCAGAACCCAAGAAAGACACTGAAGGATTGAGTCCTGCGTTATTCCCCAGGGTCATGCTCGCAGGTTGTCCACTGGCAGGTCATTCTGACCTTGGCCCAGGACACAATAGCGCTCACACCCCAGGGAGAGCATTCTACTCCCGGCCTGGCAAAAGAGCAGAACTTAGCCCCAAAGAAACAATAGCCCATTTCTATTTTCTGCTTCCCTGTTAAGCCCTGTGTAAACCCACCCCAAATCCTTCACATAACCTCCAATCCCACCCCAATTCCTCGGGAAAGTCTGTGCCTGTGCCCCTCACTGTTCCTCAATAAAGTCTTCACCTATTGATGATCAGGTTTGGCCTCTTCCTTTTCTATTCTCCATTTTCCTAACAGATATAGTAATGCAATACACGTATTCAGGATGAAGAAAACTATTAAAAGGGAAGGGAAGTGGCAGGCAGATGGGATTCCTCTTTAGGGCTGGAGTGACAGCTGAGCAAACAGAGCTGGTGGGAGCTGAGGGATGGTTCTGAACTTCTGAAGTTTCCTTTTCAGGCCTGAGAATTCCATTTGGCTCTCCTTTGAGAGGGAACTTGGGCCATCCCACCCGGGCTCAGCTACTGTTTCAGTTCCCTTTTCTGCATACAATCAAGTTCTTGAGGCCTCAAGGAGGTTAACCACAGGAAAACCACAGGAAAATGGCTTTGAGGCTTTGACCCAAGTTGGAAAAGCTCTACTTCTTCTGACCTCGGGAGGGGTAGGGGACAGAGGTCAGGGAGAGGACGGAAATGGGGAGAAGCTACCTCTCTCCTGCCAGTCTCCAGTCTGGAGCTACACAGCGCTCCCAAGGTCCCCACAATCATGAAATTAATCACTTTAGCAACCTGTGCTATTTAGGGGCAGGTGCGGGGTGGAATAAGTACCATTTCCTTCCAAAATGCCTTCTTTTCTCCAAATTGAAGATTTATATTTTCCTCTTCTATCTATAAATGATCCCAGCATTTCACTGGCAAAAAAAAGTGCCCCTGAATGAATTCATTATGTCCCTAGCTCAGTTCTTTCTCCTTTGTCTATGTCCATTTGAACTCATTTCTTTTCACTTACTGAACATATGGGCTCATCACTAGCAGGGGTATAAAAGGAATAAAAAGCTTGAGACACGGCTGCTCTAAGGAACAGGTGATCCAGAGACAGAGCAAGGGCCCTCAGGCTTTGGTACACCCTTGAGGCATCTGGGGAAATGACCACAGCTCACCCCCTTCACTGGGCCAGGATGATCAACAGTAAGGCCTAAGAATTTACATTTCTAATTCCTTGAAGTGTGATACAGATCAACACCTTGAACGCCAGTGGTCTAAATGAGCCATGTCCAACCTCAAGTGAGGATTCTATGTATGGCAGTCTCTGGGGAGATAAGTGTTTTGTTTTGTTGTTTTGTTTTTAATTTGCTTTTTTTTTGTTGTTGTTGCTGTTTTAATTACACAAGAGAGCTTCTGCTTCAGGTAGATTTGGCTCTCACTTGTTCTGGTAGGGAGTAAGAATGGGGAAAAGTTGTCCAGGTAATAGTTTAACTGCTTTGCAGCACCTGTTTGTCAAACTTGAGAGCAATTTAAACTCACTTAAAAGAGGTAGACACTTCTAGATGGTCTTGGTAAGAAGTATTAGGATGTCTGATCTATTCAGATATGGCTTGTGCTTTTATCTTCTGGACTGAAAAGTGACCTTCTTCCCAAGGTCACATATTCTAAAGGGCAAAAAGTGGAATTTAAAAACCAGGTCTTATGGAATTTAGCTTTTCAGGTCATCCTGAGTTGAGTTGACCTCACGTCCATGTTTGGCTCTCATGGTTGCTGACAATATCAAAATCCTCCTTCCACTTCATAATTCATGTGTGTGTGTGTGTGTCTGTGTGTCTGTGTGTGTGTGTCTGTGTGTATGGGAAAGCAGGCTCATGTCTTGCTGCTCTCCCTGAGATTTTTCACTTGAGGCTGATGTTCTACCACTTGAGCCACAGCTTCACTTCTGGATTTTTTGGAGAGAAAAGTCTCACAGAGTTTCCTGTCCAGAGTGGCTTTGAACTGCAAAGCACCGATCTCAGCCCCCTGAGTAGCTAGGATTGCAAGTATGAGCCACTGGCACCAGGCTTCTTCCTACTTGGTAAATGGGGACATATAATGGCAGTATAAAGAACAAGGCTTGCAGGATTATTCTGCAGAGGACTAAACAGCACATACCTTAGGCTTTCCTAATGAAACTACCAAATATGTAAATATTGCATATACATGGTTACAGACAATACATAAATGTGTATGGCAGTAGCCCAACAAATATATATCTATAGAAATAAGCAGCAGGCCAAATCCTTTCTGTCAGAAGCATTCTACTGAACAATTCCTTAAAAGATGCTTAAAGAAAAACCAGGAGAGATTGTCAAAAGAGGCATCATTGATCAAG
Organism: Megascapheus bottae; assembly: GCF_031878675.1. Taxonomy (NCBI): domain Eukaryota; kingdom Metazoa; phylum Chordata; class Mammalia; order Rodentia; family Geomyidae; genus Megascapheus; species Megascapheus bottae. Next base: position 63,555,087 of record NC_143512.1, read on the forward strand.
CTTCACTATATTCATAAACTGCTTTGTTGAATGGCAACTCCTTAATATAACTACTTAAAGATAATAAAATATTTTAGAAAAGAAAAAAAACCAGGAGTTTCAAATAAATCTGGAGGTTCAGGCTCCAGCTAATTCCATCAGTCTGTTTGGGCTCACTGTAAAATAGCTTCATTTGCTATGATCTGTGCTATCTAAGAAAAAATATTAAGCTTCTGTTGAAAAGCAGAAGGGGTTACCTGAAAACAAGGGCTCCATCTCGAAGGCCCAAAGAAATGAAGTCACTGTTGGGTCTCATGGGGCTGTCTCCTCTCCACATCAACAGGCCATCCTTCGCAGTTGCCTTAAACCTCATGAACACATTTGATCTTGATCCTGACACTCTGAAGGAAATACACAAGCAAGTCCACAAAATCAAATACCAATATGTATTTCTAAGTAATCCCTGCCAGGTCTTCCAGCTTCAAGATGCTCAGTGTAAGATAATCTGGCCTTCCTGACGTGGTTGTAGTTCTAGGAGAGTAGAAATAGTACCACTTCCACGTGTCATACCATTTATCTAAAGATCTGGATGTGCACTGAGCAGCGGCAGTTTCCCTCAGGTACAGTGACCTCTACAGCAGAGTATTTGTAGGATCAGACATTAACTAGACTCTACTTAAATGTCACTGTTCCAGGCTGTACCCAGGTATGTACTTGTCTTCTTTTCTGATTAGAAAACAGTTCCCCATTCCCCAGTGGAAAGTGGGACTTCCTTGTTGCCAAGAGACTCAGATCAGCAGGTGCTCTGTACCGAGAGCATGGAGGACTGTCCTTGGGACACATCTGGATAGAATGATGGGACAGAGCAGAGGTTCAGGGGATGGGGACTGCAGATCAATTCAGTCACGGTATGTTGTTCTATGTGGTAAAGCACAGCTGGGATTAGGTTCATATGCTTCTGTGTTCCTCTCAGTTCTTGGGAACAAACAAACAGAACTTCTGACTACAGTGATCAGTATTTCATCTGATATTAGGGAGGGGTGCTAGATTCTGAAGTCCTAGAATCAAAGGCGAGATAGATACTAATAACACTGCTACTAGTATGATGGTACCATTAGAAACAATTAGTATGGTTTATTTCCCCCATTACTTGAGCCATCCCTCTGTATTTCCCGTATATTTGAGTCTAGAGTGCTTTCAGGAGTGTACAATGGTCAGAATTAGGTTTGGGCTTCCCAGGGCCTGGCTAAAGAATTAAGAGAGCAAGCTTGCCTTCTCTCTGCAGGTCCTATAGGGGTGAAGGAGGAGGAAAATCCCTGAAGCCAGGTACAGCGCACTCCAGCCCTGGGCCTTTCTCTAGGAACCTGCTAATGCCGTTCTCTAACTTCTACCTTCTATTCCAGGGGTCTTCCTTCCCTCACTTGCCTTGACTATACAAGTGGCATGAAACAAACACTTTCATTTCTCTTGGTAGTGTTTAGAGTGGGCATTGTCCAATGAGATGAGAGAAATTTACAAGGAGCCCTTTTTTATTTTCTTATTTTCTTTCCTTTTTTTCTACTGGATGTTTTTCTATTTTATCATATCTTATCCTATGGGTAACTGAAAAATCTGCTGAGGGTAGCAAGGCAGACACACACATGAGAGTTGAGTCTTTGATGATATAATTGATTCTCTAAGTTAAATAACTCAGGATTCAGTCTAACTGTGTGAACTACTTGACATATGAAATAATACTTAACACATTTTAGGCTGAGCTTTCTATTATTTGACATTGAAGACATCTAACTGAAACAAACCCCAAACTTGATTTCTACCTTAAATCTATTCATTTGGGTCAGGTGGCAGGTTCACACACAGGTACAAGTGTGTGCACATATGTGAGGATGCACACACTCCAGCTCTGGTGTGACACTCACCTCATGCTTTCACCCAACTTTTTGTCTCCCCCACAGCACCAGAGGCTAAGAACTGGGGCTCCATTTACATTGACACTACTTCCTGGGGACTGAATGGCCATCTATCTTGAGAGGGAAAAGAAGGAAGAAAAAAGAGGGTCTCTGTTGAAGGGTAATGCATTTAACCTAAATTTCTGTGCCAAGACAACACAAACATGAACTGGGATTGGAGGAATGAAGCAATGTCTGTATGTAGACAGGACAAGGACATCCAATATCACCACTCCCTCCCAGCTCTGCCCTAAGAGCTAGGTGCACTTAGCTCAAAGATTTGTACAGATTCAGTCAACTTGAAGAGGATGGAAAGTTCTAGCAGGAATATGCTGGGAGATGAAAAGAAAGAACCAGAAGAGGGAAAAGAGAGATGGTGGTGTCAAGAACAAATTACACTGAATGGGAGAGTTCCCTGAAGATTAGATTGATTTCCTGCCCCATATGTAGACTGCTCCAAACCAAGAGCTAGGTCTAGTCCAGCCCGTCACTGGAGAATAAAAGCTGTTCCTGCTATGACTTGAATATCCCCCTCATGTCATGGCCTTGAGTCCACAGGAAGAGAGCTAAATAGCCCTCACTGAACTGACCAGAGTCCTGAAGGGCACATTTGATTTTTGTTGATGCACTAACCTGGCAGGATGGCTTGGTTCTAGTCATTTGGTTGCATGGCGGCCAAGCCTTCTGCAGCTGGTCCCGGGAAGAGATGTAGACTGCAGCCATGGAAAGCATCAACCTAACTGAGCTGCTTGGGGGACCACACTCAGAACCCCGTACGGATTCTCCCCGCTTTGCAAGAGAAAAAACATGACCCAAAGATGGGTCACATGACTCTTCTACCAGAAAGGATTTGAATTATTCGGGGCAGGGTTGCTTAAAACTGATTATCTTCAAATTTAGTTTGTTTTGTTCTAGTTTCTATGTTTATTTTGGTTTTTTTTTTCTCCCCCAAACGATGGCCTTCCTCAAACATTATCATTTGACATGAAAGAGAAGCTAAACCCTTTCAGCTCTGACCTGGAATGACTGGAGAAGTGCCTGCTGGAAAGATACTGAGACTTGGAGACCCAGGGAGATTAGAGGGGTGCTGTTCAAATTCGTTACCTCTTGAGGATATCTGCATTGTCATATGTCAGGTAGCTGTGACCAATGAATTGCGGGATCTCGATGGCTTCAGTGATAGCTGGGACAAAACAGAAAGGAAAGGTTACATGGCATGTGACCCTCTTGACCTCTGCACTCACACGCGTGGCAGGAACGTACCAAGAAAGCCTGGCCTTTGAAAATGTCCCATTCAACAACTTGTCAGCCCCTTTCTCTTGGCTGTACACACACTTGGCCAGGTCTAAGGCAGCCTGATCTGATGTTCTGGGTGTTGGCTTCTCCCCATTTCCTCTCACTGGGGGCTGGCAGTCACTGTCCCTGACCTCTGCACTATTGAGAAGACCTCGCAATGTGCCAAAACTTGAACTGTTCCCAGTGATTCTTGGAAACCAAAGAGGAGAGCTTGGGCCATGTGGGGAGCAGCTGGGGATAACCCCAGATCTTTGCCAAGGAAGGCAGAGAAAATAATCTCTAAACAAGGCCCAGTAGAATTTCTTTATTTAAGGATAGTCTGCTAAACCCCTTTAACTATGATCTTAAGTGACTGGAGAAGTGTGGAGTGACTCACATTTATAAATCACCTCTCTGTGTGAGATTTCACCACCATCTCAGGAAAGCAGCAAAGAAGGTGGGGGAAGGGAAGACTGAGGTGTTTTCATTTTATAGAAGAGACGCATTGGGATTGGTTCGAGATCATGGGCGGAGGACCAGTAGACCATGGAACTCTTAATTATGGAGCTCTTCTTAATTCTGGCTCCTATCCCCCTCTTTACTTTCCAGTATTTTATATACATGTCCTTCCTCTCAAATTCTTATCACCTTGTCTTCCTGAGGAATCACACTCCTACACAAAGCAAATGAGCAAAGCAAGCATTGCACTCACTATCACGCATTGGGAGGTGATGAGGGTTTCCTATTAGAGAGATAATGGCAGAATATTTTTCCCATTTTGAAAAGATAGTGAAGTAATAAACTAAGGATATTCTGACATTGAAAAATTACACAAAACAAGAGAAGAAAGCAGTTTATGGAGCAACTGCAGCTTCAAGAGGCCTTGCTTAAAGCAGAAGGGGTATTATTTCCAAGAGTCCACCCAAGAAAAGAAATTTATCATGATCTGATACTCTGAAGAGGGTAGCTGAAACTTAACTTTTGTTACTTATTATGCTTGGCAGTCCTAGGGTTTGAGCTCAAGAGCCTTCACTTGAGTCACGCCCCGCCCCCCCCAGGCCTTAAACTTTTTTTTAAGGAGGGGAGTGGAAAAGGATAACCCCAAGATGTTGGACCTTCAAGTACAAGTTTCTATGTTAGAGGGTTACTCTATCATGTTCCCCAAACCTTTTCATAAAGGAAGAAAGAAGAGAGGAAATAAAGATAAAAAAATGTGAAATAGAAAGAAAAAAATTAAAAGAGGATTTATGAGTAAATTATCCAAGAAATTACTTTATTGCTTAAAGAGACAGAGTAGCCTTGGACAAGGCCCGACAACCAGGAGGGGCTGAGGGGCAGAGAAGAAAGACCCTGTGTCTACCCTCTTTCCTTTCCCTCCAGGCTAACAGGAAGGTGGGGAGGGGGAAGGAGAGAGAAGGGGAAGTAAGATGGCCAGAAGACAAGGAAAGGAACTGAGTAGAAAATAAAAGGCAAAAGTAAACTGAAGATAGCTTCAGCAAGGAGAGAAGAAAATGCCAGGACAAGGAAAGAAATGTCATGGAAAGGAGACAAGTAGATAGATGGGGCAACCAGGGGCTAAAGGAAATTGAGAAAGCGAAGGAGAAAAGGCAGAGGGTGAAGAGAAGGAAATAGAAAGGTGAAGAGAGGAAGGAAACATGAGGAAGGAGCCAAACTGAAGGAAGTATTTCAGGGAACTATTAATAGAAAGAAAGAGGGGGAGTTCCCAGGGATAAATGTAACAACACACTCTATTGGGTTTGGCTCTCTCCCTTCCCCAGGTGAGAATTAAAACCAGGGCCTGAACCTGCTGTTGTTGGCTAAGTCCACAGGTGTGTGGTCAGCAGCCATTGCTGCCTAGATGCCCTGAAACACCCAGGGCACACATCACACATCACCTCTGTGCACAGAGCCTTAGCATGTTTCTTTCCTTAGATCCCTGCAACAGGTCCAGCTGGGCAGCAAGCGTCCTGGTTCCCAAAGATCCTGTTCATCTCCCTGGTCTTCTTGTCCAATCCCCCATGCTGCCGACCCCTGGTCCCCCTGTGTGATTGGCTGCACTGGTCCCACAACCTGGGCAGAGCGATCCTGGCAGGCGTGGCAAGGGCCAGGCATTCCCATCTCTTACAGGATTTACTGTACTTACTATTGAGGCAGTAGTTCCCACATTCTGCCCAGGGCCAGCATGGAAGAGAAAAGGAAAATCAGCGCTCACGGCCATTTTGACAACTAACAGCCATTTGGATACAGCGTTGTTCCCTCACAAAGCTCTGCAAGCATTCTGAATGGATTGCAAACAAGATCCATAGAAGAAACTTCTAGAAGTCCCTCCTAGGCAGAACTACTTCTCCTCCCGCATAGTGGGTTACTGGATCAACAAGGTGTTTATAGTACTTTCACACTCCTCATGTGCCTGCTCCTTCACTTTCAAACGACAGCCCACGGTTCTTCTCAGCCTGGAAAACCAGCATCTTACTGACTTACTCGCCTTGTCATGGGATAGGACTTTTCTTGATGCTAGGCTATTTGTGACCGAGTGATGATAAACCAGCCTGGTATTTATTTCTTCCACTCTAATTTCCAGGCCTTTACCCTTGATCAAATTCTAGAAACTAGACTAGGTTGCTATAATTTAGCAAAGACAAAAGGTACCCAGAAATGATGCCACTGAATATGGGGAAAATGTTCTCAATTGAGCCAGTGTGGAAAGTGATTCCATCCAGAAGCATTAGAACTGGATATGGCCACTTAGCCTTTCCTGGCCCTTTGTTCTTTGTTTATATACTATGTTAAACATATTATTCTTTAACCTAACCTTTATACCTCTTTCTTTTCTGCATGCGTTGCTCTGTGGCGATGACCTTACTGGTGTATTAGTCTAAAGGTTTTGCCATTCTCTCTCAATTGCTAAACCATTTGTCAATGAGTAGCACCAAAACATCTTCAATGAATAATAGAAGCTAAGCCACAAGTTCCATATCCCAGGGAAAGCCAATTTCCCACTCAAAAAGCTTAAAGTTTCCACTACAGCTGGCTCTCCCATCTACTCAAGACTTGTGGATAAAAAGGCCAATCAATTCTCAGAGCCTACTGGTCCAGGAGCTAGGAGAACACCGAGCAGTGCTCTGTGGGCTATGCAGCCAGCATTCACTCTTTTTCACTGGGCAGCTCCACACAGCGCAGCACATACCCTGTCTGGGCATTCACTCTTTTTTCACTGGGCAGCTCCACACAGCGCAGCACATATCCTGTCTGGACAGTTGACTTGGTATACAATTCTCTACTGTACGGGTTGACCACTTCTAATTTGAAAATATCCAAGCCAAACGCTTCAAAATCTGAACCTGTTTGAATGCTGAGAAGTTGCCACAAATTCCACACCTGACCTCATGGAACTGGTCACAGTCCAAAAGCAGGTGCACTAAAAAAATACTGTATAGCATTAACTTCATATAAAACCCAAGTGAATTTCATGCTTTGCCATGGGTCCTGTATCTGAGATATCTCTTTATATATATGTGACTCCTCTAAAAACTTAAAAAAAATCTGAAATATAAACTACTTTTGGTCCTAAGCCACCTGTATTAAGTTGATTCTGTATCCCCAAGGTAAACAGAACATTCTCATCTAACTAAAGACTAGCATTTAGGCTAAGCATTTCCAGATTTCCCACTGTTAACATGATACAACAGCCTAAGATAACAAATTCCCTCTGCTCTGTATAGCTTCATGTATGACTGACTTGTGTTTTTATATTCAGAGTATTCTCAAAGGAGAATCTGTATTTACTGAATCCATTTTTCTATATCTTGGGGTCAACACAAATGAGTTTAAAATTGTCTAGTTTAGCCTTCGCAACATGATGTAAATCTACTAAATATAGCATAAAATGTCCTCAGTGATATCTCATCTATGATCAGCACTGATAAGGCAAAATCTGAACTTTTAGGTGCATGCATCCTTAGAGATTGTATATCTTAGTGCTAGGCTTTACTGTGAGACTGTTGAACTGGGAATGTGCAAGGCAGCTGGCCTGCTGCAGACAAACACCTCCACCTAGTGGCCAGAGAGGTTCTGCACTCAGAAGGAAAGAACCAGAATTATTTCCTGAATGATCTGGCCATAGCCAAAAAAATAAAGCTATGTCCTGGATTCTCCTCTTGCAACATAGCAAGGTCTATGACAAATCCAACCATAAGGTTAGTGGTTTTCCCAGATTACTCAGATTGATTTGATGCTAGGACCCACCCCCTGTGTATGTGTTTGTATGCATTGGAAGGTTAGCATTAATATCATTAATATTTCTCAGAACGTAGCTTTTTTAAATTATTATTATGACCAGCCTTGTACATCTCTGCTTTAGGTAATTACAATTTACCTAGATACAAGAGCTCTGAGTGATAGGACCAAGATGAAAAATTTAGATGAGAGTAGAGCAAGTCAGAAAGCAACCTCTAGGGGGTGGGAACAGTGTTTTGAATTGGGGAGGCCACGCTGGTACCCCTGTGAGATCACAGGGATCTTGCTATTAGAGTAGTACATGCATGGGGTTCTGAGGTTTGGTGAGAGAAGTTGCTTGAAAGTGAGAATCTCCAGCTGGGAGGTGAGAAAATCACCAAAGCGAAACTTTGTGGTTTTCTGGGTACCCAGCATCCTAGCTGGGAGTTAGAAGAAACTCGGTCACTTCCCATTCCAGGGGACGATTCAGGTTCAGGTTGGGCTTGGGAAAGCTGATTCTGTGAAGTTGCTGATGCTTTAGACAAAATGGGTCCCTGAAGTGTCCTGGAAGCTGGATGGGAACTGATGTCACCTCTGTCTGAGCTCAGGCTCAGCTCCTACTTTTGGCCTCCCAAGGTGGCCTGAGGGCTGGCAGGATCTGGGATTTGTTTGTGTCTGGTCCATCCTGGGCCATCAAAAAGTGAGAACAAGTGTTAACTCTTCTGACTACAGTCAGTCATAAGGAAACCAGACTCTCTGAGGAGCTCATCACAGAGAAAAGTGTGAGGTAAAGACTGGGTAAGGCCCAGTCCCGGGCATTTTACAACATTTTGCTCAAAAAAAAAAAAAAAAAAAAAGCAAACAAGGGCCAGGAGTTTGGCCTAGTGGTAGAGTGTTTGCCTAGTATACACAAAGAACAGGGTTCAATTCCTCACTACCACATAGAAAAAGCTGGATGTGGTGCTGTGGGTCAAGTGGTAGAGCTCCATCCTTGAGAAAGCCCAAGGACAATTATCAGGCCCTGAGTTCAAGGCCCAGGACTGGTAAAAACCAATATCAAAACAAAACCCCAAACCCAAACAAACTGATTAAAGAACTGTAGCAAATACCAGAAACAGATTCTTACTTTTGAAGCATGATTTGATTATTATGTAGAAAAATAAAAGCCCTCTCTATTATTAAGCAAGAGATACACCTACAAATGGCTTCCAGCCCATGAATTTATCCAAACTTTCAGTGCTTTTCATCACTCAGAAATATGATAAATTTCCATCTCTTCCTCATTCTCTTTCTTTCCAATCCTTCCAAAAGACAAGAACCCCCAAATTATAGTAGTGTCTATGCTAACTAGCCACATGTGTGCACCTGCTGAGGCCTGGGAAAGCCAGCTCAAACTCTGATTAACCCTCTTAAGTTCGTATCTGTGGAGAGGAAATTATAGGACGTAGGAAAGAGCTCCAATATATAAACCTTCCTAGAATTTATAAAGGCTTCCATTTTGTCAAAAGCAATATCTTGATGGCAAAGCTTGAGTGGATACTGATGCTGCATGCAGGACAGCAAATGGTTTGCCTGGGTTTGATCTTGCTGTGTGGGTAGAGGTCAAATGCTCCTTGCCACTGCCCATTTCTGCAACCCATGCTAGGAATCCAGGCCTTCACAGAAACCTGTTTCATCTGGTTCACATTGTACCTGAACCCAGAGTCCCAGATTCACATGGTGGGCATTTTATATCTGTTAGAGCTGTTCTCTAGCAAAACCCTCAAATTACCCTTTCTTCCTTCCTTTCATGCAGATCTTCATCTAAGCCCCGACTTGCATATGAACTATTTCTGTTAGAAGCAAGTTGAAGTAAAATTGGAGATTCAGACACTGGTGTGTGAAATCCACACCCAGTTTCCTGAATGAGTGGACCTTTTTTGAACTAAATCCACCACCTACTAGCTCAACATTCATGCTTTTTAGAATTATAATCTGAATCATTCACAAACAGAGCAATTCATCTTCTTGGTTGAAAAATGCATTTGTTATTTTGCATTCAGATTCCGTAATTCATTTAATATAAAAATATACCTGGGCAGGGTGGTATATACCTATAACCTAGTATTCAGTAGTCTGGGGTAGGAACATCATGAGTTCAAGACCATTTGGGGCTATATAGCAGGACTTTGTCTTAGAAAAAAAAAGGAAAGGTAAAAAATATGCTACTTCAAACTGGTATCTTTAATATATTTTCAGATTGTTCTGATTTATAGCTAGTTTTCCTTTAAGTTTTAATTTTGGTAAGAATCTGGATTCAGGAAAACAAGATAAGCTTGCTGCTTTCTTTCTTTCTTCCTTATTTCTTCCAGGCCTATTTGCTTAAAAACAGCCATAACCACAAAAACAAAAACCTAGTTCTTGAGCAGGTAAGGGCACCTTGACATTTGAGACAAGAAGGTTCACCTAGCCTGACCTATCAGTCACATGTGGGCAGGCCTACTGAAACCACCAGGACCAATCACAGCCTCTGTTTCTTTAAGCTGCTGCACAATGAGATAGAGCCAGTATTTGTGGGCAAAGGCTCTTCCTGGCTTCAAGACAAAGGCATGATAGACACTGCTAACAGATTTTGTATTTCCCCTTAATAATAATGGCTAAAATGACAGTATTGGTTGAGTGCTTATCTGTCTAAATGCCTCATGTGAACTGCTTCCTTCAGTCTCTACTAAGACTTTTTTGGTAGCTACCATTGCTAGCATTATCCCATTTTGTAACAGCTCAACAGGGAAAACAGCATGCTGCAGAAGGCTATGCATTCTTTAGTTTGGAATAATTAATGCATGATTCATTTTTCCATATGTGGGCAATGTTTCTCTATACAGCATACAAGAAAGGGGTCAAAACCATAAAAAACATCCATCAACCCACAAAACACAGATATCTTTGACAGAAAAGTCTCAAAAGCATCATTTCTGGCACTACCTGCTATGGTATTGCTTAACTATTTGTTAGAGCAATGAGGGGGAAATTCTTAAGAAGCAGGCACAGAGTTAGGGCAGGGAACTATTTATCCCCTTTTATGGAAGTCTTTCAGTATTTAACTCTCATTAAGTAATTGTATTTGTCAGGTTAAAATGTAATTGACCACCGAATACATATGGAAATCATTCATCAAAGTAACCAATAGGGTTGCACACACAGATAATGCCGAGTTTCCCTCCCAACATTCTGTCCCTGCTTTCATGCCTCCAGGAAGCTGTGCCTAGACTCTGTGTGTACCTTTCTGGCAGTGTAGGCCCTCGAAGCCCAAAGGGCAGTCACACTCATAGCCCTCCTTTCTGGGCCGGCAGCTGCCCCCATGGGCACAGGGGGCTCGGACACAAGGATGAGCTGCGTTCTCCACGTTCACTCCAGATGTGAAGTCATGCTTCACGTGGATGGTCCTGTCGTTGAGGATGATCTTGGGAGAAAGACGTAATAAGGAAATTCAGGAATCGGGAGACATATTTGCAGTCATCTGAGATTCCCTTCACCATACCAATCCAAACTCTTACACAGTGGGGGGAGGCATGTTCCTGCTGTGACAGTCCCTAAGGGAAGACCTGAGGGGATGGTATTTGTGCTTAGGAGAAACTGCAAAGGAAAGCAGTACTCTGATTTTAGAAGACATGTGACTTGGGGAAGTAGATATCCTGAGACTTGCAGTTCTGCTACTCAGCCTGACTACACAGCAGAATCTCTCAGAAAATTTGAAGAAATACTACTTCAGACTACCAAACCAAACAGAGCCAGTCTCTGAAGGTGGGACCCAGTCATCAGTGAGTGTGAAAACCTTCCAAGGAGCCCTTGGGAAGCTCTGGACATGGCTAGAACACTGACTAGGGAAAGGGCAAAACTAAGCTGTGAAGTCCAGAAAATTCTTGCTGTATTTTCATGAGCTTTGGCTAGCCTATTTTGTAATGTCCACTAAAATTCCATCAACTGAGCCACCCAATTGTTTAATTCACTCTTACTCTCCTCCTTCCTGGCCATTTCTGAATCCTCTCCTCACCACATCCCCTTTCCTTGACACTAAAAACAATAAGTGAAGTTCTAGTCCTTTCATGCCCTGCTCTTTGTGTATTTCCTGGCTCTGAAGATGCTTATCTGATGAGTTGTTTGGAGCAATTACTGGCTTTCCAGACCTCAAAGAAACGGATGCAACTTTTCAGCTCTTGACTTGGGATGTGTAATTGCTATGAGAATGTTTTGGCTTTGTAGAACAAGGAGAAACAGAGAGCATCTCTGGCACTTCCTAAGTTCTTGTATTAACCTTGGATAGCATTGAGAGATTTGGGGACCAAAACCTTCTCAGTCCAAATCTGAGAAGCTGCTAGGAAGGAGTTCTAGTCCTTTATAACCTTCGCTTTTCCATGCTGGAAGTGAAGGACATGAAATGGAGTAGTGCATGCTTAAGACAAGACAAGCCTGGCAATGACTGAGTTACTGGGAGGACAGAGTGGCCCTTCTAGAAGATGGGAGGGGAAGGGGTCAAGCCTGAAAGAGGGGAAGGCAAAGAATCTCAAAGATGGCTAAACATGGCCAATATCTCTCCTGGGTCCCTCAGGGAGAAAGCACAGCCTGAAATGTGATGTCCTTGTCATCATGATTCAGTAGCAAAGGGGAAAATACATCAGAGCCAGCAAATATTGACTGGTCCCTTTTCCTGGACTCAGCACTGAGCTAGGAGATGGTAAAGATCTAGTTCATGGACCTTTCCTGTTGCCACAATGTGCAAATCACAGCAGAACCTCCTCTGCTCCTCCTTTATCTTGGTCACCACCAAAATGGCCCAGATACCATCCTTGATCACTGCAGGAACATATGATGAAGCTAATACCAGGGTCCCAGCTTACTTTTCTGTAAGGCTTTTTTGCCTAGTCTCAGTAATCTACAAGTCTGTGAGGCAAGCTGCATGTTTGTAGCACACAGAACATGTCCTCCCACTCAGAGGGTAATGGACAGCCTCAAGAGAAGGAATAGGAGACAAATAGGAATGCCAACTGAATGGTTATTTTGTCCTTAATGTATGCTATTAAGACCGTAGTTATATGACTAATGAGCAATAGCACCTGCTCATGTGGGGGTGGGAATGAGAAGTGTCTTGTAGTTTAAGCAAACTGCAAAGCAATACAAAGAGAAACAGAAGCTACAAGATGCACTTGGCTCCATCTCCCTCTTTCCCTGATGTAGAAGATTGTGCAGTATCTTTCTCCCCCCCTCCCCCCCGGTCATGGGGCTTGAACTCTGGGCCTGGGTGTTGTCCCTAAGCTCTTCAGCTCAAGACTACCACCCCTGGAGCCACAGAACCACTTCCGGTTTTCTGGTGGTTAATTGGAAATAAGAGTCTCATGGACTTTTGTGCCTAGGCAGGCTTCAGATCTCAGCCTCCTGAGTAGCCAGGATTACATGTGTGAGTCACTAGTGCCTGACTTGTCTGCAGTATCTTGGTGCCAGTTATCTCCTTGAATATGCACAGAATTTGGGGGAAAACTGATTTGACTGAGTGGCATAAATGGAATGTATAATGAACATGAACCTGGGAACAGGTGTTGTAACCAAGTGGGGTTGGGAAAGGATTTTCAAAAAATGAAATTGTCAAAATTTTACAACCTTTTCCAAACTTCTGTGTGTAGCAGATCATACCGATCACAATTCAATTGTGTAAAGTCAAAGGGACAGAGTAAACTGGAGAAAGTAAAGCCATACCTTCTGGATGCTCCCACTAAATGGCTTCAAGATGCCCGAGTTCTTCTTCACATCGTCATAGCTGGGGACACCCCCAATAAAAATGTCTGTGTTGCACTTAATCTGGGTAAAGCCACCCTGCCAATAGATTAAGACAACAAATCATAATATCATTCCATTATCATTTTTTAGACTATCAAATGTGCCTCTGGCTCTTTGAGGAACCAAATAGCAGAGACAGCCTTATGAGCCATCAAAGCAACCCATCTAGGGATGGCTGGACTTCCCCATTCTTTTGCATTACCAGAAATCAGCATCTATCATCTACTAGCATGTTGGTAAATTTCTTAGCTCTCTGAGACTCCATTTATTATCTCTAAGCACGTTATAAAATGAGTTTATAGACTGTATTACTGTTCTTTGTTGTTTACTGCCCTTTCACTTGCACCCCTCCCTGCACAGAAAGCAATTTATGGAGCTTGGCCCATGTCATTTGCTTTCACCAATGAAAGGAGAGCAGAAGAGACTTGAATCCCTTTGGGGCAGAAGCATTCACAACCAGGAAGTGGTTCATCATAACTTTTTCTCCTTTGCTGAGCCTTCAGTTTGGAACTCAGATGAAAGCTGCTGCTAAGCATGTGTTGATCTGTGGTGAAAGCAAAGACCTATACCGTTGTTATGAGCTGCAGATAGTTTCGTGTTGTTTGTGACTTTGGGTAGCATAATCCAGCCTATCCTGGCAATTGGGATACCATTTACACCTTGCCCAGATTTGTCTGTGTAATCAGCATTCCCCCATGTTTATTACTCTGCTTGGGAATGGTGAAGAGAGAACTTCTAGCAGCCTAAAACTAGGGAAGGCACGGTGTAGGGGATGGCAGTCTTTGTGCTGTGATGCAAAGGGCAGAGAAATTCTCCCTTCCCAGTTCTCTCAGACACCTTCATCTTAGTCCTCTGAAGGATTCCCCCGCTTCCAGTAGTTTTACCAGCTGTAGTAGTTAATGCCTAAGCTTATTCAAGCACAAGCCATAATCAACATGCTAAATCATCTGAAGATAGGGCAGAGATAAATTCAAAATCTGCGATCACAAGGGATAATCCAGCCTTAGCTAATGCAACTTAATGTTCTCTCTGATTTATGGCAAAAGAAATATAATTAGTGGCATCCTTCTATCATTTATCTAACAAACATTATTAGGCACTGCACTTACTGTGTAAAGTGCTATACAAATGAGAGAACATGGGAAAACCCAGTCCTGCCTCCTCCCCTCCCCCTGCCCCCGCACCAGGTTGACATAGGTAGGGAATTACACAGACAAGTCCAGGGATCAGAGCACACAGCAGCACAGGTGAGTGAGGACTGTCTAGGACCCTCTGATTACACCCGAAGTTAGGCATATTTCTCTCCGTACCCTAGACACAGTGAGTGGGGAGGAATTAGATTTATGGAAACTGAAAGAAATCAGGGATTGGAAAGTATGTAAACTGGGACAGAAATAGGGAGAAGGCAATCACAGAGGACTTGGGATGCCATGTTGTGAGTTTAAACTTAACTCAAAGGCAATGAGTTTGGAAACAAGAGTGTGCAAGAGAGAAATGTGTGTTTTAATTTGTCCCCACTGAGAAGCATGAGGAAAGTGCATTCAGGGTCATGTCAGAGGTGGAGAAGAGGAGACAGGGAAATCTATAGATTTATCTAGAGATTTTTGGGAGCATTCAGGTCAGGGGCCCAACTGTTTAGCAAAGGGGACAGGTTGATTTGATTATTGTCCCTGGTCAATAACCTTCAGGCAGCTTTGAGGATTCTTTTTTTTTTTGTATAAAACTCCATCTTTATTTTGCATACTTTTAATTTCAGAACACAAAAAAACACAATACACAACACCCAACCCTGTTGGCAGAGGAAGGGAGGGGGACAGGGCTTGAATCCCTTGTTTCCTGCCTTGGACATGGGATAGGAGAAGACAACATCAGCAGAGGGGGTGAGGTGGACCAGGGCCAGTCTAGGCTGCTTGGGGTCACTAGACAGAGGAGCCCAGTGGGGCTTTCTAATCTACTTCTTCCATGCGGGAAGCATCCTCATCACCCTGGAGCGGGGGGACCTCTTCGGGAACGGCAGCGCTGGGCTCCTCTGCGGCCACCTCATCCTCATCGATGCCCAGGCCTAGCTTGATCATGCAGTACATGCGGTACATGCGGGTGGAGTGAGTCTGGGGGTCTTTAAGGGAAGAGCCAGAAGAAAGCAACACAGTTTCAAACAGCACCACAACCAGGTCCTTGACAGCCTTGTCATTTTTGTCTGCCTCAGCTTTCTGCCTCAGTGTTTCTACGATGGGGTGGTCAGAGTTGATCTCCAGATGCTTCTTGGCCATCATGTAGCCCATGGTAGAGTTGTCTTGAAGTGCCTGGGCCTTCATGATCCTTTGCATGTTGGCTGTCCAGCCATATGTGCTGGTCACAATGCAGCAGGGAGAGGACACAAGCCTATTGGAGATTGTCACCTTCTCAACCTTTATATCCAAGACTTCTTTCATGAGCTTGCAGATTCTCAAATTTGGCCTTGCTTTTTCTCCTCTTCATCCTCTGGCAGCTTCAGACCCTCCTTGGTCACAGAGGCCAGGCTCTTACCATCAAACTCCTTCAGCTGCTGCACGCAGTACTCATCAACGGGCTCCGTCATACACACCACTTCAAAGCCCCGCTTCCGCACCCGCTCCACAAAGGCAGAATTAGCAACCTGCTCTTTGCTCTCCCCGGTGATGTAGTAGATTGACTTCTGAGTCTCCTTCATACGAGACACATACTCTGACAGAGAAGTCATCTCATCTCCAGACTGAGAAGTGTGATAGCACAGCAGCTCAGAAAGGCGCCGTGGATGCCAAGCCTTAGGTCCTTCGAGAATGCCTCATAGAATTGCTTGTAGTTCTCTTTGTCTTCTGCCAGCTCAGAAAAGAGCTCGAGGCACTTCTTCACCATGTTCTTACGGATGACTTTCAAGATCTTGCTCTGCTGGAGCATTTTTCGGGAGATGTTCAGGGGTAGGTGCTCAGAATCAACCACACCATGGATAAAGTTGAGATATTCTGGTATTAACTCATCACGGCTATCCATGATGAACACACGACAGACATAAACTTTGATATTGTTCTTCTTTTTCTTGTTCTCAAATAGGTCAAAGAGAGCCCGACCAGGGATGAAGAACAGTGCTCTGAACTCCAACTGACCTTCTACAGAGAAGTGCTTGACTGCCAAGTGATCCTCCCAGTCATTGGTAAGGCTCTTGTAGAATTCTCCATATTCCTCCTGAGTGATGTCATCAGGATTTCTGGTCCAAATGGGCTTGGTCTTGTTCAGTTCTTCTCCTTAATCTTCTTGGTCTTCTTTTTCTTCTCCTTACCACTGTCATCTTCCTCATCTGATCCCACATCTTCAATCTTAGGCTTTTCCTCTTCATCCTTTTCTTCTTCTTTCTCACCTTTCTCTTCTTCTGCTTCATCATCGCTGTTTTCCTTTTCTGGTCTTTCTCCAAGTAGAGGGTGATGGGGTAGCCTATGAACTGAGTGCTTCTTCACCACTTCCTTCACGTGCCTCTCCTCTAAATACTCTGTCTGATCTTCTTTGAGGTGGAGGATCACTTTGGTACCACGGCCAATGGGCTCACCATGGTCCGCTCGAACAGTGAAGGCTCCCCCAGCAGAGGACTCCCAAGTGCACTGCTCATCATCATTGTGCTTTGTGATCACCACTACTTTCTCTGCCACCAGATAGGCAGAATAAAACCCGACACCAAACTGCCCAATCATGGAGTTCTCTGCTCCAGCCTGGAGAGCCTCCATAAATGCCTTAGTACCAGACTTGGCAATGGTTCCCAAGTTATTAAAGAGGTCAGCCTTGGTCATGCCAATGCCTGTGTCCACCAAGGTGAGGGTCCGTTCCTGAGGGTTTGGGATGATGTCAATTTTCAGCTCTTTACCACTGTCCAACTTGGAAGGGTCTGTCAGGCTCTCATAACGAATCTTGTCCAAGGCATCAGAAGCATTGGAGATCAACTCCCGAAGGAAAATTTCCTTGTTGGAATAGAAGGTTTTAATGATGAGAGACATGAGTTGGGCAATTTCTGCCTGAAAGGCAAAAGTCTCCACCTCCTCCTCTCCATGGTGCACTTCCTCAGGCATCGTGCAGGGAAAAGAGCTGCGGTGCGGGACGATGAGGTGGGCCAGGACGGCGAGGGGCTCGCACGCCAGGAGCACTGCGCGGGGCTGACTCAAGAGCTTGAGGATTCTTTTTGTTGTACTGGTGTCTCCATATTGGGGATAGAACTCAGGATGTTGTGTATCCTAGATAAGCACTCTAAGCTATACCATGGCCTCTTCCCCAGCCTAAGAACCCCAAGGATTCATAATTAGCTGGAAGGTCATTGAAGAAGTACAAAGGCTCTCAGGAATTCATATAGTCTAACACAAGATTCATCTAGGCAGGAACTCTCACCACAAACCCACAGGCATCTCTCCCTCCTCTTTCCTCTTACCCCAAAGTTCAGGTACTCAAGTAAGAGAAAGGAGGAAGGCTGCAGGGCTGGAAGACACCAGCAGCAGGCTGCTCTGAAAGGATGTTGAGTTGGATGTGTCCAGTGAATGGGTGAGAGCTGGTTCCTTCACGTCTCTGGCCCCCTTTGGCAAGAAGGATTGCAGCTGCCATACCCAGAGGGAGAATAGGAGAAAAGCAAACTAACTCACTAATGTGGGGCACTTTTGGTCTGGTGCTGGGTTTCTTGCCTAGTTTGAGAATGCCAGCCTTTCTCAAGTCTTCAGAATCGTGGTGTTTCCTCCAGGCTTGTATACTTCACACCACCCTGAGCTCGTACTTTTCGTAGTGTTGCCTTCTTAGCAGCCTAAGGTCAGCTCTAGTTTGATACAAGGCTTAGGTGCCTGAGTCTTGGGTAAGTCCCTCAAGGTATACTCTAAACTCTGTCAACTGTCTCTAGGCTCTCCAAAGGCCGCTGCCCTGTCAGTCATACTTGAACTTGATATGGACATCTGAAGACACAATGCCCAATGCCCAAGGATTTCTGTTCTGAAGACAAAACTCCCCAAGGTGGGGACTTGGCCCAGGTCAAGCATTACTTTTCCCCTGTCTGATTGAGAGCAGCCTCAACTCAACTTGCCACGGTTCAGAAAAATAGGAGAGAGGGAATTACTTTGGCCTTGTCAGTCAGTAGTTAGGGTGTTAACACACGATCTGAAGTATGGTTTAATATTGTGTTCTCTTTCAGATCCTAATGTCAAACACCGAATCGTGAACAGCACTCAATTGGTAACCAAAGACTAAGTAACCCTATTATTTACAGACATTACTACCCTGAACTTTCACTCCTGTATTACAGATGGTTCTAAGGCCTCAAGAAATATAACTCTTCTATGTATTTCAATTTAAATGAATATACCAACAGATAGCCAGGACTATAAAGATAGACTGCTTTGGATTGTGTTGGGAGTTATTTCCTTTGAAGTACTCCCTTTAAAATCCACTTTATCTAGTCTTCTGTTTCCTCTCCTCTTTCCTTCTCAGTCCCTCCTTCACTATTCCTCCTATCCTGTGCTTCTCTCCCTCTCCTCTCTCTCTCTTCTCCCCTCTCCCTCTCCCTTTCTCTCTTCCTTATCTCCACAAACATATCTGGGGAGACTTCTAGATATGCTGAACACTCACTTGTTGAAGCAGAATCAACTTTGGGTATTCTAATTCTCAGGGAGGACACCGTCTCAGCAGTCCTCCCCTCACTGCTGCCTCTGTGATTGGCTTCTACACACACACATTTTCTTTCTTCTCTCTTCAGCTCGGTATCTTTTCCCCCAACTTAATTCTTTTCCTTATGCCTCTCCCCTCCAGCAATCTGCTCGTTTAACAGTATAGCCAAATTTGCCATTGAGCTCTTTCTTTTTTGTTTCAAAACAACCTTTATTCTGTTTTAAGTCCTAATGCAATGCATTAAATCAACTTAAAACAAGACATAGCTCCACTGAATCTGTAACTTGAACAAAATGTCAAGGACTCTCCTCTCTCCCACCTTGCCTTGTAAAGGCAAGATTACAAGTGACCATGGCATATTCCCTCATCAAAAGACCAACTCTATTTTATCAATGTCATATAAACAGATTTGTAAAAACATTGAACAGATTGTAGCTTTAAAAAATACACACATATGAGTTGTTGGGTGGGGTTTTTTTGGTTTGTTTATTTTGTACTCTCCCCCCCACCGCCCATAGCAGCATCCTGGTCATCTAAAACCAGCTCATGGTAACAAGTTCATATGAAACCAGACAGTCTTTTCAATGAACCCAATTCCACTCCTTCCCCACCAATGATCCTAGTATCTTTAGATATTTAAAAAAGAATTTGACATTTTGAAATTTTGTCCCATAGGGGGAACTGTGCTTTAAATTGCCCATTTCTTCAATGACTCTAAATTCAAAGAGATAGCAAGATCTCATTGCTCTCTTAAATACTATTTTTCATAAAATAAAGGTCTTAGAACCAAGATATTAGCAAATCCAAGGGTCTAGTCTCCTTTTTTATGTTTTTTTTTAGTGTTTTTGTTTTTGTGCAGATCCTGGGACTTGAACTCAAGGCTATCCCTGAGCTTCTTTTGCTGAAGGCTAGAACTCTACCATTTTGACTCCACTTCAAGCCCTTTTTGGATAGTTAATAAGAGGTAAGTGTCTCATACTCAGGCTGGCTTTGAACTGTGATTCTCAAATCTACTCAACTTCCTAAAATCTTGGATTTACTGGCATGAACCATCACTGCTTGGTTCTCATTTCCATTTGTAAAAGGCTATACATTTTGTAAAAGTGCAGACTGCTACCAGGTTCCATTTTAATAGAAATCTCCTTTATCTCCTCTGGCAACCAACAATGCTTTTCTTTGGACATGACCTTGGGAATAAAATCATGGAGCAAAGTTACAAACTCCAGTAGAATTCTGTGCCCTTATATCTATAATATTACATAATTAGTAAGCAGCAGTAATGATAACACTGCCACATAAAGCTACCTCGTGCTCACCATGTGGCAGGTATTGTTATCTTTCACATATTGATTCTTATAATTCTCACAACTCTATGAAATAGATGCTATTACTATTACTAGAATAACTTTTTCCCATTGATATGAAGATAATAGATGAGAAAAATATAGAATCCGGAGGTCCAGTAGCCAGGGTGAGCCTGAATCACTGGTAGGTAAGTAATGAAAACTTGAAACCTATGAGTTTGGTTTGCCATTAGTTATCAGATGTCACTTTGCACTGCTGGCTCTAACCTGTGTTTTCTTACCTGTGACCTTATCCTGCCGATAAGGACAAGACTGCAACTCGAAGGTAAAGAAAGCAGAAGACATTCTTCCAAGTACTGTTCTTATTATTAACTCACTTAATACTTATAACAGCTCTATGAGGTCAGAATTATTACAATAAATCCCATTTATGTTTGCAGGGTAACTACATGGAATTTCAACACTACACTATGCTACTGGTCTAACAATGAGAACAAAACTCCAAATCAAAATGAAACAAAAAGCCTCAAAAACAAAACAAAAATAAATACAAATAAAAAACCTGAGTCGCCGGGCATGGTGGCTCACACCTGTAATCCTAGCTACTCAGGAGGCTGAGATTTGAGGATCACGGTTCAAAGCCAGCCTGGGTACTAAAGTCCATGAGACTCTTATCTCCAATTAACCACCAAAAAGCCACAAGTGGTGCTGTGGCTCAAGGGGTAGGGTGGTAGTCTTGAGCTGAACAGCTCACAGACTGCGCCCAGGCCTAGAGTACAAGTCCCACAACCAACAACAAAACAAACAAACAAAAAACCCTGAGTGGATGGTTTATCAGTAATGATGAACCATTAAGAGAAAAGACATGGTCTTACCTCTGCCATTCCTTCTACTGCCTTTTGCTTATCCACTTGTAAGATACCATTTTTTGCTGTTCGAGACACCCGCAGTTCATGCCATTGATCTAGGGTGAGGGGATTTTCACTCCTGTCAAAGAAAGATGTGACATTAATTTTCTATGTCCACCTGAATGGGCTAAGAGCCCTCTAGTTAGCTGATAAGACTTTATTTGGGTATATGTGTGAGGGAACATATTAGTATCGAATTGGCAGACTGGGTTAAAAAAAATGACTTTCACTAATGTGGATGGATATCATCTGATCTGCTGTGGGCTTAAATTGAAAAAAAGTTGGGCGAAGGGTAAATATGCTTTTCCTGCCATTAAACATTAGCAGTCCTGGTTCTTGAGGCTCAGATCTTACATCATTAGCCTTTTGCTTCTTGGTCCTCTGTGCTCAGATAAGGACTTACTTCATGGACTCAAACAGAATTACACCATGATCATCTCTGGGCCTCCAGTTTGTGGATGGCAGCCTGTAGGACTCTCAGTTTTATAATCATGTAAGACAATCCTATAAGACAAATCCCTTTCTACATACCTAGGTATAGCTTATTGGTTCTGGTTCTTGGGAGAATCTTAACAAATACAGGTAGAAAATACAGGTAGAAAAGGACATGAGCTAGGAAGTTGAAATGATTTTCATCCATCCACCTTTAATGACATTAGATACATCATTCAGAAAAAGCAAAATAATTCCTGCTTAATAGCAGCAGTGGTACTACCATTTATTGAGCTGCAAGGTATGAGCATTGCATTTACCATTTCATTTATTCTTTACACAATGACTAAATGTAGGCATAGTGAGTCTTTTTGTCTATATGAGGAATGGCATAAGGTAAAATACGATAATATTCCTGTATTTATTTTGAAGAAAAGAAAATAAAGGTCTATGGTGCCAAGAAAAGATTCTTTGGCATGCTGATGTTGGCCTCAACCATAAAATAAAGAATGAAGATGAATCCATAGATATAGGAATGTATAGATATGTGATAAAGAAAGCATAGCAAAACATTAATTATGGACTAGAGGTGATATAATTTTTATATTCCAAATTTCCTATATTTTGAAATTTCTATAATAGAGTATTGAGAAAGATGCTCAATATTTATATGATGGGAACCTAATCCCCAATTTAACTGTGAGATAGGACTATACTTTCAGACATGGAAAGTCAGTGTCATCAGAGTAAGTTCATGATTATGAGATTGGTTCCCAACAAAAGGTTAAACTTAGCTTCTGTCTTCGTCTGTGTATTCTCTTGCCTTTCCAGCTTTTGCTATGGGGACAATACAGCAAAAAGGCCCCAACCAGGACCTCGAACTGGACCTTGAACTTCCCAGCCTCTGTAATGTGAGAAGAAAATCTCTGCTGTTTGTAAATCGCCGTGTCTCAGGCATTATGATGCCCCATGTTCTCTGATATTGTGAGACAGATTAACATTACTTAAAAAAAATTCAGTTATCAAGCTGAGGTAGAAGTTGAGGTAAAAAGTTTCTGGCCTTGCTTTTTTACAGTGAGATGTGTAGAAACAACGTAATTATTGCATTTATTGTTCTGACAATGTCTGGTTCCTGGTTCTCTTTGAATCTTCCTATTATTTTTTTTGGTCTTGGATCATCTTTAGAGAACCATGAGGAATACCAATAGGCGCAATTATTGAAGGGTCACCAGACGCTCATCTGATTCTTTTGCTCAGGAAAATGCTTTTGTGATTTGTCCTTAGCAATTAGAATTTAATCACTTTGGCTGAATCAATATGCAATAAAGACACAAGCCACCCTTTTTTAAGAGGTCTATTTCCATAATAACTAACATTGTAGTTGCCATGTTCCTGTCATGCAGAGGTCACTGGCTGTCAATACACCCCCTCCCTCTCTGCGGTCATATTGATCACAGACATCCACAGCCCATTCTAATTGTCTGGATTTTTGAATTAAGCTCATAATGATTTCTACCACACTATCTTTTCCCTAAAGTTATACGGTTTGGCCAATTCCATAACTTCAATTTCAAGCTTTCACTTGAATTTCCTTTATTAAGTCTCTGAAATGATTTCAAAATAAATAACATGTAAGTTCATTTTCTAAAGAGGCATCTCAAAGCTCAATAGTTATCTTGCTGTCAGGTTACATGGTGCACAGGAGAGGATGAGGAAGATGGAGTTGGTTCTTTGACAGCTCTTTCTCCATTTTCATTCAATAAATCTTTTTCTATGCACTTTTCCTGGTAGGTAGGAAAACAACATTTAAAAAAAATGGAAGATACCACTCATCAAAAATAGGCTTGTTAAGGTAGAGGTTGATGGTTCACACCTGTAATCCTAGTTAGTCAGGAGGCTCAGATTTGAAAATCACAGTTCAAGTCCAGCCTGAGTAGGATAAGTCAATGAGACTCTGATCTCCAATAAACTACTCAGAAAAAGTTGGAAGTGGAGCGGTGGCTCAAGCTGGGACAGTGCCTAGGCCCAGAGTTCAAGCCCAGGACTGGCACAGACGTGTGTGTGTGTGTGTGTGTGTGTGTGTGTGTGTGTGTGTGTGTGTGTAATATTAAATGAATATAGTCCCATTAGAAAAAAAAACATAAGAAATGCACTTTGAAGGATGTCAGCACCCCCATCAGCCGACTGCTGGAGCTGCCACTACAGAGAAGCCGGGTAGAGGGGACAGCATGTACAGGAGGAAGCTGAGGTGGTCCTGTTGCCCCAGACCTCTTTTGAATTCCTCTTTATCTGGAAGAAGCAATGAAAGCCCAAGGTGATAGTCAAGGTGTATTCCCTTCTACACTTGACATAAAGTTTTAAGTAAATTGCTCTGGCTCTTTTGTATAATCATATGCAAATTTAATCTATTAAATACTCAACAAAGTTGTCTTGAGATATAGAACGTTTTTGCATAACTTAGAAGTACAGAAATGCCCATTTCCCAAGATGGGAGGTGTCAGTGATATGTAAGAATTCAGCCCCAAGGACAAAAGCAAACCATCCTTCTTTACAACTGTTGAGTTAATGCAGAGAGCATTTCCCATCAGCCATGAAAAATGATGGGCAGTTAAAGGTGATACACTGCAGTACCATCTCACTCAACACTTTCTAAAAATGATAGCTTGCAATATAAACAGTGATTGAATACAACCTGCAATTCCCTTTAAAATGACAGACTAACTGGTTGCCTGTTGCAGTGTGCCATTAAGCAAAACATCCTAGTGAGTTTCACAGCAGAAGAATTTGACAAATGTAGAAATAAAGAGAATGTTTCTGTTAGATTACTAGCCCTTGAACTTGAAGGTTAAAATGATATGAAAGAGCCAGGCACTTGTGGCTCATGCCTATAATCCTAGCTCTTCAGAAGGCTGATATCTGAGAATCATGGTTCAAAGCCAGCTTAGGCAATTAAGTCCATGAGTCTCTTATCTCCAGTAAACCACTAAAAAACCAGAAGTGGCACTGTGGCTCAAAGTGGTAAAGTGTGTTCATCTTGAGCAAAAGAGCTATGGACAGTGTCCAGGCCCAGAGTTCAAGTCCCATGATGGGCAAAAATAATAACAACAACAATAACAAAAAACAACCAACCTACCACCACCAACAAAAAAACCCAAAAACTATATGAAAAAATCACATGACAGGAAGATATACACAGATAAGCAAAACATTTTCTCAACCACAGGCCCCAGGGGGATTAAAAAAAAACCCAAATGCTGACTGACTATGTGGGAACAGTCAATTTGAGAAGGAATTCAATAGTACAGACTAGACAACAGGAGGAAAGTTTTAACTACTTACATATTCTGCACATATCAGTCAACATGCGTGAAGAACTCATCGATTACCATCCATCACACTCCTCAAGCCCACCGGTCAGGGGATGAGGGCAAGATTTATATGAGGTTCTTTTATAGGAAGAACAGTACAGAAGAAAAATTTCAAATAACTAATTACTATTAAAAAAAACTAGCTCATGAACACAGCTAAAATTTAAAGTGAAGTTAGCAAACGCATGTTCACACTGAAAGCATGTTCACACCTGCTGACATCTCTTTGATGAGATGTCCCTCACGTGATGTTCTGTATTGGGGCCAATGGGTCACAGATTATTAAGTGTCTGTCGGTGGTCTGGAGGGACCTCAGGGAGAAATGGAGGTCATTTATCCTCACAGGACACAAGCCTTTGAAGCAGAGAGTTGCTAAGTACTAGGAAGTTGTTTGCAGAAGTCTGTCATCTTTAGGAGGCAGCAAAGACTTCCAGAGAGACCCCTCTAGGAAAGATGGGAAGAGGGTCTGGTCACCACTCCTTCCCTTACCTGAGGACACCGGTTCCTGAGCCACAGTCAAAGCGGAACTCCACGTGGCCCCCCACCATGTTGATGGACAGGAAGTCTCTACTGCCCGTGTCATAGCTGTACAGGAGGACACCGTCCCCCGACTCTGGCCGGAAGGTGATCTCAAACTCCGTGAAGGACAGGTAATGCTGGGGCTCCAGAGGCCAGGGCGTGGCAGCGTAGGACCTCAGGGACTCTCGGAAGTGAGGAATGGTCAAGGTGAAGGCTGGAGAAACAAGCAGGATGTTAGGTACACACGTGTATCCACAATTGGTGAGCTGTGTGCGCTGCACCAATTCCCTTCTCCTTGGTGCAGACCTTCACTGGACTCCCCAGAAACTCTATAGCTGGAGGGGTGACATGACTGAGTTCTAGCCATTGGAATAGGATGGAAGTGTTACACGGCACCCCAAGTCTGGTCCCTAAAACTTCCCTCCATCCCCCCCCCCACTCTCTTTACTCCCATGCTGGCTGCAAGCCTGACTCAGGAGAAGATCTAAGACCCTGGATGGTTAGGGACTCATGTCCCTGAATGGTTGCATAGAA
The DNA here is from genome assembly GCF_031878675.1 of Megascapheus bottae. NCBI lineage: Eukaryota > Metazoa > Chordata > Mammalia > Rodentia > Geomyidae > Megascapheus > Megascapheus bottae. Next base: position 63,581,024 of record NC_143512.1, read on the forward strand.
CAGGTTTGCTGCCACTGTCTGAACTGCATGATTTGAGATATGTGCAACTAAGAATCAGCTTTTTCTCTGACTACCAAAACATGGCATGGTACACAACAACATTTCCAGCAGACATGAGATTTGAGCTTATAGCTTTAAAAGAAAATTTCCCAGGGCAGCATTTTAGGTGCAAACATAAAGCAAGCATTTATTTTTATGCTATTGGGCCCAGGCTATATTATTTTGCATTTAATTTTTTAGACTCTTAAAAAAATTAAAGTATGTTTAAAATAACCTGCATATTTTCCCACACTCTTTAAATTGTTCAGTTATTATTCATGTATCGGTGCTATCTGTGTTTATGTGGGTATTCTTTGTATATATATATATGTGTGTATATATGTGATATGCCTTATCACACCTTATTTGTTTTGCCCAATCTTTTTTCTTTTCTTCTTTCTTTCTCTCTCTCCCTCCCTCCCTCTCTCTCTCTCTCCCTTCCTCTCTCCCTCTCCCTCTCTCTCTCTCTCTCTCTCTCTCTCTCTCTCTCTCTCTCTCTCTCTCTCTCTCTCTCTCCCTCTCTCTCTCTCTCTCTCTCTCTCTCTCGCCAGTCCTGGGCTTGAGCTCAGGGCCTGAGCACTGTCCTTGGACTTTCTCAAGGCTAGAGCTCTACCACTTGAGCCTCAGCACCACTTCTGGCTTTTTTCCTCTGTATGTGGTACAGAGGAAATGAACCCAGATCTTTGTGTGTGCTAGGCAAGCACTCTACCACTAGGCTAAATTCCTGGCCCCCCAATCTTTTTTTCTATCAATTTTCCACATACCCTGAAGAAAAGGAGCTTAAAAGCTTTAAATTCGGTCTGAAATAAACCACACAAATATAGGCTTTCTAAAAGGATTTGGAGGGCCACCCACAATCAGCATCTCAAAAGGAAAGTCTTCAGTTAGTTTACAACTTTGGCACTCTGAGACACTTCCATCCCTCCCAAGGGGCAACCTTGAGCCCGTAAAAAAATACAAGACTTTGCCACAAGTACATTGCTGACAAGTTACAGGCATTCGAATTAGTATGCAGCTAGGAACTGCCAGCAACTTGCTTGTTTCTCACCAGCTTCACAGTGTCGACCTTTGAACCCCAGAGGACAGAGACAAATGTAGGAGTCAGCTTTAATGGCTGCACAGGTGCCACCGTTGATGCAGGAAGCCTCGTCACAGATTCCACTGCTGCATTCCCCTACACATGAAGCAGGAAGCACAGAGCCAGTCAGGAGGTGTCCCTGGGTGACACCACACAGATCTAGACACACACAGCTGGACTGCCATACCGCTGATCTGTCCCTCCATGTACTTTAAGCTAGCTTTCAAAATAAGGGCAATCCACATTTTAGATTTGACTGGGCTTGTTCTCTATGCAGAGCCACAGAGACTTAAAGAAATATGTTGTACATAATAAATCAAATGATACACCACTGGGTAATTTTATGGCCACCAATGGGAACTGTTTCTGCTTTAATCCATCTCTCCATTGTTCTTGCACAAGGGGATATGTAAAGAGCATCTTAATGTGTGTGACCCCAATTAGCTTAAGTATGGCTGTCTTGGTTCAAAGCTTAAACAAGCAAGATAATCACTGAAGGAGCTAAGCATCACCTAAGCTCATTAACTTTTTGTCCTGTGGATTCCTGTCTGGGGCAGGGAGGTGAAGTGGGTTTCACAGTAACTCAGCATGTAGGTTCTAGAATCCTTTCTCCTGAGGCAGTTTAGTCTTTTGAGTGTCAGGAAAGGACCCCACAGTGAGCAATGCAAGAGAATCCTATCATATGGGTTCATTCCATATAATACATGTCACAGAACTCCCTTGAAGGTCATTTTCAAGATCATCAGCTGAGGACTGGGAACATGGGTCAAGTAGTAGAGTGCCTGCCTAACATGCTTGAGGTCCTGCGTTCAAACCCCAGAACCACAAACAACAGCAACAACAATAACAAAAATCAAACGAAGTACAAATAAATGGATTTGTCTTGGACTTTCAACTTCTTTCTCCTTCTTTTTCTCTGTATGTATAGAAAATGAGTGACAGGTGGACCACAATCTCACCCAGAACTATTAGGCAAATATAGAACACTTTTTATAGGAATGGGATAGAGTGGCTTTGACTCTTACTAGGCAGAAAACTGGCTTCACGACCACTAAAGAATGTGATTAAAGAGTTGTGGATTATGTGCTATACTGGTAGGGCTGGTTAGTCTTCATGCCTTCCAATTGGCCACAATCAGAAGTTCAGGTATTTGTGAGTATCGTCCCTCTTCAGCCACAGCTCTGAAAACTTGGCCCCCGGCACACAGAGTTGCCACAGATACAGCAGCTTTGACGTGAGAGCCAGACTCTCACAGAGCCTCACATCCACCATTTCTTCTGATCCTACAGGAAGAGTGGGGTCTCCTTGGGTTGCTTTAGATATGTGCAGAAAAATGACTCTGCATGTCTTCTGCATTGTAAATAGCTTTTAAAGAGGGGAGTACATTGATGGGGTTTTAAAAAACCAGCCAGAGAATTCAACCTTGACAGACAGGTGAGAGGCTCCTGAGTTCCCAAGCCAGTGGGTGACAGAGTCATGCCACAACACATTTGTTTAAATGGGAGAGGACTTCACCAGTGCAAAAAACTGAAGCAAAGCGAGTCTATGAATGTCCATGGGAAAAATACGATGTCTGTATTTTCCCTGTTTACTTATCAGAATTTAGTATTCCCTTCCGCTTTTTAACTTGTTACTATTCCTTTCATTTTTATTTTTTGCTGGTCCTGGGGCTTGAACTGTGGGTTTGGGTGCTGTCATGGATAGCACTCTACCTCTTGAGCCCCAGCCCCACTTTGGGCTTTGAACCATGATTCTCAGATCTCAACCTTATGAGTAGCTAAGATTATAGGTGTGAGCCACCAACATCCAGCTATTGTAAAGTTATTATTATTATTATTAGCTTGTGTTGTTATACCAAGGGGGGGAATTTCAGTGTTATATTTCCACACGTGTTTATATTTCCAATCAATCTCATCCCCCCTTTATCATTCACCTTCCCCTAACATTTTTCTTTTTTTTTTTGCCAGTCCTGGGCTTGAGCTCAGGGCCTGAGCACTGTCCTTGGACTTTCTCAAGACTAGAGCTCTACCACTTGAGCCTCAGCACCACTTCCAGCTTTTTTCTATGTATGTGGTACCGAGGAATCGAACCTGGGTCTTCATGCATGCTAGGCAAGCACTTTAACCACTAGGCCAAACTCCCGGCCCAACATTTTTCTTTTAACATTGTTATTATTGTATTTGGTGCTGGGGTTTATACTCCAGGCTCTTAGATGATCTACACAGACACTGCCACACAGCAGCCCCTCAGACCGTCCTGGACTAATGAGGCAGAAGCACACATGTGGCTGCAGCTATTCCTCTGAATTGTGACCATCAGACCACACAGTTGTCACATTCTATTTGTTGCAGATATCTTAAAGTATCATTTACGTTTACTGCCACACTGAAATAATGTAGTGATTTCACCCACCATTAAATAATCCTGCCTTTTTGTGCTTCATATACAAGCAATTTATTCTTGTGCTGTCAAAACTTTAAAATACTTTAGAGCTGTATGCCAATATAGTTGTTTCCTATTATAATGTATATTATTTTCTGCATGTACCAAGAAACAGCAGTCAGGCAATAGAGTGAATCCTTGGCAAACATGAGGCCCTATGTTCAATTCTCAGTACCAAAATAAGAAGTGAAAATAAAAGAATCAAATGAAAACAGCAATGTGCCATCTATGGGTTCTACCACACTACAAAGGGCTCACAGCATGACGAAGGTAAGAACCCCTAGGCTTTGGAGAAGAGAATCCTGGTGACAGGTCTCAGAGAAGTAGGTCAGAGTGGGGCAGAGAAAAGAAGACGTTAGTTTTGGAGGAAGGCAATTTCAGTTCTAAGAAGGTGAGCAAAGAATGGGGGAGGGAGGGCAGGCCATGCAGACATGAAGCCGCAGGAAGCTCACCATCACATTTACAGTAGCATTTGCAGCTGTCTGACTATCATAGGACAATTGTTTTTTGTTTGATTGTTTTTGCCAGTCCTGGGGCTTGAACTCAGGGCCTGGGCACTGTCGTTGAACTTTCTTAAGGCTAGTGCTCTACCACTTGAGCCACAGCACCATTTCTGGCTTTTTCTGTGTGTGTGTGTGTGTGTGTGTGTGTGTGTGTGTGTGTGTGTGGTACCAAGGAATCCAATCCAGAGCTTTGTGCATGTTAGAGTAAATCTAGGGTAGATGCTAGTGTGATACAGTAGAAAATTAGACTCTTAAGGAGGAAAATAGAGGTAGACTGTCATGGGTTGGGGAATGTTAAGGAAACCACAACCACTGAATCATCTCCTTGCTTCTTAGCTCCAAATCCATCACTTGAGCCTCTCTGTTCCCCCACCCCCCACACTCTAACATCTTCAAATGCATCCCTGTCTCTACTACCACTATTGCCAGCCTGGAACACCATCTTCCCAGCCCATCAATGTTGTCCTATGGATGCCTCCGACTAACTACAGGTAAGCATCTTTTTCAAATGCAAATTACATAATGGTACACATTGCTCTGGTCTTTTCTCATTGGAAGAAGCCATTTTTGATGACTGGAAATTCCTTCCTTCTCTCCTCTACATTCAGTAATGTACTCTTGTTATTTGTTAAATTCCTCACAAACACATTACCCTGACCCAACTCTACCATAGGTGTCTTAGTAACGTTCACTCCCAGTGTCATTTTGCATTGACTTATGTGACTACTTGGTGCATCTAGTCTGTTTGGGAATGTGGCCTTTAGAGAGGTAACTGAAGTTACACGTATAGGGCTCAAACCCCATTCTACTGATGTTCTTGGTAAAAGACAGTAAAAATCTAGCACACACACACACACACACACACACACACACACACTCACTCACTCACACAGGAAAGACTTTGGAGAACACAGAAAGAAGGCAGCCAGCCATTGGCATGCCATGAGCACCAACTTAGACCTACTTTCCTTCTGAAGTTCTTCATTACCCATCTCCCCCAAACTGTAACTGGATGGCTGCTCACCCTCTGCCCTGGCCCAGCCTGAAAAGCAGCCCCACATGCCTGTATCAAGCCTCTGGGCAGTTACTTACCCACATCAGCTCCACTGAGGGCTTTGCCCAGTGGCCAGGGCCTCATGTCAATCCTTTTCCCATTAATAGCCAGTAACTGCACACAGCCTTGAAAGCCACGGTTTGTCCCTGTTGCTCTCACCAGCCAGTAAGCGCTGGGAGCCCCACCAAGGTACAGAGGTGTCCGGAAGGTAATTTTGCTATACTGACCCTTTAAGAAAGAGAAACATTTTTTGTCTTACTAATGAAACCAAAAGCCAAATACAACCAAGTATGTGGAGGAACAAGGCAGTTGATAGCCACAGGGGTTCTTTTCCATTCTGTTTATCTTAGTACACAGACCTCCTAGAAAATGAGACCCAGGCTCCCACAGAGAGAACTCAGTGACCTGCTGAGGACTAGACTTCTGGAAGGACAAATGAAATGCCTGGAAAAGGAGGAAGAAGGTCAAAGCCAAGACCAACCCAGCTGGCACTGGATCATATTGGGATTCAGAAAAAGATCTTTCTCTCTCCAGTGCTGACACCAATTAATTGTGTACCTTGGATGGGCCACAGAGGTGCTCTGTGGCCCTCTTCCCCAAGGTAGAAATACTAATTTTGTGTGTATGTAGGCTAACGGCTAGCCTTTCACTCTCAGAATCACCTTCACACACTGTGCTACAAAGACCATTGCCCAACAGACTACATTGCAAAATATCTTGGAACTTGCTTAGAAATATGACTTTAATGATTATTATAGCAAGGCAAGGAAATTTCCAATCTTAGACTAATCCACAATCTGGATTATAGGCTTGAGTTTACAAAACTTCAGGGCTAAACGTTAGGTAGGAGGATATAAAATACACTTGTATATGCTAATTTATTGTTACTCCAGATGTATCTTGCTCATTCAGAATTAAAGAATTAAAAATGAGAGTTGGGGAAGGCATGTTGCCAGAAGTTACAAAATGTGAGTCATTAAAATACAATCCTTTAAGCAAGTGTTTCCAACAAGTAGAAATCTCATATTATTTTCTTTTTTCCATTTTTATTAAAGAATTTATCAACATTGATTTTTATAGTATATTTTAAATGTCATGTTTAACAAATAAGTATTCAAGAAAGGAATCTCTATATACAATCACTGCCACTTAGATTTTAGAACATAATTAAAATTAAGCTGAGGGTTTGTATGTCATAGATACATATTAATGTATGTAATAAAACATTATGTCTATGGAGTATATAGCCCTAATATATTACTTATATTCCAAAACTTCCCTGTGGAACCAGACTGAAGCCATATTCTGAAGAATTGTTTGTGATCCCACTCTTGCTGACCTATTCTTTGCCCAACTTCTCCCCTCCCCAATTTCTCAGAGAGCACTTTCTAAGTACGCTCCTTGTCTTACACCTGTTTCTGGGGAAGCAACCTTAATATAGAATGATTGTGTCTCAAGACAGTTGGTTAAGCTTTCCACATCTGTAGTTCTACTTATATGACTTTCTCAGTAGGTCCTAGTGGTCCAGAGGCAAATGTCATCCTGAGTACCAGTAATATTACCTTATTCTCACCATTAATTCTCAGTGTGGAATATTGAAACAAAAAGAATGAAATGATTCTAATTCCATTCTTCCAATTCCCATGGCTTGCTAGATTTCTTGTACATCTTTATCAATAGTTTAACTTTTTGAACATCTCTCCATAGACAAGGAACTATTTCAAGATGGTTTGCCATACCTTTGTAGTCTCCCAAGGCCAGAGTATAGGTCCCTCCTCTGCGAGATTTCCCTTTTGAGTCTCCAAACTAAACAATGTTCCTGCAATCAGTCACTGAAGGGATTTCAGGTCATCTTCCTGTTTGGGTGACTGCCCCACCCTTGAATATGCTCCAGTGTGTCTGCAACCTACTTAGAAGCTCATCACAGATTTGAATACAATCCTTTTAGAAGTAGAATCCTCATTAGAGTCACTGGGAGAGAAAAAAATTGCAATCTCTTTTCTAGATGTTCCTCTGTTGCTAATGCAGCCTAGGCTTTCTTGAGATTACTGTTCATACTCAGCCATTTTCTTCATTCCTTTAAATCATAAGACATTTTCACATGGGTTATTTTTCATCCTGTTCATGTTTAGTATGTTGGGCCTAAGTTTTACGTTTCTTTAGCCCTATCAAACTTTATCATGTTACTGTTATAGAGCAACTTTTAAATCACTTGTCTTGTTTTTTCCCTTGGATAAATAAATTTATCCTTGGATTCACATGCAGAAGACTGGGAGCTGTGTTCCTTTGAAACCATTGAACCCAAAAGAGTTCTGTCTGTCTTTGGTCACAGAAGGTAGCGCTTTACATATCTGGCCAACAGAGTAGAGAAGAGTCCAGGTGTGGAGGAAACTTAGACATATACCTAAAGGATTTCTTGCTACATTTTTCCTCAGAGAATCCAGATACCAGCTTGATTATAATTACAGGCTTGATTCCCAGCAGGTTGCTAATTCAAACTGTTGATTCTAAACACAGTCCTCAAATTACCAGGAACATAACAAATATGTGAATACCTCGGTGATTGGTGACTCAAAAGTGAAATTATTTTTTTTACCACTTCCTGAAATGCTGGCCTCTCCAGTAAGGTGTATGCACTGCTTATTCTTGCTTATGGAACTATGGCTGTCTTCTGGAACCATTTTGTAAAGCTACAGTGTTGCAGCGTTCCTACCTTAAAAACAAACTTTGTGTTTGACACTAATGATGATTTCTGTCCTTTCAGTATCTGTCTTTCTCAACCTCTGGCTTTGATGGCCTTGTGGAAAGAACATGTCTGTGTATAGCTGGTATGTACTTGTGCATCAAGGTTTCCAGTAGGCGTGGAGTGGATGTGTGCCTGAAAGCCTGAGTGGCAAGGCCAAGCAGGGAGCCACTGGAAATCAGTTGTGTAAGGCCACGATGACAAACAGCCCTCCCGGAATTTGCAGCCTCAGCTGCCAGCAGCGAGCCTTCTCAGGATCCTAAAGTTGGGCGGTGGCTGGGGTGGGCAGGGTGTGAGCTCACACTCACCTGGGACTGGCCTGTGGTGGGGGTACCATTGTTCAGCTGCAACAGTCCATTCAGCCCGTCTCTGTAGAGTGTGACAATGTGCCATGCTCCCAGTTTGATTTTGCTCTCACTTAGGATAATGGCAACTCCAGTTCCACAGTTAAACCTGTGGAAGAGGAAAAGGGAAGGAAGACTGAAATCAACCAGTTTCATCATGCTTTTAGACACTACGAGAATAGTTCCTTTTAGCGTCCACTGGCGCAGCGTTTTGTTCGTAGATATCAAGAACTATTTCATGCCATACATAGAAGAGTCAGACATCTTCCCTGGAATATTCTCAGTCTATAAATCCATAATCTGCTATGGAGCCTTTCAGTGTAGGACCTTCATAGCCTTTTTGTTTCTGGTGACAGCAGGCTAGAAGGCCCTCTGTCTCTTTTCCAGAGCTGCCAGATGCTTGAAGTAGATTCAAGGTGCAAGGAATTCAAGCATGAGCCAATCTGAGTCTGTAGATTTCTCCGAGGACTCTCTCAAACTGCAGACTCTGTGATATTAATAAATTGTAGAAATCAGAGTCTTCACATTTATTTTGGCAAGCAGACCAGGCCTGCCATCTGGGCCCACATACAGGTGGGGTTTCCACAGGAGCTGTGGCTCAGGGACAGGATGCGTAGGAGCATGCGTAGGTAGCTGCAATATGCTGTGTTTTGCATTTTATTCCCAACTTCCTCATGGCCCACAGTGCCCAAAAGATACTACATTGGACAGATTTACTTTCTTATCACAACTCATGGACTTCCTGTGTCTCATGACTCTAGTCGGGTAGGATGGAAGAACAGGCTTTATATAGGCCCATGTTGACATCACTCAGCAAAAGAGTGGAAGAGCTGCTACCCACGGATACTACAGTTCTACTGAGCATCTATCTCATTCTCCAAATGCTAGAACCCCAGGAAGTTAGAACCATTTCCCCAGTCTTGCAGGAGGCACCATCAAGCTTCCAGGAACCAAACTGTTCATCAAAGGATGGAGATGCATTTTCTACTCTGATTGGGAAGCTATAATACTTCTATGCTGAAATAATTTAAGGAGATAATAGTGGTTGATGCTTATTGAATGCATGCTCTGGAGCAGGCACTGCTCCAAGTAAATGAATGAGTAAATTCTGTCCCTGTCCTATTATGAGGAAACAGGTTTGGCAAGATTATACCATTTGCTGAAAATCAGGCATCAGGACCTTAGCCAGTGTGCCATAAAGAAGGTCAGGGCCAATGCCTATTGCTTACTCACAAATAGGTGCTGTATGTGCTCATGCTCTACATAACTCTGTCTCCTGGAAGATTACACAGTAACTAATGATAGCTTCAACTGTGTGCTGGGGGAAATGCCATGAGGGCAGAAAAGAAAACCCAATGGGCTCAGCAGAAGTTCCTGGGGAAGTAAGGATAGGCTTTGAGCCTCTGTGAACGCTTAAAGGACTATAGATGCCTTTTGGCATTCTATGGCCGCCAGTTCTATTTGCCACAAAGAAACCCAGGAGAAGATTTCAGCCCTCTTCCCATTACATCTGCTTGAGCTCTAGAAGGAAAGGAAAGTTGAGTCCTGGCCCACAGCCGCTTTCCCACTGTGTGGGGGTGCTCCAGGCCTATTTGCTATTAAGTGAGTGTAGGGGCACCAGGATCCTGAATTCAGCTTTCCGAGATCACCCTGCAACCAACAGACCAGCATCCAGGAAACTGGTCCACACTCATCTTCTTCACAACATTCATTTAGCTACTAGAATCCCGCCATCCATATTGCATTCACCAATATGATGAATTTAAAACAATGTCCACCAGGGTTTGGAGCAGGAGTTACCTGAACTGCAGGGTGCGGCGGATCACTGCCAGGGACATGAAATCCCCCCTCCCGTGCTCATTCTCTCCACAGTAGAGCAGCAAGCCATCCTCTGCCTCAGCCTATCAGAGCGCAAACAAAAGCCACATGAACAATAACCACTTCCTCTTCCACAAAGCACCATCTGGAAACATCAGGACTCCAATTCATCCCCAGTCTCAGCTTATTTTCATTAAACAAATGGTGACAATGCAAACATTGTGTGAGGAACAGCAGTGAGGTGAGAGGAAGGGTTCTGTTTCTGACCTGCTTTCTACTCAGCTGGATGCACTCACCTGCACAGCCTCCCAAAAGCTATGCATGCAAAGCCAACCTTTATAGACAGCACGCAGTGTGCGTGCATAGATTTCTATTGTCAGCAAATGATGTCGTGCTCATTCTACTCATTCTTTTTTCAAATTGCTATTGTACAGGTGATGTAGAAAGGGGTTACAGTTATGTAAGTCAGTAATGTCATTCTACCTATTCTTTCTACTATTCTTCCTTTCCTTTAGGAGGCCTGAGAATTGGCTTCTTTCCTTTTATTAGGACCTGGCAAGCTGCCTAGCTGATGGTCATGCTGACTTTCTTAGATGAGAAGTCATCTTTTGGGTAGTTGAATCTGGGCCCGTGATCATGGTGTGGGTAGGGGTTGGGCGGTTCTTGTTTCTCCAAACCTGTTGCTTCATGGGAGATAATAAATGGATAACATTAAGCTGAAGTCATGGAGAATTTTTCATTGACATTTAATGCACACCCCACAGCCTCTTCTGGGTTCTCACTGTGTGCTGGTGGCATAGAGAGTACAGTTGTCTTGAGGTTCAGTTACAGACATCACAGTGAAGTGAGATACTGGGGTCTCTGTAAAGGGGATTGTTGCAATGGGGGATGTGTTACTTTGAAATCCCAGCCTTGGGGAAAGATATTATTATGAGCAACATGATTGACACTTCGGTGTTCTCACTGGGAACCTTTGACAAAGTCCTTCCAGAGTTTGCCACAGTCAGAACCCACCCAGTGTGTCATAATCACTGCACTTGTGCCCACCATCGCTGTTGATGTTGTGAATGGCTTGAAAGGCTCAGTGTCATATTATCTCTTGGATTATTTTCTCTGCCTCCCCTCTCCAATTCCTTCCCTTCTGATGTGTGAGGATGTCCAATAGCCACTCCACTCATCAAATGACTAATCTTTCTTACCCTGAATTCCAGAGTAATTTGAAATGCCTGATAGGAGTTCTTCAGAGGTTCAAAGGTGACATAGGAGTGGCCAAAGAATTGAGGATACTGTATAATAATATCTGAAAAGAGAAAGGATAACAGAAAAGAAAGCAGTTTCCTCATGTTATCAAAGGCAAAACTCAATATGTAGCTTTGTCTGGGCGTTGTGTTAGACTCTGTTCTAATCTGTTAAACTTTGCTTTCTATATCTGCTCTCACTCCTGCTAATCTCAGTCATAGAGACTTGGAGCTTCCAAAGTCTCCATGGAAGAAACAGGAAATTTGGAGATTGGTACTTATTTCCTTAAAAAGAAACCAATATCAGGGGGAGGGAAATGGGGACAAAAACATGAGAAGGGGTACCATTGTGTGTGAAGTAATGCACCTACTATCTGGTGAATATAACTGTAGCCCCTCTATTAATTACAATAAAAAAGAAAATTATAAAAACCAAGTGACACAACCTAAAATAGCACTTAGTATGAAAGTACATGAAATGTCATGGATAGAACATATAGTATAATGGGCATTTGTTATGGAAGGCTTTTATTGCATTTTCCATCCAGACACCAGTTCTGCCTTCCTATAGAATGATATTTGACATATTACATGCAAAAAAAGAGAGAGAAAGAAACCAATATCTTGAAAAACACCATCATTCACTATCCAGTAATAGTTTTTTTTTAAATGTAAGTTGATCTAGACATTATCCTTTTGAATCCCTCTATCAAGCTTCCTGCTAGAGGTTTGGTGACAATAGAACCCACCTTGATAGGTACTGGGTTGGTGATTTAAGGATTGGTAATCCAAAAAAAGCCATTGGTAAAAATAGAGCTTACTCTCATATTAGAAGCAATACAATCCGCTTCTCATTTTTCCCTGTATGGTTTATTTTATGGCTAGTATATGGAGGAAAGGGTTTATCATACAAAAAGGACTATAAGAGAACTGTGTGCATCCCCCAAACTTCCCTCTGGCTCTCAGCCCAGACCATCACCATGTTCCTGCCCTCTCTGCAGAACTTACCTTCAGAGCAGCTCTCACCACCTTTGCCCAGGTTGCAATGGCACCGGGAGCCCCCCCAGGTGTAGTCATTGGCACAAAAGCTGTCAGCAGAGCACAACGTTTCATCACAAGACACATCAAAGAGCCTGGACACCATAGCCACAGTGTTCTTTCCCTTCTGCTCTGCAGGAGTAGGTTGGTCAGCTACAGTGGCAGGGAGAGAGGCTGAGGTAGGTGGGGCAGGCTGGGAAAAGGTTTTGGGGTTAGAGAATGATGTCATTGTGGTTTCCACCAAGAATTTTTTATTCCCTCCTTTGGTAGCAGGAAGTGGTTTGACCTAAAGGCAGAGAGGAAAAGGGTTGAGCATAAACCCAGAACATAGTAATAAGACTGCTTTATCTGTGTGATTTTTCTTTTCTCGTTATCTTTAATTAGTTGTACAAAGGAGTTGTCATTCAACAAAGCAATTTATAAATACAATGTGTTTTGATCAATAAGGCCACTACAAGAGTGCCAAAAATAACTCTGGGAAATACTCAAGGAAGCAGCATCAAACTCAGTTTATGATGAAGAATTTGAGACTTTGAGAGTTTAAGTACCTTGCACTGTGTTAGACAGAAGATCAGTGAGAAGGCTGGAATTGTAGCACTGATTCTCAGTACATGATGCATTAGGTACAAAGGCAATAATGGTAAGATGCACTGCTTTGTCAAGGAGCCACTCGTTCCCTTAGAATACTTGAGATTATAAAATGCCACCAATGGAAGATTTGCATCTGGTTTTTGCCCACTTGTCAAGTGCAGGGAGTGCTGTCTCTAGAATATCAGACTAGCCACAGCATCCTCACTGCTCATTATGACCTGCCCACTCCTGAGCTCACAATCAGGAGAAATAATTGCATGTGAAGAGCAAATGGACCACATTAAATGTTAAGGAAAAATATTGCTAGTCAAATGACTGACTGACTAATTGCTCTGTTCAACCAAGAAAGCACAAGAACCCCATACTGAGAGCAGAAGGTCACATTACCTCCTCAAAGGAAATATCCAGATCTAGGTCATCTTCAAATCCGTCATCGTCTTCACCGGCTCCCATGTCCGTCACATAATGAGGACCATAGTGGCCACTTCCTGCCTCTCCGGGACCTTCATAAAGAGAACCAGCACCCTGTTGATCCACTAACACCTTCACCCCATCTTCTATCCTCAGTTGTACACACAGCTTGATGAACTGGAAAGGATGTATTGAAAGCATCCAAGAAATTCATCACAGAAAAGGAAGCATCCATGAGCAGGAAAAAAAAATAAATGCTTCCTCTCATAAGTAATTAAGGAATGCAGAAAGAGCTGTCATTTTATGTTGTCAAGACTAGCAAAGTTCACAGGAGACCCCTATCTGAGAAACACAAACAAAGAAACAGCAAAATCCCTGGCGGAAATGAGTCACACAGTAAAAATAATCATTACCGAGAATAGAACCAATGGGGACCCTCACCCAGACACACGTCATGTAAACAGGTGTGTCCACACCTTGTCTTGGTGGAGGTGGGTTAACAGAGGGAAGTGATGTCTCACCCTCTCCACAGTACTCCTCCATTGCTCTGTTTAAAATAGTGCGCCCATCAGCTCAAAATTCAAGCCTTCTGATGCCAGGTTTCTACAGGAATTCATGTTTTCCTAGCCATCTGGTCCACGGCACAGCTGTGAGCCAGATGTCTTCACACACGTTAAAAAGGAAAGCATAAAGAAACGTGTATCTGCTTAATCTATCTTCCTGCCTCTTTCTTTCCTAGGGCCTCTTTCTTCTCCTTGTCCTTCCCTAATCCACCATTTCTGTATGTCAGATGTTCATAGTTGTTGGATTTCACAGGAAAGATTCCACTTGGTAGTAAAAGAATTGTGTAATGCATATAGGAAAGCCGATTTTTATCTCTAGATAGATTTCCCTACCTCCAGGGTGTTTCCCTTTGCCTTGTGCACAGTCTTGACATTCTTGAACATATTCATATCAATGCTGTGATTCTCTTCCTCCTCACCGTATAGTACCCATCTGAAAAAATGACCTTCCATATGCCCCTACGACCTACAAGAAAAATTCTAGACTCCTTGGGCAAAAATCTCCGTTATAAAACTTCTCTTTCCTTTCCTCTTTCTCCATCATCACTTTTATTGAAACCTACTGCTTCTGTTATACTTCACAAGTTTAACAAACACTTAACACATTTCTTTCAGTATTCCTTCAATGTAACTGTGGTTAATTTTATTTTGCACATAAGTAAACTCAAGCTAAGAGAGGGGCAATTTACCTACAAGTGTACACTTTGTGACTGATGCAGCCTCACTTAGATAAAGGTCTTTCCATTTGCTCAAATCCCAGTTACCTGTAGTAGAACAACATACAGGTAGTCCTGAAATTTGAAAACTTCACATATATTCTATGCCAGGAACAGTTTATCCATTGATTGTACTAATCCACACACAATTCTATGAAATGGTTATTAACTCACTAAACCAAACAGAGAAATGCAATGACTCCGAGAAATGAAATAACTTGTTCAAAGACATGTGGATAGTAAATGACAGGGCTAAATAGACATATAATAACAAGGCAAAATGTCTATTGTTGGGGGCCGAGTAACGCCATGTCTAATAACTTTCTGCTGAGACAAGGCAAGGCGCAAGAGGCAGGGCGCAAGACTTGATTAGCATTGGTTACAAATGTGTTATTGTTTATCACTCTCTGCTGGGGCCTAGAGTGAGGGTATATTAGCTGGAGGGACTTCTTCAGGAAGGGGTTTATTGGAGAGAGAGATTTTCCTGCCTTGATGAAGCTGTGTGGCGTCTCTGTTCATGCTCTGGGGAGGGAAGGCTGAGTGCGGGAGGACAGTGGGCCCTCTCCTCTCGCGACTTGGACTGGTCAGGGCGTGTTTTTCCCCATCCCTCCTACTAGTTGAGAGGGACCGGAGACAAAGGACCCCAACAGTCTAATATCTATATCTATCTGTCTACCATTGGTCTCTCTTTTCATTTATAGCTACTAATATCTGATTCCAAATTGTGTTTTTTATTTTCTTTTTCATAAGTCATACTATGGCCAAATTGATCTACCAGTTGTTTTCTGAATGCCACTTGTTTGTCTGTTTTCTCTTTCTCATTCCTTCCTTCCTTCCTTCCTTCCTTCCTTCCTTCCTTCCTTCCTTCCTTCCTTCCTTCCCTCCCTCCTTCTTCTCTCTCTTCCTTCTCTCTCTTTCCCTCCTTCCCTTCTCCTTTCCTCCCCACCTCTTCCTCCTTCCTTCCTTTTTTCCCTCCCTCCCTTGCCACTCTTTCATTGGTATTAGGGATTGAGCACAAATCAATGAGCATTCTAAGAGCTATATAGTTAGTTCACATCTTATATCTTCTTCTCCCAATACATTGGTTAATGTCTTCCCCACACTACCCTCTTGTCCCTTTACCTATCTCAGTATGTATACCCTTCCTCCATTCATACACCCTGCCCATCCTTCTAGTTGACCTCTGTGGAGATAGAGCTGAATTTGTACCATCAACAGACCCAAATCAAGTGATATTTTAAAACAAGCATATGAGGGCTGGGAGTGTGGCCTAGTGGTAAAATACTCAACTAACATAACATGCACAAAGCCCTGGGTTTGATTCCGTGGTACCACATACACAGAAAAAGCCAAAAGTGGTGCTGAGGCTCAAGTGGCAGAGTGCTAGCCTTAAACGAAAAGTGTATAAGGACAGTGCCTAGGCCTTGAATTAAAGTCCTGGGACTGGCAAAACAAAAACCAAAACCAAACCAAACCAAACAGAAAACAAGTACATCAGATTCTTCTGAGAAAAAAATAGTAATGCTACAGAATATAGAGTCTACCCATCCATAAAGATATGCTAGTTGTGAGCTCAAAGTAAGCTTCCGTAACTTGGGGACATAAGTAGATATCTAAGATGGTATTTATACCTTCTGGACTTCTGAGATTAGAACGCTACCCATGTGTTGTCAATTCACCTATGAATCATGTGAAGACAGGAATCAGATTTTAGACTTCTTAATATCTCTTCCTTTCCTTCATGGAAATAGCACTTTGCTGTACTCATCAAGGACCAACACATGGGGAGAGAGAGGATAGTCTCTATCATGATGTACTGCTGTGGGACTTTGTTTAGTTTCATCTCATCCATTTAATAACGAGTCCCTATTTATTTACATAGTCAGAAAGCCTTACAGATGGGACTCTGACACTAAGATCAAACACATTGTCTCCAAACTGCCACCAATCATGCCCCATTCCCCAACTCAGAACTAGAAGACTAGGATTAGAAGAGACCTTAGACATCATCCAGTCCAAACTTGTTTTCACACATGTGGCACTTAAGCCCATAGTAGGGAAGTGACTTCAAATCTAGGCCATGCGTCAGTAGATGAAGATCCTGGGTTTGAATCAGCTCACGTGGTTCCTACTTCAATACTCATGATAAGTAAATGAACTGAACAGACATTTTCAACTGAGAAAGTAGAAGTAGGCAACAAATACACTAAAATTTAACATCCTAAGCACATTTGTTGATGTGCCATCAAGCACATCAGGTAATATACAGTATATATTTGGAAGAAAAGCTAGCTTCCCCAGTCTAGGTAGCTGAGGTCTTTTACTTCCTATTCACCTTTCCTAGGAACTTCTCCATTCTGGAAAAAAAAAAAAAACCTCTGTAAAAAAAGACCATGAGTACAGAGCTATAGCTATGAATGGTATCCCAATGAGAATGGAAATGGTTCCAGTTTCTGTTTCTTTTGACTGGTAAAAAGAAAGTAAATGTCCACTGATAAAGTTCCTTAGTTTTCCTAAAGTCCTTTAGTTTTCTTTGGGCACATTACAACCAGAGATGATTCAGTTTTGGGAAATAACTCATATGATTAGATTGATGTAAACAATGCAAGGATTTAAACACAAAGAAATTGTAACAAAATTTCACAGAGTGACATGAGGGATCTGTTAGCACATACCTTACAGGGGAGTAAAGTGGGGCTCAGACAGGCCATGTTAACTTACGTGGAGAGACAGATCACCTGTGGCAGAGCTGATATAGAATGCATGACCTCCCTGCTTCCTTGGCAGCTTCCTGAACTCCCCGTGCTTCCTAATGATCCAGGCTAAATGCCATTCCCTAAACTGAAGCCCACTGCTCATTTCCTCTGGTGTGAGGAGACAGTTCCAACACCCCAGAATTCAAATTCATCACTCGCATCAGCAACACTTTTTTTTAAAGTGAGCACAGAATGTACAAGCCCAAGCCATTGATAAGAAGTCTCCCAGTAGCCTGAGGTTACTGTAATTAAAGTGCCTAACTTATCTCTTTCTATTTGACACTTCATTAATTAAGAAAAAGAAACATTAAAAAGAAGACATTTATCAGAACCAGAATAGCCAAGCCACAGTTTGAATGCAAATCAGATTTGGAGGTTATCCCATTATAAGAAAAAAGATAAACAATATGTATATATTACTAGCGGATAAAAGGATGACTTCTATTTTATAAAATCATATAGATGCTTCTTATAAGGCATCACAAAGTTTCTATAAATTATGAGTTTTCTGTTGGATCAATTTGACTGAGTTGGAATTATCTTTGCTCATAGAACCCAAATGGTTGAGAGAGAGACACACAAGCATTTCTATAATCTTAAGTAAGTAGCTTAATCTTTCTGGGTCTCTTGTTTTTGATGTCCGATGACAACGATGATGATGATGATGATAATAATAATGATGACTTGGATTGGATTTTATGATCTTTGGGATCCTTTCTGGCACTAACATTTTTAAGACTGTAGAATTTACAGTGCTGACTGAGATGTAGATATCTGCCACATAGGAAAATGGGAAGAAGCAGCAACTATAAAATTGGACTCATATGGATGAAAAAGAGAAAAGGAGTTACTTCCACATTGAAATTACACAATTGAAGGATTGGAGCTTGCTTTTCAATATTATATGCCCCTTAGTAGATGCAATGCCATTGAGCAGAACCTTCTTCCATACACATTATGCCTCTCAGCTCTCAGCAGGAGGAATGATTAATCCTCTTTCAAGTTCCTTTTTATGAGGACACAGTCTTCTTTCCCAGGTTCTGCCAGATTCTTATCCAAATGTTTTCCTCCCTTGAGAGATGGGAACAGAGAGCAAGCTGCTGAACAGAAGCATTTATCCTATGTTTCTGAATTAAGCAAAGCTTAATGACATGTGTTCCCTCCCACTTTCCTTGCCTACCAGGACCAGAGGAAATAGGAAATTGTGCAGGTGTGATATCTGAAAACTCAGGCCTCAGTGTGTTGTTCCAGGTCTGCATTAGGCACAGGGATGTTGGGAATTCTTACTTAGTTCCAAGAATAAGCCACATCTTCAGCAGAAATAAGAATGCCCAGAAGGGATATGCCTAAATTGCATGGTAGTTCTATTTTAAATTTTTATTTTTCTCTTTTTTTGTGTGTGTGTGAGGAACCTCTATACTTTATTTCTTATATTCCTATCAGCAGTAGTCACACTAACTTATAGTCCTATCAGCAATGAATGAGAGTTATTTTTTCCTACATCTTCAGCAGGATTTGTTGTCAGTTTTTTTCTTGATAACGGCCATTCTGACTGGAATGAGATGGATTGCCCATGTAGTTTTGAGTTGTGTTTTCTTGATAGCTCAGAATGTTAAATTTTTATTTTATTGTCCATTTGTACTTTTTCTTTGGAAACTATCTGTTCAGTTCATTTACTTATTTAGTGATCAGATTATTGTAGAGACACTTATTTCCTCATGTTTATTGCAGCACTGTTCACAATATAACAGGCAAATGATGAAATCAGCATAGATATGTACCCATGGATGAATGGATAAAGAAAATGTGATAAATATGCCCAATAGTCTTTTAATCAGCCATGAAGAAGAATGAAGTTATGTCATTGGCAGGCAAGTAGATGAAATGAAATCATCATGTTAAGTGAAATAAGCCAATCCCAATAAGACAAATATTTTCTCTCATTTGTGGAAGTGGGTGGGAAAAACAAAAACAAATACAAGGTTTGGAAGATGGAGAGGTGAAACTAAAGAATGGAGACAGAGGAGTAGAGGTACATATGTGATTAAAGTACACTGTATTCATGAATGAAAATCTCATAGTAAAATCCCTTTATTAAATAAATGCCAATCAGAAAAGAAATAAAAGGTATTGTTTTATTCTTTGCTATTTATGCCATCTTATCTCTCAACTGATTCTAAAAATAGGCAAAAAGGAAAAGTTGTTTTCTCAGAATCCCAGAGGCCACCAGAATGTGAATAGTGAGAGACAGGATATCCGTGTGGCAAGAGATGGACAGAGGTGATGGTCAAATCTTTAGTGCAAATGTTTAAGAATTGGGTGCTTAACTTAGAATTCAACAGATAAGAACTGTGGCTTGAGTGAGACCCTTTCAAGTCTATCCTAAGATCCTATGTGAGCTGGATTTGCCAGCTCCTACTTCTTATTCTTCTTCACTCTGTTCCATTCATATTGGTTCTTGGAAATAGGTTTCTTCTCCCTTTGTGGCTCCACATTATGTCCCTATGCCTGGCAATCTTCTCTGACACTGCCCATTCCTGTACCTTTTTTAAAAAAATTTTTATTGTGATTAATAGAAGGGTTACATTATATTCACCAAGTAGAAGATGTATAACTTCACAAACATTGATACCCTTTCTTATGACATGGTCCCCATTTCCTTTTTACTTTCTAAATAGATCTTTTCAAAATCTTTCTTAGAGCTATCTTCTTTGGCTGTGATCTTCAGACAAGCAAGGCTTCTTCTTGTATGTTTTCTTGGCTATCTCCTTTATAGAATTATAAATTGACAGTTACATTTATTATTGTGATCATTTCAGAAATAAAACTTTCCTGCCAGAAAGTATCCTGACCTATTCTGATTGCCATTGTATCACAGAAACCTCACTTGATTCTTGCCTGCTTTAGGAACTTATAAAACATATAGGAAATAAATAGCATGATTTTGGGGGATATTACAAACATAATGTAGATGTCTACGGCAACATTCCTCTGGGTTCAAATAGGAAAACCCAGGCATAGAAAAAGCTATAACAAAGAGTTTCAAGTGTATTAATACTCCTTTCCCAAGTCTTAAGGAAATTATCCTTCAGAGTTTTCCTGGCCAAGAACCCATACCCAGAGCCCTTCCTGGAGTTGATGCTCTGAATGGCTCTTCTGCATGAATCTGCTTTGGATTGACTAGGCCATCTAGTCAAGTGAACTCAACATTGCTAGCCTGGCTGAAAATGACTGGACAAACTCTCCACCCACATCCCCAACAACCACTGCTGAAAATCTTTATGAGGGCAAAATTTGGAGCTATGGTAAACACTCCAGTGCCAGCTCCTTCGCCTGCCTCTCCTGTAGCTGCTATGAAGTGAAGGACTGGATTTCTGGCGGAGTTGTGATCATTTGGGCTATGGTGACACAAATGGAAGTCTGCTACAATTTTCCTTCCTTTCACATTGTCTTGGGCAGTAAAGGTGGCTGTAAAAGCTGCAACTTCACTGCTAAGTGGCACAGACCTAAAGAACTCACAAGATCATGTTTTGGGGAAATATTATAATTGGATGTAAGTTGCGAGGATGAGTCCTGAGAGACAAGCTCACACATTTTGGGAGGTCATGGGAATACTGGGGTTCAGGAAGCTCTTGAGTCTGCCTAAAGAAGGTTAAAAAAGATGCAACCTTATCTGAAAAAGGGTCAGATGAAAAAGGTCTTAAAGGATGCTATACAGCTTCCTCTGCTCTTCCTTTTCCAGAAACAACCTATCTGAAACATTTACTTCCAGTCCAAGTGCAGTGTACCAGTCTAGGACTGTTTCTACAAAGGGAGAGATGGCAGAAAGCAGCCACTACAGGCAGGCTTCTTCTTTTCAGCTCATCACGCTTCACAGAATTCTCATTTGACCAGAGTTCAAGAATGGTTCCCCAGGCAACAAGTGACCCCCCCAGAGCCCTCACGTCAAAGCTTCTCTGACTGCTGGATGCACATGCTTGCACATGAAGAGGAAGGGCTAGTGGTGTGTAACTCAATGGGGTGTTGCCTTTTGAACAACATAATGCAGTCCACCAAGCACAGCCACTGTGTCTTTCTCCCTCTGAAGAGGATGGAGCTGTGGAAAAGGAAAGAGGGCTAGAAAGTACAGTGATACACCTGCTGCTCTGCAGGCCATGTGGCCATCGGGTAGAGCAAGACACCTAAGGCTGTGCTTTCCTCTAGCTGTGCTGGAAATTCAGGCATAGAGCCTTTGAAACTTCAGGAACAATGAATAATAATTCACTGATAACTTTCTGTAGCGATAGGGCAGGATTTGCAGGTGACACCTGCAGGGTTAAATTTAGAAAGATAATTAAAGGTTTCCAAGCAGGTGGCATTGGGAATTCAGTATTATGTGTACAACATACAACACTATACATTTGCTGAGTACATTAGTGAATGAGTGGAAAGATGAATATTCCCACACAGTACTCTACATATAGCAAATGTAAGATAAATGTTATTTGTAAACCCATCCCCCATTTTTTGAGATTTCTTTTTTAAAATTTATTGTTGGGATAATGTATAGAGGGGTTACAATTACATTTGTCAGATAATGGCACATTACTTTCTGAACCTTGATATCCCTTCTCATGTTTTTGTTCTCCTTTCTCTCCCCAACCCTCTCACAGTCATCTTGTTTTCTCCCTTCCCTTCCCTATTTCAAATAAACAAAGTACATTAGGCAACAAAGTCAGATACAGTAACCACATGAGATGAACCAAAGGAGGTAAGAAATAACCTCACATAGTCTATTAAGAACAACAATCACAAAGATAAAACTCTTGTTTCCATAACCTAGAGTTCATTTCATTCAGTCTCATTCTGTATGACCATATGCACATAGCTTTTGAGCTATTGTAATCCTCTGCTTGGAGAATCCTAGATGTGTACTAATTATTACAAATGATTGATGCCATGCCATTGAGCCTATGTTCCTTTGGGTCTGGCTTACTTCACTTACTATGATTTTTTTCCCAAGTCTTTCCATTTCCTTATGAACAGGGCGATGTCATTCTGATGGCAGCATAGAATTCCAATGTGTATAAGTACCACATCTTCTTGGTCCATTCATCTACTGAGGAGCATTTGGGTTGTTCCATATCTTAGCTATCGTAAATAATGCTGCAATTAATATTGTTGTGCTATTAGCTTTAGTATGGCCTTGGAAAAGCCCCCATTTTAAAAGGGTGGATGCTTTAAGTGCCTGTCAGTTTCAACGTGCTCATTGGGAGTCTGGGAATAACTACTAATGGCAGAAGACTACTGTTCATAGTGTAAGGAGTATATGCCTTTGAAAAGAATATCTATCATGGGGGAAATGGGGACCCAGACATGAGAAAGGGTATCAATGTTTGTGAAGTAATGCACCTTCTATCTGGTGAGTATAATGTAACCCTTCTATTAATTACAATAACAATATATAAAAGAGTATCCATCATATATATGTGTGTAAGAAAGAGAGATAGGAAGACAGAGAGAGAGAAAGAAAGAGAGAGAGAGAAAGAGAGAGAGAGAGAGAGAGAGAGAGAGAGAGAGAGAGAGAGAGACTGTTATATGATTTTATTATCTAGTAAGATCTCCCCAAAATGTGTTCATTGTTAGTTAAACATTTAAAGAAAAATCTCCTGGCATGTGATATGTTCATAGGATGATTTTCTATTTGGAACAAATGGAAGGTATTGGTGTCTTCACATGAGTGGTGGGAAGGTAGTAATAGATTGAACTGGGTTAAAGAATAAATAGGAGGTTTAGGAATAATATGGGTACAGTAAATGTGGACATCTGTATAGCTTGGAATTGGAATATATGCCAAAGAACCCAGTGTTTTAAAAAAAAATCCCCCCCCAAAAAACATAGGCTTAGACTCAGTCTAGGGGGCTAATGAAAGTTCATGAAAACTTGAAGGGGTGAAGTCTAGTGAGAACTAGGAAATATTGGGGAAATATTGGGTCCTTTTCTTCTCTCCCTCCTCCCACTTCCTTCTCCCTCTCTATTTTCCTGTCACACAGTGAGCAGCACCTCTATCTCACACTTCTTCTAGGATATACTGGGCTGTCACAAGCCCAGAGCATCAGTGACAATGAACTATGGACTGAAACTTTGAGAACCATGAGCCAAGATAAACCTTTCTTCCTCTTAAGTTGATTATCTCAAGTATTTGTGACAGTAATCGAAAGCTGACTAACACAGCAACAGAATGGAATAACAACATGAAGGAAAACAACATGTGTGTGGTAAGATAGATGGTAAGATGTTAGACCAAAGGAAATTTTTCTGATAACAGAATGCATGTGTGCCTGCTGATAGAAATATAGAAATGCAGTAGAAAAAAGTTATATATGCTAAATTAAATGATTGTTCACTACAAAGACATGACTATGGACCTGGAGAGAGTTCATCACTAACAGATCTTTAAGAATTTTTTTAAGTCTATGCTTCAAAAAGCAGGAGAGGCCAGGAGTTTGGCCTAGTGGTAGAGTGTTTGCCTAGCATATACAAAGACCTGGATTTGATTCCTCGGAACCACATACATAGAAAAGCCGGAAGTGGTGCTGTGGCTTAGGTGGTGGAGCACCAACCTCGAAGAAAGCCCAAGGACAGTGCTCAGGCCCTGAGTTCAGTCCTCAGGACTGGCAAAAAAAAAGTCAGGAGAAATAAGAGTAATTGCAAAGACTCATAGCAAGAAGCTAGTAAACATACAGAAAAATTTCACCAAGCATTATGGTTTTTCAAATATGTGACTATTAAAGTAGTACAAAAATAATAAAAACTTTTATGTAAGACAAGAAAGAACTGAACCCAATCAAGTTACCATCATCCTCTCACTGCTTGAGGGGAGAGGCTGACTAACTTTAGACTATTAGAATTTGAAAACTAGCAATTTCTAAATAGTAAATAAAGAATATATAAGCAAATAGCATAAATAGTAAACAAATATAAATAGTAAATAGCATAACTAATATAACTAATAAATAAACAATATATATTAAAGAAAAGGAATCTAAGAAAATACAGCATATCCCATAGAAAATAAGAAAAGAACAGAAACAAAATTCCTTCCTTCCTTCTCAGTTTATTGTGACTGGAAACATCTCATTAAGGAATTAAGGTATTTGGCTTAGAACATCTACTCTTGGATGGATATATTTCTTCCTTAAATTCTTGGGAGTCTATAGGATGGTGGAACTGTATATAGAAGCCTAACTCTCAACAACAGTTATTACAACAGCAGTTAAAGCAACTGGATTCAGAAAAGACTAAAGAATCCTTTTCCTATACAAGAAGAACTTGATGTTTCCTGGTTCCTAACAACTACAGTAGCCCATCAACCAAATATCCTGCTGATTTTCTTATGTTACCCTTTTCAATTAGATAGAAAAGTGATTTTTCAGTTCTTTTTTTCTTGACAAGGCCAACCAACAGTCTACTTTCAGCTAAGAAGCAGTTATTAAGACATACCATCAACTCTATGTACTCCCTTTTAGGATTACAGGGGACCAAAGTAATTTAGGTGGGAAATGAGATAAGATAGATATATAACTAACATAAAAATTATATTATTAAGAAATATTGAAATAGCCAGACTCAGAAATTAAAACCAGGAAACAAGCTTGGAAAAGATAGTCACGCCCTAGTGCTACCACACCTACTTCTGGATATTCAGGTACAACAACATCAAAACAAAATTCAAAAAGATCTGTATGTAGATTATAAAGCTCAGTTGATGTGAGAGGCTCTCAGACCCTTTTTCAGGTGTATTGAAATTGTTCTATGATCTGCCAATCTTTAATTTTGTGAAAATATTTCTCCCACAAAGCAATTGGCACCATAAAAAGAGGTAAAAGTGAATGTGGTTAATAATTAAGGAAAAATTTGAGATTTATGGAAAAATGGCATGTCTGTGGTGGAAGTTGTGTGGCATTATGAGAAAAAAAGAAAAGAAACAGGCATCCTCAGTACAGTACCAAACTCTAAGTGTTCTGAGCATCTGAGATTTCCTTAATGGCAGTCATGACCATGACCCCATGGGTACCAAGGGTCTAGTATAAATTAAAGCATCTGGAATAAACTTGCATAATAAAACCACATATAACATCATAATTAAGTAGTCTCATTGAAGAAGCAGCAGCCCCGGAGGGGAAGTCCCTTCTGTAGCCTTTGATAAAAACCACTCTTAGGCCAGCCTTAGATGAGGAAAAGAAGGCTGGCTTAAGTCCTCACTCTAATCTAAAATCATGCCTGACAGCAATTGAAATTTCATCAAAAGTCTGTGACAAAAGAAAGCTAGCCTCATCTTCCCTCCTTTTCTCTGAGTCATGAGATTTATTTGTACCCAAGAAACCTTTTCAAAAGAAATAGAAACAAGTGTAATCTGTTCTCATGTCCAAATAAATATTGGCATATTGATTAAAGGAAGACTGAACCAGAGGGGGAATAAGAGGTACAGCCAAGGGTTTCTGAACATGCAGCTTCACAAAACCATTCTCCATTAGACAGAAAACCATGAATTTCTAACACTGAGAAATCACCATCTGAATAATAAATGGAATAATGTGGTGGATCCACCCCAAGTTACCATCTGATGAGAGTGTCTACAGTTTTGAACAAGCACTTTGAAAAAAAATATCATCTCTTTGGAACCTTCTATATGAAGATTGATGAAAAAGTACAAGTACAAGACAGACAACTGGTCTACCCCTTACTAGCAGCACATATTGAGAGGTCAGAAACAATATACCAGAAGAAACAGCTGGGTCTGTGTGGGGCACGTCACATTAGGGAAATGGACTCATTTCCTGGTTTTGGGACCCGACCTGCCTGTCACCTGGTTGGAAGGCTTGGCTGTAGTTGTGATGTAAAGTAAGGCCCAGAACACTTCCGCCCTCTCAGACCTGATTCGCTTTCTACCACCTCCCCCTGCCCGGCCCACCTTTGTGCTGATAGGTTCCTGCATCCTATACTAGCTAATTGTACTTTCTCAATAAACGAGTTCCTGCCTTGACGGGTCTCCCTGACGCGTCTGATTGTCCCTCTGGTGATTGACCCTCTGCTGGGTGCCCTCTCCTTTCTCAGCCTTGTCTTGGTGTGTTCTCTCTATCCCTCCTGCAGGTCGGGAGGGATGAAGGACTAAAAACCTCAACAGGTCTGGATGTTAAGATTTAGGACTTCAGTCTAACAAGGTAGCCTTTATACCATGAGCAAGGAGAAGTGGGGCTGCTACTAGAAGTTGTTTCACATAGGCTCAACAACAGGGACTAGGATGGATTTGTACACTGTAGCTTCTTGCCTTTGGAAAATTTCTACACATGTTCTTTAAGATCTTGCTCAGCAGTGGACCCAGAAAACCATCTGCCTGGATTTCCTTGATCCCCTCCCCTATTTCATGGAGAAAATACCACTCAACTTTTATTTTGTTTGGCATAACCAGGGACTGAACTTAGGATCTAAACCCTAGTGGGCAAGCACCACTAGCTTGGACTGTGCCCCAAATCCTTCAGCCCCTCAAGCCTAGACTGACCTTGAACTTGACACACACTTGCCTCTGCCTCCAGAGTATATAAGATACCACCATGATTTTTAAATAGCCAAATATAATATTGCCTCAATCCTAAAACCTTTTCCAATCTCATCTCCAGTCACCCAGTCTACAAAATCACCAACTGCTACCTCCTCTGTGCTGAAAAAAAGAAAACATTCTGATTCTACTGCACAGGTGGCCACAAATGTGTCTGAACACTGCCCTTGAAATATAAACATGTGTAACATTAATGGCTGGTCTATTGTGTGGTATATAAAACCAAAAATCCCCTTGCTTTGTGCTTTTTCAGTTCTGATGTATAGTTTCTTTAAAATTCTATTCTGTTTCTTCATACATTTGATCTAGTACTATTCAAATTATAGCTCTCAGTCCATTAGATACATTAGATCTCAGCCCAATATTTCATCGAGCCACAATCATGTTTATTTTTAAATGGGAAATATATAAAAATATAAAGTTCTTCATTCAGCAAGGATGGCATTGCTCTGATAAATAGTCGTGCACACATATTTCTTGTTGTTTTAGTGTATTGTCCAAACACTTCCCAAGCCTTCTCTCACCACAGGACATTTGTAATTGTGGCTCCCTCCAGATAAAGGGACTCAGCTTAACCCTCTCCTTTAAGAGAAGCTTTTCCTGATAATCTGTGCTAAACCATAACTCCCACCATTCTCCAGGTAACCTTTACATTCATCATCACAGACATTCTCATTTCTGTCACATAATGTGACATGTATCTAAGCTGTTACTTCATATCCATCACAGACTCTCCTACACAAATGTCTCATGAGGGCAGGGACACTGTTTTCTTCTTTTTTGTTAACACTACAGTATAGAAAGATTGCCAAACAGAAACAAGCATTTAATGTACAAGCACTCAATGAGTAATGTGAATGAGAGTTTAAACAGTATAATCCCTGTTGGTTTGGGAAGCAGATTCTTTTGTTTCTTGAGAATTACTCTTTTTTTGGGGGGGGACTTAATGGTGACATACAAAGAAAAGAGAGTTGACAATTGTTAAGTTTTTTTGTAGCTATTCTCATCTCCTATTTTCATTATTCTATTTCTTTTTGAACTTGGAGGTCCTTAATTTTTATTGAACAGTAAAGAAATGTACCAGTTCCATGTGTCCGGATACTGTTTTGATTATAGGATGGTACAAAAACTTCAGATCATTGGAAAACTGCCTATTTGCTGTTCCTTGTTATTTTGCTTGTAAACTTCAGTTGAAAAAAGTAAGATCTAAAGTGGGTTGCTTTCTCCTATTTTACACAGGATTAATTAATCATGGAAAAAGTCTGCCAGGGAAGGTAAATAATAAAACTTCTGTCACCTTCTGCCCTCATCTCAACTCAGGTGACTACAGGATGAACAGAATGGCTCTTCCCACTCTGGAAGTCTATTAACTTATCGCCACCTACTGGATGACTTGAAAACTACCATTATCTATGTATGATTGTCTTCCTCTGACCTGTGGTTGGTCATTCATTTCCCAATTCCTGTGAGTCTTACAATCCTTTGCTGGTTTCTTGGATTTCTTAATTACCACCTTGAAATGATGAGTATAAAGAAAAAGGGAAAACCAGGTACTAGTGGCTCATGCCTGTAATCCTAGCCACTCAGGAGGCTGAGATCTAAGGATCATGGTTCGAAGCTAGTCCAGGCAGGAAAGCTCATAAGACTCCTCAATTAAGCACTGATAAAACTGGAAGTGGAGCTGTGGCTCAAAAGGTAAAAGGCCAGCTTTGAGCATAAATGCTCAGGGACAATGCCTAGACCCTGAGTTCAAGCCCTAGGACCAACAAGAGAAAAGCAAATAAGAGGAAATAGAAGAGGGAGATGGAGAGAAAGGGAAGAAGGAGGAAAGAAAGAGAGGGAGAAATAAAGAAAGAAGAAAAAGAAAGGAAATGGAGCAAGGAAAGGAGGGAAGGAGGAACAGAAAGGGAGAAGGGAAGGAAGTAGAAGGGAGGAAGGAAATAAATAGAAAGGGAGGAAGGGGAAGGGAAGAAGAGGTAAAGGGAGATGGAGGGAAGAGGAGGGTGGGAAAGAGGAAGGAAGAAGAAAATAAACAAAAAAATGGGAAGAAAAAAACAGTGTATTCATTTGTCTGTGTTTACTATCTCAATATATTAAAGTTAAAATAAGTAATATATGGCTCCATATCCTCTAACTACTTAACAGAGTCAACTGAAGAGCTTTGGTGGTTGAAATTAGAGCACGATAAATTCCTTCTCTGGAAAGTTGTATTTTCTTATTAGTTGCTTAGTATCTCTTCCATCTAGCCAGAAGAGGTAAAATACAAGTGTGCTGATTATAAGTAAATGTATGGTAATACAACATGTACAAAGGCCTCAGAAGAGCAATTAATAGAATGCAGGTATTTCAGCAGAGAAGTGAATCATTCCCTTTAGAGCCAATAAAGTGGTGCAAATGAATGTTAGCCAGATTTACTCGTGCAGAGGCATCAGCAAATCAATAGAGCGATTACCATGGAGGGTACCGGAATGTAAAATCATGTTGGTGGCTATATTTATGCACAAATTGCACACTTAAAATACAGGTTGATTTAGGTGATGAGGGAAGCAAATGAGTTGGTCCTCTTTCAGTGCCCTTTCCATCTTACATAGTAAAGATTTACAAATCCCTTAAGCTCATTTAGAGGCACAGCCCAACTTCTCAGTAAAGTCCAACCAAGTAAACAACCACACCCTCCTTCCTCCTTTCTCTTTCTGTCTAGAATAGAGCAACACAAACCTATTCTAACAGAGATGGTGGTAGGATCTCCATATCTTATTCAAGAACATTCATGTGAAAATTAAGTTATGGTGATCTCTATCAAGGGAACAATTTCATTTTCATGAATCAATGAATTCCTTCCAAACAGGACAAAACTGCTACTGAAGAGGACTCCCCAGATTTTCAGGATACTCCTAAACATTTGGAAAAGGTTGTATGCATTCCAGAAGGATAGTACAGAAGTCAGCAAACTACAGCCCAACCACCAAATACAGATGCCCTTGTATTTTAGACGCTGACAACAATTTTCACATGGGAGAAAAATCTGATATATTGAATTTATTTGTATTTGGTTATTTGAAATTTGATAGGGAAGGGGGGAAAAACCAAGAGGGGGGGTGGTAGGGAGGAGGGTAAAGGGTACCAAGACATGTGAAAGGGTATCAATGTATGTGAATTAATGCACCTTCTATATGGCAAATATCATGTAACCCTTCTATTAATTACAATAAAAAATATATTAAAAAAAGAATCCCCCCCAAAAACTGTAAATGATTTTCTCTTTTTGATAAGATGCAAGCATTATCAGAAATTCAGATTTCAGTGTTCATAAATTAACTTTTCTTGGAACACAGTCAGGTATATCATTTTATGTACGATCTATGGCTATTTAGGCTACCAAGAGCAGAGGTGACCTGAAAAACCCTAAAATATTTACCATCTTGCCCTTTACAGAAAAAAATACTGACCTCTGTCTAAATAGACTGTTAACTTTCAAGAAAGTAGAAACCAGAAGTGGATCTGTGGCTCAGTGTGGTAGAGCTATAGCCTCAAGCAAAAGAACTCAGGGATGGCACTCAGCCCTGAGTTCAAACCCCACAACTGACTGAAAAAAAGGTAGAAATCAACCAAAACTACAATTCCAATATCTGAACCCAATGACTTGGAGTTTTTCCTTTTCTTGTACCTGAGTCAAGATTGCTTTATAGACTAGAGGTGTGAGATGCCATAGCTGTCAGAATGCATCGCTCCTTGTGGTGTTAATTAGCTCATAGCTGTGTCTTAAAACCAATCAACCTATGATAACCACCAAAGACAATCAGGAAATATCAACCTGATATATACCAATACTTCTAACCAAGAGCTCTAAGCAAACAGGAAATGGGAAATAAAGACAGAGTACTCTGCCTCTGTTGTCATTCTTTCCCAAGTCCCACAGCCAGGGAGACTTACACTTCTATCACAGGAGGGAGAAGAATTAGTCAGGAAGCTGGTGCCTTTGCCAGAAGCTGGTCCATTTACCCCCGCCCCGGCATCAGCCCATTATGTATTCACCTGATGGCCTGTTCTTCTTTTTCCCCCAAATCACTGACTCTTCCCTAAAAGTCCTACATCCCACTTCCCCTCTGACCTCAGTAGTAGACATTTAAGCTTGCACTACTCACTGAGTTTGAGGGTTATCATATTTTTTCACTCTTTGATGGCCCTGTGTGGATAATTACAGTGATCCTTATCAAGGGAACAGTTTCATTTTTATGAATCAATGAATTCCTTCCAAGCTTGACAAAACTGCTACTGAAGAGGACTCCCTGTTCACCTCCCTGTTAATCTTTTCTCCTGTTAATCTGCCTGCATTTCAGAGACTCAGAAGGAAGTGGGAAACTTCCTTTCCCTCTCCAATCCAAACCCATCCTAATGCTTATGGTGTGTGTGTGTGTGTGTGTGTGGTCTTGGGCCTGGGCACTGTCCCTGAGATCTTTGGTTTAAGACTAGCACTGTACTATTTGAGCCACAGGTCCACTTCTACCTTTTTGGGTGGTAAACAGGAAATGAGTCTCATAAACTTTCCTTCTTGGGCTGGTTTCAAATCACAATCCTCAAATCTCAGCCTCCCAAGTAGTTAAGGTTACAGGCATAGGCCTCCAGCGCCCAGTTAATGCTTCTATTTAACCTACTAAGTGAAGCTTCTATTTTTCTACTTCTCAGGAAAACTTGTGTTTTCTTGGACTTGCATTTCTAAGTTATGCTATTCTAATCCTTAAGAGCCAAGAAAGAAAAGCTCAGGATATAGAGAAGAAGCTATAGATCTCTTGGTGGTAGCAGTCAGCCAACCAACCTCAATTTCCGGGGCATGGAAGGAATGCCTGACAACTTCAGCTCCAACATGATGAGCAAGTGGTAACCTCACCTGTGACCCCATGTGTTTCTTCTTCTGTCTCACATTACTATCCCAGTTTTAGAGATGAGGAAACTGCTAAGTGACTTTGCTGAGAATGTTCAAAACAAAGTCCCTGTAGCCCAGACTTGCCTGTCAGATTCTGTTCTCTGTGAAGGGATGGGTGCAGAACTCCAGATGTGCTCACAGGCACTGGCAGAAGGAGGCAGCAGGCTGTGTGGAAGGTGCTGGAGAATGGTGGTAAGTCATGGATGTGGGCGTGCTTCTTGGTTGATTCCTCTGATGCTATGTGACCGAGGATGTGCTGTGACACTCTAACTTTATGTTTCTCCTTTGCTCTCTGAGCCAATTCAGAGGCACCACTCCCAACCAAAAACCTTCCTTGTGACGAGTGGTAAAGGAATGTTGCAGCAGCTATCATTATGACAACTCGCATCTGCAGTAACTAACTTGCTCAAGGTAATACCTGTGAGCATAGGACGTTAGCGCCAGGGTCCAAATCTCACAGCAAAACTGGGCAAAAGCCAGACAGTGCCAGCCCTCAGTAATAAGTGACAACTCCTGTCACACAAGTGACAACTATAATTGTTGTCACTGTGTGGCAGGAGATACAACCAGCTGCATGGGTAATGAATGCAAGAAAGTATGGAGAAGACAGGTGGGCTTAGATGGGAAGTAAAGGGGAGCAGATTCATTCTAAATATTAGACTGATTTAAGCCCATGAAAAGGGAAGTTTCTGAAACTGTTGAAGAGCTCAGATTTTGTGGAGATTTGGGCAAAAAACTCAAATCAAATATCTCTCATAGTTCCCCAAGTAATCCTCAAAGATCTGACACCATAATGAGAGTCAGGAGACCAAAGGGAAAAAGTGATATAGAAATAAATGTTAAACTTCATTCCAGCCATCGAAAAGGAACTCAAGAGGAAAATATTTAGTTTAAAATTAGGTTTAAGGGCCGGGAGTTTGGCCTAGTGGTAGAGTGTTTGCCTAGCATGCACGCAGACCCGGGTTCAATTCCTTGGCACCACATACATAGAAAAAAGCCGGAAGTGGAGCTGAGGCTCAAGTGGTAGAGCTCTAGCCTTGAGAAAGTCCAAGGACAGTGCTCAGGCCCTGAACTCAAGCCCAGGACTGGCAAAAAATAAAATAAAATTAGGTTTAAGTCTCTCCCTTCCTTCTCCCTCTCTCCCTCCCTCTCTCCTTGTCTTTCTTCCTTTCTTCCTTCCTTTCTATCTTTATCTGTGTGTGCTGTCTTCCTTATCAGCAAATCTTCCTCTGTACAGCAGAATTACTCTCAAAAACCTCTTCCCGTCCATACTGCCTTGAATTGCAATTCACTAGGCTTCCTTTTTTTTCTCCTTCCTTCCTTCCTTCCTTCCTTCCTTCCTTCCTTCCTTCCTTCCTTCCTTCCTTCCTTCCTTCCTTCCCCTCCCTCCCTCCCTCCCTCCCTCCCTCCCTCCCTCCCTCCCTGGTTTAGCCTATTTACTTGTTCCTTAGTTTGTCACATTGCAGTTCTGGAGATTCTCTTTTGCCCACTTTGAACTTGAGATTCTAGGATTCCCTTCTTCTCCGAATTTCCCAGACAGCATCAGTGGACGGTTACTCAGCCCACCACAGCAACAAAAGGTTCTTGGCTGGTTAAGTCACATTCGTTCACCCCTGTCTTGAAAAAATAGTTACTGAGGGGGGCCGGGAGTTTGGCCTAGTGGTTAAAGTGCTTGCCTAGCATGCGCGAAGACCCGGGTTCGATTCCTTGGTATCACATACATACAAAAAAGCTGGAAGTGGTGCTGAGGCTCAAGTGGTAGAGCTCTAGCCTTGAGAAAGTCCAAGGACAGTGCTCAGGCCCTGAGCACAAGCCCAGGAGTAGCAAAAAAAAAATAGTTACTGAGGGCTGACATTGACATTGTCTAGAGTGTTGAGAACTGAGCATATAGCAAGCCATTTCTGCTCCAACAGAAAGCTGAATCTTGAGGAAAGATAGACACAAATAAAATAGTTCTAGCCAGTGAAAATGACTGGGAGAAAACAAAGCAAGGTAACAGCGTTGAATATATATATTCATATATATATGCTGGGGTGACCTATGGCCTGAAAACTGAAAGGGAAGGACTAGTCACAAATAAGATAGCTCTGCCAGCAGAAAGTTTCAAGTGGAGAAAATAGCATGTACCAATGCCCTGAGGCAGAGAAATAAATGATTTTTGCTAGGACCCCAAAGAATACCTTTTGTAGGTGATTGCTCTGAGAATAGACTTGCTGCAATGAAGAATTTATGGATTCATCCTCTGCCTGTATCATGAGGTTCGGGAAAACAACAAAAAGATAACATTTCTATTTTGATATTCTTTGCTACCTTTGTAATATTTCTATTTTATTATTGTTAGCAACCTTTCTGCTATTTGGTGTTTATCTTTTATTGATAGCTTCTTGGCTACTGACAGACCTAAGTTTGGTGCTCGGTACTTAGTTTGGCCTAAGTTGTAGAGTATTTGCCTAGCACACACCAAGACCTGGTTCATTTCCTCAGTACCACATACATGGCAAAAAAAAACTGGAAGTGGTGCTGTGGCTCAAGGGCTAGAACTCTAGCCTTGAGAAAGCCCAAGGACAGTGGTCAGGTCCTGAGTTCAAGCCCAGGACTGACAAAATAAGAAAACCAAAAGAAGTGAATGCAGGCCCTATGAAATCTCTAGTTCTGCAAAACACAATATACTACCAGAGCTGGTCCTTTGAAGGCTTGTCTTTCCATGGCTACCCTATTATACTCATATTATGGAATATGTATATATTCCATAAGCACCAGTTACTCACGCCTGTAATCTTAGCAACTCAGGGGACTGAAATATGACCATCATGGTTCAAAGTCAACCCATACAGGAAAGTCCATGAAACTTGTACCTCTGATTAACCCACCAAAAATCTAGAAGTGGAGCATGAGCAGGAGGAGGAGGAGAGGGAGAAGGGAGAGGAGGAGGAGAAAGACGGGGGAGGAGGAAGACCAGGATGAGGAAAGAATCAAGAAAATAAACCAATGCTTGGAGGCCTTCCATGTTGGCAGAACTGCTGGGACTGCCCCCTTCTTCACTTAACTATTGCCTTAAACCATCTCAGGCTACCATACTTTGCATTAGAAGAATAACAACCTTAGTCCAACTCTCACTTAGAAAACAGCTGTACAGTCAGCCAAACCCAACTTCTAACCTCACCTTTATAATGATCAGTGTTGGCAAAATAAATAATAATCTTTCAAAAACTCATTGATTTGCATCTGTGAAAAAGAAGGTCACATTTCTGTAGCACAAAGTTTCTCTGAGAATTAAATGAATTTCACAGGAAACGTGCTTAGCACAAAGCTGGCCTCCTAAGCTTTCCCAATGTCAGCTCTGAGATTTCAAATCCCTTGTAGTTCAAATAATGCCATTTAGTAATTGGGCAATTTTACCTATGTGGGAAAGAAGTTTCTGGGAAGCAAAATAACAGTCTAACATCAATTCCAGAGTAAGAAATGTGAACATGTAATAGAATAAAGGCTTTCCTTAAAAGTAGAGTGATCAGGAGAAAAACTATATTTGAAATATCAATTGTAGCACATTCTTAGGCACAAAATAGATCTCCTAATAAATTCTAATCCTACTGTCCTACTTTGAGTAAGCATATATACCCGAAAGAGTTTTCTCTGAATTACCCTGACCTTACCTACCTTCTCTACACTCAATGACCATGAAATTATGACAATTTACTTCGTAGAAGAAACCAATTATAGTCAAATGTTGTGAAAGTGAAGGACTTTTGCACAATTACTCTTACTCCACAGCATTAAGATCCAGCAATGGGGAAATAATGATCAAAAACTCCAAAATCAGACCAGTGTTTCAGTGTTTCTGTAGATGGAAATGGCAGATGGGCAGAAAAAGAGACAGAGACAGAAAGACAGAGAGGCAGAGCAGACACAGGAGACAGAGTTTTGGAAGAACATACACTCTAACAATTCAAAGGAAACCTGATTCAATGCTGTAGGATAAGGATCTTTTTCAAAAGGGCTACTTTTTCTAGGACTTGTGAATCTCTACCCAGATAAAATCTTTCTAGTAAGAAAGGGGAAGAGCTCCTTCATGACCACTAACCAATAAAAATAGGTCTTGGTGTTAGACCAAAGGGAAGCCAACTGGGGTGGGGGAGGACAACTTTCTGTATGAGCATTCCTGTGTTAGGTTCATGAGAGGCTACAGTGTAACAGGGTTCTTATGGAGGCATTCATGAGCCAAAATGAAAAACGGAGAGTGAAATATGGATACTGGGTCCATCTGGCATCACCGTGGAAGGATGTTCCCAAAACTGTTAGCAGTGAAATGATCCCACCCCTAGGTGATAGGGATGGGGACTTGGACAATAGGTTTCTGGATCTGCCAGACTTGTGCCATGAACTTGTGAGGTTCTTAGAACTTCCCAGCTCCCTGTGATACCACCCCCTGGCCATGACTGTATTTAGGCCTCAGTCCCTCAGCTGCCATTCTGCATCAGGCTTCAGGTCAGCATGGCGTCCCTCTTTACTTCTCCCTTCTAGTTGATCTGGTTTGTTGAGATTGCTTTTCTTCTCTTTCTTTACTCTCCTACCCTCATGGCTCAGTTTCCTAAGAGAGTTAAGTATACTTAAGGCTGCAAGTCACTGGTTTTCTAATAAAGACTCCCAGTTGGACTTCTCCACATGTGGCTTCTCTGCATCTTGTGATGGAATTCCCATGCAACAGTGGCGTCTTCAGAGAAAGACAGGTCAGGCATTTCAGTTCTGACATCTTCCTACCACACAAGGTTTTAGTTAATATAAATTTCACACCACTACCAAAATATAATTATTTCTAAGTTGGGCTGAGCTTGGCAAGATGTTCTCCTGATGGAAATGTGGGAAATCACAGACTAGAAACAGAATAATCTGACTTCTTAGATGATTCTCATGTGATTTGATGAACACTGGCCCAAGCTTAGCCATGAAAATACCCCATTGGATAGAACCCCAACCTACAAGTTAACACCCAATGACGTTCTCAGCATTTTTCTCAGGGGTGCTAGTAAAGACTAACCTGAAAGAATCTAGAAGCCTTGGGCCCACCCCCGCCCCCATGCCTGCATTCCGTGGCTCTATGATGAACTCATTTTCTCAAAACTTTGAGTCTGGAAGGATTACAGATTATGTTGCTATGTGACTTGTCCTATGATCATGACTGACTCCAAACTCCCCAAGGATGAGGCAAAAATAAACCTTCCACTGACCTCCTGGATGCAGACATAGCCTATGTCCCTGATGAGATGTTTTAATATCCCATGGCCTGGGAAACTGTAGGCAGGGAAGTAGAAGAGAGCCCATTCCAGGCTGTACCTCTATGGGCCACTGGGAAACTCCAGGCAAGGCAGTGCCTGAGAGGCAAGGCCAGACACCCTGAGAGGCAAGGCCAGACACAGCCCTGCATGGGCCTGGGCAAGGACACAGTACTCACCAAGGGTTTTGATGGTGTTGCTGGGCCAGCTTCGAGGACTAGAGCCATAAGTGTTCACAGCCCTCACAGCAAACTGGTAGTTGGTATCTGCAGCAAGGCCTTTGATAACCATGGAGTCCATCTGGATATGTTCCTGGATTATGGTCCAACTCTTGTCTAAATCTGGTCTTTATTGATTTAAAAAAGAAAAAGAAAGAAAAAAAGAAGCAGTTCAGAAATACCAGAGGGAAGGGAAGCTAGCTGGCTGTGTAAACTAATAGCATTTGAACTCTGCAAGCAATACTCATAAAAATGAGTTAACATTTCCTATCTGAAAGTGGTCTTGATTTTAAATTGTAGGCCATCATTTGTAAGCTCCTGCCAATGAAAGCAAATAGATCATTTTTAGGGCCATTTGTAAGCACTGCGTAGAAAACATCTGAGTTTGCTTGCACAGCCTTGACTATGATGAAAAGACCCTCCACAGGCGAGTTCATTTTCAAGGACTAGGTCCTCCAGATGTTTCCTAAACAAGCCTCTCCTTGGCAGTCCATTTCCAGAGGTCAGGAAAGCACAGATTCCCTCTATTCACAAGCTGTTCACAAATAAACAAATGTAAGTTTTATAGGGTGACTGATAACATGAATTACCATGGGAAACCCAGGAAGAATCTCTTCACGAACTTTCTTACTCCTAACGGTTTGTACTTTCTGTGTCGACTTTCTGGAATTCTACCTGCCATTCTGAGGTTCCTTCTGAGGAAAGTGCAGCTTCGCTTAGGAGCTTGCATTGGAGAGGTGAGACACAGGAGCAAGAGTACAAGCTCTGAAGGTAAACACTTGTAATCTTCAGGAGGCTGAGATCTGAAGATCATGGTTCAGAGTTTACCCGGATAGGAAAGTCCATGAGCTTCTTATCGCTGATTAACTAGCAAAATGGTAGAATGGACATGTGGTCCAAGGGGTAGAGCACCAGCCTTGAGCAAAAAAACCAAGAGAGAGTGCAAACCCCTCAGTTCCAGCCTCAGTATTCTCTCTCTCTCATCTCCTCCTCCTCCCACAGTACACACACACACACACACACACACACACACACACACACACACACACACACGTTTTCCCACTTGTAAATGAGGAAGGATAAGGGTAACTAAGAGGATTCTCACAAAGATAAATATAACACATGTCCTTCTATAGGGAATGTAAGCACTCAGCATGGGTTTGCCCTAATATAAGGGAAAGATTCATTTGTAGAGCTGCCTACTTACTCCATGTCAGCATGGCCCCTTGCTCTATAGCTATACCATGTGGTGAGTTAGTCCTTGATTAGTCTGAAGTGTATAATGTATATACTGAATTTTAAAGAGAAGAATCAATATAAAATATCTCACTTGTAAATACAAATTGTTTACATTCATATTAGATAGGGATTGAAGAGATAATATTTTGGATGTAGTTAGTTACATATTTTATTGAAATTCCTTCCCTGTTATCTTCTCTTTTTCCTTTCTGTCTTTCTTTGCGCGTGTGTGTGTGTGTGAATGTGTATGTATGTGTGTGTAAATATACATACATGCGTATGCACATGCATATACCAGTTCTAGGATTTAAACTCAAGTCCAAAATGCTATCCACTGGCTTTTTTTTTATTTCAAGGACCATGCTCTACCACTTGAGCCACATCTCCACTTCTGGATTTTTGTTGATTAGTTGGAGATAAAAGTCTGATAGACTTTACTGCCCAGGCTGGCTTCAAACCATGATCCTCCCAAGTAGCATGGCCTTCTCAATGCCATGGCTATAAAACAAACTTTTCTATAGGCTTGTATTGCATCTCTCTAGGATAGAATTGCTCTGTATCAGTGTCCGAGGTGAAGGACAGAAAGTAAAGCAACTGCAGTTGATAAGACCTACAATATGAAAGTGGGGAACATAGGACAGAGCCAACGACATTGAGAATGGCTTAACTGGACATATGTGTTAGTAGTTAAACATAGTATCGTTTATCAAGCACTTTTAAAGTACTAGCATTGTCCTAATACCTCTACTCACTTACTCTTCCCACACTAACTATAGCAGAAGGAAGGTACTAGTACTAAACAATTTTGTTGTGGTTTTAACACAGAAGAAATTAAGCCACTGGATGGCTAAGAAACTTGCCCAAAGCCATATGGCTAAGAAATGGCAAGGTACGTTTGGATTGATTGGTTAGATTAAGAAGATCCTTGATATTGCAAGATCTGAGGGTGGCAGGGGGGAGCAGGGGGTAGGACTAATTATTCTTCCTCCTTCCCTGGCCAGAAAAAGGAGAGCTCATTTGTCAACTGAGTTCCAGTTCAATGTCTTTAATATTTTGCCTCTGATTTTTCCACAAGTTTTCAGTTGCATTGTACAACATCTCTGCTCACAAACATCCTGAGGAAAACAGCCAGCAAGGAATGTTGATGTTTGGTCCTTCATGAACAAATTATCCAGCAAGGAAATAAAAGTACACTGGATGGACCCAATCTTTAATATGTGCTCACTTGATCTTCATTAGCATGAATTACTACTAAAAGAACCCTCTGGCCCACCATGCTGAGCAGTAGTTAATAACTACACATAGTATCTAATCGTGCACTTGGAAAAGCCAGAATTTGCAGGGCTGGTTTGCTGGAGGAAGAAGGATTAATATCACTTTCCTGTTAAGTCTTTCCTTGAAGATGGGATTCTGTAAACTAACTTTATCATCAAAGAGAAAACCCCAAGTGTGTGGAAGACAATACACATTTGCAAACTCAACTGAGAAGAAAATCAGTTTGCAGAGAAAGCCATGGGGGGTAGAAGGGGAACATCTAAAAGTGAGCTAGGAAAAATCTAATCTTTAAATCAAACTCTTCTGTCCTTCTCTGTGAAACTTTCCTGTGAGATCGTTAGAGGAAATAACTTCATCTGTTTTTGGAATGTGCAGGGAGTTTACCCAGGGCTCTTTTCAAGGATCTGCAGCAATCCTCACACAAAAGTTAGAGCAAACACAAAGATTACTTTGGATTTGTTGTTCATTTCACAGGAGAGAAAAAAATCAGCAAATTAGAGATTGAAATCCTTAACATCTAACTTCATTAAAGAGCATGAGAGGATAGCTCTGACAGTGGAATCCCAGTTCAAAAGTCTTTAATATTTTGCTTCCAGTTTTGTCACAAGTTTCTCAGTCTCTTGGGTTATAAAAGTGCAAAGGTAAGGCTGAGAGAGAGAGAGAGATAACCAAGCAAGACTATTGCCTTAAAGCATTCTCAGCAATAGCTTTATCGTATTTTTTGATTGGAGAAAACCATGTTATCCTTACTACTACAACATTGCCAGTCAAATAACCAGAGCAATGTATCCTAATCCAGTCCCTAACAATGAAAAGGGACAGAGGGAGTGGCTTTGGCAGAGACCATGTGCTGCGACCTCAAAAGAGATGGACAGTCACTAGCTGGACTGGAACTTCAAGCACTTTTCCAAGTAGCAGGACAGGGCTGTACTTCATGTCCCACACCTCAGGAGATTGGCGGCTGGCCTTTGGAGGGGTTGGCAGGAGGAGTTTGGGAAGAGCTATAGGAAATGTTCACCAATGAATCCTCAAAATCCAATCAAGTACTCAAGGCATATCCATTGGTTTCTTTTGATGGGAAGAAATGCTGTTGGCTGGCAAAGACACTAGCCTGGTTATCAAGGTTTAGTGCAGAGATTATTTGATATGGTTATCTGAGGAATTCTAGAAGTGATGGGCAAGATTTTGAATATGAGCACTTACACTTATGCCATGTTTCTAACTAAAGTTTCCTTAGCTTTAATTAGATTCTTAAAGATAATTATGGAGCTCAAAGTTTTAAGAGTCACAGATGTAGTTTATTTCCTTTCTACCCATGAACATAGAAGGAAATCCATTTACTTAGAGAAACACTGAGTGGTATATGGCACATGGTAAATATCTTCTGTTCTCCTTTGATATAGTATTTTGAGCATATTGCCCACTGTCAATCTCAGCAGGTGATCATTAAAAATGATCTAATGATTATCACCAAGGCATCATCACAAAAGTTAGACTCTAGTGTGACAGTGTGGAAAGAATTTCCCAAGAACAACAAAAGAAATTAAGAAGAAGAGAAAATGGGAAAAACAACAACAAAAATCCTCAAGGTAGCAAAGAAAGCTAGCTCTGCTTCTGTACTTTTATTTTGAACACTAGGTAAAAACATGAAAAACAGTCTCAGGATGGATGCTGGTGGCTCACGCCTGTATTCCTAGCTATTCAAGAGGCTGAGAATCATGGTTTATAGCCAGCCCACACATGAGAGTCTGTGACTCTTAACTCTGATTAATCACACACACACACACACACACACACACACACACACACATGCATACACACCCACACACAAGAGCTCGAAGTACAGCTGTGGCTCAAGTGGGAGAATGTTAGCCTTGAGCAAAAGAGCTAAGTTCAAGTCCTAGAACTGGCGCACATACCCAAACAGTGAAGAGTCATAGCCTGTTATATTTAAAATAACAATGGAATTCTAGGAAATGCAAAGTGTTGAGTGAGACATGGCCTCCCCAAATAAGATGTGTGGCAGTATAAAAACTCCAAGTGATTTCAGTACATAGAAATACAAGAGCAGAACCAGGCACAGTGACTCATGCCTATAATCAAGGAAGGAAGGAAGGATGGAAGGAAGGAAGGAAGGAAGGAAGGAAGGAAGGAAGGAAGGAAGGAAGGAAGGAAGGAAGGAAG
Source organism: Megascapheus bottae (assembly GCF_031878675.1). Taxonomy (NCBI): domain Eukaryota; kingdom Metazoa; phylum Chordata; class Mammalia; order Rodentia; family Geomyidae; genus Megascapheus; species Megascapheus bottae. The sequence goes on from NC_143512.1 coordinate 63,623,066, forward strand.
GTAAAGAGAGAAAGAGAGGCCAACACAAAAGATATTTAACAGGTACTTAGAAAGTTTTCATGTTCAGCAGTTTTTTAAGCCAACCACATAGATATTAGACAAAGAGTGTATAGCTAGGACGTGCTGTGATAAAATGTACAGTGGGGGGGTTATAAACCTGGCCTTTCAAAGTGCAAGAACAAGCTCTATATGGATTCTGTGGTCCAGTGCCCATAGATGGGATGTGGTTTTTTATCACCTGAGTTCAAAGGTGGACACCGGCTGGTTTGGATAGAAAAGTTAGTGAGCTTCCAGTGGATATTCAGGGAAAAGAAAGCCTGTGTCAAATAGAGATGATATAGATTTTCTGAGTTTTTCACACTGAACTAGGAAGTACAATAGTTCCTTACAGGCCCAAAAGTTCCATCGACTAAGGAACGTTTTTGGTGAATATTAGGAATGAATGAATCATCAAGATTAAAGTCAACTGCCTTGGAAAAGATGAACACTGCACCACTTAGTCATATTAAAGCAGAACTTGGCCGCTATGGCTTAGTAATGATCCGCAGAAGAACATGCATAGAACATTGTACTCTTATCGATAAAGATCTCTCTCTCTCTCTCTCTCTCTCTCTCTCTCTCTCTCTCTCTCTCTCTCTCTCTCTCTCTCTCTCTGTCTGTCACACACACACACACACATACACACACACACACACACACACACACACAACTTAAAAACAAGTTTCACACAGGAGTTCTTACTTTTAACCTATGTGGTACCATCTACTCTTTTATGGGTGTACTCTACTTTGCTTTTAAAAAATGGTTGGTCAATATCCTTCAACTATTTTCCTTCCTTCTGGTCAGTCACCTTACAGTTTAAAAACCTCTGTTCTGATATTCAGACTTAGGAGAGGATTGCAAGGGCTCAATAGCTATGTGCATATCGCCATATAAAATGATGATAATTGAAATGAATTCCATGAAATAGAAGCAGAGGTTTTATATTGTACTATTGTGGTTCCTCCTCTTTCTCCACTGTCTAATTTTTTTTTGCTTTTTTCCCTTTTGTTGCTGTTTTTAATTTCTGTACCCTTTGTCTTATATATGTTTATTCGATTTGGGGTAGGGAAGGGGAAGCACAGAAATGATGGACAAATGGTGAATCAATTCAAAGTGAAACCCACTAGACACTAGTTGGAAATGAATTTTACAGCTTGATGGAGAGAGAAGTTGGGGTGAGGGAAATACTGGAAGAAAATATGGAGGGGGTGACACTGTTCAAAAGGAAATGTACTCATTATCTGACTTGTGTAACTTTAACCTCTCTGTATATCACTTTTATGATAACATTTAAAATAAAAATAAAGAAGCTCTGGTTCTAGAAGCTGAAGTGGAAATGAAGCTTAAAGCATGTTGACTTTAATGAGGAAACTGGGCCCAAAGTGGTTAAACTCCACTGCTTGTAAACTAATTTGGAGAGTGGAATTTGTTGGCACAGAACACCGTCCCTCGGGATATAGCATATCATGTTCTTGTGGCCTGGACAGTAGAAGCCACCCATTGAGCACCAAATGAGGGGACCAAATATCCAATGATAGTGCAGTCAGACGTGTGCAACCTCATGTTCTCCCTGAACGTCAAACTTCTGCTTCCATACTAACTTGATGGCTTCTTTCCTAAAAACTTCCCTTTATATTCGTTCTTTTAATAATCATTTCAGAAACATAATTTATAAAACTCCTCTGAATTAAGCCATGCCTTGAACCTGGTTTTACTATACACACCAAGTTTATCATGGTTCATTGTCATTTCCTATGTCTTCACCACGAGGCTGTGGGCTCAGGAAGCATTATTACATCCTTGTTTCATTCATCTCTGTGTTTCTTGAAATGTCCCTGTGATCTCTCAAAAGTACAGCCAGGGCTGGAAGAGTGGCCTAGTGGTAGAGTGCTTGCCAGGCATGCACGAAGCCCTGAGGTCGATTCCTCAGCTTCACATACACAGAAAAAAGCCAGAAATGGTGCTGTGTCTTCGTGGTATTGTGCTAGCCTTGAGCACAGAGAGGCCCAGAGACAGTGCCCAGGCACTAAGATCAAGCCCCAGGACTGGTAGGAAAAAAATGCTGACACCTCTATTGCTTTTCTACCTAACTTTCCATGTTTCCTTATTTCCTTCAGTATAAAGCAAGCTCTTTCATGATGGCTCTTTTGGTCTGATGCTTCCTTACCTAACTTTCACCATGTATAGCTCCAGGCTTTCTGAACAATTTCTAGAACACTTTCTTTATACCTCCAATCTTAAGTGCTTCCCACAGCCAGAACCTTTCATGTTACTTCTTCATTCCTTTTCTGTCTACTTATCTCTGACATGCCTTCGTCAGCAATTGTAAGAAGCCATCCCAGATACCTTCAGAACTGGGTTACTTATAAATACGTGCCACTTTTCTGTGACAAAATTTTTAAGTTAAGCTGGGCTTAGGGAATCATGCCTGTAATCCTAGCTGCTTGTAAGGCAAAGATCAGAAGGATCATAGTTCAAAGTCATCTTGAGCAAATAGGAACATAGTTGTCCAGGCTGGCCCAAGCATAAATAGGAGACCATACTTGAAAAATAAAGCAAAAGAGGATAGGGATGTGTCTCAAATGGTAGGGAACCTGCTTAACAAGTACAAGACTCTGAGTTCACAAGGAAGGAAGGAAGGAAGGAAGGAAGGAAGGAAGGAAGGAAGGAAGGAAGGAAGGAAGGAAGAAAGGAAGGAAGGAAGATAGGAAGGAAAGAAGGAAGGAAGGAAAGAAGGAAGGAAGGAAGGAGCACAGGAGGGAAGGAAGAAAGGGAAGGAGGAAAAAACAATTCAGATGTCAAACACGTGGTCCTTTTAGCCACTGTCACCACCCTTGCTCGCAAAACTCAGCACTCTGGACTATGATTATCTACATTCTCTGGAAAACTTTCTAAGTGATAGACCTATAGTTTTTACAACTCTAATTCTTTTTTATCTCATGTTTTGTTTATTATTGGTTTGGCATTCTTTAAGAATAGTGCAAGTTCATTCATCATCTGCTCAACAGACTTAAATGTCTGCACCTAAACCCCTCCATATACATCCTATTCATTTATTTTTTTTCATATATTTTTATTGTAATTAATAGAAGGATTACGTTATATTCACCAGACAGAAGGTGCATTGATACCCTTTCTCATGTCTTCTTTCACTCATAATTTGCCTGTGCAAAACAGCAGAAGACACAGGACATAAAACATTCAGCACAACATATATGCTCCTAGTCCCCAGTCAAAGGTGGCTGCCATGAATTACCCAGAAATAACATAATGGTGGCAAATCAGGAGCCAGAGCTGCCAGTATATATGGAGTTTTACTGGGACACAAGTCTAGTGAACTGCTTAGGTTCTGTCCACTGTTCCTTGATCATTCTAATGGCAAAGTAGAAGAGCTGAGACATAATTCATATCACAGACAGAGGACAACTTCTGATGTAAATTGGCATCTTTACCCTTCTTACACCACTATGAAGTCTGATGAAGCTGCTGTCTCTTTCTCAGGCTATGTGAATATGCATACAATAAAAAAATAAGATCACGAAGGAAGCTATGTTGAAAACAATGATAAAAATAATAAATATGATATAGTCACACACGTACTTCTTTATGAACATACTAAGAAAGCCTAGCAATGAATTTAAGTCACTGTGGTGATTTCTAAGTAGTAATAAACATAACTATTTTCGAAGTATGGGCAACAATTACCATAAGAAAAGAAAAAACTCATCATTCTAACAACAACAGAAAGCATAGTACTGCTAAAGCTACCATGGTTTGCTGTCTGAATTGATTTAGGAAAAAAATGTTAAGTTACAATAGCTGAAACTAAAAATGTAATTATTTTCCAACCAAGAGCAGGGACCCCTTTAATTCTACCTCAGAGTGTGCTTGGGGAGCTGCAGACTGCAGATTAAATGCCTGTCTGTGAAAAAAAAAAAGTCATTGCATAGATTATCCTGAGTAAACAGGATAGTAGAGGGGAAACAATAAAAATAAAACAAAAATAAGCCAGGCGTGGTGGCTCTTGCCTGTAATCCTAGCTACTCAGGAGGCTGAGATCTGAGGATCAGGGTTCAAAGCCAGCCAAGGGGACTAAAGACCGAGAGACTCTTATCTCCAATTAATCACTAGAAAACTGGAAGTGGTGATGTGACTCCAGGGGTAAAAATCTCAGGGACAGCACGCAGGCCCAGAATTCAAGCCCCCACAACCATCACACACACACACACACACACACACACACACACACACACACACACACACACACACACACACATACAAAGACAGAAAGAAAAGAAAGAAAGAAAGAAAGAAAGAAAGAAAGAAAGAAAGAAAGAAAGAAAGAAAGAAAAGGAAGGATTTGTTTTCTACCAAAAATTAATGGAAAGAGAGAAGTCAAAAAGCACTAAGAAGTCACATTAGGAAAAAAAAATTTCATTTGGCCTTCAGCCTCTTTCTTTATTTACGTGTTGGCTGGACCCCACCAAATGACAAACAGATGGATGGAACAGGTAATAATAAACTCAGATGGCAATTTGTCCCAGGTAGGGCAATGGGAAAGCACACTTTTCATTTACAGTTTACAAATGGCTCCCCAAACTGCTACACAAGAATTCAATTTATGTCAAGTTCCATCCATCTGGCAAGGAATGATATGAGGACCGCTCCCAGTTGGAGGGCCCAAAGTTACAAGGAAATCAATTTGCAGAAGTGTAGGTCAGACCTCCACATAAACATTCAGAAGAGCCATTCCATCTGAATTGGGGTGGATGGGTTTGGCAGCTATCAGAATTTCTGGAACCAGGCACCCATCTGGAAGGTGCTTCTGAGAGTTTCAATTTGGAAACTAAAGGTAAGACAAAGGAATTCTTGTTTTCACAAAGCACCGTTTGTTAACATTGGATCTCTGCTGACCTCCAAGCACACCCGTTATGCCTGTTATGGTCTATTCTACTCCATTCTGGCAGAAAGGAAGGTTGCCACCTATAATAGCACAATTCCCTAAATACCATCTTGGAAAAAAGGGGGGAATTGCTTCATTTGCCATCTTCCTCAATCTTCTCTAAATTAATTAATTGCTTAAGAATTCCTTAGGGCTGAGGCTGTAGCTTAGTGTCAGAGTACTTGCCTAGCATGCACAAAGGGCTGGATTAGACCCCTGCATTGCCAAAAGAAAAAGGAAAACTTCTTTAAATATTTTCAATCTTGACATTTGACAGAAAGTTAGCATAGGACTATAACTATATTGCTATTAGATATTTGTCTATTGTTACATATTCTACTAGAGTGCTATGAAGTAAATTGGCAACTTACCTATGAAGAGCTTGAAAGCACAAGTTTGCTTTCTATAAGCAATAAAATAAAATTTACAGTGGGAATGCTCAAGGTATATATATATATATATATTACACACTCACACATATATACATACATATATGGTATTTGAAGACTTACCACATACCAATGAGAATGTGTTACTTCCAGGGGGCTAGTAGCATGTGCATGCACAGGCCAGTTTGGGGTCTAGTGTAGTTTTAGCTCTGCTGTTTACCTGCATGGTCTCTGATATGAGTAACACAACCCTTATTTAACTGCTGTGGACCATGCTTTTTAAGTGATCCACTTCAAAATGACTGCTTGTAGTGTGGCAGCATATCTGTGTGTGATTAAGGGTAGAAGAATCCATATAAAAAGGCCCCATGCATCACTCTTCTACGTGCTGTGCAGAGACACTGTGGTGTCTTTATTCCCTTTCTGATGCGGCATGAGCATCTGCATTTTCTAGAGAAGGAAAGCCAGGCTCAGAGGACTGAGAGTTTACTCAGGGTTTGAGCTGGTGGTTTGATTTTCATGACTGGTGTCTAAATGATGTCCCAGCACCTACTTAACATGCATTGTTTTTGCTCCATGGGAGTTGCTATACCCCAGGAGAGAGCAGGTAGGAAGACAGATGTTGGATAAAGAATAAGCCTTCTGTTCAATTCAGAGATACCTTTCCTGAGTCTGTATTTGAAAAACTTAAACCTAATAGATGATGACATCATTCAGGCTGTAAGGATCAATTCTGAATGAGAAACTCAAAGCTTTAGACCTGTACCATGAAGTCTTAGAACTACTCAAAGAAAATCCAGAAATCTGCCTTGCTTCTACTGTGAAGCTCTGCCTTGATCTTCATTTCAGTAATGGCCTTTTTCAAGCTTATTTCCAGTGAGATAGCTAATTGAATGCTTATGTGATTTGTTTAAGGAAGAGTTATGGTGGGATATACAGTTAGAATGGTCTTCTAAAAATTATCAACTGTTGGGCAATCATTTTTGAAACATACCCTAAGGATATGTCTGTGACTTGTGACATTCTCAAGTAAAACCAATATGTAGGCAGTGTAATTGGGCTTGAAGTAGGGTCAAATGAAGATTAACTCTGCAAGTCCTATTATAAAGACATTTACAGGGGTCCAGAGAATTGTTTAGGCAGAAAGTTGTGAAAGGCAGACAATGCTAGGCACCATTCCATTTCATTTATTAGAATAACTAAGAAACTGTACTCATGTTTCAAGCTTATCCACATGCCAGACACTTTCACAACCATCCAAATAGGGATTGCAAACACCTATCTTATTCCTAAAACATAGACATATTTTAAACCCTTATATGTATCCAAAATAAAGTAGTGGTAAATTTTTGACTAAAAGCATCCACTGAAAGGTTTTTTTTTTTATTTGTTTGTTTGTTTTTGGTTGGTGATGAGGCCTGGGCGCTGTCCCTGAGCTCTTCAGCTCAAGGCTACCGCCCTACCACGTGAGCCACAGTGCCTCTTCTGGTTTTCTAGTGGTTAATTGGAGATAAAGCCAGTCTGGGCCGGCTTTGAACTTTGATCCTCAAATCTCAGCCTCCTGAGTAGCTAGGATTACACCATGCCCAGCCCCCACTGAAAGTTTTTCAGCATTTTTCCAGCAGTGGATAATGCAAAACTCTAGAGTAGTTTTAAGCAGTCACATGACATCTATAGAGAAAAACTATAGGAAACTTCAATGGCAACTAGCTCTCACTCCTAAAGAACCTGACAGAAACACATGTGAGACATGGTACCTGAACTGCAACAGCGCCATCAGAAACATTTTCCCCAGCCTTTGGTTTTCACTGTCACCATTGTGTACGCATTTTTGTTTTGTGAGAAAGTCACTTACCCTGGGGAAATTTCTAGGCAGAAGAAGGAAGATTTCTCAGGCATTTAGAGCACAAATATTTCAAGACATGGGTGGCTATATTTATTCTTGGTTTTTATTTAATAAACACTTAAGCATTGCTCTTGCTGCCTGTAAGAGATTGAGGCAAGACAGAAAGCAAACAGAGACACTTGGCCCAAGATAATATAAATGCAGAGGACATGATGCATTGTATTTTTATTTTTTTAAAAATCCTCTTCTCCTGGGCTATCAATGTGTGAGAAGTAATGCTCCCACTATCTGGAGAATGTAACTATAACCCATCTATACATTACCCCGACAATAAAAAATAAAAATAAATCCTCTTCTCCTGAGCAAAGTCATCACATAGTTACTCCAAATGTAATGTTTTAAAACAGAAGAGCAAGTTCTAAGCTTGAAACGAAGTCAGAATTGACAGCAATGGTTCCTCTGGAGTTTTCAGAACTCAGAACGGTGTCTGGCAGTGGGAAATGGAGGAGGGGAGAGAGACAGGATGGAGATAGGTGCTAACCAGTTTTTTTTTTTTTAAGCCTCAAGCCTCTGTTCCTTCTTTCACAGGGTCAAGACAAAGAGATGCATGTTCCTCTAGTTTTACGCACTCTCTGTGTAGCGAAGCACACCTGTCATTTTGACACACAAACTTACCTGATGAATTCCACAGAGTAATACTGAACAGAGGAGCTGCCTTCCCTCTCTCCGGGTTTCCAAGACAGAGCCACCTCAGAATCGGAGACCACCAGGACATGAGGCTGCTGGGGTGCTGCTGGAGGCAGGCAGGAATCTAGGCAAGACAATAAAATGGCTAACTATAGCAGGAAGTCACAAAGGCTGGAGAGACTGAATACATCTGAATACATTCATTTTTTTTTTTTGCCAGTCCTGGTCCTTGAGCTCAGGGCATGAGCACTGTCCTTGAGCTTTCTCAAGGCTAGAGCTCTACCATTTCAGCAACAGCACCATTTCCAGATTTTTCCTATGTATGTGGTACCAAGGAATTGAACCCTGGTCTTCGTGCGTGCTAGGCAAGCACTCTACCACTAGGTCAAACTCTCAGTCCTAAATACACTTCCCATAACCAACCAAAACAGCTTTAAAACTGAAGCCAAACACACACACACACGCATGCCAATCATAGCTGCAAGTCCACATAAGGCTCTCCTCAATGATAGCTTGCCTTCCCTTCTCCTATGGCAAGAAGACTTAGGCTACATTTAACCATGGGGCAGTTGTATGCATTTCAGAACCTTCCACCATATTCGCACCTCTGCCAATTAATCTTTCACTTCCATTTGCATGTTGGAACCAACATTTACCATCAAACTAAGTGAAATGCTTAACATCAGTGCCACTTGTTTTCTAGCTCTAGTATGCTGCCTCTGTTATGATCAGAATCCTCCAGTAGCCAATGCTTTAGGTCCAGACATTTCCTAACTTCCAGGGTTGTTTTGTTTTGTTATGTTTTGCTTTGTTTTGTTTCGTTTTTTGTTTTTGTTTTCATTTTCAGGCTATTGCTCTGTTCTGGAAGAATTTCCTACCTCCCTAAGGGGTTTTGGTAATTTGATTTGGGGATTCATTAGGGTCACTTGCTACTATTTCCTTCTCCCCATACAAAGAGCACCTTGTGCAAGCAGGGCCCGCAGTCCACCTATCTTTCTATCCTTGATGAGCACAAGTTAATTTCCTTTGCCTATGGCTAATTTTTCTCACGTTTCCTTTCCTAATCACCTATCAGATCTCCCCTGTGGGTGGCACTTCTCACAATTAGTGACTGACCACATCCTAATCAAATAATATCACCACTCACCCCATTAACTTCTGATAGGGCAGAGGCCCTGCTTGCTTGGTCATTCCTGCCTTTTCAGGGTCTAGCACAGTACCTGATACCTAGTACCCCCTGGTTTCTGGTTGCTGAATGAAACGCAAATGACTAATAGCCTGCCACTTTTCTATGATTAATGAACTGGAACCTATTTTACCTTGGGACAAAGTGGAAACATGCCGAGGAGGGCTAAGCCGCCCTTTGCCAGTCTGGCTGTAAGCTGCTATGCTCACTTGATATTCAGTGCCTGGCTTCAAATCTCCAATCACTTCTTCCTGTCAATAACCAAACAAGAAAGGTGCTGATGGTCAGAAGTTCCATTTAAGCAGACAAGTTTACATCTTAAGGCCCCTAGAAAATTGCTTGGAGCAGAGATTATTTGGCTTCTTTTAGCATTTGTCTAGTTTTAAAATGTGCTACAAGGGAAATACAGTGACATTATTCCCAAGCCTGGAAGGTGACCCTTTACTGATATCTACATACCACCCTACGCCTGGACTATTCCCATTCTCAAAGGCTGCTCTCAACATCCTAATCCTCTGACCAGACTACAAAACTGCTTAGATCGCTGAGGGCTAAAACTAAAGTTCTTCCTTTCAACTTATAAATTGCAATGCCAACCACACAGCAGACTAAAGTCTACATTCATACCCATAAAATAAAGGGAAAAATCTTAGTTCTCAAACCTATAATAGTACCAGAATCCTTCAGGAAAGCTTTAAAATAATTTACTGAGTTTAACTCCCAGCATATCTCATTTATTAATCTTGGGAAGGGCCTGAAGAATTTCCATCCTGCTGCTAGTCCATGGACACCCTCCCCTGCTGAGAACCACTAAGATTAAGGATGGATGGCTATATGACTTCCCCTGAGCAGAAAGCCCCAGCAGAAAAAGACTGGCTCCACCTTGGACAAATCTACCAAAATAATGTGTGTCTCTGGGGCTGTGGTGCTAGATGGTTGTGGAGAAGCTATAGGAAGTTCCAGTTGTAAGGGAACAGACTTGGAATCAATTCATCCTGAGCTTGAATACTGATTCTGCCACTCATTGAAAATCACCCTCCCGAGCCTCAGCTTCTCACTTATCAGTACAGACTTGTCATGAGACCATCTTGCATCAAGGTTCCTTAACCAGCCCCTCCCCTGGACACTATCCCTGGCCACCCAGCTCTGTGATCTCACACTACTAAATCTGGTGCCTCTAATCTAGCACTTATGTATACAAGCTGAATGCTCCTAATCCCCAAATCCAAATTTTCAAATACTGAATACTGACATAACACCCACGAGTAGAATATCATACATCTGATTTCATGCTTAAGTCATACTAGGAACACTGAAAATATTACTAAAAAATTTTGTTCAAGCTACGTGCAAGGTATATACAAAATAAAACTGAATTCCATGCTTAGGCTGGGTCTCATCCCCAAGATAGCTTATTATGTATATATATAAATATGACAACAATTCAAAAATCTCTGAAAACATGATAGATAAGGGACAGCCAACCAACAGTACATATTGTTGCTATCTCTCCTATGATACTGTAAGCCACCTGAGAACAGGAATCAATCATACCTTCTATTTCTTCACAAAAATCTTCTGCAGATATCAAAACAGTCACTGTTGTTGAAGAAAAATAAGGGGATTCAAAATCTGTTTGAAGTTGGGTGTGGTGGCTCTTACCTGTAATCCTAACTATTTGAGAGGCTGAGAATCAGAAGATATAGTTTACCATAAGCCTATCAAAATGTTCATGAGACCTCATAGCAACCAATAAAAAGCTAGGTGTGGTGGCATGATCCTGTCATTCTGATTACATAGGAAGTAAAATAAGAGGATTGCAGTCCAGCCTGACTATGAAAAAGACAATATATTATTAAAAAAAGAGTTGATGGTGGTGTGGCTCAAGTGGTAGGGTGCCTGCCAAGTAAGCACAAAGTTTTGAGTTAAACCCCGGTACCGAAACAACAACGCAATTGTTTAAAAACCATTCAACAAATAATGATTAAAACTTAATACAGTACTTCTTAAACCCCTATTTCACATTGCAATAGTTTAGAGATGCCTGGGCTTCACTCCAAACTATTTTTTTCTTTGTCATGGATCTCTAATCTCTCTCCTATCTTGCTGATCCTTCTGTTTTTACTGTGCTCCAATATCTCCCACCTAAAAAGCCATCATTCTTCTGCCACACATGAACCTCCAACTTCTTTCCTTAGAGACCACTTTCTAAAGACATCTCCACTACTTTGCCCATTTTCACTCCTCAATTTACTGCCATTTGGCTTCTCTTCTCTACAAATTTATTAAGATGTTCTTACTGAAATCCCCACAATTTTGTAGTTAATCCAATAGGTATGACTCAGTCACTATGGATTTTTTTTTTTGCCAGTCACAAGGTCAGGGCCTGAGCACTGTCCTTGGGTTTTCTCAAAGCTAGAGCTCTACCACTTGAGCCAAAGCACCACTCCTGCCTTTTTGTCCCCTATGTATGTGGTGCCAAGGAATTGAACCCAGGTTTTCATGCATGCTACACAAGCACTCGACCACTAGGCCAAACTCCAGCCCTCACTGTTTTTCTCTTCTTTTCTTTTTTTTTGTAGCTTTCAACACTGTTGTCCATCCTTGTTTCTGAAATCTCTTTGCTTTCTTGGGAACCACAAGCTCTCAGTTACTTCCTCTTGTTTCTGCTCTCTAAAATCCCCTCTTCCCCCTTTTCTGACAGCCTAACATTTAGTCTCTCCCAAGAGCTCCCCCCCTCCCCTGCCCAGCCCCTGCTTACCATCATCTTTTCCTCTGTAGATTCCCATGAGAAATTTCTTCTCCTCCACCCTTAGTTTCTGGCATAGCTTAGTGGTGACACCTCCTGAGTGTACATAGTCAGCTATGGATGGCCTGCTTTACATCCACGATGGCATTTCTGACTGCCTTTTGAACGATGCTAACCAGCACTACCAAATATAATATAATCAACTAATCATTTCTTCATCTACTGGCAAAACGAAAAGCAAACACTGCATCACCTCTAATTAACCAAGCCAGAAATGTGTCACACTTTCCTCTGTGCTTGTCCTCTACTGTCACCACCATCCAATCAGTCACCAATACAGCTGCTAACATCGCTTTCAATCTTCTTGAACCTATTCATTTCTTTGCGTCTTTTACCACCCTTTACATCCAACTCCTTACGGTAGGTAAAGACAATGTCCTTCGAATCTGCCTGCCACCAATACTGTCTACACTTCCAATGTAGACTCCACAAAGCCATGCTGAAGCTATATTTCTAAATCTTGAATCTGATTCTATCACTTCCCACCTGCAATCCCCCTGTGAGACACCATACTTACCCTTCCAGCATCATCCCGTGCCACCTCCCCTCCCTGCATTTGACATTCCAGTCATACCCAAGAATTTGGCAGGACTCAAATTTATGCCATCCAATTCCTCGCCTCTGGGCCTTTGAACCTGCTGCTCCCTCTACATGAAATGTCCTTCTCCCTACTCCTGCCTGGCTCACCCAGCTCATCCTTCATGACTCAGTTCAGCTGAGACATTACCTCATTTCTCTACCCTGGCTCCCAGTCTGGTTAGGTGTCCCTTCTCCATACTTCCCCCATGTCCTTGATAGACCTTAACCTTATCATTTCTCACTTGATAGTGTAATTGTCTGTTTATTTGCCACCTTTTCCCACATGCTTGATGGCAGGAAGCGAGTTCTTATTCCTCAAGCATTCCACAGCTGAGCACAGTATTATCAGACATAGAGTAAACAGTCATGCAATGCTCTTGATGAATGAATAAATGAACTGAAGTGCAAGGAAGAAATCAAGAGCCAGGATATCCACAGACTCGGATTACCTCATCCCAGAATGAGCCTCAACTACTGACCCCTTCACGTTGATCAACAGTGTCAGTATTTGCTAGGGTTTGAATGTGTCCCCCAAAGTTTGTGTACTGGAAGATAAATGTCCAGTGCATCAGTGCTGGAAGATTGAGCCTCCTGAGGGAAGATTCAGGCATGAGGGATTACTGTTATGAGAGTGGATCAGTTATTAAGAGGGGGTTATGATAAGAGTGAAGCTGACCCCTCTGCTTTTCTTGCTCTCCTGTACTGCCTTCTGGTATGGGATGATGCAGCCCGAGGCACTCACTAGATGCTAAGCATTCACACCCTTGAACTTCCAGCCTTTAGAAACATGCCAAAGAAATTCCCTTTCCCTAGAAACTGCACCATGGCATGGTGTTCCGTTACAGAAACATGGAGGAAAGACTAAGATAGAGAGCTGGGTTCTGATCCTGAAGTCAGTAGCTTCAAAGGTAATAGAAGGCATGACACTCACAAAGATGAATTGTACACACAAATTAATGGGTTAAATTGAAATCCCTTTGTCCAACTACTTAGAATCTTTCTATTACATAGACAGATACAGACAGATGATAAAGAAAGCTTCAGAACTCTACCTTGCCAGCTAGATTATTTGACAAATTTATTGTGGGTTTTGTTTTTTGTTCTTTTCTTCATATTTTTTATTGCAATGAATAGAAGGGTTACTATTATATTCACCAGATAGAAGGAACATTACTTCACGCTAGTGTGTGTTTTTTATTTATCATTTAAATTAAACATCAATTCAATCTCCTATTTGAAATTCAATATGAGAAACTAAATAAGCCATTTCTGGATGTTTGGTACAATGCTGAAAACAAAATCAGGAGTTGGTTAGAGGGAATCAAGAAAGAAAAGGCTAAAAAGGACACAGGGTCATTCCCAGAGTGCTACCCACTAGTTTAAATACTTTCCCTCTTTTTCAATCAGTTTCACTGATTCTTAGAACAGACTTAAAATTGCTTCAACCTTTAGAGATGTTTCTCTTAACCTCACTCTGCCATGTGAGATGAAGTCACACACACAAAGAGAAAAGCATCTCTTTGGTCAATGATAAAAAAAGAAAAAATGTAAGCACTCTCCACTGGGCTCTGCTTGGGGTGAAGAGAATGTTTGGGTGACAAGAGACCACCACCACATCCCTAGGTTGGGTCAGGGTGTTAAGTTTCCTAAAACATACTTATAAAAGCTGCCTGGTGTTCAGATGGTCCCTGGAGAGGAGAAACAAAAACAAAATGAGAAGGGACATAAAGAATAAAAGAAAACTTGCAGGAGTAAAATGAACCTGACAGTGGACCTGCCCCCTCCCTTAGCCACAGCCAGGACAGTATCCAAACCGCAGATCATTGCAATATGAATTATATTGTCTACTCGGTCAGTCCTTACTCCATGCCAGGTGTCAAGCTGGGGGCTTGACAGCTATCACTTCATTTCATACTCATAATGGCTGTATGCTATAGGATGATAAGATACAAACTTTTCACTAATATCACATTTAGTCTCTCAGAAACACTTTTACCACATGTTCAGGCCAAAAGAAGTGCCTAACAGTTTCACCCATTAAATACTTTTACCCAATTTAGGAGTAGTATTTTACACAAATGTTGCTATTTTTCATAGTACCTCTGGGGGCTTCCTGAAATCCCATAACATTCTGTTACATAGTCTGGGGCCCACTGATACATTATCTAAGGCAACAATAATATCAGGACCCCTATTTCATTGATAGGAAACTGAAACGGTTTGTTAAAAGACAGGAATCTGAACTCATATTGTTTGAACCCAGAACCTGGCCCACTGCATTCCTTCTTACTATCCTGTTTGTTCTGCAACTCCCCCTCACCATCCAAACACACATACCCAACACACACCTCACCCCTGGGGTTCAAACCATTTCTACTGGGATGCCATCCTTCAAATCTGGCTTTCTGGAAAGTTTCTTGCTTCAATTTCTAGTCTCAAGTTTTACCTCTTATTTATTACTATGCTCACTTCTCTCTTTTTCAACACTGCATGTCTGTATAAATATGTGTATATTAAATGCCATGTTAATGATATCTGATCTCATGTTATTCTTTAAGTATTTTATCAGTGCAAAGTTAGTTTTCTGAAAATATAGATGCTGTCTCTGAATAGAAATTGTCTGTTATCTTGTGTTGGATATAAAAAAGCTTTTGACATCAGCAAGATGGTCAAGTGCTAGAATTTGACAACTTATTCTAATGCCTGCCTGTAAATAGCAGATATTTAACTCTTATTTAACATAAAAGACACCAAGAATGATAACTGACATTTATGTGGCTTTTTACATTTTATGAGAAGCATATATATGTGTATATATATATATATATATATATATGATTTGGCTTATTTCTTATAGAGGTCTCATTATTGTATACCCTCCATGGAGCAAAGCTGAGGCTTAGCTAAAGCCCCAACCTGCAAGTAGAAAAAGCAGAAGCTTAGGATACTGTCTCCCTTGTGGCCCTCTGTTTTGTGATCTTCACAGAGATGCCAGTTTTTAGCCTATGTCCCTTCCAACACTCAGGCTCTCAATTTCAGAAGTTCTCTTTGACTCTAAGGTGTCGTCAGCTCTGTGCCATCAATACTTGGGTTGTTTACAAGACAGAGTACAGATCCCCGCAGGACACAAGGCAAGAAACACTGCCAGAGACAATGCTAACCCCTTGGTGGGCTCAATGGACTTGTGGAAAGTTCCAAAACTGCTGAAGGAAGAGGGATCATCAAATTTGTGGTTTGCTAGATAAGGCCAAGCCAATCTCCCTTCTTCAGATAGAGTAAATCCCAGAGCAGATGCTGGGGTCTTCCAAGGTTAATTAGGGTTGCTTAAGGACAAGTCAAATTTTGAGATTAAAAGCATGCTATGAAAATACAAGCAGATATTGGATATATGCGTATCTGGTTATTTGAAATTGGATAGGGAAGTGGGGAAAACAAGATGAGGGGAGAGGGTTGGGAGAGGGAAATGGGGACCAAGACATGAAAAAGGGTATCAATGGATGTGAAGTAATGCATCTTCTATCTGGTGAATATAATGTAACCCTTGATTAATTACAATAAAAAATATATGAAAAAAATACAAGCAGGCTGAAATGTGCAGCTTCCTATTCTCCTATTAGTTAGGAGAGTAGTTCAGACATGAGCCTTGAGTTTACCCTGTCACTGTCTCTTATTAATATGTGATTTGGGGAAGTTTCTTCACCTCTCTGCACCTCAGCAATCCTGTCAGTAAAATGAGGTCATAGGAGAGTCATGAAGATTAAATGGAAAAAACAAGTGGAAAGCACGAGCGATGGTTTCTGGAGGGAAATAGACACTTAATAAGTAATAGCTACTTATTAGTGGTGACAAATAGGTTTCAGACTATATTGCATCTACCAGTCAATTATTAAAATAAGAGTGTCAAGGAATGCCACCATCATGATTGAAGTGCTGTGGGTGCTGGAGTAATGCCTTGTAGAGCCTTCTAAAGACTCCTGCCTGGAAATGATAGTCACAGAATGGGGACAGAAAGAAGTGAAAGTAAAGGGATCAAACCATGTCTAAGGCAAAAAGTTCATCTTCACAGGAAATAAAAAACAATAGTGGAAGATCTGACAATTAGTACTCAGTTTGAAAAGGAAAATAACCAACTAGGTCCATTTGAATACACATTTTAAATTAAAGCATTTAAAAAATATTGCATCTCCAAGCAGGACACATATATGTCCTATTTATTTATGTCTTATTGGTTTGTTTTGTTTTGTTTTGTTTTTGCCAGTCATGGGCCTTGAACTCAGGGCTTGAGCACTGTCCTTGGGCTCCTGGGCTTTCTCAAGTCTAGAGCTCTACCACTTGAGCCACAGCACCATTTCTGGCTTTTTTCTTTGTATGTGGTACTGAAGAATCAAACCCAGGTCTTTGTGCATGCTAGGCAAGCACTCTACCACTACATTAAACTCCTGGTCCCTTATTGAGATTGTTTTAAATCAAAATTACACTTTCTAATAAAAAGAGGAAAAATATTTAGCCATGAGGTAGCTACTTCAGCTGATGATAAAAAATAGGCTGGTAATTCAGGACAAATGTATTCATACAAAGGCTCTCTGATCAAACAGTTGTCTTTCAGGAGCACTGAACAGCACTTTAGAGAGTACATGCATGAGGGGCATTTGGGAATGAAGAAGGACCACACATGCATTAATATTATTATATATACACTCTAACTCAGAATTTATATGACCTTCCCAGAAATATCCAACTTTTAGGATCCAGAATGGAGGTACTCACAGTTTCTGAGGAGTCCTGGCTGAGAGGCACACTATGGGACTGCTCCCGGAGGGATTTATCTGCAGCAATCTCAGAGTAAAAGACCTTGAAATAAAGCAGAAATCCTAATGAGAATACAACAACGACTTACCTAAGACCAGAGCTTTTAAATAGATACAGAGGCCACAAGCCCAAAAATATGCAGCTGCCGGGGGGGGGGGATACACATGAGAGACCTCGAGAGACTTAGAGTAAAGAAGACAACTCAAGGCCTCTCGTTTTACCTTCTAATTTTCCATTCTTTTGTTTGATAATACTTAGAGCCAGAAATATATTTCTCCATTATAGAACACAGGACAAGAGTTATGATCAAGGGTTTTTGTCCCTTGGTGACACAGAGAGTAGTGAGTAGTATTGAAGGGAATTTTGATCCCATCTCTTCAAAAGGAAGAGCTCAGCTCTGTGGGTATGGTACTCTAGGAATGGGCTCAGCTGGTTCTCCTGATACAAAAGAGATTTCAGGACTCCAAATATTTATCTAAAATGTCCTGTCTACTAAAGTTGATTTACTCCTAAAAACACTGTTCAAAGAAAACAGTTTTGTTACTGAAAGCAGACCAATTCGTACAGCCTCGGATGGTAACACTGTCTTCCCTGCTCATTCCTCCTTTACACCTGTTCATCTCTTCAATTCAGATTTTACATTGTTGACTGACAACATTCCATAGCTATGACTTCCCCACTTCTGCATTTGTCTCCAAATTTCTTGCATTATGCTAGGTAGCAGAAACCATACCTTCTTACTTTATTTTTCCTTTGCTGCAAAGAAGAAAGACTAGAAAAGATCCTAACTGACATATGTAGAGTACATGTTTAAGACTCTTACAAATAAATGCCCTTAAAAACATTCCCCATGGTTTCAACAAAAGGAGGGTGGGGGGAAAAGAAGAGGGACAATGGTTGATAAAGGCCTCAGACAAGTTGCACATCTCTAATCAAAAAATCAAAATCTGAAAGAGTTCAAAACCTGCAACTTTTTAAAGCCCACTAAGACACCAGAAGCAAAAATTTTCATGCCTGACCTCACATGAGAGGTTGTAGTCAAAACATAGGTGTACTAAAATGTGGTATAAACTTAGAGTGTGTCTAGATTGAACAAGGGGATTTCATGTTTAAAATTGGGTTTCATCCTCAATCTATTTCATCATATATAGAAATGTATTCCACAATCTGAAAAATTCCCAAAGTTAATGGAGAGGGGATAGACAACTTGTAGAGGAGATGCAAGGATAGAAAGGATGGACAGGCACCCCACCCCATCCCACCGAAGAACCCTCTGTGCCAGTGTACTCACCGTGTACCCAATGATGGGACTGATAGGGGGCCTTGGTACTTTCCACTGGATGCTGAAAGCAGTGCAGTTCAGCGCGCTCAGCTTGATGTCAAGAGGAGGCCCCACCTTGCCTGTCCCAAACAGAACACATTGCGTTAGAGGCTCCATTTATCCCATGTTGGGTGTATTTACACAAGATTTCCGAGTGCATATTTACACATGGAAAGCCATGCCTGTCTCAGGTGATCTTAGAGGGACTTGGCTATTTCCTACCCAGCTGCCACTGCGAAGGACATCAACCCAACTATCAGTTATAATAGAGATCAGCAAAGCAACATGGAAGGTAGCACAGATCAACCACTTTAGATGTTAGGAAATTAGAACAGATTAAAGCAAGATGTCCACTTTTAATTCATAACATATATTTTTATATCGGTACTATACATGTCTGCTTAATATTTTCTTGGCTTGGAAATGGTAAAAAATATGAGTATTAAAAATGTTTAATGTTTCAAATGTTTTACTATCTTCTTAAACAATTGACTATAGTGTTTTAATTGAAATTATAAAACAACCTATATGAATTAAAACTTCAAAAATAGAAAAAAAATCATATATACTTTCATTATTCAGCTTTATAGTCTACCTCCTTTTTGTCATGCAATACTAAAACAACAAAATGTCTCCTATGTGTACATATATTTATATCTACATCTGATTTCTATTCTCTTTTATTGCTGCCTTTGTGATCCAACAATTATTATTTATGCATATGTTTATAATTTTAAGTGTTATTTCCCTTAATTTATGTCATTAAAGTAATTAATTTAATAATAATAAATGCTTCCATATACTACTATGCTATATAAACTTTGTCATTCTACTATTGTTAGGCAATTTGTTGTCTATCTATATATTTTGCAGTTTTGAATAATGTTCCATGATGACAGGAACTAAGTCTATCCTTTCTTTTTTTATTTATTTTTTTTTTTGCCAGTCCTAGGCTTGAGCTCAGGGGCTGAGCCCTGTCCTTGGACTTTCTCAAGGCTAGAGCTCTACCACTTGAGCCTCAGCACCACTTCTAGCTTTTTTCTATGCATGTGGTACCAAGCAATTGAACCCGGGTCTTCGTGCATGCTAGGCAAGCACTCTAGCACTAGGCCAAACTCCCAGCCCAAGTCTATCCTTTCTAGCATGCAGAAGCAAGTGAAGGATACAAGTTCAATAAACATTTCTTAAGCAAATGAATGTTCTGAAGTTTGATTGTTCTACTTACTAGTATGTCCTGTTCAGAGTTCCTTTGAACTATTGTATGCAGTTCCATGGCGTATCAATTAGGATACCTTGCAGTGTACAAAGATCTAATATATCTATTTATTGGATGGGGCCAATCTATTACTGCTGGGGTGATTCTCTAAGGCTTTTTTTCCTATTAAAATATTATTACTTCAATTTATGTAGTACATAGCATAGGCATGTCATGGGAAGACAGCACTTTAGTACATTGACTTGAATTCTAGAAATACACGAAATCTGAGGAAATTGCTCAACTAACCCCATTAGCTTGTTATTACATACATACATTTTCTGAAATGCCTCCAGATGTTGCTTCGATTTTTCTTGTTATTTTTTACTGAGTAATTAAATGATTAACTTTCTTGCCAATGTTTTGAGTAACTGAACCCCAGGCATTTCTGGTGGACTAATAGCTCAGTTCTGTCACTTCACAAAAACTGTGAGCCCAGGAAGCCCTATGACTACCTAAAATTCTCCCCATTAAGTAATGTAATCTTCTGCCCTTGCCATAGTTCACCACCTGAAGTCTGATCTGAATGGCTGATCTCAGGCCATATGACTTCCCCTGGACCCAACAGAGGCTGAGAGGAAGGATTGGTCAGTCTTTTCTGATTCCTAAACCAGAAAATAACAGGTAGAGGGAAGTCATAGGGATTGTTCTCATAACTAGATTAGCCCAGAAAAGAAGACTTCCAGAAAGAGGACAGGAAAAAGGGATAAGAAGAGGTTGTGTTAGGTAAGATTAAGCAGAGGAAAGTCTGGAGACAGGTCAGGCTTTCAGCAGAAGGACCTGAGGAGAATAGACCAGATAAGTCTGTACTACCTTGGAGGGGGTGGGGGGAGGAGGGGGGAGGGGAGATTGTCAGTTGATAAGTGAAACTGGGCAGGGCAAAAGGAGGGTGGGAACAAAGGGGAAAAAAAGCTTGGACATAGGGAACCTCTGGCCATTTTCCATTTCCTTGGAGAAAGTTCCAGTGAGGGACTGAAGCTGTCAAATGGTAAATAGCCTCTGGTCTGGAGGTCCAGTGAAGGGTCCAGTCAGGTTGGGAAGAGAAAAGGACCCAGTCAGTGGTCTTTAGAACTGAATTTACCGGTTGGATCAATATAGGTCTAACTCAGATCTATTCTCTCTAAGCTGGAGGCTTTGGGTTGCTTTCCAGCCACTATTTAGCTGGAGGGACAGACTGGCTCTCAGAAAGCTACTGGCGAGGAAGGACAAAGACAGGAGAGTCCCTCATAAGGACTGGAGTCCTCTGGGGAACTCTGTCCTAGACTTCAGCACCAGATTTTAGGAAAGATCAGGGAGGAAAGGAAAATAAGGAGACAGAGACCTCACCAAATCTGACTAGGACTTAATCATCACTGGAGAGGGGCACCAAGTAGCTGGGAAGGTAGTGGGAGATGAGTCTAGGGTCTAGATATAGTAAGTTGAGGAAGCTTTTGGTAAGTTGAGGAAGCTTTTGGGTTGTGAAATCAAAAGCAGCCACAGACATCTCATCAGGGTCAATGTGTCAATGTACACTTCCCCAAAAGGGTCTGGGGTGAGGTTTTTTTCCAAGAACTTGCCCTGGGAACTGGGTGGTGGGTTGGGGGGTGGGGGGGAATGTCAGAGGGCCATGATGGCAGCATGGGTTTTTTCAGAACAATGCAGATTTCCATCAAAATCTCTACGAAATACTGATCATGCAAACACCATTACTCCATTGACTGACAAATTTCTCTTTAAAAATTTGCTGCTAAACAGAGATCCGCAATAGAGCAAAATCTTGATACATAAGGCCATATAATGTGAAGCTAATTGAAAGGACCTCCAGGATATTGAAACAAAAGCCATATAATGAATAATTGTTGTCCTTAATGTACTATGTTGTCTCTCATCTCCTTTGCTATCCCTTGGTTATCTCATATTGGTATAGTATCTCACTTTGTTATCTGATATATTGAATTTATTTGTATTTGGATATTTGAAATTTGATAGGGAAGGGGGGAAAACCAAGACGGGAGGGGGGTGTGGGGGAAGGGAAATGGGTACCAAGACATGTGAAAGGGTATCAATGTATGCGAATCAATGCACCTTCTATCTGGCAAATATCATGTAACCCTTTTACTAATTACAATAAAAAAAATAAAAAAAAATAAAATGGATAAACACCGAAAAAAACAAAAAATTTGCTGCTAAAATATACAGAGAAGAACATCTGTATGTGCCTTCTTGTGAACATGAGCAGGTGTTTCTAGGGTGGATGCCTATGAAAAAATATGGGGCATATGTCTGTTAATTTGATTTACATTGCTCACTCCCAAAGATTCAATGAATGAAAACTACATGTATTTGGTTAGTTCATTTGGGACAATTCTTTCCAAGTATGGAGGATTCCTCTGCTGAAGATCACTGCTCAACCTTGGCATTATTGGTAGTTTGGGTAGGTGTGTTGCGGGGCCCTCCTGCTGCATTGTGAATATGTAGCAGCACCCTGCTCTCTAAGCAGTAACAAAGCAATGGCGCTCCCCACACAAATGATGTTTCCATATTGTATATTTGTGTTCCCATTCAATTCATATGCTGAATGTAAGTTCCAATTAGATGGCCTTTGGGGGGGGGGTTATTAGGTCAGGAGAACGTGGGCTTCATGAATAGAATTAGTGGCCTTATAAAAGGAACCCCCACTCCTCCTGTCCCCTTCTGTTATAAGAGAACACAGCAAGACATCAGAAAGAAGGCCTTCACCAGACCCTGTTCTGACTTGATCTCACATGTGGAAACTGTGAGAAGTTTCTTTCTTCTTAAGCCATATAGTATTTCATTAGAGAGACTGAAGAAACTAACACAAGGAAGGGGAAGAGAAGGGAAAGGGAGAGGAGGAGAGAGGAGGGAGAAGAGAAAGGAGGGAGGGCAAAGGAGAATTAGCTCCATAGTGAAGATGCAGAACCAGGAAGCATCTGGATTTACTGTCCCTACTGCCACCACAATTGCCTCAACATCCAAGCTGGTGACAGAAACTGGAGTGCGGAGTACCCTGATGACGTTGGTTGGCTAGATAATCAGCCTCTGCTTCCCTCCTGCCTTCTATGTCTCCAAAGAGTACAAGTAATTAGTGGAGTCTAATTTATATTCAGAATAGTGATCACGAGGGAGTCTGGGAGGTGTAGTTTATGTTTTCAGATTGTGCATTACAGTAATGGCTCCTAGAAGGAAGGTGAAATGAATGTGTAATAAATCAACCTGCATTATAGATGACATAATAAATTACAATTTTCTCTTTCTCTTCATATCTTACTGTAAAGTATACAAATCAAACTCTGCTGGGACTCTGTTAGTGAGGAGTCTTACTTTATTTTCCTTCTCACTGGTTTATTTGCTTTTTCACATGCATTAAAATGTGAATTGAGTGCTCTATATGTACAAGGCGCTGTGCCAGTCCCTGAGATCATGTTAAGTATAAAGAGATATAGAGGCATAAACAAGTTAGTAGGGCATTGCCCTTTGGTATGAGGCGTGTCAAGGTTAGATAACATGGGGGTTTTGGTGATTGGCATACTGATGCCAAGGACATACATGGGGTGTGTCTCCACAGTAGCAGGAATCACACTCAGGACGGGAAAATATGCCTCAGGCTAAAGAATCAGTTCCTACTTTTTCCCAGAGTTGTGGGGAAAGCCACATGCCTCAATCAGTGATTGAGCCCAGTGGTTGAGTGCATGTGGTGGAGAGGGAGAGGAAGAAACCAAGATGTCCCCAAGGATTCTGTCTGAAATACAGAGGAGGGGTGTTTACTGCCCTGTCAACTGCAAGTTTAAAAGAGGTGTTTCACTACTCATAAAGCAGGAGGAGGTCTGCTCATTTGTACTAGCAATTAAAAGGTGGTAAGATCAGACCTTTGAATCAAATAGGAAAAATACTCGATATGAATATGAGAAATCTAATCCTCGATAAGTAATTGGATTTCCAAATCTGATTTTTTTTTGAGGAGGAAACTTTCTAAGCTTAAAAGAGGTTATGAAATAAATCAAAAGAAAAGTAATGGATTCTAAATCATAAAACTTTCATTATGGACTTCAAAATTTACAAAAAGAAAATTCAAAATAACAGATGGAGGGGTGAATAATTGCTGCAGAATGACAGGCCAAGGGATATCTTTATTATAAAACTCATACATATTGATTAAAAATATACTCAGACCCCAATAAATAAAATATGAAGAGATAACTCTGAAAAGAAAATGTATATCTAGTAAACACACATGGGGAAAATATTAAAATTTGCAAGTTATCAAAGGAACACAATTTTTAAAAATTGAGATGCTGTTTTCACCTATTGAATATAGCCAAAATATTTAAATGAGAGTAACAAATACGAACACAAGGACATCAACGTGCTAATCTAAAAAAAAGTCACTGATGGCACAGTAAATGAGTGCATAGGCATTTGGGAAGAAAAACTGGCAATACAGAAACATTTCCAGAGTCATAAATCTGTTCTTATCCTTTGGCTCTTCTGAGAAGTGTGGTTAGTCTGAGGAAAGAATCTTAAAAGAAGAGCAGGCTGCACCCTGAAGAGGTTTTTCACAGGATCACTTGTCTGAGAGAGAAGCCATGAACACTAAAATATTCAGAAATGAGGCAATAGTCAAGTGGATTACATGTGACCCTTGATAGACTGGTGTACAAATGCAGAAGAGGTTTCTACTCACTCTGTGTGAGTAGAATTGAATTCGAGAGAAGGAAAAAGGAAGGGATCTTAGAGTTGGGAAACCTATAAAACTCAAAGTCTGTTGCTCATGTAGTATTATTGTACTATCAGTAGTTAAGAGTTTGAGATTTGATGAATGCACCATGGTGAGGGGAGATGTTAAGGTGAGGAAAAGATGGGGAGGTATTAAAATTCTGCCCACTTTGTATGCAACTCTTCTACACATCCATAATTGTCTCAAAGTACAAAGCTTATTCAGGAAACAAGACTTGGTTCACACTGTTACAAAATTATGATCTGGTATTAAATAAAAAGGTACACTCAATTGCCACTAATAGTATTATCAACATGAACACTCCTATTTAGGAAACATTCTAGAATGTTATATTGGTTTTGTTTTCATATATTTTTATTGTAATTAATAGAAGGGTTACATTATATTCACCAGATAGAAGGTGTATTATTTCACAAACATTGTTACCCTTTCTCATGTCTTGGTCCCCATTTCCCTCCCCCCCCAGCCCCTCATCTTGTTTTCCTCCCTTCCTTATCCAACTTCAAATAACCAAATATGCATATATACAATATATCAGATAACCAGGTGAAATACTGTAACAATATGAGATAACCACAGGACAGCAAAAGAGATGAGAGATAACATAGTACATTAAGGACAACAATCACTCATTATATGGCTTTTGTTTCTATATCCTGTGGCTCCTTTCATTTAGCGTCATTCTATAAGGCCTTACGTATCTAGGTTTTGTTCTCTTGTAAATTTCTGCTAGGTTTCTACTGATTATGACAAATGAGGGAAACCATGGAGCCTATGTTCCTTTGAGTCTGGCTTACTTCACTTAATATGATTTTTTCTAAGTCCATTTCTTTACAAATGGGGCAATGTCATTCTTTCTGACATCATCATAGAATTCCATTGTGTATAAATATATATCTTGTTGATCCACTTATCCACTGAGGGGCTTCTGGGTTGGTTCCATATCTTTGCTATGGTAAATAGCACTGCAATGAACATTGTTGCGCTAGTGGATTTAGGATGTCCTTGTTTCTGGATGATTGGGTAAATGCCAAGTAGTGGAATTGCTGGGTCATAGAGAAGCTCTATGTTTAATCTTTTGAGGAACTGCCATACTGATTTCCATAGTGGTTGAATGAGTTTACACTCCCACCAACACTGTAGTAGTGATCCCTCCTGGCCACATCCCTGCCAGCATCTGCTGTTATTAGATTTCTTGATTCTGGCCATTCTAACTGGAGTGAGGTGGAATCTTAGAGTTGTTTTGATTTGCATTTCTTTTATGGCCAGAGATGTTGAGCATTTCTTCATGTGTCTATAGTGTTGGGGGCCAAGTAATGCCATTCTAATAACTTTCCGCTGAGGCCTGCAGTAGGGGTAAACAAGTGGACCTCTTTATCCTGTCCACCTGTTGTGCTGATAGGCTCCCGCACCGAATATAAGGAGGGGAGTTTTAGAGAGATTCCTGCCTTGATGAAGCTGCGTGGCGTCTCTGTTCGTGCTTCAGAGAAGCAAGCCCGAGTGCGGGAGGACAGTGGGCCCTCTCCTCTTGCGGCTTGGACTGGTTGGGGTGTGCTTTTCCCCATCCCTCCTCAAGAGGGACTGGGGACGAAGGACCCCGACATATTGGCGCCCAACGTGGGGCAGGAAAGGGGCACGACTGTGAGTTGAGCCAAGTGAGAGATACATGGAGGAAAGACTGAAAAACCAGAGAAAACCTGAAAGGCACAAAAAGACTGAACAACCAGGGAAACCTGAAGGGAAAATGCAGGCTGAAGTCACTCACAGGGAAAAAGAAAAAGACAGGGAGGAAGACAAGGAGAGAGGGACAAAGAGAAAGAAAAAAGGTTTTTGAAAAAAGGTGATAAACAGGAAAAAGGGAAGCAACTACCTGCAAAAGTCAGATTCAGACTGAAAAACCAGAGAAACCTGAAAGGAAGATAATGCAAAGAAAATGAAAAAGGGACTAAAAGGCCAGGGAAAAAGAAAAAGAGAAAGACAAAGAGAGAAAAGGCAATTAAAAGGCCAGGGAAACCTGAAGGAAAAATACAGGCTGAAATTGCTCACAGGGAAAGAAAAAAAGACAGGAAGAGAAAGAGAAGACACAGGGAGAAAGAAAGAAAACTCCTCAAAGACTAAACCAGTGAATGTGTGTGTGAAAGGGATTTTAATCATTCCCAGATCGCCTCCGGCGTGCGGGTCACTTCGGGAGGAACCTCGCGGAGGGCGAGGCAATGTCCCAGGAAGGGAGGAACCTCACGGGAGTCTCTGGCCAGAGCAGTAGGGCGAGGCCTAAGATTTTAGAATGGAACCAAATGGGTTCAGACTGGAACGACCGAGAATGTGTGTGTGAATGGTAAATCTAAGTCTATACGGGAGTAAACAGTTTAAGAACAGGTGAAAAGTAGCGCAGAGACGCTTGATGGTAGTGATTTAGAAAGCCTGTGCTCGGGTTCAGAATAGTTGAAAACAGCTAAAGCTTTTTCAAGTCCCTGACAAAATATAGAGACGACGCCCCTGAGTCAGCTTGAAGAAGTTACAGAAAATGGATCTTCACCCATAAGCCCCTTAAAATGAAGGGAAAACGAAAATGGGGGGGGGGGACTGGAAGACTCCTCTAATTCTTCCATTGCCCTGCTTTTCCCTATGGCTTGTGTGAATGTTTCCCTATTTTCTCTGTTGTAGTCAGAGTCACTCAGTATATACTAGTGCCTGTACAGGCGGAGGAGAATGCTTTCCCGCTCATCAGTAAAAGAGACTTTGGTATTTTCCTGCCCTTACTGCTGCGAGTATTGTCCTTGCCACTGTGGTTCCTACAGAGAATGCTTTGAATGTGAGGGCGGGAATTGTAATGTGCACAAATGACAATATTCTAACTTTGGGTGACTTATCTTGACACTATGGGATTGATCAGTTTGGATTTGTTTTTATGCACTGTAATTGTAATATGTCTATTGCCTGCCTACAAAGTCAATGCAGAAAGCGAATGCTAATGCGACAGGCATCTGCTCCCATGGGGAAATAGGTGCATCCCCTCAGGTCTGATTTGCTTAAATGGACGGCTGGTAGCCTACTAATGAGCTTGGAGACACCTAAGACAGGCACAGCCGATCTAATATGGTGGTAGCCCCACATATTCTAAGTTTTTTGTCTTTTTTAAGATAAAAACGGGGGAGATGTTGGGGGCCGAGTAATGCCATTCTAATAACTTTCTGCTGAGACCTGCAGTAGGGGTAAACAAGTGGACCTCTTTATCCTGCCCACCTGTTGTGCTGATAGGCTCCCGCACCGAATATAAGGAGGGGAGATTGAGAGAGATTGAGAGATTCCTGCCTTGATGAAGCTGCATGGCGTCTCTGTTCGTGCTCCGGAGAAGCAAGGCTGAGTGCGGGAGGACAGTGGGCCCTCTCCTCTTGCGGCTTGGACTGGTTGGGGTGTGCTTTTCCCCATCCCTCCTCAAGAGGGACTGGGGACGAAGGACCCCGACATATAGGCCATTTTTATTTCTTCTTCAGAGAAGACTCTCTTTAAGTCTTTGGCCCATCTTTTAATGGGATGGTTGTTTGCTTGGAGATTAGTTTTGGAGTGATTCAATTTTTGAGCTGTCCATATATTTTAGATATGAGGCCTTTGTCGTATGGTTAGCGAAGACCTCCCACTCTGTAGGCTTTCTAGTTAATTTGCTAGCCATGTCCTTTGCCATACAGAACCTCTGCAATTTAATGCAGTCCCGCTCATCCAGACTTTCTCTGATTTGTTGTGTTTTTTGGTCCTTATTAAGAATGCTTCAATCTGTTCCGAGGAGACATAGTGTATCTCCTATTCCTTCTTAAAAAGTTTTCAGTGTATCAGCTTTTACCTCCAGGTCTTTGATCCATTTGGAGTTAATCCTGATGCAGGGTGACAAAGAAGGATCCAACATTAGTTTTCTGCAGGTGCTTAACCAGTTCTGCCAGCACCACTTGTTGAAGAGGCTGTCTTTCTTCCATTCTGGTTTTTTTTTGGCTCCCTTATCAATGATTAGGTGGCCATAGGTCTGTGGGTTAATATCTGGGTCATCAGTTCTATTCCATTGGTCTTCAGGCCTGTTCTTGTGCCAGTATCAAGCTGTTTTGGTCACTATAGCTCTGAAATAGTGTCTAAAGTTTGGTATTGAAATTCCTCCTGCTCTGTTCTTTCTGCTAAGAATAGTTTTTGCTATACGGGGTCTTTTATTATTCCATATAAAATTTTGGATTGCCTCTTCTATTTCTTTAAAGAATGACATTGGGATATTGATGGGTATTGCATTGAATTTGTAGATATCCCTTGGCAAGATTGCCATTTTCACGAGTTAATTCTTCCAATCCAGAAGCATGGGAGGTTTTTCCATTTCCTCAGTTCTGCTTTAATTTCCTTTTTCAGGGTTTTAAAGTTTTCATCAAAAAGGTCCTTTACATTCTTAAGTTAATTCCTAGGTACTTTATTTTCTTTGAGGCTATTGCAAAAGGAGTTGCGTTCCTGATTGTTGCCTTGTTCCTCTCATAGTTGGTAAAAGGAAGGCAGTTGATCTTTGAGGGTTAACTTTATACCCTTCTACTTTGCCAAAGTTTTGAATCAGCTCAAGCAGCTTGGGAGTGGAGTCTATAGGGTTCTTAAAATACAGAATCATGTCATCTGCAAAGAGGGAAAGTTTCATTTCCTCTTTCCCTGTTTCCCCTTTATGCTTGCTTCTTGCCTTATTGCTCTGGCAAGGAATTCTAATACTATGTTAAAGAGGAGTGGAGAGAGTGAGCATCCTTATCTCATTCCTGATTTTAGGGAGAATGGCTTTAGCTTTTTGCCATTAAGTATAATGCTAGCTGTGGGTTTGTCATACACAGCCTTTATTATACTGAGGAATGTTCCATGGATTCCTAGTTTCTCCAGAGCTTTTAGCATAAAGGGGTGTTGGATCTTGTCAAATGCCTCTTCTGCATCTATTGAGACAATCATTTGATTCTTGTCCTTGCTCCTGTTATGTTAAATTATATTAATTGATTTGCGTATGTTGAACCAGCTTTGCCTCCCTGTGATGAATCCTGTTTGATCATAGTGTATAATTTTTTGATGAGTCGTTGTAGACGGTTGGCCAGTGTTTTGAGAAGTTTTGCATCAATATTCATCAAAGAAATGGGTCTATAATTCTTTCTTTGATGAATCTCTGTCTGGTTTGGGGTGAGGGTTATAGTGTCTTTGTAGAATGAGTTTGGCAAAGAGCCTTCATTTTCAATTTTGTTGAAGAGCTTGAGGAGTATCGGTGTGAGCTCTGCTTTGAAAACCTTACAGAATTCAGCTGTGAATCCATCTGGCCTTTGGCTTTTCTTGGATGGAAGATCTCTTATGCCATTTCTTTTTCAGTGCTTGAAATAGGTCTGTTTAGTTGGAGTAAGTCTTCTTGGTTTAGTGTGGGTATGTTAATATTGGCTAGAAATTTATCCATTTCTTCTTAGAATGTTATATTGTTTTACACATTAAAAAAACCTGTCTAGAAATATTTGTACATCCAAAGGCCAAAATTGCATGGGTGTGGGTATAACCAAGATCCTTGGTTACTAAAGAAATCCCATGAAGTCTGCATTATGTTTTACAATCAGTTTTGTGTTTACAACCAGTTTTTCTCCCTTAAATATGGTCAGGCTAAAAATAGCTCATAATTAAGACCAGATCTATTAGCTACAACAACAAAAGGTAATATAGTCACATCATTTCCTGTACTTGTATCACAAGTCAACTGGAATAGCAAACTGATGATGCTTGAGAAGGAAGCTATTAGTTACCCCAATAGTGCCGCATGGAGTTGTGCATGAACAGTGACTGAAATGCCATCAGGGAGCACCTGGTATTGTGGACATAGAACAGGGAACCTCCAGATCTCCCCCGCCTTGGTGGCTGACGATAAATTTAGAACAGAAGTTTGCAAAATATTTTGTACTATAGGTACTAGATTCTCTAGGGCAGGGCTGATCTTAAACTAGTGCTCCCCCTCCCACATCTTCACAGCAGTGAAAGCAGAGGGGCCATTACACCAAGCTTTGCAGGAAGCCAGGGAGATGTAAGGGCAGAGGAACAGGGCTGCGGCCTCAGGACTTCCTAGAGCTTCTGAACTGCAGAGACCCATTGCTCCCAACACACTGTCTTCACATATCTCACCTATCCCCTGGGAAGACATTTTTCCCTCTAACATTCATCCAATACTAGTCATTAGCATTTTCATTTTCAGATCTTCAAAATGGAAATAAAGTAAAATAACATACAGCTTAAACTCTATGCTCCATCTCACTGTCCTCTCTTTTCCCCTCCTTCCCTCTTTCCTTTTCTTTCCCTCCTTCCCTCTTTCCTTTTCTTTCCCTCCTTCCTTCTCTTCCCCCTTTTCTTCCTTCTTTCCTTCCTTTCTCCTTCCTCCTTTCCTTCCCTCCTTCCTTCCTTTTCTTGTTTCTTTCCTTCCAACAACCATTTTGAATGTACCTGATATCCTCATGTAAGTTTGTAGTTTGTCTATTTCCTTAATTTATTTTTCCTGGAAATAATCTAACTGGTCATCAGTAATAGAACTGATAATTTCTTGGTTATCCAGACTATAAATCAGCATTGTTACCACTTGAACATTTATCCTTTCACAAAGGAGGGAGAGAAGGAAGAGGAGGATGAGGAGAAAGATGAAAAAAGAGATCAAAGGAGAAAGAAACAAGTCTGTAAATTTGAAAGCACTTCTCAAAAACTAGTCCCCTACTGATTTGTCCTCGCTGCAGCCCATCAGCTTTCTTAGGCTGTCATTTGTCCACGGACGTTTTGTTATCCTACAGATTTTCCATTTTTGCCACCTTTTGTCTTCTCTTGTGCTGTGGATTTGTGCTCTTTTCCCCAGCTAATAATACTTCAGTGTTGTTTGAGCAAGTATATATACACTTTTTTCTATCTACTATAGTTGCCAGAACTTGGCCTCATAACAATTTGAGGTAAAGGAAGAGGAAGACATTCTTCCTACTTTCCTCCTTCTGGAGCCAGAAGGAGGCAGCAATCACGAGGCATGAAACAGACATGCTCTTCTTCCTGCCCTCCAGGCTGAGTGTTTTTCATGACTCCCCTTTTCAGTGCCCATTTCTTTCTTCTCCCCACCAGTCACTACTACACAGATACTGAGGTCCCTAATTCTCCCTCTCTGGCCCAGTTCTAGGTGCCTCATAGCCAAGTGGACATGAATGCTGCAGAAATCACTAAGCAAAATCCTAACTCATGGCCTGCTATCAGCCTCAGAGACTTGGAGATGTTTGAGTATGGCACAAACTGGGATCACAGCGATTGTTTAAATCTCTTACAGGCACTTGATGCTTTCCTACCACCTCTACCATCCCCGAGTCATCACAAATATGTCCAGTATTCATTTACATTGGGCACATGAAGACCAAAGTCTGATCTCCGAAAACTCTTAAGGAAGTAAAAGAACCAAATTGATACAGATTAGAACTCTAAACTCTTCAAGGGTCTTATCTATTAGGATATAAAAGCATACTAACAGTTCTTCCATATTAAAAAAATGTAGTAAGCCACTTAGGTGTGGGACAAAAAAGATTTAAGCAGTTAAACACAAAGGCAACACTTATGTTTCATTAATAATGAGTACAAATGCCAAGAAAAAATGCTCTGTAATGGAAAACTAGCTTTGAAGAACTGTAGCTTAAAAAACTCATAATGCTTTATAGAGTAGGGCCTACATCTGTGCTTTTGTAAACTAAAAGCTGTACTTTTAAAGAGATAACTGAATAATATGTTTCTTTGCTATGAGGGAACAGTATTCTTCAGCTTTCTTCTTTAGAAGGCTTTTAAAACTGTATTAAACTTTTTTTCCCATTAGAAACTTCTGAATAATTAGGTCAATTTCTTATGGTAATTTTATTTTATAAAATACTTCAGCTTCCTGAGCAAAATTCATCTCTGACTCAATTAGTTTTGCAAACCAATTCATAAAAACACTTCAAAATACAAACAAAAATATCATCTGTGACAGAAATACATTGCTAGCTTTCCAGTGATTTGATTTTCATAGAACGAACTAAGTTATATTCACTGATGCAATGGAAAGTACACAGACCAACTAAAAATAGCCAGAGAATTCTGAACAGGCAAACAAAATCCCATTTCTATTTTTTTTTTGAAGCTTGCCATAGGTACTATTACAAAAGTAGTATTGTGAATATGTAACAACAACAAAAAAACAAAACCCCAACTACCCCCAGTACAACTACTTGCAAAGTAGTGCCTTTAAGGCAGCAATGAAAATATGGGCTTTCTGGGTGCCAGTGGTACACACCTATAATCCTCACTTCTCTACTCTGGAGAATTGAAATTCAAAGCCAGCCTGATCACAAAAATCCATGAAATTCTTGTCTCCAATAAACTACCACACCCCACCCCCAATAAAAAGTCAGAACTTGAGCTGTAACTCTAGTAAAGCTCTGGCCCTGAGCCAAAGAGAGAGGGAGGAGAGAAAGGAGGAGGAAAGAGGCAAGAAACAGAGAAAGAGAGAGTGAAAATGAGCACTCAGGGACAGTGCACAGGCCCTGAAGGCCCTGAGTTCAAGCTCCAGGACCAGTACACACACACAGTGGGCTTAAGACACAAAATGTGTAATAGAGGGGGTTAATTTGATTACAATATATTGTATGCATTTATGGGCTTATCACAATAGATCTGTCTTATACAATACATGCTAATAAGAGAAGGTGGGGGGAGATCACAGGACTAAGAAAGTACCTGGACTCTAAGGAGCAGAAGGTACTGTCTTACAGCCCTGCAGCCTATTATTGGGCATTCCATTACCATCCCAGTCATGTTTCCCTTTGACATCTGCCTTTACAGATGTGATTCCAAAATGGAACCTGCCATCCCAGAGTGTTGAGGGATCTACACCATGATGGACTCAGGTGTCCACGAGCACATGAGCATCCTTCAGGCAGAGATAGGGAAAGGTGGGACAGGATGTGGTGGAGCAATCCAGGGTTTCGGGAAGTAGATCTCTGCACATTGTCTCTTCTCAAAGTAGAAATCTGAGGAATCTGAGCTGATTTAAAATCTAGTCTTGCAAAGCATTTTGAACACGTTGAATAGTTGTCAGAATAGCAAGAGAAAATAGTTTGTTAGAACTACACTGAAAACATACAAATGAACTAATGTTCAATGCACATATCAGGCACAGGTCTGAGTCTTGGCTTCATGTCACTCTTCGTCATACATTGAGCTTTGCTGATCATGAGATCACACAGAGGATTCCTTCTGGCCCAACTGGTGACTTCCAAGCAAGAAGGAAACCTAAGCCAGTTTAATCTTGAAGCAGTGCCTAGAGAATTCACAGGAACTAAAGTACCACAGATAGAGAGACAGTGATAGCACTGGATAGACAGTTGGCAGTCCACTGTGGGTAACTGACTTCCAGATCCAGCTCTACATGATTTCAGGTAAGTTGAGGATGGTGAGAGGATGATAGAGTGCTTTTGCTGACTCAAGCTCATTTCTCACAGTATCATACAAGAGTGTGATCAGGAAGGTTGCAGATCTCCACTCACTAATCCCCTATTACCCACACACGAGTGTGGGAAAACACATAAGGTCCATGTTTGCATGTCCATCCTTCCTCCTCCCCCTCTTGCTCTACAAGGAGAAATCAACTGCAGCTCTTTTACCAATTAGGGGAGGGCAGAGATGCACAGATTAGCAATCTTGGCAAAAGCATCTGAATAAGAAGGCAGCTAGAAGCTAACAGGGAAATTCACATTCATCTAAGTAGTTCTCCAAACTCCAGTTAAACATTAGAATTGAATGCTGAGACACAGCCCAAGTTTTTACTTCAGCGAATCGGGATAGGGCCTAAGAATTTGTACTTTTTTTTTTTTTTAACAAGATCTCACGAGCTGTTGTCACTGTGGGATCCTGAACCGAACCACTGGTCTGTTCTAGTCTCTAATTGTGAGGATGGAGAAATTCACCTCAAAGACAGTGTGTCTAGTAGCACTCATAGGAGTTAAACCTATATTGTCGAACTGAAGTTAAGTCCCTACCTGATGGCATTCAGACAGATGCTTTCTACCACCCATCCCATGCTTCCATAGTTCCTAAAACTGCAAATTAAATTTACCCCAGCTCTTTTTTTCAACTGTACAATGGTTCCCAATATCTACCACTAACATGTCCCACACCCCTTCCTCTGTTCATCTCAATAGCTGTGGATCCTGACTAGGGAAGATGATGCTACAGAGTATTTAAAAATCTCCCATGAGAAGGGGTATCAATGTGTGAGAAGTAATGCACCTTCTATCTGGCGAATAGAACTGTAACCCCTCTATACATTACAGTAAAAAAAAAATAAAAGCTCCCCAATGTCAAGGTCAAAGGCATTAGGACATGGAATTTCACGAAGTTCTTATGCTTCTGCTCCAGACTGAGCCCACTGTGAGACCTGTACTTCTAGGTGGTGGTGTGCATTCCCTGCATATCCCCAGGCACCTGTGGAATGATCTTGCCATGTACATTTCATTTATCTAATGTGTATCTCAGCTGCAACAGCATTCAATGTCTAACTCTTCTATCTTCCCCTTCGTATCATACACTCCCAAGTCTCTCACAGCCCAGGATCCTAGGAGCCTTGCTTAGACTTCCTTTCCTTCTTAACTGTATCTTCATTCAGTAGGAAGGAGAGATGGGACTTTTTAGCTCCTTATAAGAAAACTGATGTATGCATGGGGTGACACCCTCAGAACCTATTCAGCTTTTAAAGGCCACACTGTCAAATACCATGACGTTGGAGATCAAAAGTGTCAATATACAAATCCAGGAAGCGACAAAATGTGCAGTCCCCGCCCCCTTGAATATGGATTAGGTTTAGTGATTCACACCTATAAAGACAGTACTAAAAGGAGGAAATATGACTTTACAATGGGGGAAAAAGCTAGCAGAGACCCCTTTAACTAACTGAGATGAGCCATTTGATATTATGTGCCTTCCAATATGATGAAATGAAAAGAACACATCACCTTTGTTGTGTTTTTGTCAAAATGCACAGGCTCAGTCCAATCATGACAAAATACAGACACACCTAAATCAAAGACACTCTTCAAACTAACAGACCCATACATTTCAAAAACATCAGATGCGTGAGAGACAAAGAACAAAAACAGAGAAGCCTGACCATCTGCCACAGATTAGATGTGACTGGGGAACAATAACAAACAAATGTGGATTGATCTGGAACCAAAAAATGGGCTATAGCATCAGAGAATTTGCAGAATTATTGTACTTGAGTTAGTGACATTGTTATCAGCTATAAAATCAATAGAATAAAATGACTAAAATAAACAGTGAGGGTCACTCCTCTTGTTCTTTTGTTATAATCTGAGCAAGAGACTCTCATCTCCCAGACAGAGTCCTATTCACCAAGCAATTATGGTCTCTCCCAGAGTAGACTATCCGAGCTGTAGTCCTGACAAAAGAAAAGCCAACACTGGACCTGGCAATACCTAGCAGCACCTGGCAGCATGTTTGTGTTGTGTTCTCATAGGCTTTCAGAAGCATTTTGCCCCCTGCTGGGTGGGAATCCAGCCTCTAAATGTTTTTTCTGTTGGCAGCAGGGAACATTCTGGCAAGCCTTCACCTGCGGCTCCCTCCTGGTAAAGCCACCGGGTTAGGAGAACATGGAGTTTAATCAATAAGCCACATCCACTTATTTGTAATTACCAAAAGCTTAAGACTTTCTGTTTTCCAACAAACAGATTAACTGTCTTCTCAACATGGAAAGGAAACCAACCTTTTTCCCCAAATATGGAAACTTGAAAAACCGTAGTTTTACATTTCTGGCACAGAACTTTGCTAAGCATAATACCAGCTGTAGTTTATTGGCTACCATATCTCTGGCTGGCTTTGGCATTTTACGAAGAGAATCTACTCACCCCAAACCCAGAGGACATATCTAGACAAATAGAAAATAGGTTCTTCCTGGTAAAAGATTCAGACCCTCAGGCTCGACACAAGTCATAGAAGAGGGTGTAACTGTAGTAAACTGTCAGGATTAGCTGTCTAATTCTGCTTTTGTTTTTTTTGTAAAACTACTTAAACTGCTTGACCACCTGGGTGGCGTTTTCCTTGTGACCACCTGCGTATGGTGTTTTCCTTATGACCACCTGCGTGTGGTAATTTCCTTGTGACCACCTGCATGTGGTGTTTTCCTTATGACCACCTGCGTGTGGTGTTTTCCTTATGACCACCTACGTGTGGTGTTTTCCTGGTGAACAGGCCCACCTGTATGTGGTGCTCTCCTTTAAAAGCTCAGCTCCACAGAAGGTCAGGGCTGCTCCCTATCAGCCCAAAGGTGGAGAGTAGCCACTGCACTGCTATTAGACTGACTCTTAGCTCCGTCCACTGAGTGCTGGTTACTCTACTGCTAGAGGGCTTGGGGACCCCAAAATGGCTGGGATATAACATAACTCCTCCCCATCCATCTCCCCTTCTGTCGTACCCTTTCCTCTCCTGGGCTGTTTACGCCTTAATAACTTGGGGCTTTACAAGATGAAACCCAGCTGAGTTGACACTATCCTCACAGCTGCATACAATAAATATTGACTATATTGCTTTGTCATTCTTTCAACAGCTTTGCAAGGTAAATGTCAAAATACTCATTTTGCAAGCGAGAAAAGACAGACACACATTCACAAGTTCAAGATCATAGAAAGTGGAGAAATCTGGATTTGACCAGGTCAAAATCTCAAGTTGGAATAACCCTGAGAAAGGAAGATGGAAGATAGACTTCGTACATGGACAGCGGTGGCCAGTAGAAGTCATATCACCAACATTCTGCTCATTCAGTCCCTGGTCTGAAGTGTCAAGTCTTAAGAAACTGTGGAGGCACAGTTTGTTGTTGTTTTTAAAGGTCTTGAAACCTGACACAAAACGTAGGGAATTTTTTTTTTAAGTAGAGAAATTTTATATGATCAGATTTGGAGTTAAAACTGGCCTGGCAAGGATTTTCTTCCAACAGATAGTGAAAGGACTTCATCTCTCAAGGGCATTCAGGATGGGGTCATATTGTGGGAGGGTGGGCTTTAGAATGCAGCCAAATGTGATGAAATTGGGTCTGCCAAATGGAGGAGATGCTGCTCTTCCTTAAAGCTGATCAAACCACACACACACACACAGAGTGGAATGAAGGATAACAGTAACTAGAATGCATTGACCTCTCCAGATGTGAACTATAGTTTTAGGGCATTTGATGTGTTAATTCACCTGTCTTCACATCAATTCTACGAGATAGACACTGGTGTTCTGTTTTAGGAGTGGGTAATCTGAGGATTACCCAAGTTAAGTAATTCTTTCAAAGTGATGGAAACAGACCATGAACCAAGATGCATTAGAGAATGGGCATGTGGGGAGTGAGGCATGGGACCTGGTACTCAAGTCCAGTAAGAGATGAAGATGAAACAGAAACAAAACTAGCCACAAAGACTCAGACACAGCAATAAGTAAAACACCATATATTGAAATCCTTTGGAGATGTTAGATCCTCTCTGAGCCCTGTAAAGGAAGTTCAAGTTAAATTTAACCAAGCACCCAAGTATATGAGTAATAAAAATAAATGTAATTAGCCTTGGTACCAGTGGCTTACACCTGTAATCCTAGCTATACAGGAGGCTAAGATCTGAGAATCACAGTTCAAAGCCAGCCTGGAAAGGAAAGTCAGTGAGACCCTTATCTACAGTAAAACACCAAAAATCTGGAAGTAGAGCCATAGCTCAGTTGGTAGAGTACTAGCCATGAGCCAAAAAGCTTAGGGACAGCACCTAGAGTTCAAGTCCCAGGACTGGCACCAAAAAGATGAGGGTGGGGTGGAATAAACAGTCATTCTGTTTAGGCAATTTGTCTATATTTTCTCAATGAAGCTGCCATTAAAACCTTATTTTGTAGGGAGGAAATTGAGGTCGGGGAGAGAGTTAGCTTGTCAGATCATACTTTCAGAGAAGTAGCAGCTGGAAATCTGGGCTAGGTCAATCATGAGCTCTCAATCATGATCTCCATCTACTTTTCTTATTGGAGAGAAAGAAGGTCTTGTGATAAAATGAAAAAGTGTAATGAGAGCATTTCACATAAGAATTTTTTTTGTGTGTATGCTTTGTTGTGAGGCTTCAACTCAGGGCGTGGGTGCTATTCCTCAGCTTTTTTGCTCAAGGCTAGCATTCTACCACTTTGGGCCACAGCACCACTTCTACACATGAACTTTTTAAACACAAAAGTTACT
Organism: Megascapheus bottae; assembly: GCF_031878675.1. Lineage (NCBI taxonomy): Eukaryota > Metazoa > Chordata > Mammalia > Rodentia > Geomyidae > Megascapheus > Megascapheus bottae. Next base: position 63,661,941 of record NC_143512.1, read on the forward strand.
TTATATGCACTTGTAGGTGAATGTTGGTATTACCTGCAACAATACTGGCTACATAAACATGGATTTGATTATTAAGACTTCTGCTTCAAGCACTGTTTACCATTAGCCCAGATGCCCCTCAGTGGATGAAAGAAAATGAGGTATATATACACAAAGGAATTCTATGCTTCCATCAGAAAGAATGACATTGTCCCATTTTGTAAGGAAATGGAAAGACTTGGAAAAACTTATATTATGCAAAGTAATCCAGATCTAAGTAAACATAGGCAGCATGGTTTCCATCATTTGTGTCTATAAATCAAGTAAATCTAATAGATAGTAAAGGACAAATAATTGCACATAGACATGATTAACTAAACAGCACTATCAACATTCACACAGTGAGGCTGCAGGAGGGTATTCTTGGGAGAAGATCACAGGGGCTCCTTAGCTGCATGCATGGGACCATATGAAATGATGTTTATCCAAATGAACAGGAAATGGAAACAAGAGAATTTTTATTGTATTGTTTGCAGTTATTTTCTTGGTTATTTTTCCTCCAGTTTATTCCCTTTTGTCACTATGTTTGATTTCTGTACCATTTGTGGGTTGTATATAAGTTTATCTGACTTGGGGAGAAGAAGGGAAAGCACAGAAATGGTGGGACACAGGTGACCCAATTCAGCAGAGACACTCACTACACACTATGTTGCAAATGAACTACACAACCTGAGGGGGCAGGGACAGGAGAGAGAACACTAGGAGAGAATGAGGGAATGAGTAACACTGTTCAAAAAGAAATGTACTTACAACCTTACTTATCTAGCTGTAACCCCTCTGGACATCGTCTTTACAATAAATTTTTTTAAAAAAAGAAAAACTTCAATGAAGGGAAATGATCAGCATAACTAAAGCAGTCAAATAGAAAGAGCTTTCTATTTTCTGACACAAGCAAGTCATGTCACAGTTATTGGAGAACAGGAGAATCATAGAGACAAGAGTCAGTAGGCCTATAAAACCTGTTAGAAAATCAATACTCAGGAAATGAGATTTGACATACGCAAAGTCACCTTAAAGAGATGTACTTGAATAAAGTGCAAGGTTAAATCACCCTCATATACCCGGAGGTGTCCTGGCTATTTTTATTAACCAAAGCTCAAGCTATACCAACTGCTAAATGTCTGATTCACCTTCTGCTGTCAGTCAAGATATAGGCTAAGCCATGTTACCATAACATGACCTCCCTTGACCTGTGGCTTATAATAACAAAGTTTGTTTGTACAGTCATCAAAGGTTGGCTGCAGTCCTTCTCCACACAGCCCACACAGCAGGGCCCAGCCAATGAAGAAGCCTCAGCCTAGAGCATGGTGAGCAATTGGCTCAGTCTTCAAGCTTCCTCCCAGTCCTGACACAAGTCATTCGTGTTCACTTTTCATGGAGCAGAGCTAGTCATATAATCTCACTGAAGTTCCATGATGGAGCCTGTAGAACATTGGAAATTGGCCAATATTTAAAGGAAAAATGTGTCCTTTGGGTGGGCAGTGATGTTCCATGTAGAACACAGAAAATTCAGAGTCAGAGAAGTGAACACTACTGGTAACCCATCTAGGCCCTGTGCAGGGGATTAAATGCCTGAGAGGTCTATTGGGGACAGGCCTCCACCCTGAAGGACCTCCTTTCAAGCAACAGCAATTACCTGTGACCTGTCCTGCCTCAAAGATGAGCAAAGAGAACAGGACAGTTAGGTCTTTGTAAGTATCCATTGCCCACATCCTCACATTCACATAATGTTCTGGCTCTGCTGAGCTCTCTCTTGAAACAGTGGACTTAAAATACCCTTCAACGATAATTAAAACACCATGATATTGGCATGGGGATGGACAGGCAGATCAATAGAAAAGAACAGATAGCCCTAGAATGTATAAAAACTTAATTTATGATAAGAAAGGCTTCTTGGATCAATGAGGAGCAAAAGAATTATTCAGCAGATGGCATTAGGACAGTTGGTTAGCAAATTAGAAGAGAAAATCAATTTCTAGCCTTAATTCATACAACACATCGACATAACTTTAACTCCAGATGGATTAAAGCATCTGAGAAATAAACATTTGTAAAACCATAAAATGGGAAAATTCTCTTCATTCACACCCATCCACCCCAACATAATTACTTCTAAGCTTGTACTAACCAGAGAAATCAAAGAGGAGAAACAGATTATACAACAATTTTGTTTTTTTAAAAAGTTTATGTCAAAACAACTATCAAGTCAAAATTCTGCCTGGTGACAAATGTTTACAGATAGACAAGACTAACATCTGTTATCATATAAAGAATTAATAAGCAAATAGAAACATTTTATAGTCAGTAGAGAAAAACAAAGGGCTTAAATAGATAATTAACTAAAAATGACAAAATTACAACACCCACAAACACAGAAAAATATTCAAAACACAGGAGCAATTAAAGAAGTACATTTAGCTAGATGCCAGAGGTTCATGCCTGTAATCCCAGCTATTCAGGAGGCTGAGCTCTGAAGATCGTGCTTCAAAGCAAGCCCAGGAAGAAAAGTTTCCACGAGACTCTTATCTCCAATTAACTACTCAAAAACTGGGAGTAGTGCTGTGGCTCAAAAGCTGGAGTGCTGGCCTCGAACAAAAGAGTTCAAGGATAGTGTCCAGGTTCTGAGTTCAAGCTCCATAACTGCCAAAAACAAGTACATTTATTATTAACCCTGAGGGCTACCGCACCAATGGCTTGTGCCTATTAAGCTCATTACATTAAGAAGATCCTGTTTTGAGGCCAGTTTGGGCATAAAAAGTTCATGTACATGAGGCCCCCTTCCTAATGAAAACCTGCATACATTAGTATGCACCTGTTATCTTGCTTAGATGGAAAGCCCAACATAGGCAGATTTTGACCAGGTGTGGACTGTTCAGGAAGGAAGATCCTATCTCCAAAAATTGTGAGGAAAACTGGAATTGGTGGCATGGCTCAGTGGTAAAGAGGTCCCAGGTTCAAACTCCAATACTACTGCTGTTGGTGGGGAGTTCTTATGGGAGAGATAAGTTCCCATTCAAGGAGTGTCCTTAACCATTTTTATTTGTTTGGTATGAATTTTTGAGGGTTTCAGTGTGGAGCCCAGCTAGCCTTGAACTCTCAATCTTCACACCTCTCCTCCAGGCCACTGGGCTTATAGGCACAACTGGTTCCACACATTTTGATTAGAGGTTTACGTTGATATAACTCTTTCAGAAACTAATTGGGCAATGTAAGTCGACAGTTAAATATATTAATATACTCTAAATTTTCTTAATTTTCAAAATTTATCCCAAAGAAATAACATTTGATATGGGGGGGGAAGTTGCTGAACATGTACAAGCATATTCATCTCAGTACACTTATCTATTGAACATTTAAATGGGCAGAAATTCAAGCAAGAAAGTTGAAATGAGTTACAGTAATATAGGTGTACTCAATGACCTATAATTACATGCAGACTTCATGTCTATAAAGAGTTTTTTAACAAGTGGAAATGATTCTGTTTTGAAGTACTTAAACCAAGAAGTTCATGAAATAAATACATCAACAATATAAAATTGTACAAAGCAAAATCCTGGGATGAGGAAATCAATGTGTTTTAGATGATGCACTTCTCTTCCTAGGTTTCTATACATTTTAATTTTACTCTAAAAAGCATGTGTTGGGCTTCTTTTTTAAGAGGAAAAAACCACCAGCATCTTAATGTAACAACTGAGTGCTGAGGGAGTTTGCTGTCACAAGGGTCAAAGTTATAGATACATGATCCCCAGCAGCACACTTTCCAGCTTGAATTTCTAACAACAAAAATAAATACAAGTAGCTGATCCATAGGAAATGTGGATGGCTCCTGGCTACGTGGAGACCTGGGGCCAGGTAGATGAGGGCAGAGGAGACAGGAGGATTGTGCTAATCTTTCCCTTTGGTCCCTGGGAAGCATTTAACTCTGCAAGTCTTGTATCTGTCCCAAACTTTCTGGTACACTCGGCATGTCACGTTCAATCTCCTGAAGCCCTCTCATGTTAGCAGCATTGGTGGAAAGAAAAGAGGTTGTTGGCTAAACTCATTGTTTCATGGTTGGCACATCTTGACAAAACTGAAATCTCAAGGAAGGCTCCAGGATGTATAACCTGCAACCTTTGAGTTATGTATGAACTGCAAATTCAAGCCAGAAGAGTAGATGCTAGTAGTAGCCTTGATGTTAATAATAAGGCATTAAAAAGAAATGGAGCCACTTCTTTCTTTTCTTCTAGAGTTAAATTATAACACTCACAGATTTCAAGAGAAGGAAGGAAAAAGATGGTGATGGCAGGACATAGCAGTATGGCAGTTCCTCAAAAGACTAAACATAGAGCTCCCCTATCACCCAGCAATTCCACTACTTGGCATTTATCCAAACATCCAGAAACAAGAACATACTAAAACCACTAGCACAACAATGTTCATTGAAGCAGTATTTACCATGGCAAAGATATGCAACCAACCCAGATGCCCCTCAGTAGATGACTGGATCAAGAAGATGGGGTACTTGTACACAATGAATTCTATGCAGCTATCAGAAAGAATGACATCACTCTATTTGTAAGGAAATGGAAAGACTTGGAAAAAAACCATATTAAGTGAAGTAAGCCAGACCCAAAGGAACATAGGCTCAATGGTTTTCCTCATATGTAATAATTAGTAGAGGATTACAATAGCTCAAAGCCTACATACATATAGGTCATATAGGAAGAGACTAAATGAAAGGATCTCTAGGATATAGAAACAAGACCTTTATCTTGTGTGATTGTTGTTCTTAATGTACTATGTTATTTCTCTTCTCTTTTTTTGCACTTATGGTTAATTTCATCTTGTTACTGTATCTGACTTTACCTGGTATATTGTATATAGGTTTCTTTGTTTATTTAAAGTAGGAAAAGGAAGGGGGGAAAACAAGATGATTGGGAGGGGATGAGGAGAGAAATGGAGACAAAAACATGAGAAGGGGTATCAAATGTGTGAGAAGTAATGCGCCTACTACCTGGCAAATGTAACTATAACCCTTCTATACATTACCTTGACAATAAAAAGATAAAGTAAAAGAAAATAAAAGAAATTTAAAAATTAAAAAAAATCCCACTTGGAAAATATTTCTTTCTCATACAAAACTAAAATAGGGTCAAAACTAAAATGCTGTCAGTCGGGGCTTTCCCTACATGTGGTCCCTATGTGCAATAATTATACTGGGATTCCATACAATATGGTACTTTCTAGAACGTCAGACTTCATTTTGTGCAAAGTATTACCACAAAGTATAAAAACAGGAACTTTCAAGACTCCGGAAGGCTAAGACCCCAGAGTTGTTCCTCATCTTTTCTTCTGTGTTCTGCTTATGAATGCAAGGCATGGGGTGGCCCAGATTCCAGAAGGGCTTCTATGGACTCTGCACCTGAACACCCAAGGAAACCATGGTTCCATCACTAGGGACCACGATGTAACTACTTACCACAAAGGCAACTCCTCTCCCTGGTCAGAAGAATCATTTACTCAGCAATGCAATCACAAAGTGTATATAAACAGAAGTACAAATTCTGGCAAAGTAACAATAGCAGGAAACTGCAATCAAGCAAATGGCCCTGACCATTAGCTAATGGCAAACATGGGTTGGGCCGCAGTTTTCTTGTGAACCCAAAGGCCAGGCAATGCCCCTAACAATAGACTGCAGGATGAGCTAAGTAGACATCTGGTTGAAAATGTATGCTCTGCTGGGGTGTTTTGCCTTGAAACAATTAGGTGACTGTTGAACTTACATGTGTAGGTTGACCAATAATTTGGTGGTCAACCTTGAAGATGTGTGGTCTCTCAAGTAATTATTCCTGTTCTTTTAAATACTACCCTGCCCATGTTTATAGTGGCAGTATCTCATCTGTCTAGGTATTTGAGTGAATTTTAGGTGAGTGCTTTTCTTTTATCCTTTCATAGTTTCAGTTTCCTCTGTGTTGTTTCTATCTTAGGGTTTGGGCTGTATCTTTCATGCTAGAAGCATTCTTTAGATGCTTGGGAAGCCTTAATTTTCTGTTCACATTTAAATGTTCTAGAATCAGATGTTTATTGCAATTGTGTGTGGGGGGAGGGGAGAGAGACAGAGAGAAAGAGAAAAATACAGCTTCTTGATTGTGAAATTTACTGTTTCAATTGTTTTCAATGTTATTATTAGATCTCTCTGATTAGGTGGGTCTAATTCCAGCCAAGAGCTCTCCCATATCCTACCTAATGGAGAAAGTCAGTTTGCCAAAATTATGGGAGTCAAGGAGAGAAGACTGGAACTCGGGGAGGACATTCAGCCAGCTGTTCCAGGGGGAGATGGACGGTCTGTCCAGGAGCCATGGCCCAATTCGTCTGAAACCTCATGGAAAAGGCTCCAATGCTAGTGATCTCCATACCTCGATTGGCCACATTTTGGCACTACACCAGGATTGAGCCAGCTTCCTCCAATCCCCTACTGGGATCCCCACAGCTATTCAGAGCCTGAAAAAATAATCCATAGTGCTCAGACTGGTAGCTTCAAACAGCTCACAGTTAAGGAAGCTATGCTGAATGGTTTGGTGGCCACTGAGGTGTGGATGTGGGTTTATATCAGAGAAATCATAGGCAAGCAAACATGGTTGGCTATGATGTTTGAAGACCAATCTTAACATCTGATTCTATTTGATTTATTACTTGAGTGTTCTTGGACATATGTTCAGAGTGTTATCTGAATAAAATAAGATGAGTCAAAAAAAAAGGCTGATGGGCCCGGGAGTTTGGCCTAGCATGCACGAAGACCCGGGTTTGATCCCTATGTACCACATACATAGGAAAAAGCCGGAAATGGTGCTGAGGCTCAAGTGGTAGAGCTCTAGCCTTGAGAAAGTCCAAGGATAGTGCTCAGGTCCTGAGCTCAAGCTCAGGAACTCTTGGCACCCAGTGGATACAAATTTCTGAATCCTGAGCTGTGGTGAATGTCCGCGCTTTAACTAATCATTTAAGAAGGGCCAGAACTGCCCACCTCAGCAAGTGATAGACAAAGATCTACTGACTACTTCTGACTTCTCCTCAATTACATTTCCAACCAGTCTTCTTTTTTTTTTTTTTTTTTTTTGCCAGTCGTGAGCTTGAACTCAGGGCCTGGGCACTATCCTTGGACTTTTTCAAGGCTAGAGCTCTACCACTTGAGCCTTAGCACCACTTCTGGCTTTTTTCTATATATATGGTACCAAGGAATCGAACCCAGGTCTTTGTGCATGCTAGCAAGTACTCTACCACTAGGCCAAACTCCTGCCCCCAACCAGTCTTCTTTTTAACTTCACTGCCTGTTTCCATACCTGGTACTGTTACCAATGTTTGAGAATTTTGTGTTTCTCGTATAAATCTGCTAGGCAAGCAGCTTTCCTTGCTGTTCATGTAAGATTATCTTCTCTTAAGACTATTAAGTCAATGGTATTTTTAAAATACCCAAACTAGGCCATAGGTATATTCTGCTTATTCTACAAAGTAACAAGAAAGTAGAATTCTTCCACACTTAAATCTGGGCTTTGATCTATCAAATTGTTTTGCTTATTTTGATGTTTCTTTTATATTTACACTTTACATAGATGCTTATAAGTAGATTAAATGCAACTTAAATTTGAGTGTCTTTCAGAATGTGTATTGAGTGAATAGACAGTCTTAATATGGATTGCTAATTTGGTTGTTAAGAGAAAAAGTAATAAAAGCCACGAGCCTTTCAAAAAAAGACTATTAAGTCATTTGTTCTCTTTGTATCCATTTTCCAACTTCCACAATTTTGTGGTTGGTATCTCTATTCTGTGTAAGCCTTTTGCGGGGGGGAATCTATTACCAGTCCTTTTAGTGGGGTTTAAGAACAAGTCAAAGCATGTTGAACCTCCTTTCATTGCCCTAGCATTTGAGCAAAATCAGTGTTCTTCATACATCTGAGAAGTACTTACTTAGAAACAAAGGCTGCTCACTGCTGGGCAGTGATGGAGAGAATGTGGCAAGATGAAGACGAGTGAGTGATTCACAGCCTTCAGCTTCAGCCTTGTCACCCAGCACTTCAGCTCTGACCCAGACCTGAATAGTTCTCACAGCAAAACCTAAAGGCCCTAATAGATAATTGGGATTCAATTCCTTTACATCTCACTTCAGAGACTCCTCGTTAATAAGAATTCTCCTTGAGGGTTTTGGTCCATACATTCTGAGGAGGCTCAGTCTTGCTTATCTTCATTCTTTCTTTTATGGTACAGAACCCAAGCCACACGACCTCAGGCAGCACATTATAAGACCAACAGCACAATCCCTGGATTTGTGTGTGCTCCAGACCTGCCTCGGCCACCCACAAGCTATAGATCCTAAAGTTAACTTCCTTGCCTCCTGTGCTTGTTTTTTCCACTGCACGGAACATAATATACATGCATTCATGTGTGAAACATCCGTTTAAGATAAAATTAGCAACTATAAGGAAAAGGGTTAAACGATATCACACACAAAACAGTCAATAAATTTAGCAAATGAATGGGAAGAACTATGTATATTGCTATACATTTGGTTATTTAATAGCAATCATATGCACAAGCAATCAAACAGACTTCTATAATAGATTGCACAAAGTGCTCTTGCACATTTTAAGTAATGTTAAATCCCCAACACAGGCATTTCCATAAGTAACTGAAAAGTCCAGAAATGGTCCACAGACAGGGTCTTGAGAAGGTATCTAGAGCTACATAAATTTGCAGAGCCAATACAACAGAGAAGCAACAATGGGTGGCAAGGGAAAGCTCTACAAATTTTCTAATAGAAGAGCCTTGGAAGAGAATCCTTGGGAAAGTATCTCTACAGATTGCCCTGACATTGCTCAGATATAGCTGGGGTCACAAGTTAAGATCCAAGTCTTTACTGAGGCCAGCCAACTGCTACACAGATGGAAAAGAAGAAAAGCCCCAAGAGAGAGACTCACTGAAAATTTGCAGACTGAGCATGTGAGAAACGCTCTTCCCTCTTCTCTAAGAAGACCGCAGCACTTTGTTATCTGTGCTGTCAAGCTCAAAGATATCTTCCATCCAACTCTTCCCAAGCCTTTGAGAGCTTTGTTTTTTTCAAACCACACTTCCTGTCATGTTGTCAACATACAATGTGGATTTGGGCTAAATGACCCTGGATCTTGATGGAACACACTGTCACTTGGACATGGATAGGAAGCAGATTTAAGATGTAGGTCATCTTTCAGACCATTTCTCTATCAAATGATTTAAAACCCAAGGGCTAGGGGTGCCAAGAGACAGCCATATATCTTTGCTTGGAGGTTTCCAGGGCCCAGAATAGTGGGAACACCTTCTTGGCGCTGTGATTTGTGTCTAGAGTCCCAGAACAACAAGTAAAATGCTTTGGTGTGAATCACACTTACTAATGAACAGCTCTTGTTGGCTTTTTGCCTGAGAAGTGTGAGTTTAAAGACCAGCTAATTGCTGTAGATGACAGGTGGAGAGTGTCAAGCAAAGTTGGTAAGGACATGTGTTTAAAAGGTTTCCTTCCGTTTCTGAGGTGATTCATTGCTCCTACAGCCTTGTTTCCTGAAGAATTCCAAAATCTACAGGGAAAATGAATAAAATACCTGACAATTCAGTGCCAAACAAAAATATGTAATTTTAATGGTTACCATGAACCTGAACACTTTGCAGTGTTCTATGGATTTCTATGTTTCTGGATAAGTAAATAATAGAAAATAATGGCCTTTATTTGGTTAAAACAATAATTCTCTAATGATATAATAGGACACCTAGTTTGAGAAAATTAACTTCTCTAATTTTTTTAAATTTGAAAATAATTTTGCATATACAGAAAGGTTGTGGTAATAATAATAATAATAATAATCCTTATATACCTTTTACCAGGCTACCTGCAATGATAGGTCTAATATAACCATAGTAAAACAAAATCTAGGAAATTTACATGGGATTAATTTTTTCTAGCTTTCTGTAATGGTCCTTTTCTGTTTCAGGACTAATTATAGTATTTCATATTACATTTAGTTGTCCTACGTCCTTAATTTCCTCCAATATAATATGTCTTCCCTTGTATTTCAGGATATAGGCATTTTTGAAGAGTATTGGTCTTATTTTGTAGAATGTCCCTTAATTTGGCTTTGTGATGCTTTTCTAATCCTAAACTGATATTCTACATTGTGGGCCAGGAGATCACAGAAGTGCCATGCCCTCCTCAGAGGAACACAATGTCAATAAGTCTCACTGCTGATGGTGTTAGTCCCAGTTGTTTGGACAAGGTGGGTTTGCCAGTATTTCACACTATAAGGTTACTACTATTTTTCCCATTGTATATACTAAGTATTCTTGGGTAGTGACTTCTTTGGAACTCTGAATTATTCTGCTCCTCTCAAACTTTCACTCATTACTTTTATCAACCAATGATTGACTGTACCTCATTATTACAGGATTTATAACTTTTTTGCCAGTCCTGGGCTTGAGCTCAGGGCCTGAGCACTGTCCTTGGACTTTCTCAAGGCTAGAGCTCTATCACTTGAGCCTCAGCACCACTTCTGGCTTTTTTCTTTGTATGTGGTACCGAGGACTCGAACCCAGTTCTTCCTGCATGCTAGGCAAGCACTCTACCACTAGGGTAAACTACCGGCCCCTTAAAAATCTATTCTGTAAAGAAGATGTGATTCTCTTTAAATGAGAGATACCTAAGTTTAGATGAGAGCCTACAAAATTAAACTGGCCTCTCGTGGAATCCAAATTATTCACCGTAGGAAGCAATTCTATTATTCTTAGAAATTCTATTATTGTTATTACCAGCTGCATTATCTCCACCAACATCATTACTAGCATCATCACTGTCAAGACTAAAGCTTCCTGCTGTAGGCCTGAAATAAAGAAACACAGCTCAAGCAATGTTATTCCACCAGGAGGCAGGACAGAGACCACTCTTCATATCCCAACACCATGGGCTCTATGTGTTTCTCTTGACTGTTTCTAAAACATTTTATGGCCCAGAAACATTGAGACCCACTAATGAACAGACGTTGCAAACCCCTTTCCAAAAGACTGTAACAATTATTCTGGGGTTTGCTCCTAATTGTATTTTGCTGGTTAAATAGCACTCTCCCTAAATATGCTTTGACTGGTGACTTGACACTGGACTTCACAGTGCAAGAAGTTGGAGCTACGGTCATTCAATTCACTACCAACTGACAAAAAAGGCGATGGAATACATTCTGCTTTTTTATATGAACTTTTTTGTGTGTGGGGGGCGGGTCATGCGGCATGTACTTGTCCTGGGCTCTGTCCCTGAGCTCTTCAGCTCAAGGCTACCACCCTTCCCCTGGGCCTGGGTATTGTCCCTGAGCTATTCATCTCAAAGCTACCACCTTAACCCTTGAGCCACGCCCCACTTCTTGTTTTCCAGAGGTTAATTGGAGATAAGGGTCTCAGGTCCTTTTGTGCCCAGGCTGGCTTTGAACCTTGATCCTCAGATCCCAGCCTCCTGAGTAGCTAGGATTACAGGTGTGAGCCACTGTGCCTGGCTATATGAACATTTTTTGTGTGTGCAAGAAAGGTAGAAAACAGGGCTTACTGTCTAGTGATGGTCACACAACCTCATTTATTTTTTGAAACATTTTGAAGTCAGGGAAAGATAAAGAGGAATAAAGTCCACATTAACATTTACCTTCCTATTCCAGTTTAAAACTTTTAAGTCCAGATAATTTTTTATTTTAATCAATTCTATTTTAGTCTTTTCCATTTAGTGAAATAATGGGTCTTTTCCAACATACATCTTGAGGAAGAAAAAAGTATTCTGCTTATTGTCTTACCCTGTTCTGTTGTCCGTCTAGCTACATTTAATTCATCAGCCATATTGTAAAAGTTTTTCAAATGCCTTATGTTAAAGTTTATTTATGCCATCTCTACCTTGATTACTACCACAAATATGCTTTCTTTTCAAAGTTCGAAGTGCTTTTAAAAGAAGAAGGAGGAGGAGGAAGAGGTGGAGGAGAAAGAGGAGGAGAAGGAGAAGAACTTAAAAGTCTTGTCCAACACCACACACCATGAGCTGTTTTCTTGTGGTTAGCTATCTAGACACAGTGCTTACTGGCTGATGAGATCTGTCTACACTTCTTATCAGGCTGTGTGGCAAGCCGTGTAAGTTCTGCTAGTCCTATCTGAAGCACTGAAACTTAAGAATTGTTTGCTTTTTAAGCCAAATCAAGGGAGATTTTAAGTTAAACCTTCATGAGCATCACTTAAGCTCAAATTCCCATTTGTAGGAAAGACATTTCTTCTTAAACACTAACTTCGCCTTCTGAGGTTGATGGTGCTCACACTGGGAAATGCAAGTGGGAATTAAGATGGATTAAGGAACAGTAGGTTCTTTGAAAGGGAGATGAATGGTAGAATTTTACAAAATCTACAGCCTTTCTTACTTTTCTAAGAGTGAAATATTGTACAGAACCACAGAACGTGTACGCATCATCTTCTATGTCACCTCTGTGGGGCTATTGGAGGTGAGAAGGGAAGAAATGACCTCTTTACTATAACATGACACTACACATATGTGTAGTATACACATATGCTCTCAGAAATGTGGTTACATTGACTACTGATCAAAACTATTGTGTGTCCCCACCACAACATGGAAGAACAATTCTCATCCCACAGACTCTGATTTGGTCATAAAATTCATGCTGGCTTCATGGTAAACAAGGTAAACTATATTCTTTACATCTTATGTCAGAGTTTAGCACCAATACTCATGTTGAAACATGAGATATTATTAGTCATCATACAATAAGAGATTTTACATGTGCTCCAACTCTGCCCTAGCTTCTTTTGCTTCTTGTATCTTTGTCATGATACAGGCCAGTCTGTGTCTGAGGATAGACTCGGTTAGAGCAGACCTGAGCTTAATCTGTCACCAAGAAGAACCTGTGGCTGAAAATAGCCTTGACTAGCTGCATCCAGCTGAGGCCGGCCTGGTCCTGCCAACCTACCAAGACCTGAGTGACTATACATGAATATCCTTTTAAATGATGTAGTGTGGTTTGCTACATGGTGATAGCTGGCAGTGAGAGTAATTTGAAAAGAAATGGAAAGAACCATCATAAGGAGGGTGCATGAGAGTACCTGGGCTGGGTGTGAAATGGAAGTCTTGTACCTACCATTCCTTAAAAGGTCTCAGTTCCCACATGCGCCTCCCAGCATGAATATCAACCATGAAATGCAAGCTTCATGTAGAAGAGAAATGCTTTTCCCACAAATAGCTCTTATATAAATGCTTGGGCTAGACAATAAGATATACACGCACTATACTTTATGAAAAATCAAAATAAGAATTTCAAGATGGCAGGATCATGGCTGAAGTGGTACAAGCACTTGCCTTTCTAGTATGCATGGGCACGCACGTGTGTACGTATGAGTACATACACACATGTACACAGTCTCTCTCTCTCTCTCTCTCTCACACACACACACACACAAAACACAGAAGGTGAAAGAGACAGACTTTCAAGAGTAATGTTGGCTCATTGTGCCATTTTGATATAACCACTAATGTGAGAAATAATCAGCAAAACCTGTAACCACCCTTTATACCCTAGGATGACATTTTAGGAGGTTGGGAAAGGACAACTGCTAAGGAAAATATGTTTTTACTTGCTTTCCATGTGGATAACTGTCTGTGATTAAAGCATTTCAGGAATGGAAGGAGACCTTAGAAGAGGAATTTCTGGCAGCCAAGGCTCTACCTGATGCCAGCACAATTATGGAACTGATCACTTTTAAAAGATCGTGTAAAATGTACATAATGCATGGGACTAAATTTCATCCTTACTGTAATTATATGGGCAAAACCTGTTGCTATTCTTCTTTAAAATATTTTATATACAAGGAAATAGGACTTGCAGAAAAATCAAGGATTTGACCCTGTTATTCAAATCAAGTTTACTGACTCAAACCCTACAAGTCTTTGCAGTTGAAAACAAATGCAGTAGAGCTCAGATTAGGAAGCAAAGGCCCTTCGTCATTTGAAACACCAGCTGAATTAAAAGGTTAAACATTAAGAAAAAAAAGCTTTATTAGACTAGAGTCAAGGGCAGTACAAACTTTTCCAAGTGGAAATGTAAAACATATGGAGTCAGGGGCTCAAAGACAGAAATAAAAAAAACTGCACCCTAAAAACAAACAAGCACAAAAGAGGAGAAGAGATTTCCGAGGGTGCTTTTGCAGAAGAGCAGCTCTGTTCTGTGTCACAGCTAGAGACAGAGGACACAGGACTTCTTTCAAAAATAGTAATAATTAATGGTTTCCCATTAAATCTCTAACTTAATCTCATCAGCATAATAATTATAAGTGTTTTCATAACTTTTTGTATTATTACAGTCTTCTAATACTGTTTATAACTTTGATTCTTCTAGAATATTCTGGAAAAACCATACTCCTCTCTTCAGCCCCAGTCCTGGCTGATCTGCATAGACACAAACACATGAGTACAAGATTCTCACAAGACCATGTATCCTTGCAGTGTATTGAACTTCCTACCCATATACATGTTATGTGGGAACCATCCTTTTGCTATGTGTGGGACCTTTGGGCGATTTTGATACAGGATCAATGGTCAATTCACTCTGGGTTTCAGCCCACTGATGCAAATAGAGAAACACCTGTGGTTTATAAAAAAAGGACTACATTCAGCACCTGAAAGACAAAAGAAGACTTTTATGTTACCTGTACTTGTATGCAATCCACAACCAAGCAGCTGATTTGTCCAATGTTTTCCTTCTAGACTTTCTACTTAAGAAGTGGCAACTAATATGGAAAATTTGACAAAGCTATTCTTCAAACAGGCCCTTACTCAGCCATACAAGAACAAAGGGGCCATCAATGAAATCAAAGGGCAGCTCATTTGAAACAGATAAAATGCATTTTTGATCCAGTATATAATTAACTTACAAATTTGCTGTGCAAGAAATTGAGACAAATGATTTGATACATTTTATTTTAAAGACTAAGAACACGTGTTTCTGCACTTGAGGTGGAGGGAGTTGAGAAGGTTCACCTGTCTTTGTTTACAATGAACTACCATCGCCTCCTTTATGTAAGTGTTTAAAAACCACCCTAGCCATCTACTTTGCTATTATTTCTTTTTGTGGAGCTCGAGTGTATAATAGAAACTTTTTTTCCCAACATAGGGGAATGGACTTGGAGACTCATGTTTGCTAGGCAGGAGCTACATCTCAAACATGTTTGCTTAATTTTTTAATTGTCTCGCATGTGTTAGACTTCACTCTACCTATGTATGCTGACACAGAGTTGGAATTACATTCCTACACCACCACATCCAGGCATTTGTTGAGATGGACTCTCAACAGGATGACTTCTTGAACTCTGCCTCTTGAGTAGAGATCATGGTTCTGGATGTGCCACTGGAGGAGAGCCTGTCATACATGGATGCAGAAGGCCATACCCTCATAGTCACTTTCTCCCCTCCCTGCTCAGGACACAACACCACAGGTGGCAACACAGAGGAGAGAACATGATGATGTGCATGGAGGAAAGAAAAAGGAAAACATTTCCTCCCCAAGTCCTTTCTTCATCAGTATTTAAAGTCACTGAATGAAATATGGTACATGCCCATAAGAGGTATGCTGCTTAATCCATAAATGCAACACAGCCTTGCCAGACAGGGCAGGATAAGAAATGCAGGAGCATAAGTGATTGTGGGGGACTTTGGAAGGAAGCATTTTGAAGATCCAAGAAGGCTGCATGGATGAGGAGCATTTGAGCTAAAACTTGAATGGGAAGCATCAAGCAAAGGGAAGTCCCAGTGTAAGGAGGAATGATGGAGAAGGAAAAGAGCCAAGGACTAGGAGGGTGGTTGGTGATCCAAAGCTGTTGGAGCATGGAGTAGCAGGAAGAGGTCAGAGTGGACAGTCTGTGGGGTTTGAAAACAAGAGTCTTAAATATGCATTACCCTACTTGTATTCCTTAAGCAAATAACTTGAGCACTCTTTATCAGAATCTATGGATGTTGTTGGCTTTCTCTTCCAGAAAATGGACGACTTGTCAATGGTTTTGCTGTGGCAAACAGCTTGTGGTTGGCTATACAGAGGAGGCCAAAGTGCATAGGGTTTTCCATGCCAAGGGAAACCCTCAAGCAAAGAGGGACACAGAGGAGCTGGTGTAAAACTAGTGCAGCCTTTAGCTACAGTATAGATCTCTGTTCTAATGGTCACTGACCCTATAGTATAGAGGTGACTCACTAATTACTAATAACCATAGTATTCTCTTCTTTCTTCATAGTTATTAGTACACTCCTACCCCTTTCACTGAACTTCCTGTTATCAAAATTCTTTTTTTTCAATTTTTTTATTTTAATGTATTGAGGGATTACAGTAATATTCACCAGATAGAAGGTACATTATGTCTCACATATTGATACCCCTTCTTATGTTTCTGTCCCCATTTCCCTTCCCTCATTTTTCCCCTTCTATTTCAACTAAACAAGTAAACATCTATATAATATACCAGGTAACAAAGTGGGATGCTGAAACAATATGAGATTAACCAAAGGGCAACACAAGAGAAGAGAGAAAAACATGGTACATTAAGAAGAACAGTCACTCATAATTAAGCTCTTGTTTCTATGTCCTGGAGATCCATTAATTTAGCCTAATCCTATATGGCCTTATGTATCTAGGGTTTGATTTATTGTAATCCTTTGCTAGGAGAGTTCTAGATGTGTACTAATTATTACAAATGAGGGAAACCATTGAGCCTATGTTCCTTTGGATCTTACTTCACTTAATATGATTTTTTCCAAGTCTTTTTATTTCCTTACAAATGGGGTGATGTCGTTCTTTCTGATGGGAGCATAGAATTCCATTGTATATAAATACCACATCTTTGTGATCCAGTCATCTCCTGACTGAGGGGCATCTGGGTTGGTTTCATATGTTTGCTATGGTAAATAGTGCTGCAATGAACATCGTTGTGCTAGTGTCTTTGCTTCTGGACAATTGGGTAAATGCCAAGTAGTGGAATTGCTGGGTCATAGGGGAGCTCTATGTTTAGACTTTTGAGGAACCATCATACTGCTTTCCATAGTGGTTGAATGAGTTCACACTCTACCACCTGTTATCATACTTATCAATATGATAACTTATCAGTACTCTGACTTTGGAACAAATCAAGCTAAGGTACTCTTTAATTTTCTGTTTCTTTGTCCAACAGGGATAATAGTGTCTTCCTAAATAATTGCAGGAAATGGATAAAATAATAATCATAATAAAGGACCTAATAGGATGCCTGACAGAGAAGGTGTTCAAGAATATCTATTCAATGATGCCAAAGATCCTTGGATTTTAGGTTGGGAATCTGGAAAGTTCTTCCATGAAGCACTCTGGCCTTCTTTGTAAATCCATGGCCTTTGGTGAAGGATAGGATAATGAAGTTCTCTAGTGTCCCCAGTATCCATTTCTGTATCTATCCCATTTACATGAAAAGACTGAATGTTTCCTCCATGTGACTGGTTGTAGCTGATGGCTGTGAGTGGGAGTTAGTGGGTCACTTCTAGGTTGGAGCATTTATTAGTGTGGGGTCTTCCTGTTCCTCTCTTCCTCCTGCATCAAGAAATGACAAAGTCCTCATGCACGGAACTTGGGATACAAAGTGGAAACACTACAGCGTGATCCATATCCTATAATCTTTGATGTGAAGGTAACAAAGATTTGTTCAAGCTACTGAGATTTGGGGAACTTTTTGTTATTTCAGCACAACCTAGTTTATTAACTAACACAAGGAAGATTCAGGAAGACTGAAGGAAAAATTAGTAAGGAATCTACTTCAGGTCTTAAGTACAAAGCCTAAAGTAAAACCTAGAAAATGAGATATAAGGGAGAGAAATAAGAGTAGTTTCCAAGGAAGAAAAATCCTTAAGTAGAAAAAGGAGAAGGAAATAAAGATGACTTTAGGGCTCAATCTTAGAAAACTGGAATGAGGATGGTCAGAGGACAAGCAGATGTCAGAGAAATGTATCTAGCAGATGACAAGAGATCAAAGAAATTCTATGTCATAGGAACAAGAGAAGCCTTCCACTTCCCTCTCCTTATCTGGAACAGAAGCAGAAATTAACAATGACAAGAGCCACATGGGTTTCCAAGGATCACTTTTTTCTTTTCTTTTCTTTTTCTTTTGTTTTGCTTTGTTTTACTGGGGCTTGAACTCAGGGCATAGGCACTATCCTTGGGCTTTCTCTCGGCTCTTCCACTTGAGCCACAATGCTACTTCTCACTTTTTCTGTTTATGTGGGACTGGGGAATTAAACCCAGGGATTCATGTATGCTAGGCAAGCACTCTACCACTAGGCCACACTCCTAACCCTCAAGGATCACTTTTCTAGCAGATAATGGAGCCAGTTATAGGCCTTGAAGGCTACAGCAAGTGCTCTTCCTATCCTGGACTACTGCTCCAGTACTGAAGAAATACCACATCTGCTCTGCACAGCCAGAGGAAGGGTTGCTCAACAACTTTCTTAATTAAACGTCGTCTAGACAACTGAATTGTGTAACTTACAAGGGTGTGGAGGAATAAATGTTTGTCATCTTTGTGTTTCTTATAGTCTGAGAGGAATTTATCACAAGAAAATTTCCACTTAGGTTGTCCTAAGCTTCATTATAGAACTGGAGAGGACTAATAAAAAAATTCCTCTATTTTCTCACCTTGTTAGATAAAAGCTTTGGGACCTCAAAACTTCACTTTCACCTTAAATATGATCTACTCAATCAGATTACCTGAAGGTTTTATAAAATCATTTAGTTTTTCTAGGCAAAGTGCAGTTGGGAAATGAGGGCTCTATATTTGACCAGAAGATAAGAATAATATGCATAGCAGAGAGTATGAACGTGGAGGACCTTTCTTTTTCTTTATCAATGAGTTTTCCCCATTTTTGAAATTGACCATCTTTCTTTAATAACCCTAAAGCTCAACTATTTTACTAATTACTTTGAAACTGCTAGAGATGTCCAGAAAATTGAGTAACACAATAAAACACCCTTATCACATACTTAAACCCTTTTATCTCTTTTGTGAAATCTAAAGACCATCTAACCTGTGCAGTGAAATTTCATTTATGTAGAATGCATTAATAAAGATTTCTAATAAGAAATTATACTGAAAAAGCTGTTGGTAATGTACCTTTCAGTTTTATAATTAGTTCTGTAATCTGTAATCAGATGATTTAAATCTAATATAGTTAAATTACAAATAAGTAATTTCTTTTTCCAATAGGAATCATTATATCTTTGAAATTTTCCAGTGTGTTAATGAGTTCTAGACAAATTATTGTATTTCTCATTTACTTTATTCCTAAAAGTTAGCACAATACTTGGCATTTGGGACTTACTAAATAAATAGCAGCTGCACAAGTGAATGGATGCACAAACATGAATAAGTGATTAGCAAAATAACATTACTTTGCTACTTTCCCACTCCTGGCTTAAATGACACACATAGGTCTCTGTTCTGAGACTACATCCATTCCATCCATTCCTTCTGATTGGCTGAGCATCCATTAGGGTGGATGGTACTTTCATCTGATCAGACATTTAAATAGGAATATGCCTGCCTCTAAGACTCCTCATGGGAGAGTCAGGAGATATAACATCCACACTGTCATGCCTACTCATCTTTCCAGATTGATATGTGTAAAGAGATCTGTACTGAATCCACTACAGACCAGTCTATGAGGTGTAGAATAGACACTGTATACCTTACAAAATTCCAAAAGGTAAATGATTTATCCCATTTTACAAAGAAAAACTGTGGCTCAGAAAGATCGAGAGGCCGGGAGCATAGCCTAGTGGTAGAGTGCTTGCCTAGCACGCACTCTGGGTGCGTAGGCCTGGGTTCAATTCCTTGGTACCACATATACAGAAAAACCCAGAAGTGTTGCTGTAGCTCAAGTGATAGAGTGCTAGCCTTGAGCAAAATGTGTGCAAGGACAGAGCCAAGGCCCTGAGTTCAAGCCCCAGAACTGGCAAGAAAAGAAAAAAAAGAAAGGAAGAGAGAGCAAGGGAGGAAGGAAGGAAGGAAGAAAGGAAGGAAGGAAGAGATCAAGGAAGTGGACAGAAGTTAGAAGTCCAGGAGGTAGAATTGTAAAAACGTCTATCACCTATGCCACATATACAAGTAGCAATAGTGATAGCTCAAACAAGATATCTGTAAACACCGAAGCATTATGCAAACATAAGCATTCTCATTATCCTAATCTGTCAATTCAGCCTCATAGACAACTGTTGTCTGAAGCTGATAATTACCATTCGATATGTCTATGGGGTTCTATGCCGTTGTTCTGTGACAGGTACTGCCATGTCTGCTGGGCTCAAGTCCTTCCTGGTTTGTTTAAATTGGACACAACTCTCTGAGCATGCTCACACAGTGACTCAAGAGTAATGATTGCTTACGGTTAAAATCTTGATAAAAGTCAGGCGCAGTGGTTTCCACCAGTAATCCTAGTTACTCAGGAGGCTGAGATCTGAGGATCAAGGTTCAACGCCAGCCCAGGCACAAATGGACCTGAGACTCTTATCTCCAATGAGCCTCTAGAAAATAGGAAGTGGAGCTTGGCCCAAGGATAGGGTGGTAGCCTTGAGCTGAAGAGCTCAGGGATAGTGCCCAGGCCAAGTTCAAGCCCCATGGACCCACAAAAAAAAAATGTGCATAAAGTGTAGGAAGATGGTGCTAGTGGCACAACACATCCAACTCAGATACGCAACACCTCAAGGATCTTTTCTACTAGGAGCCTATCCATAGGGCAAGTAGGAAGGAGCTCAGGCTCTCCTAAGTCTTAATAAGCATCAATTGGAAGCTTCATGTGTTCCAATAGGACCTCACTGAGCAAACTGCAGGGCTGGAAAAGAAGAAAGGAGAGGTAGCTAAGAACAAAGGGGACTGTCACACCTGTCTCAGGTCAAGCTGCTGTTCTGTTACTTTACCTTCCTGCTTCAGTTTCTTCAAGATGGCCTCAGGAGGATGCCTGCTTGAAAATAGTGTCAAGATGAAGCCATAGATTATGTCAAAGTTCTTCCAATGCAATTCTTACGCTATAAGGCTAATAAATATTTGTACATTTTTTCTCATCCTGAATTTGCTGATCTCTGTAATTTTTACATGTGTGTTTCATTACAGAAGATGCAAGTTTCAGGGATGGTTGGAAGGTCACTTTCTGGAGAAAGTTTCATCGATTGGAAATGTACCAAGGCAGAATGAGTTGATATTTTTATTAGGATCTGGCAGAAGCTTGTGTATGTTCTATTCTGGAGCGAATACCTGAGTAAAACATGAGTGTGAACAAGAGGCAGGAAATTTATTCTCAGCAGACAAAACCAAAGCGAAACAGCTTTTTCAAATCACTGGGGGCAAACACAGAAATAGAAATCCCCTTCTGTTACTCTCTGAATGAATCACTAGCCTTCTTCCCTCTGTCAATCAGACCAATACTGATACTGATGCTGGCACTGGCCAGTCCTCAAAGCCCCTGGGAGCTCTCTGCTCCTCTCTTGTACAGTGGCCCCACTCCAACTCTCACCTCCACCTATATGGCATCTGGGCCTGGAGTCACTCCTGCTATTTGTTTCTCTAACTGCATTGGCCTTTTCCATTGGGAACAGATGCAACCAAAGTTCAAGGAAAGGCTGGTTCTGTCAAAACTAAGGAGACTGCTTCAGATAACACTCCAGAAAGATGCTACAATGCTAACCAATGAGAAGTACCCTATGCTTAGAAAATAAATTCCTATGCAGGTTATGCTGGAAGGGTGACCAAGAAGTCCACCTGTAGGGCTATCACTTAAAACAAATATTATAGCTTTGCCTTCCACCCAGATATTGCCAAATGCATCTTCCACTGCATTTTTGAGCTAAAAAATAAAATAATAAAAATTCTTGTGGATATCATACTTTATGCTTTTCAATTAACTAATCCATGCAAATTGGACTGGATAAGAATTTGCATTTTAATTATATGAAAAATAATCACTCTTGGTAATAACTGAGTCTTACCTATTTTTCTTTATAACACGGCTATTATTATGTCTTAAAATATTAACACAATAGGGGTTCTAGGATATGGGTCAGCCCTACATATATGTTGGATATACACATACATATACATATATTGACTATACATATTTTCTCTATATATTTTGGATACAGTCATTTATTGCCAAAGATCTTGTTTGGGTGGGGTATTTATCCTCTCAAGATTATTTACAGTTAGAATAAGATGTATGCTTCTGTGTAGCTTAGAAGCTGGTACTTCTCACAAACAGGGAGTTTGGAGCTACTTCAGGCAGACTCGTCTGGATGAGCTATTGTCCAGTACTTCAACCATTATAACAGGTCAGTCTTAATTGGTGTTTTGATAATTGGGCCATGCTACTTGCCAGGAAACAATAGGCATTCAATAAGAAAAGAGAGGATATTAATGATACTAGTGATGAAAGAGCAGACCATCCAAGGACAAAACAGCAGGCCTGCTGGCATGCCATCTGAGAGATTAGGGTTCACAGGGTTTTAGCACTCTTGGCAGAGAGTGGCAGTTCAAAGCAGTTCAATAGCAGTTCAAAGGCCATATATGGCCCTTGGCCTGTCTTTGTAAATAAGTTTTATTAAGGGGTGACATTGATCAAGATTGGTTGTATTCTATACTACTTTGTTGAATGGCAACTCCTTTGTACAACTATTTAAAAATACAAATAAAAAATTTAAAAACTAAGAACAAAACACCAGACATGAACATTTATCTGTACGTTGCATAGGACTGGCTGCTTTTGCTCTACATATGTAAATACAATGGAAATTCAATGAATAGAAATAGAAATAAAAAGTATTTCACCTCTATCCCTTTCCAATAGGGAACGGGGGAAAACAAGATGAGGAGTGGGGGTGGGGGGGAGGGAAATGGGGACCAAGACATGTGAAAGGGTATCAATGTATGGGAATTAATGCACCATTTATCTGGCAAATATCATGTAACCCTTCTATTAATTTAAATAAAAAATATATGAAAAAAACAAAAAGGTTTTGCTAACCTTGCTTTCAAAGGACTGATACTAAATACTAAGACATATGACTACAACTGTGAATTTAAAAACCATGACATAGTGGATTCATTCCTTGAGGATATTTCCAACTTTGAGAGGAAAGCCAAGCAATTAAGCCACTTGACACTGCCCATTGACACCAAGTCCCTCTCAGTTTACCCCTTCACCTCACTTTAGAGAATGCTGTGCGGATAATTCCAGCAAATTTGACACTACCTTACACCCTTCCCATGTCTGCTTGACCCCCTGGCTCTCCACCTGCGGGTCTCCATGGCTTAGAAACCAATGCCTCTTACATGTAGCATGCAGCTGATAAGGAGACAAAAGGGAGCTCTTAAGCGACTCAAGAGCAGGGATAATCTTTCATGTCTTTCCCTGGACACTACACTATGTTAGAAGCCTGCCTGAGGGGGGTAATAGTACTAAGTGTAGAAGACTGAATTTCTCCAGGAAGGCAGAATTTGTCAATGAAACAGAGACTGCACTCAATGAAACAGAGACCACACATAATTCTCCCATATAGACATATAGTCAGAGGGTGAATCTAGCAAGAAGAAGACTTCCAGTTCTGAAGCAGAGTTCACCCCTAACCAGCAGCATAACATCAGACATGGATACATCTTCCTTAGACCCAAAGAGTTAGACAATTACCCTTTCTACATCTAAAAGTCTAAATTCAGTGCAGAGCACACAGCAGGCACTATATAAACGTTAGCTATCACTATTGTTTTTCACACTGCATGTCTTTACATGTAAATGTGGATTCTCCCTTATGAACACAATCAAGGAGCAACAAACAAGCGCTAAACAAGAGGAAAGCATAAGAATCAACAGTGAAAAGTACCATTTCCCATCAGCACAAAGGAGTAGAATTTTTGGTTGTCTGATTTTTTTTCAGTTGTTTTTGTTAGTTCTCACATCCCAGTTTGACTGGAAAATTGGTTTCATCAAAAGTTGTATTTCATATTATACTATAGATATTTTGAAAATAGATACAGGTTAGATTTGAGAAATGGGACTTGGGGCTTGGCACTTTTGGCTTTTGCCATAATATGGCGTATTCTCCCCTTATCAAGAGACAGTCTAATGCTCCACTGAATAACTAGAACTACAGATAGTAACAAGCCCTACATACAGTATAGGGGCTTGGTGATACATATATATCTGTGATGAATTTATGAATTAGGCACAATAAGATACTATCAGCAACAAGTAACAATAAAATGAAGCCATTTTAACAAAAAAATGCCGACATCACTATTCTTGCATTTTGGTGCTATTATTAAATAAAATAACGCTTCTGTGAATTCAAGCACTTCCATGCAGTTGGTGTGATCATCTGAGATAACAATTAAGTGACTAATGGGCAGGGAGCATGTAGGTCATGAAAATGTTGAACAAAGGGAAGATCAGTTCCGGGACAGGATGGAATGGGGTGGTTACAAGGGCTCACCGTCCTACTCAGAAGCGTGGGCAATTTAAAACTGAGGAAGTGTTTATGTATGGAATTACCCATTTAATATTGTGAACAGAGGACGACCATAACTAAAACTATGCAAGGTGAAATGGGAGATAAGAGGGAGGAGAGAAGAGAAAGTTCCCATCAACATGGTAAATGGCATTCCATCTCACATTTCCAAATCGCATCAGTCAATTATGGATGCAGCAGAAACTCAGTGCCTCAGGCCTCTCCACTTCAGAGTGGGCTCCACAGCTTTTTGCTTAAGAAAGAAAAACCGCTCTGCCGGTAAGTCTGGCAGAAAAGAAGTACTAAGGAAATAGCACCCATCCTCCCAGCAGCCCTCCTCCAGTGACTGACAGGCTAGAGTACTTCTCCTCCATTCCTCAGGTGGGATAATGGCAAGTTATGTTCTAGATTTTCCTCCCATGAATTTAAACTCAATCATCCACATATAACTCACTTTATAAAGAAACATCTGTTCTCCCTGTCCCACTTCCTTGTGCCTCTTGTTTCGTACTTCAAATAAACAATTTCCCATCAAACATTTACTGGAAGTTCAGTTTCTGGAAAATCCAATCTAAGAAAATGGATGTGACCTAATACATTCATTTTCATTTGCCTAATAAGCATGTCCAACTCTACTGATATTATAAAATATAAGGTATTCTGCTGAGAAATTGGAATAAAATTATTAAATGTATCAGAAACATAAAAATCAACAAAAAGTAATATGCAACCAGTAAATAGGAAAAAAGTTCAAACTTGCTGCAGCCTTTCTCTCTGGTCAAATTCATTGACGTATGAGAGGTTTGTTTGTGTTCATGATGACTGACTTAAGAGATGAAGAATTATATTTATTTGCCAGATTGCTAGATTCTTGGAATTTTTTTCCTGTTAAATTATTTTTATTTGAGTAAAACAATAGCCTTATCTCATTTAGATGTCTGTATTAAACATAGTTAAATCATTTTCAGTCAATCTTACAGAAAGTCTAAGTATTACATATTGTATAGGCAATGCATTTTATTGAAGAAGGTAAGTTATATGAAAAATTAGTTTTTTGGATCCACCTAGATGGTATATAATGGAATCCAGACTCAATTTCTTCTCCAGCTACTGCCAAATGTTTCATTCTCCTCTCTATATGATTTCCACAGCTACTGTAATCAGGGGTACCAGAGCATGGTTGGTGAGAAATAAATATGGTACATTGTTATGATTATACTATCACCAACCTTGCCAGGTTTAGTGCACCTATACACATAATGTTCAGTTAAAACTGAAGTTAGATTACCAGGAGCCAGTGGTTCATGCAAGTAATCATTCCTATTTAAGAGGCTGAGATTTGAGGATCACAGTTCAAAGCCAGTCTAGGCAGGGAAGTCTCTAAGATTCTAATCACCACTTAGCCACCAAAAAAGCCAGACATGGAGCTGTGGTTCAGCTGGTACAGTGCTAGTCTTGGGCCAAAAGTTCAGGGACAGAGCTTAGGCTTTGAGTTCAAGATGTAGGACCAGCAGCAAAAGAAAAAATAAAATGAAGTTAGTTTAACAGTGGCCTTTTTTTTTTTTTTTTTTTTGCCAGTCCTGGGCTTGAGCTCAGGGCCTGAGCACTTTCTCAAGGCGAGAGCTCTACCACTTGAGCCTCAGCACCACTTCCGGCTTTTTTCTATGTATATGGTACCAAGGAATCGAACCCGGGTCTTCGTGCATGCTAGGTAAGCACTTTAACCACTAGGCCAAACTCCCAGCCCTAACAGTGGCCTTTTTCTAAGGATAAGGATGTTCTACTGTAGCATTTTGAATATACTAAGACTAATAATTATTTGTTTATTATCTAAAATTCAAATTAATCTTGGCAACCAGTATTTTATCTGATTACTCTCAAGAAATACTTAGCTTACCTTTTCATATAGTTACTACATTACTCAAAACTTAGCATAATGTGTATGACAGAAATGTTTTTTTCTGTACGTTGGTACTAGGGTTCAAATAACAAGGCCTCATTTCCTTTTTTCTTTTTTTGGCCAGTCCTGGGCTCAGGCTCAAGGGCCTAAGCACTGTCCTTGCATTTTCTCAAGGCTAGACCTCTACCACTTGAACCACAGCACCACTTCTGGCATTTTTTCTATGTATATGGTACCGAGGAATCGAACCCAGGTCTTAGTTCATGCAAGGCAAGCACCCTACCACTAGGCCAAATTCCTGGCCCCTCATCTTCTTCCTTAAGCTTTTCACTCCAGGCTGGCACACTATCACTTGAGCCATACCCCTTTCTAGCATTTTTGCTCACTAATAGGAAATAATAGTCTCTTAGGTTTGTCTGTCTAGGCTTGCTGTGAACTATAATCTTCAGATCTTAGACTCTCGAGTAGCTACGATCACAAGTATAAACCATTGGCACCCACCATAAAATTTCTAGTTTTATTTAATTGTGGTGAGAGCACTTAATGTGAGGCCTTCCACTTTGAATAGATTTTTTAATTGTAAAATACAATCCTGTTGAGTATAGGCACATGGTCATAGAAGAGCTTGCTACAGTTTAATTAAGAGTTTCTGTGAGGCGTCCGAGTTCTGGAGACCACTGTAATCATTTCTTGGCACTTACACCATGAGCCTGGCAGGTTCAGGACGCTCTTACTTGAGGGGCCAGCAGATTTGTACCCAGGGACAGTTCACCCTCCACCAATCAATGTCTCCACTAGACTTGCTGTTTCACCATGATTTTACAGCATACAACCTGCAGCTAAATCAGACCTGATCCTAGGAGAGTTCTAAATGCAAGCTAAATACAAATCAAATCCTTATGGGTATGCCTAGGGAGGAAAATAGTAGAAACAGGGCATATATTACAAAGCAGTAGTATCAAAGGTATTAATTAGGATCCCAGCAGGAAGAACCATTTATTCAATTTTAGAAAGATTTTAATTAAAAGACTACTTATAGAGGTCTGAGCAGTTTTAAAGAATAGCTGAGGAGGCCGATGTACACAGAGACCACATCAGAAAGAGGCTGTTACTACCCTACAGCTGAGAATGGAGGTAGAGAAATTGTGTTACTAGAGCCTTCATGAAGAGCCTGGAACCACAGTGAGAGAAATGTCTGTGGCCAACAAAATAGTCCCAAAGCAGGGAAGAGTCCAGGGAGAAATAACACCAGATCCTCTGCCCTATTTGCCACTGATACCGCCTGAAATGGTGCAGTCCTAGGAGTTCGCACCAAGAACTGCAGAGAGAAAAGTTGGAGTGAGGCTCAGGATAAAAGTAGAAGCTCATCAAGTATCTGGGTGCAGAAAAGCATGCGTGGCAACCTCACCTTGATGAGAGAAATGGGTAATCCTTTGTTTTTATTAATCCATAGTTTATCTTTTCTATTACTTTGCCATGAAAATATTCAAATATACACAGAAATGTGAGAGAATTTTAGAGTGAAAAATGTCTATGGTTCATCTTGGTTAGCATTCTCTTATGTTTAACTACCATTCTATTCCTCTATCATTGAATAGTATGTTGTATTCCAAAGTAATGTTTAGATATCAGTATATCTCCTCTTAATACTATAGCATTAAGTCACTTATGCCATTATTTTTTAATGCTGCTGTAAAGTAGCACATTTTAATGCTATATTTGTGTGTTGTGTACATCACCAAGGACTTCTTGATATGTTTGTGCATATCAAAAATCAGTTGATGAATGGACCTAACAACTGACTGCTTTCAATTGGGAGCATTCTGTTTCAGCAGGCTTGTCGGTCCTTTAAAACAAAGGAGTAGAAAATGGTGGCAAACACTCTAGCTTTTGGCTGCTTTGCTTTCTAGGGATTGCAGAATTGATCTTCCAAAGCAAACCAGGGTCACTCCAATAAAACAGAGGAAGAATGGGGAAGACGAGGGTCTCACTTTCCTACTGCCCTTTCCGCTAGGTTCATTATGGGAGACAGAGTGGTTTCATCCCTTTTCTACCACTTGGCTTTTTCAATGATGTCATTCTTGCATTTTCCTTCAGTTTCAAAGACAGACAGAGGGGGCTGGGAATGTGGCTTAGTGGTAAAGCACTTGCCTAGCAGGTATGAGGCCCTTGATTCAATTCCTCAGTACCACATAAACAAAAATAATAATAGTTTTAAGTAAAAGGAAGGACTATTGAACATTAGACATTTTAATCCTTCCTCACCTCTCTCTTCAATGGTCTTGCCTTGATTCCTAACCAAGAAAGACAGGATGGAAAGCCAGTCTGAAATAACTCCACGGGTTATTTCAAGTCCTCCTTGCTTTCTGGGTAGTGAATCATATTTTACGGCAGAACCTTCATCAGGAGGTGAGACTTACATTACCACCCTGGTGGCTCTCCCTCCCTATGGGCTTTGTAATGTTTGCACAGAGGGAACAACAATGGTGGCACATGGAAGCAACACCTTTTCTGTATTGCACTGAAGGACGGGAATGAGTCTAGGAGTCCGAGTAGGACCAAATTAATCACCCAATGTGAAAACGTATTTGCCCAAAATGAGGCCATTGCTTTCCATTTCACTGCTGTTGATGAAGGGCCTTCCATGCTTCAGGTGCTCCTCCAAGCCACAAACAGAATGCAGAGGCAAAAGAAGCCAGCGTGCTTTTCTTGACAAAGCATAGGAGACATGGTCAGGTAAGCAGAAAGGGAGGAGAAGTAAAGGCTGGCTTTGGCTAGGAGGGTGCATGAAGACTCACAGATGAGAGACAACTGAGTTACTTGGAAGTTACACTTGCCCAAGTTTCCTTGGGCAGAGGGAAGATCAACGGCAGGCAACATTCCACAATTGGAAAGCAAAGAGAAGGCACATGAAATAGTAAGGAATCCAGGTGGGCTGGAAAATAGGTTGTGTCCCAGTAAGATGAGTAAGGGTCCCATTGTGAGAAACTTCAGATGCGCTTAGGAAGACAGTACAGAGCCAAGAAAGCATATTAAACACAAGAAGAACAGAATCCAATTTGCATTTGAGAAGGATTGTTCTGGCAAAGAATATGGCTGAACCAAAATAAGGAGAGAACAGACATCATAGAAATGATACCTTTTACATTCATTCTCCTAATCATTGTAAAGCATGAAGCTAAGAAACTTTTTTTTTAAATATTCTAAATATAAAGAGCTTCTTTTTGGGTAGGGAGCCACAGTTTATATCAGATCATCGATACTACTGTAGCAAATTGATCCTTCCTTCTTGACATTATATAAAGCCGCAAGTAAACATTAGCTATTTTTTTATTATTAAACTCGATTGAGGTTACAAATCTTTGTCAGCGATATGAACTTCATGGCTCATCTAGACATCAACAGTCATCATGAAGGAATATAAAGTCTAAGAAATCTGTAATATGAAATTAAGGCAATAAAATTCTTTCATTCGCATTATCATAGGGGCCTAAGTTCAAGTAGATATGTATTATCAAACTTTGAGGTATGTGGAAAAAAATGATTATGTCTACTATTATAGAAACTATAAACCATAGGAACCTAACCAATGCACATTAGTATTAGAGTGTACTTTATATACTAAGGAGATGAAGAATTTTGTAGGTACATTTAAGTAAACCACACAAAATCCTTGTTATTGTGAATTTTAAATTTCAGCTGAAAAAGAAACCTTGAGTAGTGTTCAGCTAGAATCAGATAACAATAAAGGTTGAAGCTCAAACTGAAACCCAGATTTGTCAGACTGAAGCCTTGTTAAAATTCGACCATGAGGAATGGATATGTATGCTTTGGATCATCTATCCATTACTTCAACATAACCAGTAAATAAGCACTTCTTTTTCCAACCTAATGGTTTATTTATATCACAATACAAATTAGAAAATCCCAAAACAACAGAGTGGTGTTTGAGAAACTAACAGAAAGCCTTGAGACTTCAATGATAAGCCTTAAAATAGGCCATCTCAAAGGTCTAATCAGTTATCGTTTGCTACTAAAGAAAATGGCTGGATAGTAGAGGAACGAGAAACTGTAAAAGTGAGGCTAAGTGGTCCTTAAAATCCAAGAAGGGTCTTTGGTAAAAGACTCTTGGGGGTTAAGGCCCACCCTGCTGTAGCTGTGGCTGCTTTTCAATTGAAAACAATCCCCAGTTATCAAGCACTGGTTTGGCAAAATTAACGCTTTCCCTAATCATGATCTAGCCAGGAACATGACAGAGAGCACCCCTGTATCATTCTACAGTCCCGACACACACACACACACACACGCACGCACGCACGCACGCACGCATGCACACATGCACACACACACACAGCTTCTTCAAGTAAAGGCTGGGTAGGAAGGGTGCCCTGAGGGCAGGTCCCTCCTGGTGTCAGAGCTGGACAGCCAGTCTTCACTGAGCATGCCCATTTACTCATTCATCAGCTGCAGAAACCACAAAGACTAGCAGCCAATTAGCCTAAGACCATGTCCTATATATGACTGTTTCTTTTCTGCTCAGTCTTTTCTGCCCTTGCTTTCTGGTGAGGTCAGCATTACAAAGGTCAAATGAGATCATTTCTCTGAAAAGTATAATAGTTCACCCAAACATATCAACTTAATCCATCCATATCATCTCCATCCTCATCATAACACACTCTAGTGTCTGAAAAATGATTTTGTATTATAAGAAGCATTTCTCACTGAATAAATTATACTACCACGAATAGCCCTTTGTGTTAGAGTACACAAATAGAGTAGAAGAAGCTTCTAGAAAATACTGGAGTAGGGGCCAGGAGTTTGGCCTAGTGGTTAAAGTGCTTGCCTAGCATGCATGAAGACCCGGGTTCGATTCCTTGGTACCACATACATAGAAAAAAGCCGGAAGTGGTGCTGAGGCTCAAGTGGTAGAGCTCTAGCCTTGAGAAAGTCCAAGGACAGTGCTCAGACCCTGAGCTCAAGCCCAGGACTGGCAAAAAAAAAATACTGGAGTGGAGTGGGAGCTAAAAGTTTCATTCAGTTGATATGCTTAGTAATTCCCTGTATTCAATTGACTGGGTAGTGGTGTAACATTTTTAAGGAATTAATTTTACTTTCTAGAAAGTATAGGAAAGTATAGCAACATATTGTATATAGACAGTTAGCCAAGTATGTGTCTGTCATCTATCTATCATTTATCTGTCTGTCTGTCTGTCTATCTATCTGTCTGTCTATCTATCTATCTATCTATCTATCTATCTATCTATCTATCTATCTATCTATCTATCTGATAGATGGTTTACCTATAAAGGTAAATGGTAACTGCCATGGTTTAGATGTGATCTGACTCTGACCTCCGATAATTCATGCATTAAAATTTAATCTCCAAAGCCGGGTGTGATGGTTCACGTCTGTAATTCTAACTACTCAGGAGGCTGAGTTCTGAGGATCATGGTTCAAAGCCAGCCTGGGCACAGAAGGTCTTGAGACTCTTATCTCCAATTAACCACCAGAAAACTGGAAGTGGTGCTATAGCTCAAAGGGTAGGGCAGAAGCCTTGAACTGAAGAGCTTAGAGGCAACTCCCAGGCCCAGACTCCCAAGCCTCATGACTGACAAAAAAAATTAATCTCCATGATGAGGTATTAGGAGAATGGAAACAATCTGATTGTATAGTATTTAGAGGTGAGATCTCTTAGAAAGTGATTAGGATTAGAAAAGGTCATGGGGTGAAGTCTCTATGACTAAATATTGGCGGCTTTATAAAAAGACACAGACATGGGGCTGAGAGTTTGGCCTAGTGGTAGAGTGCTTGCCTAGCATGCACAAAGACCTGGGTTCGATTCCTCAGTACCATGTATATAGAAAAAGAGCCGGAAGTGGTGCTGAGGCTCAAGACAGCTGAGGCTGTCTAAGGACAGTGCTCAGGCCCTGAGCTCAAGCCCAGGACTGGCAAAAAAAAAAAAAGACACACACACACACACACACACACACACACACACACCCTCTTTCTCTGACTCCCTGATGCCGTTACCATTTTGGGACTCTGCCATGTAGGCCATCACTAGATAGAGCACCAGGACCTGGGACTAGGAGTGGGAGCCAAAATAAGTTTATTTTCTTTAGAATTACCCAGTATTCTGCTATAGTCACAGAAAACACACTAATGCAGCAACTAATCACTCTATGTGTGTGTGTGTGTGTGTGTGTGTGCACACAAACATGCGTGCATTCATGTATACATGGTGTATGGGTATAGGGTAGGTATAGGTACCAGTCCTGGGGCTTGAATTCAGGGCCTGGGCACTGTCCCTAAGCTTTTGTGCTCACGGTTAGCAGTCTCCTGTTCATGCCACAGCTCCACTTTTAGCTTTCTTTATTTTTGGTGTTTAATTGGAGATGAAGAGTCTCATGGACTTTCATGTCGATGTTGCTTTTGAACCACAATCCTCAGATTCAGCCTCCTGAGTAGCTGGGACTATAGGCATTCGCCATTGGCACCTAGAAACCAATTACTTTTTGACCAGGTTGTACACTACAAAGAAACCAAACTTCAGGCCAAATTCTGTCACATGTTCATAGAAAAAAGACAAAAATAGCATATAACCTGCTCTTGCTAATTTGATAACATCTCTTCTTGTTTTTCCTCGGGACACTAGTGCCCTGGTGATGACCCATCCCTCTCACTTTCTTTTCCTGTGCACCGTTAAAAACATTTCCCAGAATCTTTAAAATTATGTTGAGGTGCTCTGACCTGCCACAGAATCTCTCTCACAAACGTTCTTTCTCTTCACCTCCCCTAGGAAGGTCATTTTGAAGAAGGTGGCATTGTAAGATAGAAATATTAGAAGCAGAATGATGCAGGTCTTTGCATCATTACAAAGAGAAGACCATCTCAGAATTGCTGTTCAAATAAATTTTGTGAAAGCCACCCAAATGCAGCATTACTCATGATAGCACATACATAGTGTTAATCTCCCAGAATCAGACAAGCACTTGGTTATACATGTATAACATTAGGGTCTGAATTCAAGCCATGGGGATCCATAAGTTGACACAGTGCCAATAGGCTGAACCTCTATGCCTTTATTTTGCTGGTTATTTTTTAGATAAGCGCACACCTGTGCACGAAAGGTTTCCCATAGTTGCTGAGATGAGTGACATATGTTACCACATCCAGAATTCCATGATGGAGATTAAAAAAAATCTGTTGGACTTTTCTTACTCAGGTTGGTCTAGAACCCTGATCTTTATACTCTCAGCCTTCCATCTAGCTTGAAATGATACCTGTGCACCACTATACCCAGTGTTGAAGCGAGATAAAGGCTTAGTAACTTTTCTTCTTATTTGGTCTGGAACCACAAATAGCTATGCCTACAAGCTTGAGTGGCCTGGCCTACCAGGGTGAATTTTTGATAACATTCAAGTATTTTTAGAGCCATCTTTGAGAGTGGATTTCAGAGAAAAATTCTTTAAAACCAATCAGTCATGAATTGTGGACTCCCACCTAGGACAAAGGTAAAGTTCCAAATATTTAACCAGTAGCATGGCATATCACCAAGAGATGCAAGTAGATATGAACTCCCATGCCACAGTAGTGCCTTGAGGCCTGGATAACATCAAACATTAACTTTCCCAAGGGTAGAGATTAAAGTAATTCATATAGCCACTGTTTGTATTGAGGTATTTTAAAAAATAAATCACAGACAATATAACAGGCACGTAATTCACAGCCATCACCCAGTTTATTTATTTCTCTGTTCCCTGCAAGAGTTATGAGCCAAGGATCATGGGACTTAGTTCTAAGTGTACAATTAGATCAATAAAATTAACCATCTGTCCAAGGAAGGCTTTAAATGCAGGTTATATTTAAGTATTATATTCCCAACTGCCCAGATGTTACAGAAAAAGGATCTGCTGATATGACTTTTTTTGCACAATGTAAGCCACTAAATGGCTAATAGAAACTTATTGCACCAAGAAAAATAAATAACATTAACGTTTCATTAAATTTGATTCGAGATTTGGGGAGTGTTCTGTCGGAAAACACAAGTATTAAAATTTTAAATGGATTTGTAAAGTCAGAAGAAGAACAAAATGTCAAATGTCTTTAGGGGAGTGGAGAAAGGAGATATTTGGGAATGAAATTAAAGGATTAAAAAAAAACTATATTCTGCTGAGCGAATTGGCTCACGCCTATAATCCTAGCTACTCAGGAAGCTGAGATCTGAAGATCAAGGTTCAAAGCCAGCCCGGGCACAAAGGACCTGAGACTCTTATCTCCAATTAACCCCTAGAAAAATGGGAAGTGGTGCTTGGCTCAAGAGTAGTACAGTAGCCTTGAGCTGAAATGCTTAGGGACATTGCCCAGGCCGAGTTCAAGCCCCAATACCCACCAAAAAAAAAAAAAAAAAAAGTATAACCCTCCTTGGTCTGGTTTGTTAAAGGAATAGGAGTTACTCTGATTATTGTTTATAGTTTGAGTATCCTTTGTCTCAACTCCTCGGGACCACAAGTAGTTTAAATTTTGGATTTGTTTTTTCAGATGTTTGCGCATTTGCATTCACATAAGATATCTTGGATGGGACACAAGTCTAACCACATAACATGTTTATGTTTCATAAAATCTTTATATCCATGGCCTAAAGGCAATTTTTACAATATTTTAAGTAATTTTGTCCATGAAGCCAAGTTTCCCATGTGATGTCATCTGTGGAATTTTCAACTCATGGTTCCATGTTTTTTGGGTCTTGGAGCATTCTGGATTTCAGAATAGGGCTTCTCAGCCTCAAATGTTCTACTTTAAGAAGCACTTTTGCTGTTTCTAAGCTTTTGTCTGCTTTTCTTTTCTTTGATTCTTAAGAAGTATAAGCCAGCGGGGTTATCTGTCTGGAGGAACTGGAAGTTTCTTAGAGCTGAAGGAATGGAAGAGTCATTAGGAAGTGGCTGGCACCTGGGCTTTCTTCCTATGTGGCCACTAGTGGAGCCTAAAGAACTCAGATCTAAGGATCTGCAGAACTCTCCTTAACTTGATGCCTTCATGGAGACTTTCCAGCCCAGTCACAGACAAGTCTGGATCATTTAAGAAACAGCTGCCTCCCTCCCCAGTACAATTATCAGGCAAAAACTGTCCATCATCCTAAAGGCTGGTGGGGGGGGGGGTATGTGCATGTATATATGTATGCCCGTGTGTTCATATAGGGTTTGAATTTAGGGCCTTGGGCTTTAGAGGGAATTTTTCACTGATCACGGGTACTCTACCACTTGAGCCACATTTCCAGCCTGTGGAGCCTACTGCTTCATTGTAGACAAGAGCCCCAAGAATCTTTCTGCCTGGGCTGACTTTAAACTTGGATTCTGACATCTCAGCCTCTTGATTAGCTAGGATTGCAAGCATGAGCCACTGACATTAGCTGAGGGCTACTATTTTACATACCCAATCCATCCAAGGGAATCACACATTTACCAGCAACATTTTCCAAACTATAAATCAAATAATGTAGTTGACCACAGGCTTTTTCTGGCCTTGAAACTAATTTGAAATTTACCAGTCAAAACAAATTCAGTAATATGCAATCATATATTAATATGTATTCAAAGAGAATAAAAGCCAGGAACCTGTGGCTCAGACCTGTAATCATGGTTACTAAGGAGGCTGAGATCTGAGGACTGAAGTTTGAAGCCAGCCTAGGCAGAAAAGTCTCCATGAGACACTTATCTCCAATTAACTGGAAGTGGTGCTGTAGTTCAGTGGTAGAGTGTTAGCCTTGAACACAAAGAGACTTAGGAAAAGTACCCAGGCCCTGAGTTCAAGTCCTACAACTGACAAAAAAAATTAGGGAAGGAAGAATAAAAGCACAAAAAATGGTAAATACCTCTGCTTATTAAAAATACCTGGAAATACATACATATGCTTGTACTTATATCTTTGCATAATTCTTTGGGATTTCTTAAAATCCTGATTAAACCATTCTACTTTCTTCAAGAGTGCATTTAACTCTCAGTCTTCTAATCCTTTCCAATGATTGGTCTACATACTGTCTCATTTAATCTCTAAATTTGTAAGGTAGGTACTTAGCCTATTTTTATAGCTGAAAGAATAAAAGTTTACAGACTTACATAACTTGCCCGATGTCACTGAATAACCTTTACAAAAGTGTCAGAATTGAAGTCAAAGCCTCTCCCCTCCCAAACAGCCCCTACTCAGTTAAGAGAAAGCACTCACAGAACATGCGGAGAGAGGAGAAAATGAAGGGCAGAAACTGGTTAACTTGGAAAATGGAATAGCCTCTGGCAGAGTCTCCTAGGAAGGAGCAGAAAGAGGGTGAAGGGCATCTAGCTCATCATTTGGGGACTATAACATAGGGTTGTTGGATTACAGATGTCCAAGGCGCATGCTGCTGCTTGAACAGTCCAGTATGCATGATCCCAGTGGACACTGCAGATATGAAGGAGTATCTAGGGTGGAGGTCCAAGAAAGTGGAGGCAGAAGAGCCCATATTCTACAAGTGAAGTATTCCAATGAAGCGAACCAGATGGATATCTGACATGTACTGTACAAATCCTTACCAAGAAGGAAGTTCAGGACTTGAATGCATTTGGAGACCTGCTCAGAGACACTTCCGGAAAGTGCGCTCTCTGCTGGCAGAAATTTGATTTAATTTTATTTTTCGCCTCTGTGAGATGTGGTAATAACTACTCCTTCTAGGCAATTGAAACTACACTTTGGTCCTGCTCCCAAAGAGAGGTCCACAATCAAAGTGGATGAGGCATGGGAATACCAACTAACCCCAGGATAACACTGACTTTCATAGACTAGCTTGGAGTCTCTGAACATTTTTGGAGCCATTCTTACCCAAGGACAGATGGACGACTGTCCCCAAGAGAATTTCAATGTCAAAAAATTCTAAGGAAAAAAAAAATTCCTTTCTGAGTGAGCCTCTCTTCCTTAGAAAAAATTCTGAGAAACAAGTACTGCCTTGTGTAAAAGGTACATTAATCTCTAACCTTGATTTCTCTAGCCCTTACCTCACAGAGAACAGAGAATGACAGGAGAGGCGGGGCGGTGGGGAGGGGGTCTTTATAGCGAATAGCTATGACTTAAAAACTAGCAGAAGAGGAAGAAGGGTGGTAGAATGAAATGATGGCTCAGAAGAGTCTTCTACATGGTTCCTGAACTTCATGAACATTTCATCTAGGAGCTGGGGATATAAATGCAGATCCATATACTACTCCTATATCTCTTTTACACACACACACAATGTCTCAGGATTTTAAAAACTCCAGTCTCCCTGAGAAGCACAACAATTCATATCATCATTGTGATGGAACACAATTGGAAAGAAGGGGATTGGGATTTGAGAAGAGTTTAGTACTCCAAATTACATACTTTGGAAACTTGTATGAAAGCTGTAAGTAAGGAAATAATGGTCTCTTGTGAATTCCAGGTTGGTCCAGAGGGCACTGGGGAAATAAACTCAAAACCCTGAGTGATCCACTGCCACTGTCTATGGAATATCAGGCAAATGGAACAGGCAGGAGCTGTGTTTACCAGAGAGCTAACTAACGCCACAAGTGCTGTTTAAATAAACCAACAGCCCAGGCTGTAGGCCAGGGAGCAGAAGCCTTTAATCAAGCAACCTCTAGAACTCCAGAGCCCTACATCTATCTTTAACACTTGGTATCAGGCTCTGGGCAGTTTAGCCATAAGCAAGGCCCTATTTGATCCTTGTAGAGACAAAACAGATGCACCCTGTTTAGTACATGAAACTAGAAGCAGGTCTGAGCTCTACTAGCCAGTACAGATGGAGAATTCCAGCAGGCCTCTAAACCAAAGGCTATTGGGCCTCTCACCACAAGCACAAAAGTGCTCAACAAAAATGCTCTCCTCACACTCAAGAAGAGAAACCTTTGACTTACTCCTCATACCTCATGCAAAAACGGACTCAAAATTGAGTCATAGGTCCAAATGGAAATGGAACTTAAAATCTTCTAGAATTAGACATGCAAAAGGTCTTTGTGAGCATGAGTTCAGCTTTCTCAAAACCATATGCTATTAAAAAAATAATTAAATTGGACTTTATCAAAATTTAAGGTTTCTGCATTTTTTTATTTTGCCTGTCCTGGGCTTGAGCCCAGGGTCGGAGCACTGTCGTTGGTCTTTCTTAAGGCCAGAGCTCTACCACTTGGACCTCAGCACCACTTCCAGCATTTTTTTCTATGTATGTGGTACCAAGGAACCAAGCCTGGGTCTTCATGCATGCTAGGCAAGCACTCTACCACTAGGCCAAACTCCTGGCCCCAAGGCTTCCACTTTTTGAAAGACATCATTAAGAAAATGAGAAGATAAATTACATACTAGAAGTTGGTATTTATGAAGCAAAGGTTTGATGGAAAGGACCTGCATTCACAACAGATGAAGAACATTTAAAAGTCACTGAAAAAACAAACAAAAGATTTTACAAGAAAAAATTCGGAGACAAAAAAGTGTTTGATATCATTAGTCAAGAGGGAAAGGCTAAGTAAACTGTTGTCATTTTGTTTCTATAGCTTAACAAATAGAAAACAACAGCAAAAGCCAGCTGTACCAAGTACCCTGGGGGATTCTGAGTAACTAGGACTTCCATACATTGCTGCTAGGGCTGTGAAATGGTCCAGCTGCTCTGGAAAGCAATCCAGAGTTCCCCATCAAGTTCAATATGTATATATATATATATATATATATATATATACGTGTGTGTATATATATATTATGTCATGATCCCACTCTTGTAATGTAACAAGAGAAATGAAAGCCTATCTGAGAACTCATACATGACTGTGTGAAACAGCTTTGTTCACAGTATCATGTCACTGAAAACAATTCAAAAGCTCACTCACTAAACAAACTGTACTCATCTATGATGGACACAATGGATTGCTACTAAGTGATGAAAAAAGAACACACTACTGATGTGTATAATACATCACAGATACTAAAAAGCACTATGTTAAGCATCAGAAGGCAGATACCCAGTATGACATTCTGAGCAAGGCAAGAGTATAGCGAGAGAATTCCGATCCCTGTATGCTACAGGCTGGATGGAGGCTTTATTTTCTACAAAAGGATTGGAAAAGCTTGGAGAGAGCAAAGGAGGGAAGGGGTGACATTACCTAAAAGGAAATGTACTCTTTGCCTGACTTATTAACTGTAGCCTGTTTTTAGTATTTTCAAATACAAATAATAATTAAAAATAAAGGATTGGAGAGAGTATATATGTATATATAAATATATATTGAATTTTGTGTATATCTCTTGTATGATGGCTACCTTCCTAAACATGTTTGCTAGAACTCCTCGAACTATACACTTGAGAAAGACAAACTTTACTAGATGTAAATTATATCTTGCCAGGTGCTCACACCTGTAATTCTAGCTACTCAAGAGGCTGAGATCCAAGGATCACAGTTCAAAGCGAGCCCAGGCACTTTGTGAGATTCTTATCTCTGATTAACCTCTAGAAAACCAGAAGTGGTGCTGTGGCTCAAAGGGTAAGATGGGTAACCTTGAGCTGAAGAGCTCAGGAACAATGCCCAGGCCCAGAGTTCAAGCCCCATGACTATATCTATATATCCAAAATCTGATCATAATAAAGGTGAGCTTTACCAATTGCTCATAGGAGCACAGATTGCTCTTTACTGCTGGCTCCAGAAGATATCTTCATTTCCCTTCCTTTCCTCCTGTACTTCTTGCTAAGACTGGCAATTGAGAGTACTAGTCTGCAGGCCACTGAGGGACCAGGGAGGAATCTGTGCTATTCAGTTCAACTTCTCATAGAAATTTGGGCAAGTCACCTAATCCCAGTTCAGCCCAGATGCAAAATGAGGGATGATCCTCCTATCCTTTGTTTCCAGGTCTAGGATTCTAATTTATACCAGAAAAGAAATGAAGTCTTTCTGACAAATTCTATGCTTCTATGGATACTTGGGTAAATGACACTTATACCGTGATGATGGTGTAGACTTGGGGCCCTCACTCTCCCATTCTTCAGTGGCCCCTGTTTCCATTCCCAGACAGTAAAGGGCATCTTCTGGCCCTCCTAAACTTTCTTCCTCAAGAACAGAAAACAGGTGGATCGTCATTAGCATGCAAAGCCACGCCCCCTGATTCTTATGAATGAAGTCATCAGACAGTAGTTTCCAAACCCAAATCAGCATTATCTCCAGTTCTTTGCTAAGGTCCTAAGCATGTCCCATGCAACCCAGGTTTCCCATCCAGAAGGGATAAGGCCCTCTGTCTGGGCTCCCAGGGTCCCTAACCTGGGAGGTCCCCACTCTCCTCTCTCACTATTGAAAATAGGCAATCTTATCTCCTTGAATAAGAAATCCCCAAATCAGAGCCTAAATTCCCATCCTACCTCTTGTTTTTTGTGTGGCCTATGGTGACATTTAACCTCTCTAAGCCCCAGTTTCCCCTTCAGGAAAATGGAGGTAAGAGATCCATTTCACAAGGCCACGGGGTTGATGAAAGAAATCAACACATCAAATTCTCAGCACAGAGCAGCAAGCACTAAATTAATGTCAGTGGTTATTTAACTTGACATAATTTGAAAACTGCCAGTTTCTTGTGGGTCTTAGCAAATACAAAGATTTCTTCACTGAAGCTGACTGAAAAAGATACACTACCTTGGGGTAGAAGGAAACCATGCTCCTATGTGAAGGCATTGCCTGGATTTTTCTAACAACAGATAGGTGGGGATGAAGAATGTCTCAGTTGAGTTTGAATCCAAGACTTGTCCAACAAAGCAATGCTTATCAGAAGTAGATTTTTGCCCTGAGACAGGGAGAACTATCCAAACAAAACAGGATAGTTCTGGAATGCCTGCACAATGGCTATGCTACCTTCAAGGTATGCACACAGCCCAATCTCCGTGGAAGAAGGCGGTTCAGGGATGCTCCCACACTGATCCGAGCAGGCTTTGCTGGTGTCTGGGGAAGATTCTAAATTAGCTCATTGCTGTTCACATCAGAGCCAACCAGGACACACTCCATTTTTAATCTGGACCAATTTTACGGATCAAAAACTAGTCTTTCCAAGGGATGTAAATGAGTCCAGGAGGAAAATTTCCCCTGAAGTTTACGAAGTAGCTGTCATTTTAATCTGAGTAGCTTTCTAACCTAAAATCTGAATAAATTATAATGTAAATTAAACAATGCCAAAAAGAAAACAAAACCCAACTCTTCTAGGCTGAATCTAATCTAAATATGCCTTCTCCCTCAAACTTGATGTATGTAACAGGCCAAAACTATTTGCAAGGTAGAGTTTCCACAATCAAAACCTGAACACCACTTCAGATAAGCCAAAGAGGCCAACATGACTCTGAATCAAGACTGAATGAACCAGGTAGAAAACATCTTTTTAGGAGAAGAACAAGAGAAGGATAAGGAGAGAAACAGAGAGAATAGAAATGCCAGCTAAAATACTTTAAAATTCTGTTTAAATGGATTGAAGTCTATCCTATCTACTAAAGTCATAACCAGTCAGATTTAAGAACTAGAGACAGAACTATGCATTGTTCAAGAAACATGGAACAAAGTGGATTTATATGAAGAAGCCTGTAGAATGCAAAAATTGATCGAAAGAGGAAAGTTAGCAAGCAGGCCTTTATTGAAATCCTTGCAGATGTGTATGGGTGCCTGGATATATGGAAAGAGGAAGCATTGCCTTGGACTGCTGCTGTTCACTTTACTTAATAAACTGAATAGTGTGCAAGGGGAATGGCTCATATCTTAAGTGTATGGTGCAAATTATGTTAATGATTCTAAATTTCAAGCCACTAGCGACAGCAGGTAAAGCCTACTACCAAGTGAAAATGGCTCCCACAGCCCAAAGCAACAAGTCACACAGTTCCAAATAGATCCTTGAGCAGTGAAAATATTCAAGGAGCCAAGTAAGAACCTGCTGTTTTTTTCTCTTTTTTTTTTTGCCCTGTGATAAATTTTCCCTGGTTTGCCTGTTTCTTACAGAAACATTTGTGAAGACAAACTGCGCTTCCTGGGAGGTTTTGCAGACTGTATTCAAATAGCCACATTGTTTTCCATTGTTCTTAAGATATAATTAATCCCATAAGACAACTTCACTTACAATGTAAGCAAAGAAAAACCACAGTTGTGGTTTTTTTTTCAAAATTCTAAATATGGTCCTAGCAAAGAAAGAATGAAAACCGTTATTCAGAATCCATGTTTAGAACTTTATCTTTTAGAATATTCTACTTTGAGCAATTTCACAATACAGGTCAAATCAAACGAGATAAAAACACATGCCTTTTAACTTATTAGGCACAGTGGACGAATGAAGGGGGTGAGGGAGGAGGACGGAGTCAAGAATTCATTGTATATACCTTGTATATACCACGGAATTAAGAAAAGTAAGGGAAGGGGTGGGTGGAAGGGGGACGGAAGGGAATACCACTGATCAAGATGCATTGTATTCATAATCTGCTTTGTGAAATGGCACTCCCTTTGTACAACTACTTAAAGATAATTATTTTTTTTTTTTTAAAGAAAGGAAAGAAGCAGTGGACATGCAAGTTACTGTGGTTTCAAGTTCTGGCTTTGGAGTAGTTGACAATGCATGCAGCTTTGTTTCCACAGCCCAGCAAAGACCAGGGTGCAAAGCCTGATCCAATTAAGCCACGGGGCGCCCCTCTAGGCAGGAAAGGCTGGGACAGCAGAGTGGGGGCTCATCCCTACAGAGAGCCCCGTGGGCAGGGCGTGAGAGGGCACTGGGGCTCCAGGAAATGGCTGGGCTCAGGGCAACCCGGATTCATTCAGCCGCTGAGCGAGCCTGGAGGCGCTGGCTGTGTGACTCCTCTGTAATTGAGAGGGCAGGACCGCTGCCCCAACTCAGTGTCAGCTCTCCCAGAGAGCTCCCCCCTCGCCGCCCCCACCGGGCCCCATCACCTCTGCTGCCCCTGTCACCACCACCCAAGCCCCTGGCAGAGCCTGGGCTAGGGGAGTCTCCGCCGGGCTCCGGGGCAGGGCAGCGGCGGGTCACAGGAAGGAGAGGGCTGGGCCGCCTGCTGTTGGTGCCCACCGAGGGGCGCCCGGGGCCGGGAGATGGGGAAGGGGAGGCATCCCCCCCCCCCACCCACCCTTACCTGCTTTTCGAAGAGAGGTTCTGGGCGACGCGGCGTAGGGCTGGAGGCTGGGAGCCAGAAGCAGGAGCCGGAGCAGGACGCCTGGGATCAAACCCATTTCACCGCTGGTGCCACAAAGTTTCACCAAGTCCCGGGCGCACGGGGAGCCGGTGTCTCCTGGGGGGCGCGGGGGGGCGGAGGGACCCTGGGAGCCCCGGGCGTGGGAGAGGAGGCGGGACGGCAGCCGGGAGAGAAGCCGCCTCGGAGTGGCCGGGCTTGGGGTTGGGGGGGGGGGGGCGGGATGGGGGAGGCGGAGGGGGCGGGAGGACCGGCCGGCAGCACGGAAGGAGGCTTGGCTCTCCCCGGGATGGAATTACAATCTAGTGCAAGTGAGAAGGGCCGGTCTGCAGCCCCGAGTCGTCGTTGTCGCCCACCTCGGGAACAGACAGCCCGCCCCTCGCCACCCTGGGCGACCCCCAGCTCAGGGTTTCCCCGCCGGTGACCTAGATTGGGGGGGCCTGGGAGGGGCGGACGGAAAGGTGGAGATGCCTGGCCGGAGTTGGGTGGCCGCAGAGGGGTCAGGGCCGGCCCTGAGCGCTGGGCACACCTCTCCTCCCCCCCCCCCCGCCCCTTTCTGGCTGGACGCTCCTAGGGCGGTGGCTCCAGCGCGCTTTGCACCTAGTTTAGGAACTTCTCCCCAGGCCTCCCCGGCTCCCGCAGGGGGCGGGGCTGATTAGCAAGTGGGAGAGGGGGCGGGGCGGCCAGGTCGGGGTAAAGAGATAAAGGGGATTTCAGGCAAACAGATGGAGAGCTGAGGCCGCTCAGACAGCCAGGCCCAGTGGAGATTAGGGCCCCTCGCTGCAGAGGATGGCCTCTTGAGATCCTCCAGGGAAGAAGATAAAACTCCACATGAATCCTGACTTGGGGAATGGGCTGTGTACTCCAGGCTTTGGCTGGCCTCAAACTTCTGGCTGGAAGAGGGCACTCCCTAGGGCTGGGATAGGCTCTGGAGGCCAGAGCCAAGGTCTGATCTGTATTCCTCTGTCTTTGGGGCCCTAGGACTGGGGAGCTAAACTGCAAGGTTTCAGAGTTCTCTTTCCAAGCCTAACTCGTTTCCAAGCTTGGAAAGAGGAAACCCCAGGGAAGGGAAGAGTCCAGGGACCAAGTTCCACCC
Organism: Megascapheus bottae; assembly: GCF_031878675.1. Taxonomy (NCBI): domain Eukaryota; kingdom Metazoa; phylum Chordata; class Mammalia; order Rodentia; family Geomyidae; genus Megascapheus; species Megascapheus bottae. The sequence goes on from NC_143512.1 coordinate 63,706,738, forward strand.
CTTACTGGCATTGTGACCCCTAAGCTGCAAGAAGAGACCACAGATGCAATGAATAAGCTAAGAAGAATAAACTGAAAGGAAAACACGTCTTTAACCAGTTCCTGGAGAAAGATCAGAGGCCCTTGGAAGCGCCCTACAGACAGACACTGATACTGTGGCCCCCAGGACTGTGTGTGGTCCCCATGCAGGCTTGATGGACCCCAGGTCCCTTAGTTGTTAACCCACTCTTGGTGGAGCTCCAGGGGACCGTGCTGACTGGTGTTCTCCTACCTCAAGATTTTTGCCCTTTAAAAAATGACCCATTCCTTGCCTAAGGAGCCTGAGAATATGCTCCTTAAATGCTGGCATTTTCAAGTGTGCAACAGTCCATGAATAAAGGCAAATCTGCTCCAAATTGGGTTGTTAGGCCTCTGACTCTAGAGCTTGTCCTCCTTTTATATAGAACTTGTGTAGAAAAGTAAAGACCGAACTGTAACTGTCTCTAGAGATGCTAGACCAGGGGCCACAGAGGTCATTGGGCCTGAGTCTTCTCCATTCAGGAATTTTCTTCCCTTTCCCACATACAGACACCATGGTGCAAGCAACATGCTCTTTAAGTTAAGAAGAGACACCACATGCCAGAGTTGTGTGCTAAAGTAGAATAAAGTGACCCAACCAAGATTCAGCATAGAATTCAGATACTAGCAGATGCCAAAGTGGCTGGAGAGCTATGATCAAGAGAAAGAGAGTTCTTACATCAGCAGCACAATGAGGCAATGTAGAATCCTCCCACATTGGTTCTTGTTTTTTCCCACTTAAAAGTGTTTCTTCCTGATACAGAATTTTTAACGTTATCCTTAAGTAGTTCAACAAAGGAGATGCCATCTAACGAAGCAATTTATGAATATGATACATATTGATCAATGACACCCCTTTCAACATTCTCACTCACTATTATTGAAGCAATAATAGTCACAGAATCTGGCTGACATTTGGATAACATCTTTAGTATGACAGATTCTCTGTTTGTTTCTGTGTGGGCCCTGGGCTAGAACTCAAAGAATGGGTCTGTCCCTGAGCTTTTGTGCTCAGGTGTTCCATTAGAACCACAGCTCCATTCCCAGCTTTTTGGTGATTAGCTGGAAATTAAGTATCCCACAGATATCCATGCCCAGGCTGGCTTTGAACTACAATCCTCAGCTCTCAATCTCCAGAGTAGGCAGGAGCTACCAGCATCTAGCATCAGATTCTCTCTGAAATGCTTGTTAGCCTCCATGACACTCATATGAGGCTGGTTGTCATGGTTGAATAACTTGCCTAAAGTCATGGAGCCTCCTAAGTGGCAAACTGGAACTAAATCCAGTTGCTGTGCTTCCACTGTCCATGTTCTCATAGAGACAAAGTAGACAGCAGATAGGCTGGATGAAACAGTCACTAAATTCCTCACTTTTATTAGGTGATTTTTTTTTTGCTTTGAATGTATCTTTTAAAAAAAATCTACACCAATTTTCCATTCCAAATTTTGCATACCTAGTTTTAGTCCTCTTGCTGGCATCCTGGACCTGTACCATGCCCTTTCTTCTTAGACTGGTGTGGTTCCTTCCATCACTTCCAGGTAGCCATGGGTGATTTGGCAACAGGCTTAGTTGCTTCAAAATTCTGTCTTGTTTCTTTCCTCTAGGGCTCACTTTTAATGATAGCGTTATATTTTATATTTGAAGGCCTCCAAACACTCTAGATCCTTGTGCCAGAGAGCTAAGACCTTACTTCCTAGAAACAGCTTGTGACAAAGCTAACACCTATCCTAGGATGAACTCGGTCCCCTCCTTTACCACTGAAGTCACAGCCCTCTAGTTTCCCCTTCCTCTCCGTTTGACAACCAGCATGGTCCTTGGAAATCTAGCTAGAGACAAATGAAACACTTTTTTGTTTCTTTGGGTTTTTGTCCCCTTACTATCTTCCTATCTTCTAGTGGAGAGGAACTAAACAGAACAAAAGGGCTTGGAATGGTTCATTTAAAAAAAAAAAAAAAGGTGTTCAAATTCTCTGATCTAAAGCCAATTAATAAGGTCACCAGTGGAAGAGCACATGGCAGATGAGTTTGACCTTTGTTTAAGGGGATCAATTTGGTGACTGTTAGGAGAAAGGAAAGACAAACTTAACAATTACAGAATATTTAGAAAGGTTCTCAATGGATTTGCTATGTACATTGGATCAAATGCATAATGAAACATGAATTTCCTTTCTCTCTTTCATTGTGAAAGAAAACCTCACTCGTTTTCTAGAAATCCTTTTAGAAGCCAGGAGTGGTGGCTCACGCCTATAATCCTAGCTACTCAGGAGACTGAGCTCTGAGGATCAAGTTTCAAAGCCAGCCTGGGCACAAAAGGACCTGAGACTCTTCTCTCTAACCTCTACAAAACAGGAAGGGGTGCTTGGCTCAAGGGTAGGGCAGTAGCCTTGAGCTGAAGAGATCAGGGACAGCACTTAGGCTGAATTCAAGCCCCATGACCACTATCCCCCCGAAAAAAATCCTTTTAGAAATAGACACTTTGTGAACATAGAGCAAAGCATATGTATTTTTCACAAACAATAGCATCTCAACATTATGTTAATTTCAATATCCTTCCAGCTCAGTAGATCTGTTTCTATCTACTAACATCTGAATAGTATTCTATTTGTGATACATGATTTATTTGTTCCTTCTTCCTCTGTTTTCAATTGTATTATAAACCATACTACAAGTGAATGACCTTGAATGCAGAAGGGCTTGCATGCATTATAAATGACTGTAGGGCTCATGTCTAGATGAACCATTACTCACTCAAAAGTTTAATTTTATTAATTTGACCAAATTTCCTCCCAACAAGGTTGTACTGATTTGTATTCAAACAAATAATATATAAGCATAACTCTTTCCACAAACTACATAAATATCACATCATATCAGACTAGACCTAACTATGATGCATGGTCCATATACATGATAAATACATGTCACATGTATTTACACAAATGATACAAATGATAAGCGAGCCACTTGTTGAGTTATATACAGCATATGTATAATAACCAACTAGATGGAGAATAGGAGCTGACCAGCACATAAACTCTTTCCTCCTCCCGCCTCTTTTCTAGTCTACTTCTTAAGAAGGGTTAAAGAGAATTCATGCCTTCCATTTGCTTTTTTTAAAAACACATAAATAAAAATAGGTCAGCATACAATGGAGGCATTTCCCCCACATCCAATACAAACCAAACATTGATTGAAAATGAATCCCATAATGCATGAGGCTCCATGTTAAAAACAGAAATAAAATGGTAGAGAAAATACAACTAAAGTGTAATGCCACTTCACCTAAAAGGGCTCTGTTTCCTTGGAAGAAGAAAATAGTCTCACAGCTAAACAATGTACTCTCCGAGACAGAACAAAGGAAGCACTAAGTAAAAGTGCAAGCGACATATTCTTAGGTAAAGAGGAAACAATTTCCAGCCTCAAGTTCTAAAGTGGAACAAAATGATCCAAGCAAGATTCAGTGTAAAATTCAGATATTAACAGGATATGGGAAGTTGAAGGAGTGATAGAGGAAATTTGTATTTTGGGTTTTTTTTGTTTTTGTTATTTGTTTTGTTTTTCTTTCTTTTTTTTTTTTTTTGTCAGTTGTGGGACTTGAACTTTCAGCCTGGGCATTGTCCCTGAGCTCTTCAGCTCAAGGCTACCACCCTACTCATTGAACCACAGTGTCACTTCCAGTTTTCTGGTGATTAATTGGAGATAAGAGTCTCACAGACTTTTTAGTGCCTGGACTGGCTTTGAACCACGATCCTCAGATCTCAGCCTCCTGAGTAGCTAGGATTACAGGGGTGAACCACCATGCCTGGCTCTTGTTTTTCTGTTTAGTAATGATTCTAAATATCAGAATGGGATTATTTGGGTGAAAAACAAAGTATGAATGAGTCTGAATGTAATATAGAGCAATTTAGAGTTCTTGCTGGGACAGGATGAGTGATGGGGACTTCGAAAACGAGAGAAAGAGAAAGGCATGAATACCTTAGGAGGAAAAGAAAACGGAAGAGCTTGAAACTAGCACTTCTAATGGATGTAGGGCTGGAAGATCCCATACTTCAGGTGATCCTTTCTAGGATCAGCTTCAGGAAAGAAAACCAAGAGTTATCACTAGTTACCTGACTGCAATGGATGTACCCGGGCTAAGACACTGGGAACCTTCTGAGGATATCTGGACTCCATTTAACTGCAAGTCACACATAACACAGCAAAAGAAGAGGCCCTAAAAGTGGTCTCATATAATTGCATAGAAATGTATGAAGGGTAGACAAAAAAGACAAGAGGTGGGGAGGGGAGTGGGGAGAATGCTGTCAAGAATTCGATGTGTATCCTACAGAACTCAGAAAAGTGAAGGAAGAGATGGGTCAGGAGGGGTAGTTGAGAATGTTGAGGGGTGACATTGATCAAGATGCATTGTACTCAACCAAATTGCATGGTTCAATGGCAACTCCTTTGGACACCTACTTAAGTTAGCATATGCAACTGCAGAATACAGGACTGATTTATGGCAAAGAAATCTCCTTGGATAGGAGACCAGGTGACCAGCTTGCTACTTTCAGACCTGGCACTGTTATTAGGACTTTGGTAACTTCAGTGGCCTCCTGAAGCCTTGATTTTCTTTTCTCTACAGTAAGGATATCACATAAAGTGATGGCTAAGTTCATCCTATAGTTCATAAAAGAGCTACTTTTCTTTCCCAAGATCAGACAGATGTCACTTGTTAAAAACAAAAAGAAATCTTGTGAAAGGGTTGTTTCTTCCTTAAAAACCTTGAGGTTAGGGAAAAAAATATCTCTTGCCAAAAATAAAGTAAAATAGAAACAAAACAAAATGAAATGTCACTCACGCATGCACACACACACACACACACACACACACACACACACAAGCACAATCACACAAAAATGGCTGACCTTGCCTGCAAAGGTTGCAGGAAACATGATCTCCAGGCTGCTCATATTATGTTCACCAGACACCGGAAATGAGCATGGAGTGGGCCATGCTGGAGGTAAGCGTGGGAAGCCAAACAGTCTAATACCATTTCCAGTTATCCAGAAGTGGTATAAATAAATGTAGATGCTCTGATGCCATGAAAAAGGCTATGCAAAGAATCAAAGACAATTCCAGCCTGAGGATGATTACATTTTTCCTTGCATGTTTCTTAAGGGAAAGGGGAAGGAGGAGCTTGTAGAGCACATGATTTACAAGTGCAATTAGCCCTCTGTATAGACTGATTCCACAACCACAGCCAGTTGTGGATGGGAATCACACCAAACCAAACCAAACTGTTCTGAAAGCCTACAGACTTTTTTTTCTTTACAACACAGTATAACAATTACACAGCATTTACCTTGTATTGGGTATTACTATAAACTAGAGATAAAGTACACAGGAAGATAGTGCATAGATCCTGTGCAAACACTATGCCATTTCATATGAGGAACTTGAGCAATGATGGCTTGTTGAATTCATGGAAAGTTCTAGAACCCCTCCCTAATATACCCAAGTGAGGGACAATTATATGGATGTCATCAAGTGGGAAGTGTCTTTGACCAAGTAAAAAATGGCTGGATTGGGGAAGACATTAGAGAAGCCCTAGGGGAAAGAACTTAAGCAGTTGAAGTTGTTTGTCTTGTCAGGAAGATAGTGCTAGGAGAAGAAAAAAAAATGGAAATTCTTCATACAAAACTGTAGTAGAGGCTACCTTATATACCTGTTTTTAAATTAAATGACAGTGTGAAGGAAAACCACTGGTTAAGGATGAAGAGAATCAGTTTCCTGCCCTGAACAATGGCCGATCAGATGACACAGTACAATGCACTCAGCATTCCACACACTTGTCATTCCCTAATTGCTGGTTTTATTTTGTTTTATCCTTGTCATATTTACCAAGGATAGATGAAGTCCTCACCGGAGTTAAACTTCAGACAGTCCTGGCTGATTATTACTAGGCTGTCAAATAAAGCTTGAGTCCAAAACTTAAGATAAAAGCTTACATTCAGACACTTTCTTTGTGAACTGGAAAGAATGGTTAAGTCAAAGATTATCTCACAATAATGAAAGATAACTTCCAGAAGGTAGTGAAATCATACTTAGGGATTCTCGTGGCTAGGAATAATGGCTGAGCCATTCAGATAAAGAAAAAGAAACATAGAACACACCTACAAATGGTAGGAAATGCTATTTAGTCCACATGGTTCTTGGGAACAAGTGACCCATTCATATTTTCCTACAGCCTAAATATCTCTTAATTTATCCAATATGCTTACTTTTCATGTTCCCTGCTATGCTGCTTTTGTTACTTATTATGTGTCCCTGGATGAGTCACTTTGACCCTGACATCAGTTTCCTGGGCTAAACTGTGGGACAAAAGATCCTGTCCAATTTGGACATTCTTGTGTCCGTGGGCAGGGCAGCCCCAGGCACATCCTTCCCAGCCAGGTCCAGACCCTGACCCCTAATCCAGGAAACGCAGCTCAGGCTCTGGGATCAAAGCTAAAGAAATGGATCAAGTGGCTACTGAGATCACAATACGGAAAACTCATAAAAAAGACACAGAGGTGGAGATGCTGGCTCATGTGTACTTGGCAGTCCTGCAAGTATTTGTTTAATAAATGCAAAAGGATGGTTTTAATCATTCTTTCACCCCAAATGCTTTTATATTTCCAAGTTTCACTAAAGACACACCAAACAGACAGACAGACAGACAGACACACACACACACACACACACACACACACACACACATACACACATTCAATTTAAGCTAGATACTTTCATTGGCTGAAAAGCAGATTGTGAACTTTCATTGGCTGAAAAGCAGATTGTGACAATATAATGACTATTTTCTAATATATAAGGTATTATATTATGTATACATATACATACATTATTTTATGTATTTATGTCCCATAAGTATATATGTATATATGGCCAATTTTTAGAAATATATGTTCTCATATGTGTTCCAATGTATGTGTGGATATATATTCTATGTGTACATTTGTCCCACGTGTGTATATGTACATTATGCCTTTGTCAGTGTACCGCCTATGGGTATCATGCATGTGCCCATGCATGCACACCCACTTATGTATATATGTGTATGCATAACATTATTGCCTGTATTTCTGTCCCAATCATGTGTATATATATGTGCATAACTGTATGTTTCATGTAAGGTTATAATTGTGCATGCCTTCCATGTGTGTATATGTGTGCCCTGTGTATAAGCATGGGCCCCATCTGTTTGTCCCATATATGTATGTGTACACATATGTGCCATAGGTATATGTGTGTCACATGTGTGTGTAAGAGTGCCCCAAATACTGTATATGTGTATGTATATTGTATGTATATGTGTATGTATATGCATATGTGTGTGTGCCCTGGATGTGTATGGGTCTCATGTGTGTCCTATGTATATACATGTGTGCCCTAAACATACTCATCCAGATGTGCTTGTCCTCACCTGGGCCTTGTTGGCTAGCAGAGAAATCTGTGGTAGAAGACTACAACAACGAAAATATCTTGTAGTCAACAAGACAGCTTAGCTGAGTGCCGGTGGCTCAGACATGCAATCCTAGCTACTCAGGAGGCTGAGGTCTGAGGATCACAATTCAAAGTCAACCCAAGCAGGAAAGCTTATAAAACTCTTTTTCTCCAATTAACCACCAAAAATCTAGAAACAGAGCTGTGGCTCAAATAGTAGAATACTAGCCTTAAGCAAAAAAGCTTAGAAACTGTATTTAGGCTCTGAATTCAAGCCCTAGGACCAGCATTTTTAAAAATTATGGTGACCTTTCCTAGTGCTTTTCTTTGAAAATTAAAAAAAAATGTTTTTAGAATATTTTGGCTACTTCCTGATTAGGGGTAGGATGGAAGCAAAGGCAAAAGGATAGACAAATGACAAGGAGAAGAAGAAAGAATGTAGTCAAGAATCCAATGCATATTCTACAAAATTAAGAAGAGTGAGTGAAGGAGTAGATAGAGGAGAGATGGGTGAGAATGTTGAAAGAGGTGGCACAGGTAGATATAATGTATTCATAAATTGCTTTTTTAAATGGCAATTCCTTGGTACATCTACGTGAAGATAATAAATATTTTAGAAAAAAGAATACTCAAGCTAAAATGTTACCTTCTATTTCAATTTATATGTAATAAAATAAAAAGATGAGGGCCAGAAGCAGAGCCTAGTGGTAAGTGCTTGCCTTGCATGCACAAAGCCCTGGGTTCCATTCCTCGGTACCACCTACACAGAAAAAGCCAGAAGTGGTGGTGTGGCTCAAGTGATAGTGTTAGCCTTGGAGAAAGCACAAGGACAGTACTCAGGCCCTGAGTTCAAACCCCAGAACTGGCAATAAATAAACAAATAACAAAGATAAATATTGAAATGAAAATGTATACCATTTAAAAAGTAGAAATATATATATACCAATTATATTTCAATAAAATTCAAATGTAACCCTAATGAAAAACATTATGCTTAGAAAAAAATTGTTTGCTTCTTAAAATCTTGCCCATCTTGCTAGAGTGTCCTCCATCATATTTTCTTGGAAAGGCAAACTGTGTACTTGTAATAGACACTGAAATGCTCTGGGAACATACAGGCTATGGGAAGCTGACTGTCTATCAGGATGAGGAAAGGGTGATACATGCACAATGGAATCATAATCAGCCTAAAAAAACTAAACAAAACAACCTCAAAGAAATCCTGCCATGGTTGAAGCTTAAGGACATTATGCCAAGTGAAATAAACTGACCATGATAGCAGCATGGTAACTTGACAATTAAACACATGGAGGCAGAGTAGAATATGATGATTGCCAGGGACTGAGGTGCTTCTAATCAATAGCTATAAACTTAGTTATGGGACACAAATTCTAGAGATATGCCATACAATACTATATACCCATTAAGTACATATCAATCTGGAGAGTACACTTAAAATCGGTGAAAAGGGTAGATCTCATGTTAACTGCTTTTATCACACTAAACAGAGGAATTTAAAAGCAAAAAGAAGAGAAACATTCCAAAACTCTTTGTACCTTACCAGTCATCCTTAACATAATCTCTTCCTTCCTCCAAAGAGTAACTAGTACCAATTGGGAAACTTGATGACCTGAGTACCAATTTTTCAAACCTCAGCATCTGTAAGTCTATCTTATATGTTGAATTCATTATTGGAAACACTTTAATATGTTATTCAGAGCTTCAGCAGGAAATAGGAGAATATGTGATGAGATTTTTTTATCAAGCATCTAAATTGATTAAACTTACTTATTTTGCAAAGTTATTTAGTTTGCAAAACAAATAAGTATAAAGAAGAATTTTTAAACTATGTATTTAAATATATATATATATATATATACATAGAGGATACTCACTGGTATCTAAAATGTTAGAACCTCCAAGTTTATTTATTATTAAATGTTCATTCTGTGTTATATTGTATTAATAGTACATTCATATGACTAGGTGGTAATTTGATTTTTTTAATACTATTGTTAATTAAAATGACTTTGCATGATTTGAATGTCCCATACCATAATTAATCCAATGCAGCACTTTCTAAATAAAAACTAGGTAGTTTAAAAATGTCAACAAAAATCAAATCTTAAAAAAAGAATCCAGACTTCTGTTTGTTACATGGTAATATTACAAAAATAAAAACAGCTCACTACTTTAGAGAATTACAGATTTGCTTTTAAATGCAGCATTATTATGACATTAGAAAAATATCTCTTAGACCTATCAGACCAAGGGTGGGGGCGTGGGAGGACAATTTTCTATGGGTTGAGCAGAGAACCCTAAGAGCTACAGTGTTTGCCAGTCCTAGGGCTTGAACTCAGAGTCTGGACACTGACCTGGGTTTTTCTCAAGGCTAGTGCTCTATCACTTGAGCCACAGCATCACTTCTGGTTTTTTCTATGTTTGTGGTACTAAGGAATCAAACATGCTAGGCAAGCTCTCTACCACTAGGCCATGCTCCGGGCCCCAGCTATATTTTCTCCATGTACCTGGTCCACTGCACAGGGCCCTGTGTGAGTAAGCAGGAGCAAGAGCCTGCAGCAGGCTGCCTGGAGGAGTCATTCAGGTTCCTGCACTGGCCCAGCTCCTTACTACACAAGGCAGCTTAGCTGATCAAGAGGTGAACAGCAGTGGGCCCTGGCCTCTGTCCCTTCAACAGGGATCTATGCTTTCATCTCATTCCCTAACTCCTGCCACGACATCCCAGAATATTCCTGGGAGAATTGTTAAGCCTACTAGTGGATGATTTTAGAGAGTTCACAATAAATTATTTATGCTGATTTAAGAAAAAAATAAACTATTTCCAAGCAAAGTGTAAATGAGAGATAACGGTTTTTGTCTTTGGGAAGGCCTATTTGCATTTTCACAGGAAATCAAAGCAAAGCAAGATGTTGATAGCTTAGGATGCAGATGGGAAGCTCTAGATCCGGAGTTCACAGCCTGGCTGCACTTGAGCATGTCTTAGGGGGGTGGGCAGTGCCATCAGCAGAGATTCCCATCTGATCAGTCAGGACTGAGGGCTCCTCCGAGGCTTTTAAAAAAGCTCCTTATGTGATGTCACTCGCAAACTCAAGACCCATTCTGGAGGGGGAGCCTGGCATCTTGGCATCCTGCAGCTGGAAGTGAAGGCTCTCCTGGGCACTTGGCGGCTGGCTGGGAAAGGCGCTGCAGGCAGGGCTTGGGCATCAGACCTGAGGCTGTGCATCACTGACATTCATGTGCATACCCGGCTCTCGGGATCTTGTTAAAATGAAGCTTCTGATCTGTGGATTTGCGTGGCTCCAGAGAGTCTGTATTTCTAACAAGCTCTTGGGTATTTCCTGTGAGGCCTATTTGAAGGCCAATTTGAGTGGCCAGGGTCTAAATGACCTCACAGATCCCTTTGGATGTTTGAGAATTGGAAAGAATCATGGCTCCTGGAGATATATTTGCAACGAGGGAGCGTGGAAAGTTAAAATGGCAGTGTGAGTTTCTTTACGTTTACTTCCACCTAACAACAAACATCATCCTGGTCCTTCAGGTGGAAAACTCAGGTTGCTACCAAGTCAGCTGTAAAGCGAATATTTAAAGAAACATTTCAAAAATCAAAGGAAAGCTCTGATCAAGGAACCAGCAAGCCCAGTCAAAGGCTGTCTGAAGTAAAAGATGCTTAACTGAATTAAGCTTGGAAATCCATTCAATAGAGTGGAACACAAGGAAGCACAAGTGTTTCATTGACTGGTGCTCTAACAACACTTGAGCCATACCTCCAGCCCAGATATGGCTGGTCATCTGGGGGATGGACTTTCGTAGGCTTTTCTGCTGGGGCTAGAACCAAACCTTGATTCTTTAGATATCATCTTCCTGAGATGTTAGGATTTCAGAAATGAGCCATGGACAACCCACTTCAGAAGAGATTCTTAGTAGATGTTGAAGCTACTACTGTATACCATCCAAAGATAAGGAGGAAAGAGGAGGAGGGAGTCATTGCAAGTAGAAAAAGAAATAGACTCTAGTTCCAAAAGAGTATTGTCACTGAATATTTTAAAGTCATGATGAATGGCAAATGGCCATCTAAGATCATTCTTCAGAATGATCTAGAGCTGTTTTTCTCAGACTGGGGCCAGAACCTCGCTGGGATCCCAGAGGCCTTACGGTGGTCCTGAAAGATTAAAACTACTCTTGTAATAAAGTGACACCCTCTGCCTGTTTCATTTAAATTTCCTCATGAGTCTTCACAAGTGTTTTTCCAGCAATTCCACGTCAAGTTCTATCACAAGTTCTAGAGAATGAACAAGCAGATTTGAAGAAGTAATTACCCTTTATTAAGCTGAGCATTGAGAAGACTTGCAAAAGTGTGAAACAATGCCATTCTTCTCACCCATGTTTGATTTTGAAAACTGCAGTTACTTTTCTCTAAAACATACTAACAGGCTAGCTAATCAACCTGTCCACACAGCATCATGACACATAATCCACAAAGGGGATAGCAGAGTTAAAATTCTGATGTGTGATTTGTATCTTAACTGTTGCTTAGTTGAAAAAATTTGGGCAAATTAGACAGCCTTAATGTACCTTAGTTTCCTCATCTATAATGTGCTGAAATAATAGTACCCAACTCATGGAGTCATTATGGAGAAAAAGCATTAAAAGATGCCTTGCTTGTTACAGGCCCTCAGCATGAAGCAGTAAAGTCACAGGCCCAAGAGCTACTAAAAGGAGTGGGCAGATTCTAAAGAAAGGGAGTTGAGTTCTTTCTCACTGTTGCTGAAGCCTTCTCTCTGAGACACCAACACTTTGGATGGTGTTGACATGTGTTCTAGAGCTAACATGTGACCTGCATTTTATAGATGTTCTCAGTTTTGTACTTGGTAAGTGTTGAGGTCAAAAGGCACCAACTAAATGTACTAACTCTATTATCCAAATCTGCGTGGGCTGAGCGGGTGGAAGTACAGACAAAGAAGTTCAGAGTTCATCTAGTGAGCAACAGGGGACAGGAAGTGCTACTCTAATTTCCGCATTATAAAGATCAGACCATTGGATATTGAATAAAGTATATTCATAGAAAATGATACCATAATGAAGAAAGGCTAAGGTGCCAGGCTTGCTGGTGCATCCTGTAATCCAGTTACCAAGGAGGTAGAGGCAGAAGGATAAAGACCTGGATAACACAGTAAGGCTGACAGAGAGATAGAGGTGAAAGAGAGAGGCAGAGGGGAGACATTGTCAAGAAGACAAAGAAAAGTTTTACCACAGAGAGCTCCTAGCATCCAAGAATGTTGGGCTGTACCTATATGCACAGGTTAAGAATTTTCTGAAAAGAATAGCTGGAGAACAAAGGCTTTCGTTAAGTTGTATTTGAATGTGGAATTTAAATTGATACTTGAATCATGAGACCTTTGACAAGCAGATGTATATATGTTGTCAACAGTAAAATCATAGAGTGAAAAAAAAATCTGTTTGGTTCTGGAAGCTGTAGCTAAGTGGGCTACCTGAGCACATTTCTGCCATTGTCAACTTCCGTTTCATTGAGTATCTGCCTCTCCCTCCCTTCTCCCCAACGCTACACACACCTGTAAATTCCCTTCCAGTCTTCACTCTCCAGAGCCAATGACTTTTCAGAGATAACTGAAAGGCAATTTTCCTGAAGTAACTAAGTAAGTGATTGACCAGAGGGATGATAATTCCTTTCTTCCTCTGCCAGGGGTCTGTCCACAAGAGAAAGAGGCAACTAAAGACATTTGGATAATTTAAGTAAGGAAAAAAGGCCCATACTAAGAACAATACTGTAAGGATGTATTTTTAAGATACCTTTTTAAGATTGGGGAGAGTTATATGAAAGGATCCAGTGTTTGTCCAGATTTTATAGAATTGTATAAATTATAAATTATATGTAAATCTACTTCCATAAGCCTCACTGTTACAAATTAGACATGATATCGTCTCCATTTCTAAATTCATTTTCTCTGTATTTCCTAAACATTCTAATAGCTTATATTTCCAAAATGCTTAGTACTTGTTAGATGTAAAGCCAAATACTTATTATTTTGAATCATTTCAAATTGTCACTTTGGTAGCCAAAAAAAAAGAAAGAAAAAAAGAAAAACAAGATGGTTAAATGTCCTCCATGGTAAATGACTTAATGTGTCCATAATCTCTTCAGGTAGCTACTATCACTATTTTCATTTGAGATGGCAGAATGAGGACTCTGGGTGGTTAAGTGATTTTCCCAGGAACTCAGGGACTAATGAAGCCAGTTTCTAGGAAATACATGCTTTCTGAAGAAAATTGGTGAAACATAAAGCTTCTCAGAAGAAAATAAAAAAGACCCAAGCACAATACATGCACCTTAAATGGTAGCATTTCAGTATATGAGACATTAGGATCATCAAATCTTTTCCTAAACATTCAATAAAAATTATACTGATGTTAGTTTTTTTAATAGTTGAGGAAACAAGGCATGGACATTGAATAAAAATAGTGGAGGCTATGAATAAAAATAGTGGAGGCTATAAATGAAGACTGGGTCTTCTTTTAGCTGTCCAGGCAATTCAATAATTGAAAATAGTATAATGCTATGTTATG